>NC_136431.1:262834383-265234383 GCF_052849685.1 Lactuca virosa
TAGTGTTAGGGTTGGAGATGGTGTAAAAGATTAAAACGAAAAAGGGTAATGATTGTATATAAAATTAGATGATGAGTGGTAACAATGGTGTGACTTTTAATAATTCGGTGGTGGTATTGTAAGGGGTTAGAAAGTTGTCGTAAGTTTTTTTTTCGCTCCTAGAATAAACTTAGAGTGTTATCACATAAATAAGATTAGGATGCATGCTTCATGCGGGTTTGTTTTTTATTTAGGTTGTTTATATACTAGAGATCCAAATCACTTAGATGACCAAACAACTTGAAATAGAAAGGTATATGGTGGATTTGCAACATGATGGTTCTAAGTAAATAAATAAATAAAATAAAAAAACCCTACAATTTTTTTAAAATATCTATTGTGTCTTTACCTAAAATTAACTTGCACACCGAATAATCAGGTAAAATGAAAAAGATTGAAAAGGTTGTAGGTTTTAAATTTTAATTGAGAAGAATAAAATGGTTGGTCTAAAACTAAAAAAAGCGTGAAAGGTATTGGTTTGTTATGAAATTAATCCAAGTTTTTTTTTAATATATTTGTAAGAATGATGGTTTATTGATAAGAAAAACATAAGCTGATAAGTGTCGATATCGATCACAGATTGCTGAGAATGAGAGGGTGCACCAACATGAAGTAGATGGTGCTGAGCAGTACAACGCAATTCAAGCATACCTTGCGAGGAACTCCCTTCAGCTCAATATAATGGAGCCTTTGGAGGATGCCCCTTCTGCTTACCCCCTTCTTCCCAACAAGTCTCTCCACATTGGGTAATAAATCAACTTACTAACAAATTAATAAGTTTTCGCATTATATCATATATAAATAATATACTTCTATTATAACTAAATTAATATATACATTAAAGAGTGAAATGTTTGTTTATGCAACAATGTGACTATAAGACAATATGCAACCAAATCTTCAAGACCAACTTGAAACATTTTTTAACCGGTTAAACATAATTACGTAATTCGTCGATTGCATAAATTGGTAAAAATAAATAAATAAATTATTGTTGTATAAATAGTAAAGTCCATAAACAGTGTTGCATAAATAAACGTGGTGTTATGCCATGAGCTATGAGGTAACTGGTTCTATTGATGCATATTTTGATCCTAAAAATAAGATACAATATTTACATATTTCGTTTTAAAACCCACTTTGGTAAAAAAAAAAAAAAAAAACTATAAAGAATTAATGTGTAATCGTTGTTCATGAACAAACACTTGATCCTTTTCCAAAATGAAAAATGGAATACTAAAGTAGTGAAATGAGCTATTCGGTCAGATATACTTTTTAGTTTCGTTACAAAATAAACATTGAAAGTAGTCCAAAATCATTCATTTTACATACGTTAATGTTTTATTATTTTTTTAAAGATCATACGATCATCACAAAACAAATCTTAGTAAACAATATGTAAAGTCTTTTTTGCTTAGTTCAAAGCTCGCTATTTTCTTTATTTAATTGTGTCTTCTTAATAATATTATATCTTATAGCTATGTTACATGCCAAATGGCGTCTAGTCTAGCTATATCAGCTGTTGTCTTTTGAGGTTGAATGTTCAAGTTTTATTCGGAACATAGATAGATTCAGGAGTAAATTCGATTTGTCGTTAAAAAAATATATGCTACATATGTGGATATTCTCTGCTATTATTAACACCGTATATATTTTTAACACACAATTGTTTCTCAGGTGATGTGGCAATTAAAATCTAGACTAATGCATCGTGTACTTATGGTGAGACCAAAGTTGTAGCTGAATAAAGTTTGTTTCTATGTGGCTTGAATGTGATGTTTGGATTTTATTTTCGTGGTTAACAAGATTGTGGGCAATAATAAGTTGTGACATTTAATCTTTTGTAATCTCCTTTTATCAATGCTACTTCTAAACGCATGTATGTGTTTGTAATAATTTCACGTATAGTTGCAATGTTCTCAGTTTGGAGCTATTTCATTACAACTAACATGCAACAAAATATCTTGGTACCCTCTTTAAGGGTTCATATCCCCGCATCCACAACATTAGAGTTTAAATTCTAATGTGGATCGGGGCTTCTTGTAGGCATTGGCCACCTAACAAGTTGTTAAGTATCTGCTGTAAATTTCACATGTTGCTCTTGAGACATGACTATATCGGTGAATGATGGGGAATGATGCAGAGCATATAAAAGGAAGTCCTAACGTCAAATGGAGATAACTTGGAGTTTCAAAGTTCACTTTATATGAACATAAAGCTCTCAATGAGTCCGACCTCCTAACAAACAGCGTAGGTAGTTTGCCATAGTAGGATATGTATGATGTTTAACTTAAGGATGGTGTATACGGATTTAGTGTGGTGACTTAGATGATTTGATATGGTTCTTTAGGAAAGTACAGATAGGTGTGTAAGGTAGTATTGGGACCATACTACTGAAAGCACAGGATCTGTACTCGAGTCAAGGACGGTATTGGAACTTCTAAGGGGGCTGTAGATTGGAAGTCTCCTAGACATTATGCTAATCGTTTATGTGTTTGTATTTCAGTTGAGTATGGTGTCTACTCGAGGAGGAGCTTCTGGATCTGGTTCCGGCACTAGTGTCGAACCAATAGATGAGTGGTTGTGCGAGTTTATCACATCAAAGATCACTCGCGGTATCATGGAGGTCACCCCTATGATTTTTGGTTCCATCAAGGAGAGCATTATGGAGCTTCTGGATGAGCGATTCGGGACCCTCTGGGTAGAGATCGATGCGGGACAGACAGGAGCATGGACTCCCTCATTTCGGGAGTTCAAGGCCTATGGAGCTCTGGAGTTCTTTGGGGCTAAGGAGCACATTGTCAGCCGCCAGTGGATCGCTGACATGGAAAATGCTCAGCGAACGAGCTTCTGCCCTGAGGGGGCAAAGGTGGGGTTTTCCTCCTGCCTTCTGAGAGACCGAGACCGTGACTGATGGGAGGAGGTCGGTCATGCACTGGGATCTGGGGCGATGGTCGCCATGACTTGGGAGGAGTTTGTTATGAGATTTCATGAGGAGTTTTCACTAGCGATTGAGGTGCAACAGCTGGTGAGGGAGTTTCAGGACCTTCGCCAGACTACTGAGACTATGGCAGAGATCGCCGCAAGGTCCCATGAGAGGGCTCTGTTAGTTCCGCATTATGCTGTAGATGAAGATATGAAGAAGGCGAGGTACCATGGCATGTTGAGGGATGAAATCAGGGAGTTTTTGAGCTTTTCGGGGTGCAAGACCCTAAATGATATGATTGCGAGAGCCCGAGAACGGGAGATTGAGCTGGAGTTTTAGACGAAGCACAAGCCAGAGCAGGTGCAGAAAGCAGTGGGTCAAGTTAAGAAGCCCAAGACTTATGATTCACACACTAGAGTCCAGCAGGGTCAGATCCGTTACGGCAAATGCGGCAAGCCGCACGGTGGGGCATGTCGAGTAGTGGGTTTAGATTGTTTCAGATGTGGACATACGGGTCATATGAGTAAGGATTGCCCACGGGGTGCACTAATTTTATTTCATTGCAATCAGACAAGCCATAAAAGACCGATTGTCCGAGAGTGATAGGAGGAGCAGTGGCAGCGCCTGCGTCGGCCACTTTGAGGATCATTAATGGCCACCAGGGAAAAGTGGATGCACCTATGGTAAAGATCTGGGCATTCCACCTGGCAGCAGAGAAGGCGCGTTTAGCACCTGATGTGGTCACTGGTATGTTTTCTTACTTTATGATGTTTTGTTGTCCTTATTTATGCTTATGCTTTATCTGCTTATGTATAGAGACCTTTTTGGTCAATAGTATGACTGCTCATGTCATGTTCGATTCGGGTACTACCCGATCCTTTGTATCTCTTACGCTTAGCAAGAAGTTTAGTGATGCTCCTAGGATTCTTGATTATCCATTGGAGGTAGAGATTGCTGATGATCGTTCTGTGAGTGCTTCGAGGGTTCATCGTGGGTGTGTTATGAATTTGTTCAATGAGAGATAATCTATTGGCTTGGTTTTGATTCCTCTACGAGATTCGAAGGTTATCATAGGGATGGATTGGTTGGGTCCCAATGGGTCCATGATTGACTATGAGCACCAGCAAGTGAGAGTTCGAATCCTAAGTGGGGGATAACTTGTTATTCATGGAGAGGGAATTCCACATGGACCGTCCCTCTATTCAGCTGTGAGGGCTAGGATGTATCTTTAGCAGGGTTGTTCTGGGTTTTTGGCTTATGTGGCGGATACTCGGGTTGGGGGCACGATGATGTTGAGTGAGGTGCCCATCATTCGGGATTTCTCCGATATGTTTCCTAAGGATTTACCTGGATTGCCTCCCGATAGTCAGATTGAATTCTGGATTGATTTCATTTCCAGTACATCTCCGATAGCCAAATCATCGTATCGTTTAGCACCTCCAGAGATGCAGGAGTTGTCTATGCAGCTACAAGAGCTGCTAGACAAAGGGGTTTATCAGACCAAATAGTTCACCATGGGGAGCACCGATCCTGTTCATGAAAAAAAAAGGCCGGTTCACACAGGATGTGCATTAACTGTAGGGAGTTGAATAAGTTAACGGTGAAGAATTATTACCCACTTCTGAGGATCAACGATCTATTTAACCAGGTTCAGGGTGCATCTTGGTTTTCCAAGATTGATTTGCGGTCAGGTTACCACCAGATGAAGGTTCGCGATGAGGATGTGTAGAAAAAGGTCTTCAAGACTCGTTATGGTCATTACAAATTTGTGGTGATGCCATCGGGCTCACCAATGCACCAGCAGTGTTCATGGACCTCATGAACCGGGTATGCAGATCGATGTTGGATCGGTCGGTGATTGTATTTATTAATGATGTTTCGATCTATTCCAAGACCAATGAGCAACACGAGGATCATTTACGAGAGGTTTTCGAGACCTTGAGGAGGGAGTGGTTGTATGTCAAATTCTCCAAACATGAGTTTAGGTTGCATGATGTGTCATTGACCCGCTTGACGAAGACGAATGTTACTTTCTGGTGGGGGCCCGATCAGCAGTCAGCTTTTGAGTCGTTGAGATAGAGATTATGCAAGGCCCTGATTCTCACTCTTTCTGAGGGCATGTATGATTTTGTAGTTTATTATGATGCGTCTATCTCAGGTTTGGGAGATGTCCTCATTCATAGAGGACATGTGACTGCTAACGCTTCGAGGAAAATGAAGCCTCATGAGGCGAATTACCCTACACACGATTTAGAGTTGGGGGCTGTGGTTTGTGCCCTCAAGATCTAGAGGTACTATTTGTATGGGGTTAGGTGTACTATCTACACTGACCACAAGAGCCTGAGATACCTGATGGGTCATCCAAATTTGAACATGAGGCAGCAGACATGGTTGGATGTGGTGAATGATTATGATTGTGAGATCCTGTACCACCCCGGTGAGGCCAATGTGGTGGCTGATGCCTTGAGCCACAAGGAAATGAGTGCACCTATCAGAGATGTATGTCTGAGGATGGTTATTATTTTCTTCTCTGTTGGATATGATCAAGAAGGCGTAGGTGGAAGGATTGAAAAGGGAAAATTGGAAAGCAGAGCGAATCAGGGGGCAGATTCCATTGTTCGACAGATATAGTTGGGGCTTGTTGACTCAGTGTGGAAGGGTTTGGGTCCGAACTACTGGTGGGGTTAGGAAGACAGTTTTGGAGAAGGATCATAAGTCAAACTTTTTGATCCATCTAGGGGCCAAAAATATGTATAGGGATCTGGAGTTGAGCTATTGGTGGCCCTGTATAAAGAGGGAGATAGCATGGTTTGTGGAGTGGTGCTTGACTTTCCGGAAAATCAAGGCCAAACATCAGAGACCCCACGGCAAGATACAGCTGTTACCCATTCCCATGTGAAAATGGGAAGAGATCACTATGGATTTCATCACAAAGTTATCAAGGACGACACGTGGGGTTGACTCTATCTAGGTCATTGTTGATAGATTAACCAAAAGTTCTCATTTCATTCCAATCGCCGAGAGTATATCTGCTGAGAAACTGGCTGACATTTACATTCGGGAGGTGGTGGTTCGGCATGGGGTGCTAGTTTTGGTGGTTTCAGATCGAGAGTTGTAACACCCGGATCCCATGGTACTTTATGTTTTCAAATTTTGGCAATTAAGGGTTTGTCGCGGCGTAGTGGAGGCACCACGATGTGGCAAGTCAAAATGGATCGCGTTCTTCATTTAAGCCGTCACGACGTGACAGCATATAACCACGGCGTGGCAGCTGGCTTTTGAGAAACCCTATTTTTCGGGTTTTTCTCCCTTAAAGGAATAAAAAGGCTAGGGTTTGCTCACCCCAGCCTCCATCAGCCTCCTTGAGACCTGAGAAACCTTAATTTCACTTCTCATTTTATTTAAGCCCATTTAGTGTTCCTTGAGGCCATTAAAGGAAGAAAAAAGAAGAAGTGAGCTAAGATTCAGCAAGCTAGTCCTCATCCTTTGTTTTGGCACTCTTCTGGACCTTTGTAAGTGTCCAAGACTCGATTTTTATCATGATAGGTTGCTATATCTTAAGTTTTGTTCCTAAATATTCATGTTCTTGTTAGTTGGAGTGGTGGGATCTCATAAAGTTTGCAACTTTATGAATCTCTGGAACATTTCACATGATTGCATGTTTTGGATCTGAATTTTAGTTGGGTTTTGAGCCATGCATGAGATTTCCATGGAAAAACCCTTATTTTGACTCATTATAGATTCAATTCATGCATTGGACATGCACGTCTATAAAGCATCGACTTTTATGATGGTTTTGGTATTAGAAACCCTTATGGAGTGTATGAGCTAAGGACTTTGTGGAATAAGTGTTTAATGGATGAAGTCACATCTTATTTAGCCTTTTTGGAACCTAGGGTTTGAGATTTTGACCTTTTGGGTGGTCATAACGGGTAAAGTAGGAAACTTTATCCTTCTAGCCCTTGTTTCGGACCAGATCTGAGCTTTGGAGCTCTTAGGATCGAAGAAAACATCTTAACCCATTAAGCAGTTGAAAACCCAGTGCCCACGGCGTTGCGACTGTGAAGATCGTGACTGTCTGGATGGTTGAGGGCCACGACGTGGCGGCTGAATAAAGTCAACGTTGATCATTGACTTTGACCGTTGACTTTTGACTCGAGTTGACTTTTGGTCAAACACCTAGTTTGGATGAAAAGCTACGGGTTTATTTGGTATGACTGTATAGGTGGTGAGTAGCAGCGATATTCTATCAGTGAGAGCAGTAGCAGTTGAGCATTTTTCTGAGAGGTGAGTCTTCTCACTGTATTTGTGGGTCGAAGGCACCAATGTCGGGCAACTGGATTCTGTATGTAGAATGCTAGCTGTCTTTGTGACTCTTGCATGTTTGTATGATTGGGTTGATATAAACCCAGGGTTGGGCCCATTATTGTATGATTGGGTTGTAATAAACCCTAGGACTGGGCCCATTATTGTATGATTGGGTTGAAAGAAACCCCAAGGCTGGGCCCCAAGGCTGGGCCCATAAGCATATAATGGGTTAAACAAAACCCCGGGGTTGGGTCCATGATTGTATATTGGGTTGAAATACCTCAGGGTTGGGCCCAACTATATGTTTGGTATGTGGTACTTTGGGGAACTCACTAAACTTTGTGCTTACAATTATTTTTTTGGTTTCAGGTACTTCCGGTACGAAAAGTAAGGGCCCGACATGATGGCACAGCATCCCCCTCATGTTTTCGCGCTTATGATTACTTTTACACTGATGTTTTGGATAGTTTGTATCGTGGTTGTTTTTGAGACACATGATGTATAGAATTAATGATTTTAAAAATGAAAATTTGTATTACTGTTTTTGGGTTGTTACAGTTAAGACCAAACACACACTTCATTCTCCTTTTACGATAAAAAGTATTCAACTCCTTTGCTTATATTTCTTCTTCAAGCTCCTCCCGTCAAGATGATCTCGTCGACAACCCTATAGGAAGCGATCCATGTGGACGTCGAGGTAAACCTCCTACAAAGTTGCGTTAGTCATAGAGTCGAGACAACCCAACGATAAGGTTTTTCGACTATGAAAAATCTTTTCTTAGTGACAACAAAGGTTTGAAAAATCGAGATTCTACACATAATCGTTTTCGGGTTTGCAAAACCATAATCATAAAATCGAATTGGAATCGTAAAATTCTACCAAAAACAATGTAATTATAAGTGTAAATCATGCAAAAGATAACTTCATCACAAGTTCTAGAAAGTTCAAAACATTTGTGATGGCTAATAGTCTAATACATATGAATTATCATTTTCAATCTAATCTAACATAACAAATGAATCATCCATATCATTTCTCTCTTCTAAATCCAAATCATCTTCTACATCTAAGTCTATTTCACCACCAACATGTGCTTGAGGTTGACTTGGACTTGAACCATCAAAAAAGTTCATCAACTCGTCATTTGAAATGATTCAAAGATTATTCTTTGGTAATCCACTCGTCATCGGAACTTACATCATCAAGATTCAGTGTTTCAAGTCTTGTTGTCTGATGCTATTTTTTTTATTTTCTTCTTTTCTCGTCAACTTCAAGTTGTACATCACGTACATAAGATCGTTCATCCTCTATTGATGTAGCCTATTTCTTCTCTTAGAATGTACCTAAACAAAAAATAAATGAATAATTAGATAACAATATAATAAATTAGCATTAAAGCTATAATGTTGACAAACGTAAGTTACCATCTCAAAATCACTCCAATTCCTCTCACATTTGGATGAGGAACATGTCAAACTCAATATTCTCATGGCAAAATCTCTCAACTTGGGTGTCTCAGGTCCATATGAATCCCACCAATCAACCAGACTCTTTTCTTTTCTTCTATTCTTAGCTACTTTAAGGCCAAAGAGCCATCTTGCATTGGTGAATTGATCAAATTGCAAGTCAATCGTCGTTGCTAGATTCTCATCAATGCAATGAGATGCACATGGTGTCCAAAACAATTTCTTCCTCTTTTCCGTCAATAATTCCCCAGCGGCCTTGTAAATCAGCATTATCAGTCACCACTTGAACAACATTTTCTTCTCCTATATTTTCCATCAATTCATCTAGCATTTCAAACGCACGTTCCTTTGTCTTGATAATGTCTGACGTGTCCACCGATGCTAAAAAAAATAGTTCATTTCGGACTATTTACAAGAAAAATTGCAAATTGAGCAATTCTTTTTATCACTCCACCCATCACTCATCAATGTGCAACCCGCTTTTTCCATTCGTTCTTATAGTCTTCAAGTAAAGTCTTGGTGTATTCAACTTCTTTTTTCAACAACAGAACTCGTATTTCTTGGTAAGAAGGCGGATTAAGCCCTCTCCCAAATTCGCCAACCATTTGGATCATCTTATCAAATTCGGGATGTTTACACAATTAAAAGATATTGCACTTGTGTAAAAGAAATCTTTCGATTTGTTGGAAAACTCTTTTTCTTTCATCTTTCTTCAATATCGAATTCAATGTGTTTTGAACACCCTTCCCCTTATTTGTAACAAAATTTTGCATATTTCCTCTATCATTCTTTTCATAGGTGTCTTTATATTCATCAATTACAAATGCACCTCTTTTTTTAACGCCTCATTATTTTCTTCAAACAAAGTAGCAAATTGAACTCTAAAATTTTTAGGGGCCTTTTGAAAAGGTGTGAGATTATCTTTTGTTTATGCTAAGTGGTGTTTTAATCAATAGACACCACCACTAAATGTTGACTCACAATGTGTACACATCACTCTCTTGTCACCCACTTCCTTACCATGCTACCAACCAATATCCTTTCTAGCCTCGGAAGCATTTTTTTCTCATGCGCTTTGTAGTTGATGATGCAGAAGTAGTTGAAGGTGTTGATCCAGAACTACTATATATCATAGTTGTTAGCCTGTTAAAAAGTAGCAAATAAGATCATATTCTGCTTAGAAAATTTATACAAATTCTAACTAGAGCCTATTAGGCTGATAGTCTGATACAAATTTTGAAATTCTGAAGTTTGAAGTTTGAACAACAATGACATATACTCAAGTAAAGGAAATTGGTTGGCAACTGGTTCACATTCACAACAATCACCTAAACTGATAAACATATATGTATTCTAACTATTCATCATCTACATCCTACAACCTACACTCACGGAAAAGGAATTGTACCGACTAGAAGAGCATAATTGGAAGAAAAAAACTAAAAAACGACATATGAAGGCTAAAAGAGCCCTAAACTGATATACATTCTTAAACTAGGTGTGAGACCCATGTATTACATGGGTTTATTTAATATATATATATATATATATATATATATATATATATATATATATATATATATATATATATAATTTTAACAATTTGAGAAGTTTGAATTTATAAGAAGAATAAGAAAAATTTTGAATTATTAAAATCAATGAGGCTTTAATACATTGAATACATTACATATATAAACCGCTTCTAATAAATACCTTACATATATATTACCTTACATATTAAATGTGGAATTTTAATTTAATAAAATGAAAAATACAATAAAATGACAAGTGGAAAATAGAAAATTCAAAAATTCTAGAAAATGCCATGTGGCCAAATGAATGAGAAGAGGACATGTGGCAAAAAGATTTTGATTTATTAGGGAGGATATGTTTCAAAATTCTAACTATTCAGCATCTACATTCTACACTCTACATTCTACAACACAATTTCTATCTAAAACACTAAACATTGGAGATTTGGAGTAATTGTAATCTTGAAGCTGGTGCAAACTAATGTACACACTACAAACTACAAACCCGACAAAGTAGAGATCAGAAGGGGTAAGAAATTGAGAATGAAATACCTGGTTCAACTTCAAATTTTGTCGACTGTGATGGGGCCTTTCAGGTTTAGCGCTTCAAGCAACCATACTTGTACAACGAAGAAGTAAGAACATTGAAGAGGAGAAAAAGAAAGGGGGGGGCCTAAGATTTGCGACTCGCGTTCAGCATCGTCGAATATGATCTTGTTTCTTCGTTCTCGTTATGCTTTAGTCTTTTAGGATTTTAATTTAGGGTCAAACCATTGGTCAATTGGTCAACACAACTAACAAATGGTCAACAAGTATAAAATCGGATCGTATACGAGTCTACGATCCGATTCTACGACTCCACACTAATTCTGCCCAAAAATGACTTTATTAGGATCGGAATCGAAATACCAATGTAGGATCGTAGAATCGTACGATTCTACGATCAAAATCACGTTTTTGATAACCTTGGTGTCGACTGATCCCATACTATTTTATGATTTTCATTAAGAATGTGGTTTGTAATGTGTCGATTAGATAGTTTAAGTTGCAAAAAAAACACTATTTCGAGTTTGATTAAGCTATTAGTCAGTACTATGTGAAGTGATTTACTCGTATACAATTCTACGAGTCTACGATCGGAATCGTTTTATTAATATTCCTAATTTATTGTGTTAGTGGAAATATTTCCAACAAATTCATTACTCCA
The DNA here is from genome assembly GCF_052849685.1 of Lactuca virosa. Lineage (NCBI taxonomy): Eukaryota > Viridiplantae > Streptophyta > Magnoliopsida > Asterales > Asteraceae > Lactuca > Lactuca virosa. The sequence goes on from NC_136431.1 coordinate 262,845,863, forward strand.
AACAAGGAATTTTTTCTACATCGTTTTAGATGTTCCCCTTTCACTAAATGCATTTATTGAATTTTATTGGTTGATATTCATAATCAGTAGCTTACAAAGAATGCATTCATATGTTTCCTATCAACATGTACTACGAACATACTAATTATATTCACCACAATAAACAAAAAAGATGCATATTGATACATAAATTTTTATTCTTTACATTTCATGGCATATAGTGATAACAATGATATACATGTATACAAAAAGGATTCACCTTAATGCATAAATTCACATGAATACAAAAAGATGCATCTTAATACATAAATTCATATATGTTACAAAGAAAGTCGTTCCATATGCTTAAAAATGACTACAAAAAATTAGTATGAAATGAAACAACTACCATAACAATGGCATAATTTGATAACAATGACATATGTGAATATAAAGAAAGGAAAAAAGTAAAATTAAATTCACATAAAATATTCACAATCGGAATAATTAAACCTTATCCAAAAATTAAACCCTAGATAATCTATTAATTCAAAACGAAGATGTAAAATAATCTAATAGAATGTTGAGGTAAACCTTTATTAATAAAATCCATTTATTTATATTTATTGAACCTATTATTGGATGACTCCACCATTGCTTGCACTATAGGGCCATGTGAGTTGAGTTTTTATTTTGGCTAAATGAATAGTTGTTCTCATCCCATATTGGTAAAAAGATGGAAGTTTGAAAAGACTCCAAGCTTATAAAAAGAGCTAATGGCTTTGGTTCAAAGCACTCCAATCAATACACTTGAAATGTTTGATTCTTTCTTTCTTTCTTTCTTAGAGTGTAGAAAGTTGAAGTCAAAAATTTAGAGATGTGGGTGTAATCAATACGACCTTATCTTCATTGCCACAACATCACTGTTTTTCTCCTTCTACAGCTCTTCTTTGTCACCACAACACCATATATTGTGTTTTCCATCTTCTGAGTTCACACCTCAACCCTTCATCACCGTTTTTCCTCTTCTCCACCTCTTGTTTATCATCCACCACTCTCTCAACCCTTTTTTTTCTTCTAGTAAAGCCTCACATTTGCATTGGTTTCCTTATGTTGTTTTCTTTCATCCTTAATCGGGTTTCTTTTGAATGGAATTAACCACGAGCAACTGTTTTCCCTAAATTTTGTCTGTTTTATACTTTGTTGATTGCTTTTTTTTTTACACATTGCTTTTGAATATTAGTTTTTAATGTTTTTTAAAATGTTATAAATTTACCTGAATAACCTTTACAAGGACTATATTTTGAAGGTATTTTAGAAAATTTAGTTTAAACTTTGGCTATAAATAAGATATTATACTTTGTAACACCCTCGATCTCTAACATCTAATCTATAAGAATTATCAAAATTTTATTTATAATGTGGAATTTTGCTCAAAATTTAAAACTTTTACATCCCAGGTTAAATCAAGCGAGCATAATAAAAACCTATCTATTTACATAAAAATGAAGAATACAATATTAGCATCCTACTATTTGGATCCTCCTCGTGTGCTCCTGTTTCCTCCTCTGGTACCACAGCTGCTGACATATAAACATGAACATGTAAAACATAAATGTATCTGTAGTATCAGACACAATGTGTCTGGTGAGTTATTTTGTCTATCTTTCCTTATCTATCATTTTCTTATTTCATACTTGTCTTTATAATTACTTCTCCAACTCATCTCATACTCTTCACATATCATAACCCTAACTTTGTCTCTATCTCTTCTCTACTCTATTTATTATACTCTTATACTCTAATCTATATCATTTATTACTCGGTCCTTTATGCTCTGACACATATTATCTTTTCTCTGTCTCTTACACTCCGTTCAATCTCATCTCCACTCCATTTCATATGCTCTTGTATGTCTCACCTTTACTTTTTTCATGTACTTTATTCGATCTTATCTCCATTCTCTTACATATTCTCTAGAATTCTCATCTCTTCTCTGTCTCATGTATTTTATATATCACATTCTCTGCTCATGTAACATCCCAAAAATCGGGTCCAAAAATTTCGTTTAAAAACATTACTAATTCATAGCGTTAAGTCATTCAAACGTACTAAAAGGGTTTATATGACAAATCATAGTTTCATTTCCAAAACACTTGTTTAATTATCAGAGTAAACATCCCAGGCTAACTTGTCATGGTGTGTGCACTGCAATCCTCTCGAGCTCCTCTTCTGAAAACTGAATACCTGAAACCAAAACTGAAAACCGTAAGCACGAAGCTTAGTGAGTTCCCCAACCTACCGCATACCATACATATCTACTGATCCATACATGCCATACATAATACTGAGCACATAACCACATACTGGGCTCCCGCCCGCTGCATTGGGCCTCGCCCGCTATCGGACCCCGTCCGTCACCAGGCCCCGCCTGGCTTCGAGCCCCGCTCGGCGTACAGATCTGTTTTCCTTAGGCCCCGCCTGTCTCCGGGCCCCGCCCGCTAACATATACTAGCATACAATCATATCACAACACATAACTAACATACTCTACTGGATTACTGTGCTAAGGCCTCGCCTATCTTGGGCCTCGCCCCTGTCCTGCTACCGACGAATCATGGAACCCCGTCCACGCTCATACTGATAGTGAGATACGGGCCCAGCCCACACTCACTCTCTTCCTAACATGGGCCTCGCCCTTGCTCTGCTGCAAATGAGGTATGGAACACCTTCCACGCTCCTACTGATAGTGAGATACGGGCCCAGCCCACACTCACTCTCTTCCTAACTTGGGCCTCGCCCCTGCTCTGCTGCTAATGAGGTATGGAACACCGTCCACACTCTGCTATTGGTGAGGTACGGGACCTCGCCCACACTCACCTCCCTACCAGGCACATACATGTATCACACAGACAACAAGTATAACTATCATACAAACCATTCCTTGGGCACTCGCCCGCTAACATTGGACCTTAGTCCCGAATGCCATACTAGCATGCTGTGCCTAGGGCTAACCCCCGGGTCTTCCTACTCATAACTACATGGGCCGGCATTGTGGCCGTAGACCCATTCACACAAAGGGAAACTCACCTCAAACTGCTGAAGTTGCTGATAACCCTCAGGCTGCTGACCGGCACTTCTGAACCGTTGATCCCTCGGCTTCCCGAACTATCAATACCCAAAACAACATTCAGACCACAATAGTCCAAAAGTCAACCCTGGTCAAACTTGGTCAAAGTCAACTTTCCTGATTGACTCTACTCGCCGAGTCAACCCATAGACTCGCCGAGTTCTTTAAACTCAGAAACTCTCATAATACGACTCAATTCGCCGAGTCACCCCAAGACTCGTCGAGTTCAACGATCTCTGAGTCCCATCCTGTCCAACTCACTGAGTCATCACTCAACCCACTAATCTGAGCCTTAACCAGAAGAGGTTGGGGGGTCTGCGACCTGACTCGTCGAGTCCAAGAACAGACTCGCCGAGTTGTTCTTCCAACTCGTCGAGTCCATGCCCATCATCATACAACTCGCCGAGTCCACCCATGTGACTCGCCGAGTCTCTTCAGTCCTTAATCCATACAGTGGCTTTTCGAGCCATGCAGGGGCTCCAACCCATAGATCCACTCTTCTAAAGTCTAACCCCCACGTAAAGTTGCAAACTTTACGTGAAACCAAGGAGCTAAAGGCCCAAAACACTCTAGGGCTAGGGTTTAAGACAAAGGGGCTTCACCAAAAATTCATTGACTGCTGCTTTAAGACATTCTGGACCATCACAACTCTAGATCTGAAGTAACAACCTCGGATCTAAGCCCCAAACCCGAAATAGATCTCAATCTTACCAAAATAGCCCCAAAATCTCATTCAAGAATAGATCTAGATGCAAAGAGGGTGAAGGTAACAACTTATTACCTCCAAGATGACCTCCTACTGAAGAATAATCCAAATCTCTGTAAATCCCCTTGATCCAAGCTTCTTGATCTTCAAGATCTCTTCACAAAAACCACTTATCTATGCTCTAAATTGCTCCCACAGACTCTCACTCACGATTTAGGGTTTCTGGATCTCAAAAGGGTGGTAAAGAGGCTGAGGGAGGGATATGATGTTCTTTATATAGGGTGCAAACCCTAAGATTAGGGTTTTTCTCGCCCATACCAGACTCGCCGAGTCCACTTGCCGACTCGCCGAGTCGGTCACTTACTCTATGACCCGGATCCCGCTCCGACTCGTTGAGTTCTTCCCTGGACTCGACGAGTCGACTCCTTGACTTAGAGCTTTTCCTTTCTTTTCTTGGTCTTTCTGATTCTTGGTGTTACAACTCTCCCCCACTTAAACTAAACTTCATCCTCGAAGTTCTCTACGGCCAATCGTCCTGCAATCTCCTTTCAACACCCTGCTTGAAAAAGATCTAACACCCGCTGACTACTTCCGCTGGCCTTCCGCCCGGTCATGCATACCAACCCTAATTCTTGTAATAACAATCCTCCACCGTCCAGAGAACACATCTTGTTCCATTGGTAATCCTTCCAGTACTCCCCGAGCACTCATACTGAACCCCTTATGGGTTCACTCCCCTTTGACTTGCGCGTTTTCTGGCCTTCCCAAGGCTACTTCCCATAACTAACCACTTCCCCTATCACTATGAAGGACATACCTTTCACGATATCCAATACTCCAGCCACTCCCAGTGCTGGTTACGGCTGCCGTACACACTGAATACTTCTTACTACTTACAATTTAATGCTGAGTACCCATCCCAGCGAATGGTTCAGATAATCCTTCGAGTAAAGGATTCATCCCTGCAACGGTTAAGACTCAAACGAGAGCTGCGCAACATGGTCAAACCCTTCCCTCTGAGATTATCCAACCCTGCTGTGAGAGGCGCAGCACCCTTAGTCAAATATTTGCCTTATCCCATAGTCCTTCTATTATCACTTCCACTAGCTGAAAGTTATGTTGTCCCTTATCCGCCTTCCGGATGAACTGAGACCACCCCAGGTCCCAACTAATCTGTCCATAACTGGATTACCGAACTCCCACCGGTCACTACACCCAACACAATCTCCTAGCCGCTCCCAGCGACTTCCGAAGAAACTTCGGCTATCTATTACTGCTCTATCTACTCTGCCACTCTAGCGCTACAGGTCCTGGGATCCTCGATCCCCTGCCCTGACCCTACGGTCCCTACCAGGTCCCACCTGTGCCGCTAAAATCTCACGGGCCTCGCCCACGAGTCTCACCCGACTATACTACTGAGCAACCCTGCTCCTAGGTTTCACCCATGCTGCTACTATCATACGGGCCTCGCCCACGGGTCTCACCCAACTATATCCTGGAGCAGCCTCTCCCAAGGTCTCACCTCTTTAGGGCTACGCAGGTCCACTCCATACTAATCTCAACGAACTACCCTTTCCTGATCCCCACCTTGATCACCAAGAGATAATGGCCTCTCCCAAAATCCGCTAACTAGGAGATACGGGCCTCCGCCCATTCTCTGCTAACTAAGCTGCTAGGGAATGCTACGGCTTACCCGCAATCTTACATCACTTCCGCCACTAACTCGCTGCTGGGAAAAATGTTGCGGCTCTCCCGCCGCTCTACCATGCTCTACATGTTGTCTCTGCCACTGCTACTAACGCAAAAGCATCCCATGCTAACTGTTCTCAAAATCTTCATTCCGACTCACTCGAGTCCTACAGGCGATCCTCCAACCTGAATTCCCAACCAGTTACTAACCATCTCGATTACATGAACTAACTGTTGGGAAGTTTCTCAAACTCCCAACCCTGAACTCCTCAATCCATCAATCGATGTGCTACTTTCTTTCCTTCTCAGAGGTCGCGTACTCATTCTGGATCTGTGTGCTCTTACCCTTGTACACTCGGAGGGTTCTCCCCCACTTTGATCCTGCTTATACCTCACTGCTCAATGCTTGAGAAGAATTCCCAATCTTTTCTACCATTCCGCAATCAATCTGCTGAAAAACCCAAGCTTGTCACAGCTAGGGATGTAACCAATCCATCACTCAATAACACCTTCCTAAAGCTAGCGGGACACTATTGAGCTCCACATAAGCATGCTATAGATAATGCATCCTAGGTAACCCGCTCTAAAGGAGACGACCTCCAACTATCATTCTAACTTCCAAGGTATGCAGATGGCATATAAATCAATCAAAAGCAGGCCGCAAAATTCCGAAATATCATTATCAATACCGATGCAGAACCATAACAATAAGACCTCAACATAAGCTGATAGAGAAATGAAAGAAGATATGTACCTGCCACATCGGGCTGCTCACACCTCATCTGAAACCAACTGATACGCCCTGCTCCTTGCTGCAGGCGTCTCTGCCCGGCCCTGACAGCCGTCGATGATCCTCATGGTTGCAGGGGCAGGTGCTATCACCTGTCCTGCTGAATGCAAACTCGTACATTGGGCCTTCTTGTGGCCCCTCTGACTGCAATGGAAACATAACAGGTCTGATCCCTGGGTGGTAGTAGCAGTACAATCTCTGCTGAAATGACCAATCCGGCCGCACTTGAAGCAACCAGGATCACCACCGCTGCCAATCCTACACGCACCCTCGTGCGTCCTGCCGCACTTGCCACAGCGGCCCCGGTCCTGAGGACCTCTCGATCTAGAGTCTGAGGTCTTGGGCCTCTTGCCCGATCCCGTAGATACCTGAACCTCCTCCGGCTTCCTCTTCCCGAGGTGCTCCAGATCGATCTCCCTTTCCCTGGCCCGAGCTATCATATCCTCCAGCGTCTTGCAGCTGGACCGACTCACAAACTCTCTGATGTTGTCTCTCAGCATATCGTGATATCGGGCCTTCTTCATCTCCTCATCCGCGACATACTGCAGAACAAGAAGAGCCCTCTCCCTGAACTTGGCAGTGAACTCCGCCACCGACTCGGTCGTCTGCTGTAGATCCTGGAACTCCCGGGCTAACTGTTGCACCTCAATAATCGGTGCAAACTCGGCCTTGAACCTGGCCGAGAAATCACTCCATGTCATCGCGTCCAACGCGGCATCATCCCCGATAGCATGACCAACCTCCTCCCACCAATCCCGTGCTCTGTCCTTCAGAAGACACGAGGCGAGTCGAACCTTGTCCCCCTCGGGACACCGGCTGGAACGAAAAGCGTTGGCGACATCAGCCAACCATCTGCCACTAGCAATGGGGTCCCTAGCCCCATGATAATCTAGAGCTCCACAAGCCCTGAACTCCCGGAATGTCAGAGTACGCACTCCCAACATAGCCATCATCTCTGTGCGAAAGGCTCCAAGCCTCTCATCCAAAATCTCCAGCAAACCCTCCTTGACCGTGCCAAAGATCACAGGAGTCTGATCAAGAATACCGCGCGTAATCTCAGCTGATACAAACTCTCTCATCCGCTCCTCGAGCTGCTCGATCCCTGAACCCGAGCCTGACCCCTCTCTGACACCTGGTCCATCCACTGGTCCATCTTGCGATGTCGCCATACTGAAAACATGCCAATCAATCATCAAAATACACATCACTGCTGAGGGACCTCACACGCACCGCAAGTTCCCTGGTTTTGTCTCGGCCCCTCTTGAATCGAGTACGGATCCTCTGCTTTCAGTAGTACGGGCCCATACTACCTTCCACATCTATCCGTACTTTCCTCAAGAGTTTCCTCGACTCCACCAAGTCCCTTGCACGACTACCACTGCTGCTCCCAGCACAAAACTCATCCTAGGCCTACCCTAGGGAAACCTCTAACTCAACCAAAACCAGTCCTCAGCTGCTGAAAGTCTCCTCGTAATGCCAATTAGCCATCACTTGAATACCATCACATGTAACGAGGCTCGGATAATCCTTTGAGTAAGGGACTCATCCCTACAACGGTTAAGACTCAAACGAGAGCTACGCAATAGGGTCAAATCTGATACTCTTAGATTATTCAACTCTGATTACATGTGACTTAACGTATTCACCTAACAGCTAACTCCCACCACTCGGAATCCCACAAAGCACAGAGCAAACAACATTCAGGCAAAGGAAATTCTAACCATAACATACTCAAGCAGTTCTATCAAAACACAAGAATTTGTACTAGCATGCAATATAAGCTCACATAATCAGACATAACCTAAACAGGCTATCCTACCACTGTCTAACCAATGCTAGCATATAGCTCAATGAGCGCATATAACAGGCACATAAGGCATCCTCCTAGATCCTTAGCTCTAAATCTAGCATGCTGATCACATAATCATATCATAACATAAACTTGTATGGGTAATTTGGGAGAACTTGCTTGAGCTCGGTTGATTGCATGCACCACACCCTTTTCTCTTTTCAAAGTTCTTTTTTGATTTTTCTAAAACCCTTTTCTTTCCTCAAAATCCTTTTAAATATCGTTTTTCTTTTGAAAATTTTATACCACTTCCTCAGTTTAAGTTCAGACACAACCGAGAGTGTGCCCGAATCCCTCAAACCAAGGCTCTGATACCAACTTGTAACATCCCAAAAATCGGGTCCAAAAATTTCGTTTAAAAACATTACTAATTCATAGCGTTAAGTCATTCAAACGTACTAAAAGGGTTTATATGACAAATCATAGTTTCATTTCCAAAACACTTGTTTAATTATCAGAGTAAACATCCCAGGCTAACTTGTCATGGTGTGTGCACTGCAATCCTCCCGAGCTCCTCTTCTGAAAATTGAATACCTGAAACCAAAACTGAAAACCGTAAGCACGAAGCTTAGTGAGTTCCCCAACCTACCGTATACCATACATATCTACTGATCCATACATGCCATACATAATACTGAGCACATAACCACATACTGGGCTCCGCCCGCTGCATTGGGCCTCGCCCGCTATCGGACCCCGTCCGTCACCAGGCCCCGCCTGGCTTCGAGCCCCGCTCGACGTACAGATCTGTTTTCCTTAGGCCCCGCCTGTCTCCGGGCCCCGCCCGCTAACATATACTAGCATACAATCATATCACAACACATAACTAACATACTCTACTGGATTACTGTGCTAAGGCCTCGCCTATCTTGGGCCTCGCCCCTGTCCTGCTACCGACGAATCATGGAACCCCGTCCACGCTCCTACTGACAGTGAGATACGGGCCCAGCTCACACTCACTCTCTTCCTAACATGGGCCTCGCCCCTGCTCTACTGCAAATGAGGTATGGAACACCGTCCACGCTCCTACTGATAGTGAGATACGGGCCCAGCCCACACTCACTCTCTTCCTAACTTGGGCCTCGCCCCTGCTCTGCTGCTAATGAGGTATGGAACACCGTCCACACTCTGCTATTGGTGAGGTACGGGACCTCGCCCACACTCACCTCCCTACCAGGCACATACATGTATCACACAGACAACAAGTATAACTATCATACAAACCATTCCTTGGGCACCCGCCCGCTAACATTGGACCTTAGTCCCGAATGCCATACTAGCATGTTGTGCCTAGGGCTAACCCCTGGGTCTTCCTACTCATAACTACATGGGTCGGCATTGTGGCCGTAGACCCATTCACACAAAGGGAAACTCACCTCAAACTGCTGAAGCTGCTGATAACCCTCTGGCTGTTGACCGGCACTTCTGAACCGCTGATCCCTCGGCTTCCCGAACTATCAATACCCAAAACAACATTCAGACCACAATAGTCCAAAAGTCAACCCTGGTCAAACTTGGTCAAAGTCAACTTTCCTGATTGACTCTACTCGCCGAGTCAACCCATAGACTCGCCGAGTTCTTTAAACTCAGAAACTCTCATAATACGACTCAACTCGCCGAGTCACCCCAAGACTCGTCGAGTTCAACGATCTCTGAGTCCCATCCTGTCCAACTCACTGAGTCACCACTCAACCCACTAATCTGAGCCTTAACCAGAAGAGGTTGGGGGGTCTGCGACCTGACTCGTCGAGTCCAAGAACAGACTCGCCGAGTCCACGACAATCTTCAACAGACTCGCCGAGTTGTTCTTCCAACTCGTCGAGTCCATGCCCATCATCATACAACTCGCCGAGTCCACCCATGTGACTCGCCGAGTCTCTTCAGTCCTTAATCCATACAGTGGCTTTTCGAGCCATGCAGGGGCTCCAACCCATAGATCCACTCTTCTAAAGTCTAACCCCCACGTAAAGTTGCAAACTTTACGTGAAACCAAGGAGCTAAAGGCCCAAAACACTCTAGGGCTAGGGTTTAAGACAAAAGGGCTTCACCAAAAATTCATTGACTGCTGCTTTAAGACATTCTGGACCATCACAACTCTAGATCTGAAGTAACAACCTCATATCTAAGCCCCAAACCCGAAATAGATCTCAATCTTACCAAAATAGCCCCAAAATCTCATTCAAGAATAGATCTAGATGCAAAGAGGGTGAAGGTAACAACTTATTACCTCCAAGATGACCTCCTACTGAAGAATAATCCAAATCTCTGTAAATCCCCTTGATCCAAGCTTCTTGATCTTCAAGATCTCTTCATAAAAACCACTTATCTATGCTCTAAATTGCTCCCACAGACTCTCACTCACGATTTAGGGTTTCTGGATCTCAAAAGGGTGGTAAAGAGGCTGAGGGAGGGATATGATGTTCTTTATATAGGGTGCAAACCCTAAGATTAGGGTTTTTCTCGCCCAGACCAGACTCGCCGAGTCCACTTGCCGACTCGCCGAGTCGGTCACTTACTCTATGACCCGGATCCCGCTCCGACTCGTCGAGTTCTTCCCTGGACTCGACGATTCGACTCCTTGACTTAGAGCTTTTCCTTTCTTTTCTTGGTCTTTCTGATTCTGGGTGTTACAGCTGAGTCTCATGTACTTTGTATATCTTATTCTCTACTCAGTCTCATATATTCTGTATATCTCATTCTCTGCTCAATCTCATATATTATGTATATCTCATTCTCTGCTCAGTCTCATATACTTTGTATATCTCATTCTCTACTTAGTCTCGTATACTCTTTATATCTCATTCTCTACTCAATCTCATATATTTTGTTATATCTCATCTATACTCCATTTCGTATACTCTGTATATATCATCTCTACTCAACCTCATACTCTATGTATATCTCATCTCTACTCAGTCTTATACTCCTTGTATATCTCTTCTCTACTAAGTCTCGTATACTCTGTATATATCATTTCTTCTCAATCTCATACTCTCTGTATATCTCATCTCTGCTCACACAAAAATCTGGATTCCGGCAGGAATCATCTATCATGATTCCCAAGGAATCATCGTCTCTTTTCCTTGCAAGTAGCTTAACCTCATTCTTCCTGGGATCATATTCTTGTCCCGAAGAAATGTTTATCTCGTTCTCAAGGAAATTATACTCATCTTTTCCAAAGGAAAATATACTCATATTCTCGAAGGAAGTATGCACATGTCTCAATCTGATTTCCAAAGGAAATATACTCATATAGTCATATCTCAATCTCTTTCCCGAATGAAATATGCTTCTATTCCTGAAGGAATCTCGATATCATTCCCAAAGGAAATATACTCATCACATTCTCTGCTACACCATACATATACTCCAATCATATACATACATGCCCATATACATGATATCTATGTATATTCATGCTCTATCTTTAACTCATAATTTGATGGCATTCACTCAGTGCCTCAAGGTTCTCATACATACATTCATAAATATAAAATTAAACATGTAATAATCATAAGAAAGTATGAGAGTAATAACTCACATTATCAGTTAGTGAACACCAACTGTCCCACTTTGGCTCTTTTTTGTCAATTTCTGCATCTTGATCCATCTTTTTCTCTTAGGCCTATTCATACACATTCACAAGCATCTTAATACTTGTCTTAGCCCATTAAGAGCTTAATAACACTCCAATTCACCAAAATCACATTTTGTCCCAAAATACTAACTTAATAATTCCTTGCCAAGAAACTGATTAAGCTCCATGAATTAATATTGCATATGACTAAATTCATTAAGTTCTATACTCAATTTCACTATTTTATCACTTCCACCAATGTGGGTTTGAAACCCTAATAATCAATAAACAAATTTAACCATGGAATCTCAACATGAAGCTTGTACTAAGCTTCTAAACACTTGTAATAACATCATGATCAAGTTATCTATAAACAATTTCGACTTTCAATCCTAAATTAAACATTTGACATGGAAGGTGATAAACTTAATCAAGAAGAAAAATCTTACCTTTATGTGTTTCCAAAGATTACCTCTTATTTCCCTTTATTCTAACCATCTCTAAACCAATGTATATCTTTAAACTCGCCCCAGAAGAGACCTAGTTCGATTTGGGATAAATTGGTTCGAAAACAAAAGTTTAACAGATTAAAAATGTGTCTCTGTGCGTTGTCACATTGTGACAAGTGTTGGTCACGTTGTGAGAGTATTAGGCACGTCGTGGCTTCTGGGAATCAGCAACAGCTTTGGGGCATTTTTGTCACAACTTCAAACGTGCATAACTTCTTCGTGTCTCATCCGTTTTTTATTATCTTTATATCCACACGAAATTGGGAACATACTTTACAAGTTTGTTAAGTCATATCTCATTGAATTAATACATATATTAATCTATTAAGTCATGAAGATGGCCTAAAAGCATAAAATATCAATTTTACCTTTTTGGCCAAAAATGCATTTCTCATGCATTCTTTCTCTAGAAATCACTCATCTAACCTCTAATAGTGACTTAAACTTGTATTGTCCATCTTCATGAAGTTACAACTTCATATTCTCATCTTTTTCTCATAAATGACCAAATTGCCCTTTTGGTCAATCTTTGACTAAAAGTCAAATATTTCTAAATTTTGGGTTGTTACATACATGTCACGTCATAGATGACACATAAGCAAAAATTAGTTAAATTAGTTGTTAGTGGTTTGTTATGTTTTCTGTTATGAAAGTTAGTTGTAACAACCCAAATTTCGAGTCCAAAAATTTCATTTTTAATTAATTGATTTATAAAACTTCCATAAGAAAAACATAGTAAAGACATATCATTTCATAAAACTAATATCTCATGTCTGAAAACCAAACCATAAACATAACAATGTCAGAGTACAATCCCAAGAATCTCGTAATGCGGAAACCCAACGTGTGTGTGTGTATGATGTGCAGCTACCGCGCCAACTCCTTCCCCTTTGCTGAAGAGGTACCTGAAACAAAACTGAAAATTGTAAGCACGAAGCTTAGTGAGTTCCCCCATCGTACCGCATACCATACAATCATATAACATACATATACTGTCAGGCATATATGGGTGCCCGACCTACCCCTTCGGTCCTCTCGACCGGATACTGCCTAGCATATCTGGGTGCTGGCATCCCCTTCGGTCCTCTCGACCGGATACTGCCTAGCATATCTGGGTGCTGGCCTCCCCTTCGGTCCTCTCGACCGGATACTGGGGACTATTTCACCCCTCTACTACTACCACATAACATATAACACATAATCATATTCTATCTAGCATGACTGGGTATGACTACCCTCTTCGGCCCTATCGACCGTAAATCTTGGGGACTATCTCCCCTACTGCTACTAGCATATAACATCATATCATACTAGCACATAACACATCAGGTAGTAGCAACCTAGATGAATATCACAAAGACAATCATCTAACATACAACTCCTACTGGTGGGCCGGCATTGTGGCCGTAGACCCACCGCTACTGGAAGGTAACTCACCTCGCAAGGCTGACTACTGAAAAGTTGATCGGCAGATGTCTGACTGCTACTCCGGTGATCCTCCGGCTATAAATCCATAAAACACTTAATCAGACATTGATGACTACTCTTAGGGTAAAATGACTATTTTACCCCTGACCAAGTCAAAGTCAAAGTCAACTTCCAGTTGACCTGACTCGTCGAGTTGGGCCGCCAACTCGTCGAGTCCCTATCCTTTCATATGCCCTTCTTCACGCCCCTACTCGACGAGTTCTTCTTCTAAAACATCCTCGAATTAACCTTCATCCGACTCGCCGAGTTGTATGAACAACTCGTCGAGTTCATCCCCATCCTATGAACAAGTCTGCCCTTGACTCGCCGAGTTGTATGAACAACTCGTCGAGTTCATCTTCGAATGTTGGGAGATTGTCTTGGACTCGCCGAGTCTGTTCATACACTCGCCGAGTCCTATGATCCCCAGGACTATGGCTAAGTCCAATGCGTTGGGTCATTCCCCCGGACCCCTCTAAGACCATTCTAACACTCACTGGGTTCCTTCGAACCATAACAGAAAAGGGAAGTCAAGCCATGGACTCGCCGAGTCCCAAGAACGACTCGCCGAGTCGAGAATGACCAAGTCTTATTTCTCGATTTCTGACGTACAGCACTTGACCAAAAGATATATCTAGACTTCTAGGATCGATCTAGCACGTAAAGTTACAAACTTTACGTGCATGCATGGGACTATGAGCTCAAATGGCCCTAAATGAGACTCTTAAGGTGCATGGGGCTCTCTAAGGCTCCAAAATCAGCCCCTTTCTGCCTTGTAACCCCTTAAAGACCTTGGATCTGAAGTCTTAGCCCCCAACCATGCTTGCACTCATGATTGGTCACCAAGAATGGCTCCTAAAAGCCCTAAATCACCCAAAAAGGGATCTAAAACATGAAAGGGCAAGGTATCAGCTTTATACCTCTAAAGAACTCCAGAGGGTGCACAAACCCGAACTCCTCTGGCCTCCTCTTGATTCTCAAGCCTTTCTCTTCCTTCTTATGTTCCAAAATCACCAAAAACCACCAGAAAGGCCTTAGATCTTTACACAAACGATTAGGGTTTGATATGGAGAGTTTTGAGAGCAATAGGGACGAAGGGAGGCTGAATGAGATGCTTAAATAGGGTGCAATCCCTTAGATTAGGGTTTTGTCCTGCCAGGGCCTACTCGTCGAGTCTGGCTGGCGACTCGTCGAGTAGGTCATTAAACTCTCGGGTCCAAGTCGCTCCTACTCGTCAAGTTGGCCATCAACTCGCCGAGTTCTAGGCAAAAAAATGAATAATACTTGAACGAAATTCATACCAGGAACCGGGTGCTACATTAGTTACATTATCTTGGCTATATTTGTTTCCTTCTTGTATAAAATGTATCTTTGTATTCATTTGATGATTAATGAAGTAACAACTTATCATCATTTCTCTTTCTTCTCTAAAATCAATATGGTATCAAAGCAATAGCTTAAATTTCTCAAACTGTTCTTGGGATTTCTTTGTTGTTCTTCTTTATTTCTTGATTTCACGTATTCTACGTATGGTGGTTGCACTTCATACTCTTATTTATATTAACAATAATCTAGATCATGGGTTGTTTTTCAATAAGAATGATGATTTTACCCTTCAATCATATTGTTATTTTGATTGGGTTGCATGCCCTCATTCAAGAAGAAACATAAGTGGTTTCTTTATAATGCGCGGAGAAAGTCTAATTTTGTGTAATCAAAAAAGCAAGTAACAGTATTCTTGTCTTCATCAGATGCATAAGAGTCATTGCTAAATTGGCATGGTTATCTAGATTATTACATGGAATTTCTATACCATATGTAACACCTATTCATGTTCGTTGTGATAGCCCGTTTTCATTTGCTAGAAACCTTGTTTTTCATGAAAGGACAAAACACGTAGAGCTTGACTGTCATTTTGTTAAAGAGAAATTACAAGAAAGATTAATCTCACTTCTAACATGTTCTAACAAATTTACAATTAGCTAACATATTTACAAAGATTCTTTCTAGCAAAAGCCAATACCAATTATTTAGCACGTTGGGAGTTTCTCGCTCTCCAACTTAGGGGGTATTGTTAATTATACTTGCCACATCATAGATTCCACATTAACAAGACTTAGTTAAGTTAGCTATTAGTGGTTTGTTATGTTCTGTTATGAAAGTTAGTTAGATTAGCTTAGTTGTATTCTTTTCCTTCTTGTATAAAATGTATCTATGTATTTATTTCATGATTAATGAAGTAACAAGTTTTCATCATTTCTTTTTCTTCTCTAAATCAATATATCGTTAAATTACACTCATTATTTCGCTGTTTGTGCTATAGTTATATAATATTAAGCTACTAAATTTAAATTACTTTTATCGTTTAAAAAATGATCGGTACATATTCACCATGCATACATCATCTTATCACCAAAATTATTAGACTGGTAGCAAATCAAACCGCTTGGCGCCGATTTAGGATCATTTTGATCACACTCGAAAATATATGTTGGTGATATCACTTAGATGACTTTAAGAAGAAATATACAACATTAATGTTTGGTTTTCCCATATATAAGTTGTTTTTTTATGCTTGTTAAAGCGTTAAATATTTGTTTATGAAACCACGAACCATTATTTTTCCGACTTATGCAACAAGATGACTTTTAAGACGAAATATGCAACATAAATGTTTTATTCTAGGACCAACTTGCAACATAATTGCTTAAATAAGCATCTAAAGGTTGTCACGTAATGATGTATATGGTTCCCCACTTGCAATAATACATATGTTGGTCCTAATAATAAAACATTGTTACATATTTCATCTGAAAAAACGACATTGTTAAATTAATTGTAGTAAGCATGAAACGCTATTCATAAACAAGCATTTAATCCTATTTTATATGATGAAAATGGAATACTAAAATAGTGAAAATGAGCCTTCCAATCTTGATATACTTCTAATTTTTATTACAAATAACCATCAAAATTGTCGAAAGTGGTTTGTTTTGCATATCTAAATGTTCTATTGATCTTAAAAAGTGTTACTTTACTATTGAATTTCAGTATGATGATCACAAAACTAACCCACTCATTTTGGTAAACCATGTGGAACTATAAACTAATTCTGTGTTTAACTTTGTAACTTAAAATTATATATTTTAATAGTTAGGTTACATATATTAATATTCTTAGCTTCTATTAAACAACGCACATTTTTAACACAGAAAAAAAAAATTGTCTTCAGGCTATTAACGTCTAGACCAATGCGTACATGCATCATGTACTGATGTTAAAATCAATTTTAATAACATTTATGAATTTTAATGTGACCGGAATTGGTATAAAGGTAAATAGGTCAATGATTGATGCCGTAATACATTATGCAAAGTTTTTTGGCTTTACTCATTAAGTCACTCTCCATATTAAGTCAAAAAGTCACCTATAATTGTCTACACTAAGAGCTTAACCCATTAAGCTCATCAAGTCCAAGATGGTATCGTAGCAAAAACAAACAACAGTTTGAGTCTCAACAGTTGCAACCCGTATGGCCAGTATGGACCAACTCAACATAAACAGATATTATCTTAAACATATACACAAATATATAGCTTAATACCAAATCCAAGTGCTTTGAAACAAACCAACCATTAAAATACCGTTCTATTTTTTTAAAATTAAAATATAAAACATTTTCCAGAATCACAAAATAGCACATTTGCCACTTTCAGCCCTCTTCCGAAGCTCCTCTGTCTCCTTTTGAGCTCTTTCTAGATTCTCTCTAAGCTTTCGGATCTCATCATTTGATTTCATTTGAGCAGCAGAAGCCAACTCTTCAGCCTTCAACCTTGCAACCTGTTCTTCTGCCAATTGTTGTTCAAGTCTGGAAGTTGTTTCCTTCAGCCTCGACTCAACCTTTAAAGCAATAAAAAAAAAAAAAAAAACATTTACAATTTCAAATTAATAACAAAAATCAATTAGCAGAAAGAATATACCATTTCAGTGATTCGCTTAAGCTGCTCTTCATATGATTTATGCATCTGCTCTGTGAGCTCAGATATTTCCTGTTTGCTATACCCCTGCAAAGATTGAACTTCTTCTGTTTGTTCATGAAGCTTCCTAGTACCTCTCTGTCATGTACAAATATATAGTTAACAATTGTTGTATGATAATCAAGAATAATGAGTTTCACCTTCAGTTCATTGAAAATCTCATCCGTATATGGCTTTCCATTGTTCTTGGTCAACACCATGTTGACTAGAGAGAGAAGTTGGTTTACTTGATCTGCTTTCTTCTTTTGATCTTTTGTCCTGTTATCGAAAAGGACACATCTGTCGCCACATAGGCTAAGGGTTTCCTGAACAAAATAGTCGAATAATAATTAGCTAAGAAAGATTTAGAAAGTAAAATAAAAGGACACAATAACTACTACTTTTTGTTTTAAAAAGGAAAACATGTGAAAAATACCATCTTCCATTTTCAAATAAAACACAAAAAGGTTACACATAAGAAAGCTTTGTCAGATAAGCCAAAAACAAATATGAAAATAGCAAACAATTTGCATGTAATCACCTTTAAAGGTAGAGGACAGTCTTTTAAGAAATCTTCCAGAGTCTGTTCATTTTCTTCAAGTTCATCACCACCAGTAAAAACCACTATCATATAATCATTGATTTTGTTACCAAACAAAATCCTCAAGCTATTAATTGCAGCTTCTTCTTCTTTTGAAAACCGATTCCTAACTGAGAGGACAACAAGAACAGCATGTATACCCTCCCTAGCCATATTGATACATTTAACAATCTCCATCCCAATAAATTCAGTATCAACAGAAGAATCAAAGAGTCCTGTAATGGAGATAGGGATTAGGAGTACATAAGTAAACACATTACACGCACAACTGATTATATCAAGATAAAAACCAGCATAAGATTCTATCAATAAATACCAGGAGTATCGATGACATTAAGCATCTGGCCATCTTTGAGTACAGTAGTTCTGAGCTCAGAAGTACTGGTTACACCAGCTGAGCTTGCCCTTGATAGGAACTCCTTCTTCCCAAGGATGCTATTGCCAGTTGCGCTTTTTCCATTCCCTGTCCTTCCAACCAAAACCAGAGTTCGAAGCCCATTCAAAGGAGCAGCGAATTCCCAATCGTCATCGATTGAAATTGAACTTCCCCCCATCGTATAAAAAGCTAATATCTACATATATTTAGAATTTCAAACTCAGTTAGAAAAGACTTGATAAATATGTTCTTGTAATAAACAGATGCAAATAAAATCAAAGATCTGATGCTGAATAAATACTGACAAGCTCGATTAACAAAATTGATCTACAAATTATTATTTTTTGCTCTGTTTTATCGTTTATACCAAAACCCATGGTAAAGCAATTCTAGATCGTTGTAAACCCTAGCTGGAAGATCATAATATCAAAACCAAGATCATTGTAAACCCTACCTGGAAGATCAATTATACTATGATCTTGATTAAGCAACGAACATTAAAGTATAAAAATTCCAGATTAGAAAAGAAAGTACCTGACAATAGGTATATCTAGGGTTTTAAGTTATTACAGAAGATGATGAAATTATTGTCCAAGTCCACGTTTGGTGCTATTTATATGTCGGATAAGACGTCAAGAATCGCGCGTCAAGTACGAACTTATCTGTTATCTTGTTGCACTCAATTTACGAATTACATGAAATTATTGAAAAGGTATATTTCTTAATGGCTGAGGGATCACTTCTTCTTCTAATAATAATAATAAATAATAATGATAATAATAATAATATTAATAAATAAATAAATAATGAATTAATTAATTAGAAGTAGGAATTAATAGGTGTATGATTAAAGGTTAATTATTAAAAAAACATCAATTTAGGACTTCAAAAATGGGATTTGAACAAAACAAATTTCTTTGCATTTTTTGTTTTTTACTTTATTTTTATTTTTATTTTTTAAAATTATTTATAAGCTAAGAATAAACCAATCAAAATATATAATATGTTTTTTTAAATATGTATACAGTACAATAAAATAAAAAATAAAAATAAAAAGTAAATTACACGAATGGTCCCTATGGTTTGAGGTAATTTGTGTGTTTGGTCTCTAACTTATTTTCTTAACTCGGAAGGTCTGTACTATTTATTTTTTGTTACACGCTTGGTTTAGGGTAAATACGCAAATAAGTTAAAAAAATAAACAGTAGAGACCTTCCGAGTTAAAAAAATAAGTTAGAGACCAAACACGCAAATTACCCTAAACCATAAAGACCATTCGTGTAATTTACTCAAAATAGAAATGTGAATTAATAGGTGTATGTTTAAAGGTTAATTATTAAATAAATAAATAAAACCCAATTTAGGACTTGAAAAATGGGATTTAAACAAAAAAATTTGTTTACACTTTTTACTTTTACATTATTTTTTTATTTTTTATTTTTATTTTTTCAACTAATGTATAAGCTAAGAATAAACCAATTAAAATATATAATATGTTTTTTTATATATGTATAGAGTACTTTTAGAAAAAAAATTTACTTATTTTCCACATGATATTTCAAAAAGAGAATTACTAATCTAGTCATTTTTCCTAATTGCCTATTTAAAAATAGCCAAAAAAAAAGATTTTAGCCAAAAATAGCCCCTGAAAGAGTAGGTGACTAGCGTTGGCTACGGTCAACGGGGTGAAGTCTACGGTTTTAGGACTATGGGCTACTGTTTGCCGACCCGTCTACTCTTTTGGGGATCATTGGCCCATAATATATCATGTATACATTTTCAGATTAGGTCATTTTTACTACTTTTTTCTTGGTTTTTCTACTATTTTCTCTTAATGGAGCACCCGAAGAACAGCGAAGTACATCTATTTTTTATTGAAATTTTACCGTATTCTTGATTAGGAATAGTTTTTGTACAAAGGAATAACTTTAAAAAAAACCAAAAAAAAAATAGTAAAACCGTAGGCTTCATAAGAAACCTACGGTATAGTTTGGGATTTTTAAATATAACAAGTACATGAATTTTCACTACTAAACATATGCTCTAAGACAGGGATAGTTTACAGTTACATCACTACTTTATCATGGTATTCATAACTGTAATTTTCACTACATATGGTATACATACGGGTTTTCGCTACGATAAAACGCTAGGACACTACATGTAAACTAGATTGTACGATACTGTGAGGCGCTACTTCACTACTGTACCCTTAGGTGTACAGGGATAAATCCTATCATAAGTATAACCAGAGTCTCCTGGAGGGAGAGCGTGAGATTTGTGAATAGATCTATTCGGGATTGGCAATCCCACACCCGAACTGCTAGCTACAGTTGGGCAGGCATGCCCAGGGTGACAAATGTCATTTAACTCGACGTCTGAAGAACGTTGGAAAGGTCTCTAGTCATATCAAGCATGGTTATACGACTCACATTATGTATAAATCACCTTTAGTTTACAATCTGACACTCTTCAACGGTTTTATTTATACTAAATAGAACTAACACACTATGTATAAAGGCTGAAGCCAAGGTTTTCAACCAAAATCGTTTATGCAAGGATTTCATATACAATATACTTATACTTCATGATTAGCCTTAGCTAGTCACATGAAGTAGTATTTTCACATATCACTACAGTTTTCAGTAACGAACATTCATGGTTTATATGGAACGGATAACGCTACATTTTTCACTTAAAGAAAATATCGGATTTTCTTGACGCTATACAAAATACTTTTTTTTACGAGCTCATCAACAAGTTTTCATTACAAACTACCGCTTATGAACTCACCAGCTTTATGCTGATATATTTCAAAACTGCTTGTATTCTTAGGAAATCAGTAGACAGGTACTTGCTGGATTTTGAGAAGCTGGAGCAATAAGAGTCTTATGTTTATATTATATATATACTCTCCGATGTAATTCAAACAAGTTTTCAAACTGATGTAAACATTTTCATATATGTATACACTGTGATGGTTGTGTTGCTATGGTTGCTATTATACATTGGTTGTGATGCTATACATGACGTCCTCCGCCCCAGAACATTTCCGCCATCGGTTTCGGGGTGTGACAGATTGGTATCAGAGCCCTTGTTTATAGCGAACTAGTATACCGAACCTTACGTGGTATACAACTATAAACACTAAAGGGGCCTAAGTGCTCTACACTAAAAGTATACTTTCAAAATATAAGTATTTTTATAAAAAGTATACGAGCATGCATACATAACAAAATCCGTGTCATTAGTAGATCAACACAAAAAGTATTTGGATGTTGGGGCACTGCGGTCAAACCTGGGCAGTTATGTAATCATGTTTCGGGTGAATATAGCCTGATCAACTATATTCAGTCAAAACATGACCAATATGTGCTTGAGAGTGACGTGGTGTTACAGCAGGCTTAAAACTTACCGAAAACATTCACTAGAAAATACTATAGGAGTATTTCGCTAGAGCCAAATTCAGTGAGGAGATTCATTCTTAGTGTTACTACCTATCTATTTCGTAGCGATAACTTAGTTACATTAGTAACCTTTCTTGCTTATCGCTTGGTAGAACACGTGTTTATCAGGATGAGATATATTTTGTTTCATATATCTTGAGGACTTACCATCCTCTTCTTCCTGATTGTTTCTAGAAGAAGATGCCTCCTCGCCCAAGACCCAACCGAAGGAACGACACTCCGCCACCACCACCACCCCAGTTCGACCCCGTCATGTTCCAGGCAGCAGTTACAGCCGCTGTAACCGCAGCAATGGCACAAGTGAACTCTGGTGGCGCTGGAGGTGGAACCGACCCACAAAGACAAGACGGAAGTCAGGGACAACAAAAGGAGTGTTCCTACAAGGACTTCATGACCGCGAAACCCAAGTCCTTCGACGGAAACGGAGGAGTCATCGCTTTGACTCGACGGTTCGAGAAGATCGAGTCCATCTTCGAAATTTGCGCCTGTTCCGAAGCCAACAAGGTGAAATTCGCCGCCTGCACCTTCACCGACAGAGCCTTGACCTGGTGGAATGGTCGAGTCAAAACCCTAACCCTGCCAGTGGCTAATGCCATGGGTTGGGAAAGACTGAAGGAACTCATGCTGGCTGAATACTGCCCGAGGGGCGAAGTGCAAAAGTTGGAGCACGAACTTTGGAACTTGAAGATGAGGGGTTCAGACATTGCTGCCTACACGGCTAGATTCTGTGATCTGGCACTTCTCTGTCCGGGAATGGTCACCCCGGAAAGCAAGAAAATCGAGAGGTGCGTCTGGGGACTGACGCAACCAACCAAAGGAAATGTTTTGGCTGCTAGACCGACTACATTTGAGAGTGCCAAGGATCTGGCGCAGGTTCTGATCGATAATGGGGTTGACCTAGATGAGGTGGCAGTTGTTTCCGAGCCACAGAAGGAAAGTGGTGGGAAGAAGAAGAAATCATGGAATAAGCGGAAGGGTCAGTCTTCGCAGGAGCCCTCCAAGAAACAACAAACAGTGGCAGTTCATGCTGTTACTGCTCCTGCTGCTGCCCCAGCTACTGTTCCAACCACCCAAGCTCCTACCGGTGTTTATGCTGGGAAACTACCTTTGTGCAACAAGTGTAACTTCCATCATCACGGACCCTGCCGTGAGTTGAGTTGCAACAGCTGTGGGAAGAAGGGTCACACAGCTCGATACTGCAAGGTGCCAACCCAACCAACCAGACTGCGGGAGCAGGTGCGGGTCAAGCTTGTTATGGATGTGGAGAGGTTGGGCATTTCAGGAGAAACTGCCCCAAGGCAACAACTGGTGGCAATACAGGGAGAGTTTTGGCGATGGGCCAGAATGAAGCGGTCGCTGATCCTACCGTTGTTACGGGTACGTTCCTCCTTGACAACTCTTATGCATGCATTCTTTTCGATTCTGGTGCGGAGAGGAGTTTTGTTAGTCATGCATTCAAGCATCTAATCAAATGTAAATCCCGACCTTTAACCGAAGCGTTCACCGTCGAAATGGCTAACGGAAAGAAAGAGAGCGCTAACGACATATTCATAGGCTGTACTCTTACCCTAGACAATTACTCCTTTCCCATCGATCTTATGCCAGTATCCATTAAGAGTTTCGATGTCATTATCGGCATGGATTGGTTGAGTTTCAATCGTGCTGATATTTTTTGTTTCGAGAAAGCCATCCGTCTCAATCTCTGGTGAAACCCTCATGATTTACGGAGATAAGCTTAGCTCGAACCTCCGTATCATCTCGTGCATCAAAGCTTAGATGTACCTACGGAAGGAATGCTATGCGTTTCTAGCTCATGTTGTTGATGAGACGCAAAAAGTTAAAGACCTCGAGAGCATCCCCGAAGTCTGCAACTTTCCTGATGTCTTCCCTGAAGACCTCCCAGGAATTCCTCCCGAGCGTCAAGTCGAGTTTCGTATCGACTTAATCCCTGGAGCGACTCCTGTAGCTAAATCTCCTTATCGTTTAGCATCGGCAGAAATGCAAGAGTTATCCAGCCAACTCAATGAGTTGATCAGCAAAGGGTTCATAAGGCCGAGTTCCTCACCCTGGGGAGCTCCGATCTTATTCGTGAAAAAGAAAGATGGATCCTTTCGGATGTGCATTGACTACCGAGAACTGAACAAGCTGACCATCAAGAACCGATATCCCTTACCTAAAATCGACGATCTCTTCGACCAACTTCAGGGAGCCAGTTATTTCTCCAAGATCGATCTAAGATCAGGGTACCATCAGTTGTGAGTCCACGAGAATGATGTGCCCAAGACAACATTCCGAACTCGCTATAGACACTACGAATTTGTAGTAATGCCCTTTGGTCTGACCAACGCACCGGCAGCATTCATGGATCTGATGAACCGGGTGTGCCGCCCTTTCCTGGACAAGTTCGTGATCGTGTTCATCGACGATATACTTGTCTACTCTTGAAATGAGAACGATCATAAACAACACTTGAGGCAGGTATTGGGAACTTTAAGAGCAGAGAAGCTATATGCAAAATTTTCAAAGTGTGAGTTCTGGATCAGGAAGGTGAACTTCCTTGGGCACGTGGTTAGCAAGGAAGGTATACACGTAGACCCTTCCAAAATCAAAGCGATAGAGAATTGGTCTGCACCTAATACACCCACCGAAATCCGGCAATTCTTGGGCCTCGCGGGCTATTATCGCAGGTTCATCCAGAACTTCTCCAGAATCGCTAAGCTCTTAACTACCCTGACACAGAAAGGTGTAACCTTTAGTTGGGGAGTCAAGTAAGACACTGCATTTCAAACATTGAAGCAGGCCCTGTGCAGCGCACCTATCTTGTCCTTGCCCGAAGGGACGGAAGACTTCGTGGTCTATTGTGATGCATCCAATCAGGGACTAGGCTGTGTGCTTATGCAGCGAGGAAAGGTCATCGCCTATGCCTCGAGGCAGTTGAAAACACACGAGGTCAATTACACAACTCACGATCTAGAGTTGGGAGCAGTGGTCTTTGCATTGAAAATCTAGAGACACTATCTCTATGGAACCAAGTGCACTATCTTTACCGACCATAAGAGCTTGCAGCACATCCTTGATCAGAAAGAGTTAAACATGAGACAGCGACGATGGGTAGAGCTACTCAGTGACTACGAGTGCGAAATCCGCTACCATCCCGGCAAGGCCAATGTGGTGGCAGATGCCCTCAGCCGAAAAGAGTACTCATGTCGTAGAGTGAAGGCACTGACCATGACTATCCATTCCCATTTATCCGTGCAAATCAAGGAGGCTCAGCTGGAAGCCTTGAAACCAGAGAAAGTGGCGGATGAAGCATTGCGGGGAATGGACAAGAACTTAGAGGTTAAGGGAGACGGAGCGTACTATTTCATGAACCGGATCTGGACCCCAAAGTTTGGCGGGTACAGAGAGGTTGTCATGAATGAGGCTCACAGAAATACTCCATTCACCCAGGATCCGATAAGATGTATCTGGACATCAAGCAGCTTTATTGGTGGCCGAACATGAAAGCAGAAATTGCAACCTTCGTGGGCAAGTGCTTGACTTGCGCCAAGGTGAAGGTGGAGTATCAGAAGCCCTCAGGTTTACTTCAGCAACCAAAAATACCTGAGTGGAAGTGGGAAATGATAACAATGGATTTTATCACTAAGTTACCTAGATCCCCGAGTGGGCACGACGTCATCTGGGTAATTGTCGATCGGTTGACAAAATCCACCCACTTTCTGCCAATCAAAGAAAACTTCAAAATGGAGAGACTCACGCATATCTACATTCGAGAGATAGTTCGCCTTCACGGGGTACCTGTATCCATTATCTCCGACCGAGATAGCAGGTTCACCTCAAGGTTCTGGCAATCACTTCAGAAGGCGCTTGGAACTAAGTTGGATATGAGCACAGCTTATCATCCTCAAACAGACGGTCAGAGTGAGAGGACGATCCAGACATTGGAAGATATGTTGAGGGCATGTGTCATCGACTTCGGTATGTCATGGGACGCTCATCTTCCTTTAGTCGAATTTTCCTACAACAACAGTTATCATACCAGCATCAAGGCTGCGCCGTTTGAAGCCCTCTATGGCCGCAAGTGCAGATCCCCTCTGTGTTGGGATGAAGTGGGTGACACGCAGCTAGCCAGGGGTCAAGTCCCCGACAGTACTCTCACTGGACCTGAAATCATCCGAGAGACAACAGAAAAGATCGTACAAATCCGAGAGCGACTGAAGGCCTCTCGGGACAGACAAAAGAGCTACGCCGATAAGAGACGAAAACCCTTAGAATTCCAGGTTGGTGACCGTGTCCTCTTGAAGGTCTCACCCTGGAAAGGCATTATACGTTTTGGAAAACGTGGAAAGCTAAACCCGAGGTACATTGGACCATTTGAGATCCTTGCTAGGATCGGTCCCGTAGCATACAAACTACAGTTACCGCGAGAACTCAGCAACGTCCATCCTGTCTTCCACGTGTCGAACCTAAAGAAGTGTCTGTCCGACGAGACACTTGTGATTCCTCTCGACGAGATCGAATTGGACGAAGGTCTACACTTCGTGGAAGAACCCGTCGAAATCATGGATCGGGAAGTCAAGCGTACGAAACAGAGTCGCATCCCGATAGTGAAGGTTCGCTGGAATGCCAAGCGGGGTCCTGAATTCACTTGGGAGCGCGAGGATTCAATGAAGCTGAAGTATCCCCATCTCTTTCCAAGTTCATGATTGTGCTTTATTCTTGAATTTCGGGACGAAATTCCCTCTAACGGGGGGATGATGTGACAACCCGGGAACTTCAATCTTGTACACTTAGTCAATTCAATCAATATTCAACCTGTTTTGGTGATTTCTGGTGCTATTTAAGGGTTCATTTAAGTGTTCTAAGCTTGAATTTAACCAAGGATGAGTTTAGGAATGAGTCAGAGTGTTGAATAGTGAGAAAATCGGGCCATACACACCTCTTGGAGGAGTGCACGGCCGTACACAGGCCGCACACCCACTCCCTTAGCAGCACACTCACACATGACAACACTCACACTCCTATATAAAGGGTAGACCCTTCCTTTCATTCCTTTAGCACCTTGGCAGCACACAATATCATTTCCTCTCAAGTTTCTCCAACTTTGAACCTTCCAAAGCTTCTAGAACGTAAGTACTTCATTCTCTATCTTGCAATCCATGAAAGACCACTCTATCCAAGCTCTAAGTGTGCAAAAACGTCATGTTCTTCGTGCATTGGAAGTGAGTGCGGCCGCACACCCTCTTAGGGTGGTCGCACCCCCTTAAAACACCCTCCAAAGTGAGAGTTTAGCTTCCATAATCGAAGAGGACATGCCCCTAGCCTTGTTGCACCTTGGAATAGACAATTTGGGCATCATTTTGAGGGGTGTACGACCGCACACACCTGTGCGGCAGCACACTCCAAGTGTGCGGCCACACACTCTTGTGTGCGACCATACACTCATTTTAGAACCATAAACCCACTTCTAGGACCATTATCTTGCACTACAATTGAGTATAGACCTTGAACACTTCGTGGATGTGAGTATGGACCTTGAGAACACTTCGAAGACACCTCGTTTCATGAGTGTACGGCCGCACACCCATTGGGCCGCACACTCATGGCCGCACACACCCTCTGTACGGCCGCACACTCCTGTGTGCAACCGCACACACAGCCTGGCCGCACACCCTGGCCGCACACACACCCTAATGACCATACACCTCCTTCGTTTGATCATATAGGGTCCCGACAAGCATTTCCAAGTCTCTAGAGTGGTTTTCCATCACTTATAGTGGTGAAATACTTTCATTTGACTCTTTTATGTGTCATTGCGTGATAATTAGGATCGAATTGTGATTAAGGCTTCACTTGAACACCCAGCTTTCCGTATCGATCCTTCAATCAAACCACTCGCTCGAGGTGAGTTCATACCCCTACTTTTTCCGTGTTTTTAATGCTTTCAGGGGGAGGATACAAGCTAAACATAAATGCTTAGAAAACTCATGCAATTCTCATACTTTAACCCCTTTTGTACTGTGTTGAGCATAAGGGTCGTTTTTCACTAAAATTGCATAGTTTTCCGGATTTGCTATTCACTACGTTATTCATGCAAGCTATAATCGGTATAGTTTGGGATTTTTAAATATAACAAGTACATGAATTTTCACTACTAAACATATGCTTTAAGACAGGGATAGTTTACAGTTACATCACTACTTTATCATGGTATTCATAACTGTAATTTTCACTATATACGGTATACATACGGGTTTTCGCTACGATAAAACGCTAGGACACTACATGTAAACTAGATTGTACGATACTGTGAGGCGCTACTTCACTACTGTACCCTTAGGTGTACAGGGATAAATCCTATCATAAGTATAACCAGAGTCTCCTGGAGGGAGAGCGTGAGATTTGTGAATAGATCTATTCGAGATTGACAATCCCACACCCGAACTGCTAGCTACAATTGGGCAGGCATGCCCAGGGTGACAAATGTCATTTAACTCGACGCCTGAAGAACGTTGGAAAGGTCTCTAGTCATATCAAGCATGGTTATACGACTCACATTATGTATAAATCACCTTTAGTTTACAATCTCACACTCTTCAACGGTTTTATTTATACTAAATAGAACTAACACACTACGTATAAAGGCTGAAGCCAAGGTTTTCAACCAAAATCGTTTATGCAAAGATTTCATATACAATATACTTATACTTCATGATTAGCCTTAGCTAGTCACATGAAGTAGTATTTTCACACATATCACTACAATTTTCAGTAACGAACATTCATGGTTTATATGGAACGGATAACGCTACATTTTTCACTTAAAGAAAATATCGGATTTTCTTGACGCTATACAAAATACTTTTTTTTACGAGCTCATCAACAAGTTTTCATTACAAACTACCGTTTATGAACTCACCAGCTTTATGCTGATATATTTCAAAACTGCTTGTATTTTCAAGAAATCAGTAGACAGGTACTTGCTGGATTTTGAGAAGCTGGAGCAATAAGAGTCTTATGTTTATATTATATATATACTCTCCAATGTAATTCAAACAAGTTTTCAAACTGATGTAAACATTTTCATATATGTATACACTGTGATGGTTGTGTTGCTATGGTTGCTATTATACATTGGTTGTGATGCTATACATGACGTCCTCCGCCCCGGAACATTTCCACCATCGGTTTCGGGGTGTGACAAATACGATTATCGGTTTTTGGGACTTAATTAAAAAAATATATATATAAAGACTAATCGATTATGAGACCAATATGTAAGTATTTTATTGTAGTTTTGCATTGTTTATATAATAATTAAACTCAAACCAACAAATTGGTTAGGCCGAAGAGTATGTACGGGAAATTCTCTCACTTTTTGTCTGTCACGTTATCATTTTCCTCACTTTTTTTTCCTCATCAAACGCCAGGGTGTGTGCGGGAAGCTTCATTCACTCTTTTTTTAAATAAAAATAATTGATTTTGATGATATATATATATATATATATATATATATATATATATATATATATATATATATATATATATTAAATGAGTAAAAAACATAAAAATTATTTAAAAATAAAAACCACATCATTGCTTAAAAATTACATTAAAATAAGCAAGATTTAAAAAAAATAAAAATTAAAAAAAACTAGAAAAAACAAATATTAAAAAAACACAACTTAGAAAACATAATTAATATCTGAATTTAAAAAAACCAAAATACGTCACTGGGAATTGTCGTCATCGTCATCGACATCACCGTCATCGTCATTCTCATCGGAATCCTCGCTCTCGACGACCATATTCGAATCCTTATTTGATTCGTAAAACAAATCATCGTGTCAATACTCTGTCGGCAGCTGAATGTGAGCCTTATAAACATGCTCCACCAAATCAGCACGAAGGGCGTGATGAATGTCGGAATCGTATACTTCTTTTCTATCTGCCCTATACTCTTGCGTACCAACAGCTACTCCTTCGACATTTGGCAAAACTTCGTTTTCGTTGTATCGACATATCGCTATCCTTCGTCTTCAAGAATCATATTATGATCGTTCCCCGACTGTTAGTACTGGCCAACACCTCTTGAGTACACCAAATGTTCACTCCAGTCCTTCCTAGCTAACTATTGCGCATCTTTAAACTTTTTTCTTTTTTTTGTTGTTCAGACATATAAACGATTTCACAAAAACAAATACAGGAGGATATAAAAAATTAAAAATTAAAAAAAAGTATAGTTGGGTGTATATATATATATATATATATATATATATATATATATATATATATATGGTTGTTTAAACTACATAATCTAATATTAAGTATAGAACCATTTAAAACTATATAATTTTAACAAAATTCAATCAAATATCTCTATCATATTTTTTGTATCCTATAAGAGCTTATGTTAGGGTTTGTATATATTTTTTTATGAAGTTTTATAAGTTTAATTTTGCACCACAAACTATGTATAAAAATATTTTACCAACTACATGTAATTCGGTATATTGAAATTTAATACAGAAAACTATAGTGAAAGATTGAAAATTTTTCATTAAAAACCCAACAAACCTCTTCCCATAATCCATAAAAAAACTAATAAATAAATAAATAACAATGCAAGTGTACATAAGGTAGGTGTCGGAGGAAGTTATGAAGCTTCTACTAGAGGTCTAATAAAAAACACATTCGAAATACATAGATGTTGAGGATGCATTACAAAATAAAAAATTATATGAGTTCAAAAGCAATAGAAAGAAGCTGACAGTAAAAGAAAATTGTGTTTTTTAATCAAAATGAAGTCAATTTAAATTGTTTTGTACCTAATATTAAATATATTACAGCCACATATTCATTTTTCATATATATATTTCCAATTACATTACCGTTTAATAAAAAACGGCCAATAGGAATCGGAGAGTGCGTCAACCGACTCCCCCATCTATTTCTTGCACCACTGTTCTCGCAGTCACGGTGCGGTGTTCCGATGTGTGGGAACGGCTCCTGCACCCCATTCTCGTTGCACACTAGCGAACCTTATATATATTTGACATTGGTAAAAAAAATTTATTGATCTTCGAATTTAAAATTATAAGAAAAAGTTTCTTCCTGTGATATTTTTGTAAAAAGCTCAAAATAAAAAAAAAAAATCACAAAAAAAAATAAAATAATAATAATAATAATAAAGTAAAAATAAAATACAAATTATGGTTTTAACATTGCTGTGAAAAATGGGATGATGGTCCTTGCAAAAAAAAATAGGGCAAAACGAAGACCGGACCACCCTTTACCTTTTTCTTCCCTTCTTCCTTCGTTAACAAAACCTTTCTTGCCATTCGGTTTCTTCCCTTGGAGCCATTGGAGCGTGCTCCACACTTCCAGTTAGCTCTCTCGCAGCCAATTTCTCTCTAAAACGCAAGTAGATTCGTTGAATCCTACATTAATTGATCAAAGTTCTCATATATCTTCTTGAAATTTAAAATTATCGGAACTGCTCCGTGATATCGTCCAGGTATTGATCAATGTTGTTTGCTACTGATACCCGAACTCTATTCCGCCCTGTTGGATCAAGGGTTTTGCTTGAAATTACTTTAATTTGTTTAAAATTGTTGAGAATCGCTAGACCGGCTTTGGGTTTCTGTTGATCAGGAACTATTTGACAAAAAAAAAAAAAAAAAAAAAATCTTAGTTGAATGTTGTGGACTACGATTGGTATCAAAAGCATATTCTTTTGATCTTAGCACAATGTTTATGCTGAACAGAATTTCTATTTCCAAATCCTTCACATATACTTACTCCGTTATTTAGTTCACAGTTTCCATACTTAGGTTGCCCAAATTTCTGTAAACTCCAGCACTATTCCTATTCTTGAAATTAACGTTTTTTGTATCTTGAAACCGATCAATGCTGCTTAATATAACTAAAACTATCTGATCATGTATCAGAAAAAGGGCTTAGTTCATATACTTTTGTTTCAAATTGCCTAATTCACAGCTTCCAAAATCTTCTAGGAAATGTCAAAGATACAAACTTTATCCAATTGTTAATATTTTGCTACTATGTGACATTTCAGAAACTCTATTTGCTCAGATGGCCAATAATTCTCAATATCCTGGCATACAGGTAGTAGTTTATAAAGTTATAAAAAAATCTTATAAATTAAACAAGTATTTTCCTCAATGATCTTATTCTTCCACTTCCATTATGATACAACAACAGGCTCCTCGACCTACTGTTGCTGCAATGGGCCCACCTCAAAACTCATATCCATCAGTCCCAATGCAAGTAAGTCTTCATGTTCAGAATTCAGATATTCTTTGTGTAAATTCTCCATTTTTTTCCTTTTTATTTTATAATCTGAAGTAATATTTTATTATTTTATGTAGTTTCGGCCAACAGGTCCACCAAGGGCCCCACCCCAATACATGCCATTGGTGTCCCAACAGTTTCTTCCTGTAGGGAGGCCAATGCAACATCTACCGCCACATGGCATGGTGCCACCTCCCCCACCACCACCTGCCGCCCAAGCTTTTTCAGTCCCTGATGGCTCAAGGGTTGCCTTTTCTATAACATACAATGTAAGATACTGAAAAATTAAAATCAACCAAACATCATTGAAATATGTTGTTGAATTAATTGAATTCTTTGTTTATAACAGACATCAGCAACTTCACAAGTGCATATAAGTGCAGAAGCAACTAGCCAATATCAGCCAACATCATCCTTAAACAACATTCTACCTACTTTTCCTCTGTTGCAGCCTGTTGAAAAAACACCAGATGCACCTTCTGTTTCAGTAAGGATCAAATTAAGGATTCTTTTTGGTTTTAATGTTTTTGGATGCAGCATTTTTATAAAAAAATTAAAATATTAGGTAACAAGTGATCTACTGAAAGCTGTTGAAAAGGCTCCATCAGATTGGATTGAACATACTTCTCGCAATGGAAAAAGGTATGATTTTGATACTTTTATAAAAAAATATATATATATTTTTCTTTAGATTATTCCTAAAGTATAAATAACTGTTTCTGTTTCAGATATTATCACAATAAAAAGACAAAGCTGTCTAGCTGGGAGAAGCCTCTTGATTTAATGAGCCCAATTGAGGTGTGTAAAATGTAAATAAATGATTGAGTTATTGCTTCCTCTTTATAATTTGATTCTAATTCCATTAATCTGCTCTTCCAATTCACATTATGTTGAATAAATGGAACTATTAATCTTCTGTTTATAATTTATATGTGCTACATTATATGTTAAACTTTTATATAATCTCAATTATGAACAGAGGGCTGATGCATCTACAGATTGGAAGGAATGCATTGCTCCTGATGGAAGAAAGTATATAATCCACAACCCTCTTTTCCATTTTTTTATATTTATCTTTTTATCCATGAGTTATCGAGTTCTAATTTTTTTTATCTTGATAGATATTACTACAACAAGGTTACAAAGCAATCAAAGTGGAAATTACCAGATGAACTCAAGGTCTTTTCTCTTTTTCAAATTTCAACAATCCATGGCCCTTTATACACCTTTTTTTTTTTTTTTTTTTACTGATTTGACAAATTGACTTATGAATATGCAGTTAGCTCGTGAACAAGTGAAAACTGAAAGTAAAACCAAAGATCATGAGTTAACAAAAACAAAAGATGTTGATAAAGAACATGAAATTGAACCCTTGGTTCCTAGTGTAAAAAATAGCCCATCTTCTCATCCTCATGAACCAGTGTCAAGCCCAGTTTTAGTTCAATCAGGAACTTTGCTGACTGCTGAGCTGGCAACGGGACCCACAGAGTCTTCTAAAGAAGTGAAGGCTTCTGAAGAAACATTTCCCAATCATGTTGCCACATCATTGTATAATAACACTGAGGATGTTTCAGTGAAAGATGCTGAAAATGGAACTCCTATTGGTAACTTAGAGGTAATTTTTTTTTATTTTTTACAGTTGCTGTTAGTTATAAGTATTTTATTTGATATAGTTTTTTTATGATTTACAGGAACCTGAAAAGAGCAATGTAACTAACTTAGAAGAAAAAACAGTTGATCAGGAAACTCAAGTTTATGAAACCAAACAGGTATTTAATTAATTAATTATTTGTTTACTTTTACTCAAAAATGTTAGTCATATGTTTATTTGTTATATTTATCTTACATTTTTGTTTCAGGAAGGAAAGAATGCATTCAAGGCTCTTTTGGAAAATGCAAATGTAGCTTCTGATTGGACATGGGATCAGGTACTTGTTGACTGTTTATTAAAAAGTAAATTTTGTGTTCATATATATATATATTAAACATTTTTATTTGTTGTAATAGGCAATGAGAGTAATTATAAATGACAGAAGATATAGTGCTCTTAGATCACTTTCAGAACGAAAGCAGGCTTTCAATGAGGTGATTTTAATTTTTAATAATGTTTGCCATTTTTAATTGGTAAAGTAAAACTAAAACTTGTCTAATATATATTTTTGATTTAATTTTAATGTTTCAGTTTATTGGACAAAAGAAAAAACATGAAGCAGAAGAGAGGAGGAATAAACAGAAAAAAGCACGTGAGGAGTTTAAAAAAATGCTAGAAGTAAGTCAGCTATATTGTTTTGTTTCTATGAAATTATTTTATTCTTGTTTACAATCTTTGTTTTTATGAAATTATTCACAGGAATCTAAAGAGATTACTTATACCACTAAATGGAGGTAAATGTTAAATGATATAGTATTCATTATAAACAATTATTATTATTATTATTATTATTATTATTATTATTATTGACTTTTGATTGAAACTTTGATGTAGCAAAGCAATTGCAATCTTTGAGGATGATGATCGTTTCAAAGCTGTTGAAAGATTTAAAGAGCGTGAAGAGTTATTTGAGGATCATATAATGGAACTTGAGAAAAAGGTCAATTGGTCAAAGATTCTTTGATTCTTTGTTTTTTATTTATATTATATAATTGTATATATGTATGTTAAATATGCATATGACATGACAAATTAAAATTTATTTTCAGGAAAAGTCTAAGGCTTTAGAGGAGCACAAGAAAAACAAAAAGGAATACATTGAATTTTTGAAATCTTGCAACTTTCTCACGGTATTTTCTCTAGCTTATTTAAAAAATATATTTTCTTTGTTTAATTTATTCCTTTTTTATTTAAAATTTAAATTTATATATTTAGGCAAGTAGTCAATGGAGAAAAGTGCAAGATCGTTTAGAAGCTGATGAAAGTTGTTTGCGCCTTGAAAAAGTCGATCGCCTAGAAATTTTTCAAGTATTTTTTTTTTAAACTTTTTTTTTTAATATAAAAAAAGAATCATTTCATTTTATTAAATTATTCGTTATGTCTCAGGAATATATACATGATCTAGAGAAGGATGAGGAAGAGCAAAGGAAACTACGAATGGTATAAATTAAATTCACTAATATATAATAATCCTTAATTATTATTTTTTTTTGTGATTATTATTTTTATTATATATATACAGGAAGAAATAAGAAAAACAGAGCGAAAAAATCGTGATGAATTTCGCAAGCTGATGGAAGGGCATGTTGCTTCTGGAATGCTTACTTCAAAATCTCACTGGCGTGAATATTGCAATAAAGTAAGTCAATAAAGTTTTTATCTTTTTTTTTTAATAAAAAAAGACATTAAGATTAATGTTGTGTTATATAGGTAAAAGAATTACCTGCATATTTAGCAGTGTCATCAAACAGTTCAGGTGCCACCCCAAAAGATCTTTTTGAAGATGTATTAGAGGAGCTAGAGAAACAGGTAATTCCTTTTTTTTTTAAAAAAAAAAACCCTATTGAATTAATTGTGTACATATATATAGATTTTATAATTTTGAATTGTTTGCTGATATTTGTTATATCAAATAGTACATTGAGGATAGGGATCGAATAAAAGAAGCAGTGAAAATGAGAAAGGTGTCCATGTCCTCTTCATGGACTCTTGAAGAATTCAAGAATGCAATTGCTCAAGACATTACTTCTTCACCTACAGTTTCAGCTGTTAATTTAAAGGTGTGTGTTTTTTTTCACCATAAACTTATTTTGATGGTTGTGGATAATAATTAAAAAAGTTTTACTTTTTTTTTTTTTTTTAAAGATTGTATTTGATGAGTTACAAGAGAGAGTTCGTGAGAGGGAAGAGAAAGAAGCAAAAAAGCGTAAACGTCTTGGAGATGACTTTTATTTATCTTTGAGTAATTCCAAGGTTTGGTTTGATTAGATTTTTATATAAATAATATGTCAAATGAAACTGGAATTTGTTTCTTTTTAATTTAATTAAACATGATATTCCTTCAGGAAATTACTTCATCTTCAAGATGGGAGGATTTTAAGCCACACTTTGAAGCCAGACAAGAAAACTGGTATTTTTCTTACATTTATAAAAGTGGGTTCTAAAAGGAATAAAAATATGATATATATTTTGATGTAATTTTTTTTTGTTATACAGGTTTACAGTAGAAGAAAGTTTTTTTAAGGAGATATTTGACAAACACGTAACAGAATTAAAGAAAGCAAGAGACGAGAGGAAGCACAGGGAGGATAAGGTAATGTCTGAATAAACAAAAAGTTATATTTAAAAAAACGTCTTAATCGATTAATGTAATCAGGCGAAAAAGAGTCTGGATAGGAGAACGGAGAAATCAAGAAGGGAGAAAGATAGAAGTAGTAAAAAAGATAAACGTAGAAAAGATGATTCAGACAGTGATAATGGGGAAAGACCTGGAGACTCATTCAGTCATGATGATAATAATAATAATAATAATAGTAATAATAGAAGGTCTGTAAGAGAAAATAATAATAATAATAATAATAAAGAAAAGAAGCATAGAAAACGCGACAGGAGTTTAGAACACGAGGATGATAAAGATCGGTCTAGGGATTCTTACAGACATAGTCTTGAACGCAAAAGGGTAAAACAGGTAATTTCTTCTCTTATTCAATTCTTTTTTTTTTTTTTATTTTTTTTATTTTTTATTATTTTATTGAAGAAGGATTATGCTATATGAGTTATTTTTCTATTTTGTGTAGTTGGAGCAACAATCATCAGTGGAGTATGAGAGCAGACATAAGAGATACAAGAGAGATCACAATAGACGTGGTGAGTATGATGATCAAAAAGAAGCTGAAGATGGTGAAGTTTGGTAGTTAGTTAATTAACTGATTTTTCTTCTGTAGATATAATTTTAGTTTCAATATAAGCTGATTTATGTTGTTATAATCATACTTATTCTCTTTTTCAGTCTCTTAATGATTAAAAAAAAATAATAATAATTACCATCAACATACACAAAACATATCAAATACCTTTTTTTTATACCAATCTTGTAACTCATGCAACAAACATACACCAGTTGCATTTCACAATGATTAAGATAAGAAAGTACAAGATCTCAACAGAGTTTGCTAAATAAATTCTTGAGGCATTGAACACAAGGTAATTACCATAATATCCCTGACAAGTTCATGGTCATCCATCCTGGCAAAAAAGATAACTTTAGTACACCTGTGTTCATAAGTACTAAAGCTTTTGGTGTAAATAATGAAAACTATAACAACAAACTAGTTAAAAATATATTTAGTTTCTTTACAACTGAATCATAAAATTACTAAAAAACCAACCTTAGATACGAGGTTGTTGTTGGCCTTCATCAAACTTGTGAGAACACTCTGAGTATGCAGATCCGATACCCACTCCTGCACCAAAAGCAACAGATGCCCAACGTGTAGCAGGAGAACCTGATAACAAAATAATCATTTATAATGATATGAAAATACAAAGGAATTCAACTCTTTACCTCCAGACTTGATGGGATTTGGGTACAATTATACATATACAGATATACTAGAGTAGGATCATAGCAAAAAAAATAAAAATCACACATTTAAGGCGATAATTCTAGAACAATCAACTTCTACAAATACGAATTTGTTACTCATTAATTCGATTTGAGCATCCATCAACTTCTGAGGTCAATTTTGCTAATTTAGTTTCTCTTATTCATGTAAGATATGCGTGGAATTCAAAATTGTCTCTCCAGAAAGCCCTTATCGATACTTATAGAACACACTAACAATTCAATTAGCAAACAAAATGTAGTTGATATGCATCTATTACTAGTGGATTTTGGTCATTAGAAATCCAACAATTATACGGTGTAAAGTGAAAGTGAATGCAGGGCAAACATCAGAACATATAGAGTGAAATCACAAAAGGGGGAAATGAGAATTGAGACTGCTGGAGAACTTACGGAAGAGGAGTAGGGCAGCAAGAGCGCCGGTGGCAGAGGAGTATACGAATCGACGAACACCCAAATCAAGATACGCATCCCACTTTGCATTAAGATCGTACGCAGATGATATCTCTTTGCTTTCGGCCATTCTTTCTTGAATTTGAGATTTGAAAACCAGAGAGAAATTATTTTTCCCCTTTGTTAACAAGACTTGTTTCCTCGTAATTTCAAAGGTTAAAAATATTTTCCTGGACCATCTTCAAAAAGTACCATCTTCGGAAACAAAAAGCTTGAACACAATGAAAATGAATTCTGCGCGAGCCCTAGTGGATTGGGTATTGGGCCAGTTCTAAAAAGGATTTGGATTTGGACTTTTCTAAAATAAATGCTATCAGGATTGTATCAAGTGATGGTAGAGAGACTAACAATGTTAGTAGCTTATAAAGGGTGAATGTTTGTCGTTTTTTTTTTAAAAAAAATACTACAACATGTAAATTCCTCCAAGTTCGATCTCAGTTAAACCAAAAATATACATATATATCATGCACAACTTTAAGAATGTAACTTTTTGGCCAAGGATAGATTATTTATATTTATTGTTCCTTGTGTGTTAGTTAACTATTTGGAAAATCACTGTTGAATAACAGATATTAAATCCTAGCCTTTCTAAATACCTATGGTTAATCATTCTTTTTTCCCGTACAGTTTACTTTGATGATTTTAGTGTTACCAATATACCCCTATTTTAGTGTAGTTAGTATTATTATCGATACATGATGAGTTCACTTTATTCACCGAGACTGAACGTGTGGGGTGGACACTCAGAGTAATAAAATTTGGAATTAGGAATACGGGGGTCTGGGGCAGCGCCTTGGATACATGGTTCCAAGGGGCAGAGCCTGTGGCGGTGTCAAGGGTAAAACCAAATATTTTTGGCAAATATGAGGGTTTTCTTGCGAATTTAATATCATGGTAACCTGAAAAACATGTAAAAAAGTAAAAACTATTAATTTGGAGAAACATCAAACGTATCATTAAATATGTTAGTTTTTAACACAAAACATAGTGAACATTTTAATCTATTTTATGTATTTATTTTTAACTACTTAAAAATTAATATCTAATCTCTTACTTGGCATGGGCTTGTTACTAAATTCATGTGGTTTAAACATATCTAGTCATGA
Source organism: Lactuca virosa (assembly GCF_052849685.1). Lineage (NCBI taxonomy): Eukaryota > Viridiplantae > Streptophyta > Magnoliopsida > Asterales > Asteraceae > Lactuca > Lactuca virosa. The sequence goes on from NC_136431.1 coordinate 262,885,447, forward strand.
AATTTACACTCTCACTAATTTCAAATAATAACAATAATAAGCCGCACATATTCTTAATATAATATAATTTTTTCTAAGATAATTAAACAAATAACAAAACAAATATAGTATCTTAAAACGAAGAATGATTGTCATTACAATTACAATTTACAAGGATATGTAATATACCAATATACTTTGATCAACTTTGCTCTAATCGTGGATTTGCCATCTCATAATATTGTTTTTGTAAAGAGGGTAAACGCCATTTTAGGCGGCCTTGCTGTTGTTGTATGGTTGCATGTCACAAGAAATCCTTTTATTCTTATTTCTAATTTCTAGAGTAAACAGTATCCGAGTATTATATGTATGGTATTTCTTTTTATACTGAACTAGTATTTTGCCCGCCGCATGTTGTCGTGACGCTAATACGTTTTGTAAATTGAATTATGACAATTATATTGATAAAAGTTAGATAACGTTGCATTTGTTGCTGAATAAATATACAAGGTGGGTAAACACGGAAGTTTAGAAAGTCAAGGGGTCAAAGTGACATTTTACAAAGTTCAGAGGCGAAAGGGGGTTAAAGTGACATTTGACAACGTTGAGGGGTGTTAACTGTAGGACAATCATATTATATATACAATGCGGGTTAAACACAAAACTTTAGAAAATGGAGGGGTGAAAGTGATATTTTAGAAAGTTCTAAGTTGAGGGGACTAAAAGTGACATTGTACAAAGTAGATGGTTAAAAAGTGTCATTTCACAGAGTTGAAGGGTGACAAATGTCAGTGAAAACATCCACGGCAGGTTGGTACCACTGACTAACTCCAACTTTATACCGCCGAATGAAAACATATTATAAGTGACTAAACATAACGTAGCAAACTTGCATAAAATTAAACACAAAAAACATACACAAAGTTAACGTTGAAACGTAAAGAACCTCGAATTTGTACCAACACGTACATAAAAATAAACAAATAAGATTTTTTTTAAGTTAACGAATAGAAGTTCAAATAATAAAAAGCGTCTTATATGTGACGCGACTCATGCGTAGGAAGCGACGAAGAGTAAACAAAAATAAGCACTGATACGTAAAAAATTTACGTCGAAACGTAGTCAAACTCGAATTTATACCAACATGTACGTAAAAAAACAAGTTAGTTTTTTTTTTAAAAAAAAAACAAACGAAAGTCTAAATTTACATCGAAGTGTTGACTGCCTTGAATTTATACCGACACATATATAAAAATATGCACGTAAAAAATTAGTTTTTTTATAACGAACAATCAAAAGTAACTAAGAAAATTCATATTATATATAATACGGGGAATAAACATAAAAGTTTAGAAATAGGAGGGCGTGGAACTAATATTTTACAAAGTTAAAAATAGAAAGGTCAATTGACATTTTATTGACATTTTAAAAAGTAGATGGATGAAAAATATCATTTTACAAAATATTTTAAAAAATAGAGGGGTAGATAGTGGGTGTTTGGGATAGATTTTCAAAATAGTTTATTAACTTATTAGATTTTCAAAAAGCTAATAAGCTAAAAATGTATCTTGGTCTTAAAAAATAATTTTTGAAACAGTTTTTTGGAGCTTTTTAAAAAGGCAAAATGAAAAGGTTTCTAAAAGCTAAAGAATAAGAGCTTTTTAGCTTTTTAACCACAAAATTACAAATATACCCTTACCCACCGCATTCAATTTTACAGGTCAAAACACCCATATTAAGATTCTTTCATCTCATCTCTCCCATGTGTCTCTCGTTCTTCACCAGGAAAGCACCCAATTTCTGCTCCGATTTCTGCTCCAGTTCAGCGACGATCCTCCTTTGATTTCTAGTCTAGTTCAGCGTCGCCGACTTCGGATTCAACCTCCACTTCCGACCCGGTAACAACTGCGATTTTTTCCTGTTTACATTGCATCTCATATTTGATTCATCTGGAAATTGCATCTCCGATTTTTTTTTCTGTTCATCAGCTCCATCTTCGATTTGTATGGTTTTTCACCATTTAAAACGCAGTGGGTTGTAGGTATGGTGAAGAAACAGTTTCATTGTTGTTTTTTTCTTGGTTCGGTACCCATAGTGGATATTGCATCCCCCATTTTTTTGGAATCAGTTATATTGAGAAATTTGAGCTGTAAAATTGAGAAATTGATGAAATTGGAGAGGGATTATTGATGTTAACTGTGAAATTGATGAACCTGTTAGTTGTGTTAACTGTGAAACTATGAAATTGCTTATATGTGTTTGAATTGCCTTGGTTTGATGTTAATTGTTAGTTTGTAATTATGTTAACTGTGAAATTGGTTATATGTGTGTGAATTACCTTGGTTTGTTTATTGTTAGTTGTGTTAACTGTTAGTTTGTTTACACTTCCTATTATGTAGTTCTCAGATAATGGACGAAAACTACACTAATTTTGTTGATTGTGAACCATCTAAAGAAAAGAATATAACAAAATGTGTATGGGATAGTCAACCTTCAAGGAGTTTGTTGATGCGTGCGTGATTGAATTTAATAAAGGGCATAGAACCAGTGGTCATTTCAATAAGATTGGGTTATTTATGTGTTTATGTTATCCTTTATGTGTTATCCTTAATTTAATAAAGGGCATAGAACCGGTGGTCACGACTGATGAAGCGAAGATGGAGTTCCTTAAGTTAATAATAGAATAATGAATAATAATGAATTGTGTTATTGTAACATCCCAAGATTTGTCATTTATAGTTCCTGTGGATGGAAGGGTAAAGCAATGAAAAGCCTAAGGGCTAAGTTGCAATTTTGGGACCAGGAGGAGTACATTGCGCGTACATAAGGGTACGTTGAGCGTACTAGGCGTGCCATAGTACGCTGGGCGTACTCATGTCAGAAGGAAACCCTAATATTTAGGGTTTAGGTGCTATATAAACATCCTTATGGCTCATTTCCCCCACCACTTTCAGCCTCCATACCCTAGAAACGTCCCAAACCCTGGTTTTGTGTGTTAATGTGAGTTGGTGTGTATTTTGAGCTCTTGAAGGTGAAGACATTGCATCAAATAGTTGGAGAAGGAAGGCAAGCTTGTAGATCTGAATTTGTGTTGTGCCTAGAAGCCCCAAAAGGTAAAAAGCTTCAAACTTTATGCTTGTATGACATAGATCTAGCCATTCTAGCTTTATGGAACCATTTCTTGTCCCAAAATTCCCAAGTTGGTGCATGATGTGATTTGGACAAGATAAGTTGTCCTTTCAGACCCTTGAAGAGGTCCTAAGTGATAAAAATGAGGTCCCAATGGCTTAAGATGTCCCATGCATGTAGTAGAAAGGTTTTAATGGATTAAGACCATGGATTAAGAGCTTTCTGGACGTCCAAAGTGATAAAGTTCGAGACTTTATGGTTATAAGACAATTTTGGTCTATGGATCTGAAATATGGGCTAAGTGCTTAAGCCATTATGCACTTGTGAGAGTTTTGGTATAGACTCGCGTACGCCCCGTGTAGGGAGCAGTACGCCCCACGTACCGAGTCAATGGCCCCGTTTTTCAGTCAATGCGAGACGGAGTACGCCCCGCATACTAGAGGGGTACGCCCAGCGTACGATCCCCTGTTGGGCTTTTGCGAGTTGGGCATCGGGATTGGGCCACCTTTGGACTAGTTGGACTTGGGCTTTGATGGGCTCTCTGGATAAGAGTATTTTGGGCCAGTTTTGGTAGTGAGTCTTTGAATGAGGCTTAATTAGGAAGTTGGGCCCAATTTGGAAAATTGGGCCAATGATGGGCCTTGTATATGTGGACTTGTGGATCATGGATTTGGTATTAGGCCATGGACCAAATTAGAGGAAAGGAAAAATGGACTATTATCATAGGTGGGACTCTTGGTAAAATCAGTATTCCCATTTATTGATCTAATATTCGTTATTTTGGATAGTTTGAGATTTTGGTGAGACAGCGATTCGGGAGTTCGATTCTTTAGTTCGGATCGACATTGCGAGGTGAGTTATCCTCACTATACTCAAGGGTCTAAGTCACCAAGGTCGGCCCTTTGAATTATTATTCGGATTAGTTGTTGTTATGATATGTTAGATCGATATCCTGGTAGATAAGATGGTTATGCTTAGTGACCTGTAGTTTGGTATGACTGTCTGTATGCTGGTAGGAGATTACCTGTTATATGTGCACATGATTGATTGATGGTTGAGGGTATTCCATCCCAAGGATGATAGGACCCTAGTATGTTGTCTCTATAGACTGTTATATGATTATCTGATATAGGTGCACATGTTTGATTAGTTATGGGCATTCCAAGCCGATGGTTGTGGGCCGAGAGTATTCCATCCCGAGGATGATTGGACTCGTAGTATATGGGCATTCCAACCCGATGGTTGAGGGCCTAGGGTATTCCAACCCGATGGTTGATTGGACCCATAGTATGTTGGCATTCCAACCCGATGGTTGAGGGGCCTGGGGTATTCCATCCTGATGGATGATTGGACCCATAGTATATGTTATATATGTATTGTGTGTGGGCATTCCAACCCGATGGTTGTGGGCCGAGAGTATTCCATCCCGAGGATGATTGGACTCGTAGTATACAGGCATTCTAACCCGATAGTTGTGGGCCTGGGGTATTCCAACCCGATGGTTGACTGGACCCATAGTATGTTGGCATTCCAACCCGATGATTGAGGGCCTGGGGTATTCCATCCTGATGGATGATTGGACCCATAGTATGTTGTTTGTTATTGTATGTGTATTGTTGTTTGTATGGGTATTTTGGGGGTAACTCACTAGGCCTTCGAGCTTACATTTATCGCTTATTGTTTCAGGTACATCGGATGACCGCGGGAAGGCGAAGGCGTGACCATACACTTCCTCGATTTATGATTATGATTTCCGGGAACTCTGATATGAAACTATTTTGAAAACACTTTGTAATATTCAATGGTTTTAATCGGTTGAAAAAGTTTTAAATTTTTATGAATTTTTATGGATGTTACAGTTATCCTTTGACATCATGTGTTTTGACTTTATGTGTTATGACTTTATGTGTTATGACTTTATGTGTTATCCTTTGACATTATGTGTTCTCAGTTATCCTTTGACGTAATGTAATCGACATTTTATTTTATAGGTTATTTTGTTTCCATAATGTAATCGACATTTTTTTTACTAATGTAGGATGTATAGTGATGACTCTAATTCATCTGATGATAATGAAGTGTAGGTGGAAGAGGATATAGAATTCAAAATGTTATGTGGATTAGCTCTAAAAGGGATATTACTATCTCATAGGCATGTTTTTAGACAGTTATGAACACATCATGTTACAAATTACGGATTAGAACAAACATGAAATATGTCTATTGAGGAATCAGTAGGCATGTTCTTGATGACTTTGGCTCATGGATGTAGCAATAGATTTGTTCAAGAATTTTTAAATCATACCGGAGAAATGATTCATAAGCATTTCAATTTAGTTTTGGCATCCATGCTTAAGGTGAGTGACGACATCATCAATCCAGCTGAAAAATATAATGATGATGTTCCCGAATATATACTAAACAATCCTCGATATCATCCGTTCAATGATTGCAAGGTCGCTATAGATGGGACACATATAAAGGCATTAGTTCCACAAAATGAGGAAGTGAAGTACATTGGTCGAAAGAGATATGCTACATAAAATGTAATGATTGTTTGTGATTTTAACATGTGTGTAACACCCTGTTTCGGGTTGTTTCTCAATTCGGGATTGTGGGTTGGAATTCGATCATGTAAAGCCTTTGGGGTTTGAGAAAGTAAAGTTGGGTCTTATTAAAGGTTGATAATATAGGTTGTAAGGTCTAAGCCCTTGATTTGTATGTTGGATCCGAAAGGGGAGAAAGGGGAAAAAGTTATAGATCGGGATTCTTGTGTGTATAAAGAATTTTAGTTCAGTATGTTTTAAATTAAAAGTAGTGAGATAGGATTGTGGGGCTCTTCAATACCTTTCCGTGCATATAAATAACGCCAAAAACGGAGTTGGAACGAAGAATTTATGGTTATTCGAAGTTAAGATGGAAATGAAAGTTAGTAGTACGTCGGGGGTACATGAGGTGTATGCAGGACATACATCATTAAATGGACGCGACTTTCATGCAGTACGCATGGCGTACTCGAGCTGAACCAAAACCCTAATTTTTAGGATTTAGCCACTATTTAAAGGACCTTAAGTCCTTGAGGCCTGCCTTACCTTCAACCTCCACTCCCTCATTATGTCAACTCGTCACCCTAGCCCTATTTGTGAGAGTTTAAGGTCTTAGTGTGGTTTCTTGTGAAGAAGGAATCCATTGGAGAAGCCTTGGTGAGCTTGAAGCTTGAAGATCCAAAACTTTTACCATCTTTGCAAGCTTCAGGAGGTATAAAGCTTGAACCTTTATGATGTTGGATTAGGTGTCTAAGCCCAGAACTTTAATTGGTATGTACTTGACCCGATATTAGCATGGTCCATTTCGGGTTGCCTTCATCAGAACAATTTGATAGGATGGATATTTGAGAAAGAGGTTATTTATGATTTATTAATATATTATAAGAATAATATATTAATTGAGAAATCATATTATTTAAATTAGTATTGATCAAGAATTAATTTGGAATTAATTTAGTGATCAAAAGAGACTGATTAAATAAACATGGATTGATTATGTAAATCAATGAAACATATGGTTTGGGCTAATGATCCATGATTGATTTGTGATGAACTAAGCTTATGAGATAGTCCATGAAGTGTTAGTCAAAATCAATTGTTGGATCATAAGCCTTAGTGTAAGAATTAGTGTTTACAAATGACTCTTGGAATTCTACACTATAAATGTGTTCCCTTAGCTCCAAAATTGGCACCCCTTGCATTTCAAGAAGAGCATATCCGATTTTGGTGTCTCCTAAACCTCTCTCATATTTATCTAATTGTTATTGGTGTTTATGACTTGTTTGAGGCATCACACTTGGGGTGCTAAGCTCTTATAAGGCCAAGTTCTACAAGTTACATCAAAAGGTAATCTTCTAACTAGTTTTTATGATACATATATCAAAGTTGCATGCTAGTTAGGCTTCATGCTTTGGAAAAAGAATATTGCATGTGTAATTAGAGAAAACTTAGATCCAAAGCATTAGTGTTGTATGTGCACCATAGGGATGTTAGAGTACATAAAACCCATCAGTGGTATCAGAGCAATGGGTGTTTTCTGTTATATAGATGCAATTGTATTGTTTTCAAAGTTGAAAAATTATGATTTTTGCTGTCTGACTGCTAGACTCGACGAGTCCCCTGATTGGACTCGAAGAGTTGACTCATATGACCATGAACTCGATGAGTCCATTACCTGGGTCGACGACTTGGATCATCTATTAGCAGAATTTTCGAGTTTTGGATTGTTTTGGATTAGGATCATTACCACAAAATGTTTTGGTTCATAAATTTCGTTTTTAATGATATGGTAATGGTTATCCTCATCCAATAACATGATGATTGTTAAATTTTAAGATAATTACTTGATTTTGTGAAAAACTAATTATTTGTAGAATTTGAAATTATCTTGCTATATGAGTAGTATTAGGTCAAATTGGTAAATGATAAAATATATGATTATTTTTATTAGTTAAATTTGATCTAAATGTTTCTTGAAGAGTTTCATAACTTGTCCTTAAGTTATGAAATATGAAAAGTCTTATTCATGAAACTTTAACTCCTTAAGTTGTGGAATTCAAAAAGTCTTGAAAAGTTTCATAACTTGCCCTCAAGTTATGGGAATTGGAAAGTATCATTTATGTAACATTAAATTCTAAAACTCAAGAGTTTTTTAAAGATTTTCAAAACTTGCCCTAAAGTTTTGAAAGTTGAAGAGTCACATTTATGAAACTTTAATTCCAAACCCTAAAATTTTAAAAGTTTAAAATTCAACCCTATACTATTATAATATTAAAAGTTTAATACTTATATATATATATATATATATATATATATATATATATATATATATATATATATATATAAGACAAGTCATTCTTACCGTTAGTAGGCCTCATTCACGAAGCTAGTCTATAAGGGGTGTTTAAGGAAACGGCCTATAATATGACCGCCATTGGGTATCTACTCTTACCCACCACACTCTTTACTAGTGGAGGGTCATTAGCCAAACGGATAAGATATGACATTAATCCTTATTAATAAGTATAATGATATTATAAAGTAACTAAACTTTTATAAATTCCCAATCTTAGTTACTTTAGGAAAAATGTGAAGTTGGTGCTATTCCAGGAAATTGCACTTTGCACCTTGCTAAGTCGTTAGTGGAGCGTGTGTGGTTAACTGGCACACTAATTTGGGACTGGAAAGAATGGCAAAGGGTAGCTTGATGTTAATCACGGATCAATGGAGCGTGTATGGTTAACCGACACATTGATTAGGTGATAAGTAACATTAAGAGTACCAAGCACATTTGCATGGTTATTCACACCTTGTTTGTGATCCGCGGTATCCCAGTCACAAACTTGAAGGGCATAATCGAGATTTAAACATGTCATTGAAAGGTTCAATGAATCTCAAAAGAATCTAGGAATTTCAACTAATTTAAAACTTAATCTTCATTTTCGTTTTTCATGGTGGAAATTGGTAAATCGTCATTTACCTACCTTCAAATATTTTACAATTGGATTATGGCATCCCTCCTCTGAATTGTAGAATATTGTGTTGGGTCCTAGCCTTAATATTTCATTTGGGTGTTATATTAGGGATCCTTATCTAATCTAAACTTTGTCTTTCTTTTTAGATGTCTACTTCGAACACTGCTTCAAACCCAATCCCTTCCGGCTCTTTCTCCCTCGTGAACTTATGTGGGAGGGTCATCTTTGATGGATCGAACTTCAATGACTGGATATGAAACATTCGCATGACCATTCGCTACGAGGACAAAGAATATGTTCTCGATAAGGAGCTAAAGGAGATTGATGAAAACACTGCCACTCCCGAACAGATTGCTGAATATAAGGCTCATGAGAGAGACGCGACAAAGGTGTCGTGTATCATGATTGCTACCATGACTGTTGAGCTTCAAAAGTCATATGAGGACTTTTGGCCCTATGAGATGCACCAAGATTTGATGGAAATGTATGAAATCATAGCCTCTATGATCACAACAAAAATGAAGGATGGAGAGTCCATCACGGCCCACTTGCAAAAGATGCAAAGGTTTATGGACCGTTTGCTGAAGTTGAATGTCAACTTCGATGAAGAGTTGCCTATTGACATTATCCTACACTCTTTACCTCCTTGTTATGATCAGTTCAGAATGACCTATCATATGAACAAGGAGGAAGTCACTCTAAGCAAGCTTCAGGGCCTTTTGAGAACTGCTGAAAGCAGTTTGAAAGGAAAATTTGTTGTGTTTGCTCCTACTACTGCCCCTGTCTTGGCAATTGGACATGGGAAGGGAAAGAAGAGGAAGGCTCCTTTTAAGAGCCACAAGGGAAAGTCCCATGATGGATCCTCTTCTAGTGGGACCAAAGTTGGTTCTTATAAACCCTCTTCCAATCCAAAAGAAGCAGAATGCTTCCATTATCATGATAAAGGGCACTGGAAATGAAGCTGCCCGAAATACTTGCAGGACATAAAGGATGGTAAGATCAAGCCCACCTTCGTAGGTATTTACATTATTCTATCTAATAACTCATCACATTCTAATTCTTGGGTCCTTGATACAGGATGTGGTTTTCACATTTGTTCTGAATTGCAGGGTCTAAAAAGAAGTAGGGATGTGGAGCACAGGAAGATGAACTTGATCATGGGGAATAGGAAAGTGTTGCATGTCACCAATATTGGAGTTTATTCTTTATTTCTTAGTTGTGGGTTAAATTTAGAGTTGAATAATTATTGCTACTCGTCTGATATGGCGAGAAATATTATTTTTTTTCATTGTTTGTATAAACACGGTTTTACTTTTTCATTTAATACTGATATTGGTGGTATTAATGCTTATTATAATGGTAAATTTTATTTTGAAGCATTACCTTGTAATGGTATATATGAAACTGTGATGCTTGTAGAAAACTTAGGAAATAATGTGTTGCATACGATTCGTCCAATGGTTTGGATAAAGCATGCTTATGGCATTGTCGTCTTGGACATGTCAACAAGAAGCGCATAGCCCAACTCCAAAAGGATGGAGTGTTGGAGTCATTTGACTTAAAGTCGGATGACACATGTGAATCTTGTTTACTTGGAAATATGACCAAGTCACCCTTCACTGGTTCTTGTGCAAGGGGTGAGGTTTTGTTGGATCTCATACACACCAATGTGTGTGGACCCTTCAGATCCGCCACAAGGGATTCTAACCACTTCTATGTGACTTTTACTGATGATTATAGTAGATATGGGTATATCTACTTAATCAAGCATAAGTCAGAAACCTTTGAAAAATTCAAAGAGTTTAAACAAGAAGTGGAGAATCAATTAGGCAGGAAGATAAAGATGCTCCGATCTGATCGAGGTGGTGAGTATCTTAGTATCGAGTTCCACGACTATCTTAAGGAATGTGGAATTGTTTCACAATTGACGCCACCTAGGACACCGCAGCTTAATGGTGTGACTGAGAGGCACAATTAAACCTTGTTGGACATGGTTCGTTCCATGATGAGTCGAGCTTCGTTAACTATGTCATTCTGGGGGTATGCCTTAGAGACTGCCGCCCATATCCTTAATCTAGTCCCAACTAAAAAGGTTGCCAAAACACCTCACGAGATGTGGACAGGGAAGGTTCCCTCGCTAGCACATATCAAGGTTTGGGGTTGCGAGGCTTTCGTAAGACGAGAGACTCACGACAAGCTCGAACCTCGTAGTGAGCGATGTATTTTCATCGGCTACCCACAGAAGTCCTTTGGATATCTCTTCTATAGACCGAGTGATAATGCTGTCTTCGTTGCGAGGAGAGGGGTTTTTCGCGAAAGAGAACTCATATGCCAAGAGGACAGTGGGAGGCAAATTGACCTTGGAGAGCTTCAAGAGTTAAGTGATGAAGGAACCTCAAACACTAGTGCTCAACCCGAGGAGGAAACTCCTGTTGAACCGATTGACAAGTCCGTACCTCTAAGACGTTCTGGTAGAGTTAGTGTTCCACTTGTGTTATATAGTTTTCATATAACAGCTGAAGGTGATACATTTATCAGTGATAGTACACTGGTAAATTTGGATGAACCTAACAACTACAAGGAAGCCATGGCAGGCCCCGAGTCTTCAAAATGGAAAGAGGCGATGGACAGCGAGATTTAGTCCATGTATGACAATCAAGTTTGGAACTTGGTTGACAATGTACCAGGTCGTAAGACGGTCGGGTGCAAATGGATCTTCAAGAAGAAGACCGAAATATATGGGAAAGTACACACTTATAAGGCACGATTGGTTGTGAGGGCTTTACTCAAACTCCTGGAGTTGACTATGACGAGACCTTCTCACCAGTAGCGAATATTAAATCTATAAGGGTTATGCTAGCCACAGCTGCATTTCATGATTATGAAATATGGCAAATGGATGTCAAAACCACTTTCATTAATGGGAAGTTGGCTGAAGATGTTTACATGAGTCAGCCAGAGGGTTTTGTCAATGTGAAGCACCTTAATAGAGTGTGTAAGCTTGAGAAATCCATTTATGGATTAAAACAAGCATCTCGCAGATGGAATCTTTGTTTTGATGAGAAAGTCAAAGAGTTTGGTTTTTCGAGAAGCGAGTTTGAGTCCTGTGTATATGTCAAAGCTAGTAGGAGTATAGTTAGCTTTCTGGTATTGTATGTAGATGACATACTCCTTATAGGAAATGACATTCCAACCTTGCAGGAGGTTAAGTCCTGGCTTGGAAAGTGTTTCGCTATGAAGGACCTTGGGGAAGCTGCTTACATTCTAGGGATAAGGATATTGAGAAATAGGAGTAAAAGAATAATAGGACTTAGTCAAAGTACCTACTTGGACAAGGTGTTGAAGCGTTTCAACATGGAGGATTCCAAGAAAGGAGAATTGTCTATCCAGATCAATACCAAACTGATTAAGAGTCAGAGTACGAGTACCGATGCTGAGATAGCAGAAATGAGTCGAATACCATATGCTTCTGCAGTTGGCTCGATCATGTATGCTATGACATGTACTCACCCTGATATAGCCTTTGCTTTGAGAATGGTTAGTAGATATGAATGGAACCCTGGTAAAGCTCACTAGACTACAGTAAAGAACATTCTTAAGTACCTGCGGAGGACTAAGGACTGGTTCCTTACCCTCGGTGGGAGTGATGACTTGAGAGTGACAGGGTATAGTGACGCCAAATTTCAGACTGACATAGATAATTTCCTCTCTCAGTCGCGCTGGGTTTATACCTTAAATGGAGGAGCAGTAACTTGGAAAAGTTCCAAACAGGAGACTGTAGGTGATTCAACGTGCGAATCAGAATACATAGCAGCAAGCGAAGCGTCGAAGGAGGCAATATGGCTAAAGAACTTCATTGGAGACCTTGGAGTTGTACCAGCTATAAAGGAGCCTATGGAGATTTTTTGTGACAACGAGGGTGCGGTCGCCTTAGCCAATGAACCAAGGGATCATGGCAGATCCAGGCACATCGACAGAAAATATCACTTCATAAGACATCGATTAGAAAAAGGACTCCTCGTAATGAAGGGGGTATCGTCAGAGGAGAACCCAGCAGATCCCCTTACAAAGGGATTGAGTAGGGTTAAGCACTTGCAGCACGCTAGGAGTATCGGGCTGAAAGACGATATTAGTTTAATGATTAGATAGACATTTAGAAACTTGTAATAGTTAAAATGTAATTGATATTTTGATGATTGAATAATTGAGTTTTATTTATAAGTAAACATACTATCTTGTGTCAGTTATTTACTACTGTTTCACTTTTTGCATATTTTGACTTCCAGAATAATAAGATTATTCAAACAATCCACAATCGATCATACTTTGGAAGTAGGTTATGAAAGTAGACTGTCATGAATGGGTTTTGTATGATTGTCTAAGGTGTTAGACATTGCAAAAGTTTGCAACAAACATTCATGAGTGCTCTTGAAATAAGATTTGAGTATTGGACTAAACCCACACTCACATGAATCACTTCATGGAATTTATCACGAGTGATTGTGAGACGATAATATTGTATAGTCTTCAAACCAAGATATATGATTTGTTGGTTACGAGTTGGTTGTACATTGATGATTCGAAACTGCATTAGTAACTTGATGTTATAAAACGTATTATTGTGTATGATCTAACGAGTAGTTGGTACAATCATATAAGTCGAAGTTTATCTGTTCCTTTTATCCCAATTCCTAAGAGGATTAAAAGCAATATCTTGGGCTCCTCGATGATTTTGTTTTGACTTATGTGCCAGGCCCGGTCAGAGCTCTATTGATGTGTTCAATTATGTTCTATGCCAAAGAAATCAGAAACCGGGAAACAATCTGTTGGACAATGAGTGTGACTTTATTCCATGTCTTTGTCCACACGATATCTTGAAGAACAAAGGATTATATGATCCCTTATCTAATGGACGCATTAGAGTTCGACAACGGCCTTTTTAAGCTACGATTGCTAATCGGATTTTGAAGTTACATTGGCAGTTATAGTTATTAGACTTATCCAAGTGGGAGACTATTGGATTAGGTGTCTAAGCCCATAACTATAATTGGTATGTACTTTACCCAATAGTAGCATGGTCCATTTCGGGTTGCCTTCATCAGAACAATTTGATAGGATAGATATTTGAGAAAGAGGTTATTTATGATTTATTAATATATTATAAGAATAATATATTAATTGAGAGATCATATTATTTAAATTAGTATTGATCAGGAGTTAATTTGGAATTAATTAATTTAGTGATAAAAAAAGACCGATTAAGTAAACAGGGATTGATTATGTAAATCAGTGAAACATATGGTTTGTGCTAATGATCCATGATTGATTTGTGATGAACTAAGCTTATGAGATAGTCCATGAAGTGTTAGTCCAACTCAATTGTTGGATCATAAGCCTAAATGTAAGAATTAGGGTTTACAAATGACTCTTGGAATTCTACACTATAAATGTGTTCCCTTAGCTCCAAAATTGGCATCCCTTGCATTTCAAGAAGAGCATAGCCGATTTTGGTGTCTCCTAAAACTCTATCATATTCATCTAATTGTTATTTGTGTTTGTGACTTGTTTGAGGCATCACACTTGGGGTGCTAAGCTCTTACAAGGCCAAGTTCTACAAGCTACATCAAAAGGTAATCTTCTAACTAGTTTTTTATGATACATATATCAAAGTTGCATGCTAGTTAGGCTTCATGCTTTGGAAAGAGAATATTGTATGTGTAATTAGAGAAAACTTAGATCCAAAGCATTAGGGTTGTATGTGCACCATAGGGATGTTAGAGTACATAAAACCCGTCATATGATTCTCTTGCTTAGATCATGGTTAGCTTAGAAAGTTTCATGATTTTGGTCCCATGGCTTGATTCTTGTGAGTAGAAGCTACTCCAGAGCTTAGGTTAGCTTTTCTTGATGTTTCTGAGGTTCCTACGGCATAAAGATCGGATTGTGATGGTTACATTTCACCCATGCATGAATTGTTGGTCATTTTGTGAAGTTATGAAACTAGGGTTTGGTTTTGGGCTCTCCCTAGTCATGAAAAGTCATAAAGTCAGTAACTTTCTGACTTTAGACGTCCCTTAGAGTCAGATCTAAGAGTTGGACATGAGGTCTTAAGGTATTAAGAACTTAAAAATTCAATTTTGCATTAGTTGGATTACGCAGGGCGTAATGGGTTATGCCTGTTTTCTTTTCCGTGGATTCGTGGTACGCAGGTCATAGTTATGGTGTACGCATGTTGTACTCCTAAGATTAGAAATATGTCATTTTGGGCTTTGGGCCATGTTGGGGGGGGGGTAGCCTTGGAAGGTTAAAATGGTCTTTTACCCTTAGTTAGGGCTGTAAACGAACTGAACGTTCAGCGAACTGTTCGTGAACCGTTCTGCAGGAAATTCGTTTATGTTCGTTTATTTAATAAATGAACGAATATGAACACAAATTTTTGTTCGTTTAGTTAAACGAACGAACATGAACAATGGTCTCGTTCGTTCAATTATGTTCGCAAACGTTCATTTATGTTGTTTGTTTACGTTTGTTTATGTTCGTCCATATAAGTTCCTTTTATGTTCATATATGTTTAATTGTATTTGATTACATTACTATATCATATGTTCATTTATTAATATATATGTTCAAATTATGTGTATTTATCTTTGTTCGTTTATGTTCGTTTAACATGTTTATGAACATAAACGAACGAACATGAACAATGGAATTTGTTAAACGAACGAATATGAACAAGAAAACTCGTTCGTTTATCCGTTCGTGTTCGTTCATTTGTTCGACTAAATTAAACGAACGAATATGAACAAGCCATGTTCGTGTTCGTTTGGTTCGTTTACAGCACTACCCTTAGTGAAAAAGAATAAGATATGGACTTTGATGATGAGATATCACCCTGATTATTGATTAGGATTCGTTTTGATATATTCAGTGTGAGGAGCTTTTGTAGCAGCAGCGCATGTGTGATCAATTATCTGCATATTGAGGTGAGTCTCCTCACCGTATGTTTTGGGTCGAAGGCACTAATGCCGACCCACTAGAATGTGTTATGTAGGATGTAAGTTGTCTTTGTGACTCATGCATTGATGTGTTGGGTTGGGCCCATTATCATGCATATAGGGTTGTGCCTATTTGCATGATTGGGTTGTGCCCATTGTATGTTGGGCTAGGCCCATCCATATGTGGGGGTGGGCCCATTGACTAGGAAGGGCTAGGTCCATTGTATGAGTTGGGCCCAATGTACGGGCTATGCCCAATTATATGTATGGTATGTGGTATTTTAGGGAACTCATTAAGATTTGTGTTTACGGTTTTATGTTTATGTTTTCAGGTACTTCCGGTTCCAAAGGGAAGGGCCCTGCGTGAGTGTGCATCATCACCCCAGCGCTTTCCGCATCGGCTATTTATGACTTTTACTCTTATGTTTAAATGATATAATCACTTGATTGGTTTTGGAACAATCGTTTGTATTGTTTATGGTTTTAAAAATGAAAATTTTACTATGATTTTTTGGGACATTAGAAATTGGTATCAGATCCTTAGTTTGAGGGATTCGGGCACACTCACGGGTGTGTCTGAACTCAAAGTGAGGAATTGGTAATCTTTTTGAAAGAAAATAAGTTTTATAAAAAGGTGTTTATAAAGAAAAGGGGGTGTGACGAGTGCAATCAACCGAGCTCAGGTAAGTTATTCCCGGTATACCCATACATGTTAATATTTTATATGATATGGAATGTTTGCATGCTAGGATAAGGATAAGGATACCTTAAATAATTGCATAATAGATTGGCCTGATTTGTGATGCCTGGTAGCCAATGAGGAAATGGATGCTATGTTAGATTTGGAATCTATGTTGGTGGAAGTATGTCACAACCGGCAAAATTAGGTCAAGATGTGAGTTCCTAAAACAATATAATCTCCTTGTATAAGCCCAAAACTCGATCCAATAAGCCAAACTCAATCATTTTTGGGCTTTAGCCCAAGAACTCTCAACCCAAAACCCCTATTGGACCGATAACCCCTCATTGGGCCCTAATGGGCCGAAAACCCCCATTTGTTTGGGCCAACACCCTCCCTAGAACATTTGGGCCGTTATGTGGACCAAGAACCATCTCCTAATTAGCCCAAAATAAATTATATATATATATATATATATATATATATATATATATATATATAAAAGGGAAATTTAGAGTGGACTTTGGTGGTGACACCTTATTTTTGCATGGAGGGTATCCATGCAAAAGTCCACCATGTTTCTAGGAAGGGAATTGTCTACCAAGTATCAAGACAATAATCTCTCTCATCCCTCATCCTTAAATTCGTCCAAACCACCCCAACCCTCCCCATTTCACCTCATTCTTCCCTTCAAACAACACAAGAACTCTCTCATATCCCTCTCTTGAACACAAAGAAGTTCTTCCTTTTCTCATCTAAAAATCGTGACTTTGGTGGGGTATTTCAAGAGCTTTGCATCAAGTATTATCATCTTGGTAAGTTTACTTCACACTTAAGTTGTTTAACTCCATTCTATGCTAAGATCTTTCCTTAAAATCCACTTTATTTTCGGGTTTATGCTCTTAGATCCACCACCATTTTGAGATCTCACCAAAAATTCAAGCTAGGTTCAAAGTTCCATCTTCTTCTTCATCCACATCTCAAAAACCCCAAAGGTGAGCTTCATACCCCCTTGTTTTCGGTTTTATAATGTTTTTGGGGGAGGATACAAGTGCTTTTGTGTTAGATCTATGTATATGTGTATGTTTATGTGTTTAACTTTTAGATCTTTACTTGAAAATGAAGTTTATCACTTAGATCTTCATAAATACCATGAGAAAAGTATATTTTGTCTCATATATTATATGTAAACTTGTAGATCTGGGATTTGTACACTTAAAATAGCAAAAACAAGTGTTGTGAACAAACTTGGATAAGTTCAACTCAAAAATCAGCCATTGACAGAAAAATTTTGGTCCAATCTCGGACTGTTTTGACCAACTTAATGAGAATATTTTTCAAAATTGTTTTACATGAAAAAATTTCAGGTTATTACCTTTAAAATGAGTACTCTCACGTTTTCATACGATTTTTCTACAATTTTTGGCGAATTTTACAAAACTGCCTATCAGATTTGAAATAATTTCGGACCAACCTGTGAAGGTGAGCAATTTCATGTAGAGGCCAATAAAAATTATGAGAAAAATTGTGAACAAAGTAGACAAAATTTCCAAACTTCCAGAATTTACGGATCCAAATTTCGACTTACGATGATTTTTCTACAAATTTTCCAACAACTAAGTCAGAAAAGCCAAAAACCAGAAAAATGTGTATTTCACAAAAATCAACCCAAAAATGATATTTTTGACAAAAATGGGTTTAAAATGTTATTTTTACCACAAACTAGTCATAAACACAAGTTTTGAACAAAATGGGGACTAAAGTGTTATTTTTACTATAATTGGGCCTTAATTGAAAATTTTGTGGCTTATTGGGCCAAGAACATCATTTTTACAAAAAGTGGGCTTTTTATATCAATTTTGTAAATAATCGAGCTAAAATAAACAAAACAATAACAAACGGATTAAAAACGATATTCATATCCTTATTGGGTCTGGAAATAATATACATGTTAGTGGGCCTTAGTGTCCTTTTACATGTTTAATGGGCCTTAGTGTCCTTTTTAAGGGTGTTCGCGGTGCGGTTTGGTGCGGTTTAGAGTCAAAACCGCAAACCGCACCACATATGCGGTTTGAGTTTTTCGAAAACCACAAACTGCACCGCGAACCATGTAAACCGCATTATGCGGTGCGGTGCGGTTTTGGGCGGTGCGGTGCGGTTTTATGCGGTTTAAAAAATTATATATGTTATAAAAGTATTATACGATATAATCATAATGAAAATAAAAACATCTAAACAATTAGCACAAAAAACAAATTTTCTATCATAATTATCACACACATAGAAGTTAAACTATAATTATCGTCTATACTCTACACAATTATCAATAATTAGAATTATTTTAGTTATGAATTCAATTCAAAACCATGCAATCTGATGAACTTCTATCATTCAATCTATTTCTTCTTTTGTTTGTATATATATATATATATATATATATATATATATATATATATATATACACGAGCGATTGGTTATTATATATATATATATATATATATATATATATATATATATATATATATATATATATATATATATATATATATATATATATATATATATATATATATATATATATATATATATATATATTGCGGTGCGGTTTGAACCGCGGTTTCATATTTAAAAACCGCAAACCGCACCGCATAGTGCGGTTTGACAAAAATAGAAACCACAAACTGCACCGCTAATGTTCCAAACCGCGTTATGCGGTGCAGTGTGGTACGGTGCAGGCGGTTTATGCGGTTTTCTGCACAGCCCTAGTCCTTTTACATGTTTAGTGGGCCTTAGTTGTCCTTTTACATGTATATTGGGCCCAAGATATACATTCATATTCCTTTTGAGCCTGGAAATAATAGACACGTATAGTGGGCCTTAGTGGTCCACTTACATGTTTATTGGGACTGGGAATGAGTTTTATATATTTTTCTTCTTTTTTTGCGTAAACTTTGATTAAGGATCTAGTGAGACTTTTCGTTTGGCACCATATGAGTGTACAAACGTAGCCTGTAGTTATAACCAGAGTCTCCCGGAGAGAGAGCGTGAGTTTGTGTATAGATCTATACGGGGGTGACACCCCACACCTGAGCTGTTCGCTACAGTTAGACTAGGCCAGTCTAGGGTGACAAACCATACCTTGTTCCGTTGGCGTCCCAAAGACGCAAAGACAGGCGAAATTGTCATTATTTAGTATGGTTATAACGACTCACTTAGAGGAATTAACGTTATAAGATTTACGGGAAACCATTCTATTTTCTTTTTGGATAAAACGGGAAACCTTCTTCTTGATAAAACGGTAATCTATACGCACTGGTACTCAACCACGGGGGTTGAGATTCCAGCATCATCTATCGCAGACAACATCGGGTTGTCTGGAAATCATTCTCTTTCTATTTTTGTAACCATTAACACACATGCATTAATATAAGATCGGACACAAATATTTCAAACCATTTCTTTTTAGAAAGTATCGGATATTTTTGAAAGCACTTTGAAAACGATTCTAAACAAGTACAAACACCATTTTTATTCAAAACTGCTTATGAACTCACCAACTTTTTAGTTGACGCTTTTCAAAACGACTTGTATTCTCAGGAATTCCAGTAGCAGGTAATAAGTTCGACTATAAGATCAAGTGGTGCGACTTCAAGAAATTTTACTTTCTTACTATTGTGTAACTGATGAACAAGATTCAATATGTAAACTATGTAAGTGTGTATTTCCAATGTATGATGTTTGGTTGCTATGTTTCATTCATATTCAATTGTTATGATACTGTACACGAAGTCATCCGCCCCCGGATGTTTCCGCCGTCCCGGTTCGGGGGTGTGACAAAGTAATGGCTAAGTGTATGCTTTAAAATTGTATACGGTTAGTATCATATAGCCCTAGAATGACTAATTTAGCCTTATTTATTGTTCCTTGTCTAGTTGTGGTCTTAGGGTAGAATCTTTCATTCAACAGTCTATTTGATCCCATATTGTGTATAATTTGTATACATAAGGCAACCGACAGTAAGAGTGGTAGTTCCTAGCATGGTAGTAACAAGTGAGTTTGGGATGTCTTTTTGATTGATTTGTGGCTTGGAGTGCTACTGCATGAATGTTGCTTGCTTTGTGCTTTGTGGGACTCTTGTTGATGTGAGTTAACTATTAAGTGAATATGTTAAATTACATGTTGCAAAGGTTAAATAATCTCAGAGTGATTAATTTGGTCCTATTGCGTAACTCTTGTCTGAGTCTAACCGTTGTAGGGTTGAGTCTATTAGTCGAAAGATTATCTAAGCTTTGTTGCATGTAAGTGTATTCATGAAGTAGTTAACTGACATAAGTGGGAGTTCTTCAGCAGTTGATGGCAAGGTGATGTCGGGATCCTAGGGAAGCCTAGGAAGTGTTTTAGTGGGCTTGGATGCGTTGTTTAGCGAGTACTTGGAGTATGAGTTTGAGAAGGTGACTTAGAGGATTCGAGATAATTCTTGAGTAAAGTATGGATAGGTGTGGAAGGTAGTATTGGGCCCGTACTACTGAAATCACATGATTCATACTAAAATCGAGGAAAGTCATGGAGAATCTAGGAAGCCTGTAGGGTGAGGAATTTTGTGTGTATGTTTTGATTATTGTATGGTTGCTTTTCAGAATGGTGATGAGTACTCATAGAGGAGCATATGGTTCAGGCTCAGGTGCAAGTGTTAAGTCGATGGATGAGCAGATGCGGGAGTTCATCTCGTTGGAGATTACCCGCAATATTTTGGAGCAGACTCATGTGATCTTCGGTACGGTCAAGGAGGGAATCATGGAGATTATGGACGAGCATCAGGACACGTTTCACACTGGGATTATGGAGCTTCTAGATGAGCGACTCGGGGCCTTCTGGGCCGAAATCACGACAGGACAGTTCGGAGCACAAAACCCCCCTTTTCGGGAGTTCAAGGCCTATGGTGCGCCAGAGTTCTTTGGGGATAAGGACCCCATTGCTATCCGCCGGAGGATCGCTGACATGGAGAATGCTTAGCGAATGAGCTTCTGCCCTAACGGAGCGAAGGTGGGATTTGCATCATGTCTTTTGAGAGATCGATCTCGTGATTGGTGAGAGGGGCTCGGTCGCGCATTAGGATCTGCGATTGTGGTAGCCATCACTTGGGAGGAGTCTGTTACGAGATTCTAAGAGGATTGTGCACCGGAGATTGAGGTGCAACAACTGACAAGGGAGTTTCAGGACCTTCTCTAGACTACTGGGACTGTGGCAGAGATCACTGTCAAGTTTTGAGAGAGGGCTTTTTTGGTTCTGCAGTATGCTGTGGACGAGGAGATGAAGAAGGTGAGGTATCATGATATTTTGAGGGATGATATAAGAGAGTCTGTGAGCTTTTCAGGGTGCACGAACCTGAATGACATGATTGCTAGTGTCCGGGAATGAGAGATTGAGGTGAAGCTTCAATTGAAGCCTGGACCAGAGCATATTCAGAACGCAGTGGGCCAGGCGAAGAGGCCCAAGACTCAGGATTCATAATTGGGTGGCCATCAAGGTCGGGGCCATCGTGCCAAGTGTGGGAGGACTCACGAAGGGAGTTGTCATAAGAAAGGAAGGGGTTGTTTCAGTTGCGGTCAGACTGGTCACTTTAGCAGGGATTGTCCTCGAGTCTCGATTCCGATGTGTTTTCACTGCAATCAGGTAGGCCACAAGAAGGAAGACTGCCCGAGGTTAATGAGTGGAGCAGTGGGAGCACCTGATCTAGTTACATTGAGGATCATTGATGACCGTGAGGACAGGGCGGAGGCTCCAACAGTGAGGAGACGATCATTGTAGTTGCAGGCATGGGAGACTCGAGTTTCATCAGATGCTATCACGGGTATATTTCATTTCGTTATCTTCATGCATTATTTTATA
This sequence comes from Lactuca virosa, assembly GCF_052849685.1. Taxonomy (NCBI): domain Eukaryota; kingdom Viridiplantae; phylum Streptophyta; class Magnoliopsida; order Asterales; family Asteraceae; genus Lactuca; species Lactuca virosa. Next base: position 262,907,639 of record NC_136431.1, read on the forward strand.
TATATATATATATATATATATATATATATATATATATATATATATATAAATGATTTTAGATCATTCACGTGATTGTGTAAGACTTTATGTTCGGTTTAGTTAGTCCCCACCTAAGAATCATAGTCCCTTTTTGATTACCTAGTTGTTATTACCGAGGATCGTCATATGCCATTTTTCATGTCGAGCGTCATGATCGGAGTGTATCTGGATGAGTTGGTCTTAGGACGTCAGCGACTGTTAGTGCGAGCCTTAGGTGGAAGCGAACTGAGTGTTCTGACGGGCGATCAACAGCTGGATTGATGTGTTAGATTCAATACAATGGGTCAGAGGGAGTTGCAGTGTAAGTTCAATTGATCATTGGGATTCAAGATGGGTGGGATCTTTTGTGGTTAAGAGGTGTAAGGGATTGATCAGAATGCGAGATCAGGGCGAGTTTATGCCAGATTCATATTTTTAGGGAGGTAATTGTGGTCTCGTATTAGGACTTTTAGGAAAAGATCAAATGGTAGTTGGTTCTTCCCCTCTGGGATATCGAAGTCAGAGTTCAGGGGTGCTTGTGTCGCTCAGGTTGAGACATGGTTTGGAAGTCCATCGGTCACGAGGTTGATGGAGTGCAATTGAATTCAAGTGGGGGAGAACCGATTGGATTGATGGGAACAGTTCCAGGTGTGAAACAAGGAGAAGTTTCATACCTTAGGCAAGTGGATAGTCAGTTCTAGTTGTGGTACGGATTGAGGTTTGCACAAGGAGTAAGGATTCAGGTTATCTGCCTGAATTCATGAAGCATCGGTAGCGACATTTTGTGGGTTAGTGGTTGGGTTCAGGTTGAGGGTTATGTTAGAACCTCTCTTCCTGTTCTTGTCTAATGAAGGCTTTGGGGTTCGAAGCATGACCCGAACACTTGACTGGGGTTAACATGATGAGGTTTCGACTCATGAATGATTATGGTTTGGTATGGTAGATAAATAGAAGGACCATGAGCTGGGCCCATGGCTATTGTGGAAGTGTTGTAAGTCTATGAAGAGAGTCGTAGCATTCACTAGGATGAGTTATACCCTTATAGGAGTGGTTGATAGATTGTAGGAGGATCACAGCACATGCATGGGTCAAGTCGGACCGTTATTTATGGTTGACCACTCCTTATTAGTGAAACATCCCAAAAATACAGTCCAAAATTTTCATTTTAATTTAATAATAAAACCACAGTTGTCAACCCATTTCATCAAAACACAAGTTACAATATCTCAAATATTGTTATCAGAGTTTCAAAACAACAGAGTAAACATCCCAGGCTAAAACATCTTGGTGTGTGCAATGCAGTCATCCCGAGCTCTTTTCTTTGCAACTGGAAGTACCTGAAACCAAAACTGATAACCATAATCACGAAGCTTAGTGAGTCTCCCCAATCTACCACGTACCATACACATAATCACATACTTCAAACACTGGGCCTAGCCTGCTACCTCGGGCCCCGCCCGACATCAGACGCATTCGACATCAGGCCTCGCCTGGCATCAGGCCCCGCCTGGCATCGAGCCCCGCTCTGTATACATATCTGTTTTTACCAGGCCCCGCCTGTCTCTGGGCCCCTCCCAGTGTACACATACAAACATATAATGGAAATCATGCTAGTACACAATAGACAAACACAACACTATAACTGCTAGTCTCAAGGCCCCGCCTAGCTTGGGCCCCGCCCCTACTCTCCTAATAATGACATATGGAACCCCGTCCACACTCAGCTAGTGATGAGATATGGGCCCCCACCCACACTCACCTCCCTACCAGGCACATACAAGTATCATGAAGACAACAAGTATAACTTAACATGCATTCCTTCCTCGGGTACCACCCGGCATCCAACCGTAGTTCGGAAACATACATATAAACCTTCCTCGGGCCTTGCCCGGCATCGGACCGTAATCCGGAAGCATATAAACTACATCGGGCTAACCCCAACATCGGATCTAAATCCGGTATACACTAACATACATAAACAGACCGACATTGGTGCCTTAGACCCGTTCCTACAGGAGAAAACTCACCTCACAAGTTGCCTGAAGAATCCTGGGGATAAACCTCTCGCTGCTAGCTGGCAGATCCCCGAACTGCTGATCTCTCGACTCCTAGAGCTACCATTGCCCAAATAAACAATTAGTCCAAAACAATAATCCTCCCTAGGGTAGAATGACCATTTTACCCCTAGACCATCTTGGTCCATATCTAAGGCCCAAAACCATAATACAAAATGGCCCAACACTAGGTAGGCTTCCCAAGCCCACTAGTGGCCCAATTTGCTAAATTGGTCCCAAACCCTCTAATGGGCCTTACCCTAAGCCCAATCATATTCTTGGTCCAAATTATCTGACTTCTGATGGCCCACTAAAGCCCAAAGAACCAAAATCCAATGCATGGCCCAATCCGAGGCCCAAAACACGCCAAGCCCATATCTGATGAGTACGCGGGGCGTACTCAAATGTACGTAGCGCGTACCTGCTGTTTGGCTTGTACGTTGCGTGTACGGGCTTGTACGCCCATCGTACTCTCCAGTTAAGCTCTTTTGCTATTAAGCACTTAATGCTCTAATCCAGAAGCTACAAATAAAGATCCAAGTCCTTTTCAACGTCTTAAACCATAAAGTCCCTCACTTGGTGGCTTGCAACCCACCAATAGAGCCCAAACTTGAAATGTGCCAACTAACTTCCATGAAAATGGTGTTAACTCATGCATGAACCCATTAGGACATCCAAGATGGCAACTTTCTGCCCTAGGGACTCATTTAGAACTGAGAGTAGCAACTCCAAGTCCTAGAAATCGGATTGAACAACAAAGCTTCAACCTTTGGACCAACATGATCCAAAAACTCAACCTAAGAGATCTAAGGAAGTAATCACCAAGTTCAGATCTTTATACCTTGAAATGGTCAGAAATGAAGCAACAATCCCAGATCTACAACCTCTCCTTTCAACCACCACCTTGCTTTGCTCCTTTCTTGCTTGGAAAATGGATCCACAACACCAAAATGCTCTATAGTGGCCTTCTAAGCTCCAAGAACACTTAAATATGGATTAGGGTTTCGTAGTAGCTCTTTTAGGGTGGAAATGGAGACTGGCCTTCGAGACATAAGGTTCTTTATATAGGGCTTAACACTAAAATTAGGGTTTGGGAACTCTGACCGTACGCTGGGCGTACTTCTTGTACGCTGGGCGTACGCCTCTCCGCACCCTCATCAATATGACCTTATACGTTGGGCGTACCCAGCTAAACACACGTATGCATTCCATGCATGCATGGGGATGCCTTGTCACAAAACTCCATTAGGGACTAAAATTAACAATAACTTCAAAGTGCTGTAACTCCTTCATTCTAAGTCTGTTTCCGACGAACTTTATATCCACAAAAAGGTGGCGGGAAGCCCTACGCTCCTAGCCACACCCCTAGCCTAAAAGTGTAACACCGAAAATTTCCAAACCAATTTTTCATTTTAAATTCATATAAATCTCATAACGCATTTCACAAAATCTCATTTATTTAGTTTAGAAAACGCATCTCCATAATTGTTTGTTTAATAATCCAGGATCCTCGAAACATAACTCTTTTTATGGTGTGTACAATCGAGCTGGTGCCTTCCCGCGATTCTGAGAAAAACCTGAAACACATAACACAAACACAGTAAGCACGAAGTTTAGTGAGTTCCCCAAAATACCACACACATCTTAGTGGCCTCTCATGGCTATACTCAGATAAGACCCTCCGGTCAATGTGTCTCGGTGGGACCCTCCGGTCCCAGAACTCAGGCGGACCCTCCAGTCCTAACCTAATAACCTCATAATGACAATACTCGACATAAATCACAGAGACATAATGCAGAATATCACAATACACAAATAAGCACATAAGATATACCAGTCACACAAGGATACCACTCATGGTAAGTATAGTGAGAAGACTCGCCTCAAATGATGAACAACCCCTCAAAACGTTGTTGCCACGCACCGGCCTCTAACTCTGATCCAAATCCATAATTAACCCAATTAGGAACTAAGTCCAGACTCTCACTCATTAGGTCTATAGGAGGTCCACTAACCAGACCATCATCAATCTAAAACCCATTGGGCCCACCAAGGCCCAATAAAAATGGGCTCTCCCGAGGCCCAACTCTCAAGTCAAAAAGGCAAGCCCAACCCAAGGGCCCAAAGAACCTATACATAATCCTATGGTCCGAAACTCTATTTCAACAAGCCCAAACTCCAGGCCCAACACCCAAGGCCCAAAATGAGACTTAGCCCATAAGTCCACAGTGAGGTTACACGGGGCATACTTCTCTTAGTACGCTCAGCGTACTCACGAATCCAGATTGGCCATCAGGGACACTGGGGCAGTACGTGGGGCGTACAGGAATTACGCTCAGCGTACTCCCCAGATTCACTCTTTCTACTCACTTGGTCTTAATCAGTTAAGACATTACCTCACACCCCAGATCTGGACTCTCTAATGGCCCTTACTCCATAAAGTCAGCGACTTTAAGCCTTTGCATGGCTGATTAGGTCACAAACACTCAAAACACTCATCCTCTTTCCTCATAAAGCTCATAACTCATGCATGGCTTGCTTCTAACGTCCAAGATTGGATTTTTATGATTTTACTCCACAAAACACACTAAAAGGACAGACATTAGGCTCTGGAGTGCAACGACTCATAAAGCTTCAAGCTTTGGGACCAAAAACCCTAAAATGGACCATAACATGCACAAATTAAAAGGATGGGAAAGCTTTGAGCTTTATACCTTCAAATGATGCTCCAACCACAGAAAAGCTCAGATCCAAAGCCTGGACTCCAACTCTATTCTCTTCCATGCTCTTTCTCCACTCAAAAAATCTCACAAGAACACTTAAAACACTCAAAGGCTCTCAAATGCATCCACAAACTCCATGAACGAAGGTTTAGGGTTTAGGAGGGTTTGAAATCTAAGGGTGGTGGCCAGGAATGAGGCCATCTCATTCTTTATATAGGGACACACCCAAAATTAGGGTTTTCACTGTGTGCCTAGTACGCCCAACGTACCCACTAGTACGCCCAGTGTACTACGTGGCTCCGCTTAAAAACCATGCACATGAGTACGCTAAGCGTACACACACGTATGCCCAGCGTACTCAGCTGCCACCTTTCTCAAATTAAGGGACTTATCCTGCCAACACTTCAAACTTCTAATGCTTCCTCGATATGACTCTGTTTCCAAAGAACCTCATACCCACAGAAAGGTGACGAGATGCCTTACGCGTCTAGTAACTCGTCGTAACCCCGAGACTTCCTCATGTCCGAGTTACAGCCCACGAACCCTAACCACTGACGACCCGAAACAGGATGTTACAATTCTCCCCCACTTGAATTAGATTTCGCCCTCGAAATCGCTCCTTATCCTCACAAAGATCGAACCCAAAACCCGCGAAGCACCACCGAAAGGGCCTCAAATCATTCAACAATCTCCTCCAAAGACACCTGGACCCAAAGGGGACCCCGAAGAAATAACCGCTCATCGAATAACTCCCCATAACTTGAAAACTCTAGTGGTCTGTCTCCCTGTCAGATCACCCTCGCAAAATATCATTAGGATAACCGCTCATCGAATAATAGACTCTAAGAACACTCTACCAACTCAGATTCTCTAATCGATCCCAGTCGAACTCAGGAGGAACGGAAAGGTCATATCCCACTAAGGACCCACCGCCCGAACAACTATCAGAACTCTTCTTGAAGGAAAGATCCTCAAAAGTCTGTCCTTAGGCATAAGAAAACGGTCAAGACAGCTCGAAACGATCCTATGATACTCTTAAACATAAGCCCCAACTTCTCTCAATTGTCCCTTCCAACACTGAGCACCAGGTCGACTCCGACCCAACAAGTTGAACCTTCAAAGGTTACCCACTGCACGCCCAAAAATAAATTACCGGCTTTCACCTCTCAATAACTATCTCGGCTCATAGTGACACACAAGTCACGAAGTTCGCTTTATCCCAAGCGAATGCTACAACTCATCTGAAATCGCCTCACCTCCGACCTCTATCGTCTATCACCCACTGGTTCCCTGCATCTCGCGGTACTTCTCAAACCAACGAAACTGTCCCACTTCGGCCTATAAAATCAGATGGAGGTCAATACGCCCCCCCAAATGAAACCCATCCACGAATCTGAAACCTCATCTCGCCTATTCAATACACGAATGGATCCAGACTCGAGCTCGAGAGTCTGATTCAACAGCAGAATTGGAACCACTCATTTCCAATCTGGTACTCAACTCATGGCCCAAGATTCGCGGACTTATGCACACACCATCTCTTCAATTTCCTTCTGATTACGATAATCCCTCCTCATCCCAGGGATACAACGATTCCCAACTGACACGGAGACCCCCATCTCGCCCCTGGTTCGGCAACCAGGCTCCCGAAGACTCAAGCGGTAAGCCTACCCATGCCTAAGAACTCCTCTGCGCCATACTCTGAGTAGTGAATACTACTGCTCTCCGTTGAACAGTATTCACCCTTGTCGACTACTAAACGCTACGGTCTCCCCCGTAGACTTAGGAAACTCTCTCACTGACTCGTGAATGCTACGGCTCCCCGTAGTATCACAACTCTCTCTATCTCTCTCTAACCAGTGAATACTACGGCTCCCTGCAGTATCACGACACTCTCTCTAACCAGAGAATACTATGGCTCCCCGCAGTATCACGACACTCTCTAGCTGACTAGTGAATAGCACGACTTCCCGCAGTATCACATCACTCTCCCACTATCCAGTGAACACTACGGCTCCCCGTAGTATAACGACACTCTCTCCCACTGACTCATGGATGCTACGGCTCTCCGTAGTCTTACAACACTTTCTCGCTCATTGATTCACCATGGGCTCACTTCACAGTTTCTCCTGATAATCCCAACCGAATACCCCCACTCAGATCACTTGCTCTCTTATACACATATTCTCATCATCAAGTCATCACCACACTGAGTTCTAGGTGCTCACACCCACCTAGCTTATGCACCACCACTTCTGATGTAAGTTCTTGCAGGCAAGGCACTAGTCTCAGCACAGATACACCCTTAGACAGTCTTACTCCGGCGACAATTAACTGATGGGTTCCCACAGGAACAAAATCACTCGGTAATCCACTCGCCATCTCATAACTCGAGTCCTAACATGACCAAAAATTAGGACCTCATACTCGGGTACCTAGGTACATCCTCACAGCGTCTCACGCAGTCTTGCCTTAACCACTGATCTTCCACCTACACAAATCGAAACCTCGAAATACTCTCATATCCCAAATGAAACACGGAGGAAACGTCAACGAATGAATACACGTTGATGAAATCCGAAGCTCCACCCTCTCCTGATCACCGCCCATAGGAACTACTCATACCGACTCTGAAATTGGTTGACAATTCAACTGCTGCCCTTCTGGAGTATAGATCAGAATCTATACCTATACCTGCAAATCTCAGTTATTGCACCCTGAACTCAGCGACCCAATCGCCTCGAACTCAACATTTGCAAACCCAAAGAAAATCTCTAGCCATAATAAATCCTCTGACCAACGGCCACCTGCCGTGGATTCACTCATCCTTCCTTAAGCACATACTCATACATCATCCCGTCTCGCACCTCGCCGCATTCACCCATGTCCAGGTTTCATGTGTTCGCACCGCCGATCTCCAAAGTCAGTTCTCTAACGACACTTTAACGAATTGCTGCTCCTCTCAATTGAATACCCAGTTCTCCCCCACTCAAGGTTCGATCCAACACCAGTCGGCATACCAACAATTTACTCCGTAAACTATTTCACCAGGTACATCACACTTGACTCATGGAACGTACCACGCAAACATTCAATGATCAAGCAACTCCAAATATCCCGTAACTCAGAAAAGAATCTCAGAATCTCCCAACGTGATTGTCTCTGGTCATCTCGAAACCTCAGACTAACACACCGTCGGATACCTCAACTGTTCCGAAATAACCCTGACCCTCAGTCCGGAAATAATGCACTATCACACACCTCATCTCTGATTCCTCGACCAGCCTCCCAACACGGGAATCATCATCAAATCACGAGACCTTACTCTCACAACCGATACACAACATAACCACGAGGGCCACCGCCCCGATATATTCCTCTTAACCTCCTGAAACTGCTGCTAAAAGCATGCCACACTCATAAAGGCACCTTCCTCGGTCTCTTCCATCTCAGCCTCCACTAATGACTCCATGGTACAAGAAATACCTCACAGCAGATAAACTGCCCAAATACTATGATGAAAAGGTCGCCACCATATGCTACCCCACGGGGTTTACCTCCAAACTCTGAAACCGAAAACTCGATATCTCCTTCGCTTCTCCCAAAAACGGGAACAACACAACTCTTTCCACAGAAGGTGACATCTCATCCATCAGCCGATGGCTCGTCTCAGACCTCGATCCTCCAAGAATCATCATCTCTACTCATCCCTAAGCCTTGCGACTCCAACTAACATCTCACCCATAAAATCCCTCGGAAACGAACTCGATTTCCCTTTCAAGGTATACTTCATTAAAACTTGCTCGACATGGCCCTCTGGCCCCACACTCTATCATCTGAGATCAGACTAATCAACCACCACGGGACAACTGGTAAAACCAGAAGCATTAACCGCCACAAATCATGGTACTCGAACCATGTGATCGCCTCTCAATCTGCCATGAATCATGGTACCCGAACCATGTTATCTCCTCTCAACCTGCTACTTAGAACCTCTAGTATTCCCCCTGTTTCGAGTACAGGTCCTCTGTTTTCAGTAGTACGGGCCCATACTACCTGCCACATCTACCCATACTTTCCACACGGATCGTCCCATAATTCCTAAGTAGCTCCTCAACCTTCTCGATCACCAATCCCGCTAAACCTGGTCGCTTCCCAGCGAATACTCTCCTCTATCAGCGTACTCATCTGACTAAGGCCACTCCCTAGGCTCTTCCTAGGTTCCCTCACTTCTCTGCCATCAGCTGTTGAAGAACTCCTTATGATGCCAGTCATCTACCTCCTGAATATCGTCATATTCACTTAGTAGCTGACTCTCATCATCAAGAGTTCCACAAAGCACGAAGCAAATAGCATTCGGGCATCGAATAATCTCTACAAACACATAAAACCACTCTAGGTTACTACTCCACTTTCACTCAAAAGGTATCACCGAACTCAAGCAACTCTACTTCCTCGCGGATATCTAACTACTCTCTTAGTAGGCTCCTCAACTGCTCATCTAGGTATCTCTCATAGATTACTCCTCTACTCAAGCTCTCTCTCTCTAAAAGATCTCTGCTGGATACTCTTACTCCGCACATACTTAAGGCATCACAATCAGGAAACTCTAGCCCTAGAATATGAAATATCTTGCCTATCATCTAGCATGCATCACTAATATCTCAATAATAACTCATAACACAAATAAGTAAGGGTATTTTGGGAAATCACCGTTCGGGCTTTCGCTGATTGTACACACTGCTCCTTCTCGTTTTTCTCTTATAAACTCTTGCTCGTTTTAGAAAAATCATTTCTTTTGAAATTTTTTTTTCTCAAATCCTCAGTTTGAGTCCAGATATACCCGAAGGTGCATCCGAATCCCTCAAACCAAGGCTCTGATACCAATTTGTAACACCGAAAATTTCCAAACCAATTTTTCATTTTAAATTCATATAACTCTCATAACGCATTTCACAAAATCTCATTTATTTAGTTTACAAAACGCATCTCCATAATTGTTTGTTTAATAATCCAGGATCCTCGAAACATAATTCTTTCTATGGTGTGTATAATCGAGCCGGTGCCTTCCTGCGATTTTGAGAAAAACCTGAAACACATAACACAAACACGGTAAGCACGAAGCTTAGTGAGTTCCCCAAAATACCACACACATCTTAGTAGCCTCTCATGGCTATACTCAGATAAGACCCTCCGGTCAACGTGTCTCAGTGGGACCCTCTGGTCCCAGAACTCAGGCGGACCCTCCGATCCTAACCTAATAACCTCATAATAACAATACTCGGCATAAATCACAGAGACATAATGCAGAATATCACAATACACAAATAAGCACATAAGATATACCAGTCACACAAGGATACCACTCATGGTAAGTATAGTGAGAAGACTCACCTCAAATGATGAACAACCCCTCAAAACGTTGTTGCCACGCACCGGCCTCTAACTCTGATCCAAATCCACAATTAACCCAATTAGGAACTAAGTCCAGACTCTCACTCATTAGGTCTATAGTAGGTCCACTAACCAGACCATCATCAATCTAAAACCCATTGGGCCCACCAAGGCCCAATAAAAATGGGCTCTCCCGAGGCCCAACTCTCAAGTCAAAAAGGCAAGCCCAACCCAAGGGCCCAAAGAACCTATACATAATCCTATGGTCCGAAACTTTATTTCAACAAGCCCAAACTCCAGGCCCAACACCCAAGGCCCAAAATGAGACTTAGCCCATAAGTCCACAATGAGGTTACACGGGGCGTACTTCTCTTGGTACGCTCAGCGTACTCACGAATCCAGATTGGCCATCAGGGACACTAGGGCAGTACGTGGGGCGTACAGGAATTACGCTCAGCGTACTCCCCAGATTCACTCTTTCTACTCACTTGGTCTTAATCAGTTAAGACATTACCTCACACCCCAGATCTGGACTCTCTAATGGCCCTTACTCCATAAAGTCAGCAACTTTAAGCCTTTGCATGGCTGATTAGGTCACAAACACTCAAAACACTCATCCTCTTTCCTCATAAAGCTCATAACTCATGCATGGCTTGCTTCTAACGTCCAAGATTGGATTTTTATGATTTTACTCCACAAAACACACTAAAAGGACAAACATTAGGCTCTGGAGTGCAACGACTCATAAAGCTTCAAGCTTTGGGACCAAAAACCCTAAAATGGACCATAACATGCACAAATTAAAAGGATGGGAAAGCTTTGAGCTTTATACCTTCAAATGATGCTCCAACCACAGAAAAGCTCAGATCCAAAGCCTGGACTCCAACTCTATTCTCTTCCATGCTCTTTCTCCACTCAAAAAATCTCACAAGAACACTTAAAACACTCAAAGGCTCTCAAATGCATCCACAAACTCCATGAACGAAGGTTTAGGGTTTAGGAGGGTTTGAAATCTGAGGGTGGTGGCCAGGAATGAGGCCATCTCATTCTTTATATAGGGACACACCCAAAATTAGGGTTTTCACTCTGTGCCTAGTATGCCCAACGTACCCACTGGTACTCCCAGTGTACTACGTGGCTCCGCTTAAAAACCACGCACATGAGTACGCTAAGCGTACACATACGTACGCCCAGTGTACTCAGCGGCCACCTTTCTCAAATTAAGGGACTTATCCTGCCAACACTTCAAACTTCCAATGCTTCCTCGATATGACTCCGTTTCCAAAGAACCTCATACCCACGGAAAGGTGACGAGATGTCTTACGCTTCTAGTAACTCGTTGCAACCCCGAGATTTCCTCATGTCCGGGTTGCAGCCCACGAACCCTAACCACTGACGACCCGAAACAGGATGTTACAAAAACTTTTCGAATAAGACCCAAGACCCATAAAAGACTGAATCGCCTACTCCCTTTGGCCTCCGAGACCACAACCGGGTACTTTCGGAACCGGGTGTTACAACTCTCCCCCATTTAAATTGGATTTCGTCCTCGAAATCGATCCTTACTCACACCTGAACCCAGCTTACGATTTGCAGGACGCAACTGATGCTCCTATGCGTAACCTATTCTTCTCAAGTCACCCGAGAACCAACCGAACTTCATTCCCGAAGAAAACGAACTTCAAGCTTCAGGAACTCACTTCTGCCTTTCCAAAGATCGAATCCATGCTGGTCTGTCTCCCTGTCAGACTGTCCCTGCATAAACATCTGCAGGACAATTATACTCGACAAAAGGCTCATATAATCTTTCGAGTAGGAGATTCATCCCTGGAACAGTTAGACTCAGGCGAGAGCTGCGCAACAGGGCCAAATCCATTACTCTGAGATTATCCAATCTAACCGTAAGTGTCTTCGCCCTTTTGATTCACAAGCTACCCAACACAATAACCCTCACAACCACTACTTCCATCCGAACATCACGCTATCTCTTATCTAACTTCCAAAGGAAACGGGACCTCCCAGGTCCAAACTTATCTGACCACTATCTGGAATACCGGATTCCACCCGGTTACGGAACCACTGATCACCCTCTCAGTCGCTCCCAGCGACTTCCGTATAAAACTTCGGCTACCGAAACTGCTCTATCCGCATTGCCACTCTTGGCTCTGTAATCCTAGAATCCCCAATCTTGTATCTTGACCCACAGTTTCTTCCAGGTCTCACCTACCTTTCTACTAACACACGGGCCTCGCCCACGTGTCTCATCCAAACCTTACTACTAAGTGGCCTTGCCCCCAGGTCTCACCTGTCTAGGGCTATGCAGGTACAACTTTCTCGAGTTCTATCTATCTATCCTTTCCTGATTCTGATCACGCTACTTAGTAGATACGGGCCTCGCCCACACTCTGCTGACTAGGAGATACGAGCCCCCGCCCACACTCCCTTAACTAGGAGATACGGGGCCCCGCCCACACTCCGCTATCTGACTACTAATGCTTGTTGTGGCTAACCCACAGTCTTACAACATTTTCCACATTGCCCGGCTACTAGTGAATGCTATGGCTATCCCGTAGCCTTACAACACTCTCACTTCAAACATGCATACAACCTAACTTCCTGGCTGAGGTCACGTCTTGATTGGAATTCCCACCCTGATTCCTAAGCTAGCTATCAAACAAGGACGCAAAATCCTATGTCGGAAAGTTTCCCAAACTCCCAACCCACATACCCCTCAATCCAATCAGCCATTTGGGTTGCCCTTCATCCTGACGAGAATGCAAACCCATCCTACATCCACGCTTCCTTCTATTCCGGAACCCTTGGAGAACTCTCCCCCACTTTGGTTCCACCAATATCTTACAGCACGCCCGACTGGAAAGATCCCAAAAACTAACGCTAAAGCAGTAAGACCTCTGAGGACTTTCGGAATACTTCCTGGTTCCATTCACACCTGCTACAGCTATCGCATCCTGAGAATTCATTTTATACGGAGACGTCCCCACACTATTACCCTAATACCCAAGGTATGCAGATGGCATATAATCCGAACATAAGCAGAAAGTATAATCCCAAGGTACAACTACTCATATGGATGCGAGAAAAAAATAATAAATCATAAATAATAACTGATAGGAAGCAAAGATACGCACCTGCAACATCGGAAGCTGCTCGTGTCTCCTCTGTAACCAACTGGAATGCCCTACTTCTCGCCACAGGCGCCTCTGCCCAACCCTGACTAGGGATGAGCGTGGAACGGAACCGGTACCGACCCGTACCGTTCCCGATTTCCCGAAAACCGAATTTGGTCAAAAGTCAATCCCAAGTACCGAACCGAATTAACATCACCGGTACTGGTACCGGGAATGGTACCGGTTTTTCGGTACTAGTACCGGTACCGGTGGTACCGATTCCCGAATTTCATGTATTTGGAGTACCAAGAACCGTCCCATATTTTTAAATTCGGTACCGGTTCCGGTACGGTACCGGTACGGGATCGGGATTTGGGACAAACTGCTCATCCCTAACCCTGACGGCCGTCAGTGATCCTCAGTGTCGCAGGGGCAGGTGCCATCACCTGTCCCGCTGCAGCCAAATTCGGACATTGGGCCTTCTTGTGGTCCCTCTGACTGCAATGGAAGCAAATCAGGTCTGGTCCCTGGGTGGTGGTAGCAGTACAATCCCTGCTATAATGACCGATCTGTCCGCACCTGAAATAGCCAGAATCGTCATCACTGCCACTCCTAGATGCACCCTCGTGTGTCCTGCCGCACTTCCCACAGCGTCTACGGTCCTGCTGACCTCTCGATCTAGAATCTGATATCTTGGGCCTCTTTCCCGATCCTGCGGATGTCTGCACCTCGACTGGTTTCCTCTTCCTATCTGCCTCTAAGTCAATCTCCCTCTCCCTGGCTCGAGCGATCATATCCTCCAACGTCTTACAGCTGGACCGACTCACGAACTGTCTAATATCGCTCCTCAGCATCTTGTGGTACCGAGCCTTCTTCATCTCCTCATCCGCCACATACTGCGGAACAAGAAGGGATCTCTCTCTGAACTTGGCGGTGATCTCCGCCACAGTCTCAGTAGTCTACTGGAGTACCTGAAACTCTCGTGCTAACTGCTGCACCTCAATAACTGGCGCAAACTTAGCCTTGAACCTGGACGAGAAGTCACCCCATGTCATCGCGTCCAACGCGGCCTCATCTCCAATAGCATGTCCAACCTCCTCCCACCAATCACGCGCTCTGTCCTTCAGAACACAGGAGGCGAGTCGGACCTTGTCCCTGTGACATCCGCCTAAAATGGATTCGGGTCAACCCAACCCAATTGGAAATTTAATAAACCCTACTCAAGATTACTTGACGCTAATAGGATCAAAACCCATACAATACGATATAACTTGACGTTAATAGCAACATAGTATTGTACAACGTTATAACTATAATCAAAGTAAATTATGATACCATATTAAAATCAAATCAAAGTATAATGCTCTAATTAAATTAAAAAAATCAAACTTGAATTCTCTAATTAAACTTCAAATCAAAGTAGATTGTTATAATCAAATAATAACCTATCTTTTATAAAACTCCATTTTTATATACATTAAATTTTATAAAACTCTATTTTTTATAAACTTTACTTTAAATTTTATAAAACTCTTATATTAATTATGTAAAAGATGCCTGTGTTAGTGGGAAATTATGAAGACCACCAAAAGCAAAAAGATTATTCCCATGGTCTCCCACTCACACCTCCCATCCACTTTCCTTTCCTTTTTCTCCCAACACATTATTCTCTTCACCACTTAAATCTTCTCTATTCTTTCTCTCACTCTCAATCTCGAAATTTCCTCCAAGAATACTCATATTCCATCCAAGAACAATCTATTATACTCAAATCTTCATCCCTCTTGAAGCATTCATCAAGGTATGTTGTTAAAAGTTTCAAATTCATACAAGAAACAAATTAAATCCACCAAAATATCTAAAACTCATTTTTTGCATAAACCTGATTTTTCTCAGAATACCATCAATAAAATAAGAAGTTCTGGAAATTTTCAGAAAATAACTTATTTTTATTGAATTATCATAATTATTGCAATAAAGTAGAGCAATAATTCACATAAAATACTTGTTGCATTCAATAAATTCTGAGAAAATTCTGGGATGACCTGTATACTGATTAAACATGATATATGAAGTTTCATGCATTTATATTACTGTTTACTATTATTTATGATTTTATTGATTAATTAATAATGAAATATATAAAAAATACTTCCCATAGTCACAAATATCTGAAACTTATACACTGGGCTCTACATCATGTTATAAAACTATGGTTAATTTTACAGATTTTTTGAGAATCATTTACTATTTTTCCCGAATTTTGTGTTGTTTAATCATTAAAATATTAAATAAATACTAAAACAGTTCAGAAAAATATACAAATTTTACAGTAATTCATATTGTATGAAATAATGATTTCCTAATAATTTCATAATTTTTCAATACTGTTTACTATTTAAAACTATTTTCCTAAGTATTTAAGCATGTAAAAATGCATTTTAATGATTATTTCATATAAATAATTGTTAGAATCTGTAAATAATTATAATTGGGCAAGTTATTATTTTAATAAGAAATTATTAAAATCTGGCCTAAATTGAAAATATAAATTAATTATGCAAAGTAAGTAATTCAATTTAAAATTCATTTAACAAATAAATACCTTAATATTATAATCAAAATGAATTATTGTTAATTCATCTAATATAAAAATATGTGTCTAATTATTTATTAATACTCCATTCTCGTTTAGCAGTTCCTAAACCAAAACTATTAATTATATTAGGTTCTACGCCATTTTGACCCGAATCGTCTATCGTACGACACACACATTTCGTTTTGGGACTAATGTGAGTAATCTACCCCATATTTTATAATTTTCAATACTTTTGGGGTGTATCATGTGGTTCTAATATGTTCCAACTTCATTTTATTGTTTTATCACAATTGAGACATTGTTGGGACATTTATACGTGAGTCATTAATTGTATAACTATTGTTCGTTTACGCTACATGTACTTGTAGTGCATTATCATTTTTAGTCTAATCTCCATGACTATGCCCGTATTCTTGAGGTACGTTATGGACAATAATAGCGCTATTGGGTTGACCACCCCGCCTTGGGACGCTAAGGTGATTGATCACACGTGGTTGAGTGTGTATGATGATTAGATGCTCCATCCTATATATATTTATATATATACATATGTATATATATAGGGTGAGGACTTATTGTTGTTGTTATCAATTGTTAATCAATTTTTGATTTATAAACAGTTATCTCAAATACAATTGTTTGGCGACTTCAAAAGAAAACAGATTTCAAATTATAAATGTTTCAACTTCACAATTTTCTCTACTAAAATTTGATTACTCACCAACTCTCGTAGTTGACCTGTTTTTACCCATGATGCAGATTTGAAGAATGAAGAATGATGAAAAATAGGTTGTGCCTTAGAAATCCACAAGACAATTTAAATTTGATGTAATAAATGTGGTTTGCATTTGTAATTGTACTTGTATGTTGTGGATCTTGTTTGCATACTTAGTACTTAATTAAATCTAATCACATTATAACCTAGTTGTCATGGGACTTTGAACAATATATCACGCTTTGATCGATTCCGACAAGGATCGGGGTGTGACAGTCCCCCTCGGGACATCGGCTAGAACGGAAGGCGTTGGCGACATCTGCCAAGCACCGGCTACTAGCAATGGGGTCCTTAGCCCCATGATAGTCTGGAGCTCTACACGCTCTGAACTCTCGAAATGTCAGTGTTCGCGCCCCCATCATAGCCACCATCTCAGTACGGAAGGCTCCCAGCTTCTCATCCAAAATCTCCAATATGCCCTCCTTGACCGTACCAAAGATCAGAGGAGTCTGGTCCAATATACTCTCTCATCTGCTCCCCGAGCTGCTCGGATCGTGAACCCAAGCCTGATCCCTCACCGGCACCTGAACTGCCCACTGGTCTACCCTGTAGCGTCATCATACTGCATAATAACATAACAATCATCAGGATACACATCACTATCTAGGGATTACACACGCACTCCAAGTTTCCTGGTCTTATCTCAGCCCTCCTTGACTCGAGTACGGATCCTCTGCTTTTAGTAGTACAGGCCCATACTACCTTCCACATTTATCCGTACTTTCCTCAAGGATTGCCTCGACTCCACCAAGTCCCTTACTATTACTACTACTCCCAGAACTACTCTCATCCTAGGCTTTCCCTAGGGTAATCACCATCCCACTCTCCGCCATCAGCTGCATAAGAAGTCCCTGCTATCTCCCCCTAACTAGCTCGCGAATACCATTACATATCACTAAGACTAGATAATTCTTTGGATGAGAGATCCTTCTCTACAACGGTTGGACTCAGACAAGAGCTACGAAATAGCGTTAGACCTAACCTTCTGAAATTATTTAGTCCTTGCAATATGTAACTTAACATATTCGTTTACTACTTAGTAAAAGATAACTAGAACTCCTAAAAGCACAAAGCAAGCAGCATTCGAGCATCGAGTACACATAATTATTTAGTCCTTGCAATATGGCCTGATTAGTATATGCTTGATTATGTGTACTCGATGCTCGAATGCTGGTCTTATCTCAGATAAGGCATCCTTGAAACATCCCAAAAATACGGTCCAAAAAATTCATTTTAATTTAATAATAAAACCATAATTATCAACCAATTTCATCAAATCACAAGTTATAATATCTCAAACATTGTTATCAGAGTTTCAAAACAACAGAGTAAACATCCCAGGCTAAAACATATTGGTGTGTGCAATGTAGTCATCCCGAACTCTTCTCTTTGCAAATGGAAGTACCTGAAATCAAAACTGAAAACCGTAAGCACGAAGCTTAGTGAGTCTCCCCAATCTACTACATACCATACACATAATCACATACTTCAAACACTGGGCCTAGCCCGCTACCTCGGGCCCCGCCCAGCATCGGACGCATCCGGCATCAGGCATCGCCTGGCATCGAGCCCCGCTCGATATACAGATCTGTTTCTACTAGGCCCCGCCTTTTTTTTTTCTAGCAATTTTAACTTTTTTTTATAACTCAACATGTGATTCTTGACTCGGTTTATATCCGATAACGATGGGATGGTTGATTTTTTTAAATATATTAGGATGATGGTGGTGTTGTCTATAAAAATGATTAATCCAATAAAAATGAATTAAAACAATAATTAAAAGAAATTAATAATCCAATATAGTAATATTTATTAATATATAAATATTATATAGTTATAAATAATATTTATTAATATATAATAAATAATCCAATAAAAAGAACTAATCCATAAAAAGCAAATAGAAAAAAAAAGAATTATCTAAAAGAAATTAATAATCTAATAAAATAATATTAATTAATACATAAATATTATATATTAAAAATAATATTTATTAATTATATAATAATCCGATAAAAAATTATTTAAAAGAAATTAATAATTCAAAAAAGAAATAGGCAAAATTTAGGATACAGTTGTCTTTCCAGCCTATTCAACCAAAAAGATATGGTTTCGGAGCGTTCTGGGAAATATATATCTTAGCAGGAAAGACCCATTTTTTGTGCATATCAAACAGTGTTTCCGGTCAATTCAGTCAGAAATATCCGTTTGGAGCTGCAAAGATGTCTATCAAACGAGACCTAAGCCAAACACTTTTTAAAACCAAATTATTGATTTTTCAACTTTTCCTACATCAAAAGCTAACCCAAACACCTTTTTAAAAACTCATTTCTCAAAAAGTCAAAAGTTAATAAACATTTTTCCTAAAATCATTTTTGTGATAAAAAAAAACTAACCCAAACACACCCTAAATATAAATATAGTAAGTTTTTTTTTTTAAATTACTTAAATTATTTTATTATTGAGTTTTATGCTTTTAGTTTTGCAAATTAGTATAAATTTAAAGTTTTTGGGATGAGAAATTAAATTGTCTCCTACTTTTTATGTCTACAAATATTCCTACCTATTAATATTATAAAACGTGTCATCATTTCACCATTCTATTTAATTTGATTTGATATATTCCTAATATACTCTTAATGAGATAGTTAAAAATAATATGGAATGGTGACACTTGTAATAATATTAATGGGTAGAAATATTTGTAGGCATGAAATATAATAAACAATTTAATTTCTCTTTTGGGAAACTTCACGGATAAAACGGTTATCTTTTTTTATTTAACAACTAGATTTTCGTATATGTATGGATACATCGGCTACTTTTCCAAAGAAAAACTAATTATATACATACTAAATGTTGATTTTGAAAAATTAAAAATCGTTTAATCTAGAAAAAGGAATAAAATCTTAAAGTTAAAATATAATGAGGATGTGACACAGGAATATGCACTCATCATTAATCATAACCTCAAAAGTAAAAGATTCCCCAACTCCCCTTCGCTGGGACAATATTTTGAATAACAATTCAATATATTTTTATATAATATTTATATTTACTTTTTAATAAAAGAAAATGATGAAAGTTATAAAATAAAAAATTTATTATATATTTGTATCTTTATCAAACTTGATATCACATGATGAATAGTATTTATATTTATATTTTAGTATCATTTTACTATTTCTTAAAAGGATAATTTTAATTTTTAAATAACACAACACACAACCTAATGATCTTAGGTTATGTGGAGTGGTCACCACCAACTCACCGAAACAGTGGTGCCACCTCTACGCCACGTCACCTTCACCACCAACCCACTCCACTATGGAAATGGTCACCACTAACAACATTTACTCTTTTATTATTTTTTATTTTTTAACATTATATTAAATAAATAACATATTAAATAAATAACATATTTTATATTAATTAAAACCACATTACATAATTTAAAACATAATTTAAAACATAGAAAATTAAAACTAAAATACTAAAAAAACATAATCCATACTTAGAAAATTAAACCTAAATTATTAAAAAACTTCAAATCTAGTTGCGATATTGGTCGACAACTTCTTGTTGAATTTTCATAAACACCCTTAAATTTTTCGGGTTGAGATTTGGTTGCGGCACTGTGTTGACGATTTGAAGATTGGTGAGTGCCAATTGTCGCCGGCGTTGCTCCTCCGTTGAATCAAAATTTTTTTCTAAAAAATGTAGAGTTTTTTCGATTTTCTCCGCTAATACGTCCTCGTTGGTTGATTTCCCGCTAGACAAAGCCCCCTTTCTCGCTTTGTCCCTACCCGGTGGTCGCCGAAGATGGACGTCCGATGGACCCTCCCCCTCGGTGGCGTCGAACTCATCATTGAGGTCGAGGTTAGCACCGATGTCCGACTCGGACGTTCTCGGCCTTTTGTTGGAACCGGTGTTAGATCCCGAATGCGCCGTTTCCGGATAAAGGACCCATTTTGGGCCATTGCGACAAACTTCCCACGCTTTTTGGTTGCCAAAAGGTTTACCATTGTTGGTAATTTTGTATTGGTGCAACGCCGTTGACAAAATGTTGAAATCGTTGCTACCACTTCGATGCATATTTTTTAGATTGTCAAATACGCCGTTATATTTGGTACACGTCGCTCTAAGATCGCGCCATTTAGCATTGACTGAATCATATGTTCTGCTCATTTGCCTTCCTAATAACGCGTGGAAGTGGTCTAAAACACGATTCCAAAAGCTTTGTCCCGATTGCGCGTTGCCGACATCCCCGTCTTGTGATATGGCAATCCAAGCTTTAGCTAAAGCTGCCTCCTCCTCCTCGGTCCATTGGGTATTTTTCTTTTTTGTTGAATCTTTTGATTTTTTTTGCCTTCTACGACTTGGTTGTGTTTCTTGAACCCGTTCGTCGTCGTCTTCAATGTCGAGGTTTACGGGTTGAGATTGCGATAATGGAACTTGAGATGGTTGTGAACTTGGTTGTGGATGTTGGGAAGTTTGGGGATGAAATCGCGGAGCAGGTTGTTGTTGAAAGGGTTGAAATTGGGATTGAACAAATTGTGGTGGTGGTTGTTGTTGGTAGTAGTGTGGGTGGTATGAAAGATTGGTGAATAGAGGTTGTTGTTGAACGAGGGATAATAACAATTGCATATAGCCAATGTTCGCTAACGGATCATTTGGAGTGTTTGGGGTGTTCGGGGTGGGTGGGTTGTTTTGGTTTGGATCCATGGAGGAAAGTGTATTTTTTGAATGAGAGTATATGTGTTTGTGTTCAAAGTTTGTTGTGTGTTTGAAATGTAAAAATATGTTGATATATATATAGAGAAATGGTTGTTAGTAATAAATTAATTAATTAATGTTTTTTTACAAACGGTCAAAAAGCGCAACGGTCAAAAAAGCTTCCCCCAATCAAATCATCCGTCTTCGTCCGTATCCAGCTCCACGGAACAAGAAACCCACTAGAAGGTGGGGCGGTGTTCACGCGTGAAGGGGGCTGACACGTCAGCTCCCACGCGTCTTTCTGCTTCCACTCCGGGTAGCCTTAGAGTTGGTTTACCCATGAGGATGCCTACGTTCAAATGTTGTTAGGTTGAGGGTAGGCTATACGGAATGGGTGAGTAACTCACCCGTAAGATGACTTGGCATAGCTCACTCACACATGTGATGGAAACAAACAACGCCAATGTCCTGTGAACCTGTGAGTTCTAGTGAACCCTGCTACACGAGAGAGAGAGAGAGAGAGAGACTCTTTTCTTCCCTCAGTTTTCATTCTTTCTCTCTCCATCTCATTTCTTATCTACTACCTAATCACCATTTCCTATTAGTTGTGACTTGATTTTTTAGGTGATGTGGAGGTGTTGAGTGATGTGGCAAAATTGCATGTGTCTTCCATTCTGTATAGACTTAGCATTTCATTTTTTTCCACTTTTTAATCACTCAAAAAATAAACAAAACTGCAAAATTGATCCCCGTGGTTTGCAAAAAACTACAGATAAAGTCCAAAAAATTTCAACTTATATGGAATGTCTAAAATCAAGAAATTCTCGTGATTTTGGTTCAAAAAAAACTTGAAAAGACGGTTATTCTCTTTTAATTTATTTGTTACGTTTTTTATAATTATTTTAATACTATTTTAATTTAAATATACAAAGAAAACAAAAGAATTATCCACCCCCACCATACTCTCTCTCTCTCTCTCTCTCTCTCTCTCTCTCTTATTTCAACATTTTCGAAGAGTAATTAAGCAACCATAACCATATTAGAGCTCGCAAAAACACTCCTTCACTCGCCAATTTACCCCCTTCTATATCTCTCTTTCGTTTTTGTCAGATTATTCACCAGAACTGATGGAGATAAGTGTCCATATCTATAACAAACCCGATAATATTACTATATATAATAATGTCCTTTTGGGTTACACTCGATAACAAAATTAAGCAGAACTGAAAGGTGTTTATATAAGGGACTTGTTTTGTTAATTAATTAATAGTTGAATTAATTAATTAGAAAATAATGGAATATGTAATATTCCAGAATGGTTTGAATTCCATAGATAATTATTATTATATTTGTTAATTATCCTTAGGGTTTCAGATCACCTCCCTATATAAAGAGGGCTCCAAAAACGGTTTTGACAAGAGAGAAAAAATACCTTTAAGTTATCAAAGTTCGAAACCCTTTCAAAACCCTAGAATCGTCGAAGCCTAGTTCCCACGACGCGGTCACTAGCTTGCCACGATGTGGTCAAACACAAATTCGTGTTTTTTGATTTGTTTGTTGTTGGTGTTCGAGTTTTGGTTCAAATATATTTAAGTTTTGCTTCTTGGGTGTGATTATAGAAGAACTCT
The DNA here is from genome assembly GCF_052849685.1 of Lactuca virosa. Taxonomy (NCBI): domain Eukaryota; kingdom Viridiplantae; phylum Streptophyta; class Magnoliopsida; order Asterales; family Asteraceae; genus Lactuca; species Lactuca virosa. The sequence continues at coordinate 262,930,674 of NC_136431.1, forward strand.
CCATTGGGCTCTCTAGTCCAATCAACTTACTCGTCAAAAGAAGAAACCTACTAAGAAATCAAATGTATGATTCTATTCATTATGTCCTAATGAGTTGCATAGATTGTTGAGTTTGATCTGTTGTTTTTGAGTCTATTAGATCAGAATTGTTGTTTCCATTGCCATGTTCTTGGTCTTGACTAGGCTAGAAACCCATCAAAAACAATGTGAGATATGTTTCCTAAAGCCAAATACATAATTGATTTGTTGAGGTTCAATCAGATGTACAACTATCTTTACCGTATGTGTGTGCGTCGCGTTTGATATCAATGAGGGAAGAAAAGAATAACACATGTTCAACGTCTTTACCATATTCCCCTGTTACTCATTTATCTTCTTCTATCTTTAGACCCACTCCATCTTATACCCTAACATGAATTGATTCACGAAGGATGGATTCTCCTATGTTCCTTTCTTGTTTACATTGTGCAATCATTGATAAAAAGGAGATAAATTAGAGAGACGTATGAAGGCAGATTAGAAGGGATGACTCTCTTTCTCGATTGTTATATCTTTTTCGCTATTGGTGTCGGTCTTGTGGTTCGTTGATTTTGGGGGTGTGGATTTGATCTAGAAAAATATCAAAGATCTACCACACTTTTAGTGTGTGTACGAATCTATGCTTGTTGATTTAGGGGTATGGATTCTTTTAGTGTGCGTGTATGTTTATGTTACAAGTCATAATTTCAACCTTAAATCCTGTAACATACCGATTTTCAACCCAAAATTTTCATTTTTATTTATTCAAATATATCAGAGTATAATTACATTATGCAGAAACATGTAGCGAATGCGCATATGTACAGACGAGTCTTGCCCTTCTTACAAATCAATGAAGTTCTTGAAAAACATTTATAAACAACTGGGTAAACACGAAGCTTAGTGAGTTCCCCAAGATACCATATACCATAATACATATACATGCATACAAATGGGCCCCACCCCAAACTATATAATGGACCTCTCCTGACATACAAAACCATACATAGAAACTACATCTTAAGTTCTACTAATACATGCATATAGAAGCTCTACTATCGGATCTACTCTACTAACTTATATGTCCTAACATACATGAATATATATTATAACATATGGTATAGTGAGATAACTCACCTGGACAGTTACTCATATGATTCACATCCATCTGGGTGATCCTACTGGCGGTCTAACTGGCGGGTAATGGACCTAACAAGTATTAATCTATAATACTATAACTTATTAATCCCTACGACAATCTGATAATGAAATCTAGATCGTTCACTAATCCCAATGAATTCCGAGAGTTCCATCAAATAAGGATCAGGCAGGTAGGACAGTTGGGAGGCATGATCATTTGGCATATAGCTTTTCTGAAATCCAACTACCAAGCCAACGTGCCCATTCTAGACATCTCTCCTATAAGTAGATCAATCAGTATTATAACTTGAATTACTGATAAATGTTATTTATACATTCATAACAATGACTATGAATATAAATATAAGTTACACTGAAAGAAATATGAGTGTAGCTTAACTTAGAGAGAGTTTCTAGCGAAAACCGAGAGATTGGATTGGCAGAACTTTGACCCGAAAGCTTCTCCTAATCGAGCCTAGATCCCTATAGCTTCACTAATCTAAAAACACTCAAAAACCGCAAGAAAATACCTCAAAATCAAGTCTAAAGAGTTGAGAGAGTTTGAAAATGGATTCGGGAAAAATGAGAGAGCGTTGAGCTATTTATAGGCGATTTTGGGGGTACACGTCGCGCCTATCAAGGTGTGTGTCGTTCGCTAAAGACGCCTATCAAGGTGGTCCACGTTTCCACCTTCTAGAAATGCACGCCGCGTACTTGGTGTGCTCCGCGCGCCGCGCAAAATGCAGATTTTGTAAGTTTCATAACTTCTTTATATGAACTTTATTTTCGACATTCTTTATATCCTCGCGTAGGTATCGACGAGATCTACAACTTTCATTTAGACTCTGTTGGCTAATTCTCACTTTATTTTTAAAGTTATATTTTTATAGGCTTAGACTGTTAAAGTCTGTATAAAAACATAACTCTCTCATACGATATCCGTTCTCGATTGTCTTTATATCGACAGATAAGTATTGACAAGATCTTCAACTCTCATTTATATTGTTTTTCCTAATAATCATCCGATTTCTATTTCGATTTCTGTGTCATACACGACTACTCTAAAACTTCCAAAAAACATAACTTCCTCATACAAAGTCATATTTAGGCGTTCTTTATATGCACACTGTAACACCTGCAGGTTCGGGCCAGTCAATTAAAATAGAATAAGCTATAAAAATAAAATTTGTATAGAAGATTATTTAGGGTAAATAATCTTAACCAAGTTAAAGTATATGCGACAAGGATTTTTTACATATAAAGAACGTTGAAATCCGACTTCGTATGAAGAAGTTATACTTTTTCGAAGTTTCGCAATTAAACTGACATGACTCACTGTATCGTAAAAAGTAAATTTTAGATAGGTTGCTTATTAGCTTAATCAATCTAAACAAAAGTCGTAGTAGTCGTAAAACCGAGAGCGTGCATCTAGAGAACATCCAAATCTGACTTCGCATGAGGAGTTATAATTTTTAGAAGTTTCAGCGTAGCAGTATGCGACATAGAAAACAAAATCAAGATCGATTGATTGTTAGGAAAAACAATCTAAACGAGAGTCGAAGATCTCGTCAATATAAAGGCAGTCGAGAACATAATTTGTATGGATAAGTTATGATTTTTATACGGACTTTAATAGTCTAAACCAGTTAAAAATGTAGCTTTAAAAATAAATTGAGAATTAGCCGATAAAGTCTAAATGAAAGTTATAGATCTCGTTGATAGCTACATGTGGATATAAAGAACGTCGAAAACGGAGCTCGTATGAAGAATATATGATTTTTTGAAAAAACTGAAAATAGACGTGCCAGCAGCGCACGCCGATAGGAGGCGCGACGCGCTATGACATTCCATTAGATTTCCGCCACGTGTCATACTCTGCATGGAGCCCCGCCCGAAAAAGTGCACAACGCGCACAGACAGGGTGCGCAGCGTGCTTTTAGATATTTTTGCTATAAATAGAGCTTCATCCCTCCATTCGATATCCACACCCTCCCAAACTTCTTTCTCGATTTTCTCTCAACCTTAGGATTATTAGACTAGACTAAGGTTTAGTACTTTACGCATCTAGGTCTTTTGAAAGTACTAAGAGAAGAGCTTCTGAAATCATTAGTCATCCACTTTTTCAAGTGAGTGCATATTTACTTTCAAACTTACACATAGATACAAGTATCCTATATGCTTAAATGTTATTTGCGTTGTTTAGCTGTGTTTAAAATGTCTATGCAATATGATATGATTATTACTTTATTATATTATGATAAACTATTAGAAATTATCATAAACCATATTGGGTAGTGAAGTACTAGGTGGAATAAAATATAATGAGAGGTCGTAACCGACTTGGTAGTACCATGTCACTAGGGAATAGTCATCTAGTAGCATATAGGTGTCGACCACAGACTCTTCTAGACATTTTAGAGAAACACGGGCATACCTGTAACCTGCAGATGTTTATAAGCCATACACGGGCAGGTTTACTACCTGTAGGTGTTAGTCAATCGTACACGGGCATGTTGTAACATCGTGATTTTTCACCCATAATTTCTTTTTTTTCAAAACATTTATTTAACAGAATACGTTAGCGGAAATATTATTTAAAGTTTAAAGGAAATATTACCAATGTTACGTTTATTTTCAAAAAACATCATTTATCAAAATATAGTTCATAAACCAAATAAAAAACAAGTGTTAAGAAAACTCCACAACATGTCCAAAAGGTATCAATACTAAGACATAAACTGGAATGTAACTACCCAAATTCCCCATCTTCACCAAGTCATCAAACTATGCTACTTGTACCAATTCAAGACAACAACAAGCAAAGAAACAATTGTCAACAAATGCTAAGTGAGTTAACCATAAGTACAATGTTAGGAAAACACACATAACATATCATCACATACATCACATACCACACATGTTGGATTAGGTGTCTAAGCTCATAACTATAATTGGTATGTACTTGACCCGAGAGTAGCATGGTCCTTTTGGGTTGCCTTCACCAATGCAACTTGATAGAATGGACTTTTGAGAATAAGGTTATTTGTGATTTGTTATGTGACAACCCGATACTTGCTAGTCAACAAAAGTCAAATCCGACAAATAAAATTTCAAGTTTTATTTCATTTCGTTAAGTTCGTAAGGGTTAGAAAATAATTTATTATATAGATAATATTTAATATTTATATAAGTTTTCGTAATCAAAAACACTCAAAAATCAACTTTTTCCCTTAAAAACCGCAAACACTCGTGGCAACAAACACGTTTTCGGCTGAAAACCTCCTGACCGCAAACTGATTTCGGCCGAAAACCCTTCTCCGGCCGCAAACCCAACCGTATATAAGTTTTTCCTTCGAAAACTTAGTCATTTCTCACCATTTACACCCGAAAATACTCTCATTTTGCTCCTAAGGATCATCCAACAACATTCAAACCTTCAAGAGAAAACCTTCAAATCTTCATATTTTCACCAAGAACACCAAGAACAGCCTTCAAATCTTCAAGTGACCGAAAACAGCCCAGGACCGCAATCCGTTTTCGGCCGAGAACCGTTTTCGGCCGAGAACTCCTTGGAACCAAAAACCCTTCAACACTTGTGCAATTTTCGGTAATCACTCTCAACACAAAAACAAGTGTTTTCTAACACTTTAATTAATGGTTTCACTAATTTAAATACAATTATGTGTTTAAATATTATTAGGATACCGTTAGTTTGGCGTACGCCAACTCGAGGGTCATCTCTTCAGTCTCGCCATCCAGTCACGAACACATACCAAAAGTGAGTTCATACCCCTACCTTTTCAACGTTTTTATTGTTTTTAGGTGGAAAATGCAAGTAAAACACAAGGACTTTGTGTTTATACAAACCTTTTTAACAGTTTTAAAACTCGTGAAACCAATTCAAACCGAGTATTTGCTACATTTCATAAAAATATTCTCATGTTTTAACCATTTTGTAACATGTCGGGCATAAGGGTGTTATACTTTCATACAATTAGTTTGCAAACGTTTTCAGTACATTACAGAACTTTACGAATAAACTATAATTGGTATAGTTTGGAAATCTCTACACTATTTTGCTAAGTACAACACACAGAATTAAAACAATTATTCAAATTATAATAGGTATAGTTTGGGAAAACACTACTCAAATACATTGGTACAAATATACACTACTAAATATTTATTTAAATATAATTATTTTACATTACAAGTACATTACTACAAGTATATTCATACATATTCAAATACAAGAAAACAATACTACACTACACTACACGTAAACTAGATTATACAGGGTTGTGTGGCACTACTTCAATTGTATCCACCAGGGTACGGAACTAAATCCTATACAATATAACCAGAGTCTCATGGAGGGAGAGCGTGAGATTTTTGTATAGATCTATATGGGACTGACACTCCCGCACCTCGAGTGTTAGCTACAGTCAGGCCGGCAGGCCTGGGGTGACAAATGTCATAACTTTCAGACGCCTGAAGAACGTCTTACAGGTCACTAGGTCATATCAAGCATGGTTATATGAAACTCACAACAGTATAACTAAAACATTCGTTTACGGGATTACGCTACTTCATTGATTTTATTTTAATAAATAAATCTATAGTTCACTACTTACACTACAACTGGTGGTAACCGGGCACTCATACTAAGGTTGTTATACAAATGCTATTACAGTACACTACTTTCACTATAACTGGTGTTATCTAGGCATACATACCAAGGTGTTCATACAAATATAGATAAAATACACAGTTTACAAATACTGAGTACACTAATACATTATACATTACAAGGAACATACATGACTACATTACATTCACTATAGAAAATATTGGATTTTCTGGAGAAACATACTAGCATTTTCAAAGTACAAAAACAAGTTTCCTATCACTAAAACATACTTATGAACTCACCAACTTAAATGTTGATACACTTTCAAAATCACTTGTATTCTCAGGAAACCAGTAGACAGGTACACCCGCAGGATTTTTGAGAAGATGGAGCTTTATAGAGTCTCGTCTTTTATACTTTTGTTATACATTTTTGATGTCATACAAACTATGTTATGAACAGATGTAAATACAATATTCTATTAATGTAATGGTTGTGTTTGCTCTGATTACTATTATGCAAATGTTGTGATACTATACATGACGTCCTCCACCCCCAAACGTTTCCGCCGTTCCGGTTTGGGGGTGTGACAGATTGGTATCAAAGCATTGTTTATAGTGAACTAAGTATATCAAACCTTACAAGATATACAACTATAAACACTATGGGGCTGAAGCGCTCTGAACTAAAAGTATACTTTTAAAATATAAGTATTTTATAAAAAGTATACGAGTATGCATACACACTAGAAACAGTATCACAGTAAGAACTACATAAAAGTATTTAAGATGATTTGGACACTACAGTTAAACCTGGATAGTTATGTAATCATACATGGGATAAATATAACTTGATCAACTATATTTATCCGAGATATGACCAACATGTGTTTGGGAGTGACTGTGGTGTTGCGACAAGTCTAAAACTTACCAATACTATATAAAAAGAGAAACACTAGAACCAAATATAAAGTTAAAATACTATATGAATATTTTATGGCACTATCACACTACACAACTTCATTTCACGTATTACTGATTCTCACCATCGAAAGTATGTGATTACTTTCTTATGTTAGTAAACCTCTATTGTAGATCGCTGACAGTACACTATAGAAATCAGGTTATCATACGATTAGGACTAAGATATATATCTTGTTCAATAATACCTGACTCTCGACCACTATAGAGAACTTATCGTCATTTACTCTTGAATCTTTTTAGAAAAAGATGCCTCCGAAGAAGTCCAATAGGAAGAAAACTAACCCTCCAACAAATCCACCGATGCCACCACCTCCTCAATACGACCCTGCTATCTTCCAAGCAGCAGTAACCGCCGTTGTGGCAGCTGCTATGTCACAGATCAATGCAAACGGCAATAGTGGGTCGGGTAGTGGTGTGAATCCTATAAATCAAGGAGATATTCATGGGCACCCAAGGGAGTGCTCCTACATCTGTGCGTGCCCCGAGTCGAGCAAAGTGAAATTTGCACCGTGCACTTTCATAGATCGAGCCCTCACTTGGTGGAATAGCCAAGTCAAATCCCCGACTCTCCTGATAGCTAATGCCATGAGTTGGAACGATTTGAAAGAACTGATGCTCGCCGAGTACTGCCCGCGGGGCGAAATGCAAAAACTAGAGCAAGAGCTCTGGAGTCTAAAGATGAAGGGATCCGACATCGCTGCTTACACCGCTAGGTTCAGTGACATGGCTCTCCTCTGTCCCGGGATGGTCACCCCGGAGAGTAAAAAGGTGGAGAGATACATCTGGGGATTGATTCCCCCGACACAAGGAAATGTCCTAGCTGCCAATCCCCTCAAGTTTGACAGTGCCAAACATCTGGCACAGACGTTAATAGATCACGGAGATCACCAAGAATCCGTGTCAGCCAATCCCGAACCACCGAAAGAAGGTAGTGGAAAGAAGAAGTTCTAGAACAAGAGAAAAGGGTAGTCACCTCAAGAGCCCTCCAAGAAACAGCAAACGGTGGCAGTTCTGTTGGGTTATGAGCATTCTAACACTCCTAAGTGTACATGCAACCCTAAATACCTTGGATCTATGTTTTCTCTATTATACATACAATTATGAACATCCAAGGTATTATCCTAATCTAGCATACAAAATAATAAATATAACAAGATAGAATACATACCTCTTTGATGTAGAATGTCTTCATGAAGCTTGAGTGCCTAGTGCCCCAAGTGTGACACCTCAAATGGTTCACACAACACCAAATACACTTGGAATAACTTGAGAGAAACTTGAACACTCCTTAAAATCGTCTAGCCCTCATACTCACACATTAGTGCACGATTTCTTGAGCCATGGGATTCTTTTATATGGTGGCTATTAGGGTTACACCATGTAACTCATAACTTTACCCATTCCTTATGCTCCATGGATTTTAACCTCCATGGAGTATCCATGGGTCACCCCATGGACTTAGTCCAACATAAGGAATCTTGGATCACAAGCCCACATATATAAGAATGAATGATTTACACAATCAACCCATATATTTAATTAGTCTCCTTTTGATCACTTAATTAATTCCAAATTAATTCTTGATCAATACTAATTAAATAACCTTATTAATATATTAGAACTTATAATATATTAACCAACCTTAAGTGTTATTTCTCTCATTATAGTCTATCCAAATGCATGATGCCATGCAACCCAAATGGACCATGCCGGGTCGGGTCAAGTCTTACCAATTATAGTTATGGACTTAGACATTAATCCAACAGTCTCCCACTTGGATAAGTCTAAAACTATTATTGCGTATGACTTCAGGAACCGATCAGCAATCGTAGCTCTCAAAAGCTTCTGTCGAACTCTGACCTTGTCGATGAACTCTGACCTTTGTCAATGACTTGTCCATTAGATAAGGGATCATATATTCCTCCATTCTAGATATCATATGGACTGAGACATGGATTATCAATCATTCTCTCTGTCCATTTGTTGTTTCCCGATTTCCGATTCATGATGACTGACTGATTGAACAAATCAAATCAGTCCTGGCTTGGCCAAGCACTCACATGTATCATATTTAAATCATCGAGGGGCCCACAGATATCGCTTTTATCCCGAAGGTAAAAGGAATGGATAAACTTCGACTCATATGGCTTGTTCTACTACTTGTTGAATCATACACAAAGGCACGTTTTATAACATCGAGTTACCAATGCGTTTTCGTGCAATCAATGTATAACCAACTCATAGTAACAACTCATATCTCTAGGTTTGAAGAATATAAGATATTATCGTCTCATGATCACTCGTGATAAAATCCATGAAGTGATTCAAATGAGCGCGGGTTGAATCCAATACTCAGAACTTATGAGCACTCATGAGTGTTGTAGCACCACTTTGTCCACCAACTTGGACCTCTACAAACCAACCCATGACAGTCTTGATTCATATCTACTTCCAACATATGACCGACTGTGGATGGTTTGAATAACTTAATCATTCAGGAAGAGCGACTTAGTTATTCTGGAAGTCAAAACATGCAAAGTGAAACACAAGAATAAATGAATCAAATATGGTATCAAACCCTATGAATATAAATAAACACATTTATTTATCACCATACTGATTACTCATTATTCATTGTTTCGGTTTTATCAACTTTATACTTGAATTTAAAACAATAGTTGTCCCATGCTCCAAGCATGTACACTATGTTTTCTAAACACTAGTCATGCCATACACCAAGTATGCATACTATGTTTGTCTATGATCTTTACTTTGTAAAATAGATCAATTGAACATCACTCTAATGATCCTCTTTTCACAGTCCCAAATCCTTACTGCAAATGCAAGAATTCCAAATTCATGCCATTTACTGAAATCTGTTAGATTCTAAACTTATATGCATTGATCCTCTTAATGATTATGCACGAAGTCAGAAAGACTTGACAACAATCAATACAGAGCATTCCAAAGGAGATCAGCTCCTTGGAAACATCCTTCTTTCATTAAGTTTCCTAATCTTACACAGATTGAATAATTTCTAACTTTGAAACATTTCCATATTCCATTTTGACTATCACTTCTGAACAAGAGTTGCCTCCTTACAGATTATGTCAATATGGTCCTTCCAGAATTAACATTATACTTCCAACTGTCCTTGAGCAACCAATCTTTGGTAAACCTTAGATTGTCCTCGACAATTGCTTAATCATTTTAGTCATATCCAATTCTAGACCTTTTCCCTTCATAATGCCCCAGGCATTTGGAAAATTTTAGAAAGGATGAATATAGCACATGTAATCGATCCTATATCCGAAGCATATGGGACACGATTCATGATGTCTCACATAAAGACTAAACCAATCTTTTGCTATAATATTTCCATTTCAATTTGCCAAGTTCTCAAAATTCAGATTATGAAAAGGGATGTCGTAATCATAATCGAATTTTAGAACGCAAATAATGGACCCATATATAGAATTTCCTTATGTTGAGCCATTCCAACATGAAATTCATATATATATCCTTGATTAAATACGATTAAAATCTCAATCTAAGCTTTTAGAATTAAAATGAAGTATAATTTCCTCTCCCTTAATTATAGCAAAACAACTTTTTCAACCCCTGCAACCTCACGAATTGAAACTTTTGTTTTCTATAATTAACATTGCTAACTTGCAACCTTTGTCATAATTATCATGCTCCCACTAACATGATGATTATTAGCATAACACTTATGCTCCCACTAGCTTTGACATGTACTCAGAAATCAACTGACTTTCTTACCAAAGTTCAGATTTCTGATACTAGATTGTTTTGATAAAACTTTATCAAAATCATACACCTCTCTTAGATAGCTCACATGTGTGTCTAAACAATTTTAGAACTAGGAAAAGGGATGCCGTAATCATAGTCTCAATTGTTTAGACCTTTGCCACTTCTCACAAGTCCATGTTAGTGTGCCGGTAAACCACACACGCTCCACTAACGACTTTGAGAATGCAAATATCACAATTGCTATCTAGCTAAAATCTACTTAGTGAAAGTGTTTCCTCACCATCATTTTCATGAATCGGAGAGAAACCTTATGACACTTAGATTTAATAGTGTATGTGTTCTTATCCATGTGAATTTGTCAAAACCATAATCACAAGACAAGGTTAGTGACAAATCCAAACTCATATTGATTAAACTTGTGCAATCTTAAATTCTTGCCATTTGGCAGCTCAGGTGCCTGCCATTGCTTCCAAGTAGTTGTGCAACCAATTGAGAACTCTCAGAACTCCTATGCAAAGCCAACTTGAATAGGCACAAAAATTTCAACACGATAGGTTATAAACCTCAAGTCGTGTGCTAGTGAAGGACTTTAGGTTTTATTCTTGATTAAGTCTTGAAACTTTCAAGAGCTTTAAGACTCCCACTGTCCTCTTGACATATAAGACTCCCTTGTCAAATATTCAAGAGATAGTGCGGATTCTTTATCAAGACTAACACTTTACACAATTGGCCTAAGTTGGTCTCTGTTTTATCCAAAACATCACAACTTACCAATTTCAAATGTACAAGAGTAGATAACCTTTTACTCTTACATTTGACTAGTGTTAACAAACCCTCTTTAAGATATGTCACTCAAGTTACAATCTTGGAGTATGACTCTAAGAATTTTTTTGGAACGAAGTATGACTCATCTTTTTGATTTAACCATTTCAACAATTCATGACTCCTCTTCTTAGTCATAAGAATGCACTAAGATGACTTTAGAGGACCAATTGTGATATGGTATCTTAATCATTAAGATGATCATAAACATGATACTAAAGTACTCTCCCATCTTCTCAGATTTGAGAAACTTTTATCTTTCTGCCATACTTTGATTCTTCTTATTCGTTCTGTCTCACATTGAAACTTCTCCAATGCTACAGACTTATACTTAAACTTATAAGTATAACCATATTTACTGAACTTAAGTAAATCATGACGAATAGTCTTCTTGATCTTTTGTGGTGGACTTGACCAGTGCACAAGAATGTGTACTCGATCCCTTAGTCCTTTCCTTATTCACATAAGGAATTAGTCTTAATTTTCCAAGCTGAAAGTTCTCATTCATCATACTATACAACTTGCATGATTCCAAGTTTCGGTCCAATTGAACCTTGGGTGATGAGAATCTTTCCTTATTTGGCAATATTAGACACTACCACAACCAAAAGAATCAAATCCATTTTTCCAATATTGCTATCAATGGAATCTTATAAGCAACAACTTTTCACAAATGCCATTGTAAGGATACTTAAAATAAATAAAATCAAAACCTTTTTCTTTTATTTTAAAACTTTGCGGAAAAACTTATCCTTACAATCCATATGAAAACCTTGTTGTTATCTATTCCTAAGCAATATAAATATCATAACTCTTAAGTAATAGCCCAAAATTCTGATCACCGAACCATGCGATTGAAATCCATCTTCGCGATCAGAATCAGCATGTACTTAATAGAGTTAGACAATGGACTTTACCTGAAGTAGAGCCAAACTTATTGACTTTAACATCCTTAGGTAAATTTGGCAGCTTCGTAACCAATGCCCCTTCCTTTGGCAATATTTACCTATGGACCCTTGATAATGGGACTATCTCAGACTTCGCCTCTCTCTTTACCATTGGGTCAACCGAGTTGACTATGGCCGATCCCTTTCCATTGGGAAGAGAGAGCTTTACTAGATATCCAATGTCATCATTGTCAATGTCCATAGCGTTTTAGGAAGTTGATCTTAGCAAATAGATAAGATCATTAAGGGTCTTGTCTTAGTCTGTTTCATAGGATTCCCAAAAGAACTCACTATGTGACTTAGAAAGTAGTTGAGCCACCAACTTTCTCAAGACTTTGACACCCAACTCTCCCGGCTTGTCAATATGTGACTACATCTCCAAGATGTGATCACACCTAGACCTTGCCTTGCCAATAGGGCTTGAGTGATCTTAAACTTTTTAGGAACTTGTGGGTTAGGGAGAATAATTGGAGGAGGTGAAAGAAGTATGATATCCATGGGACATCATCTTCATTTAGGAAAGCTTGTTTCAAGAGATTTGGGAAGATCATAAATGTCTAGACCAGACATCTTTTTGGGAGATATTCAAGATAGTTGATTTAAAGTCCTTAATATGACACCCAATATGAAATATTAAGGCTAGGACCCAACAAACTATTTTATAACTTAGAAGAGGGATGCCGTAATCCAAGCTATAAAATATTTGAAGGTAGGTGAATGACGATTCACCAATTTCCACCATGAAAAACGAAATAATTTATTAGGTTTTAATTGGATTTGAAAGTCCTAGATCTTTGAGATTCATTGAACTGTTCAAAGGCATGTTTCAATCTCGAGTGTGCCCTTCAGGTTTTGTGACTGGGATGCCGAGGATCACAAAACAAGGTGTGAATAACCATGCAAATATACTTGGTACCCTTAATATTTACCCCTTAATCAGTGTGCCGGTTAACCACACACGCTCCACCGATACTATGATAAATATTAAGTTACCCTTTGTCTACCTTGTTAAGTCCAGGTTAGTGTGCCGGTTAACCACACACGCTCCACTAACGACTTAAGCAAAGTGCAAAGTGTAATTTCATGGGTTAGCACCAAATTCACATTTTCCTAAGTAACTAAGATTGGCAATTTATAAGTGTTTAGTTACTTAGTATTTATCATTAATACTTTTAATGAAAGGAAAATTATAGTCCTTGTCCTACCCGTTCGGCTAACGACCCTCCACCAGTCAAGGAAGCGGTGGGTGAGAGTGGACACCCATTAAACTGCCACTTTATAGGCAGTAACCTTATACCTCCCTTATAGACCGGCTTCGTGAATGAGGCCTACTAACGGTAAGACTGACTTTACTCTTATACATATATATAAATATTATTAACTTATAATATTATAAAGTATAAGGTTTGAATTTTAAGTTTTAAAATTCTAAGGGCTAACTTGGAATTAAAGTATTCATAAGTGAAAACTTTTCAAATTCCAAAACTTGAGGGCAAGTTTTGAAACTATTCAAAACTAATTAATTCCATAACTTATAGTTTAAAGTAGTTTTAATTAAAAAAAAAAAAAAAAAAAAACTCTTCAAGTTCCATAACTTGAGGACAAGTTATGAAAGACTTTAAACTAATTAATAAAAAAAAATAACTTTTTTTTATTGTAACTTATGGAACTAATTAAGGTTAAACTTTTTTTTTTTAATTTAATGAAGAGACTCTTGAACCTCCATAACTTGAGGACAAGTTATGGAGTCATAAAACCATTTAATTAGAACTAGACTCTTCATTTTGTAACCTTTGCCAACTTTTATGAGTTTTATGATTCGTAAATGTGACTTTTCATATAACTTGAGGACAAGTTACAAAAACACACTTTGGAATCAACTCTTAGATTAAAATGGATTGAAAACAACTATTTCACACAACTTTTCTATTAATCTAAGAACCTCATAAGAACAAGATAATTCAAATCATCAATCTTCAAGAAATTAGCATGAACATACAAACTAATACAAATCTTGAAATTATGACAATTATCTTAGAAATTGGATTAGCATGAACATTACCACATAAAAAACAAGTTTATAAGTCCAAAAACATCTTAGGGTAATGTTCCTAGTCCAATTCCAGCCAAAACAATCGAATATATGCATCCAACTCGATTTTTCAGCTACTTTTGCAAGTATAACAAGAAAACAAGCCTAGGCTCTGATACCACTGTTGGGTTATGAGCATTCTAACACTCCTAAGTGTACATGCAACCCTAAATACCTTGGATCTATGTTTTCTCTATTATACATACAATTATGAACATCCAAGGTATTATCCTAATCTAGCATACAAAATAATAAATATAACAAGATAGAATACATACCTCTTTGATGTAGAATGTCTTCATGAAGCTTGAGTGCCTAGTGCCCCAAGTGTGACACCTCAAATGGTTCACACAACACCAAATACACTTGGAATAACTTGAGAGAAACTTGAACACTCCTTAAAATCGTCTAGCCCTCACACTCACACATTAGTGCACGATTTCTTGAGCCATAGGATTCTTTTATATGGTGGCTATTAGGGTTACACCATGTAACTCATAACTTTACCCATTCCTTATGCTCCATGGATTTTAACCTCCATGGAGTATCCATGGGTCACCCCATGGACTTAGTCTAACATAAAGAATCTTGGATCACAAGCCCACATATATAAGAATGAATGATTTACACAATCAACCCATATATTTAATTAGTCTCCTTTTGATCACTTAATTAATTCCAAATTAATTCTTGATCAATACTAATTAAATAACTTTATTAATATATTAGAACTTATAATATATTAACCAACCTTAAGTGTTATTTCTCTCATTATAGTCTATCCAAATGCATGATGCCATGCAACCCAAATGGACCATGCCGGGTCGGGTCAAGTCTTACCAATTATAGTTATGGACTTAGACATTAATCCAACAAGTTCATGCTGCTACCATTCCTGTTGCTGTTATCGCTACTCAAGCCCCTCCCAGTCGATATGCTGGGAACCTCCCGAAATGCAACAAATGTAACTTCCACCATAATGGTCCCTGTCGGGAGTTACAATGTACTAGCTGCAACAAGAAGGGGCATACAACCCGCTTCTATAAAACGCTTGCACAGCCTAAAGCTCAAACCTCCAGAGCTGGAATAGGCCAGGCCTGTTATGGTTGTGGTGAGACAGGACATTACAAGAGAGATTGTCCCAAAGCAAGAAACGCTGAAAACACGCGAAGAGTGCTGACTATGGGTCAAGAGGAGGCAGTAGCAGACCCCTCAGTAGTTACGGGCACGTTCCTTCTCGATAACTCTTATGCATGCATACTATTCGATAGTGGTGCGGAGAGGAGCTTTGTTAGTCACAAATTTAAGCACTTACTCAAACACAAACCACAACCACTACACGGAACGTTCACTGTCGATATGGCTAACGAGAAGAAAGAGAGCGCTAACGACATATTCATAGGTTGTACCCTCACTCTAAATGACCATTCTTTCCCAATCGACCTTATGCCAGTCTTTATAAAAAGCTTCGACATGATTATTGGCATGGACTGGTCGAGCCCTCATCGTGCTGACATCATTTGTTATGAAAAATCCATTGGCCTTAATCTGCCAAATGGCAAAGCCCTCGTTATCTACGGCGACAGACCCAGTACGAACCTTCGCATCATTTCTTGTATTAAAGCCCAAAAATACCTATGAAAAGAGTGTTATGCATTCCTAGACCGTTAGTAAACAAAAAACAAGAAGTAAAAGACCTCGCGAGCATCCCCGAAGTCTGTAATTTTCTTGACATCTTCCCCGAAGATCTTCCAGGAGTTCCTCTCGAACGTCAAGTCGAGTTCCGAATCGACTTAATTCCTGGAGCTACCCCCATAGCAAAATCCCCATATCGCCTAGCGCCATCAGAAATGTCGGAATTATCCAGCCAATTAAACGAACTGCTCTGTAACGGATTCATTAGGCCGAGCTCTTCACCCTGGGGAGCACCGGTCCTATTTGTGAAAAAGAAAGACGGATCGTTCCGTATGTACATAGACTACCGCGAACTAAACAAGCTCACTATTAAGAACCTAAACCCTCTTCCTCAAATAGACGACCTCTTCGATCAACTTCAAGGAGCCAGCTACTTCTCAAAGATAGACCTGAGATCGGGATATCACCAGTTACGCGTCTATAAGAATGATGTTCCCAAAACAGCTTTTCGGACGCGATATGGTCACTACGAGTTTGTAGTTATTCCCTTTGGTCTAACGAATGCACCCGCGGTATTCATGGATTTAATGAATAGGGTGTGCCGACCCTTCTTAGATAAATTTGTGATAGTATTCATAGACGATATACTTATCTACTCGTGGAGTAAAGAAGATCATAGCCAGCACCTGAGACAAGTCTTGGAAACATTGAGGGCAGAAAAGCTTTACGCAAAATTCTCCAAATGTGAATTTTGGATTAGGAAGGTAAACTTCCTTGGTCACATGGTCAGCGAAGAAGGAATACACGTGGACCCTTCCAAGATAAAGGCGATTGAGAACTGGTCATCACCCAGAACGCCTTCGGAGATCTGCCAATTTCTAGGACTTGCTAGCTACTACCGCATATTCATACAAAACTTCTCCAGAATTGCTAAACCGCTTACCGCCCTGACTCAGAAGGGCGTAACTTTTAACTGGGAAGAGAAACAAGACACTGCATTCTGAACATTGAAGCAAGCCTTGTGCAGTGCACCTATCTTGTCCCTTCCTGAAGGTACAGAAGATTTTGTGGTTTATTGTGATGCATCCAGTCAGGGGCTAGGTTGTGTCCTCATGCAACGAGGAAAGGTTATTGCTTATGCCTTGAGACAACTTAAAGTACATGAAGTCAATTACACCACTCATGATCTTGAGTTAGGAGTTGTAGTGTTTCTTTGGAAGATCTGGAGACATTACCTCTACTCTACCAAGTGCATTATCTTCACCGACCAAAAAAGCCTTCAACACATCTTTGATCAGAAAGAACTCAACATGAGACAACGACGATGGGTGGAGCTACTCAATGATTACGAGTGCGAAATTCGCTATCATCCCGGTAAAGCCAATGTAGTAGCAGATGCCCTTAGTCGAAAGGAGTACTCAGGTCGTAGAGTGAAGGCACTAACCATGGCAATCCATTTACATCTGTCCAATGAAATCAAGGAGGCTCAGTTAGAGGGTTTGAAGCCGGATAATGTGACAGATGAAGCTCTAAGAGGAATGGAGAAAAACTTAGAAATCAATGATGATGGAGTTCGTTACTTCATGAATCGGATCTGGACACCGAAGTTCGGTGGATTTCGAGAGGTTGTCATGAATGAAGCTCACAAGACATGATACTCCGTGCATCCAGGTTCAGATAAAATGTATCTGGATCTCAAGAAACTCTATTGGTCGCCAAACATGAAAGCCGAGATTACTACCTTTGTGGGAAAAGTGTCTAACTTGCGCCAAGGTAAAGGTAGAATATCAAAAGCCCTCAGTTTTATTGCAGCAGCCATAGATACTTGAGTGGAAGTGGGAAAGGATTACAATGGATTTCATAACTAAGTTACCCAAGACCCCGAGTGGTCATGACTCCATTTGGGTAATCGTTGATAGATTAACCAAGTCCGCCCACTTCCTACCAATTAAGGAAACAGACAAGATGGAGAAATTGACAAGAACATATATCAAAGAGATTGTGCGACTGCATGGTGTGCCAATCTCCATTATCTCCGATAGAGACAGCAGATTCACTTCGAGATTTTGGCAGTCGCTACATAAATCTCTGGGGACTAAACTGGACATGAGTACGGCCTACCATCCACAAACCGACGAGCAGAGTGAGAAGACCATGCAGACCCTAGAAGACATGCTGAGAGCCTGTGTGATTTACTTTGGTAAAGCATGGGATACCCATTTGCCATTAGTCGAGTTTTCATACAACAATAGCTACCACTCTAGCATCAAGGTTGCCCCGTTCGAAGCTCTTTAAGACCGCAAGTGCAGATCCCCTCTGTGTTGGGCTGAAGTAGGAGATACGCAACTAGCTAGATGTCAAGTTCCAAACAGCACTCTCACTGGCCCAGAGATCATACGGGAAACCACCGAAAAGATCGTACAAATTCGAGAACGACTAAAAGTCTCTAGAGACAGACAATAGAGCTACGCAGACAAGAGGCGAAAACCCTTGGAATTCCAGGTGGGTGACCGTTTTCTGTTAAAGGTCTCACCTTGGAAAGGCGAGATACGCTTCGGTAAGTGTGGAAAATTAAATCCAAGGTACATAGGACCGTTCGAAATCCTCGCTAGAATTGGACCAGTAGCTTACAAACTCCGTCTAGCACAAGAACTTAGCAACGTACACCTTGTCTTCCACGTGTCAAATTTAAAGAAGTGTATATCTGACGAAACTCTTGTGATTCCCCTTGACGAGATCGAGGTGAACGAAAGTCTTAAATTTGTGGAAGAACCCGTAGAAATTATGGATAACGAAGTCAAACGAACGAAACAAAGCCGCATACCGATAGTGAAGGTTCGCTGGAATGCCAAGCGGGGACCTGAATTCACTTGGGAGCGACAGCATCAAATGAAACAAAAGTACCCGCATCTTTTTCCTAGTCTATGATTGTATTCATTTCAGAAAGAATTTCGGGATGAAATTCCCTCTAACGGGGGGATGATGTGACAACCCGATACTTGCTAGTCAACAAAAGTCAAATCCGATAAATAAAATTTCAAGTTTTATTTCATTTCGTTAAGTTCGTAAGGGTTAGAAAATAATTTATTATATAGATAATATTTATATAAGTTTTCGGAATAAAAAACGCTCAAAAATCAACTTTTTCCCTTAAAACCCGCAAACACTCGTGGCAGCAAAATCGTTTTCGGCCGAAAACCTCCTGACTGCAAACTGATTTCGGCCGAAAACCCTTCTCCGGCCTCAAACCCAATCGTATATAAGTTTTTCCTTCGAAAACTTAGTCATTTCTCACCATTTACACCCGAAAACACTCTCATTTTGCTCCCAAGGATCATCCAAGAACATTCAAACCTTCAAGAGAAAACCTTCAAATTTTCATACTTTCACCAAGAACACCAAGAACAGCCTTCAAATCTTCAAGTGACCGAAAACAGCCCAGGACCGCAATCCGTTATCGACTGAGAACTCCTTGGAACCAAAAACCCTTCAACACTTGTGCAATTTTCGGTAATCACTCTCAACACAAAAACAAGTGTTTTCTAACACTTTAATTAATGGTTTCACTAATTTAAATACAATTATGTGTTTAAATATTATTAGGATACCGTTAGTTTGGCGTACGCCAACTCGAGGGCCATCTCTTCAGTCTCGCCATCCAGTCACGAACACATACCAAAAGTGAGTTCATACCCCTACCTTTTCAACGTTTTTATTGTTTTTAGGGGGAGAATGCAAGTAAAACACAAGGACTTTGTGTTTATACAAACCTTTTTAACAGTTTTAAAACTCTTGAAACCAATTCAAACTGAGTATTTGCTACATTTCATAAAAATATTCTCATGTTTTAACCTTTTTGTAATATGTCGAGCATAAGGGTGTTATACTTTCATACAATTAATTTGTAAACGTTTTCAGTACATTACAGAACTTTACGAATAAACTATAATATGTATAGTTTGGAAATCTCTACACTATTTTGCTAAGTACAACACACAAAATCAAAACATTTATTCAAATTATAATAGGTATAGTTTGGGAAAACACCACTCTAATACATTGGTACAAATATACACTTCTAAATAATTATTTAAATATAATTATTTTACATTACAAGTACATTACTACAAGGATATTCATACATATTCAAATACAAGAAAACACTACTACACTACACTACACGTAAACTAGATTATATAGGGTTGTGTGACACTACTTCAATTGTATCCACCAGGGTACGGAACTAAATCCTATATAGTATAACCAGAGTCTCCTAGAGGGAGAGCGTGAGATTTGTGTATAGATCTATACGGGACTGACACTCCCGCACCTCGACTGTAAGCTACACTCACGACGGCAGGCTTGGGGTGACAAATGTCATAACTTTCAGACGCCTGAAGAACGTCTTAGAGGTCACTAGGTCATATCAAGCATGGTTATATGAAACTCACAACATACAACTGGTGTTATCCAAGCATACATACCAAGGTTTTCATACAAATATAGATACAATACATAGTTTACAAATACTGAGTACACTAATACAGTATACATTACAAGGAACATACATGACTACATTACATTCACTATAGAAAATATTGGATTTTCTGGAGAAACATACTAGCATTTTCAAAGTACAAAAACAAGTTTCCTATCACTAAAACATAATTATGAACTCACCAACTTAAATGTTGATACACTTTCAAAATCACTTGTATTCTCAGGAAACCAGTAGACAGGTACACCCGCATGATTTTTGAGAAGATGGAGCTTTATAGAGTCTCGTCTTTTATACTTTTGTTATACACTTTTGATGTCATACAAACTATGTTATGAACATATGTAAATACAATATTCTATTAATGTAATGGTTGTATTTGCTCTGATTACTATTATGCAAATGTTGTGATACTGTACATGACGTCCTCCACCTCGGAATGTTTCCGCCGTTCCGGTTTGGGGGCGTGACATGTTAATATATTACAAGTATAATATATTAATATGAAATCATATTATTTAATTAGTATTGATCAAGAATTAATTTGGAATTAATTTAGTGATCAAAAGAGACTAATTAAATATACGAGGACTGAGTTGGTAAATCAATGATTCTTATAGTGTGGGCCAATGATCCATGGTTATTTAGGATGGGCTAAACCAACATGGATAATCCATGGAGGTTTAACCCATGGAGCCTAAGTAATATGAATACATGGTGCATTAGGGTTTGCATGGATGTAACTTTAGCACTTGTCACACTATAAAAGGAACTCCCCTAGAACTAAAATCGGTTGCCACATACATTCTTGGAGAGTGTGAATCGATTTTGTGCTAAACAAGTTATTCTCTCAAGCCTCCTTTTGCACTTGGTGTTTGTGACACATTAGAGGCATCACATTTGAGGTGCTAAAGCTTTTGAAGGCCAAGAACTACAAGTCCTATTAAGAGGTAAGTTATCTAACTAGTTATATTGTTCAATTGTATGCTAGTTAGGATGTATGCTTTGGAAAATCAAATTGCCTGTATAATTAGAGAAAACATAGATCCAAAGCATCTAGGGTTGCATGTGCACCATAAGGTTGTTAGAGTGCTCAAAACCCTTCAACACATACATCACATACATCACACACATCATTTACATCACATACATCGCATGTTCTTTACTAGAGTATCATTAGGGTCTATCGTCATTATTTATCTTTTAATATTAGATAATAAATCATTATTCCTAGAACTAGGTCCATCACTAACCCGCAAGGAAGATTCCCCACACATGGGTCCATCACTAACCCGTAAGGAACTCTCCCCACACATGGGACCATCACTAACCCGTAAGGTAGACACCCCACACGTAGGACCATCACTAAGCTGAAGGCAAAACCCGTTCACTACTAAGTGACCGACCCAACCCTGCCCTACTGGGTCCATCACTAACCTTGGGTCCATCACTAACCTAAGAGGTAAAAACCTCATTCACTACTAACGTGACCGGATCGAACCAATGCACTAAGTGAGGCGCGACTCTCACTCATAACATTGATCCTGGTTTGCTGCGTTCGCTGCAACGTTGCACATACAAGTATGCGCGTTGTCGTTCGAGATTGGTACTTGTCATTGTTTCCCATCACTAGAAACTTCCCACCCAAACGTGATATTTGATCCAATGCCAATCTCACTCCAGTCCTCGAACCCCTTAGTGTCCATGAACCATGTCCCGAGTGGTGTCTAGAAAACCACTCGGCGTCTCTATTTGGCTTAAGCTCTTTTCCTCTAGGTATCTTCCAACCTATAAGTCCCTCACAAGTATCCGGATAGGGTACACACTGTAACATCCTCCTCTGGCGCGTATCACAATATTGTTCGCTTTGGGCTCCCTGCACGAAAACTTCTCAGTGGGTCACCCATCCCTGGATTGCTCTCGCCCGGGCACGTTAAACTGCAGAGTTCTTATGGGATCTGCTGCCCTCACGACTTTAAAACACGTTGTAACAAGGAAGGTATCCACACCCCTTATAAGGAATGTTTAGTTCTCCTTCCAAGCCGATGTGATATCAGGTGCAACCCACCTAGGTATAACTTAAATTAGCAGTATTCATGAACTAATTATACTAGAGATCCTCTAAGATAGATTCTTCGAGATTTTCAGTTAGGATCAAGAAGTGAGAATAACAAGAATGGGTAATTCGGGTTATTTGCTTAGTGAAATATATATAACTTCAATTATATTATTGTGATTTTAAAACCCTATGTACTCACCAGGTTTCCCAACCTGACCCACTCATCTTCTTTGTATGACATGTAGCGGTACGAAGTTATCTAGATAATGATATATGTGTCTGTTGAGAGATTTAAGGAGTTGTAGGCTTCTAGTATAAATAATGTAATGCCTGTAATATTTCGTTATTCTTATGTTTTTGTATTGACGATGACATCCCGAGTTTTCTAAATAAAACACATTTCTTCGGAAATGCTTTGATAATATATTATCATGTTTTTGGGACAAATAACGCATAATTAATCTTTTAAAATAACACTCTGATTTAATAAGCATAAACACATTGGTCTTTTCTGACCGTAAAAATAGGGATGTCACACACGCTCTCGCTTTTACGAATACTACGACTTTCAATTAGATTACTAAGGCTAAAAAGCAACCTTCGAATTTTATAAACGACCAGTTTATATTAAATTCTACTGTAGGGCGAAAATGAGGCGTTATAGATCCATCTCTTTTTTGGTTTGTATGTATGTGTTACAATTTTTTTTGTAGAGCTTGAACCAAAACCTGATGAATAAGTGATTGATAAACTAGATTCATATTTTTGAAACAAAGCAGAAAGGTATAGGTTTGTGTTTGTGTATTGATAAAAATACTGATGATGTCAATGATCTGTCATCCCTCTTTTTGCTTTGAAAAAAAGGATAAGTTGCGTTCCGTTAATTATTGAAAATCTGAATAAGAAAGAAAACGAGAGCAATGATGGTGGGGCTAGAGTGTAGATGATGAACATGGGCTTTTTATTAATCTGAGTTTTTTTGTTCATATGATTAAAAGATAAAGAAACATGAAGAAAGGAAGTGAAACATTTTTTAAGCGTGTATGCTTTCAATTTTTCAATATATGTATGTATGTGAGATATTTTTGAGTTGCAAGTGAAGGATGAGGAAGAAGAAGATAGGTGAAGGATAAGGAAGAAGAAGATGGAAGAGAGAGAGAGAGAGGGAGAGAGAGAGAGAGAGAGAGAGAGATAGAGAGAGAGAGAGAGAGAATGGGGATGGTACAGATCGAGTGATAGGGTGGGGTGGGTTAATTCTTCTTTTTTTAATTAAAAGGTATAAAAATAAATATATAAAATACAAAAAAGAAAATAAAAGGGCAAAACCGCATTTTCAAGTTTTTCTAGACCAAAAGCACATGAATTTCTTGATTTTGGACCTTCCATTAAAGTTGAAAATTTTGTGGACCATATCCATATTTATTTTGCAAACCTTAGGGACCAATTTTACAGTTTTGTCTAAAAAAATATCATTCTTTAGTTACTCATACTTTTATATTTTATTAATAAACATAAAACAATAGAATATTTATTATACAACTGTCAAGACAATGGACATAAAACAGAAAAAATAAAAACAAAAACAAGTGGTTGTACGGTAGTTTTGTTTCTCACGGTGGAGAATACTACAGTCATCACACCACATGGTCTGGTATTTTCCCACCTTCCTGTAGTGTCACATTACCCCTCCCCACCACCGCCACATGGTATGTGATAGATGACATTTTATGCATCTTTTAGGATAGTTTTTATTAACATTTTGCATCATATTTTATGTTATTTCATATACATTAGCTTAAATAATGTCCAACTCATGTCTTTCATTTGAATACCCGTACTGCTCATGTTTTGATGTCATTCTCAGATAATTCGAGTGGAATGGTACTTTGAGAGCAACTTTGGATGCGTTTGATGGAACATTGGAGCTAAATGGAGCTTGAAACTTATAAATGATGTTGTTGGCAGCTTGACCCATTGTCAGTATTTTGACCATATCTCATGACTCGTAACTCCGATTGACGAGATTCAAAATGTTCCGGAAACTAGACAAAATTTTGGACGACTTATGTGTTTGTGAAAAAAGAAGAAACATAAAAAATTCAATCGAATTGCTCCCATAAATTCGATCGAATTTTCACTTTGCAGTTTTAGAAGGTCCCGAAAAATCAAAAATGCAAAATTCGATCAAATGACCAAAAATTCGATCAAATTTTATAATTTCTTGCTTCGGAAGCTAGATTCTTGCATGTAAATTCGACCTCCCCGATCAGTTTGAAGCCTAGACACTCAAAGACGATTCAAGACGACGAAAATCCCTTTTAAAGGCGATTTCTGACACTTTTCAGCACTTTCTGAAGATCTAAAGGCTGTGAATCCTCTCCTACACTTAGTTTAGCAAGATTAATCAGTTAGTTTGTTTTTTTATTATTTTTAATTAGTTGTCAGTCATGTCTGGCGAGAACTCTAGTTTTCAGTTTTACATTAGACTAGTACTTTTAATGTGATCAGTTATCAAATTTGGTTTTCATTGTGTGCTTCTATCTAGTTGTTTCAGTTTTGAGCTTAATGAATGTTTGATTTTTAATTATTGTTAGTCTGATCACCTAGCTAGGGTTTAATCATTCAAGTTAATCAGTTAATTGAATTTGTAATTGTTAATGTTAACTGGTAATACGCAACAAGTATCAGATTGGTTCTGTGTTGGGATTTAACTCTGATATAAATTGAAATTTCATACCTTTACGTTTCCGAGTTTGTGAGAAGTATTGAGTATTTATGAGAATTTTACACAGATCTTAATGCAACTTTTTTGATCTTAATTAAGAGCTTATTTAACTAGACAGTAAAAAGTTAGGGTTAGCTGAAGAGCTTGTTTTGGTTAATTTAACTAGGTAAAAAAAATTATACTAGAGCTTGTTAGTTTTTCTTAGTACCAGCTTAGATAGAACGCATTTTGAATAACCAGATCTGAGCTGATTGCATGATTAGGAAAGTCGCAGCAGAGCTGAATTCGTTTTTATTACTGATTTCATTTAGTTTATTTTTACTGCTATTTTAGTTTTAGTTAATAATAAAAAAATCCATTTTTATTATTTTCTGTTAAATGACAAGTATATGCCTTACGCAAAGAGGCATTGACCATTAGGCTGTGTTCCTGAGGATTTGACTTTGCTTCCTTGTGCTATCCCATAAGTGCAACTTATGTGTGTGTATGTGTGTGTGGGTGGGGGGGAGAGATTTTGGTGAGGAAATGGCTAGGAAGCGTAAAGGTATGAAATTTTCTCACCAAAATCTGCCACCCCATTTGATTTGAAAGCATGCTCACCCTTTCTGGATTTTCATTGTTTACAAATCAACCAAACTTTTTCTTTTTCTACACATTTGGTCCACAAATTTTTAAAGTATCAAAATGAACAAAACTAAACCAAAATCTAAATACATAAAAAAAATTCAAAGAAAATTAACATGACATATGATGAAAACATAATAATTAAGCAAAAATACATCAATACACAAACTTCTAACTCTGAAATGTATAAAACCGAAAAAAAAATTAAAACTAAAATGCAAAGAAAAATGATATCGATTAACAAGATATGACTTAAAAAGTAAATGCAAAAAAAAAAAAACATTAATCAACATATATATATATATATATATATATATATATATATATATATATATATATATATATATATATATTATTACCTTTTTTTCTCCAAGGATGCTTTTCTAATAATCAAAACTTCAATTTGAATATCCTAGTTGTTGCTTTTGAGAGGTGTTAGGACTAATTTTTGTTTTGTATACCAGCATCTAAAATTGTTTGAAGTTGAGTATATCTGGATTATAGTGCGTGGTAAACATGATAGTTGGGTATGTTATGATTAAATGACATGAAGTGTTGGTAAGATGCAACCTATAAAAGTTTCATCAAATTTTTATGTTACTTTAATAATTGTAGAGAACTTTTATAATATGTTTGGTGGGTTTTGTAATGAGTGCTATTATTAAGTTTGATCTTGGAGGTGATGAATATCAACTTGTACTTTAATTTTACTGATTTGAATTTTTATAACAATTGATATGAGGTGAGTAATTGAGTATGTTATTGTGGTAATCCAAGTTTTCCATCCAACGACTAATAAACGTGTAAATTAAATAGCGGGTTAGGAATTATTTGTGATAGACAAATGGAAGTCTAAGTGATCAATATGATAAGATATTAAAACAGTACCAAATGTTTAAATATGTACTAAATCCGGTGCTAAACATAATGTATATAATACGATTTGGTTAATTTACTTATCATATTAACATATTTTATAATTTTCTATTTAGTATTATTTTTTAAATCATCCACCATAAGGGATTGGTATGCTTCTCTAGATAGACTGTCGGGTATTGATTTTATGACTAGGTCGTGCAAACTTGTGCCTAGAAAGGAAATGTCTTCGTTTGGCGTGTTTCTCTAGATAGACTGCCAATCCGGTTGAATCTTTCTAGAAGGGGTCCTGATTTAGAGTGCATTGGTTGTCCGGTATGTGGGAAGGGTGTTGAGTACGTCAATCATATTTTGTGTTCGTGTCAAGTGGTGTCGTCAATTGGTGTCTGATGTTTGGCGAGCCATAGCGATTTAGTGTAGCTTTACTGTTCCGTCGGTGTTCTCGATTTCAAAATGGTTGTCGTGGGTGGACGATGGAGTAATGTTTCAATGGCGAAGGGAGAGACTGGAAGTTATTGTAATCACTACGTGTTGGATGCTTTGGAGATTTAGGAATTCTACTTTGTTTGATTATGGTAGAATGCGTAAAAATGAGCTTGTTGATAGCATAATTTTGTGTTTTTTTAATTGATTTAGTAATAGAACTACTAAGAGTAAGGTCAATTGGATTAATCAGCTTATAAACACTTTGTAATTGGTTAAGTCTAGTTATTTGGTAAACTTTTCGGTTTTATTTCATTTGGCAGTTAAAAAAAAAGAGGCATTTCATCTTTATATTGTTTTTAATATATATATATATATATATATATATATATATATATATATATATATATATATATATATATATATATAACATATTGAATTTTTCTTGAATTTTAAGAGGTATCATTCTTAAAGCATTATGTACAAATTATTTATGCTAATACCATTCAATTCAATAAGGAAAACCAATT
The DNA here is from genome assembly GCF_052849685.1 of Lactuca virosa. Lineage (NCBI taxonomy): Eukaryota > Viridiplantae > Streptophyta > Magnoliopsida > Asterales > Asteraceae > Lactuca > Lactuca virosa. Next base: position 262,958,450 of record NC_136431.1, read on the forward strand.
AAACCTTATCAATGAAAGTCAATTAAAAAAATTATTTTATATAAGTATTTTTGTAAACAATGGTTATTATTTATATATAAAGAAACTATTAATCATTATCAAAAAAACATAATTTATCAATTTGGGAGATGATAAATCATAATTAATTTATTATATATAAAGAAACTATTTATTTTTTTTGTCTAAACGATAATTATTAAGTAACTGATGGTTGCATTATAATTTTTCTCAATATTTTTTTACAATTATGAATCGCATTGCAAGCAACTTTTAACATTAAATTGATCATATTGTTGTTCCTTTTTCATGTACTAATATTATGTTATGGTATTTTAGATGAGTTGAACATATTAAGATTAGAAAATGTCTCTATTGTTTGAATGATTGTTTATGCTAGATTATATATTCCACTATTAATCTTTTAATATCCATAGGAAACCCATTTTATATGATGGTAAAATATTTAAGTGTTACTACCATGTCTGTTTTTAAATAAGTAAATGTTTAAATATTTCTATTCATTAATTTTGTTTCTTGACTTTAGTATTTCAAGTTTCATATTTAATTTTAAAGTTACACGATGTCAATTGTTTTCATTGGATAAATTTATCAACTATGCCTTAAAATTTCTTATTACCACCATGAACAAATCTTACTTTTAATGTAATCAATGCACTGAATTGTAGTAACTACTGTTGAATCAAGAAAGTGACCCTCTTAAACTTATTAATCCGAAATCTACTCCTCTACCACAACGGATCTTTTGCTACCGCAACCGTTTTGGAAGATGTCATCCGCAATGAAGACTTAGTTACATTAGCTGACTTGTTTCTTTTTACAATGTATTATCCAGTGAACTTTTCATAGTCACTATAAGTCAGACGTTTATTAGTTGTTTATTCTCGATGTAAATTTTTGAGACTCTATAAATAGAGTTCTCACCTTCATTGCTTAATATATCTCGATCTCCATTTCTATCTATCTCATAATTTCTCTATCTCTAAATTCTTATCTCTTACTATCTAAGATCGTTCTGAACTTTCACTCAAATATTAAGATCGACCCTCATATCTCCTTCGGAGCAAGTCTTTAAGACTTCTTTCACTTTAAGCTGATCACGTGAACTAACTTGGTTTGAATGCAAACCTTGTTAAGAATGAGCTTAGTGTTTACTTGATATATAATTTGTTGTCATTTACATTTCCTTTATTTCATGCACTTACATTTCCACATCTAACCATCTAACTATCTAACAACTCTAACTTCTTATTATTGTTGAGCTTTATGATCCTTTGAGATTAACTTATTTCCGCAATATATAACTTGTACTAACGTTTGTTCAAGTGTTTCTCAAAAGTTTTTCTCTCAACAATTGGTATCAGAGCCAAAGTGGTTGCTTTTTAAACAAAACTCTGATTTTGAAAAGCCTTCTATACCACTAAAGCTCATTTCTCTCGAAGAAATTCAAAACAAAAAAAAGGAAATATGGCACAAGCATTATCACTGAACGTTTCCAACAGTGTTGGTGGTTCTGATCGAGCCCCAATATTTGTTGCAAGTGAATATCATCACTGGTCCCAAAGGATGGAGAGGTATCTGAAAAGACTTGGTAGAGATGTGTGGAGATCCGTGGAAGAAGGACCTCATGTTCCTATTCTAACTCATGTTCATGCTGATGGTGCTCAAGCTAGACTCGGTGGAGGTCAAGTTGTGATGAACCGTCCCACTAAGGACGACCTTGACAAAATGGAAAGTGATGTTGTTGCCTTTTATGAAATCTCATGTGGAGTGGCCCCAGATAACTTTAACATCATTATTAACTGCAAATCAGCCAAAGAAATCTGGGATGTTCTTAAAAACTTGTATAAAGGTTCAGACCAAACTCAAGACAAGAAACTCACCACTGCCCTCAACGAGTTCAATAATTTCAAAGCTCATCCGGGTGAAAGTCTTGAAGACTCTTTCAAAAGATTCAATCGTATCGTCACCAAGTTGTCAAATGCGGGCACCGTTCAAAGTAATCATGAAACAAACCTTCAGTTTCTCAATGGTCTGGGTAAGCACTGGACTACAGCCAAGATGATAGTCCAAGGAGATAGGAAGATTCATACACTATCTTTCTTCAAGTTATATGGCGAGCTTCAGGCACAAGAATCAACTATGCTAAAAGATTGTGCAGACTTCGGAGGTCCACTAGCTCTCATAGCTCAAACCCCACAAAACAAAACTACTGAATCATATGAACCTTACCCTCTTTCGTATGACAACCCACCGCAGTCTTAACAAGCCGATACAAAATATGACGATGAGAAGAATTCCAAAATGCAATAGCTCTTGTTAGCCAACAATTCAACAAACTACCTCTAACTTTTCATAAAAATCAACAGTTCACCAAACCACCCTTCAACCGTAACTTCAATCTGCAGAACAATCATTCTCGATATCCCAGAAACCCTTACCAGTCTCTGCAACCACAAAACACTCAACCACCGAAAGAGGTGTAGTGACTAAAGAACATGGTTTGGCATGCGGAATTAAAGATTGCACAATGAACATGGTGATTTAGGTGTTCAAGAGATGTATTGATTATGTATGGTGTTACAAAAAGGGATCTAGATCTAGTCTACATAAATAACACACACTTACACACTCACTTTTACATCTCTCAAGCACACCTCTACAAGTGGACTAAACCCACCTTATATAGAGGTGTTTACATGCCTCTCTCTCACTCTCTATCTCATGAGTCTAAAGGCTAATACAACACATGCAAGTGGGTTTTACAAAAGTCAAACATTACAAAGTCATTCATGGAAAACTTTATACCCTAACATTCTCCCCCTCAAAGTTAGGAATGAATGACCCACTTCAAATCTTCCAAAATCGAGCAACTACGTGATCCGAGCCTCAAGGGTGACACATGTCGAAACGAACTTCAATCTTCAATTCTTCCATGATTCTTCAATTTGGGCTCTAGGATGTGAAACCATACAAACCGAGCATCAACGAATGATCACGAGCTTCTCAAACTCCAAATTGATCACCAAAAGTTGAGCATAAAAACACACCCCAAAAATCTTCAATAAAACCAAACCCATTTCGAAAATAAATCACTTCCGAACTTCCAATTGCATCATTTCGTAAGCTTCAAAAATTCAAGGTCACTTCGGTCTTTAAATCCGTGTAATATGAAAAATTCAAGTTCGAATTTCCATATAAATTTCTCCCCCTTTTTATAATCGAAATTTGATTATAAAACCTTCAAGGAAAGAGAACGTGCTCTATTCGGAATTTTTCGTGTCAAAACTCCCCCTTAACATGTGGCATAAACTTTGTGCTTCAATCCGGAAAACCGAAAAAATATTGAATTTTTAGCTTCGTTCACGGACCGCCTTTGACAAAATTTCTCAAAAATGGGTAGAAATTGTCTATTTCAAAATTCTGTAGTGACCCGGTGCGCCCAAAACAGCAAAATATGCAAAACTCTCCCCCTTTTCCAAAGCTGGGTAGAAAGCGTCAATTTGCATAAACTGCAGGGGCTTGAAATATATTTTCCTCAATTTTCAGCAAAAACACTCCTTTTTCGAATTTGGGTACGAACTGCCAAACATTCGAAGCCTCAGGGACTATTTTCGAAAATTCTGCCCTTTGTGCTCTAAACATACGAAGAGTTGTCCCAAACATATGAAGCTTCAGACAATTTTCAAAGTTGGGTGAAAAGTGTCAAAAGTTCGAAACTTCAGTCAATTATCAAAACAAACGAAGAGTAACCCCAATTGTCAAAGTTGCCAAACATTCGAAGGTTCAGGGGCTGTTTTCGAAACTTTTGCTTTTCTTCTTCAATTCATACGAAACATTGTGCCAATTCATACGAAGAATCGAAGTTTTGTCAAACTATCGAAACTTCAGGGGCCATAAATGAAACTTCCTCTTTAAATCATACGAAAAAAAATTCTTGCCCTTCGTATGAAATTTCAATACCCCATCGTATAAAAGTTTATCCCAACATTAAACACCCTTCGTACAAATCCAAATATTCCAAATCTTCGTTTAAAAGAACAACACCCTTTGAATGATTTTGTCTCCACCCTTCGTACGAATTCATCTGCACCATATGAACAAATTTTTTTTAACCAATCATACGAAAATTTTATTTCTTCTTATGAAATCCTCAACCTTTCGTATGAAATCCAACTGCCCATTTTCTCTCTCCTCTTCGTATGAAACTTCATCTTCCCCAATCATACGAAAAATTCTCAACATACGAAGCATACGAAGCCTTATCCAGTGAACAGTAACCTCTTAATCATCCAACCTCTGAATCGACTGTAGAATACGGACATCAACAATCGACCCATCGTATCTTCAAAATCCAAACACAGGGACCCTTCGTACATTATCCAATCAAAATCATCTTCCCAAAAGGCTTCGTTATCAACAATCGAAATCAAAATCCTTTCTCAATAACGAATTCATCCTCCAAAATCTTCGTTAGTCGAGTTCTTCCCAAATCATCGACTATTGACCATTCGATTCCAGTCCGTCATTCACTTTTACAAACCCATCGATCATCGCATAACCAACTCGGGTTTCGACTATCGGCACCTCCTTACCAAATCGATCTTTCCCAGTTCGTTTCTTCTTTCAATTTGCAACTCCAAAATCAAAAATCTATTTCGAAAATCACAATCACCAAATAATACCAGTCGACTTTTGATTTTCGATTCCAAGTTCAAACTTTCGATTCCTCATCCATTCAACCAATTTTAAAAACCTCCAAAATCGATTTTGACTTCTTCTGGGATTGACTTTTCGATTTCAGTTACCGACAAACACCAAACACAATTTTCTCAACTCAATTTACAGATCAAACACTGAATATCAAACAATTTTCATCTGTTCTTCATACGTTCGTCAATTGTTCTTGATCATTCAATTTCAAACCATCGCTCACAGTTCTTCATTCACGTTTTTGTTCTCAATCCATAACATATCCATATCAACACCAAAAACTATCAAAATCAAATTCAGACACATCAAAAACTCGTCATCAAAACTCAAAATGAACCCATCTTTATCTGAATCTTTTTCGATTTTGAATCTTGGAACCATAAGAACTGAGCTTTGACTTTGAAATTCACTCTTCAATTGAATCAACAATTGATATCTTGATCATAATCGATTTTTGAGATTAAACTCAATGTAATGAATCGATTCACAAGATGAATTCAGTCAGCAACGATCGATCGATAAGAATGAATTGATGAAACTGAATTCATATGAACACAAACGTATGAGAATAAGTGAACGAACACTTCAATTTCGATTCCAATTTAGAAATCAAACAAATATTGGTAGTCAGATGGAAGATGCGATCTTAAAATAAGCGACAACAAATGAATATTTGAACATCTGAAAGAATCGATCATTAAATTGTATTTGATTGATATTTGAGATATGATGAACAGTAATTAGATGCGAACTTGGATTGGGCTTGAATAGTAACTGATTTTTTGTTTTGGACTCAAGATTGAATTACGAATAGTAATGGATAAATTGGGCTAATTACATGAATATGAACAGTAAAATAGAATGAATTGATTGGGCTTAATGAATTTGGACATGAATAGTATTCGAATTTAAATTTTGTTTTTGGTTGGATTTGATCAAAAAAAATTATTGGATCATCAATGGGGTTTTTCAAGAAAAATTTGATCCAACGAGTCAAACGATCATGAATCAAAAACGCAACGCACAAATTCAATGAAATTAAGAGAGATCATAGAGAGAGACTCACCAAACGTGCTTCAATTGTGACAAATGTTGCCAAACCGAGAATCGTTCTTCAAAAATCACGTTGATCTTGAAGACCCGCTCTGATACCAATTGTAGTGATTATAGAACATGGTTTGGCATGCGGAATTAAAGATTGCACAATGAACATGGTGATTTGGGTGTTCAAGAGATGTATTGATTATGTATGGTGTTACAAAAAGGGATCTAGATCTAGTCTACATAAATAACACACACTTACACACTCACTTTTACATCTCTCAAGCACACCTCTACAAGTGGAATAAACCCACCTTATATAGAGGTGTTTACATGTCTCTCTCTCACTCTCTATCTCATGAGTCTAAAGGCTAATACACCACATGCAAGTGGGTTTTACAAAAGTCAAACATTACAAAGTCATTCATGGAACACTTTGTACCCTAACAAGAGGCACCGCAGTCCTCCAAGCCAACTGACTCCGGTACCTCAACCGAAGACAAAAGTGATGTTATCATTTGTCACAAATGCAACAAAGAAAATCATTTTTTAAAGACTGTAAAGCCAATGTGGTGAAAGATAAAGCATTCTATCTGAGAATGGCTCAGGAAATGGAAGAGAAAGAAAGGGCAAGGGCATACGTAGCCCAAGTAAAGAGGGATCATCAAGTGTGGTCTTCCGGAGATGAAGATGAAGATCATAACATCAAGGGCAAAGGAAAAATATGTATGGTGGCAACTGCGGATGAAGATGGATCAACAAATCTGGAGAAAAACGACTGCTTCATGGCAAAAGATGGAACTCTAAGCATCATCGAACAAGTAAAACTCATGATCCAATCTAATAACTACAGCATGCATGATTGTCAACCCTTCTTGGACAAAATTAAGGACACTTTTGTTGCCTTCCTTTCAAACTATAACAAGGCATTAGATGAGAAGAACATAGCGTCCCAAGAAATGTTTCATGTGAGAGGACGAATAGAAGATAAGAGACTTAAAGTTGTCATGTTAGAGAAGGACTTAGTGTTAGAAAAAGATGCTAGGATGTTGTGTGAAACACAGTTAGAGATAGCCTTGAATCAAAGGGAATTAGCCCAAAAAGAAAATGTACATTTAAATCTGTTAATCGAAAAGTTGTTTAATGAAAGTGAGGCTATCGAAAATCTTGTGAACAATGGGAATACAGATAACACATACAATTGGGGATGGTCCAATGGGTTCTCAACTGCAAAGGACTCATCACCTCGATTTAACTAAGACCGTCCATATGTCCCTCCGGATCGAGAGTTTCAGTTCCCTGTCAATGACAAAACATTCCCCGAAGACATTAGATGTCACTTCGGTAGACTTCATGAATTGAGTAACAATTGCGTTATTAAGGAAATTCTCCCAGAATCCTCAGATCTCATACCAGTCACTAACACAAATTGTTCCAACTCTCAATCTTCCTCAGATGTCGACGAAGAAATTATTTTGGAAGGACCGGACTTAGTCAATGATTGTCCATCGTTATCTTCCATAAAGTGTCCCAACAAAAACCCATCTTTGACTTATTCTGCGGTAGTTCAGTCATCCTTACCACAGACCGCAGTCACAAGTTCAGTGACCATTCAGTCCATTCATCATGAATTACCCATTGAAAATTTTGAATATGGTCAATGCTCACAAAACCCTAAACTCTCTAGTTCACATGATTCCAGTCCATGTTTTTCAAAACAGTCAACCACTCTCAAACCGCAGTTGAACATTTCTGACTGTAGTTCTCCAAAAACTCACGCCAAATTGGCTTTCAAAGAACACCTCAAAAGGCGGGATGAAAAATATAAAAAACATTTCAAACATCCCAAAGTTTCAAAACAAAAGAATTTGGAAAAATGCATCAATGACAAAAATCTTTCAAAAATCACTGCAGTCAACGTGTTAGACAAAAAGGAGTGTACAGTTACAATTTTTTTTTCCAAACTCTCCTGCAAAATCCCAAAAGAAAGTCACATCTTTTCAAAGATATAGTTTTCAAAATTATTCCTTAAAAGATTCAAAATGGAAAGGTCTTTTGTCAACTCCTATGTCTGTAAAATCACCACAGTCACCTTTTACGTCAAAACCTTGGAGAAATTCACGTGTAAACACTTTTTCAAGTCCCAAGGGTTTTGCAGCCAAATGTCATTCCTGGACTGGACAAAAGATTCAGAACACACCCTCCGGACCGATGTGCAAACCCGGTGTCTGGATAAAACCTATTTCTTCTGGACTGTTTCTTCTAAAAACATCGCGTCCAGCTAAACCTCGTAACATTCCCAAAGTTACCAAGTATCCAGGACTAGATCTCAAATCTAACACGAAACCTGTCCCTGCAACCCATGTGCATGCATCAAGTCAGAAAAATTCCAATCTGTCCCCGGGCTCCAAACTTGTTTGGGTGCCCAAACTAACCCATTAACTTTGTAGGCAATGTGCAAGGAGGAACAAAAAGAGGAGTGGTTAATAGATAGTGCCTGCTCCTTGCACATGACTGGAAGGTTAGAGTACCTTCGCGATTTTAGGCCTATATGTAATGGTGGACATGTCATATTCGGTAACAATGCTAATGGTATCGTCCGAGGTTATGGTGTTCTGACTACGGGCAACTTCTCAATTCACAAGGTTGCGTATGTTGAAGGTCTCAAGCACAATTTGATCAGTGTGGGTCAATTGTGCAAAGCTGGCCACAGATTTAAGTTTGATAATGAGTACCGCCACATTTTGACAAGTGATTGAAGTACGTGTTTGATTAAGTCTAAATCTGAAGGCACAATGTATCCTTTCGATGTTTCTTTAATCATTGGCAAACCATAATTGTGCTTTCTTTCATAAGTTGTATCCGAAGTCAGTTGGCTGTGGCACCGCAAGTTAGCTCATCTCAACTTTCAGTATATCAATAACTTAGTCACCGAAGAACTCGTCCGTGGTCTTCCCATTCTAAAATACAACAATGACTCTCTCTGCCCAGCATGTGAGTGTGGAAAGCAAACAAAGGGAAGCCATCCCTTCGTGATCGATTCTTCAATAATGGAGCAGTTGGAATTACTTCATATTGACCTCTGCGGTCCATCTATCGTAGCCAGTCTCCATCATAAAAAATACATACTGGTTCTAGTTGATGATTATACACGTTTCACTTGGGTCTTCTTCTTGAGACTCAAATCAGATACACCGCAGGTACTGATTAATTTCATCAAAGAAATCGAGCTTCAGATCAAGCTTCCAGTAAGAAGAATCAGAAGTGACAATGGAACTGAGTTCACTAATCAGCTCTTGAATAGTTTCTTGGTTTCAAAAGACATCAGTCATAATTTTTCAGCTCCCTACACACCGCATCAAAATGGAGTTGTAGAGCGAAGAAATCGTACGTTGGTTGAAGCTGCAAGATCAATGTTAAATTTTGCCAATCTTCCTCTATACTTCTGGGCCGAAGCAGTGGCAACTGTATGCTTTGTTCAAAACCGAAGCATCATTTGCAAGCGTCTAAACAAAACTCCTTATGAGGGCCTGAACAACAGCAAACCAAATGTCAGATTATTTCACATTTTTGGATGCAGATGTTTTGTGATCAACAACAAAGATCACCTTAACAAATTTGCACCCAAATCGGATGAAGGCATTTTTTCTTGGCTACTCCACCAATAAAGTAGCCTATCGGGTTCTCATCAGACGCACAAGACTGATAGTAGAAAGCTTCGACGTTAAATTTGATGACTATTATGTCCGCAGCACTGCTCCTTCAACTGAAACTAAGTTTATCCTGGAGAGTGATATCCCAACATCCTCGGGTCCCCTTAACATAGTTGAAGTTAACTATGATGGTCTTTTTTACCCTGTTGAAACGGCACATCTTTATGAAATTCTTGTGTCTCCGGTAGCTCAACAACAACATGCTGAAGTATCTGGTCCATCTCTATATGATGACTAGTCACTCAACACTTCCACATCGTTGGTTGAGGGGGAAAGTTCAACTCCGGTACAAACGACAACCATCGATGTTCCAGTGCTAGAAGATGCAGCTCCGGTACCTTCTCTCAGAGTTCCAATCCAACAGGATGTTCCTTCAGACTCTGATGATGAAGAAATTGAGAATATTGACACAAGATCAGATCAAAGGGTTATTACTCATGCATCTTTCCAGGGGGAACCATCTTTATTCCAGGGGGAACTCCCATCCGCAGTTCAGGGGGAACCTCATTTCATCGTTGCAGTTCAAGCTCCTACAGTCCAAGATAATTCTGCGGGCTGCTCTCAAGTCGGAGGGGAACTACCTTCCACACCCGAAGAATGTTCAGACATTGAAGACATTCCCTCTACCGCAACCGCTGATCACCAATAACCTCGTCTTCACATTTGGACGAAGGATCATGTAACGCCCGTAGATCCGGGCTAGTCAATTTAGAGACGATGAACATCAAAAATGAGTTTTTGATGGAAGATTATTTAGAAGGATTAATCTTAACCAAGCTGTAGTATATGTTACAAGGGTTCCGTACATATAAAGAACGCCGAAATCCGAATTATAACGAAGAAGTTATGGCCCGTCGAAGTTTTACAGCAAAACCGGCACGGCACCGGGAGACGTAAATAGTGAATTTACAATAGAGGACTTTTTAGCCTTAGTTATCTAAACAAAAGTTGTAGTACATGTTAAACCGAGAACATCCATAAAAAGAACGCCCAAATCTGACTTCGTATGAGGAAGTTATGAATTTTTTAAGATTTGGCATAACAGTGCACGACCCGAAACTCGAATTTTAGTTCAAGAGGTTTTTGGCTTATGCGACCTAAATGAGAGTTGAAGATCTCATTAATAGGAACTCAACGGTAAAAAGACAGACGAAAACGGAGTCCGTATGAAGGAGATAAGAATTTTTTGCGGTCATTTAACAGTCTAATCTCCTCCTACTGTTAAATTTAAGATCGGTCGAGAATTAGCCAACAGAGTCTAAATGAAAGTTGTAGATCTTGTTTTTAACTACGCGTGGAAAAAACGAACGTCGAAAACGGAGCTCGTATGCGAAAGTTACGGGGTTTAGAAGTCGGCAGGGTGCTGTGCGAAATCGGGTGACGTGGCTGATTATGGGCCAAGGCTTTCTCCCCAAGGCAAGCCACCAGAAGGTGACATGTGGCATGGACTCGACGAGTAGGAGGACCTACTCGACGAGTAGAGCTGTTTTCCAGCCTATAAATAGAGGTGTCGGGTTCCCTCATTCTTCACACCTTTCCAAACCATTCTTTCTCTCTCTAGACTCTCTCTCTAGCCCCCAAATCCCCCCCCCCCTAAAGTCTAGGTAAACCCACTAGCACCCGAAGGAAGCCCCGAGGCTCCCGGAGTCCTGAGAAAAGAGCCTTTCGGCTCAGAAACGCTGCTCCAGCAAAGCCCGGTTTTGAGAAAAAACCCGATGTAAGTGCGCCACGCCTAACCTATCTTTAGTATAGCTTATGTTTTAATATAGTAATGTTATTAGGACCTTATAATAATTATTTGGGCTATTATTATGAGTTATATAGTGTTGTTTAATGCTTATATAATAATAATAATACTAATAATAATAATAGCTAGACTGTTAATTAGTCTCGGTGAATATTGAGCTAAACCCTAGTGGTAATGATACTAGGTTTTGTCGAGGGAAATTGTTTTAAGAAGTAACGAAGCGCTGTCCGAATTCAGAATCACCACCTTATCAGGTGAGTGCATAGTTACTTTCATCTTACACATAGATATGAAGTATTTTATTTAAATTACGTGCTATGTGTGCATATTGTCTGAATATTTGTTGTCTATGCTGTGTGAAAGATTTTTTATACATGTTTTAAATGATTTAAACGGTATATGTATTTTATATATACAAATATGTTGGGTATAACATGTGTAGATGAATGATGAGGGACGAAAGCTGATATAGAGGAACATTGGTAGTGTGGACATAGTGCCCTATAGGTGGACATTGGCAGCAATGGACCTAGTACCCTATAGATGAGCATTGGCAGATGCGCCATAACCTGTAGATGTTTTTGGATCTACGAGGTACTCTAAACATCCTAGCAGCTGCGCTCTAAGGATAGTATCGGCAGCTGCGCCTAATAGAGGACATTATAACCGTGACAGTAGCGTTTAAAAGACAATACGGGTAGAAGCGCCTCATAGAGAATGTCACAATTCTGGTAGCTGCGCCTAAGTGATAATATTAGCAGTTGTGCTTGTCAACTGTGGCAACGTTGGACTTCGTGCTATTTCCTTAGGATGATCCTTAGGAATGAATGAACGAGGAATAACTGATTCTTAGGGTAAATCCTTAAGAAGATAATGGGGATGGGTAATTGGGTTGATTGTTTGATGTTTATACATAATAATTATATTATTGTGGGTTGAAAACCCTATGTACTCACCAGGTTTCCCAACCTGACCCACTCCGGCTTATTTGTATCACAGGTGTCGATATGAAGTTACATTACACTGAGAGATTAAGGAGATATAAATCACTAGTGATAATGAATGTAAGTTCTGTTTATGCTTATGTTTCTGTATTGACAATGACATCCCAACGTTTTAAAAGGAATAAAATACATTTATTCGGAAATTCTTTGATAACGTATTTATCGTGTTTTTCTGGGAACAAATTCCGCAACATTTTTCTTAAAAGAGATACTCTGATTTTTATAAAGCATAAACAAAATCGGATTTTTCTGGCCGTGAAAATGGGTATGTCACAGATCACCCACGGGGTCAAATCATTGGTAACCCATCCGCAGGCGTACAAATCGATCTTCTAGTGATCTAACGGACCACTGCCATTACACAGCCTTCATGTCCGCAGTCGAGCCCCGTTCCATCAAGGAAGCTCTTATGGAGCCTGACTGGATCTCCGAAATGCAAGAAGAACTAGCCAAGTTTGAAAGAAAGAAAGTGTGGATGCTAGTACCAAAGCCTAAAGGACACACAATCATTGGTACCAGATGGGTTTACAATAACAAGCTTGACGAATCCGGTGCGGTGGTTAGGAACAAAGCAAGACTTGTTGCTAAGTGGTACATTCAATTGGAAGGTATTGACTACGACGAAACCTATGCCCCTGTAGCTCGAATGGAAGCCATACGCATCTTCTTGACGAAACCTACTCGATGAGTTTGGGGCCTCCAACTCGTTGAGTCCCTTTGCAAAAATGAATAATGTGATTTGAAATACATACCAGGATCCGGGCGTTACAAATATCCCCCACCTATTTTAGACTTCGTCCTCGAAATCTGCTGCGTCTGGGAATAGCTCTGGGTAGTGCTTCCTCATCTCGTCCTCCGGCTCCCAGGTCCATTCCAAGCCGTTGCGGTGCTGCCATTGCACCTTCACCAACTAAACCCTCTTGTTTCTAAGATCCTTCGTCTTCCTGTCGAGGATGGCTACCGGTCGCTCGATGTAGTTCAGGCTGTCATCCACCTGAATATCCTCTTAAGGCACCACTGCAGAGTCATCTACCAAGCACTTACGCAGCTGGGAGACATGAAAAGTGTTGTGGATCTGACTAAGCTCGACTGGCAGATCCAGCCTATACGCCACCTTGCCCACCCGGGCTATAACCCTGAAAGGACCAATGTACCTGGGGCCCAACTTGCCCCGCTTCCTGAACCGGATGACATGTTTCCAAGGTGAAACCTTCAGGAGAACCATATCTCCTACCTAAAACTCCAGGTCTAAACGGCACTTGTCAGGATAACTAGTCTGCCGACTCTGAGTAGTCTGAAGCCTGCTCCGGACCTGCTGGATCCTCTCTGTCGTCTTAAGTACCACTTCGGTACTCCCCATGACCCTCTGCCCAACCTCACCCCAGCATATCGGGGTTCTGCACTTCCTACCGTATAACATCTCTAAGGGAGGACGGTCGATGCTCGTGTGGTAGCAATTATTGTAGGAAAACTCTGCCAAGGGAAGGCAAGTATCCCAGCTACCACCGAAGTCTAATACGCACGCTCGCAACATGTCGTCCAAGGTCTGGATGGTCCGCTCACTCTCACCATCCGTCTAGGGGTGAAAAGTCGTACTATAATGCATACGATTACCCAACTCGTCATGAGATTTCTTCCAGAATCTGGAAGTGAACCGTACATCTCGGTCAAAATCATGGAAACTAGCACTCTGTGTCGAGTTACTACCTCTCGGATGTAGATGTCGGCCTGCTTCTCGGCCAAAATGCTCTCCTGGTGTAACGACGTAAATTTTAAAATAATTTTTCATTTTCAAACATAATAAAACTCATATAATATTCTCAAAAAAAAAATCTCATGTATCAATGTCATCACAATAAAACATATCCCAGAATCTCAAGACATAATCCTCTGCCATGGTGTACAAATCATGTCGGCGCCTTCTCGCGATCCTCGCTGGTACCTGAAACACATATCACATAACACGGTAAGCATAAATGCTTAGTGAGTTCCCCAAAATACCACGTACATACAACTAGCCACTCGAGGCTATAGCTCTACGAGACCTTCCGCTCAATGTGTCTCAGGGGCCTTCCGGTCCCACAATCTGAGTAGACCTTCCGGTCCTACTCCGTCGACCTTCCGGTCCATACCATATTGACCTTCCAGTCCATACCCTGTTGACCTTCCGGTCCATACCATACTGACCTTCCGGTCCATACCATGCTACTCATAACATACATAACATATATATAGAAACATAGAAACATATATCACATACTCGTCATAGCACATAAGACCTTCTGGTCACACATAATTACCACTCTAGGTAAGGTTTGGTGAGAAGACTCACCTCGATGATGTCTAGTAAACTCTCATGCTCGATATCCCTGATCTAGCCTCCGCCTATCAAAATGATAATATCTCTAATCAATACTCTCTTCATATCCTCATCTCTAAATAATGGGTAGAAGACCATTCTACCCCTCCATGGCCTCTCTTGAATCAGTTTGACCAAACCCTGAGTTCAACTGAAGTCAACTCCAGTCAACGGTCCAACTTTGACCAGACTCACCGAGTGCACTCAAGTGACTCGGCGAGTCCATGCATGTCCTCAGACTCCTCCTAAGGCCCCACTCGACTCGTCGAGTTAACCTCTCACTCGACGAGTTTCCACTGATCACGAATCGCGGGGCAATACGATCCGAATCGTCGAGTCCTCTCATGGACTCGGCGAGTTTCCTCCATGGCAACACTCATTTGACCTTCTGAGGTCAGATCTGTTTCTCTAACTTATAGATCTGGCCTTCTATCACCCAAAAGTCACGTAAAGGTCCGATCTTGATCTCCATGCATGGCATATTTCGCTCAATATGCCATTTAGACTCCATTAAAGCTTCCTAACCTCCAAACCCCATGGTTTCACAACAATGGCTTTCTACTTTCTGACTTTCTAGACCTTACAAGGTCCAGATCTATGCTACCAACTCACAAGAGGGGTTTGATGCAATCAAAACCCCACCAAGAAGATAATAGAAGCCCTAATCCTAAAAAGGAAGATCTACACAATTAGGGAAGAAAAGGGGTCCGAATTGATACCTCCAACTGATGCTCCTAGGTTGTAAATCGCAGATCTACAAGCTCCTCTGCCCCCTTTAGCTTGAAACCTCCTTCTTCCTTGCAAAACATCCATCAAGAAGCTCAAATGGCTCACTCTCTTGCCCAAAACACTAAGGACTCGATTAGGGTTCTCTCTTCTGAAAGGTAGCCGCAATAGGAGACCTTAAGAGCCTTTAAATAGGCCCAGGCCCGAGAGAATTAGGGTTTCTGTCAACAGCGCTGACTCGGCGAGTCATCTCTCTGACTCGTCGAGTCCATTAATTAACCACGTCACCAAGTCGCGACCCTACTCGACGAGTTGAGGCACCGACTCGTCGAGTCCCTCCAAAGTCCTTTAATTAAATGCTCAAAACAATATACCTGGTAAACCGGATGTTACACCTGGATAACATCTCTAAGGGAGGACGGCCAAAATGCTCTCCTACCGTATAACATCTCTAAGGGAGGACGGTCGATGCTTGCGTGGTAGCTATTATTGTAGGAAAACTCTGTCAAGGGAAGCTAAGTATCGCAGCTACCACCGAAGTCTAATACGCATGCCCGCAGCATGTCGTCCAAGGTCTGGATGGTCCGCTCACTCACACCATCCGTCTAGGGGTGAAAAGTCGTACTATAATGCATACGAGTACCCAACTCGTCATGAAATTTCTTCCGGAATCTGGAAGTGAACCGTACATCTCGGTCAAAAATCATGGAAACTAGCACTCTGTGTCGAGTTACTACCTCTCGGATGTAGATGTCGGCCTGCTTCTCGGCCGAAATGCTCTCCTGGATCGGGATGAAATGGGCACTCTTGGTCAACTGATCCACGATGACCCAAATCGAATCCACTCCCCGTGCAATCCTGGGAAGCTTCGTGATGAAATCCATAGTAATATCCTCCCACTTCCACACAGGGATATCCAACGGCAGCGTCTTTCCGTGAGGCCTCTGGTGCTCTGCCTTGACCTTCATGCAGGTCAAGCATCTCTCAACGTACCAGGCTACATCCCGCTTCATGTAGGGCCACCAGTAATCAGGACGAAGATCTCTGTACATCTTCGTCGCCCCGGGATGCATGGAAAATATGGACTTGTGCGCCTCCTCCATCAGGATCTGGCGCACACCGCCTGCTTATGGAACCTACACTCTGCGGTGAAGTGTCAACAGCCACCGTCTATCATAGTCGAAGGAGGAAATCTGGACCATATACGCTCACTCTTTCGGTGTTCCTCCTTTATAGCCTCCATCTGGGCCTCCCGGATCTTCTCCAGAAGCGGAGTCACTACTGTCATCCTCTGACAGATGTCTCTGATCGGGGCCGTGAATGCCTTGCGGGTAAGGGCATTAGCCACAACATTGGCCTTCCCCGGGTGGTAAAGGATCTCACAGTCGTAATCCTTCACCACATCTAACCACCGGCGCTGCCTCATTTTCAGATTCGGCTGATCCATGAGGTACCTCAAGCTTTTGTGCTCCGTGTAAATGGTACAACGGACCCCATAGAGGTAGTGTCGCCAAATCTTGAGGGCAAAAACAACCGCCCCTAACTCTAGATCGTGCAGCGGGTAGTTCGCCTCGTGAAGCTTCAGCTGCCTCGAGGCGTAGGCGATGATGTGCCCTCTATACATCAACACTGCGCCCAAACCCGAAATGGACGCATCGCAGTATACTACAAAATCCTCAATGCCCTCTGGCAGGGCTAAAATCGGCGCCTCGCACAACCTCTGCCTCAATGTCTCGAACGCTGCCTGCTGCTCAGGCCCCCAGCGAAATACAACGACCTTCTTCGTCATCCGGGTCAAGGGTATTGCTATCTTGGAGAAGTCATGTATGAATCTCCGGTAATAGCCTGCTAAGCCGAGGAAACTCCAAATCTCATATGGAGACTTCGGAACCTCCCATCTCATCACGGCCTCCACTTTGGTCGGGTCAACCAAAATATCGTTCTGGTTGACGAGGTGCCCCAGAAATTGCACCTCGCGCAACCAGAACTCGCACTTGGAGAACTTGGCATACAAGCTCTCCCTCCTCAGGGTATCTAACACCTCCCGCAAGTTCTCCTCGTGCTGCTCCTGCATCTTGGAGTAAACCAAGATCTCATCAATAAAGACTATCGCAGACCGATCCAGCATCGGTCTGCACACGCGGTTCATGAGGTCCATGAACGCAGCAGGGGCATTGGTGAGCCCAAAGGGCATCACCACGAACTCGTAGTGGCCATAGCGAGTCCGTAAATCAGTCTTCTGTACGTCCTCATCTCTGACTCGCATCTGGTGGTAGCCTGAACGCAAATCTATCTTGGAAAACCAGGATGCCCCCTGTAAGTGGTCGAATAGATCATCAATCCTCGGGAGTGGGTAACGGTTCTTCACCGTTACCTTGTTCAGCTCCCGGTAATCTATACACATCCGATGCGATCCGTCCTTCTTCTTCACAAAGGCGAACTGCTCGGCCTAATGAATCCATTATCTAACAGCTCCTGCAGCTGTGTAGACAACTCTTGCATCTCAAAAGGAGCCAACCGATATGGTGCCTTGGCTATCGGAGCCGCACCAGGAACTAGGTCGATCCTGAACTCCACCTGTCTCTCCGGAGGTATCCCAGGCAACTCCTCTGGAAATACGTCTGGATACTCTCGCACCACTGACACATCACTCACGTTCGCCTTACCCGCCTCCCGGGTATCCATAACGTAGGCAACATACCCTGCGTAACCTTGCAGGAGGTAGCACTTAGCCCTCGCTGTCGAACACAAAGTTGGTCCACTCTGTGGCCTCTCGCCCTGAATCACCAGCTCTCCCCCACTTGGGGTACTGACGCGTACCAACTGCTGCCCACAGTCGATCACCGCCCCATTAGGGCTCAACCAGTCCATGCCTATGATAACCTTGTTCCCCCTCAAAGGATTGGGAACCAAATCCACAATATACCGCTCGTCGTACAACCTCAAGACGCAATCTATGAAAACCTCTGATGCCCCGACAGATCGGTCGTCAGCAATCTTGACATCTAAAGGACAATCCAACATGCCCGAAGACTCAGAAAACCTCTTGCTAAGTGCAAGAGAGAAAAATGATCGGGTAGCCCCCGAATCGAATAACACCTGAACTGGGATATCGTTCACATGGAACGATACTAACAAAACACGTAAAACATAGAACATAAATAACATAACCGAAATGCAATAAGAGTTAGGGAGAAGAAAACATACCCATCACCACATCCAGTGAGGCACATGCCTCTTCGGCGGTCAGATGGAACGCTCGACTCCTCACCACTGGAGCATCTGACTTGCCGTGTCGGCCATCTGTGATCCGCAGGGTCGTTGGAACTGGCGCTCCTGATGTCAACCTCGGGCAGTTGGCCTTTTTATGGCCCTTCTGATTACAATGAAAGAAAATTAGGTCTGATGTCTGTAAGGTAGGGGTAAGGGCCGTACAATCCCTGCCAGATTGCCCGAGCTTGCAGCACTTATAGCAGCCCGACGATCCCAATATGCAAACTCCCTCGTGCGTCTTGCCGCATTTCCCACAGCGGCTCCGGCCCTGCTGTCCGTTCGACCTAGAGTCGGATCCCTTGGGTTTCTTCCCCGAAACCCCAGTCACCTGCTTGCCTCCGCCTTCCTCTTCCGGATGTGCTCTATATCGATCTCCCGCTCTCTCGCCTTGGCTATCATGTCTGCCTCATATCAAGAAACTCCCTGGCCAGCTGCTGAATCTCCACAGCTGGCGCAAACTCGACCCTAAACCTGGTCACAAAGTCCGACCAAGTCATAGCCTCAATGGTTGGGGCTCCCAACGAGTCACTGACTACCTTCCACCAGTCTCTAGCTCTGTCTCTCAAACATCCCACACCATACCGGACCTTCGACCCCTCAGGACAGAAGCTCATCAACTGTGTAGACTCGATGTCTGCAATCCATTTCCTGGCCACAATGGGGTCTTTCACCCCGTGAAAGTATGGCGCACCACACCCCCTGAAGTCCTTGAAGGAGAGTGTGCGAGTCCCTGACTGGCTAGATGCCATGTCACTCTGAAATGCCCTGAGGCGATCCTCCATCAGCTCAATGATCCCTTCCTTGATCGACCCGAAAATCACCGGGGTCGCCTCAAGTATGCCTCTCGTAATCTCAGTTGCGATAAAATCGCGTAGTCCGTCATCAACCGGATTGGAACCTACACCCGAACCTGAACCTGAACCTGACCCAGAACCCGAACCTCCTGCTCAGTGACGTGTCACCACCATTCTGAAACAAAACACATAATCGTCAGGGTCATACATGACCTCGAGAGGTCTCACACACTCTACAAGCTCCCTGGTTCTATCTGAGCCCTCCTTTACTCGAGTACGGATCCTCTGCTTTCAGTAGTACGGGCCCATACTACCTTCCACATCTATCCGTACATTCCTCAAGGATTTCCTTGAATTTACCAAGTCCCTTTCACTAATACTGCTCGCAGCACTAATCTCATCCTAGGCTTACCCTAGGGTAACTCTCCGACCTACTCTCCGCCATCAGCTGCATAAGAAATCCCTGCTTCCTTTACCTAACTAGCTCGTGAATACCATTACATATCACTAAGACCAGATAATTTTTCGAATGAGAGGTCCTACCCTACAACGGTTGGACTCAAACAAGAGCTGCGAGATAGGGCTAGACCTAACCTTCTAAAATTATTTATTCCTTGCAATTTGTAACTTAACGTATTTGTTTACTAATTTGTTAAAGATAACTAGAACTACTAAAAGCACAAAGCAAGCAGCATTCGGGCACGAGTAACCAAACCAAGCATATCCTATTCAGGCCATCATATCACTGACTAATCAGTTCTAGAATGTAATTCAATAAGCACATATAGCAGGCACATAAGGCATCTTCCTAGATCCTTAGCCCTAATCTAGCATGCAGTTCTCATACACATACATCAGGCATATAAGGTATCCTTCCTAGATCCTCAGCCCTAATCTAGCATGCAGTTCTCATAATCATATCATATATCATAACAAACATGTGTGGGTATCTTGGGGAAAACTTACTTGAGCCCGGCCGATTGCACGCATCACACACCTTGTTCTTTCTCAAAACTCTTTATTTTAATTTTTAGAAAAACTATGTTCTTGTAAAAATCTTTCAAACCCTCGATTTGAGCCCAGACACCCCCGAAGGTGTGCCTGAATACCTCAAACCAAGGCTCTGATACCAACTTTTAACATCCCAAATTTCAAGACCAAAAATTTCATTTTTAATTTAAAGTTTCATAAAACAGATTACTGAAAATGACATCAATGTTATCTCATATCATGAAAACCATAAGTCAACCATCTCAAAAACATATCATAGGAAAATAATGTCATAGTACAAATCCCAAGAATCTCATGTGCGGAAAATCGTGTGTGCGATGTGCTGCTATCGTGCCGGCTCCTTTCCCTTCGAAGAAGAAGGACCTGAAACAAAACTGAAAACTGTAAGCACAATGCTTAATGAGTTCCCCCATCATACCATATACCATACAATAACATATTGTCTAACATGTCCGAGTACTGGACTACCCCTTCGGTCTCTTTCAACCGGTAACTGCCTAGCATATTAGGGTGCTGGCCTACCCCTTCGGTCTCTTTCAACCGGTAACATGCCTAGCATATCAGGGTGCTGGCCTATCCCTTCGGTCCTTTCGACCGGTACCGGGGACTATTTCACCCCCTATTTCTAGCATATAACATCCTAGTACATAAACACATAAGTCATATATTGCCTAGCTTATCAGGGTGCTGGCATACCCCTTCGGTCCTTTCGACCGGTACTGGGGCCTATCCTACCCCTCCTACCACTATCACATAATATCATAGCACACTAGCACATAAAGCATAACAGATAGTGGCATACCAGATAATTATCACAAAGACAGTCATCTCTACTATAACTCTTACTGGTGGGCCGACATTGGTGCCTTCGACCCACTTTTACTGGAAGGTAACTCACCTCAAATGTCGTGTAGTAGCTGAACTGTCCTCGTCTCTGGGATCAACTCCTCTCAAACTCCTGCACATAAAAATCTCCTTCAATTACCCTTTCATACTCATAACCCCTTTAAGGGTCAACTCTGGTCAATGGTCAAAGTCAAAGTCAACATCCTGGTCAAAGTCAACATCCTGGTTGACTCAACTCGCCGAGTTGGTCCATCAACTCGTCGAGTTCCATGATCCATAAAACCCTGGAAATCTCGATCCAAATCGTCGAGTTCTTTCATGAACTCATCGAGTTCCTCCTCATAACAGAGTCGGGACATTATACTCACAACTCGCCGAGTTCTTCAATCTTCAAAACCCAAAAACCATGGCCAACTCGCTAAGTCATCTCCTAGACTCGACGAGTTTGCTCAGTAACAGAAAAGGTTGGGGGATCACAACCCAACTCACCGAGTTAGATGAACAACTCATCGAGTTCCCCTTACTCTAAATTCATTCAGTCACTTCCAATCGAGTTTAATGCTTTCAAACCATAGATCTGGTCCCCTAGGACTGAGTTACCACGTAAAGTTGCTAACTTTACGTTCATGCATGGTGTCATGAAACTAGAAACACCAAAACTAAGCTATATAAGAGATCTAGGTCATGGGGAAGGACCAAGGCTTGATAAAGCTAGCAACTTTAAGCCTCATAAGCGCATGAGTTCCTAGATCTGAAGTCACAACTTCATGATACACTCAAATCCCAAAAATGACTTCAATATGGCCCAAAAGTGACAAAATACAACCCTAAATGAAGATCTAAGCGATAGAAATCCAAGGTATCAACTTTATACCTCAAATGAGTCATAAATGCAGCTCAATTTCGGGATCTACTGGCTTCCTCTTGAATCCTCAAATTTCTCCTTCCTTCTCAAGCTTCAAAATCACCAAGAACACATAATAATGGCTCAAAAACACTCAAAAGTGGATTAGGGTTTCGTGGCTAGGGTTTGGGGTGATGAAGGATGCAAGTAAGGCCAACCTTTGGTGGTTAAGGTGTTTAAATAGGGTGCAAAACCCTGAAAATTAGGGTTTCACTCTGGCAGCCCTACTCGTCGAGTTGAGGCTCTCAACTCGTCAAGTAGACTTCAAGTCCCGCGTCCAAATTCCATTCCTACTCGGCGAGTTTGGGGCCTCCAACTCGTCGAGTCCCTTTACAAAAATGAATAATTTGATTTAAAATACATACCAAGATCCGGGTGTTACATATATGCTCTTAAGTATCAATCAGATGGGTCATTGGAGAGATATACAGCCAGACTTGTTGCGAAAGGCTACACTCAAACATATGGGATATATTATAATGAAACGTATGCTCTTGTGGCTAAACTAAACACTGTTAGACTTTTATTGTCATTGGCAACAATTCTCAATTGGAGCCTATAACAATTTAATGTGAAAAAACGTGTTTCTACATGGAGACTTGGAAGAAGAGGAATATATGGAGCCACTACCCGGATTCAATCAAAAGTTTGGTACTAACCAGGTTTGCAGGTTAAAGAAAACTTTATACGGTCTCAAACAATCACCAAGGGCATGGTTCGGGAGATTTACCAAAGCCATGAAAAGAATGGAGTTTGAACAAAGTCTGGGAGATCATAGTTTATTTGTCAAAATATCAAAAGACGGGAGGATTACTGCTTTAATCGTCAATGTAGATGATATAATCATCACATGAGATGATGTGGAAGAGATAAAGAAATTGAAGTTGCAATTATCAAAGGAATTTGAGATCAAGGACCTAGGAAGACTCAAGTACTTCCTTGGAATTGAAGTTGCACACTCTAAGGTTGGAATTTTTATTTCCCAACAAAAATATATATTGGACCTACTCAAAGAAACATGAATGATGGGGGTGCAAAACTTCATAAATTCCTATGGATTAGCAGTGCAAACTTGGGAAAGGATTGGATGGACAGGAAGTTGATAAAGGATGCTATCAAATATTGATTGGGAAGTTCATTTATTTAGAACATACAAGACCCGATATAGCCTATGCAGTAAGCGTACTCAGCCAATACATGCATGCTCCTCGAGAGGTACATTTAATAACCGCATACAAGGTACTTCAATATCACAAAGCTACTCCAGGAAAAGGAAATCTATGTAGAAGAAATGGGAGACTGGACTTAGCAACATATACAGACGCAGATTGGGGTCGATCCCCTTTCGAATTCCGATCCACCTCAGGATATTGCACCTTTCTTGGAGGTAACCTGATCACATGGAGAAGTAAAAAAGCAATCGGTCGTCTCTAGATCAACTGTTGAAGATGAGTTTCGAGCAATGGCTCAAGGCATATGTGAACTTCTTTGGATACGAATCATCCTAAGGGACCTTGGTATTAAGTATGAAGGTTTTATGAAGATCTATTGCGACAAAAAATCAGCTATCAACATTGCTCACAACCCTGTACAACATGATCGCACCAAGCATGTGGATATTGATCGCCATTTCATCAAAGAAAAAATACATAGTGGAGTAATATGCACTCCTTACATTCCTAGCAACCAACAACTGGCGAACGTTCTAACAAAAGGACTCCTTAGTTCTTCGTTTCAAGGCATCACTGACAAAATAGGAATGGAAAACATCCATTCAACATATTGAAGCGGGTGGACAACTCAAGTTGTTGACAGAACATCAATAAATCCACCAGATCATAGGAATGATTTCCAGCTAGTTGATTCCCTTATTCCTAGCTGATTGATTTAGTAAAATTGCTTATCTTTGGAAATGATCTGATCCTGTAAATATGTATAGTAATTAGTGTATATGATTTCTTTCCACTCCAATGTCCCAAACATTATACTATATATAGTGTTTTAGTCTTCATGATGATACACGACATTTTAGGGAACTATTTAGTTTAGCTTCACCACTACCTCCATACTTTTTGTCGTGTGGGTCAGACTTCAAGAATTTACTTTTCTTTTCGGACCTTGAAGATCCCTCAAGCTTTCTTTTCTTCCCTGCATCAGCTTTTTTCTTGGCCTTTCTCCCTTACACGGGTCTCAACATTATTAGATGCCCAGATGGATGATTTTAGTGTGATTGCTTGTTCGACCATTGGACCAAAATCTGCCGATAGTCCATTAGCAAACTTATTCACCTTGGAAAGATCGGTGGGAACCAGGTAAGGAATTAGTTTCATATTCTCAGTAAAGGCTGCAACATACTCACTGACGCTCATTTTAACCTTTTTCAGATTGTGGAATTCATTGTTAATCTCCAGAAGGTCTTGTTTAGAGTAGTATTGCTTCTTCAGCTCTTACATAAAGCTTTCCCAAGGCATCTTCCTTGCTTCTCCCTTCATCACGGAGTCAACTAAAAAATTCCACTAGCTCAGTACTCCGGTCTTTAGTTTCCTAACCGCAAGGATGGTCTTCTATCTGTTGCTGCAGTCGCAGCTCTCAAACACCATCTCCATCTCGGAGATCCAATCCATAACTTCTACTTGTTTATGCTCCCGAAAAGACTTGGAAGTTTGGTAGACATAAATTCTTTTTACTTGAATCCATTCCTTTGAATTTCCTCATCATGGTTGTTCCTTCTAACCCTTTGAGGTTCAGCTCGGCTAAAAGTCTGGCTATTGTTCCCTTCCTATGATGGTTCTTCATTGAGTTCAGGTTGTTCAACAGGTGTCGTGGGTTCTCTTCTATTCTCTCGAATTAGTTTCCCTGTCTCTTCCCTTTGTTCGGTCATCATAGCCCGAATCATTTCTTCGACTCCTGCCATCGTGATTGGTTCGGGTATAGGTACTTCATCTGGTGTATGCTCGACTACACGAGGCTCAGCTGATGGTTTCCATTACTGTTTCCTAGTCTGCTTCTATATCTTACTATGTTGGTCTGCATACATTCAATATACCGAGACGAAAATTTAAGGTAGGGAAGGTTTTATTTATGGTAGAAGCATAAGTCCTCCTTATCCCTCCAGAAAGTTACATGTCGGTTCTAATGCCGTAATTAAACGTTTAGAAGCCAAAGTTACATGTCGGTTCTAATGCCGTAATTAAACGTTTAGAAGCCTTAACACATAAATTTATTTATTCTAAGTTATGGTCAACAATAAACCCTTCATCTATTCAAGTATTAGTAATATAGGTTGGTAACCGAAGGCATACTACAAATCATTTAACACATAAGTGCAAATTAGGCATCTTATCCTAAGGTAAGCTAGTGCTTGCGCCAATTCATGTGTACTACCTAAAGTATAATAGATACATGTCTCACGATCATCGCTTAACATTCTAAGTTTAAGTCTAGAAATCCTCAAATATTCCTAGTTCGCTTAAACTAATGCTCTGATACCAACAGTGACATTCCCATTTTTACAGCCATTTTAAAACTTTTTATTTATGCTTATTTAAAACAGAGTTTATTTATAAATGCAAAATTCGGTCCCATAAAAGCATTTCCGAAGAAATGTTTTCCATTGATTTATAAAATATTGGGATGTCATAACTGATACAAAACATAAGCATAAACAAACCTTACAGTATCTTAGACTATTTCTCTACATCTCCTTGAATCTCTCATAATTCATGTACATTAATACTGCTACTTGTGATACAAAGAAGCTGAGTGGGTCAGGTTGGGAAACCTGGTGAGTACATAGGGATTTCAAACCACAATAATATAGTTAACATGTTTAATTATCAAACAATTAACCCGATTACCCCATCCCCATTTTCTTCTTTATTTTTCCCAAAGGATCTATCGTAAGGGTCATCATAGTCATCGTTGCTAATAGTACTGTTACATGAATTTCTCCGCAATACATGTCAATAGATTTTCTTTCTATTTCCATTCCTAAGGATCTATCCTAAGGATCTTCTTAATCATCGTTGCTGACAGTATTGTTACATGGATTTCTCTGTAATATGTGTCAGTAGGTCCTATCTTACAATTCTTCATGATCATTTTTGCTAACAATACTGTTACATGAACTCCTCTGCAATATGTGTCAGTAGGTTAGATTACAACAAATGAGCATGAAGTCCATCGCTGCATGCGTTCCACGTGATGGTCATGAATAGTCTAGTGGTCGTCACCTATACTCTGTTAAGTGACTACATCGTTGGTACGCTAGTATCATTCCTACATCGTTAGTACACTAGTACCATTTCTACATCTTTGGCACACTAGTACCATCTCTACATCTATCATCGTACTAGGGCATCTTATCTTTCGTCATAGTATGACATCTTTCATTACCCTTCGTTACCCAATGTATTATATTCATAAAAATACATATATGGTATAAATCATATAATATTTTGATGGGTTTTGCGCATAACGACATTCCTATGGTGTACATGCAAACCTAATTGCTTTGGATCTAGGTTTTTCTCTATTGAACATACAACAATGAATACCAAAGCAATAACCCTAAGAACTAGCATACACAATTCGAAAATCACATATGATTAGGGTTAGAAACCTTACCTTACTTGTTATGTAGGAATAACAAGAACAATCCTTCTTGATATTGACTTCTGAAATCCTAGTGCCCCAAGTGCTGCACCTCTAATGGAGTCACAAACACCCAATGCAAGAGGAATGACTTAGGAGAGAAGGATTTCGGCCACCTTAGGGTTTCATAAAGCATGAGACGAAAATCCTTAATATTTTGGTCTATTTATACTTGTGGCTGCTAGGGTTTTAGGTGGAAACCCTAATATGACTGCTTAGGCCTTAATCAGCCCATGGACACCTTCTAGAATACCCCTTGGACAAATTCTTTATGGGCTTCCCATAGAATTCGTCCAACCTTATTCCAAGGTGATCCATCAGCCCAATTACAACTATCAGTGATTTGCAATATCAGTCCTTAATTATTTAATCAGTCACTTTTGACCACTAAATTAATTCTAAATTAATTTCTGATCAATAATAATTAAATAATATGATATCCAAATAATATATTAATCTTGTAATATATTAATAAAACCATTTTAAGTACAAATTTATTATTCATATAATAAATTCTACTCTCTCTCCTCTTGCATCCTATCAAGTTGCATGAGTGAAGGCAACCCAAAAGGACCATGCTCATAATCAAATCAAGTACCTAGCAACAATAGTTATGGGCTTATACACCTAATCCAACAGTCTCCCACTTGGATAAGTCTAATAACTATTATTGCAAGTACAACTTCAGAATCTGATTAGCAATAGTAGCTTTCAAAAGCCGCTGTCGAACTCTGATCTTATCAGTAACGCGTCCTTTAGATAAGGGATCATATATTCCACCGTTCTACAAGATATCGTATGAACTGAGACATGGATTATAATCATTCTCTTTGTCCATGTGTTGTTTCCTGATTTCCGATTTATGACGACTGACAACAGACTACAATTGAGCACATCAACTTAGTCCAGGCTTGGCCAAGCGCTTAGGGTGTCATCACTAAATCATCGAGGGGCCGACAGATATCGCTTTTATCCCACATTGGGTAAAAGGAACGGAAAACTTCGACTCATATACTTGCACTATTTACTCATCAAATCACACACAACAATACATTTTATAACATCAAGTTACTGATACGTTTACGTATTATCAATGTGCAACCGACTCGCAAACAACAACTCATATGTCTCCGTTTCAAGAATATAAGATATTATCGTCTCACAATCACTCGTGATAAAATCCATGAAGTGATTCACGTGAGTGTGGGTTTAATCAAATACTCAAATCTTATTTCATGAGCACTCATGAACGTTGCAGCAAACTTTTGCTATGTCTAAACACTTTAGACAATCTACAAGCCAGTTCATGACAGTCTTGCCTTAATACTTACTTCCAACGTATGATCGACTGTGGATAGTTTAAATAATCGTATTATATAGTAAGTCAAAACATGCGAAGTGAAACACAAGAATAATCGAATCCAATATGGTCTCAAAACTTTTGAGTATAAATAAAACACCTTTTATTTAATCACCATATTGATCAAACATTATTCATTGTATAATGTTTCGGATAGTCAACTTAATACTTGAATTAAAACAATAGTTATCCCATGCTCCAAGCATGCACACTATGTTTACCTATGGTTCATACTTTGTGAAATAGATCAATTGAACACATTTCCAATGATGCTCACTTCACAATCCCTAATCCTTATCACAAGTGTAAGAATACCAAATTCTTTCCACTATTAGAATGTGTTAGATTCTAACATTTTACGCAATGATCCTTTTGTAATGTCATAGCACCAAAGTCACAAAGACTTTTCCAAATGATATTACAAAGTGCTCTATTGGATATTGTTACAAGACAACTCCATAGATATGAAGTCTCACATTAAAAGTACATTCCTTTGAACATCCTTTTTGCATAAAAGTTTCTAACCGACACATAGATTCTAAATATTCATCTCCCATTATGGAAACATTTCCATATTCTCCATATGACAACTCATTCTTAATAGAATCCTATCTATTCATAATAATGTCAATATGGTCCATTCATTACTATACTTCCAACTGCCCACAAGTGATCAATCCTTGGCGAACCTTAGACTGTCCTTGACAGTTGTTTAATAACTTTAGTCATATCCGGTTCTAATTTGTTTTCCCTCTTAATGCCCTAGGCATTTGGAAAACACAAAACAGACGAATATTATAGCATACGCAATCTATCCTATACCCGAAGCGTATGGGATATGATTCATAATGTCTTACATAAAGACATGATACTTTACCAGTCTCTTGCTATAATATTTCCATATATAGAATTCCCAATGTTGAAACATTTCAACTTGATATTCATATATGCTCATGACTAAGTATGATTAAAATTTCTTAACCTAAACTTTCAGATTTGAAATGAAGTATAAGTATCCTCTCCCTTACTATAGCGAAACAACTTTTCAAACTCTGCAACTTTGCAAATTACAACTCTATTTCCTATAAATAGCATTACTAACTTGCAACACTTAACATAATGATTATGCTCCCACTAGCATAATAATTACTTCTTACCAGCATAACACTTATGCTCCCACTAGCTTTGACATGTACCTAGAAATCAGTTGGACTTCTAGAAATCAATACTTATTAACTTTCTTACCAAAGTTCAGATTTCTGATATGAGATGTTTCGATAAGCTTTATCTAAGCTTCTCAAGCTCATACACCTTCCATTAGAAAGCTCATATGTATGTCTAAACTATTTCAGAACTTACAACAGTAATTCCCGAATGTTCTGACTATTTGCCATTTCTCACAATTTGAACTATGAAGAGGGATGCCATAATCATAATCAAAATTGAGAATGAAAATATCACAATTGCTAACTCTTTAAAATCCACTTAGTGAAAGCGTTTCCTCACACTCATTTTCATGAAGTGGAGAGAAACCTTGCCACTTAGATTTTATGGTGTATGTGTTCCTATCCATGTGAATTTGTCATTTCCAACCACTATCATAAGATAAGGTCTATGAAAAATTTAAACTCATATGGACTGAACTTGTTCAATCTTAATTTCTTGCCATATGGTAGCAGAAGGGCCTACCAAGTCTTCCAAGTTGTTCAGCCGCTCACCCATATAGATCAATGAACTTTCACTGATCCAGGTGCTTTTCCTTATGCAAACAATTGAGAACCCGTAGAACTCACATGCACAGTCAACTCAACTGGAATAGGCACAGAAACCAGAATGTGTCAATCACGATAGGTTGTAAACCTCAAGTCGTGTGCTAGTGATAAACAATAGGCTTATTCTTGATTAATTCTTGAACCTTTTCAAGATCTTTAAGACTCCCACTGGCCTCTTGACATATAATATTATCTTGTCAAGAAACGTTCCTTGACAACCAAATATTCAAGAGTTACTGCGGGTTCTTATCAAGACAAACACTATACACAATTGGTCTTAGTCGGTCTTTGTCTTATCCAAGACATCACAACTCACCAATTTCAAATGTGCAAGAGTAAGAAGCATTTCTACTCCATATTTGATGAGTGTTATAAACCTTCTTAAGATTATGTCACTCAAGCCACGATCTTGGAATGTGACTCTAAGACTGAATTTTGGAACGAAGTATGATTTATCTTTTTGATTTTAACCATCTCAACAATTCACGATTCCTTTTCTTAGCCATACAAATGCACTAAGATGTCCTTAGAGGATCAATTGTGATACGGTTCCACAATCACTAAGATGATCATAAAACACGATACTTAAGTACCCTCCTTTCCTTTCAGATTGGAGAAACTTTTTTCTTTCTGCCTAATTGATTCTTCTTATTCGTTCTGCCATACATTGAAACTTTTCCAATGATTCCGAATTACACTTAATCTTGTAAGCATAATCATATTTACTAACCTTTTAGTAAATCATGACGAATATTCTTCTCGTTCTTTGTGGTGGACTTGACCAGTGCGCAACAATGTGGACTAGATCCCCTAGTCCTTCACTTGACTCACATCTATATGTGAACAAGGAATTAGTCTTAATTTCCCAAATACGAAGGTTCTCATTCATCACACAATACAAGTTACATGATTCCAAGTTTCTGTCCAATTGAAACTTGGGTGATGAGAATCTTTCCTTATTTGGTAATTTCTGACACTACCACAAACGATATTAAGAATCAAATCCATTTTTAATATTGCTAACAACAGAAACATAATAACATCAATTTTCACAAATGCCATTGCAAGGAAATATAAAATAAGATAAAATCAAATTTTTTCTTTTATTTATAAAATGCGGAAAAACTTGTCCTTACAACGCAATTACAAATGAAAACTATCTTATGAAATATTCCTAAGCAATCTTTCATAACTCCTAAGCAGCAGCTCAAAAATCCGATCATCGAACCATGCGATCGAAATCCATTTCTTCACGATCAGACTCAACTCACTCTTCTTTTAAGCTTCCTTTCTTTTCTTTGATCCTACAAAACATCAAAATGAAATCTTATCACATCATGTATTAAGAATCTACAAATAGGAACTTTATAAAGTTAGATAGTGGACTTACCTAAAGTAGAGTTATACATTTTGACTTTACCATCCTTGCGATCCTTGAGGTAGATATAGCAGCTTCACATCCAATGCCCCTTCTCTTGGCAATAGAAACATATGGACTCTTTGGGAATGACACAAGGGACAATCTCAGAATTTGCCTTTCTCTTATGGTCAAACTCTTTGACCATGGCAGATTTCTTTCCCTTAGGATAAGAAATCCTTTCTGGACTATCGTTGCCATTGCCTATGTCCATGGATGTTTGGGAAGTAGATCTACCAATCAAATTTGCTTTACCAGTGCGCCAAATCATTGCTGATTCAACAGCAATAAGCAAATAGGTAAGATCAATGAGGGTCACGCCGTGGTCGTCCATATAGTAGTCTTTAATGAACCCGCTATATGACTTAGGAAGTGATAGAAGAACCAAGTCAACAGCAAGCTTCCTCGAGACTTCGACACCCCCAGCCTGTCAATATGCAACTTCATCTCCAAGACTTGAGCACATATAGACTTTCTATCTTCGTGTTTGCTTGCCAATAGGGCTTGAGTGACCTTGAACTTTTCAAGTCTTCGAACACGTGGGTCAAGGAGAACTATTAGAGGAGGTGGAGGAAGTGAAGTATGATTTCTAGTTCCTCGATCGAATCGTGGAACATCATCTTCATGAGGAAAGCTTTTTCCAAAAGATTTGGGAAGACCATAGTTGTCAGAACTAGACATATACAAGGGGAGAAATTCAAGTTAGTTGATTCAATCCTTAATATAGCACCCAAATAAAATATTAATGCTAGGACCCAACACAATATTCTACAATTCGGAAGAGGGATGCCGTAATCCAATTGCAAAATATTTGAAGGTAGGTAAATGACGATTTACCAATTTCCACCATGAAAAACGAAAATGAACATTTGGTTTTAAATGAATTGAAATTCCTAGATTCTTTGAGATTCATTGAACTTTTCAATGACATGTTTAATCTCGATTATTGATGGGTTTTGAGCACTCTAACACTCCTAAGTGTACATGCAACCCTAAATACCTTGGATCTATGTTTTCTCTATTATACATGCAATTATGAACTTTCCAAGGTATTACCCTATCTAGCATACAATACTTGATACTTAGGTAATCAAATGGATAGAATACATACCTTTGTTTGATGTAGCTTGTCTCCATGAAGCTTGAGTGCCTAGTGCCCCAAGTGTGACACCTCAAATGGTTTACACAACACCAAATGCACATGGAATGACTTGAGAGAAATGGAACACTCCTTGAAATCGTCTAGCCCTCATATTCACACATTAGTGCACGATTTCTTGAGCCATGGGATTCTTTTATATGGTGGCTATTAGGGTTACACCATGTAACTCATAACTTTACCCATTCATTATGCTCCATGGATTTTAACCTCCATGGAGTATCCATGGGTCACCCCATGGACTTAGTCCAACATAAGGAATCTTGGATCACAAGCCCACATATATAAGAATGAATGATTTACACAATCAACCCATATATTTAATTAGTCTCCTTTTGATCACTTAATTAATTTCAAATTAATTCTTGATCAATACGAATTAAATAACCTTATTAATATATTAGAACTTATAATATATTAACCAACCTTAAGTGTTATTTCTCTCATTATAGTCTATCCAAATGCATGATGCCATGCAACCCAAATGGACCATGCCGGGTCGGGTCAAGTCTTACCAATTATAGTTATGGACTTAGACATTAATCCAACAGTCTCCCACTTGGATAAGTCTAAAACTATTATTGCGTATGACTTCAGGAACCGATCAGCAATCGTAGCTCTCAAAAGCTTCTGTCGAACTCTGACCTTGTCGATGAACTCTGACCTTTGTCAATGACTTGTCCATTAGATAAGGGATCATATATTCCTCCATTCTATATATCATATGGACTGAGACATGGATTATCAATCATTCTCTCTGTCCATTTGTTGTTTCCCGATTTCCGATTCATGATGACTGACTGATTGAACAAATCAAATCAGTCCTGGCTTGGCCAAGCACTCACATGTATCATATTTAAATCATCGAGGGGCCCACAAATATCGCTTTTATCCCGAAGGTAAAAGGAATGGATAAACTTCGACTCATATGGCTTGTTCTACTACTTGTTGAATCATACACAAAGGCACGTTTTATAACATCGAGTTACCAATGCGTTTTCGTGGAATCAATGTATAACCAACTCATAGTAACAACTCATATCTCTAGGTTTGAAGAATATAAGATATTATCGTCTCATGATCACTCGTGATAAAATCCATGAAGTGATTCAAATGAGTGCGGGTTGAATCCAATACTCAGAACTTATGAGCACTCATGAGTGTTGTAGCACCACTTTGTCCACCAACTTGGACCTCTACAAACCAACCCATGACAGTCTTGATTCATATCTAATTCCAACATATAACCGACTGTGGATGGTTTGAATAACTTAATCATTCAGGAAGAGCGACTTAGTTATTCTGGAAGTCAAAACATGCAAAGTGAAACACAAGAATAAATGAATCAAATATGGTATCAAACCCTATGAATATAAATAAACACTTTTATTTATCACCATACTGATTACTCATTATTCATTGTTTCGGTTTTATCAACTTTATACTTGAATTTAAAACAATAGTTGTCCCATGCTCCAAGCATGTACACTATGTTATCTAAACACTAGTCATGCCATACACCAAGTATGCATACTATGTTTGTCTATCATCTTTACTTTGTAAAATAGATCAATTGAACATCACTCCAATGATCCTCTTTTCACAGTCCCAAATCCTTACTGCAAATGCAAGAATTCCAAATTCATGTCATTTACTGAAATCTGTTAGATTCTAAACTTATATGCATTGATCCTCTTAATGATTATACACAAAGTCAGAAAGACTTGACAACAATCATTACAGAGCATTCCAAAGGATATCAGCTCCTTGGAAACATCCTTCTTTCATTAAGTTTCCTAATCTTACACAGATTGAATAATTTCTAACTTTGAAACATTTCCATATTCCATTTTGACTATCACTTCTGAACAAGAGTTGCCTCCTTACAGATTATGTCAATATGGTCCTTCCAGAATTAACATTATACTTCCAACTGTCCTTGAGCAACCAATCTTTGGTAAACCTTAGATTGTCCTCGACAATTGCTTAATCATTTTAGTCATATCCAATTCTAGACCTTTTCCCTTCATAATGCCCCATGCATTTGGAAAATTTTAGAAAGGATGAATATAACACATGTAATCGATCCTATATCCGAAGCATATGAGACACGATTCATGATGTCTCACATAAAGACTAAACCAGTCTTTTGCTATAATATTTCCATTTCAAATAATGGAACCATATATAAAATTTCCTTATGTTGAGCCATTCCAGCATGAATTCATATATATATCCTTGATTAAATACGATTAAAATCTCAATCTAAGCTTTTAGAATTGAAATGAAGTATAATTTCCTCTCCCTTAATTATAGCAAAACAACTTTTTCAACCCCTGCAACCTCACGAATTGAAACTTTTGTTTTCTATAATTAACATTGCTAACTTGCAACCTTTGTCATATTTATCATGCTCCCACTAACATGATGATTATTAGCATAACACTTATGCTCCCACTAGCTTTGACATGTACTCAGAAATCAGCTGACTTTCTTACCAAAGTTCAGATTTCTGATACTAGATTGTTTTGATAAAACTTTATCAAAATCATACACCTCTCTTAGATAGCTCACATGTGTGTCTAAACAATTTTAGAACTATGAAAAGGGATGCCGTAATCATAGTCTCAATTGTTTAGACCTTTGCCACTTCTCACAAGTCAATGTTAGTGTGCCGGTAAACCACACACGCTCCACTAACGACTTTGAGAATGCAAATATCACAATTGCTATCTAGCTAAAATCTACTTAGTGAAAGTGTTTCCTCACCATCATTTTCATGAATCGGAGAGAAACCTTATGACACTTAGATTTAATAGTGTATGTGTTCTTATCCATGTGAATTTGTCAAAACCATAATCACAAGACAAGGTTAGTGACAAATCCAAACTCATATTGATTAAACTTGTGCAATCTTAAATTCTTGCCATTTGGCAGCTCAGGTGCCTGCCATTGCTTCCAAGTAGTTGTGCAACCAATTGAGAACTCTCAGAACTCCTATGCAAAGCCAACTTGAATAGGCACAAAAATTTCAACACGATAGGTTATAAACCTCAAGTCGTGTGCTAGTGAAGGACTTTAGGTTTTATTCTTGATTAAGTCTTGAAACTTTCAAGAGCTTTAAGACTCCCACTGTCCTCTTGACATATAAGACTCCCTTGTCAAATATTCAAGAGATAGTGCGGATTCTTTATCAAGACTAACACTTTACACAATTGGCCTAAGTTGGTCTCTGTTTTATCCAAAACATCACAACTTACCAATTTCAAATGTACAAGAGTAGATAACCTTTTACTCTTACATTTGACTAGTGTTAACAAACCCTCTTTAAGATATGTCACTCAAGTTACAATCTTGGAGTATGACTCTAAGAATTTTTTTGGAACGAAGTATGACTCATCTTTTTGATTTAACCATTTCAACAATTCATGACTCCTCTTCTTAGTCATAAGAATGCACTAAGATGACTTTAGAGGACCAATTGTGATATGGTATCTTAATCATTAAGATGATCATAAACATGATACTAAAGTACTCTCCCATCTTCTCAGATTTGAGAAACTTTTATCTTTCTGCCATACTTTGATTCTTCTTATTCGTTCTGTCTCACATTGAAACTTCTCCAATGCTACAGACTTATACTTAAACTTATAAGTATAACCATATTTACTGAACTTAAGTAAATCATGACGAATAGTCTTCTTGATCTTTTGTGGTGGACTTGACCAGTGCACAAGAATATGTACTCGATCCCTTAGTCCTTTCCTTATTCACATAAGGAATTAGTCTTAATTTTCCAAGCTGAAAGTTCTCATTCATCATACTATACAACTTGCATGATTCCAAGTTTCGGTCCAATTGAACCTTGGGTGATGAGAATCTTTCCTTATTTGGCAATATTAGACACTACCACAACCGAAAGAATCAAATCCAATTTTCCAATATTGTTATCAATGGAATCTTATAAGCAACAACTTTTCACAAATGCCATTGTAAGGATACTTAAAATAAATAAAATCAAAACCTTTTTCTTTTATTTTAAAACTTTGCGGAAAAAATTATCCTTACAATCCATATGAAAACCTTGTTGTTATCTATTCCTAAGCAATATAAATATCATAACTCTTAAGTAATAGCCCAAAATTCTGATCACCGAACCATGCGATTGAAATCCATCTTCGCGATCAGAATCAGCATGTACTTAATAGAGTTAGACAATGGACTTTACCTGAAGTAGAGCCAAACTTATTGACTTTAACATCCTTAGGTAAATTTGGCAGCTTCGTAACCAATGCCCCTTCCTTTGGCAATAGTTACCTATGGACCCTTGATAATGGGACTATCTCAGACTTCGCCTCTCTCTTTACCATTGGGTCAACCGAGTTGACTATGGCCGATCCCTTTCCATTGGGAAGAGAGAGCTTTACTGGATATCCAATGTCATCATTGTCAATGTCCATAGCGTTTTAGGAAGTTGATCTTAGCAAATAGATAAGATCATTAAGGGTCTTGTCTTAGTCTGTTTCATAGGATTCCCAAAAGAACTCACTATGTGACTTAGAAAGTAGTTGAGCCACCAACTTTCTCAAGACTTTGACACCCAACTCTCCCGACTTGTCAATATGTGACTACATCTCCAAGATGTGATCACACCTAGACCTTGCCTTGCCAATAGGGCTTGAGTGACCTTAAACTTTTTAGGAACTTGTGGGTTAGGGAGAATAATTAGAGGAGGTGAAAGAAGTATGATATCCATGGGACATCATCTTCATTTAGGAAATCTTGTTTCAAGAGATTTGGGAAGATCATAAATGTCTAGACCAGACATCTTTTTGGGAGATATTCAAGATAGTTGATTTAAAGTCCTTAATATGACACCCAATATGAAATATTAAGGCTAGGATCCAACAAGCTATTTATAACTGGAAGAGGGATGCTGTAATCCGAGTTATAAAATAGTTGAAGGTAGGTAAATGACGATTTACCAATTTCCACCATGAAAAACGAAATAATGTAATTAGGTTTTTAATTGGATTTGAAACTCCTAGATCTTTTGAGATTCATTGAACTTTTCAATGGCATGTTTCAATCTCGAGTGTGCCCTTCAGGTTTTGTGACTGGGATGCCGAGGATCACAAAACAAGGTGTGAAGTAACCATGCAAATATACTTGGTACCCTTAATATTTACCCCTCAATCGATGTGCCGGTTAACCACACGAGCTCCACCGATACTATGATAAATATTAAGTTACCCTTTGCCTACTTTGTTAAATCCAGGTTAGTGTGCCGTTTAACCACACACGCTCCACTAACGGTTTAAACAAAGTGCAAAGTGTAATTTCATGGATTAGCACCTTATTCACATTTTCCTAAGTAACTAAGATGGTCAATTTATAAGTGTTTAGTTACTTAGTATTTATCATTAATACTTTTAATGAAGGGAGAATTATAGTCCTTGTCCTACCCGTTCGGCTAACGACCCTCCACCAGTCAAGGAAGCGGTGGGTGAGAGTGGACACCCATTAAACTGCCATTTTATAGGCAGTAACCTTATACCCCCTTATAGACCGGCTTCGTGAATGAGACCTACTAACGGTAAGACTGACATGCTCTTATACATATATTTATTATTAACTTATAATACTATAAAGTATAAGGGTTGAATTTTAACTTTTAAAATTCTAAGGGCTAACTTGGAATTAAAGTATTCATGGGGAAAACTTTACAAATTCCAAAAAATTGAGGGCAAGTTTTGAAAATATTCAAAACTAATTAATTCCATAACTTATGTGTTTAAAGTAGTTTTAATTAAAAAAAAAACTCTTCAAGTTCCATAACTTGAGGACAAGTTATGGAAGACTTTAAACTAATAAAAGAATGTAACTTTTCTTTATTTTTGTAACTTATGGAACTAATTAAGGTTACACATTTTATCATTTAATGAAGTGACTCTTGAACCTCCATAACTTGAGGACAAGTTATGGAGTCATAAAACCATTTAATGAGGACAAGACTCTTCATTTTTGTAACCATTGCCAACTTTTTATGAGTTTTATGAAACTTAAATGTGACTTTTCATATAACTTGAGGACAAGTTACAAAAACACATTTTAGAATCAACTCTTAGATTAAAATGGATTGAAAACACATAATCAATTAACTTTTCTATTAATCTAATAAACTCATATGAACAAAGATAATTCACATCAAATTTTTTTCAAGTAATTAGCATAACTTTTAAACTAATACAATTCGATTTTTCAGCTAATTTTGCAAGTATAACAAGAAAACAAAACCAGACTCTGATACCACTGATGGGTTTTGAGCACTCTAACACTCCTAAGTGTACATGCAACCCTAAATACCTTGGATCTATGTTTTCTCTATTATACATGCAATTATGAACTTTCCAAGGTATTACCCTATCTAGCATACAATACTTGATACTTGGGTAATCAAATGGATAGAATACATACCTTTGTTTGATGTAGCTTGTCTCCATGAAGCTTGAGTGCCTAGTGCCCCAAGTGTGACACCTCAAATGGTTCACACAACACCAAATGCACATGGAATGACTTGAGAGAAATGGAACACTCCTTGAAATCGTCTAGCCTTCATATTCACACATTAGTGCACGATTTCTTGAGCCATGGGATTCTTTTATATGGTGGCTATTAGGGTTACACCATGTAACTCATAACTTTACCCATTCCTTATGCTCCATGGATTTTAATCTCCATGGAGTATCCATGGGTCACCCCATGGACTTAGTCCAACATAAGGAATCTTGGATCACAAGCCCACATATATAAGAATGAATGATTTACACAATCAACCCATATATTTAATTAGTCTCCTTTTGATCACTTAATTAATTCCAAATTAATTCTTGATCAATACTAATTAAATAACCTTATTAATATATTAGAACTTATAATATATTAACCAACCTTAAGTGTTATTTCTCTCATTATAGTCTATCCAAATGCATGATGCCATGCAACCCAAATGGACCATGCCGGGTCGGGTCAAGTCTTACCAATTATAGTTATGGACTTAGACATTAATCCAACAATTATGCCCTTCATGTTTGTGACTGGGATACCGAGGATCACAAACAAGGTGTGAATAACCATGCAAATCAGCTTGGTACTCTCGAAGACGTTTATCACCTAATTAATGTGCCAGTTAACCACACACGCTCCATTGATCTATGATAATCTACGAGCTACCCATTGTCATCCCTCATTAGTCACATATTAGTGTGCCGGTTAACCACACACGCTCCACTAACGACCAACAAGGTCCAATGTGGAATTTCATGGATTAGCATCAAATTCACATTTTTCCTAAAGTAACTAAGATTTGGGAATTTATAAAAGCGTTTAGTTACTTCGTATTTCATTATACTTATAATGGAAGTTTGTGTCCTATCCTACCTGTTCGGCTAACGACCCTCCACTAGTCAGGGGTGCGGTGGGTAAAAGTGGATACCCAATGGCGGTCATTTTACAGGCCACTTCCTTAAACACCCCTTATAGACCAGCTTCGTGAATGAGGCCTACTAACGGTAAGACTGACCTTTTACTTATACATATATAATATATTAGACTTTTAATTTTATATAGTATAAGGGTGTATTTTACACATTTAAAATACTAAGTGGTTTAATCGATTAATAAATTAGACATTTAATTTAATTAAACTTAAACCATATTATTATGGATTTACTAATTCTCTATTTTAATTAAACACTTAATTAATTTAATAAAATCGATAAGGGTGTAATATGAACTTTTCAAAACACTAGGGTTTAGAATTTAATATTTCAAAATTAAAACCTTTTAATCAAATTTTAAATTCCAAAACTTGAGGACAAATTTTGAAACCTTTCAAAATATTATAGTTCAACTATTTAAATTTTTCAAAAACTAAAACTTTTAATTTCAAATTTAAACTATAAAACCAAAAGGGTATAATTTAAAACTTTTTCAAAATTACTAGGTTAAATATTTAAATCAAAATAATCTTATATTATCCATATTTAACCAAATCCATCAATTTTGATAAGGATATCTCATACCAATCATAAAAATCGATTTTAGGCATTAAAAACGAGTTATGGCAATTATCCAAATCAAAAATTGGCCAAAAAATTGAAAAATTCGGCAGCAGATCTGACGACTCGTCGAGTCCACTATGGAACTCGTCGAGTTCATGCAACTCGTCGAGTTCATGCAACTCGTCGAGTCCATACATGGACTCGTCGATTCAGCCTGTCAGACAGCAAAATTTTTGACTTTTTGATCCTTTGGCAGTTCACTATGCATCTATTCAATTGAAAAACGACCTAGGCTCTGATACCACTAATGAGTTTTGAGCATAACAACATTCCTATGGTGTACATGCAACCCGAATTGCTTTGGATCTAGGTTTTTCTCTATTGAACATACAACAATGAATACCAAAGCAATAACCCTAAGAACTAGCATACACAATTCGAAAATCACATATGATTTGGGTTAGAAACCTTACCTTACTTGTTATGGAGGAATAACAAGAACAATCCTTCTTGATCTTGACTTCTGAAATCCTAGTGCCCCAAGTGTTGCACCTATAATGGAGTCACAAACACCCAATGCAAGAGGAATGACTTAGGAGAGAAGGATTTCGGCCACCTTAGGGTTTCATAAAGCATGGGACGAAAATCCTTAATATTGGGGTCTATTTATACTTGTGGCAGCTAGGGTTTTAGGTGGAAACCCTAATATGATTGCTTAGGCCTTAAGCAGCCCATGGAAACCTTCTAGAATACCCCTTGGACAAATTCTTTATGGGCTTCCCATAGAATTCGTCCAACCTTATTCCAAGGTGATCCATCAACCCAATTGCAACTATCGGTGATTTGAAATATCAGTCCCCATTTATTTAATCAGTCTTTTTTGACCACTAAATTAATTCTAAATTAATTTCTGATCAATACTAATTAAATAATATGATTTCCAAATAATATATTAATCTTGTAATATATAAATAAAACCATTTTGAGTACAAATTTATTATTCATATAATAAATTCTACTCTCTCTCTCCTCTTGTCATCCTATCAAGTTTCATGAGTGAAGGAAACCCAAAAGGACCATGCTCATAATCAAATCAAGTACATACCAACAATAGCTATGGGTTTAGACACCTAATCCAACATATTTCACATAAAATCTTTGCACATATAGCACTTAATTATTTAGATACTTCATATCAATGTGTAAGATGAAAATAATTATGCACTCACTTGATAAAAGTGGATGGTTGGATAGTCGGGCAGTGCTTCGCTTTAGTACTTAGCTTTTCCTTCGAGGTGACCTAGATTCACATTACTAAGTCTTATTCTTATATTCCTGGCGACTAATGATGGTCTAGATTCCTCACTAATCCCAATGTCTACATCAAGATCTATCAAGTAAGGAACAACCACGTAGGATCTTATCTGGGGTAGGGTCTGTTTGGTATACAAAGTATAATGTTTGGAAATCCCACTTTAAACACCTCACCAAATCTAGCCTAGAAATCATCCCCGTAAGTAGATCAATCAGTATAATGACTTGGAATCACTGACAAATCTTATTTATAAATTCATAACAATGAATATGAATATTAATATAAATTACACTAAGATAATATTGAGTGTAATCTAACTTATAGAGATTTCCTAGACAGAATCCGAAAATTATGCTAGAAGGACTCTGACCTGATAGCTACTAGTTGTCGAGCTCTTAGGGACCTCAGGGCTTCGCTGAAGACTAAAACTAAGGGAATTTTGGGTCAATTGCAGAAAATTTATAGAGAGAGGCAAGGGAAAGGTGTAAGAATGATCCTGACCCTCAACTCCTATTTATATGCGAAAAAGGTAGGGCGTGTCGTGCACCTTGTATGGGCGCGCGACGCAAATGTTTGGAAGGTGATGTGGTTCCACTGAAATCGGGACACGTGGGGAGTTCGTATGGGTCGTCAGAGGCGCGTCGTGCCTCATGTCTGTGCCCGCGGCTGCTCACGATTTTTTATAAAATATTTAAAATTTTATATATTCTTCATACGAGCTCCGTTTTCGATGCGTTTTATATCCAATAGTAGCTATCAACGAGATCCACAACTTTCATTTAGACTACGCCGGCAAAATTTGACTTTATCCAACATACAATCATGGGCCCAACCATGGGGTTTATTTCAACCCAATCATACAAACATGGGCCTAGCCCTGGGGTTTATTTCAACCCAATCATACGTGTAAGAGTCACAAAGACATCTAGCATCCTACATAACACAATCCAGTAGGTCAGCATTGGTGCCTTCGACCCACAATTATAGTGAGAAGACTCACTTAAACTACTGAACAGAAGCCCAACAGCTACCTCAGCATTAGAACATCCAACCTAAACTTCCTAAAACCAAACCGAGACCAATCCTTAGTCAAATACTCAATTCTACCCAACTTTGACCAAAAGTCAAACTAGTCAAAAAGTCAACGATCATAATCCACAAGGTCAACGGCCAACTTAGTCAAAGTTAACGTCACATCGTGACCATTCCTTGGTCACGTTGTGAGAATGCAACGACAATAAAATTGCACTTATGGGCACCATCACGTCGTGACACATTCTATGTCACGTCGTGACTTCTGGTCAGAAGGCAAAAATCTTCGTTACATGCTTAATCTCTTCAGACCAAGGCCCATAACCTTAGATCTATTTCCTAAATAGCTTCATAATGGATAAAGTTTCCAAATTTATCCATTAGGATGGTCCAAACAACCAAGATTTAGTCTTTAAGTCTCAAAGGAACCAAGAATGCATCTTTCTCAGCTAAATCCATTAAGTCCAAGTCTCCAACCTTCAGATCTGAATCAACATGACGTATAGATGGATAAAGTTTTCAACCTTATTCATAATAATGTCTCAAGCTTCCAAGATCTAAACTTTAATACCCCAAAATGACCTAAATGACCAAGATAACTTGCATGGCTGAAAGGGAAGGCAAAAGATCAAAACTTTACTAGTCCATGAGGTCTAAGAAAACATTCTAAACTGATTAAAAGGTGTTGGAGTCCAGATCTGAAACATACAATGTTCTTGGGACCTTGGAGAGTAAGGGTCTGTTTGACTTGGTGCTGACCCAGTCTGGTTAGACGAAAACGTCTGATTCGGTCCGGTCAGAGCGTTTGATTTGTGAATATTGTGAGTTTGACCCAACCCATTTATCTGACTCGGTCTAGAAATATTACTGATTCAGTCCGCCAAAAATAAATAGCTGACCGAGGGAAAAGACACGCTTTGCCGGGCGTAACATGGACGACTCAACTTACTCCACCGCAGATCATCTATCATCGCCCTTGTCCTCCATCTCTACCGGTAAGGTTTGCAACTGATTTCTGATCCCTGTCTCTCTGATCCTCGTAATATTTAAAACTTCTTCATCGATTTTTGTAAGGTCTGTAATTGATTTCTGCAATCGATTTCCCGTTATGCCCTAATCTTCGCTCCACAGAAACGCTCCACAGAAATGGAGACTCCGATTAT
The DNA here is from genome assembly GCF_052849685.1 of Lactuca virosa. Taxonomy (NCBI): domain Eukaryota; kingdom Viridiplantae; phylum Streptophyta; class Magnoliopsida; order Asterales; family Asteraceae; genus Lactuca; species Lactuca virosa. Next base: position 263,002,533 of record NC_136431.1, read on the forward strand.
GGTATAAGCTTCGATTTGATAATTTTGAATTCGATAATCTTAAAATCGGAAGATATGTTCGATTATTGTGTTGAATTTTTGATCAAGAACTTTTTGAAGATTGTTAGTTTGGATGTTATCGATGTTTCTGGTCAATAACGAAGATGTGTTGGGTTCCGATGATCGCCTGATTGAAGCCTTGAAGTTCCGATCTTGAAGTCCAATAGTCAAACAAAAAGTCAAACTTTGACATGCCGAAATTGATTGCTTGTGGTTCTTGTGTAAAAATATGATTCAAAGTTCTTTGGAGATTTTGAAATTTGACGTGGCTGAAATTCATGTTGCAATTTATTTAAAATTAATATTGCTTCAATGAGAATCTGGATGAAGGTCGAAGTTGGTGTTTCATCTCAAGTGTGTGATTTGAATTTTCAAAAAAAGAGTGATCACAGTGAAGATTTGTTTTGTGATTAATGCATCGAAAGTGAAGATGTCAAAAGAATTAGTGATACACGAAGCTTTAATAGTGTATTGTTTTAATGGTCAAAGATGTTTTCACAAAGTCAAAGTTGGAACAAACTTGATTTTTTATTCTAATTCTCTTGTAAAGTGGAATATAATCAATTTTATCATACACAATAGACAACATATGGGTAATATGGTCATTTTTTACCATTCACCATAGTCATACGGAAATATAATCAAACAACATGGTTTCAGTCAGATGTGGACCCGGTCAGAAATTCTAACTCAGTCATCACTAACTCGGTCAATACTAACTCAGTCAGCAACTATCAAACGACCCCTAATAAAGTTTCAAACTTTATTCCCAACTCTCACTCAAAACTCATTAAAATTGACTAAACAGCAAATACACATATATCCAAAGATGAAATGCAATAAAGCTTGGAACTTTATAACTTACAAAGGTCCAGGAGGTAGATGAAAGTTGAGATCTTCACTTGCCAAGCTTCAAGGATCAATGTTGCATGAAAACATTGCTCCAAAACCACCAAAAACTCTAAGAATGGATGAGAGAGGAGAGGGGACGCTCAAATATTGAAAATGGAGGTTAGGGTTTCTCCCAAGAGGTTCTAGATATGATGGAGGCTAAGAAAATACCCTAAAACATGAATCCTTACCTTTAAATACCTTAAAAACCGTAAAAATTTTGTGGGCTTTGGGCTACACAGTTGTCACGTCGTGAGAATATATTCTCACATCGTGAGGACTCTTAAGTCGTGACACACTTTTGTCACCTCGTGAGAACGGGTTTTTACCCAATTTTACTCCAACTTCAAACAACCATAACTTCTTCGTTTCAACTCCATTTCGGCGTTCTTTGTACGCACGGAAAGGTATTGAGGAGCCCCAAAACTCTACCTAATTACATTTGACTTAAAACACACCGAACTAAAATCCTTAATTCATGAAAGAAGTCTGAAACATCACTTTTCCCATTTTACCTTTTGACTCCAAGACATAAACCAAGGGCTTACATCACATAGCCAATATTATCAACATACAATAGGGTCTAAACCCTATTCCCTTGAAGCCCAAGGCCTTTAATTGATCCATTTACTGTCTACAAATCTGAAATAAGAAACATCTCAAAAGAGGATGTTACAATGGTGGTAACCTTTGGTGGTGGTATGATTGGTGGAAAGTGATTATGGCGATTTGGGTAGAGGTGATGAAGGTGAACAGTAATGGGGATCGTGCTTCCTTCTTGATCTCCACGTCTCTTATTCTTCTTTTTTCTTGGTGTTTCTGGTTTCAATCAAAGAAACATATCAAGATGGATTGTCCTGAATCTGATTGCAGTAGGATGGTTTGGCAGGTGGATGATGTTGGTCTGAATAGATGGTTCCAATGTCAAGATGATGAAGGGTTGATGATGATCTCAGATGCTTGAGTAGAGGGATATGTAGATAATCAGGTTGTGGCTTATTAGTGGTTGGAATGGAGGTATAAGGGTGGTTTTGATGGTCATTAGGGAACTTGGTACATCGAATAAATAAACCTCCTCCTCCTTACCGGGGAGACAAATTTCTCTAGAAAATTAAATGACAACAAAATTCAATGCCACCATTAAAGAATCTAGAAATGTTAAGGTTTGTTGTGACATCAACTAAAACATATTATGATTCTATGTAAACCTCCCAACCAGTGACCCTCATCCTCCCCTCGGACAACCCACCAAGAAAATCCAGTTGCTTCACCAAGAAAATCCAGTTGTGGTAAATCTTGTACATTACATTGGTGATGTTGGAGGAGATTTATCGATCTGCTCGACTTTTGGAGCTATCTATCGTATATTGGTTCTCGAAAGTAGCTTCGGTAGTGGAAGCTCTGATCGTTGATGACATCCATGGTAGGGAAATTCAGTGTCGTGATTTCTTTTGATTTGGGGTTGTATCAGGGGAGTGGAAAGTGGGGTGAGGTGAAGGTAATTAATGGGTGTGTGTGTGTATATATATATATATATATATATATATATATATATATATATATATATATATATATATATATGATATTATGTTTATTTGTTAGGTCTAACTGTTGGCGCTCCAGCGAACCGGCGGGCCGACGAGCCAACGTTGCCTGACGGCTCCACCTGGCAGCCCTTCCTGACAGCTCAACCTAGCCCTTAGCTGGTTAGGCCTAAATTGGGATGGCCCATGTCCTGACCTAATTCCCTTTGACCTAATGGTCCCCTATAAATAAAATGTTTCCTCCTCCATGAGGAGACAACTTCTGATTAGCTTCTAGAGAGCTCTCATCCTAAAGCTCTCTCTTTTTCTCTCTCTCATACTGTAACGTCCCAAAAATAATACCCAAAATTTTCATTTTTGATTTAATAAAAACATGTATCCAAACATTGTCATACAACCCCAAAAGATCAAAGTATGCCACTACATCAAAACATATCAGAGTATATCTCAAAATGCAGAAAAAGGTGGTGTGTGCCCTGCAATCATCCCGGGCTCTTCCTTTTCGATCCGGAAGTACCTGAAACATAAACTGAAAACCATAAGCCCAAAGCTTAGTGAGTTCCCCAATATTCCACATACCATACACAGATAAACTCATACTCGGTCGTCACCCCGCATCGGGCGTCGCCCGACATCGAGTCCCACTCGGCCTCGGGCCCTGCTCGGATTACAAATCTGTCATTCATTAGGCCCCGCCTGACATCGGGCCCCGCCCGGTACACATAATAAACATATAATATTAATCATGCTAACACATGCGATAATCACAAACAATAACATATAATACGGTCATCGGGCCTCTCCCGGCATCGAGCCTCGCTCGGTATACATATCAACACATAACATATGCAAGAGTCATGCAAACATCTAGCATCCTATCATAAATAATCATGGGCCGACATTGGTGCCTTCGACCCGCTAAACACAGTGAGGAAACTCACCTCTGAATCTGAACAGTAGCTGAATAGGTACCGACTCCGAATATCAGCTCTACCCGTCACCTATTCATCAAATAGTGACCAATCCTTAGATACGACTCAACATACCTCAAATACCCCTAGGTCAAACTTGGTTAAAGTCAAAAGTTAAAAGTCAAAGTCAACAGTCCATGTTGACCCAACACGTTGTGTTGCCCCTTGGCCACGCCGTGTTCCGCCAGCATCCAAACAGTCGGGAAAAACCCCAGTCAACACGCCGTGTTGACTTGCAACAACGTCGTGGTTGCCTGAGTTTCAACAACTTAATACATTCAGCTGTTTTCTTCGACTCTAAGAGCTCCAAAGCTCAAATCTAGACCAAAACGCGATCTAGAAGTATAAAGTTTCCAACTTTATGATGGGTATTATGCAAAACATGTAATCTTATGTGTGCATGCAACTCTACAAATTTTGATCTATGTTTTCTCTAATTGAACATACAACTTGAGTAACAAAATAGAAAAACCCTAACATACTAGTATATAATCTAACACATAATTAGGGTTAGAAGATTCATACCTTAATTGTTATATAGTAATAACAATCCAAATCCTTGTGTTGTTGACGCCTTGAGAGCAAGCGTCACAAATGTCACGCCTCTAGTGGTTCACACCCAACATTAGCAATAGAAGATGATTGAGAAGGGGGAGAGAGGCTTCAAGTTTTCGGCTGGCTCTTCAAGAGAATGAGTGGCCGAAAATTGTAGGGTTCAGGTTGTTTATATAATGTAGTTAGGAAACCCTAGATAAACCCTAATCCAAGATAATCTTAAACCGGACAGTTATCTATTTTCCTGTTTATATACCAAAGACCATTCTACAAACCCTTAGGCCATAAGAAAACCGTCTAAGGCCTATGGAGGGTTCTAGATTGCCTCTTTGCTCGACTATTGAACAATTGCACTTCAGTCCCTGCAATTTTAATTAATTCCTTCCATCCCAAAATTAATTCTAATTAATATAATATTTTCATAATATATTTATAAATCATTTATTTCAATTTATTAATCAAATAATAAATCAACCTCTTTCTCCAAAATCATCCTGTCTAGTTGCTAGTCTTGAGGGCAACCCAAAAGGATTGTGCTACTATCAATTTATATATATACCAATTATAGTTATAAGCTTAGACACCTAATCCAACACTTTATCCATTGTGACTATCCGAAAAGGCCCAAGACCCAATCCATAAAGCTTAATAATGCAAAGGCTTAACCAATAAGCACTTAATCCCTAAATTCCGAATTCCATCCTTTCCAGAAGTGATTCTAACACCAAAACCATCCCAAAGGTTGGTGCTTTATAGACATACATGTCCAATGCATGTCTTGAACCCATATTAGGGAAAAATGAGGATTTATGACCTAATCTCTATGCATGACATCAAAACTTGATTATAATCTAGATCCAAGATACTACTAACTCATCTTGACCTGGAGATTCATAAAGTTGCAAACTTTATGATATCTAACCATTACAATATTCAAGAACAAGAAACTAAAGGGACAAAACTCAAGATCTAACAACTTGGAATGATAAAAATCGAGTCTTCGACACTTACAAAGGCTAGAAGAGTGCCAAGGTGAAGAATGAGAACTTGCTTGCTTGATCTATGCTTCCTTCCTCCCTCTTCTTCCTTCTTTAGCTTTTAAAAAGCACCAAACTAGCTAAAAAATAGAAGAAGATGATTAGGGTTTGCAAGGAACGGTTTAGGGGAATGGAGGCTGATGCGAGGGAGGCTATGAGGGGGTTAAGGATCCTTAAATATGGCTCAACCCTTAAACTTTAGGGTTTTCTCCATCATCCGCCACCACGCCGTGGTGAGGCTTCACCACATCGTGGCCAAAAAGGAATCATGCACAATTTGGAAAAAATTCATACCTGAAATCGAGTGTTACACATACTTCTCCCTCCTTGGGAGAACACATCCAGCATGCCCATACACTCATCTTACACATCAAAGTGGTTCTTTCCGGCCAGGAAAACCACCTCATCTCACACATCGATCTGACTTGATCGTCGGAGCCTGCTAGGAGGGTGTTTGGGATCGCTTTAAAAACAACTTTTGGACTTTTCACTTTTCCAAAAAATTAAAAAAGTTCAAAAGATTTTTCGAAAGTTGAAAAGTTTTTTTTTAAACAACTATTGGGCAAGGGAAAAAAGTTTGATTCTAAAAGTCACAAAATCGTGACTTTTGTGTCTCTTAAAAATAACTTTTGTCTTTTGTCCATCCAAACATATTTTAAATCATTGCTTTTGGAAAAAAAACATTTTACAAAAAGTTTTTTTATGAAAAAGATTTTAAAGCTAAAAAGGTTATCCCAAACACCCTAGGTAGTTCAAATACCATTTGTGCAAATTACAAGGACTGTTTGCATAAAAAAAATTAACAGGGACCGAAGCTGTGACTTTTAATAAAAGACAATTTATATAATTTTGTCTAAAATAAAAGGTTGTCACAGTAGTTGAATGATTTAATGAAATAAATTAATTGGCATTAAAACTTTACAAAATATTTATGACTTTATTTAGTTTCTATATTTAACCCTAAAGTAAATTACAGTAATATTGGCAAGAAGTAGGTAAATGGAACGGTACAATTTAGGTAAAAAAAGGAAACTGAAAATGAATGCGTTACTCAATTGCCGGCGCACGGCGACCCAACGGTCGGGAGAAGTGGTGTGGGGTCCGTCACACATGATAATTGCCCCCATCACACCAACATTGAGCTGTGATTCAACCGCTGTTTGGAGCCCACGATTTATATTCGTCCCACTCATCGAGACAGACTGTTTCAAACCCCTCTCAAACCCTTAAAAGACCCCCTTCCCTCTTCCACAACTCATTCTTCTCATCTGTCTTCGATTCCTTTCTTTCAAAAATCAAAGCTTTTTTCGATCCATCAATGGCAGAAGAAACCCTCAACACAGCCGCACAATCGGCAGCTCATGCTGAGGTTGCCGTTGTTTCCGATGTCCCAGAGGCCGAGAAGGTTGAAACCTGTGCAAAAGAAGCTGTCTTGCCGGAGCCGGTGAAAGATGCTGTCGTTGAAGATGAGAAGGAGAAGGTTGCTGCTTCGACTTCCTTCAAGGAGGAAAGTAACATTGTGGGTGAACTTCCTGATCCACAGAAGAAGGCTTTGGATGAACTGAAACATTTGGTTCAGGAAGCTCTTAACAAGCACGAGTTCACTGCTCCTCCACCACCTGTTAAGGAGGAGAAGCCGGTTGAGGAAAAGCCATCATCCGTCGTTGAAGAGGAAGCCAAGCCTTGTGAGGATCCAGCAGTTCCCACGACGGTGGCTGAACCTGTGGTTGAGTGCAAGGAAGAAGAGAAGGTTACACCACCGGCGGCAGAGCCATCGGAGCCTGTGAAGGAAGTGGCCGAGGTTATCGTGAAAACCGAATCCTGCATCGACGAAGACGGAGCAAAAAAGATCGAAGCGATTCAAGAAACGATCGTAGCAGTCACCATGCCTGCGGAGCCACCAAAGACAGAGGAAACTGAGCAACCACCGTGCGCGGCAGAGGAAATCCCAATCTCACCTGAAGAAGTCTCCATCTGGGGAATCCCATTACTCGCCGACGAACGTAGCGATGTTATTCTCCTGAAATTCCTCCGCGCAAGAGACTTTAAGGTCAAAGAAGCCTTCACCATGCTTAAAAGCGTGGTGGCATGGAGGAAAGAGTTCGGGATCGAATCACTACTCGATGAAGATCTGGGAACAGAGCAAGAGAAGGTGGTTTACATGCACGGCGTCGATAAAGACGGCCACCCAGTCTGCTACAACGCATACGGCGAGTATCAAAACAAGGAATTATACCAAGCAACCTTCTCCGACGAAGAGAAGCGCAAGAATTTCCTCCGATGGAGAATCCAGTTCCTGGAAAAGAGCATCAGAAAGCTCGATTTCAGCCCCGATGGGATCTCCACCATCGTACAAATCATCGATCTCAAATTTTCCCCCTCCCCCTTCAAGAAAGAACTCCGTCAAGTTCTTCAGTTGCTCCAGGACAATTACCCAGAATTCGTTGCCAAACAGGTACCTACCTCCATTAATAAATCTGTCAGTTCAATTTCTTAAATTGTCTGGGACATGATGACATGTTCTGATCTTTGTCTTTTGACCTGTAGTCAACGGTCGACCCCAACTACCACATGCGTTCGTTCTTAATCTTTTTCTGATCTGGTTTTTGTGTCTTTTTTTTCTGAAGGTGTTCATCAATGTTCCATGGTGGTACCTTGCTTTCTACAAGATGTTCAATCCATTCTTCACCCAGAGGACCAAAAGCAAGTTCGTTTTCGCTGGTCCTTCAAAAACTTCTGAAACCCTCTTCAAGTGAGTTTTCCACGAACCATACCTCCGATTCTTCCATGGATTTTTCATCTTTCTAACCTTCTTTGTTCTGCAATTTCAGATACATAGCACCGGAGCTTGTTCCAGTTCAATACGGTGGGCTTAGCAGGGACGGCGAACAAGAGTTCACCGCCGGCGACTCCATCACGGAGGAGATCATCAAGCCTTCTTGCGAACACACAATCGAGCTTCAAGCTCCTGAGGCATGCACGTTGATATGGGAGGCGAGAGTGGTGGGAGGTGAAGTTTCATATGGGGCAGAATTTGTACCGAGTGCAGAAGATGGATACACTGTTATTGTTCAGAAGGCGAGGAAGGTTACAGAGAGCAGTGATGGATCGGTGATTTGTGGGAAGTTTAAGTGTGGTGAAGCAGGGAAAGTGGTGCTTACATTCTTTAATCAGACCTCGAAGAAGAAGAAGGTGCTTTACAGGTTCAAGAGCGAGTAAAAAAGCTGCTTCGTATTTCATTCATACATTATATTCTTGGAATTTATTTATATTGATTTGGTGATTTGATTTGATTTGTTTTGTGGTTTTAGTATGTTCATTATATATTGGGATTTGGTGTATTGAAATTTACATATAGAAATGGATTGTGAGCAATTACAGTTTGGTTCGAAGTCTTTCATAATTTGATCCGTTTTGGGATTCTGGTTCGAACCATTGACACAGCTAAAAACAAAATGAGACAACGATTTACACCTTGACAAAATCCTTTTAGGATATGTTGTAATAAAAAACAGACATGAGTAAAGTTTGATTGGTATCAATTTCATTCTATTTCTCTACATATAATTACACTATTGTATAACACCACAAACAATGGAATCGAAACCACTAACAACACTATTCATATGCTACTCTAATACTATAACAATAAGTCTCCACTCTTTATATGAGGTTCTCTTAAGAGTGAACTTCTCCAAACATAATCCCACGCTATCTTTTCATTTTATTTTTCGGCTTCATTTCTTGATCTCCTCCCTTTTAACTCCTTTTTCCATTGACCACTTTTTTATGTATGCCATAAACTCAATTCAATAGTCCTATATTGTATCTCTTTTAGATGTCATGCATAGTGAAAAAAGTGCATAACAATGAGTCAGCTAGGTTGAATTATGGATGAGTATCTAGTAAGGCCTATGTTGTTATATTAGAGAACTTTTTTTAACAAGAATATATATATATATATATATATATATATATATATATATATATATATATATATATATATATATATATATATATATATATATATATATATATATGGAAAAGTTCAATAGAGAACCATTATTAATCAAAAAACCAACGAACCAATATAAATCGTCGGAATTTAAAGCGATCAACGACAAAAGGAAGAGTTGTAAAAATTTATAATGGACGCACATGTATCGGATTATAACAAAACTCACTTCCTTTTTTCATTTAAAATTTTTTTTAAGCCAAATTTTTTATCGAAAAAAAAAACCGAATATACCGTAGTTCGATTTTTCGTCATCTTTCCATAGAGATCCATGATAATATATAAAAAACAAACTTTTTTTTTCGAAAAAAACTCACTTAATTTTCTTAGTTTTTTCAATATTTAAGTTTATTTTTATAAAAAAAAAACTAATTATACCAAAAATATTAATTTTTTGTACTCTATTAATAAACATAACCACCGATTAAAAAAAAAAAATAACCTTGAACAGTGTAGATTCACACTGTGAATCTAAACTGTAAATATTTCAATTTTTAACATTCACAATATGAAAAATCTCGAACAGTTCGGATTCACATTGTGAATCTGAATTACTATTATGCACACTGTGAATTTGAGAAGGTTCACAAAAAAAAAAACATCGATCAGTGTAGATTCACACTGTGAATCTAAACTGTAAATATTTCAAATTTTAACATTCACAATGTGAAAAAGCTCCGATCAGTTCAGATTCACACTGTGAATCTGATTTATTATTATGCACACTGTGAATCTGAGGAGGTTCACAATGTGAATCTGAACAGGTTTACAATATGAAATTGAACAAGTTCACAATGTGAATCTGAACTGAAATATCGTTTTTTTTAACATGAATATGAATCTATGTTTAAAAAGTACAAAAAATATGAATTTTGATATATTTATTAATTTTTTTCTATAAAAAAATAGACCTTAACTTTTTTCATTAAAGAAAATGAGGTGGGTTTTTTTCGAAAAAAAAAGTTCGTTTTTTATATAGCATCATGGATCTCTATGGAAAGAGGACGAAAAATCGTGAACAACGGTATATTCGTTTTTTTTTTTGATAAAAAACATGACCTAAAAAAAATTTTAAACGAAAAAAAAGTGATGAGTTTTTTTTGTAAATGGTGAATTTTTTGGTATAATCCGGTATGTGTGCGTCCAATGTAAAAGTGTACATCTATTTCCTTGGCCGTTGATCGTTATGATTTCCGATGCTCACGATTGGTTCCTTGGTTAATTATGGTTCTCTATTGAACCTCACCCTATATATATATATATATATATATATATATATATATATATATATATATATATATATATATATATATTTGTTACTTATTATGTAAATTTGGTGAAAGGTTAATTTTAAGAGGCAGATGGCCTAATGCAATGTGTACAATGAATTTATGCATTAAACGGTTATGAATCTTGGTCAACAATTAAAAAAGTCATGTGATAAGATAGTGGAGACTCATTCAATAGGGGAAGACTAATTCAAATAGCCATCACCCCCCTCGCCAATCCTGTCCAACAAGCTTCCCACTATGTCGCACTTTCTTCCGCCGTATAATATTATACCTTTGTTAATCTTTGCCATTTATATAACCCACGACCCACCTCCACTCTACTTCTCCATTTGAATATTGTTGCATCATATCTCTCTTTCATTCTACAAATGAAACGCCACCATCATCGACGAACGATCACCTACACCACCATCAACGGCTACTACGTCCACCACCATCTCGCTATCCTCGGCCAGCAACGAGCCAAAACACTCTCTTCTGTTCCTTCCTATCTATCTCTGTATCTCTCTTGAATACCACTGCACCACCTCGATTTAGGGTTTTAGTTTTTTGATTTGGTACCATCATCTAACTCCCTATTTAGTGGTGATGATTTGTCACAGTTACAAGGAGTGAAATCAGGGCAATTTCGATCAACCATACCTACATAAGTTTTCTCTATCATGGACTCATGGTTCAGCTTTCTCAATTTCTTACAAGTGAGTTTTAATATTTATAGATTTATATCTCCTCTCTTGCTCTTAATTTTGATTGCTTTTGTCAAATCTTGCTGTTATGACTTTCCCTCATCGTCTATCTCTCTATCTTTCATGATTTCATGATTTCACGATTTCAGGTCTCTCCTTTTTGTGATATTGATGATTCTAAGATTTACATAGGTTTTTGAAAATTCGAATGTGTTTTAGTTTTGTTTCCTTTAAAGAGGAATTCGTCTAACTGCCTAAATCGAAACAGGAAAGGGAGCATCAGTTGACAATGGAGGGCACAATGTTGGAAAAACCATAAAAAGCCAAACTTTGTGGTTGACACAACTATCCAATGGCAGAATCAGGTAGGTTAAAACAGAACCATGAGAAAAAAAAAACAAAAACCAAAAACCAAAATTAGTGTTTATATTGATCTATGGCCAATGATTTTGTTATCATTAGTTAACAGTCCTTGTGTTTATATTTGCAGTTAATTTACCATTTATTTGTCCCACAAACTCAAGGAGAGTATGTATCCTTGGTCCTATAAGAAAGTTATGTTGAGTTCCTGACTGTATTCAAGTTCACAATTTGTTCTTTTGATGAAAATGGTATTTTGTAAAATAGTTATTTGTTTTTACTACAGACACTTCCAAATATTGGGATGATAAATTGTCAAATCTATAAAAGACGAAAGAACTGCACCTGCAAACAGTTTGTTATGCTCAAATCCGGCAGATGTGTGTGTATGTGATTAACAGGTGGTAGGAGCTAGCTTACAATGTTCTAGAATAGTCAAATGCTGATTGGGATGGTTTGTTGTTTTGAGGGATGAAAGAATCTGTTACTTAGGGAAATATTTGTCAAGCAGGGCCGTGTATATGTGACTGTGTATGGCTATGTGAGTGTATCCCACTCTTGAATCATTCTTCTTATATCCTATGGCATATATGTATGCATTCAGGGTTGTGTCTTTCTGAATTCTATAATCAGCTAGCATGCTATTACTTCAGTTCTACTTCAAATGTTAACGTGAGATGTTTTCTAAAGCATATTCTCACCCCATTATTGTTTTTTTATCTAATTGCTGTCCGTTCTTTGTAGAATTGATGATTTCATTCAGGCCTGGTCCAAGCGTAGGGCGACTTGGCGACCTGGGCCACCGCCCAGGGCATCACTGTGAGGGGTGCATAAAAATTAGTCCATCTCTTATGGGCATATTAATTTTATGCACAATATTTGATCCAGTTTCAAGAAAGGCATGAGACATCGACGAATAGAAGGGGCAGAAGGTGGAAAAATGCAGCTCGACAAGCACACATAAAAATCAGAAAACAAGGAGTCAAACAGATGCAATAATCACGCCCAAAATCAAAAATCGATTGTCCTGAGTCTTGCAAGCAAAGGTAAAAAAATTATTGCTTTAAGAAGCTACATTTTTTGTTCTTTGCTTGCATTCCCAAACTCTTAAATCTGAAATTCCAAATATGAAATGAAAAACAAAAAACGTATTCTTTGTGTTTTGTTTCTTTTCTTTCGAGAATTCTAAATGCATTATGCATAGTCGATAAATTGGAATCGTGTGTGCGTGCCTGTGTGGTCTGGGGCAGTTTGAGAAATATGGAAAGATGAATCCGGGTAAATTTTCTGGTTTTATGATTTTGATTTTATATGTTGGTAAAAATTTATGACTTTTGTATTTATAATTAAAGCCTAAATTGGACGGTTTTTCCCTTGATGCGAGTTTGATTGAGGATGTTATATTGAGTTGCCGATGTGTAACCTACTTTTGATCAAAATTGGACGATTATACCCCTGGAGATGGTGTTTGCAATTTCAAGTTGATTTGGGTGTTGCTTGTAATCTTGTTGATCTCTTATGCTATGATGTGTGATGATAACTAGATAAAGTTTTTTTTTTGCAAGGTCTTACATGTGCAGATTTTCAAATTGGAGTTATTTTTTTGGCTGACGTTGATAATGCTAAATCACTGGTGATGAAGCTTTGTAATATTTACAATTGATTTCTTGATTGTGTTCATCTATTTTTCTTTCTTGTATTTTTTCCGGTTTTGCTAGCTATCTTTTTGTACAGGTTATTGCTATTAAAAAAGTTATTTTTTAAAATTGTTCTTCAGTGATGGTCCACTTTGCTTGGTTTTTAGTATTTCTTTGTTGATAGGATTAGAATAACTTTAGAAATTAGCCTCTGAGTGTTAGTTTGAATCTTGATATGGAATTGAAGAACAAAAGGATTTGGGCTACTTCCTTTAGTTTTTATTGGTTATTTGTTAATATGATTTGTGTAATCGGTTGCTAATAGGACTAGGACCATTTTATATGGTTTTTTATTTTTTAAGTCATCTTTATTACTTATCATCCAATTTAATTCTATCTAGTCTTTATTTTAAAGGTTATTTTGTTTTGAAAATTCATCTTTAGCATTAACTTGAAAGAGAAACTCACTGCTTTGCGTTTGTATTAACTTATAAGATATGTTTGTTAGTTTTGAAGACATTAAACATGTCTCCAAATAAAAATTGTATTATTATTTTTGTTCGATAGCATTGTAGCTGTCAAAATGTTTATTATACGCTTTTCAATAATCTACAAAATAGAAAAAAAATCAAAGGACAAGTTAAATCAACAACAAAGTTTTAATTTTACTTAAATGGTTGCACCGTCTTCTGCACCATCATACACCTGCTTTCAACGAAAAACAAACCCATTGAAAAGAGCCATCACCATCATACACCGTCTTTTCCAATGCATGGATTCTTTCATTGCCAAAAATATATCCAAATCTTCGCCTTCAAGATCGTCCGCTTTTATTTTCAAAATCTCCATATCGGTTTTTCTTTGAAGCGTCGTCTGCGCCTCTTGGAATGACGTTTGCTCGTCTATCATTCTTTGCTCCACCCGACTTAACATCTCTGCCTTGCTTTCTTGAATGTGGACATATCGATCAAATTTCTCTCCAAAATGATCGATAATTGTTGTAAAATACGACGGATCCAAATTGACTTAAATAATATTAGCTCAATGCGGAATGGGATCAAAAATTATCAAAGCGTAATAATCACAACGTAATACGAATAAAATAAATAGAATAGAGACACAGGAATTTACGTGGAAACCCAAATCGGGAAAAAACCACGGGCGGAGGAAGCCGAGAAACAATTCACTATAATTTGCAGTGTTTACAGGGATTATGAAAGAGATTACAAAATAGAGTGGGAGAGCTAAAATACACGGTGGTGTATCAGTATATATATGTAATACTTTTCTATATATACTTGGATAATTTTTGGTTGTTATGAAACTTCTCTGGCTCAGGCTATTTATAGCCAAAGAGAATACCAATTGCAAAATAAAATGCCGTCCAAATTGTAGGCGTCCAATTGTAGGCGCCTATTAATTATATCTGCGTCTTCAAATTATTCAATTTCACATATACTATTCATAGTCAAATTTTGAATGCGCCTAACAAAAGAGTTCACCGTCCATTCTTTCATTCACATATATATTACTATTCATAGTCAAACTATGAATAGTAAATGATAAGTTACTGAAATAACCCCTGAACTATTTGTCACTTGCTAATTTTGGAGGCAACTTTTCCACAATCTCCACCTTGACATCAAAATTAAGCAAGTCATGCTTTACGATTAGTCAAAACCTATAGCTCATCAAACTCTAAAACTTCCATAAGAACCTGCAAATTTTATATAGAGAAAAAATTGTTTCCGAAAAATAAATAATACTTTCTCCACCACGAGCCTTCAGGCTCAACTGCGATCAAAAATACCCACCATGTCCAAACATAATTTGAACTTGGCTATAGGAAGACTTTTAGTGAACATATCAGCGGGATTATAATCTGTATGAATCTTGTCCACAACACAATCACCTTTTTCAATGATATCCCGCACAAAATGATAACGAATATCAATATGCTTTGTTCGGTCATGAAACATTTGATCTTTACTCAAGAAGATAGCACTCTGGTTGTCACAGAAAACTGTGGTCACCTTTATTCTATCATCGAGTTCTCCAAATAACCCCTTCAACCAGATATCTTCCTTAACTGCTTCTGTAATCGCCATGTACTCTGCCTCTGTAGAAGACAGGGCAACTGTAGACTGTAACTGGGCTTTCCAGCTAACAGCACAACCGTTTAGAGTAAACACATACCCTGTAATTGATCTTCGTTTATCCAAATCTTTGCCATAATCTGAATCAACATATCCGAACACCCCAGTGTTAGATTTACCAAAACGTAAACACATAGAAGACGTACCGCGTAAATAACGAAAAATCCACTGTACTGCTTTCCAGTGTTCTTTCCCCGGGTTCGCCATGTATCTACTAACCATGCTAACATCATAAGCCAAATCAGGGCGCGTGCAGATCATAGCATACATCAAAGATCCAACAGCACTAGAGTATGGAACACGTGCCATGTAAGCCATATCAGTCTCATTAGTAGGACTCAAAGCGGATGATAGCTTGAAATGAGTTGCAAAAGGTGTGTTGACAGACTTTGCTTCGTGCATACTGAAGCGTCTTAGGACTTTCTCAATATAACTTTTCTGAGAAAGATGCAAGATCCTAGACTTCCTGTCACGAATAATTTCCATACCTAAAATCTTTTTGGCAGCTCCTAAGTCCTTCATTTCAAATTCAGCTTTCAACTGGTCTTTTAACTTCTAAATCTCCTTCATATCTTTTGCTGCAATCAACATGTCATCCACGTACAAGAGTAAGTAGATCTTTGAACCATTGTCACCTTTCTTGAAATAAACGCAGCTATCATAGGTGCACCTGCTGAATTTGTGACTGGTCATGAAAGAATCGAACCTCTTGTACCATTGTCTAGGAGACTGCTTGAGGCCATAAAGAGATTTGTTCAATTTGCATACGTAGTTCTCCTTTCCAGGAACTGCAAAACCTTCAGGTTGTTGCATAAAAATCTCTTCCTCAAGCTCACCATTTAGGAAAGCTGTAGTGACATCAAGTTGTTCTAACTCAAAATCGTTAGAAGCAACCAACCCCAACAACACACGAATGGAAGTATGTTTGACAACTGGGGAATAAATGTCAGTGTAATCAATACCAGGAATCTGACTGTAGCCTTTAGCTACTAACCGAGCTTTGTATCTTGGTTTATCATTTGGGTTGACAGGTTCCTTGAGCTTGTAGACCCACTTGCATTTAACTGGTCTCTTCCCTTTCAGAATAGGAACTAAATTCTAAGTACTGTTTCGCTGCAAGGATTCCATCTCATTTTGCATAGCGAGCATCCAATCATTTGAGTCTTCAGATTTGATAGCCTCGTCATAATTTGCAGGCTCCGTTGCAGACTCAATATTATCAGCAACAATAAAAGCATAGGCAACCAAATCAGATTCAGCATACCTCTTCGGAGGAATAATCTGTCTTCTCGGTCTATCTCTTGCAATGCTTGGAGTAGTAGCTTGTGGTTGTGAAGGTGTTGAATCTTCACCAACAACATGCTCATCCGACGAAGAAGAATCTTGATGCTGATTTGTACTCTGATTAGTGGTAGGTGAAGTAGGAAGCTCCACCTCCATTTGAGCATTCTCTTTATTTGCTTCGGATGATACATCTGATGCATCTGTTCTTTTAGAAGAGTCAGCAACTGGTTGAAATATAGCAGACTCATCAAAAGTAACATCTCTTGAGATGATAATTTTCTTCAAATCAAAGCTCCATAACTTGTAACCCTTTACACCTTGATTGTACCCAAGAAAAACGCATTTGATTGCTCTTGGTTCTAGCTTCCCATTGTCAACCCGTGCATATGCTGGACATCCGAATGGTTTTAAATCTGAATAATTTGCAGGTTTACCGGACCATAATTCAAACGGAGTTTTCTTCTCGATTGCTCGTGACGGTGATCGGTTGATAACATAGCAAGCAGTCGAAGCAGCCTCCGCCCAAAAAGACTTTGGCAATTTGGAATTAGAAAGCATACACCGGACCTTCTCCATAATGGTGTGATTCATCCTTTCAGCTACACCATTTTGTTGAGGTGAATGGACTACTGTGCGATGTCGAGTAATGCCTTCCTTTTGACAATAGACATTAAACTCTTCTGAGCAAAACTCAAGTCCATTATCCGTACGAAGATACTTTAACACCAGACCTGATTGCTTTTCAACCTGAACTTTCCAATTTCTGAAGGTAGAGAAAACGTCTCCTTTATGTTTTAAGAAGAAAGACCACACCTTCCTGGAGAAATCATCAATAATAGTGAGCATATAAATAGCTCCACCTTTTGAAGCAACTCGAGCCGGTCCCCACAAATCCGAGTGAAATAATCAAGTGGTCCTTTCGTTGTATGGATACCACTTGCAAACCTTACTCGTTTTGCCTTGCCATATACACAGTCTTCACAGAAATCCAAATCAACAATCTTTTGTTGACCAAGTAAACCTCTTCGACTCAATTCTGACATGCCTTGAAAACTCATATGGCCGAGTCGAAGGTGCCAAAGACGGGACTGATCTGGATCAGAAAAAGACTTTGACACAATAGCAGCATCACTCGAAATTGTTTGCCCGTCTAGAAAGTAAAGATCTGAGGTTTTTCGTTCGGCTCTCAGTTTGTCGGAACCGTCTTTGAATACCCTGAGAACTCCACCTTTACCAGCAAACTCGTATCCCTTTTTGTCAAAGGAACTGAGAGATAACAAGTTTCTTCTGAGGTCAGGAACATATCTAACATCCCCCATGGTTCGAATAACTCCGTCAAACATACGGATCCTGACTGAACCATGTCCAAGAACTGGACATGTAGTATTGTTACCCATCAACACATAGCCCTGGTTAACCTTTTCAAATGTGTAAAACCAACTTTTGTTGTGACACATATGAAAAGTACAACCAGAGTCGAGTATCCAATCACCAGTGGAATCCAGTTTATCTGAATAAACTGTCAAAAGTTCTCCAATACCTTCGACCTCAGCTAGATCGACTTCACCCGAAGTGCTAGCTTGTTTACCATTTGCTGCCGTCTTCTCTTTTTCTTTGTTCTTCAACTTGAAGCATTCTTCAAGCACATGTCCCTTCTTGTGACAATAGTTGCAAAACTTTCGTTTGCCTTTTGACTTGGATCTGGTTCTGTTGGAAGATTGAGAAGTTCTACTTCTTCTTCCTCTGGCATTCAAACCTTCGGCTTTAGCATCACTTGAACCACCACCAGTAATATGCTTCATCTTCTCTTTTGAATCCAAAGCTGTATAGACTTCATCTAAAACTAGAGTGTCACGGTTATAGATAATAGTATCATGAAAATGGCTATAGGATTCTGGCAACGACGATAGTAAGAATAGAGCCAAGTCTTCATCTTCATACTGAACATCCATATTCTCTAAGTTATTTACTAACTCTTTAAATGTGGATATATGTTCAGTTAAAGAGCCTCCTTCAATCATCTTGAGATTGAACAACCGTTGCTTCAAATGCAACTTGTTTGGTAAGCTCTTGGTCATCAACAGTTGTTCCAACTTTAGCCATAAAGAAGCCGCTGACGTTTCTTTTAGAACATCTTGCAAAACATCATTTGACAAGTGCAAACGAATCTGGGATAAAGCCTTCAGATCTTTCATCTCCTTTTCTTCTTCGGTCCATGTATCGGGCATCTTATTGAAACCCACGAGCGCCTTGTGTAAATCCATCTGAATGAGAATGTCTCTCATCTTTACTTGCCACAACGGAAATCGGGTGTTACGATCCAGTAGTGGAATATCGTATTTTACCGAAGACATGATTAATTACTTGATAAAATGATCCCAACGAGCTAATATCACAACCCGGATGCTCTGATACCAATTGTTGTAAAATACGACGGATCCAAATTGACTTAAATAATATTAGCTCAATGCGGAATGGGATCAAAAATTATCAAAGCGTAATAATCACAACGTAATACGAATAAAATAAATAGAATAGAGACACAGGAATTTACGTGGAAACCCAAATCGGAAAAAAACCACGGGCGGAGGAAGCCGAGAAACAATTCACTATAATTTGCAGTGTTTACAGGGATTATGAAAGAGATTACAAAATAGAGTGGGAGAGCTAAAATACACGGTGGTGTATCAGTATATATATGTAATACTTTTCTATATATACTTGGATAATTTTTGGTTGTTATGAAACTTCTCTGGCTCAGGCTATTTATAGCCAAAGAGAATACCAATTGCAAAATAAAATGCCGTCCAAATTGTAGGCGTCCAATTGTAGGCGCCTATTAATTATATCTGCGTCTTCAAATTATTCAATTTCACATATACTATTCATAGTCAAATTTTGAATGCGCCTAACAAAAGAGTTCACCGTCCATTCTTTCATTCACATATATATTACTATTCATAGTCAAACTATGAATAGTAAATGATAAGTTACTGAAATAACCCCTGAACTATTTGCCACTTGCTAATTTTGGAGGCAACTTTTCCACAATAACACTAGAACCCGAAGCCGACGAACCCGCTTTTTTTGCTTTATTTCTTCCAACGGGCCGACGAAGAGGTTGTTCGTCTTCAAGATCGTCATCGTTGATGTCGATGTGTGTTCGTCCACCCGATTGTTGGGATGTTGCATCGAGGTTTCTTGATCGTTTTGAACCATAAGAGGTTTGTGAAGTTCCTTCTGTTTGCTCTTTCCATTTTGGAGCATCTTTCAATTTAGTCACGGTTTCACATATGGAAAAGCTTTGCGGGTTGGTCTTGTTTTTTCAAATTGATTCAAGGCCGCCTTAAAGACATTGAAATCGTTTGACCCACTTTTGAGTATGTTTTGGAGGTTGTTGTAAATTCCTCTGAATTCCATGCATTTTAGTCGAATATCGCGCCACTTCGAGCTAATTTGGTTGGGATTTCGACTTTCACTTCCCGTTATCTCATAAAATTTGATGCGAACTTTCTCCCAAAAAACAACTAAACGTTTGTGCATCTCCTTCAATTGGGTCTTGGGAAGCCGATAACCACGCCTCCGCTAAATTCTCTTTGTCCTCATTTGTCCATGGTATCCTATCTTGTGTATTGGTTTGGCCCAGTTTTTTTTTTTTTCCTTTTTTTTGGTTGAGGTGGTGGTTGTAAAAAGGTTGTGTGTATATTGTATAGAGAAATAAAAGAATGTTGTAAAAAATAAGGGTATATAGTGAGGTATTTATAGGTAAATTGGTTATATATATATATATATATATATATATATATATATATATATATATATTGAAAATTTGACCGTTGAACGGCTAGTCAAAGGAGAATTCGGTCAAGAAGCCCGAACCATGCGTTGCCACCCATCACGAAAACGACGAACCACGACCGGCCGGGGTGGTGTGCACGACCGTTATCCGGCCACATAGACCACGACCGGGTTCGTACTCCGTATACCGGACGACCTTAAGAGAGTGGATACAACTTATATCACTGGAATACAAGGCCCTTTGTTGTTTCATCTATATCCTTTTTTGGTGAGTTAAATAACATATTCATCATCTTAGAAAAATTACCATGTTCTTTATTATCATTATCATTTTTTTTTTCAAACTAGGCAAATTGAGTCAAAGGTGTTGGGAAAAGAAAAATAAAGATGTCTCTTTCTGCCTAGTAGCTACATAGGGACATCACTATTATTTGTCTCCCATTACCTTCAAATAAAGATGGGTTTTTGTCCATCCGATTGTAGACTTGCAATTAATATGTTTTGAAGTATTTGTTCAACGTTGAGGGTGTTAAGAGATATTATTGTTGTATACTTGTATCTATGGGTGGTTGTATCGGAGCTTATGCAATGTCAATTGTTTTCCATTGTTAAGATATTTTCCATCTAAATATTCTCAAATCAAACGTATCCTTGGGTAATAACTAAACAATGCTTAATCTTTAAGTAACGTGTGTAGATGAATACAATCTTCAAGAATTATTACTCATTCTTTGGATATTTTGTCATGCATTTTGACTTTTTTTTTTCTTATTATATGTGTAATTGTTAGATTTGATAACTATATAGCATCTGGTTTGACTTCACTACTTAGTGTCATCTATGTGTGACATGCTATTTTGTTTTGGAGTACACGAAGGGATGAGTGGCGTTTTGCAGAGATGATCAAATGATATGTATATTACATAAAAGAAAATGCAAGTGGATTAGGATCTCAACATTTTTTTTTCTGTAATTGATAGTTTTTAGGTCGACTACTTTCTATGGTTATTAGTGGTATGGTGTAAAGGAATTAGTAATGTATATTAGTAGTAATGGCAATGCGTGAAACAATAATGCTCCATTCAAATAAAAAATGTCTCGCTTTCCTTGGCAAATAAAGAAAATGGTTGCCTAGTTTGGAGGAAATGTTGCATTTTTTGTAACTAAAAGCATATAAAGGTTGCATTTGAGTGTTAAAAGGTTGCATTTATTGAACAGAAAACATAATTAAGATTGCATTTGAATGTGAAAAAGGTTGTATTTTTGTAACTAAAAACATAATAAATGTCACATCTTAGTATTAAAAAGGGTTGCATAAGAGTTTCCAAAAGGTTACATTTGTTTGTAAAAGGGTTGTATTTGTGTAACTACAATATAGGCAATTCTTTGAATAGTGGTTGCATATTCAAGAAAAGACAACTTTGGCTAAGAAAACTATTGATAAAGGGCTGCTTTTGGTGTATGCAACTTTTTAAGGCTTTGTGCAACATTTCTTCACGGGTTAACGATCCACAAAAGGTAACGAATTTTGGTCTTTGTCCACATTTAGGTAACCATATTTTTTTCGTACACATTTGACCATTGAACTTGATTGACCTATTCAAAATAGGGTAATATGACCGGTAATTATGGTAATATTACCCTATTGTAAACAGGTCAAACAAGTTTGCTGGTCAAATGTGTACGAAAAACATAGTTACCTAAATATAGACAAAGACGAAAGTTCCTTACCCTTTTTGGTTATATTGGGTTCTTTATGCTAAGTGTAAGTAATCATAATACCCAACTGATGTGACATGAAATTGGGCTAACGAGTCTTTGTGCCAGGTCTAAAGTAGGTTTTGTTAGTGGGTTCCTGACTTGATTCTTAGGTGCCATCATACAACAAAACTGTTAGAACCGTCTCCGGAACTGTGTCTTGGGATGAGGCTCCAACAATCAAGTTATGAGGAGATGATTTCTCCTGGACTAAGACGATTTTGGTGGGAAGAGTGCATGTATTGAGAACCCAAAGTCCCTGTAGCCCGATTCCATGTCACATATTACACTTAGCATAAAGAATCCAATATTACCAAAACGGGTAAGGAACTTTGGTTTTTGTCCATATTTAGGTAACCATATTTTTTTTATACACATTTGACCAGTAAACTTGTTTGACCTATTTGACCTATTCATAATAGGGTAATAGTACCGCTAAATACCAGCCATATTACCCTATTTTGAACATGTCAAACAAGTTCGATGGTCAAATGTGTACGAAAAAAACATGATTACCTAAATGTAGACAAAGACCAAAGTTCGTTACCTTTCTAGATCATTAACCCTTTCTTCACTGTCTCATTAGCTTCATTTTTATTGTAATGATTTTGGGATTTACAATAGTAGATATATTAAGAATATTTGTTTTTATCCGATTGATAGATACACACCAAACGAGTTTTTATAAATCAATTTTTTTAAAGGGAAACTATACTTCTATTCCTTCTTATTACAACATTGTAGTTCGTAAAATTAAAATATACCCTAATAAAATTAATCTCATCGAATGTTCAAGAAATGCAAGCTAAATGGAAAATGATTAAAGGTGCTAAATATCAAATACCTACATAATCAATAGAATTGTTATTTTTTGAATAAGTTAACTCTATGAATGCAAGCATGTGACTTATATTTTGTTTTTCTCTCTATTATGACCGCACCATTAACAAAGTTAGCTATATTTAACTTTGGAAAATGACACTGTAGCCCTACAATGTTTTGGGTTTTGATCGATTAAGTCCCTTAACTTAATTTCTTGCCTTTTAAGGGATTAAAGTCCATAACAACTTGTCCATTTAGTCACCCTAACCAATAGTAGCCAGTTACACGTTTCATGTCATCTACCAGTGCCAAATCATCACCGACATGGACTAATTAGCAAAAATGACATCGTTTTATTTACGAAACTTAAGGGGCAAGATTGTGATTGTTCATTACTTCCCCTTTATAAAAACCAAGCATCATTGCCCTAAAATGACCAAAATAAAGATCTTGTTACCCTAATTCTACAAAAATCCTCACACCCCAATCGTCAACAATGTCGTCATCTCCCACGCATAGTTCTGGATGACCATCCATCGAATGGATGTCGAATAGAGGACATGGCTATCACGCTACTTCAAACTCAGCTGGATGTGACCCTCATCCGACAAGAAATGGATGCTGAAATGGTGGAGATCATGGAAAGACTCTGGACAGAAATGGATGCCCTAATTTTTCACTTGAAACTGAATGTTGTCCTTTCTCCTTTAGGAAAAAATGAGGGTTGATATTATCATCCTCATGCCTTGTCTCAAGTGTTTGTGCATCCAATTGGACATCATCACACACTTCTTCTTCCATATTATCAACCACTTCCTCTCTTTCTTCGTTCAATCACTCCTGCATGTTGGTTGTACCAAAATGGTCTACATACATAGGGATTTCACAACCACATTCATAAGAAATGGATATAAATTCGGTGTAATCAAGCTCAACCGGATACCGCCGAGCATATCTGGGTGCTCGACCTGCCCCTTCAGTCTATCTCGACCGGATACTGCCGATCATATATGGGTGCTCGACCTGCCCCCTTCGGTCTATTTCAATCAGATAACGGGTCTATTTCACCCCTACCACTACCACATAATATCACACAGAAATCATCAATCAATACATGCACAACTGACAATTATCACAAAGACAATCATCATACTATAACATAACTAGTGGACCGGCATTGGTGCCTTCGACCCACGAATTCTACTAAGGGAGACTCACCTCGATAGTTGAACCCACAAAAATATCTCTGACTACAGATCCACTAGAATCCCCGCGTTATCAAGCAAATAACACCCAATTAACAATCGGGTTCCAAACCAAATCTAATAGTCCATACATGGGGTAAAAAGACCATTTTATCCCTCACCTAGTTTGGTCCAAGGCTAAGGCCCAAACTCACAATCATAAATGCCTACAAACCAATAATCCTCCAAAGCCCAATAATGGCCTAATTTTCTAAATTGGGCCCAAACCATTACATGGGCCTTACCCTAAAGCCCATTAACTTTTCCTAATCCAAAACACATATTCTCCGCTGGTCCAACAAAACCCCAAACAATACAAGCCCAAACAAAATCCAAAACCTGAAATGACACCACAAGGCCCAAACATCCAAATTAGGCCCAAATCCATCATGGGCCTATCCCGAGAAGGCCCAATATCCTAGAAGGCCCAAAATATACAATGGTCAGTTTTGGTCAAACTTCTGGTCAAAGGTCAATAGTCAAAAGTTCAACATTTCAAGACTTCCCAAACAGACCGAGTACGCCTCGCGTACTCAGGTGGTACGCCCAGCGTACGCTGTTTGGGGCCAATACGCGCAGCGTACCAGATGGGTACGCCCAACGTACTCCCCTGAATCCCCCTTCTTCTCATTAAGCACTTAATCACCTCGGCTCTTGCTCCAAACTCTCCGGTCTGATTCCTCTGGATGACTTTTCACGTAAAGTTGGCAACTTTACATGCATGCATGGCTTAATGGGGCTCTAAAGCTCAAAAGAGCTTAATGAATGGTCTTGAAACATGCATAAGTTCCAATACTTCATGAAGCTTGCTCCTTTACGTATAAGGGACCCTTAAAATGTCTAGATCTACTAGATTTTTTTTCTTAAAACAACCCTAGCCCACAAGGACCAAGAAAAAGGGACTAAAATGGCTATAAACAAACCCAAAAGTAGATCTATTCAATGAGTAGCCAAGATAGAGACTTTCTACCACTAAAGTCTCGAAATGAAGATGCTAATACTGGATCTTTAGGCTCCTCCCCAAAGATTTAGTCTTCGACCTTCTTCTTCTCTTGCACAAACCACCAAGAACCCTCTTTCAAGCTCCAAGGCTCACCCAAGGCACTCTAGGGTTTTATTTATGTCAAAAGAGGTGGAGGCTGACCTAAAATGACCAAAGGGATGATATAATTGTGACAACCCGAACCTTTTTCTGTTAACGTTAGCCAAGTCCGTTAAATAAATTATGTCTTTTATTTAGTTCCGTCAAATTCTTATGGTTTGGGAAAAATCGGTAGAGTTATATAATTTAGTTTTATATAAGATTCGGAACCAAAATCGCACGAAAACCCGAGTCTCCTTTGAAAATCAGCAGATATCGGCTTGACTGGTGTTCACGACCGTGAACCCGATCATGGCCGTAAACTTGATCACGGCCGTAAACCCATTCTCGGTGGGTGGACCCCACCACCGACCATGAAAACCCCCTATAAATACCTTACCCCTACCCTCATTTACACTTTTTCTGGCCGAAAACTCTCCCACTCTCTCTCTAACCCCTCAACCGCAAACACTAAAATACCCTATTTTCTTCTGAAAATCATCAAGAATCACCTTTAGGCATTGTTGTGGAACATCTAAAACGCGTTTTTTCATCGAATCCAGCAGTGCTGTTCTTGAGTTCACAGCCGTACACCCTTCAAAACTTCAAACCTTCAAAGGCCGCAAATCGTTCACGGCCGTGAACCCTTCAAACATTAATATTTCCTCCAAGAACACCGTTCACGGCCGTAAACCCTTCAAAGGGTTGTTCACGGTCGAGAACAGTTCACGGCCGTAATCCCTTTCACGGCCGTAAACCTTCCTAAGTGGTGAACTTGGCTGAAAACCCGCTTTCCCCGATTCAATCGAGTCCCGGTAACATTCCTAAACCAAAAGCAAGTGTTTTTCCAATCACTATAAATAATGGTTTCGCTAATAAGAATACATATATGTATTTAGTTGTTATTAGGATCCCGTTAAGTGTCGCGTACATCATCCCGAGGGTTCTCATTTCCAGTTTCGTTGTCCGACATTTCACGCAACCAACTGTGAGTTCATACCCCTATACTTTTATGATTTTTAATGTTTTCAGGGGGGAGAATACAAGCCAAACACAAATGATTTGTGAATTTATACAAAAGGAATTCAAAATACTTAAAACAGATGCAATGGATATAGTCACACGGTTTCCACGTTTCATAAAAATATTTAGATATTTTATCCCTTTTGTATTATGCTGAGCATAAGGAACGTTTTCGACTTACTACCAAATTGCATAGTTTTCAGATCAATTCATGAACCAAATACATAATATTCATGCAAACTATAATAGGTATAGTTTGGGGTTTCAATATACAGTATTACAAATTCAGAGCTTATACATTGCTAAACATATAAACTATGACAGACTTAGTTTATGATATTCTCGGGTAACAAGGATACTTTATTACATAATTATTTAAGTATAATTATTACTCTATAAAGTATACACAGTGGTTCAAATACAATAGATCAATACAGAACTGCACGTAAACTAGATTATACAGAACTGTGAGACGCTACTTCAAAATTTGTACCCTTTGGTGTACCGAACTAAATCCTATCATAGTATAACCAGAGTCTTCTGGAGGGAGAGCGTGAGATTTGTGAATAGATCTATTCGGGACTGACAATCCCACACCTGAACTGCTAGCTACAGTTAGGCAGGCATGCCTGAGGTGACAAATGTCATATATCCGACACTTGAAGAACGTCGTAAAGGTCTTTATGTCATATCAAGCATGGTTATACGACTCACAATAGTATAAACTAACCTTTTTGTTTACGGGATTTCACTTTTCTTTAGTTTTATTTTCATTAATAGAACTATTCCATAATACAACTGGAGGATTTCAGGGATTCCAATTCACGGTCTTTATTTTAAGTAATATAGACTAATAATTATATATATATATATATATATATATATATATATATATATAATTATTAGTCTATATTACTTAAAATAAAGACCGTGAATTGGAATCCCTGAAATCCTCCAGTTGTATTATGGAATATATATATATATATATATATATATATATATATATATATATATATATATATATATATATATATACTGGTGATATCCAGGGTTTTCATACAAAAAAAGATTTTTTACATTCAAAACCGTGATATACCATTCATCTAGTGGTAATCAGGTATTCAAACTAATACTTCATGGAACACTGTAACAAACACATATGTTAGAAAATATGGGATTTTCTTGGAAAACATAGAAACTTTTTCACTGATTCATTAACAAGATTTCATTACAAAAACGTGCTTATGAACTCACCAGCTTTATGCTGATACTCTTTTCAAAACCACTTGTATTCTCAGGAAATCGGTAGACAGGTACCTCAGCAGACTTTTGAGAAGACGGGGCACATAGATTCACGTCTTTATATTTTGCTACTTTTGATGTATATGTATATGTATATGAATCAAACAGATGTAAATACCTTTTATATATTCAATGTAATGGTTGTGTTTACTTTGATTACTATGATGCAGTTGTTGTGATATTACACATGACGTCCTCCACCTCCGAACGTTTCCGCCATTTCGGTTTGGGGGTGTGACAATAATGTTGTTTATATATGGTATAAATCGAAAAATTAGGGTCTGTTGATGAAGGGAGTACGCCCCGCGTACCCCTGTGTACGTCCGACGTACTCATGGGACACTCGCGATCCTCTCATCCGGTACCCCCCGTGTACTCGATGTCTCCTCTAAACCTTAAAATTCCTTTCGTGTCACACCCCCAAATCGGAACGACGGAAACGTTCGGGGGCGGAGGACGTCATGTACAGTATTCAATGTAATGGTTGTGTTTACTTTGATTACTATGATGCAATTGTTGTGATACTACACATGACGTCCTCCACCTCCGAACGTTTCCGCCATTTCGGTTTGGGGGTGTGACAATAATGGTGTTTATATATGGTATAAATCGAAAAATTAGAGTTTGGTGATGAAGGGAGTACGCCCCGCGTACCCCTGTGTACGTCCGACGTACTCACGGGACACCCGCGATCCTCTCATTCGGTACCCCCCGTGTACTCGATGTCTCCTCTAAACCTTAAAATTCCTTTCGTGTCACACCCCCAAACCGGAACGACGGAAACGTTCGGGGGTGGAGGACGTCATGTACAGTATCACAACAACTGAATAATAGTAATCAAAGCAACAACAACCATTGTATTAATAGAATAATATTTACATTGTTTTTCGAATCATATATAACTGACTCCAAAAGTAAATAACATGTAAAGACTCGAAGCTACTATGCTCCATCTTCTTGAACTCGGTGCGTGTACCTGTCTACTTTTGTCCTGAGAATACAAGTAGGTTTTGAAAGAGTATCAGCATTTAAGCTGGTGAGTTCATAAGCATTTTGTTTTAGAAAAACAGGTTCTGTGTTCTTTGAAAAGTATGTTGTATTTCTCCAGAAAACCTTATATTTCCTAATGTAATGAATGTTAGAATGATTCGTACCAGTTCCTTCTGCGAGTACTTAGTGTATACAAATCATATATGTGACGTCCCCATTTTCACGGCCCGAAAAAACCGATTTTGTTTATGCTTTATAAAAATCAGAGTACTTCTTTTCATAAAAATGTTGCGG
The DNA here is from genome assembly GCF_052849685.1 of Lactuca virosa. Classification (NCBI taxonomy): domain Eukaryota; kingdom Viridiplantae; phylum Streptophyta; class Magnoliopsida; order Asterales; family Asteraceae; genus Lactuca; species Lactuca virosa. Next base: position 263,031,312 of record NC_136431.1, read on the forward strand.
AATTTGTTCCCAGAAAAACATGATAAATACGTTATCAAAGCATTTCCGAAGAAATGTATTTTATTCATTTTAAAACATTGGGATGTCATCGTCAATACAGAAACATAAGCATAAACAGAACTTACATTCATTATCACTAGTGATTTATATCTCCTTAATCTCTCAGTGTAATGTAACTTCATATCGACACATGTGATACAAATAAACTGAGTGGGTCAGGTTGGGAAACCTGGTGAGTACATAGGGTTTTCAACCCACAATAATATAATTATTATGTTTAAACATCAAACAATCAACCCAATTACCCATCCCCATTATCCTCTTTACTCTTAAGGATCTACCCTAAGAATCGACTATTCCTCGTTAATTCATTCCTAAGGATTGTCCTAAGGAGTAGGCACAAAGTCCATCGTTGCCTATGACACATCTGTCAAGCACAGCTACTAATATTATCACTTAGGTGCAGCTGCCAGAATTGTGACATTCTTTATGGGGCGCATCTGCCGGTATAGTCCTTTAGGCGCATCTGCTGGGGTTATGAGGTTCTCTATTAGGCGCTTCTGCCGGTAGAGTCCTTTAGGCGCATCTGCTGGGGTTATGAGGTTCTCTATTAGGCGCTTCTGCCAGTAGAGTCCTTTAGGCGCATCTGCCAGGGTTATCTAGCTTATTGACAGTATCGTTTTCGAGATTCCACTCGCAATACAGGTTAATGGGTTTTTAGAGTACACCGGTGAACACATCGTTCACAACACCTACAGGTTGTGAGCATGCTAGTGTTCCACTGGATTGTCTAGAATAGTCTATGGTTGTCATCCATACTCTGCTAGATGACGGGGCTAGCATTTGGAAAAAGGTTTCTCACATCGTCCACCTCTCACCCTTACCTCATGGTCTATATTACCTCTCAACTTATCGTCCAACTCATATTTCATTTACCCATGTTTTACCCAACATATTATGTAGATATAAATACATATATACAGTTTAAATCTTATAAAACTTGTATAAAATCGTTCATCCAGCATAGATAGCAAGTATACAGATAATATGCACACATAGCACGTAGTTTATATAAAATACTTCATATCTATGTGTAAGATGAAAGTAACTACGCACTCACCTGGTAAAGGTGGTGACTCGGCACTCGGACAGCACTTCGTTACTCTTAAAACAGTTTTCCTTGGACAAAACCTAGTAGCATTACCACTAGAGTTTAGTCTAATGTTTGACGAGACTAATTAATAGTCTAACTATTATTACTATTATATAAGCGTTAAACAATACTCTTCACCCATTATGTACAGACAGGGGCCAGACATGGAACACCGGAGGGCAGGATGATTTTGGCATATAGCACTTCTGAAATCCAGCAACCCAAGCGGCCCTGCAAACCAGATTCCCCGTACCGCGAGTGGTTAAAAAGATATTATAACGAAACTTATATAACTCATAATAATATCCCAAATAATTATTATAAGGTCCTAATAACATTACTATATTGAGACATAAGTTATACTAAAGATAGGGTAGGCGTAGCTCACTTACAGCGGGTTTTTCGCAAAACCGGGCTTCGCTGGAGCAGCATTCCCGAGCCGAAAGGCTCTTTTCTCGGGGCTTCGGGAGCCTCGAGGCTTCCTTCGGGTGCTAGGGGGTTTACCTAGACTTTAGGGGGCTTAAGGGAGGCTAGAGAGAGAAAGTGAAGTTGGGAGGTGTGAAGAATGAAGGGAACCCGACACCTCTATTTATAGGCTGGAAATCACCAAAACTCGTCGAGTTCAGTGCTAGATGTCAGCATTCTGGTGGCAAAACGTGTGTGGTCTACATTGTGCCACGTCACCCCTTTTGCAGCAGCACCCTGCCGACTTCTAAACCCCGTAACTTTCGCATAAGAGCTCCGTTTTCGACGTTCTTTATATATCCACGCGTAGGTAAAAACAAGATCTACAACTCTCTTCTTGACTCTATTGGCTAATTCTAGACCGATTTTAAATTTAACAGTAAGAGGAGTTTATACTGTTAAATGACTGCGTAAAATTCATAACTCCTACATACGGACTCCGTTTTCGTCTGTCTTTTTGTCGTTGAGTTCCTATAAATGAGATCTTCAATTCTCATTTAGGTCGCGTTGGCCAAAAACCGCTCAATCTAAAATTAGAGTTTCGGGTCGTGCACTGCTAAGCCGAATCTTAGAAAAATCATAACTTCCTCATACGAAATCAGATTTGGGCGTTCTTTTTATGGACGCTCTCGGTTTAACGTATACTCTCTCTTTGGTTTAGATTACTAAGGCCAAAAAGTCATCTATCGTAAATTCACTATTTTACGTTTCCCGGTGCCGTGCCGGTTTTGCCGCGAAACTTCGACGGGTCATAACTTCTTCGTTATAACTTGGATTTCGGCGTTCTTTATATGTACGGAATCCTTGTAACATATGCTACAACTTTAATTAAGACTATTCCTTCTAAATAGTCTTCTATCAAAAAGTTATTTTCGACACTTATTGTCTCTAAATTGACTAGCCCAGATCTACGGGCGTTACAATATACAATCCAGATCGAACAAACAATCGATTGTGTGGTTCTGCCCCAGGCTCACAACCAAACAAGGAACAAGAAATGAGGCGGAGGCCACACATTCCACTGGTTATCGAATCCTCATGTACATAACCCTGAAGTATTCACTAGGTACTTACAAAGTTAACTGTATTGATCCTTTGAAATCTGTTGAAAGTGTTCCTCAAGAAAATCCAATATTTTCTTAGCAAAAGTATGATAATACCAATTCCTTCTATAGCTACTTAGCTCATACTAGCTATGTATAAATCAATATCGAACAGACAGTTAATTGTGTGGATCTGCCCTAAATCCACAACCAAACAAGGAACAGGGAATGAGACGGAAACCACACATTCCATGGTCTATCGGATATTCTTCATACGTAACCCGGATGCATAAACTAAGGAATTATAGAATTAAAAATGAATATTCATTAGTTGAAGGATAAACCGATTGTTTGTAAAGTTACTGATGTTTGTCCTAGAAAATCCTATATTTTCCTAAGTGTAAGTTGTTGTCTTAACTGTTCCAAAACTGAAAAGTACAAGTATGCTCCATACTTATGTTGTTAAAGTATTGTTCTGAATGAAAACCCTGGCTACCACCAGTAAAGTATAGTAGTTTTATTACATAAAATAAAACTAGTCGAAAACGTGTTGTTCTATATATTGTAAGTGTTGTTAAAACCCTCCTGTGATCACTTAGTACATATGAGTTATAGAAATCTAGATCGAACAGACAGTCGATTGGGTGATTCTGCCCTAAGCCCACAACCAAACAAGGAACAGGAAATGAGGCGGAAGTCACCCATCCCACTGCATGTCAGATGTTAATTTCATATCACCCTGATGTATATACTAAGTAATCCCCTGGTTATTAACCCGGATGACTATTTGTTAAGTATATTATTACGTGAACGAGTCGTTGTTTCCCGTGTGAGTTCTTATAACCATGCTGATGGACGATAAACACTACGACGTACTTCGGACGTCGTAAATTGAAATGACGTTTGTCACCCCAGGATGACTGTAGCTAGTAGTCAGGGTGCGGGATTACCAGTCCCGTATAGATCTATACACAAACTCATGCTCTCCCTCCAGGAGACTCTGGTTCCTAAGGAGTTGACTTCCCAGAAGTCGTGTCTCACAATGTAGTTCTCTCAACGAATTCACGAATAATACTATGAAAACCCCTTTTTGTTATTAACATGTATCCTTATGAAAATAATACCTTTGTTCCTAGTTCATGAATTTGTTTTCCTTGTTAGAAATCTGTGTTGTGCTTGTAAATTTGTATCTTACTTGTTTGTAAAATTGTTCGTGAGTCTAGTAGTAACAATGTTTGTCATGTTTAATAAATTCTACGTTCAAATGTGTGTTAACGATAAGGAATATAATAAACCAAATTATATTTTTAAACACAAGCTTTCTTGTGTTTTACTTGCATCGCCCCCCCCCCCCCCTGAAACATTAAAAAGCTTGGAAAAACATGGGGGGTATGAACTCACAGTTGTTTATGTGCATGTGCTGGACAGCGAGACTGGAAGGATGACCCACGAGTTGTTGTACGCGGCAAATAACGGAATCCTAATAATAATTAAACACATATTTGCATTTAAATTAGCGAGACCATTAAATAAAGTGTTAGAAAACACTTGCTTTTGGTTTAGGAATGTTACCGAGACTCGATCGAGGTGGAACAAGTGGGTTTTCAGCCAAGATTCCGATTGAGGCTGATTGCGGTCGTGAAAGGATTACGGTCGTGAACTGTTCTCGGTCGTGAACTGAATTCGGCCCTTGAATGGTTTGTGGCCTTTGTAGGGTTTACGGTCTGTTCTTGGTGTTCTTGGTGAAATATGAAGATTTGAAGGGTTTACGGCTGTGAACTCAAGAATGAAGGATGTTTGATTTGCTGAAATGGTGAATGTTTGATGCTCCAAAACTAGTTCCAAGGTGGATTTGGGTGATTTTCGGAGGATAGATTGAGTTTTTGGGTGATGGTTTTAGAGAGAAAAAGTGGTGTTTTCGGCCAGAAAAGTAAAAATGAGGGTGAATACATGTATATATAGGTTGGGTTCATGGTCGGTGGTGGGGTCCACCCAGCCGTGAACGGTTTACGGCTGTGAACATGATTGCGGTCGTAAACACTAGGACGACGAGACTCGGCTGATTTTCGATGAAAAACTTGATTTTTCGCACTATTTAGTCCCGACACTTATATAAATTTAATTTATATAATCTAAGTTGTTTTCAACCCTTACAAGTTTTGACAAAATTAATAAAATTCGAAATTTTATTTAACGGGATTTGACTTTCGTTGACTGAAAAAGGTTCGGGTTGTTACATTTCGGCCATAACTCCTTCGTTCTAAGTCCGGTTCCGACGAACTTTATATCCACGGAAAGGTGACGAGAAGCCCTACACTTCTAACAACTCACCCTTGCCTTAAAACATCCCAAACAAGAACCCAAAATTCATAAAGGCCCGAACTAACAAATTACGATTATACCCTTGGGCTCCGAAAACACCATTGAACACTTGGATCACTAAAACCATAACACCCACATTCGAAAAGGGCCAAATCCTTTCTTCCCCAAGGTCCTAAGCCTCACGACAACTGAAGATTGGTTTGCAGCCCCGAAGAATGAAACAATCTGAAACCGAGTGTTACAAATGATTTTGTAAACATTCTATGATTTGGGGTTATTTTCAAAAGCTTAAATTTCTTGTGAATTTTATGGATGTTACAAAAATGGCCAAATATACCCGACAAAATGGACTTTAATCCCTTGAAAAGCAAAAAATTAAGTTAAGGGAGTGAATCGACTAAAACCCAAAACATTGTAGCGCTACAATGTCATTTTCCCATTTAACTTTTATATATTTCTAACTTTTATCCTCGTATTTTTCTTTCTACCAATTTGAAATGATGATAATTGTATTTAAATATAATTAATATTATCCAAATATAACACTTGTCACAATTTCATATAGGTAGGAATATAAGTACGAAGAAAAGATAGGAGGACTTCGTATCCATCTTATCTCGTATACTCCTAGGTTATCTCAACAATATTAGTTGATCCTTTTAACTTCAAAAATTGATTCTAACTCCTTGTCAGATTCCTTTTTTTTCTTTCTATCTGATCATTACCTAAATATTATACCAAAAAAACCAAACTTGCAAATTGTGCCACAAAATTTGATTTCTTTTATGCCCTCTTTTAGTTGTCGGCGTTTCTATGAAGCTTTTAATTGTCAAGTCATCGAATCTCTGCATTCGTTATATCCACCAATTTATTTTAAGTGATTAGAGGAGTTGGTTGTTCTTTATAAGTTTTGAAAAATCGAGGTTAATAGATTTTATGGGTGTGGTTACTAAGTTTTTGGTGCATTGGTTTTTCAGAGTTTTGTCATCACTTGGTCTATTGCAGAAGGAGGTTAATATCTTGTTTCTAAGGCTCGAAATTGTCGGCAAAACCTCTTTGCTTCAAATGTTGAAGAACAAGCAGGTTGGTTACTTTAATTATTATGTTCTTATAAATTTTCGAGATACCATTGATATTGTGCATGTGATAGTTTTTGGCTTGCCAATGTATGAAAATAATTCTCTAGTAAATTTCTTGAAGGTAGCATTTAAAAAATTGTTTGTGTTGGGTTAAGTCTTTTCAGGGTCTCGTTTCCCATGTCATGCATCGTATTGGAAAGTTCAAGTTTAGAGCTTTTGATTTGGGAGGTCATAAGATCGCAAATGGAGTTTGGAGGATGAGAAGGTATGATTAATTTGATTGAAAGTGTTATCAGATTGGATCTATGTTTGATACTAATGTTATAGTTAAAAGTATGACATGTGATTCTTTTTGAAGGTCGATGCAGTTGTTTACTTGGTGGATGCTAGCGACAGAGATCGATTTCCAGAGTCAAGAAGAGAATTAGAGGCGCTCCTATCATATGAATCATTGGCTAATGTACCTTTCTTGATTTTGGGCGACAAGACTGACATTCCAAATGTTGCATTAGAGTATGAGTTGCATTACTACATTCATGTGCAATGGCTTATTACTGGAAACGTAAGATGAATAGAAACTTGGGACAGAGGACATTGGAGGTGTTTATGTGTAGCGTTGTGATGCAAACGGGGTTTATTGATGCGTTTGAATGGGTGCTTCATTATTCAAAGTAGGAAAAGTTTTAAAAATTTTGGTTTGAAAATTGTCTTGTGTGTTATTAGACGTGAGAGTTGGAGTTTTTTCTGTTTGAAAATAGTCTATATTCTTCTATTTTTGTCTAGTTTCATTGGTCAGGACTAGCAAACTTTCTAGAGTTATTTTTAATAACACATATGAGAAAGGTATTTATTGTTATTTTGTAAATACAAAAATCGAGTACGACTCACAATATCATTTTCTTTTGTTCCATCTTTCTGTGTGGGATAAGAAAATTATCTCCAATTGATATCAGTTCTAGTAATGCATACCAAACATAGTACCATGTCGTATTTTGTATTTTAGAAAATCATTTGTGAGTCAATTCAATTGAGCACAAATGTAAGCTTCACCGGTTAGAGCTAGAGCATCCACAATGGTTAACATTTTCTAAAGCTTATTTGTTTTATCAAACTAACAAAAAAACTCTCTTTAAAATTCTTCTCCAATACAAAAGTCGTGTTCGGCACAGAGCTTTTAACATTTCTAAAAAATCAAAAAAAAAATTTATTCGACTGAAAAAAAATTAGTTTTTATTTTAAACAAAAAACTCTTAATCCAAAAGGTGCTCCAAGTAGTTTTTGGGAGCTTTTGGCTTTTGGTTTTTTATAATTTACACATTTAAAAACGACAAAACTGCACAAATAGTCCATGTGGTTAGCTGAAAATTGTCACTTTGGTCCAAAAAAGTTTGGACTAGCACCAGAGGTCCAAACTTTTCATTTTGTTGCGAGTTTGGTCCGATTTGCTTTGAACTTTTTTATATAGACGATTTTGCCCTTGCTTTTTGCTTTTTTAGTTATTTATTTATTTAAATATTTTTCTAATTAAAAAAATTAAAAAAGCCAGATCTCTCTCTCTCTCTCTCTCTCTCTCTCACCTTTTATTCTTCTTCTTCACCTGATCTGTTTAGTTTATCCTCAAAAAAAATCAAATTCTCATTGACCGATTTATGTTGAGCTTCTGGTTTAAATCATAAATTGCACAACGAAATGAAATCATGTTTCAAACTGTTAGGAACCAATCAAATGATCAAGACACCCATATGATTTCCCTTTTCTAGTTTGAAGATCTGGGTATGCAACTTCAAGATCACTTTTAATCATCTCATCTAGGGAGTTGTGAAGACCGAGGAAGCTCGAGAAGTTTTAACAACCACTCCATGAAGACGATCTCTAGCTCAGTTGCTGCAGAAGAAGATTCCAAATTGAATCCTTCAGGAGACGAAGAACACCCCCCACTAACCCTTCATTCATCTACATCTCTCTTCTTCTCTTCCTGACGCCCTTCTCGTTTCCTGAAACCCTAACACCGCCTCCTTCTCGTTTCAAGATCTGTAAGAACGAGTCTAGATTAGGGTTTCGTTTTGGTTTCAAGATCTGAAACCCTATCATCGCCGTTATCCTAGTGTAGGTTTATGAAACCCTAACAATGGCGTCGGAGGTGAAGAAGGTGTAGACGATTACGTATTTGTTCAAATGGCGGACCTTCGATCTTCTTATTTGTCATCGATCTTTTCATTCGTCTGACCACATCCCTGTTATCGGATCTGTAAGAGAGATGTTGATAGAGGTGGTGTCCCACCTCAAATATGTCTACGAGCAAGCCTTCACAAAGAAGCGGTCAGTACCTCCCCCATCTCTGAAATCGTCTCTAGATCAAAATCGATTTCCAGATGAAGATGAGGGATGAACACCCAAGAATCAATTTCCAGAAATTTAGGACACGCACACACACTCTTAAATTGATTTCCAGAAACACAAACACACACGATTTTAGTTTTTGATTCGAATTTAAGAATCTGATTCTTAAGTTACCCTAAAAAAACTCACAAATGATTTCCATTGAGTTATGATTTAGAAAAACCCCAAATGAAAACGAGATTGGAAAGATAACCAGATGGGATATTTTCTTCAAAAGGAGAGGGAAAGAGAGAGAGAGGGGGGGGGGAGAGAGAGAGAGAGAGATTTGGCTTTTTTAATTTTTTTAATTTATCTTTTAACCATAAATATATTTAAATAAATAAATAACTAAAAAAAGCAAAAAGCAAGGGCAAAATCGTCTTTATAAAAAAGTTCAAAACAAACCGGACCAAACTAGCAACAAAATGAAAAGTTTGGACCTCTTGTGCTAGTCCAAACTTTTTTGGACCAAAGTGGCAATTTTCAGCTAACCACGGGGACCATTTGTGCAGTTTTGTCTTTAAAAACTAACTACGTTTGTCAAACACTTGAACACAAATGAAAAGTTACAACTTTTAGCTTCCGGTTAGCTAGCGAGGACGAATGATAACTTCTGATATATTGGAGTTGTCTCTTTATAAATAGAAAATTGCTCGTATGAAACTTTTATATTTTGTAAGTCTACTCTCTTTAGCGATTGATTTTAAATAATTATTTATCGTTAATATTTAGTATACTACTAAAATTAATATTTAACATGACTGAAAGGGGAAACGAAGTTAAACATTGTCAATAAGCTTTGATATGTCTTACAAAGCATCAACTACGTTACTTTCATGATCAATTTTGTACAATGTCGGTTTTCTAAAACCCTAATCTTGACGGTTGACAATTATCAAGGATAAATGTAGAACCACATCATCAATAGATGGAGGTGAGGACGATGATAATAGGACGTTGACGTTGGACTTACACTGTTCATACATTTTGTTCTAACCCTGTAACCTCGGATGCATATGCTATCGTGACGACTTTCAGTGATTTAGATTTCATAAATATACATTTCGATGACTTTGATATTTTCTTCATGAAGTTGCAAATGCTAGGATTCATAGTGTTTATCGTTTTTTTCCAAACAAGCCATTATGTAATAGTCATTGTTATAGACTTATAGGGAATTCGTATTTTTGGGTATTCAAAATGGGGGTAGCTGGGTAGGATTCAGTCTTGTTATGGAGTAAGATGTAGAATTATGAGTAAAATCAGAAGGTGTGTTTGCCTTTCAATAATAATGATAATAATAATAATAATAATAATAATAATAATAATAATAAGGCCCGAACAAGATAATGATAAGGATGCACAAAAGATGGCACTCCATTTAATTATATTTTGGTTGATCATGAACATGAAGAAGTGATAATTAATGTTGAGCACTTAGGCCCTTTCTTGAATGAAATGGGTGTAGACATAGATTTTGATGAAAGAATTAGTAGGGAGGAAGTTTCTAAAACTTACTCTATTCACGATCCAACACAAAATTGGAAGGATATGAACCAAATAGTATGTTATTAGACTAGTTATAACCCGTGAGAACCACAACTATAAAATTAATTAAACTTTTATAGTAAAAACTCAAAATTATTAATTACTTATTTTAAATAAATTATTAATTAAAAGATTTTTTTTAGTTATATGAAATTATAATCATTGATTTAAATAAATATTTAAAATTATATTATTTTATAATTTGTATTAATTTTATTTTAATTTTTATTCTAATGTTATTAATTTAATGTAATTATAATGGAAAATTTAAAATTTGAAATTTGAAATGGAAAATCAATAGGTTGACAAGTGGCATGCATTAATTAGAATACATAATAGGGTGACACATGACAAAAAAAGAATAAAATATACATTAATTAGGAGGCCTAATATGGTGACACATGTCAAAAGAAGAATAAAACTATTATTTTATTAGAACATGGAGATTTAAGAGTAAATTACACGAATAGTCCTTATGGTTTAGAGTAATTTGTGCGTTTGGTACCTAACTTATTTTTTTAACTCGGAAGTTCCTACTGTTTGTTTTTATTACGTGGTTGGTCTTTGTCATACCTAAAAAAATATTTTGCCCTTGATTTTTTTAAATTTATTTAAATAAACACATCCCCAACCCTACCCCCTCACCTTACCTTACCTACCCCATCAGTTTTTCCTATTTAAATAATCGTCTTTTTAGGTAAGACAGAGACCAAACGTGTAACAAAAACAAACAGTAGGGACCAAACGTGTAACAAAAACAAACAGTAGGGACTTTCCTAGTTAAAAAATAAGTTAGGGACCAAGCGCGCAAATTACCCCAAACCATAGGGACCATTCGTGTAATTTACTCTAGATTTGAGAATCAAAAGCCACTAAACATATACTTACTATACTAAGTTACTAATGATTCAGTTGCATAAAGCTATGATTTGTTGTATGAAAAAAAAAAAAAAGGAATATAGAAAGCTTGTTAGATGTGGAAGGCCAATGCAACTCAAAATAGCATGAACCTATTTTTCCTTTTAGACATTGTGCTTTTTGACACTTTTTGACACTTTTTGGATGAGCAATAAGAGAATATTCGAGATAAGTACCATAAACTGATAAACGAGAACCAAAGTCGTGCCTAAAGCTTCACTTATAAATCAATGGTTACTTGTGTAACAATTATGTAATACGTTTTGGTTCAATGAAAAAAAATATCAAACAAAAACAAAACTGCATTACCGAATTACAAGAATATTAACATTAAAATAACAACTACTACAAGTATACGTTGTTTCATATGTTTCACCTTGTATAAATGCCACCTGTTGCTATAGGTGATCTTCAAAAGGTAGTTTGTCGATTATATATGTAAGATTTTGCAAAATACAAGTAGATTAAAAATGCCACACTACTGATACCCGCTAGAAGCCAGTAGAAGTAATCAAGGTGACCTCGATTCAAGTTATCGGAAATCCAACCGTCTCCACCATCTCCGCCGGTGGTTTTCTCAACAACCGAGATCAGAAAACTGCTTAAAAAGCTACCGACACCGAATATACTCAGGTAAAGCGCCAAACCGATGCTCCTCAACTCCGTCGGCACTTGATCGTAAAAGAACTCTTGTAGGCCCACCATCGTGAACACGTCAGCAGCTCCGGTCAACAAATATTGAGGTAACAACCACCAGATTTTCATCGGAACGGTGGCGCTAGGGTTATCTAATAATCCGTATTCCTCTGCGGTTTTCAATCGTTTGATCTCGACAACTGCTGAAACGATCATTGAAAGTATCGATATGAAGATTCCGGTTCCGATTCTTTGAAGCATTGTGATGCCGGAGGGTTTTCTGGTGATGGATCTGGCGAGAGGGACTAAGATGCGGTCGTAGATTGGGATAAGGATAACGACGGTGATGCTGATGAAACTTTGGAGTGTGGCGGCTGGAACTTCAAAGCTTGATCCGATTGATCTGTCCATGGTGAATCCTTGTTTGGTGAATAATGTGGAAAATTGGGCGAAAACAACTGCGAATGCTAACAAGCTGGACCATATCGGAATTAGTCTGAGAACTGCTTTCGCTTCGTTCACTTCATTCAGGCTACAGATCTTCCCTTCTTCCTTTGATCCATCGGGTGAAAGTAAGGCTTTGTTTAGAAAACTGAACTGCTGAGAACCTTGATGAGGCAAGGTTCCAGTTCCATAAGCTTCTTCTTCCATGGATATTGATGAAGATGGAGTTTTCCGATTCTGAAACGATCTAACAAACACTTGCCCGATTCTAACAAAAGCACTTTTTTCATCGACTTTCTCTTCAAACCGATATGTTGTGGTTCCAGACAAGAATATAAGCAGTGCAAGACCCATAACAATGCAAGGAATCCCAAATCCGAGACCCCAACTAAAGTTATCCTGAATGTAATTAAGAACACCTAGCGCCAAAAGTGGACCTCCACACAATCCAAGGTACCACCAGTTGAAGAAGGAGCTTTTGGATTTGAGTTCTTCTGGATTCTGGGAGTCAAACTGGTCAGCTCCGAAAGCTTGAACACATGGCTTGTGTCCTCCTTGAGCAAATGCGACAAGATACAGTGAAACGAAGAACAGAACGACTTGGAATTGAGGAGGAGAACATGTGGAAGTGGAACCGTTGGTGGTTTCACAGCCGGAAAAAGGAATCAAAGCTGAAACAGTGAGTAACCCAAGTGCCTGTAAATCATCCCAGAAATGATTCAAATTCATGGATTTCCTGCTATAATTTTACTGGATCTGAGCAAGTAAATCAACAATAACAGGAAATTCGTTCAATAAAAGATGATTAACCAGTGTATAGAGGAGAGAAGCAATGAAAATCGTCCGGTATCTACCCAAAAACGCATCAGCAACGAAAGCACCGAACAAAGGGAGGAGCGACGCCGTTCCAGACCAGGCATTCACATTTTCGGCAGCCGTCGCCGTCGATTGGCCCAACGGACCAGTCAAATATGTGATTAGGTTTGAACTAATTCCATAGTATGCAAATCTCTCCGCCACTTCAACACCTGTGTAGAACCACAAAAACTTCTAATCCTTGAATAAGATCCATAACGAATTTCGGTGATTGTATGAGAATTTAGGTTACCGATAATAAAATAGGCGGATCTCCAGCCACCGGATTTGGATCTGACGACGGGACGACCTTTGAAGTCAACGAATCCGTCAACGACGCCGTCCACCAATGGAGTTTCAACTTGAGAATAATTGGAGGCGGAGCCGGTGGCATCCATGTCGCCGTCGCACTGTTCAGCCTATGCTCCACCACACACGCCCAATGTTGGGAAGGGCGGGAGGATATAAAGTTCGGCTTGTTCGAGTAAAATTCTCATGTCATAAACAAACACATCTATACTGCCCATAAAGAGTTCATATCCACTTTGAACTCTATTATTATGTTGAGATGAAAAGTCTTGTTTTGTCTATGAATATTAACATAAAGAAATGGATGAATGTGTGAAAATAAATTAAGCTATTTTCATGTTTGATAGCAACGAAATAATGAAATTTGTCATTCAAATACTCAACGGAACCAAATTACTAACATATAAAAATCAACTTAAACTAAGAAATACTTTATAAAATATTATTTTGTAAGAATAAATTTATGAATTCATTAAATATTATTATATAATTGATATGGTAGGATTTTTACCTTACCATTTTTAATATCTTGAACTTACGTTTAATATCCGATAGCCCAAGATCTTGGAAATATCTTTGAGACTCCTATTATGTTTTTTGTAATTTCTTATGTAGGACTAATATCAATAAAGTCTTATGTTTTTGGTAGTAAATTGGGAAAAGCCCTGCATTTAATTTTTCATTTATTGTGACCACGATATTTTTATTGAAATATCGTTTGAGAGCTTATACCCGGTCACCAGCAGGTAACCTGTACCATCCGGTCACCACTAAGCTATTCCCTAGCCATCACCTTTCATGAACCATCACTGCTAAAGGGTTTCATGCATTCGAGAATGGTTTGATGCTGAGAAGGGTTTCACAGTCCCCAATTTCGCAATTTGAAGCTCCGAAATCGTTGGCTAAGTAAGGTGGAGTAGAAAGGTACGTGTATGGAAACAAGAAATTGATGATTCTGAGGGTGGTTATCTTTGTCAATAGAGTATGGAGTTCCAAGTTTGGACTAACAAGTTATTATTTTTTTTTTTTTATGAAACAGATGGCTTCTACTTCTGGAACTAAGAAGCATAAAGGGCCTAAGCTCCCTGAGAAGACATACCTTCCAGACTCCGACTCCGATGATGATGCATTTGACTTTAGATTCTTGGATTTTTCTGAAGAAACTTTCAAAGCCCCCTCAAAACTATGTGATGATCATTTTCTTAACTTATTGTGTGACGAAAACATATTAAGGAGGAGTGTTGATGGAATGGTAGATGATGGAGACATTTGTGGTGTCCAACAAAATGAGCATGCCCACTTAGATTAGGACGATGAAGATGTTGGTGTGGAGTATAGGGTGCATGGTCCCAATGTTGACTGGAAAGAGACGAGGCCCCGATTAGGAGACTGTTATGAATCCCCTGCTCAACTCAGGTTTGCTTTAACTAACTATGCAGTCCATGGAGGGTACCAGCTTTATTTTGAAAAAAGTGATAGAGTGAGGGTTATAGCTAAGTGTGGTAGTGGAAGCAGTGATAATAAAAAAAAAATGTAGTGTCCATTTAGGGTTGCAGCTGGATGGAAGTACAATGAAAGGACAATCCAGATTAAGTTTTGTAATGAAATTCATCTGTGTGCTAGGAATTATCATTTTGGTTCCCTAGTTACTAGCAATTGGTTAGCCAAACACTACCTGAAAGATGTAATCATGAAGCCCAAGATGACATTGCTAGAGATGCAAGCAGATGTGCTACAAAGGTTTTCAGTGAGTGTATTTGTTGGGCAATGCCAAAGAGCAAGGGTTACTGCAATGGGGATGATAGAAGGGAAGTTAGAAGACCACTATGCCAGGGTTTGGGACTATGCAGCTGCAATTAGGTTGAGTAATTCGGGTACAACTTGCTTGGTGGGGGTAGAAAGTAATCCGGGGTGTAACTATTTCAAAAGGTTTTATGTTGGCTTCAAGGCTTTCAGAGATGGATGGAACAGAGGATGTAGAAGGGTAATAGGACTAGATCGTAGTTTCTTGAAGGGGCAAGTTAAGGGGGAGATTTTAACTGCTATTGGGAGGGATGCAGACAACCATTTCTACCCAATAGCATGGGCAGTTGTGAATGTTGAGAATAAGGACAACTGGACCTGGTTCATTGAGAATTTGGTTGCTGATTTGGATCTTGGTGTTGGCAATGGACTGGTTGTTATCTCAGACCAACACAAGGTACCACAACATACACTAGTATACCATATATATTTCTATGTTACACTCACTAATATTTACATGTGTTGTGTTGTGTTTGTTTGTTAATTATAGGGACTTCTACAGGCTGTGGCAGACCTACTCCCCCATGTTGACCACAGACAATGTGATAGACACATCTTTGCAAACTTTAGGAAGAAATACACAGGATTAGAGCTAATGTGACATCCCCTAATTTCTCGGCCATAAAAGACCGATTTAATTTATGCTTTTTAAAATAAAATCAGAGAAATCTTTTCAAAAGATATTGCGGAATAGGTCTCCAATATAAAACATGATAATGTTTATCAAAACCTTTCTTTAAGAAATATATAATTTCCTTTTATATTAAAACTTCGGGATGTCATGTTCCGATACAGATCAAAAGCATAAACAAGACATTATAAGCCTTACAACAGTTATTTATAACTACTGGCCTATAATCCATAAATCACTCATCATCATCATCCGACTATGCTCGGGGTCCACTACCTGTAATCATAAAAAGCTGAGTGGGTCAGGCTTGGAAGCCTGGTGAGCATATAGGATTTTCAACCCACAATAAATAAATTTATTGTACTTAAACATCAATCAATCAACCAAATTACCCCAACCCCATTATCTTATTTATTTCTTAAGGGTTTACCCTAAGATTCAACTATCACTCCTTCCTAAGGATTCATCCTAAGGAATAAGCACAAGGTCACACCATCACTAGGGTTTATACAACAGGGGCTAAATTCATAGCTCTTATTTATTGACAGTATTATTGATAGTATTCACCTCTGTCATACATGTCAATGGGTTTTTAGAGTACTCCAAATGAACATATAGTTCATTACACCTGCAGGTTGCGGGCCTGCTAGTGTTCCACAGACCATCTAGAATAGTCCATGGTTGTCATCCCTACTCTGCTGAATGACGGGGGCCAACATTTTGCGTAAGTGATTCTCTCAAATTTCACCACTCACCCTCAACTCATGATCAATATTACTGATCATCTCCTTTATCCAACTCACCTATCATCACACACCCATTATTTCATCTACCCATGTTTTACCCAACATTTTTGTAGATAAAAATACATATACAGTTTAAATTATTTAAAAACATGTATAAATCACACCTTCAACATCCAACTCAAATAAACAAACAATAAATATTCACACAGCACGTATTTTATGTAAAATACTTCATATCTATGTGTAAGGTGAAAGTAACTACACACTCACCTGATTTAATGAAAATCGGGCAGCAATTCGTTTCCTAAAACGATCGTTTCTAATAAAACTGGTAGTTTTATTGAGAAACCGGGCTCTGCGAAGGGTCGGGCTTCGAAACCGAAAAGATAAATTTTTCGGGCTTCACGGGCACTTCGTGGCGTATTCCGGGGATTATAATCGATACCGGGGCTTCGGGGAATGTTAAGATGAAGAAAATATGAAGAAAGGTGTGAAAGATGGTGAAATCCCAAAAGTACCCGAGAAGGCTCGCATGACCCTTCTATTTATAGGGGTCCGAAGTCGGTTCTGGTGGTGGGGTCCGCAGGCGAGGGTGCGCAGGTGGCTGCACGTGCGAAGGCCTCGCTGTCCTCTCCTGATTGGACCGAGGTCTAGTCCGAAGTAGGGGGGAATCTGTGGCATGCTGCGAGGGTTCGGTCTCGTGCAAGAGAGTATGTGTCGCACCGCTATTGGACCACTTCGGATCAGATCAGGTGCTCGGATGACTCAGCAGCTCGGACACGTGGCTTGCCTGACTCACCCATTTCGGACACGTGGCACGTTCTAAGCGAGGGTGACGTGGCAAATCGTGACTATGCGAATTTTCTCGGTTTTTGTGCAAAAACTTCTAAAATCCATAACTTTCGCATACGAGCTCCGTTTTTGACGTTCTTTATATGCACGGGTAGGTAAAATTACGCTCTACAACTTTGTTTAGACTTCGTCGGCTAATTTTGACTTTAATTTTTATATTATTATTTTTAACAGACCGGGACAGGAAATCCGTTAAAAATTCATAACTTCTTCATCTGACGTCCGTTTTCGTCAGACTTTTTACCGTTGTGCTACTATTTACGAGACCTTCGATTCTCGTTTAGGTCGTGTCGGCTAAAAATCACTCAATCTAAAATTCGAGTTTTTAGCTGTCTACTGCTAAGCTGAAACTTCGAAAAATCGTAACTTCCTCATACGAAGTCAGATTTGGGCGTTCTTGTTATACCTACTCTCGGTTTAATGAACACTACAAGTTTCGTTTAGATTACTAAGGCTAAAAAGTAGTTTATCAAAAACTCACTTTTTACGACATTCGGCACCGTGCCGGTTTGTTGCGAAACTTCGACAGGTCATAACTTCTTCGTTATAACTCGGATTTCGGCATTCTTTATATATCCGTAATCCTTGTCATGCCCACCACAAGTTTCTTAATAGATATCGGCTTTATCTAAAATTTAATTTTTGACGCTAATTTTTATTCTTAATTATTTAAACCCTAATAATTAAGCATAAAACACATAAAACTAATAATATTCACATAATTCATTTTCATTTCTCCAAAATGAGTCACAAATGTTAACCTAGACCATTATGTCAATATTAATGCCTAGCCTAGAAACACGGGCGTTACAGCTAAAGAATTTGTTCTGGGAAGCTGCTATGAGTACAGTGGAAGGGGACTTTCTTGCTACAATGGAGAAGATAAAGAAGATAACAGAAACATGATACACCTATCTTATGGCAAGGAAACCTGAAACTTGGTGCAGAGCATTCTTTTCTCATGGGTATGCTTGTGAAGCAGTAGAAAATGGGGTGGCAGAATGCTTCAATGACATGATCAAAGAAATAAGGAAGAAGCCTCTACTCACAATGCTTGAGGAAATAAGGATTCTCCTTATGAAAAGGTTTTTTCATGAAGGTCAAGAGGTAGCAAAATGGAGGGGTAATTGTGGGCCTAACATACAACTGAAGCTTGATGAATTTGGGAAAGATATTAGGTAATATAAGTTTTTATGGGCATGTATCCAAAAATATTAAGTATTTATATGTGTACTTTGTTGGTTTTGTGTGTAGGGTGTGGACAGTGGTGCCAAGTGGTGATGATGTGTTTGAGGTTAGGTATGGCTACAATGGATACAAGGTTGATTTAGCTACTCACACTTGCACCTGCAACTTGTGGATGTTGTCGGGCATACCATATGTGCATAGTCAATCTGCAATCAACTATGTCCACAAAGATCCAAGTCAATTCCTTTCTTCTTGGTTACACAATGACAAATATGTTGCAACATACAGTCAGAACATACAACCTGTAGGTGGAAGCAACTTGTGGCCAATGACTGAGTTTATTAAACCATTACCACCCCCATTTAGAAGGATGCCTAGAAGACCCAAAGTAAAAAAGAGTGAAGCATGCATCTGAATCACAAGATGCCAAATACCCATCACAAAGGTTAAAGGTTCCTAGGACTGCGAAGTATGGAAAGTTCCAACAACTTGGGCATAATAACTGACATTGATGTTTGGGAAGCTTTGTAAACGACATGGTATGATTGTTATCAATATATATGCCTTGATCACTATAATTGTTGTTACCTTCCATGTTTTGGTTAGCTTGGTAAGTAGGTTAATACATATGTATGTGTTAAAGGACTTAATTGTACTTGTTGTTACCTTCCATGATTTGGTTATTTTTATACATATGTATGTGTTAAAGGACTTAATACATTGTTATCATTAAGACATAATAAGTTGTTGTCATTTTCATCTCTTACAAAACCAAAATATTACCATACATAACACATGCATCTACTTACTGCCTAACTTGACCAAAATACCCTTACACCTAAACTACTACTACTACCATTCCACTTGAACCTAACTAATGCCCACAACTTCACAGTGCTTTAACCAGAACATTGTGAACCATAAACCCCATCACAATCACCACCACCAAAAGCATGACCATCATAACTAGCTCCACCTTCAACAGGTTTAAAATATCCACTTGAACTGCTTTGTTGTTCTTGGCCTCCCCCGAAAGCTTCAAAATCTCCATTCCAAATGATTTATTGTTCTTAGCCTCCTCCAAATCCATATGGAACTTCCACATAGTTTCCTTGTAGTAAGTGTTTTGCAGGGGTGGATCAAGCCATAAAAAAAAATCGCATTTTTTTTGGAGTCCAGCACAACAACCACTTCTTCATACTGGTTCAACAACACCACAAAAAGTAGGAAACTTAATATTACGTGATAGTTTGGACACCCCCTGAATTTCCTCCATGGATTATCGACGGTTTTGGAGATCGAGAATGTCGCAGGTTCATCACATTCGCATCTCAAATCTTCAGACCAACGATTCCTTAAGGCCCATTCTTTGTACCCTTGTGTGTGCGTGTTGGAGGAGCTTACCATCTTTTTGGTTTGACGTTGGAGAGAAGAATCGACCCAAAACCTAGCTAACAAGTACCTCCAACGTTCGACTAAGCTATGCAACCTGCTGAAACCGGTGAAACCGGCACTATGCCCTTTTTCCATAATTCCATGAAAATATCGTGGTCACAGTAAATGAAAAATTAAATTAAGGGCTTTTTCCAATTTAGTGCCAAAACATGGGACTTTATTGATATTAGTCCTTCTTATGTAGGACATAAAGACTTGATTATAAATGAATAGACAAGGTCAAAAACACATGGTCTAAAGCTGAATGAATGTTGAAGTCTATGGAGAATGTGGACCCAAGCATTGATCAAGGAAGAGCATTGATCAAGGAAGAGCCTTAGAATTTAGGATTGTTATGTACGTATATGTAGAAGCCTAGCTAATCCACCACCCTTACTCACGTTCTAACTCCGACTCTCACACTCTTTCTTTCGACAATAAAGTTATTTTACACTCACATCACGATTAGTAGGCACTTGTAGTCATATTTTTTTATTTACACTTCCTCCGTTCAATATTAATAGTCCATGTTTCTTTTTTGGTTTGTCCCCAAATAATAACATGCTTCTAAAAATAAATATCTCTTTTACCAAAATACCACTCGTTATTAGTTAACCTACCATAAAATTAAATGCAATAAAATAATGGAATTAAATGCAATAAAATAATGGAATTAAATGCAATAAAAATGTTCAATTGTCATTTCATTTAATAAAATTAATGATAATTAATGTTTTCTTAATCTGTGTGTTTTTTTTCTGTGGACAATAATTTTGGGACGGATGAAGTATAAGTTTTAAGGCAGGTGTTTCATCACCGTACGAGGTTTTATGCCGAATATCCAAAACGATTATGGGCTTTCCTCGTACATCTTTGTGTTCTTGTGCTTAGTTTTACTTATTCACTGTTGTTTGATCGATTACAACATTTTTGCGCCTTTGCTTATTCATTTATTTGATTTTACGATTATAATCTTACTAAAATACCAAAATATATTCTATAATATCTTGTCTCTTTTTGAATATCTTAAGATTTATTCTATAAATTCACTTATTTAACAACTATAACATTATTTTTGTCCCAATTACTTCAACTACACACGTTTATATTTTGAAATAGATTAATATTATTAAACAGTTTTTTGAATACCACTGTTTTCTTCACAGGATCTTGGACACGACCAAGATTTTTAA
The DNA here is from genome assembly GCF_052849685.1 of Lactuca virosa. NCBI lineage: Eukaryota > Viridiplantae > Streptophyta > Magnoliopsida > Asterales > Asteraceae > Lactuca > Lactuca virosa. The sequence continues at coordinate 263,052,310 of NC_136431.1, forward strand.
CACATTTCAAGATCTTAAGCATTTTAAACTTAAACATCTTATTCTAAACATTATACTATACTTATGAATTTAATTACAAAATTAGTTTATCAATTTTTTACCAAAACAATCATCACTTTATTTAGCACATGAAATTTGCAACATTCTCATAAAAAAGGAAATTAAATTGTATATGTAACCAAACTGGTATGGTGTGATGTTGGTTCTTATTATTATTATTATTTTTTTCTGCATTTACATTGTCCTTGTTGTATAAATTTATTGTGTTGTAGACATAAAAATATTATATTGTTTTTTTTATCTTTTCCTTTTTGGTTTTTTTATTTATTAATTAAATAAATGAATTGATGTAATTTACTCTAAAATATATCACCCCACACCTATATCCACCACCGTTGTCATAGACCACCAATGTCACTGACCAACACCTCTACCACTGACATCAAACACCATCACCACCAATGAGACAAAAAGAGTCAAATCAAAACCAAACGCAAAGGAAACTTGCATGGCTTTCAGATGAAAAGAAAAACTATCTGCCATGAACAAAAAATCCATTAAATAAAGAACAAACTTTAAATGCAAAATATCCACAAAAAAAGCACATACAAAAACCTAAAATCTAATCAAAATTGGGATGAAATTAGTTTGCTTTAAATCTATAAACGCAAAAGTTGTTTGCTCATGTTTAATTTGAAAAAACAAAATCCCTAAATAAGAGTTTCCAACTAGGTTCTGGTTATCCATTATCAAGTTGCATATGAGTCTTCGTTTTTGTATGTTGACATGGATGAACAGGAATACTGTTGGATTAGATGTCTAATCCATAACTATAATTGGTATAAACTTGAATTGATAGTAGCACAGTCCTTTTGGGTTGCCCTCAAACGTAACAATTGGACATATTATTTTTGGAGAGAATTGTTGATTTATTATTTGATTAATAAATTAAAATAAATAATTTATAAATATATTACGAGAATAATATATTAATTAGAAATAGTAATATTTAATTAATAATTAATCAAAAATTAATTTTGGGATTAATGGATTTAATTAAAAGTACGGGGTCTAAAGTGCAATTGTTCAATAGTTGAACAAAAGGCTACAGAACCTTCCACCAGGAGGGTGGACGGTTTCTAGAGGCTTTTAGGGTTTCTGTAATTATCCTTGGAGGATAATTAGGAAGCTGGATAATTACCAAATTTGAATTAATATTATTTAATTCAAATCAGGGTTATCTAGGGTTTCCTAGTTGCACTATATAAGGACCCCTAAGCTTTGATTTTCGGTCATCACTTCCTTCCCAAAAAGTATTAGGTTGAGGGATTGAAAAAGAAGAATTGGAAGGTTGTGCGAATTAGAGGGCATGTTCCTTTGTTTGTCAGAGACGGTCGAGGGTTGTTGACTCGGTATGGTAGAGTCTGTGTAACACCGTAAATTTTCAAACAAAATTTTCATTTTTAAAACACATAATTCTCAATATCACATTCCAAAAACCATAAGTGTCACGTTGTCAAAACACAAATTCATAAATTTTTTGATAAACACCAGGATCCACAAAACATGAACTCTATCTCAAGTGTGTGTACAATCAAGCCGGCGCCTTCCCGCGATCCTCAGAAGTACCTGAAACACGTAACACATAACACGGTAAGCACGAAGCTTAGTGAGTTTCCCAAAATACCACACATATCTCATTAGCCTCTCATGGCTATATCTCAAATAAGACCCTTCGTTCAATGTGTCTCAGTGGGACCCTCCGGTCCTACACTCGGGTGGACCCTCCGATCCTAACTCAGTAAAGCTCAGAATAATACACAACATAAATCACAAAGACATAATACAGGATATCACAATACTCAATATAAGCACATAAGACCCTCTGGTCACACAAATTACTACTCAAGGTAAGTATAGTGAGAAGACTCACCTCGTAAGCAAGCAAGGAAATTGAATACCCCTCGAACAGTCTAATCCCCGCCTACATGTAATAAGCATCTCTAATTAACACTTAAAGATCACGACTCTAAATAAACTCATGATAGACCCTATTTAACTCTTGGAATGGGTAAAAGACCATTTTACCCCTCCATGACCTCTATCCCTCAAGTTTGACCAAACCCTAAAGTCAATAGAAGCCAACACTCGAGTCAACAGTCCATGTTGATCTGACTCGCCGAGTGCATCTATGTGACTCGTCGAGTCCCCTTGTTTCCTCAGAGATATCGCGAAAACCCAACTTAACTCGTCGAGTTGTCTCGTCAACTCGCCGAGTTACCCATGTCCAGACTCATCGGGGAAAACCCGACGAGTCGGCTCATTGACTCGGCGAGTCCATTCAGTATGTATTCCCATTCAGATGTTTTAAGGCATATCTACCACTCTAAACTCTAGATATAGTCTCCCAAGGCTCGAATGTCACGTAAAGCTTCGATCTTTATGTTCATGCATGGCATATTTGCTCCATATTGCCAATACAAGCTCCAACAAGGGTTTAGTGCTCATATGCTTGCCTCTAGCTCCATAAAGCTTGGGTCTTTGGACTCACAAGACCTCCTACAATCCAGATCTGAGGTTTCAACCTCAAGATGTACTCAAGGGACTCAATAACACAAGAATGATGGGGAAAAGCCCTAGAACTCCCCAAACTAAGATCTCACAAGAAAAATGATCAAGATAGCATATTTTTACCTCAAACAGAAGCTATCCACTGAGAACCTCTAGATCCAAATGTCCCTCCTTGCTCCAAGCATTAATGTTTTCCTCTTTTTCTCTCAAGGTGCACCAAAATACTCAAGATAGCCTCTCCTTCTCACACAACAAGCTAAAACTCGATTAGGGTTCTTCACAGTGCTCAAGGTTGATGAGGGAGGCAGAAATGAGGGCTTAAGGCCCTTTAAATAGGACACAAACCCGGAGATTTAGGGTTTCCTACTCAGTGCCAACTCGGCGAGTTGGCTCTCTGACTCGTTGAGTTGGTCATTAAACCCACGTGGCCAACCCGCCTCTACTCGACGAGTTGGAGCACCCACTCGTCGAGTCTCTCAGTTGACTTGAAAATAAATATGTATAAATATTATACCTGGGAGTTGGGATGTTACATTTCTCCCCCACTAGAATCAGACTTCGCCCTCAAAGTCTTGCTCCGGAAACAACTCTGGGTACTGCTCACGCATCTAGGACTCCGGCTCCCAAGTCCACTCGGATCCCCTGCGGTGCTCCCACTGCACCTTAACCGTTTGCACCTCCTTGTTCCTCAGGGTCTTGACTTTTCTATCCAAAATCTCTATCGGTCTCTCAATGTAATTCAGGCTAGCATCCACCTGAATGTCCTATAAGGGTACCACTGCTGTCTCATCGGCTACACACTTCCTCAACTGAGACACATGGAAGGTGTTATGAATCTGGATCAACTCTGCAGGTAGCTCCAATCGGTAAGCTACCTTCCCCACTCTGGCAGACACTCTGAAAGGAACGATATATCTGGGACCCAATTTTCCCCGCTTCCTGAATCGGATCACCCCTTTCCAGGGGGATACCTTCAGGAGAACAAAATCTCTAATATTGAATTCTAGCTCGGATCGTCGCCAGTCTGCATAGCTCTTCTGGCGACTCTGAGCTGTCAGTAGCCTCTGCCTGACCTGCTGAATCTGCTCAGTCGTCTTGAGCACTATCTCAGTGATACCCATCACTCTCTGCCCTACCTCTCCCCAACAGATGGGAGTCCGACACCTCCTCCCATATAAGAGCTCAAAGGGACGCATTCCAATACTGGAATGATGGTTGTTGTTATAAGAAAACTCAGTCAAGGGCAAAGTGTCCCAATTTCCTCCGAATTCCATAACACATGCACGCAGCATGTCTTCAAGCGTCTTAATCGTTCGCTCACTCTGCCCGTCTGCCTGTGGGTGGTATGCGGTACTGAAGTGCAATCGGGTACCCAACTCCTCATGAAACTTCTTCCAGAACCTGGAAGTAAAACGCACACCCCGATCTGACACTATCGATGTCGGCACTCCATGCCATGCCACCACCTCTCTCACATAAATCTCAGCCAATTTCTCTGCAGAAGAGCTCTCACTGATAGCAAGAAAGTGAGCACTCTTCGTCAACCGGTCCACAATCACCCATATCGCGTCGACACCTCGCGCGGTTTCTCGGTAGCTTGGTGATAAAATCCATGGAAATCTGTTCCCACTTCCACTGGGGAACCTCTAAAGGCTGCAACAAGCCATGTGGACGCTGGTGCTCCGCCTTAACCCGACGACAAGTCAAGCACCTATCAACAACCCATGTCACATCCCTCTTCTTATACTGCCACCAGTAATCTCTCTTCAGATCCAGATACATCTTAGTGGCTCCTGGATGGATCAAAAATCTCGATCTATGTGCCTCCTCCATCAGTATACGCCGAGCTCCACCTGTATAGGGCACCCAAATCCGCCCACGAAAAGTCATAAGCCCACGACTATCCGTCTCAAACTCAGAAACCTGCCCAATCACCCGCTCCCTCTTGCGGTTCTCCGGTCTCACGGCCTCCATCTGGGCCTCTCGAATGGTGTCTAGGACTGGAGTCATCACCGTCATCCTCATTCACACGTCTCAAATCGGAGCACTCTCCGCTCTATGGCTCAAGGCATCGGCTACCACATTAGCCTTGCATGGGCGATATAATATCTCGCAGTCGTAGTCCTTCACTACATCCAACAACCTCATCTGCCTGATATTCAGGTTGGGTTGATCCATAAGGTACTTCAGACTCTTATGGTCTGTGTATATGGTGCACCGGACTCCATACAGATAGTGGCGCCAGATCTTGAGGGCGAATACCACTGCCCCCAACTCCAAATCATGGGTGGGATACCTCGTCTCATGAGGCTTCAACTGCCTCGATGCATATGCAATCATGTGTCCCCTCTGCATCAACACCGCTCCCATCCCTGATATAGATGCATCACAGTAAACTACGAAGTCCTCCACTCCCTCGGGAAGGGCTAACACCAGGGCTTCACACAATCTCTGGCGAAGAATCTCAAATGAGGCATGCTGCTCGGGCCCCCAAGCAAAAGTAACACCCTTCCGAGTCAATCTGGTGAGAGGAACGGCAATCTTGGAGAAGTCTCTGATAAATTTCCGATAGTAACCGGCCAAACCCAGGAAACACCTAATCTCGGACGAGGATCTCGACACCTCCCATCTCATAACTGCCTCAATCTTGGCCGGGTCGACCAATATCACATTCTGATTAACGAGATGTCCCAGGAACTGGACCTCTCGTAACCAGAAATTGCACTTGGAGAATTTGGCATAAAGCCTCTCCAACCTCAATACTCCAAGAATCTCTCTAAGATGCTCCTCGTGCTGCTCTCTGGTTATCGAATACACTAAAATATCGTCGATGAACACGATCACTGATCGATCCAACATAGGCCTGCACACCCGGTTCATGAGGTCCATGAACGCCGTCGGTGCGTTGGTGAGCCCGAAAGGCATCACCACAAACTCGTAGTGCCCATAACTAGTCCTAAAGGCCGTCTTCTGAATATCCTCCTCGCAAACTCTCATCTAATGATATCCAGATCTCAAATCAATCTTAGAGAACCAAGATGCTCCCTGCAACTGATCGAACAAATCGTCGATCCTCGGAAGTGGATAACGGTTCTTGACCGTCAGCTTGTTCAACTCCCGGTAATCAATGCACATCCGGTGTGAACCATCATTTTTCTTGAAAAAAAGGATCGGAGCTCCCCACGCTGAGCTACTCGGTCTGATGAACCCCTTCCCCAGCAGCTCCTGGAGCTGTGAGGATAACTCCTGCATCTCTGGCGGTGCAAGGCGATAAGGTGCCTTGGCAATAGGCGGCGCATCCGGAATCAAATCAATCCAGAACTCCACCTGTCTCTCGGGAGGCACACCCGGCAACTCCTCGGGGAAAACATCCAGGAACTCGCACACTATCGGAACCTCGGAGATAGAACTTGGCCTCTCTGTAGAAACCCGCATATCCATCACATACGCCAAAAATCCCATACAACCCTGCTGTAGACTCTGTCTCGCTCTGGCAGCAGAGCAGAAAGCTAACCCAGATCTGGTACCCTCGCCATACATCGTAAGCACTCCCCTACTAGGGTCTCGTATGGTCACCATCTGACATTCACAGTCGATCACAGCTTCGAACTGACTCAACCATTCCATGACCACTATGACACAGACATCACCCATGGCTATCGGTACCAAATCTATCGGAAACTCAACGCCAAAAATCTCTAATACACATCCTCAGAATACATCAGTGGCAAAAACCGCATGCTCGACGACTATAGAAACCCTCAGAGGTCGACTCAACACCTCTCACCTGACACTGATGTGACGACTAAAAGCTAGAGACACGAAGGATCGACTCGCACCCGAGTCAAATAACACCAAAGCAGGTACATAACTCACAAGAAAAGTACATATATACAACACAGTATAATCAAATAAAATCTCAGAATAATAGGAATAAGGAAATACGTACCATCCACGACATCAGGCGCTGCGCGGACCTCCTCCGCTGTCAGCTGAAAAGCTCTCCCTCGAGCCTTCGGTGCCTCGACCTTCGCTGGTCGACTATCAGTAGCTTGCAAAGCTGCAGGAGTGCAACCCTAGGTTGATCCCTGAATGAACTGAGGACACTCAAACTTCCGATGGTCGGTCTGGTTGCAGTGAAAGCAAACTGCAAATCCCTTGGGGCAATCCTTCGCCATGTTCCCCTCTTTGTCACATTTGTAGCAAATCCCTGTCTGACACTGTCCCTCGTGACTCTTGCCGCACTTGCCACAAGTGTGGCCCTTCTGGCCCCCAACCCTCGTAACAGCGGGCTTCGCTCGCTTCGTCTCCGGCTGCGACTGTACTGGTCTCCGGTCTCTCCCCTGAGACTCCCCCTCCTCCCTAGCTTGTAACTCTAGCTTAATCTCCCTGCGCCTGGCATTGGTCTGAAGCTCAGCCAATGTCCGGTATGACGAGTTCGCCACGAACTCTCGTATATCCCTCCTCAGTATGCTCAGATATCGGCTCACACGTGCCTTCTCGGTAGACACGTGCTCAGGGCAGAACAGCGCCCTCTCGTGGAACATCCTCGTGATCTCGGTCACAGTTTCTGTCTTCTTCTCGAGAGACAAAAACTCCTAGGCCAACCGTTCCCTCTCCACCGGGGGAACATACTCATCTCGAAAAAACTGTGTAAACCTCTCCCATGTCACTGCAGCATGATCTGCAGAAGTAAAGCTGGCAGTCACAAACTTCCACCAGTCCTTCGCTCCCAAGCGAAGCTGGTTCAGTGCAAACCGAACTCATCTCATAGCAGCAATCGGATCCTATGTCCCATCAAACTCTGGTGGCTTCGTGTTGTTGAACTATCGGAACAACAACGAGTCACCCCCTTGTGGTCTCGAAGCAGCTAGGGTTGCGGTGGCTGCAGCAGCAGCAGCCTCAGTAACAACAGCATAGCGCTCATCGAAGGTCTCAATCAACGTGGTCTTAATAGACCCAAACAGCTCCGGTATCGCCTCTCGGATAGTTGCGCCCACCTCGGCATGGATAATCTTGAGGATATCCTCGTCACTGGTACCACTGGTGCTCCCTGGGTTGTGGCGTGTACCCACCATGATGTCTCTGAAACACAACACAAAAATAATCAGAGACTCATTCGATCATACTCACACTCGATTACCCACCCCTACATGCTCCTTAGTATCCTAAGGATTCTTACTTGGGCTGCTTACAGATCCGACGTTTTCAGTAGTACGGTCCCAATACTACCTCCCACACCAACCTGTAGTCATCCCAAGTCCTCCTCCTAGGATCCTAATTCACAGTACTTTATCCCTCACAGATTCAGACTACTCTCTCGGTAGGCCCCTCATAAGCTCATCTAGGTATCTCCCCTAGATTATCTCTCAACTTGGAACTCTCTCTCTAAGTGATTTCCTGCTAAATACTCCTACACAGCATATACTCAGGTAGCAGCAACTCCTAGGCTAAGGCATCACAGATCAGGCAACACTAGGCCTAAATATGAAATACCTAGCCTATCATCTAGCATGCATCCCTAACATCTCATAAATATCTCATAACACAAATAAGTAAGGGTATTTTGGGAAATCACTGTTCGGGCTCTGGCTGATTGTACACACTGCTCCAACTCGTTTTCTCTTAAAACTCTTGCTCGTTTTTAGAAAAAATCATTTCTTTTGAAATTTTTTCTCAAATCCTCAGTTTGATTCCAGACACACCAGAAGGTATATCCGAATCCCTCAAACCAAGACTATGATACCAACTTGTAACACCGTAAATTTTCAAAAAAAAAATTCATTTTTAAAACACATAATTCTCAATATCACATTCCAAAAACCATAAGTGTCACGCTATCAAAACACAAATTCATAAATTGTTTGATAAACACCAGTATCCACAAAACATAAACTCTATCTCAAGTGTGTGTACAATCAAGTCGGCGCCTTCCCGCGATCCTGAGAAGTACCTGAAACACATAACACATAACACATAACACGGTAAGCACGAAGCTTAGTGAGTTCCCCAAAATACCACACATATCTCATTATCCTCTCATGGCTATATCTCAAATAAGACCCTCTCCGTTCAATGTGTCTCAGTGGGACCCTTCGGTCCCACACTCGGGTGGACCCTCCGGTCCTAACTCAATAAAGCTCAGAATAATACACAGCATAAATCACAAAGACATAATGCAGGATATCACAATACTCAATATAAGCACATAAGACCCTCCGGTCACACAAATTACCACTCAAGGTAAGTATAGTGAGAAGACTCACCTCGTAAGCAAGCAAGGAAACTGAATACCCCTCGAACAGTCTAATCCCCGCCTACATGTAATAAGCATCTCTAATTAACACTTAAAGATCACAAATCCAAATAAACTCATGATAGACCTTGTTTAACTCTTGGGATGGGTAAAAGACCATTTTACCCCTCCATGACCTCTATCCCTCAAGTTTGACCAAACCCTAAAGTCAACAGAAGTCGACACTCGAGTTAACAGTCTATGTTGACCTAACTCGCTGAGTGCATCTAGATGACTCGTCGAGTCCCCTTGTTTCCTCTGAGATGTGGCGAAAACCCAACTTAACTCGTCGAGTTGTCTTGTCAACTCACCGAGTTACCCATGTCCAGACTCATCGGGGAAAACCCTAGCCGACTCGTCGAGTCAGCTCATTGACTCGATGAGTCCATTCAGTCTGTATTCCCATTCAGACGTTTTAAGGCAGATCTACCACTTCAAACTCTAGATCTAGTGTCCCAAGGCTCGAATGTCACGTAAAGCTTTGATCTTTACGTTCATGCATGACATATTTGCTCCATAATGCCAATACAAGCTCCAACAAGGGTTTGGTGCTCATAGGCTTGCCTCTAGCTCCTTAAAGCTTGGGTCTTTGGACTCACAAGACCTCCTACAATCCAGATCTGAGGTTTCAACCTCAAGATGTACTCAAGGGACTCAATAACACAAGAAGGATAGGGAAAATCCCTAGAACTCCCCAAACTAAGATCTCACAAGAAAAATGATCAAGATTGCATCTTTTTACCACAAACAGAAGTTATCCACTGAGAACCTCTAGATCCAAACGTCCCTCCTTGCTCCAAGCCTTAATGCTTTCCTCTTCTTCTCTCAAGGTGCACCAAAATACTCAAGATAGCCTCTCCTTCTCACACAACAAACTAAAACTCGATTAGGGTTCTTCACAGTGCTCAAGGTTGATGAGGGAGGCGGAAATGAGGGCTTAAGGCCCTTTAAATATGACACAAACCCAGAGATTCAGGGTTTCCTCACTCAGCACCAGCTCGGCGAGTCGACTCTCTGATTCTTCGAGTTGGTCATTAAACCCACGTGGCCAACCCGCCTCTACTCGACGAGTTGGGGCACCCACTCATCGAGTCTCTCAGTTGACTTGAAAATAAATATGTATAAATATTATACTTGGGATTCGGGATGTTACAGTCTGGGTTTCGACTACTGGTGGGGTGAGGAAGATAGTTCTGGAAGACGCACATAAGTCAAAGTTTTTGATCCATCCGAGGGCCACAAAGATGTATAGGGATCTGAAGTTGAGTTGTTAGTGGTCCTGCATGAAAAGGGAAATAACATGGTTTTATCCAGCGGTGCCTGACTTGCAGGAAAGTCAAGGCCAAACATCAGCGACCCCACGACCATATGCAACCATTACCCATTCCCATGTAGAAGTGGGAAGAGATTACCATGGATTTCATCACAAAGTTGTCAAGGACGGCACGTGGAGTTGATGCTATCTGGGTCATTGTTGATAGATTGACCAAGAGTGCACATTTCATACCGATTGCCAAGAGTATATATGCTTAGTGTTGGGTTTTTATTTAAAAATTGTTTCAAAAACATAAACAATGCAACAAAAGACTTAAGATTTAAACAAAAATAAAACTAGTTTTATTCCCACCAAGGATCATTTTTCAAGACTTAAAAAGATTAAAACAACCATAGAAGAGAAAACACAACAACCTTTGAAGACTTTGATCCTCATGGGAGGTTGGAAGTTGATGAAGATGACATTAAGCTCTAAATTAAGAGCTCTCTACAAGTATCCACCAAGAAAGACAAAACCACCATATATGCTAGCATAACACTTGTAAAATGTTGTTCTTAAGCTTTAAGACATATGATAAAATATGTCTAAAGAGAACCAACACTTTAAACCTTCACTTGTAGCACTAAATTGCAAAAGAGAAAAGGAAAGGGGAGCCCTTTTGCTCTAGGCAATTAGGAGAAAAGAAGAGAAGGAAGTTTTCAAAAAACTAACTTCCATCTCTTCCATACACTAGCTTATATATTGAGACCAAAAGTAAGAGTAGACCATAAAGCAAAAGTAAAGGTCTTTTCTTACAAGCATGGAGTAAATGAATAAACAATTCAACACTCAATGCAACATGTCTTTTAATCATATAACTAGTGACATATAAAAGGAATGACTTTAAGTATTAAACAATTCATAAAGCATTCTTGTCTTTTTTACTAGATTATATATATATATATATATATATATATATATATATATAAATCATTTTATATAAAAGGCTATCAATTATAAAAAGTGATTCCAAGATATATATATATATATATATATATATATATATATATATATATATATATATATATATATATATATGCTTAGGTTATTTTGTTTTTACTAACTATTGTGTGCCAGAATGCACAGATCTGGACCAACTGATGAAATTAATCAATGGACATGATTTGAGAATGTATGATATTACAATGGGGTAACATGTACCATATAATCACACAATTTTTAACAAAATGGTATTTTGGACAATTAACTACATTTATAAAAGGAAATTTTCGGATTTTTAGGGATAATTAATTCTCCTAATTTAAAAAATCTCAATTTTTTTAATTAATTCAATTTTAATTCTAACGTAATTTGTAAACATAACCGATTTTATTCTGTCAAAATATTTTTTGTTAGAATGATGTTCTTTCAGAATTTTATTCTAATAGAATATTATTGAAGAAAAACAAAATTCTTAAATCAGACGTTGAAAAATAACAACATTCTAATATATTCTTATACATCCGAACTTAAATACAAATTCAGATATATTCTTACAGACTAAAATCCTTATACATTTTAATCTAATTATACATATTCTAAAAGAATATCAACAAAAATGAATAAAATTCTTAAAAAATAACAACATTCTTAAATTGTGAATATGATCAAACTTTATTCATTCTTCAAGTTATTCCTATTAGGTCTTTAACGCATTCTTCCAGTCATTCCTATCACAAATACAACAAAAAACTAATAATGGTTAAAAACATGTTACTTGCAATTAACTATCACTTAATATATTCTGGTAGAATACATAGAATATGACAGAATACATTCTGGCAGAATACATAGATTTTATTCTGGCAGAATACATTCTGACAGAATACATTCAAAAGTATTGTATTTACTGCTAATATAATTTTAGATTTCAAATATACAATAACGAGGGAGAATAGAATTTGGAATTCAAAATCACAAATTGAACCAAAATAATACACAGACAAATTAATTATCTTTTTAAACAATTACATAAAACATGTGTTGCTAGTAATTCTGACAGAATGCATACCACAAGATTAAATTCTTTAGATTCTCTTTCAGGCATTTCAACAAACACTTGTTAGACATTATCATCAAACAAGCCAAAAACCATATTTGATTTACTTGCAATAGTTTACCTATAAACATAATTTCCAGCAACATATTTGATTTAGAATGCATACCACAAGGTTCAAAAGTATTGTATTTACTTGCAATAGTTTACCTATAAACATAATTTCCAGCAACAAGTTTGATTTAGAAGCAGAATTCCAACAATAGTATGTCTACAAACTCAATTCCGGTAAGCGCATCAGGAAGCAGTAGGCGCATCAGGAGAAATGAATACTAGTGCCAAAAACCATTCTCAATAACCAACAGAATAGAAGTAGATGAGTAGAAGAGAAGCAAAAGTAAAAATTCGAAATTGATTACTGTACGTGGAAGTCGATGGAAATAGGTAGAAATTGGAAAATTGATTACTACAAGAATCATGTAATTGAAGAATTAATAAGGTGAATCGTACCTAGTATACAAGAATCGGAGCGCCAGAAACATGAATCGGAGGAATCCAATTCGATGGAATCGGAGCACCACTGCTCCCGTCAGATGCCCACATGCCGCCGTGCTTCACCACCAACAGAACAAGTCGGCGACCAACAGATTCTACAGAGATAGAGAGGAGAAGAGTGAAGAAACTTACCGCCAACAAATCGATTTCTTGGTTTTTTAAGAGGTCGGCGATTTGTATTAGGGTTGTGGAGATGATGGTTTGAAAAAAGTCAAATAATAGTAGACGTGATTTAAGGGATATACCAAATATATAAGAATTTATTTTTGGTTTATAAAAACAAAATGACTCATCTACCCTTTTTTTTACATTAATGATTTTTTTTAATTCTCATTGGTGCATACATGCACACAATAGTTGCTAAAAACATTTGAACCTAGCTCTCTCTCTCTCTCTCTATATATATATATATATATATATATATATATATATATATATATATATATATATATATATATATATATATAGAGAGAGAGAGAGAGAGAGCTAGGTTATTTTGTTTCTTACATTTATTGTGTGCTAGAATGCACCAATACGAATTTAGTAAATTAAATAATTATTTAATTAAATAAATATAGATATTAAATGATTTCCATAATTATATGTATATTAAATGATATCCATAATTATAATTCTCTTTTTATGGAAACTAATTAAATCTGTCATTAATGTCAACAATAACATTCTTTCAGAATGAATTCGCATCTACGTTTTTATATATGAGTTCGTATTTTGTTTCAGGACTCTACTCACTTAAAATACAATAAAGTTGCATGGAATATGAAGACCGAGAGTGTATTCTACTAGAATAAACTCTCATTCTGCTGGAATACACTCTCATTCTTCTAGATATGAATTCATTCTGAAAGAATATTATTGTTGACATTAATGACGAATTTAATTAGTTTCCATAAAAATGAGTTATAAGTATGGATAGCATTTAATATACATATAATTAATACTAAATTCCTATTGGTGCATTCTAACACACAATAGATGTGAGAAACATTTGAACCTACCTCTCTCTCTCTCTCTCTCTCTCTCTATATATATATATATATATATATATATATATATATATATATATATATATATATATATATATATATATATATATATATATATATATATAACAAATAACTAGTCATACATAAATACCTCTTATATATAAAACTACATTTTATATAAATAAACTCTAATTAGTTTATTAAGATATAAATATAAATAACTTATGAATAATCATGCTTTATGATATATTTCATAAGTTGTTATTTCTCCAATAAATATTATTTCCATAAATAATAAATTCTCAATTAGCAAAATATTATTTCCATGAAATAATAATTTTCCAATTAAATGCAAGTGTTGATATATTTATTAATAATCAAATTATACTAATAAATAATCAATTCATGGTAATTTCTTATAAGGTTTTACCCTATATGATCATATATTATTAGAAATATCATTCTATAATGACTCTTGGGCATACTAGATCTTTCACTGAGAAGCTAGCTAACATATATATTCGAGAGGTGGTGGTTCGACATAGAGTATCAGTTTTGGTGGTTTCGGACCGGGATGTTCGTTTCACCTCCAGGTTTTGGGGGAAGTTTCATGAGGAGTTGGGTACTCAGCTGCATTTTAGTACAACATACCACCCCAAATCGACGGCCAGAGCGAGCAGACGATTCAGACGCTCGAAGATATGCTTCAGGCTTGTGTATTAGATTTTGGAGGGATTTGAGATACTTACCTTCCACTGGCCAAGTTCTCCTACAAGAACAGTTATCATGCCAGTATTAACCGACCGCCTTTTAAGATGTTATATGGGAGGAGGTGCAGGTCCTTGGTTTGTTGGGGGAGGTCGGGTATTGGGTCATTAGGAGTACTGAGGTGGTACTCAAGACCACTGAGTTGATTCTGCAGGTGTGCGACAGGTTGCGAGTCACCCAAAGCCGGTAAAAGAGTTATGCAGATCGGCGACGTTTGGACCTCGAGTTTCAGGTGGGGGACTTGGTGCTTCTAAATGTGTCACATTGGAAAGGTGTAATCCGATTTCGGAAATGGGGCAAGATGGGCCCCAAATTCATTGGTCCTTTCAGGATTTTCGCCTGGGTGGGCAAGGTTGCATACCGGCTGGATTTGCCTGACGAGCTCAGGTAAATCCACAACACCTTCCATGTCTCTCAGCTTCGGAAGTGTGTGGCGATGAGTCTGCGGTTATTCCCTTGGATGATATTCAGGTTGATGATCGTCTGAATTATGTGGAGAGACCAGTGGTGATCTTGGATAGGAAGATGAAGGCCCTATGCAACAAAGAAGTGTCTTTAGTCAAGGTCCAATGGCAGCATCAAAGGTGTTCCGAATGGACGTGGGAGCCCGAGGCGGAGATGCGTGAGCACTACCCTGATTTATTCACGACAGCAGACTTCGAGGACGAAGTCTAGTTTAAGTGGGGGAGAGCTGTAACATCTTGATTTCTAGATATTCCTTTTTTGACCCTTGGTTTGTGATTGATTTGCAAAATTGGTCCCTAATGGCAATTTCGTAATTTTTTTGGGCAAGGCTTGCATACGATGGGTATACATAGCCAGGGTGCAAACCCTAAATTTTAGGGTTTGGACATTATTTAAACATCATTATATCCTCATACCATTCCTTGACTCCAGTCTCCATTCCTCCTTGACCTCGTTTCGAAACCCTAAAATGTGTGAGTCTATTTTGAAGCTTGGAGAGTTAGAAACATCGTCTTGGTGACGACATTGTGTTGGACTTTATTTCTCGGTTACAATGTGTGTGTGTGTGTGTGTGTGTGTATATATATATATATATATATATATATATATAGTTAGTTAGTTAGTTAGTTAGTTAGTAAAGTCAATGGAAAGCATCGAAGACGTATGTGTGCCAACTCCACCACTACGAGAGTGATTTTTATCGAGCAACGATGTCTTGAACTTAATTTAAAGTTACATCGAGATGTTTGATGCTCACTTTGAGGTCGGTGTGCTAGAAGCTTTAGAAGTCGGTCATTGAACTATGTAACATGTTTTATGCATTTTATGATAAAATATTTTGTATAATATATTTTGAACACTAAGATGTAGTTTCTTTCATTTTCATTCACCGTACAAAAATAATACACAAGTACCTTTCAAACCTATTATAATGACATTCAACTAATTAGGACAATGCAGTTATATGATTAATGACTAGTTTTAAAAAAATATCAAAATAACCAAAACACTAAAACCCATGAAAACCATAAAATAATAATAATAATAAGGGAAATCTTCAGAAAAGTCCTAAAATTTTACCCTAATTTATGAAAAAGTCCCAAACTAAAATTTGTTTACGAAAAAGCATGAATTACTGATAAAAATGAAGATTTGACCCCTTTTTTCCGGTTTACCGGTTTTATTACTTATATGTTTCACAAAAGTCCCATTATTTTACCCTAATTTGCGAATAAGTCCCAAAATAAAATTTACTGATGATTTGACCATTTTCTTCATGTAACAAACATTTTATCAGTTTCATTGATGATTTAGACACCTAGTCATTAAATTACCTGATAAGATGAATACGATGGGTTATATAATGCCACATTTACTATAAAAATTGATACTCATCTCATCGGCTCATTTATGACTATGTATCTACGTCAGTAATGAAACCAATAAAATGTGTGTTTCCAAGAAAAAAGGACAGAAAATGAGTTGATGTCTGATGAGATGGATATATCGGGTTATATAAGATTAGATAGACAATTTGATATTTCTTATAAACGTAAAAAATAATGCAGTTGTTGTTAGTTTATGTAATTATTGTATTCTTCGTTGGATGCATTTTATGTTCCAAAAAGATATAAAATACATCAGGATATCAAGTTTTATGCTAAACATATCATTATATAACTTAACATATCCATCTCATCGTCTCATTTAATGACTAGGCGTCCGGATCAGCAATTAAACCGGTAAAATGTATGTTACACAGAGAAAAGGGCTAAATCACCAGTAAATTTTATTTTGGGACTTATTTGTAAATTAGGGTAAAATAATGTGACTTTAGTGAAACATGTAAGTAATAAAACCGCTAAACCGGAAAAATGGGGTGAAATCACCATTTTTACTGGTAATTCATGTTTTTTCGTAAACAAAATTTAGTTTGGGACTTTTTCGTAAATTAGGGTAAAATTTTAGGACTTTTCTGGAGATTTCCCTAATAACAATAATAATAATAATAATAATAATAATAATAAATTATTAGAAACTTGGTCTGATTGATAACACTACTTTGTTTCTATTGGGTTTTTCACACTAAAACTTGGTCTGATTCACCAATTACTTTGTTTCTATTGGTTTTTGCACATTAGGTTCAGTATGTCATCTTAATCAACTACTCGATCATCTTAGACAACTTAGTACGCTCTTAATAAATTTTTTGATGTATCAACTGCTATGCATTTTTCATCATATCACTCAATATACCCACAATTTGAAAGCTTGAGTCACTTGATCGATAGCGTCTCACTATTATTCTTGTGAATAAGTGTTCGAGGTTAGTTGTCTAGAATAATTTTTATGTAAAAAAACTGTTTGAAATAAAAAATTTGTATTCAACATATCAAAATCCAAAATGTCATTTTTTGTCATAAATGTCCCGTTATATCTTTAGGTTAACACCAAATATAATATAATTTGTATTCCAAGTCGGAGCCCCAAATCCACTACCATTGGTTTCTTGCTCCCACAAGAGTCTACATGCCCACTATCAAAACCATAACCAATAACTCATCTCATCCTCCTCCTTATGTATCATTCTAAGTCAATCGTAGAGATAAAAAAAAATTGACAAATCAAATTGGAATGAGTGTAAGTTATGTTACATGTGGCACAAATGATAGATAGATACATAGAATTTGAACAATTCGTACTGTTTTTTATGTTAACTCTCATTGCTTCATTGGATTAGTGTAGTAATAAAACACACATTACTGAAATTAGATTAATAATCAGCTTATGGACAGTCCTATTTCCAATAGCATTAAACATTGTCGTTGCGTTAGTGTAGTAATAAAACACACATTAATGAAATTAGTATTTATCTTCCTGTGAAATGGTTAAAATGATAATAATTTGATAAAATTAATAATTCATCCAAACACTTGTTAAATAGATGAGAAGATAAATAAGAACATAAGTATGAAGATATTTCATTTTTCTTAGTTTAACAATCAACTTTTTGACAGTTCAATTTCCAATATCATTCAACATTGTAACGACATACAATTGTTACATGAATTTTTTTTCATACAGATCTTTTCCCGATTTAAACTCGAAGACAAATATATGTAACAGAATAAAAATAACAAACAAAATTATCTTATAAAATTAAAGATTTCCAAAATACTTGTCATGGAATAACATTGACAACATGCACCAGACCAATGCTAGGCTAAAGAAAGCTAAATGAAGAAGCCATAACAAAAACATACCCAAAATTAACTTCAAGGCTAATAATCATTCATAGAGAATCATCAGCATCTTCATCTTTATCTTCATCTTCATGTACGCACAGGAGCTGGGCCAGCAGCACCACCTGGGCGGGGTGCTTGACCAGGTTTGGGAAGATCATCCTGCAACACGTTCGTTCATCCCTTTAGTATGTGAATTATTTATGAATATATTCATTTTGGAATTAATCCATACAGCACTTAATGAGAAAAGAAGAAAAGAAATAAGTGAAATGAATACTCTTGGACGAGAGAATCTCTTTGGAGGTTCACGGTTCCTCCTGTCAACCCTTGAGCGAACTCTGACAACCTTCGAGTGAATTGCACAAGAAACACAGTACTGCATCTTCACGTACAGTTTTGGAAGAGTGTATTCTAAAACAAAAGAGTAATTAACTTAGCATAACGATAAACATATAAAGTAATGATACTGAATGACTACAACACTTACGTTCAAAAGCACAAGCTTCTTGAACATCTCTAACTGCAGCTTGTTCAACTATGTTCCTCACAAGAAATCTCTTGATAGCCTTATCCTGATATCAACAGTTGGAAGGAGTAAAAGATTATTAATTGATTCATAATATAATAATCGGTATACATATTAGCATACGATTGATAACTTGAATAGAATTATACGAAAAAAAAAAAAAAAAAAAAAAAAAACTCGATTCCATACCTTCGGACAGCATTTACCGCAATTGGAGCAGCGAATAAACTTAACATGGCCACGACCATGCTTGTTACGTCCGCCGTTTCTTCTCTTAAAAGTCTGCAAATATTTTCAACGAAATCATCAATTGAGAGCTATGTATCGACGAAGGTGATAGAAAAAAAACGATAAGCTCGAGAACAAACCATAATGACAACAGCGTTCGGGAGTTGCAAGTCGAGAAGGGTTCCGCCGCCTGATCTCGATCTTCAGCAATTGAGGAGAAACCACGAAACAATGTTTTTATATGGTGCCTCTTTTGAAAACCCTACTAAGCCCATTTGAGAAAATAGCTGGCCCGTAATGCAACATGGGTCGGCTATGTTCAATTGATTAAAATGGACTAAAATTTTAGAGGTCCATACCAAAATCTTTTATCAAAATCCAAATAGCCAAATAAACCGGTTTTTTAACCGACAAAAAATAACCGAATGGGTTTGAGAAGCGTTTTTTCAAACCCAATTAGGTTCAAAGTTCAAACCGAATTGTCGGTAGTAATAAGTTTTACTAAAAGTTTGAAATCGTTATTCTTCTTTTTCTTATCGGTTTTTATTTAATATAATTGAATCGCACTGGTTTTTTCATCCAAAAAAACAGTTTTTAACTTAATTTTACTTCATAAAACCGAAAAACCAAACTGGTTACCACCGAAATCGATCTAGAAAAAACATGTTAAAAATCGGACCGGTTTTTAAAAACTAAAACTAGTAAATATGCACCTCTAAATATCACCCAAAGCTGTATTATATTGAAATCGGGTCCTAATCAAATTTAACTGAATCATATTTTAAATGATAAATTAGATTCAGATCGTACAATTGAAATTGGTTATGAACAAATCTAAGGAAATGGATAAAAACCATTGTAACATTCAAGTTTTGGTAAGTTTCTCTTTTAGCCCTTAATGAAAATTTGTTAACATTTTGGTATCTGGCTAATACGCGGGGTGTACTCTATGAGTACGCTTAGCGTACTAGCCCATCAGATGATCGCGGGTTTCATCCATGTACGCGGGGCGTACGTAGAGTACGCATGGCATACGTAGTGCAGCGACAAACCTTAATTTTTAGGGTTTATACCATATTTAAACCTCATTATAACACCTCTTGGACACTTTTGATCATCATCCATCTCCCTTTTACCCTGAAATTGAAACCCTAAGAGCATTTGGTGAGTTTTTGAAGGTTGAGAGTGATTTTTTTTCGTGTTTTTCTGGTGAAGAAGAAAAAGAGGAACTCTTAGAGGAGTGACTTGAGCCTGTAGATCCAGGATTACCTTCTCATTAGCAAGCTTTTTGAGGTAAAAAGCTCACCCCTTGATGATCATTTGTGTTAGATCTGTTTTATGGAGTCTTGTGTGCATTTTGGAATCTTTTGTGTTAAAGATGAGTTTTTTGATCGACTCAAGAAGCAATGGATGCTAGATCTTAGCTCCATTTAGGCCCTATGTTCATAAAAATGCAAATTTAATGGATGTTAATGGTCCATGCAAGTTTTAAGACCTTTATTAAGCTCTTTTTTAGCCTTGAGTCCCATTAAGCCATGCATGAGTGTAAAGTTGCCAACTTTACGTGATAAGTCAACCTTTAGGACCATATCTGAGAGTTTGGCTTGAGGTCTCAACCGATTAAGTGCTGAATGGAGTGGGTTGGCAATCTGGGGAGTACGTTGGGCCTACCCAGCTGGTACGCTACGCGTACTAGCCCCGAATAGAGTACACTAAACGTACAAGTTGAGTACGCCCCGCGTACTCATCAGATGGGCTTTTGGGCTTGACGTTCTTGGTATTGAGCCATGTTTTAGACTTTGTAAGTTTGGGCCTTGTTGGGCCATTAGACTTTTGTTTTGGACGTGGGGCTAGTATGTTGGGCTTCCTTGAATTTAGGCCTATCATGGATTTGGGGCCCAATTTGGAAGATTGGGCCATTAATTGAGCTTTGGGTTGCCATTTAGGATTTGAGCCTTTTGAGTGGTTGAGTTGGACCTTGGCTTTGTGTCAAGTTAGATAAAGGGTAAAATGGTCTTTTACCTTGGTTATGTGCTAAGTAGCTTAGATTCTTGGTTGGGCCGAATTCAAATTAATAATTTGATATTATTTTGTTCAATGATAACACGTGGATTTTCCGGACCAGCAGGCAGAGATTTATTTACGTATTTCAGCAGCTAGAGGTGAGTTTCCTTATTGTGTTTAGCAGGTCGAAGGCATCAATATCGGCCCATGGTTTGGTATGTTAGGAGGCTAGATGTATGCGTGACTCTTGCATGTGTTATGTGCTTGTATGCTTACCGAGCGGGCCCCGATGACCATTTTGTATGCTATTTATCTTTGTAAATATTGCATGTGTTATGTGTTTATCTGTTTTATGATTATATGTATATCGGGCGGGGCCCGATGACGAGCGGGGTCCATTATCCGCTTATTATGTATGGTATGTGGTATTTTGGGAAACTCACTAATCTTTGTGCTTACGGTTTTCAGTTTATGTTTTAGGTACTTCTGGTTCGAATGTGAAGAGTCTGGGATGATTGCAGTGCATATACCACCTCATTCCGCATATTATGATTACTCAAATGTTTTATGATGTATTTGATACACTTTGTTCCACCATGGTTTTATGATGAGGTTTTAGATTACAGTTTTATTAATTTTTTTTAAAAAAAATTGTCTTAATTTAGGATGTTACAACCGTATTACAATTATTTATGTCGCTCCACACATTTTTTAGAGAAACATATTCAGGGAAATGAAATTTTGTTTAAGCCCTAAAATATTAAACCGGGAAAAAAATTGGTTTGAATAAATTTAAAAAAAAAACAGTTTATGCACATCTAAGCAACATATTAGATTATGAGTATGTTAAAGGTCTTCCAAAAATATGTAAAATTAAGTAAAGCCTAAAAGATAAAAACTCCAAAAAAAAAATTTAAAAAATACTTGAAGTAGTTTTTAAAATATAAATTGTTGTTTAAATAAAAACTAAAAGCTCGTACCATCAAATAAAATTTTACTTTCTTAAAATTTAAAAAAATAAATGCTAAGAGCGTTTAGCTTTTAAATTTTAAGAAAACAAAATTTTGTTCGACCGTACGAGCTTTTAGCTTTTATTTAAACAAAAACTTATATTTTAAAAATTACTTCAAGTTCTTTTAGAGCTTTTAACTTTTAGGTTTTACGTAATTTTACACATTTAAAAGCTAAAACCATTTTTATCAAAAATTTATACACATATAAAATTTACACCTTTCGGCTTCTAGCTACAATGCTAGGTTTGCCAATCATGTCTTGTATCTTCGACCAAAATGTTGTAATTTGAATGGATTTTTAAAATTCTATTTTGGAATGAACGTTTAGCTAAAAGCTTCAACTTTTGTAGTTTTGTAAATAACAAGATCCATAGGTTGATTTTCCAATTCACGTTTATACTATTCCAAAATGACATTAATGTAAAATGAATTCTGCTTGAAGTCTCATATTGTTTAGCATCAACATATAAATAGAATATAGAAGTTTGAAGCTTCTAGTTTAGCATATTTGTATAAAATATAGGTAAGTAAAAGAAAGCTTTTGATTGATATATATTCATAATAACAATTTGTCGGTCCAATGATTTTAAATGCTCGGGGCGAGATACTAAATTAGTGCCCTTTATATAAAAAATGTATATAGAAAAAAATAAAATAAATTTTATAGCCAAATTAACTGAGGTTTATACAAACAATAACATACATAGACTCATCTAAAACTATGTTTCCATGTATTTTTTGAAACAAAAACATCTCTTAATTTATGATAACCAAGAATTTGTACAAATTGACTTTTGATACTCAAAATTGCTAATTCATTTAATATTTCTTGAGTTAGCTATCTGTAACCACAAAATAAACAAAAACAACAATCAGTATAAGAACCAACATTTTATATTTTCATAAACTAAGATAACCTATCAGATTTCCAGAAATTAAAATAACCTATCATATTTTCAAATACAATTCCAAAAATTAAATTAATAAAATAACACAACATATTTTCAATAATTAGATTTTCTAGATCTTCCAAAAATTTGATACATTAGAAAATGCAAAAACTAAAATAACTATCATATTTTTATAAACATTAGTTTATTCAGTAAACAACATATGAAATATTCTTAAATAAAAAACACACATTTTAATAAATACTATTTAGTTGATAAACATTACCAAAAAAAAAAAACAATTTAAAAAGAATAAATGCAAAATGATGACACAATTCCATAACTTGATGTTCATGAATTTAATTCAGGATTTGTACCTTTTGATGCAATAAGAACAATAAATTACCAAAATTAATCTGCAAGAATAGTAGAAAATTAAGTTTCATTAGACTCGCTATTTATATGATGTTTTGAAGAAAAATGCAATTCAAAGTTATAATTTGTAAGTTTATTCCAGTTTCGACATTTGAGAAAGCATGGCTAAATACAAAATACTTAGAATCTTTGACTTGTTGATAAACAAAAGCATTCAATTTCAATTACATAAAAAAATCCTATAAATACGATAAAATAACTAGAAAACTCAAAAATATAATTCAAAAGTCATAACTCAGAATTTACAAGGGAATGTAAGAGAAATCTTCAGCAAACCTTTGAAAGTTGAGCAGAATTGGCAGCTCTGTAAAACTACAAAGATAAGTAGTCCACTGAAGCGATAATTAATGAAGAGTTGGGGATTAATGTTTTGGATTAGTGTCTAAGTTCATAACTATATTTGGTATGTACTTGACCCGGTTGTAGCATGGTCTTTTTGGGTTGCCTTCACCAAAGCAACTTGACCGGATAATTAATGGAGAAAGAGGTTATTATGGTTTATTCATATATTATAATATTAATATATTAAAAGAGCAATCATATTAGTTAATTAATATTGTTCAAGAATTAATTACTGTGATCAAAAGAGATTAATTGAACTTAAGGGGACTGAAATTGCAATTATAAGATAATTGGATTTTGGGCTGTGGATCTTGTGGATTAAGGGGGTGGACAAAATTAGGGTGGAAGCCCACCTTGAAATCGTCCAAGCCTCAATTCCAAAATGTTCCATTGGACTGCTTAAGGCCTAAGTCATCCAATTAGGGTTTTTGGCTGAAACCCTAGCAGCACCACTATATAAGGGACCCCAGGGCATCCAAAATCAGCTACCAGAAGAACCCTAGAGTCCTTAGATCCGATTTTGTGCCTCCATGTCCTCTCTCCAAGATTATCCTTCTTGCATTTGTGTTTGTGATCGATTAGAGGTATTACATTTGTGATACTAGGCTCTCAAAGCTTGAAGATTCTTGCAACAATCAAAAGCTAATCATCTGAACCTGTTTTATATGTTATTTCGATTTTGATATGCTAGATCTAGGGTTTATAAGCTTTGGATAACTTGCATGTACAATAGAGAAACCTAGATCCAAAGCTTTAGGGTTTTGCATGTACACCATAGGATTAATGTTTTGCTCAAAACCCATCAGTGGTATCAGAGCCTTGCTTGGTTTCTATTGTATTTGATGCATTGTGTGTTTATTCATTGCTTGAAATCGAAAAATCTGCCTTCTGGCTGACAAACTCGTCGAGTCACCTGATGAACTCGACGAGTTAGATGAACTCGGCGAGTCCTGTAAGTGACTCGGCGAGTCGGAGTGTCAGACAAAAGGATTTTCGGGATTTTGGCCTAATTTGACTTGGGATAATTACCAAAAATATTTTCAATTGATAAAATCCGATTTTTATTGATACCATGTGATTATCCTTGTCAAAATAAAAGATATTTATCAATTAATTAGATAATTATTGCCTTATATGATAAACCTTAATTACTTGAATTATTTGATTAATCATCTTGCATAGAAATTGGATTAGGTCAAAATTAGATAATCACCAATTAATTGTGACATCCCCATTTTCACGGACAGAAAAGACCGATTTTTTTGTTTATGCTTTATTTAAAAATCAGAGTATCATTTTGAAGAAATGTGTTGCGGAATTTGTTCCCAGAAAAACATGATAAATACATTACCAAAGCATTTCCGAAGAAATGTATTTTTATTCATTTTAAAATATTGGGATGTCATCGTCAATACAGAAACATAAGCATAAACAGAACTTACATTCATTATCACTAGTGATTTATATCTCCTTAATCCCTCAGTGTAATGTAACCTCATATCGACACCTGTGATACAAATAAACTGAGTGGGTCAGGTTGGGAAACCTGGTGAGTACATAGGGTTTTCAACCCACAATAATATAATTATTATGTTTAATCATCAAACAATTAACCCAATTACCCATCCCCATTATCTTCTTTACTCTTAAGGATTTACCCTAAGAATCAGCTATTCCTCGTTCATTCATTCCTAAGGATTATCCTAAGGAATAGGCACGAAGTCCATCGTTGCCAATGACACAACTGTCAATATTATCTATTAAGCGCATCTGCTAATATATCGTTTAGGCGCAACTGCCAGAATTATGACATTCTCTATTAGGCGCAACTGCCGATATTGTCCTTTGGGCGCAGTTGCCAGGGTTATGATGCTCTCTATTAGGCGCAGCTGCCGATACTATCCTTAGAGCGCAGCTGCTAGGATGTTTAGAGTAGATCAAAAACATCTACAGATTGTGGCGCAGCTGCCAATGCTCATCTATAGGGTACTAGGTCCATTGCTGCCAATGTTCACCTATAGGGCACTATGTCCATACTGCTAATGTTCCTCTATATTAGCTTTCAACCCTCATCATTCATCTACCCATGTTTTACCCAACATATTTTGTAGATATAAAATACATATACAGTTTAAATCATTTAAAACATGTATAAAATCGTTCATCCAACATAAATAACAAGTATACAGATAATATGCACACATAGCACGTAATTTATATAAAATACTTCATATATATGTGTAAGATGAAAGTAACTATGCAATCACTTGTTAAAGTGATGATTCCAAACTCGGACAGCACTTCGCTTCTTAACAATATAATTTCCTTCGACGAAACCTAGTATTATTACCACTAGATTTTAGTCTAATATTTACCGTGACTAATTATTAGTCTTAGCATTATTATTATTATATAAGCGTTTAAACAATACTTTCCAACCACTATGTACAGACAGGGGCCAAACATAAAACACCGGAGGGCATGACCATTTTGGCATATAGCACTTCTGAAATCCAACAACCCTATGCGGCCCTTTAAACCAGATTCCCCGTACCGCGAGTAGTTAAAAAGATATTATAACGACACTTATATAAGTCATAATAATAGCTCAAATATTTATTATAAGTTCATAATAACAATACTAATTTTAAATATAAGCTATATTAAAATAGGTAAGCATAACTTACTTACAAGGGGGTTTTAGCTAGGAGTCGGGCTTTGCAGGGGCAGAACTTCGTCGCTGAATCTTTCTAAAAAAGATTTGTGCAGCGCTTCAGGGCTCACCTTACTATACTAAAACTACAGAAAGAGAAGTCGAATCACGAGGGACCGAAATGCTCGGGGGATAAGAAGAGAAAGACTCTTTAATCAAGATAATGGTGCAAGAAATATGAGAGCCCAAGCCTCTTATTTATAGTAATTGAATTTACAAAAACTACCCTCCATAATTACTTAATGACCTTATAGTTATATAAAAGACTAAACACCCCTTCATAATACTATTTTAAATAGATTTAACGATATTGGTACTAAACTAATGTCGAACGTACTCAACACTAGTCTTATAATAACCGCATCGTCGATACCTTTCTAATGATATATACATTTGTATATATATGTGTACGTATATATGATTTATACTTTATTTTAATACGTAAATATGCTATTATAATTTGTAACTCGTTCATACGAACTCCATTTTTGATGTTTTTTATATCCATGCGTTGGTATTTACGAGTACTACAACTTTCATTTAGACACCGTCAGCTAATTCTCATTCTATCTCAGATTTACAAAACTGTATCGAATTTATCGCGCTCGAAGAGTAGGGACCAAGTTTCGTCCATATCTTTAACATACGAGCTCTAATCTCGACATTCTTTATATCCACACGTAGGTAAAAACAAGATCTAAAACTTTCATTTAGACTCCGTCGGCTAATTCTCGACCGATCTTAAATTTAACAGTAGGAGCATATTATATTGTTAAATGTCCGCGTAAAATTCATAACTTCTACATACGGACTCCGTTTTCGTCTGTCTTTTTACCGTTGAGTTCCTATTAATGAGATCTTCAACTCTCATTTAGGTCTCGTAGGCCAAAAACAGCTCGAACTAAAATTCGAGTTTCGGGTCGTGCACTGCTATGCCAAATCTTAGAAAATTCATAACTTCCTCATACAAAGTCAGATTTGGGCGTTCTTTTTTTGTATGTTCTCGGTTTAACGTATACTACAAATTTTGTTTAGATCACTAAGGCTAAAAAGTCTTCTACCGTAAATTCACTATTTACGTCTCCCGGTGTCGTGCCGGTTTTGCCATAAACTTCGACGGGCCATAACTTCTTCGTTATAACTCGGATTTCGGCGTTCTTTATATGTACGGAACCCTTGTAACATATACTACAACTTGGTTAAGATTAATACTTCTAAATAATCTTCCATCAAAAACTCATTTTTGATGCTCATCGTCTCTAAATTGACTAGCCCAGATCTGCGGACGTTACAATTATCTCCCCCTTAGGATGATTACGTCCCGCAATCATCAACGAAACATGGCTGTATAATGACTCCATACGTTATCTCTTTATCCTAAGTAATAATCGTAACTTCTATATTCCTTCGAATGAGTATCTAATTCTTAGACTTCTCGACTGCAGGCGGTGCTCGATCTTGCACTTGCCCCCTTAAAATTCACCCTTTATACTATTATAATATTATAAGAATAATAATTATATATGTATAAGATAAATGCTAGTCTTACCGTTAGTAGGTCTCATTCACGAAGCCGATCTATAAGGGGGTATAAGGGTGTTGCCTATAAAATTGCAGTTTAATGCGTGTCCACTCTCAGCCACTGCTTCCTTGATTGGTGGAGGGTCGTTAGCCGAACGGGTAGGATAGGGAAACTAAATCCTCATTAAAAGTATAATGGTTAATAAAGTAACTAAATGTTTTATTAAAATTCTCAATCTTAGTTACTTTAGGAAAAATGTGAAATTGATGCTATTCCATGAAATTACACTTTGTACCATTGCTAAGACGTTAGTGGAGCGTGTGTGGTTAACCGGAACACTAATTTGGGTCTAGCAAAGGTGGCAAAGGGTGACTCGATGTTTGTCATAGATCAATGGAGTGTGTGTGGCTAACCGGCACATTGATTAGGCAACTGTAACATCGAGGGCACCAAGTACATTTGCATGGTTATTCACACCTAGTTTGTGATCCTCGGTATCCCAGTCACAAACTTGAAGGGCATATCGAGACTTAAACATGCCATTGAAAAGTTCAATGAATCTCAAAAGATCTAGGAGTTTCAAAACATCTAAAACTTAATTGCTTTTGTTTTTCATGGTGGAAATTAGTGAATCGTCATTCACTTACCTTCAAATTATTTGCTGTTTGGATTACGACATTCCTTTTCTAAATTGTGAATAATGTTTTTGGATCCTAGCCCTAATTTCTCATTTGGGTGTTTAATTGGGGATTCTTATCTAATCAAACTTTGTCTCTTTTCTTTTTCAGATGTCTAACTCGAACAACAACGCTTCCGGCTCGAACTCTTCCGACTCATTCTCACTCATGAATTTGTGTGGGAGGGTAATTTTCGATGGGTCCAATTTCAATGATTGGATCCGTAACATTCGAATGGTTACCCGCTACGAGGACAAGGAGTATGTCCTCGACAAGGAGCTGAAGGAGGTGAATGTCAACAATGCTACTCCCGAGGAGATCGCTGCCCTTGAGGCCCACGAGCGAGATGCTACGAAAGTCCATTGCATCATGCTCGCGACTATGACCGCAGAACTCCAAAAGTCCTGCAAGGACTACTATCCCTATGAGATGCACCAGGATCTACTAGACAGGTACCACCAAAGTGTTAGGCAGGAAAGGTACGAGATCATCACTTCGATGATCTCGACCAAGATGAGGGATGGAGAGTCTGTCACTGCTCATCCGCAGTAAATGCATAGATATGTCGACCGCCTGTAGAAGTTAAATGTTAACTTCGATGAGGAGCTGGCGATTGATATTATTCTTCACCCCTTTCCTCCTTGCTACAACCAGTTCCGCATGACCTACCACATGAACAAAGAGGAGGTCACGTTGAGCAAGCTTCAAGGCCTGTTGAGGACTGGTGAGAGCAACCTCAAGGACAAATCCATTGCATCAACTCCTACTTTTGTTGCCCCCATCTTGTCTATTGGGCAGGGGAAGGGTAAAAAGAGGAAAGCTCCCTCCAAGAGACACCATAAGGGAAAGTCCCAAGATGACACCTCTTCTAGTGGAACCAAGGCTGGTCCCGCTGCACCCTCCTCCAACCCGAAGGATGCAGAGTGCTACCACTGCCATGAGAAAGGGTATTGGAAACGAAGTTGCCTGAAGTATCTGCAGGATATCAAGGATGGAAAGATAAAACCATCCTTCACAAGTATTTATTCTATTCAATCTAATAATTCATTGCATGCTATTTCTTGGGTTCTCGATACAAGGTGTGGTTTTCATATTTGTTCTGATTTGCAGGGCCTAAGAAGAAATAGGGATGTGGAGCATGGGAAGATAAACTTGATCATGGGGAACAGAAGAGCGTCGCCAGTCACCAAGGCCTAAGAATAAATAGGATTGATTTGCCGGGCCTAAGAATAAATAGGGATGTAGAGTTTACTCTTTAGTGCTTAGTAATGGATAAGGACTAGATTTGAATAATTATTGTTATTCGCCTGAAATGACAAGAAACATCATTTCTTTTCATGGTTTATATAAACAAGGATTTAGATTTTAGTTTGATAATGAAAAAGGTTCTATTAATACCTTCTTTAATGGTGTTTTCTATTTTGAAGCATTGCCTTGTAATGGAATATATGAAACTGTGATGGTTGTAGATAACTTAGGGAATGATGTATAGCATATCGACTCTTCTAATAGTTTAGACAAAGCATGCTTGTGGCATTGTCATCTTGGACACGTCAACAAGAAACGCATAGCCCAACTCCAAAAGGATGGAGTGTTGGAGTCATTCGGCCTTAGGGACGATGATGTGTGCGAGTCTTGTTTACTTGGAAAGATGACCAAGTCACCCTTCACTAGTACTTGTGAAAGGGGTGAGGGTTTATTGGATCTCATACACACCGATGTGTGTGGGCCCTTTAGATCCACCATAAGGGATGCGAGCCGCTTCTATATGACTTTCACAGATGATTATAGCAGATATGGGTATATCTACTTAATCAAGCACAAGTCAGAAACCTTTGAAAAGCTCAAAGAGTTTAAGCAGGAAATGGAGAATCAGTTGGGAAGGAAAATTAAGATGCTCCGATCCGATCGAGGTGGTGAGTATCTTAGTCTTGAATTCCACGACTACCTCAAGGAATGCGGAATAGTTTCGCAATTGACGCCACCTAGGACACCGCAGTTGGTGTTGGAGATAGTGTCTAAGTCCATAACTATATTTGGTATGTACTTGACCCGACCCGGCATGGTCCATTTGGGTTGCACTTCACCCGAACAATTTACGATTAATCTTTTGAGAATAGTATAAGTTATGATTTATTAATATATTATAAGTTCTAATATATTAATATAAAATCATATTATTTAATTAGTGTTGATCTATAATTAATTTAGAATTAATTTAGAGATCAAAAGTATGACTAATTAAATATGGGCTCTTGTATTTATATAGTGTGGGCTAATGCTTATTTGGAATGGGCTAGGCTTGCATGGAAAGTCCATGGATACTCCATGGAGATTTAACCCATGGATCTCATGGAAATGAAAAGACATGGGTATTAGGGTTTACATTGATGTAACCCTAATCCACCACACTATATAAAGGAGGCTTTGGTTCTTGAAATTGCACTAGTTGATGTGTGTAAACTAAGAGGGCCGATTTCAAGAAGTTTGTGACTATTCTCTCAAGTTTCCAAGTTTGTGGTGATTTGTGACTTCCATTTGAGGCATCCACATTATTGGTGCTAGGCTCTCAAAATCCAAGCAATCAACTACTACTACAAGGTAAGTAATTCTACTAGTTTTATTTGATTCAAGTACCCCATGCCATGCTAGTTAGGATAAGAACCTTGGAAAAATAATTATTTGCATGTATCTTAGTCAAACATAGATCCAAGGTTTCTAGGATTGCATGTACACCATAGGAGTGTTAGAATGCTGAAAACCCATCAGTGGTATCAGAGCCTGGTTTGTTTATTTGATACTTGATGCAAAAAAAAAAAAAAAAAAAAAAAAAAAAAAAAAACTTGAAAATCGAAGTTTTGTTCAAAAGCTCGTATCAAAATTTCAAGTTTTGTATATGTTTTTACGATTCTTGAAATTTTTGATATGAATATTCATAGAAATTATGTGCTAATAATTGATTAGATTAATTCTTGATCTTTATGTGTTTTAATGGAGTCCATAACTAGTTCTTAAGTTATGGATAACCAAAAGTCACATTTATAAATAACCATTAAAAGAACACATAGGTTACAAAAAAATGAAGAGTCTTCATTTTTAATAACCATTAACTCATAAGTTATGAGAAATGAAAAGTTTTGAAAGTTTACAAAACTTGCCCTCAAGTTTTGGAACATGTAAAGTCATATTAAAAACTTTAGTTCCAACCCCTAGAATTTTAAAAAGTTAAAATTCAACCCTTATACTTTATAATATTATAAGTTTAATAATATTTATATATGTATAAGATCAAGTCGTCTTACCGCTAGTACGCCTCATTCACGAAGCCGGTCTATAAGGGGGGTATAAGGTTGTTGCCTATAAAATGGCAACTTAATGGGTGTCCACTCTCACCCACCGCTTCCTTGATCGGTGGAGG
Organism: Lactuca virosa; assembly: GCF_052849685.1. Classification (NCBI taxonomy): domain Eukaryota; kingdom Viridiplantae; phylum Streptophyta; class Magnoliopsida; order Asterales; family Asteraceae; genus Lactuca; species Lactuca virosa. The sequence continues at coordinate 263,084,295 of NC_136431.1, forward strand.
GCCGTTAGCCGAACGGGTAGGACAAGGACTTATAAATTCTCATTAAAAGTATAATGATAATACTAAAGTAACTAAAATTTATTGAATTCCCAAATCTTAGTTATTTTAGGAAAATGTGAATAAGGTGCTAATCCATGAAATTACACTTTACACTTTGTTTAAGTCGTTAGTGGAGCGTGTGTGGTTAACCGGCACACTAACTTGAACTTAACAAGGTAGGTAAAGGGTGACTTAATGTTTATCATAGTATCGATGGAGCGTGTGTGGTTAACCGGCACATCGATTGAGGGGTAATACATTAAGGGTACCAAGTAATTTGCATGGTTACTTCACACCTTGTTTTGTGATCCTCGGCATCCCAGTCACAAAACTTGAAGGGCACACTCGAGATTGAAACATGCCATTGAAGAAAGTTCAATGAATCTCAAAGAATCTAGGAGTTTCTAAACCAATTAAAACCTAATTAAATATTTCGTTTTTCATGGTGGAAATTGGTGAATCGTCATTCACCTACCTTCAAATATCTTATAGCTTAGATTACGACATCCCTCTTCTAAGTTATAAAATATTGTGTTGGGTCCTAGCCTTAATATTACATTTGGGTGTTTTGTTAAGGACTATCTCTATATCTAATCTAATCTATTCCCTCTTCTTTTCAGATATCTTCCAATAACAATGCTTCTGGCTCAAACCCTACTAGCTCCTTCTCTCTCATGAATCTTTGTGGGAGAGTCATCTTTGATGGGTCCAACTTTACAGATTGGATCAGAAACATCAGGATGGTCACTCGGTATGAGAACAAAGAATATGTTCTCGACAAGGAGCTGAAGGTACCCGAGCCAACTGCTACTCCTGAAGAGCTTGCTGAATATGAGGTACATGAAAGAGATGCTACAAAAGTGGCATGCATCATGATGGCCACAATGACAGCCGAGCTCCAAAAGTCCTATGAGGACTATTATCCTTTTGAGATGCACCAGGACTTGATGGACCGCTACCATCAAAGTGCTCGTCAAGAGCGATATGAAATAATCTCCTCCATGATAACAACCCGGATGAAGGATGGTGAACCCATCACGGGCCACATGCAGAAAATGCAAAGGTATGTGGACCGTTTACTAAACCTGAATGTGAACTTCCCTGAGGAGTTAGCAATAGACATCATTTTGCACTCCTTGCCATCGTGTTATGATCAATTCCGCATGACATATCACATGAACAAGGAAGAAGTAACCCTCAGCAAACTTCAAGGACTCTTGAAGACCGCCGAAAGTGGTCTAAAGGGTAAGTCGGTTGTTACTACTCCTACTCCTACTCCAACTGCGGCCAATGTCTTGGCAATCGGGCATGGCAAAGGGAAGAAGAGAAAGAACCCTTCTAAGGGTACCAAGGGTAAGACCCTTGAAGGCTCCTCTTCAAGCAAAACCAAGAAAGGTTTTGTCACTCCTTCTGCTAACCCTAATGAGGCTGAATGCTTCTATTGCCATGAAAAGTCGCACTGGAAGCGAAACTGCCCAAAGTACCAACAAGATTTGAAGGATGGGAAAGTAAAACCCAACCATGCAGGTATATACACTATATTGTCTAATAACTCACCTCATTCTAAGTCTTGGGTCCTTGATACAGGTTGTGGTATTCACATATGTTGTGATTTGCAGGGACTAAAAAGAAGTGAGAATGTGGAGCAGGGAAGATAAACTTGATCATGGGAAACAGGAAAGCTTCACCTGTCACCAAGATAGGAGTTTATTCCTTAGTGCTAAATAGTGGGTTTACATTAGATTTGAATAAATGTTATTATTCGCCAGAAATGGCAAGAAATGTTATTTCCTTTCATGCATTGTATAAACATGGTTTTACCTTTTATTTTGATAATAATAATGGTAGTATTGATGCTTTCTTTAATAATGTTCTTTATTTTAAAGCATTACCTTGTGATGGCGTGTATGAAACTGTATATGTTGTAGATAATCTAGGAAATAATGTATTGTGTATTAACTCTTCCACTAGCTTAGATAAAGCATCCTTATGGCATTGTCGTCTTGGACATGTAAGCAAGAAACGCATAGGCCAACTCCAAAAGGATGGAGTCTTGGAGTCATTTGACCTAAAGTCAGATGATAGTTGTGAATCTTGTTTGCTTGGTAAAATGACAAAGTCACCTTTTACTGGCACTTGTGCTAGGGGTGAAGGTTTGTTGGACCTCATACACACGGATGTGTGTGGACCCTTCAGAACCGCCACAAGAGATGCTAATCGGTTCTATGTGACGTTTACTGATGATTTTAGTAGATATGGATATGTCTACCTAATCAAGCATAAGCCAGAAACCTTTGAGAAATTCAAAGAGTTTAAGCAAGAAGTGGAGAATCAGTTGGGCAGGAACATTAAGATGCTTCGATCCGATCGTGGTGGTGAGTATCTTAGTACTGAGTTCCTTGACTATCTTAAGGAATGTGGGATTGTCTCACAAATGACACCTCCTAGGACACTACAGTTGAATGGTGTAGCTGAGAGGCGCAATCGAACCTTGTTGGACATGGTTCGTTCCATGATGAGTCGAGCTTCGCTACCAATCTCATTTTGGGGGTATGCCTTAGAGACTGCCGCCCATATCCTTAATCTAGTCCCTACAAAGAAGGTTGCCAAAACACCTCACGAGGTGTGGACTGGAAAACTTCCCAATCTAGACCACATCAAGATTTGGGGTTGCGAGGCTTTCGTGAGACGCAAGACTCACGATAAGCTCGAACCCCGAAGCGAAAGGTGTATTTTCATCGGCTACCCACAGAAATCCTTTGGTTACATCTTCTACAGACCCAGTGATAATGTGGTCTTTGTAGCAAGAAGAGGATTCTTTCGAGAGAGAGAATTCATGAGCCAAGGAGACAGTGGGAGGCAAATTGACCTTGAGGAAATTCAAGAGTCAAGTGGTGAAGGAACCTCAAACCCTAGCCCTCAACCTGAGGAGGAAACTCATGTTGAGCCGACTGAAGAATCTATACCTCTGAGGCGTTCCACCAGAGTTAGGAATGCACCTGAGCATTATTATGGTTTTCATATTACTGCAGAAGGTGAGACACTTATCAGTGATAACACACTGGTAAATCTGGATGAGCCTAACAGCTACACGGAAGCCATGGCAGGCCCTGAGGCTGCTAAATGGAAAGAGGCTATGGATAGCGAGATACAGTCCATGTATGACAATCATGTTTGGAACTTGGTTGACAATGTACCTGATCGTAAGATAGTTGGGTGCAAATGGATCTTCAAGAATAAGACCGACATGGATGGTAATGTACACACTTATAAGGCACGACTAGTTGCAAAGGGTTATTCTCAAACTCCGGGAGTTGATTATGATGAGACCTTTTCACCAGTGGCCAAGATTAAGTCTATTAGGGTTCTGTTAGCCATTGCTGCATTTCATGATTATGAAATATGGCAAATGGATGTCAAAATTGCTTTCCTTAATGGAAAGTTGGCTGAAGATGTTTACATGGTTCAGCCAGAGGGTTTTGTCAGTACAGAGTACCCCAGTAGAGTGTGTAAGCTCGAGAAATCCATTTATGGATTAAAACAGGCACCTCGCAGATGGAATCTTTGCTTTGATGAGAAAATCAAAGAATTTGGCTTTTCAAGGAGTGAAGATGAATTATGTGTCTATATCAAGGCTAGTGAGAGTATAGTCAGCTTTTTGGTACTGTATGTGGATGACATACTACTCATAGGAAATGACATCCCAACCCTGCAGGAAGTAAAGTCCTGGCTTGGGAAGTGTTTCGCTATGAAGGACCTTGGAGAAGCTGCCTATATCCTAGGGATAAGGATTTTGAGAAACAGGAGTAAAAGACTAATTGGACTTAGTCAAAGAACCTATGTGGACAAAGTGTTGAAAAGGTCCAACATGCATAACTCCAAGAAAGGAGAGTTACCCATCCAGAGTAACGCCAGATTGAGTAAGACACAAAGCCCTAGTACTGAGGCTGAGATAGCAGAAATGAGTCGAATACCTTATGCTTCAGCTGTAGGATCGATCATGTATGCTATGACGTGTACTCGACCTGATGTAGCCTTTGTTTTGAGCATGGTTAGCAGGTATCAGGGGAACCCTGGCAAGGCACACTGGACTGCGGTAAAGAATATCCTCAAGTACCTACGGAGGACTAAGGACTGGGTCCTTACCCTCGGTGGCAGTGAGGACTTGAGAGTTGTAAGGTACAGTGATGCTAGCTTTCAGACTGACAGGGATAATTTCCGCTCTCAGTCGGGCTGGGTCTTTACTCTAAACGGAGGGGCAATTACTTGGAAAAGTTCCAAGCAGGAGACAGTGGCTGATTCCACTTGTGAATCAGAGTATATAGCAGCAAGCGAGGCAGCAAAGGAGGCTATATGGCTAAAGAACTTCATCGGAGATCTTGGAGTTGTACCAGCTATAAAGGATCCAATGGAGATTTTCTGTGACAGAAATAGTGCGGTTGCCTTAGCCAAGGAACCAAGAGATCATGGGAGATCCAGACACATTGACAGAAAATATCACTTCATCAGACATCGAATAGAAGAAGGAATCCTCGTGGCAAAGAGGGTATCATCGGATGAGAACCCAACAGATCCCCTCACGAAGGGACTGACTCGGGCTAAGCATCTCCAGCATGCTCGGAGCATAGGGCTGAAGGATGATATTAGTTTTAGTAGTTAGATAATCTTGAAATTTGTAAAAATGTAATTGACATTTGATGATAAATAAAAGCTGTTATTTATGAGTAAAGTGTTGCTATCTCTTGTCAATCGTTTACTATTATTTCTTTTTGCATGTTTTGACTTCCAAAATAATTATGTTATGGTTTATATCATATTATTCAAACTCTCCACAGTCGTTCATATGTTGGAAGTAGATATGTATCAAGACTGTCATGGGTTGCCTTGTAGAGGTCTAAGATGTTAGACAAAGCGGGGCTACAGCACTCATGAGTGCTCATAAGTTCTGAGTATTGGATTCAACCCACGCTCACTTGTATCACTTTATGGAATTTATCTCGAGTGATCGTGAGACGGTAATATCATATAAGTCTTCAAACCTAGAGATATGATTTGTTGCCTATGAGTTGGTTATGCATTGATTGCACGAAAACGCATTGGTAACTTGATGTTATAAACCGTGCCTTTGTGTGTAGTTCAACAAGTAGTAGAGCAAACATATGAGTCGAAGTTTATCTGTTCCTTCTAGGATTAGAAGCGATATCTGGGCCCCTCGATGATTTTGTTTTGACCTATGTACCGGGCCCGGTCAGAACTAAATTGATGTGTTCAATTAAGTTCTATGTCAAGCAAATCAGAAATCGGGAAACAAATGTTGGACAATAAGCAAGACCATGTTCCATGTATTTGTCTGGCTGATATCTAGAACAGAGGATTATATGATCACTTATCTAAAATGGCGCTTCATAGTTCAACAGAGTTTTAAGAGCTACGATTGCTGATCGGTTCCTGAAGTCATACTTGCAACTATAGTTATTAGACTTATCCAAGTGGGAGACTGTTGGAGATAGTGTCTAAGTCCATAACTATATTTGGTATGTACTTGACCCGACCCGGCATGGTCCATTTGGGTTGCACTTCACCCGAACAATTTACGGATAATCTTTTGAGAATAGTATAAGTTATGATTTATTAATATATTATAAGTTCTAATATATTAATATAAAATCATATTATTTAATTAGTGTTGATCTATAATTAATTTAGAATTAATTTAGAGATCAAAAGTATGACTAATTAAATATGGGCTCTTGTATTTATATAGTGTGGGCTAATGCTTATTTGGAATGGGCTAGGCTTGCATGGAAAGTCCGTGGATACTCCATGGAGCTTTAACCCATGGATCTCATGGAAATGAAAAGACATGGGTATTAGGGTTTACATGGATGTAACCCTAATCCACCACACTATATAAAGGAGGCTTTGGTTCTTGAAATTGCACTAGTTGATGTGTGTAAACTAAGAGGGCCGATTTCAAGAAGTTTGTGACTATTCTCTCAAGTTTCCAAGTTTGTGGTGATTTGTGACTTCCATTTGAGGCATCCACATTATTGGTGCTAGAATCTCAAACTCCAAGCAATCAACTACTACTACAAGGTAAGTAATTCTACTAGTTTTATTTGATTAAAGTACCCCATGCCATGCTAGTTAGGATAAGAACCTTGGAAAAATAATTATTTGCATGTATCTTAGTCAAACATAGATCCAAGGTTTCTAGGGTTGCATGTACACCATATGAGTGTTAGAATGCTGAAAACCCATCAGTTGGATGGTGTAGCTGAGAGGCGTAATCGAACCTTGCTCGACATGGTTCGTTCCATGACGAGTCGTGCTTCGTTACCTATCTTATTTGGGGGTATGCCTTAGAGACTGCCGCCCATATCCTTAACCTAGTCCCTACAAAGAAGGTTGCCAAAACACCTCACGAGATGTGGACAAGGAAAGCTCGCTCGTTGGCACATATCAAGGTTTGGGGTTTCGAGGCTTTCGTAAGATGAGAGACTCATGACAAGCTCGAACCTCGTAGTGAGCGGTGTATTTTCATCGGCTATCCATAGAAGTCCTTTGGATATCTCTTATATAGACCGAGTGACAATGTTGTCTTCGTTGCGAGGAGCGGGGTTTTATGAGAGCAAGAACTCATAAGCCAAGGAGACAGTGGGAGGCAAATCGATCTTGAAGAGCTTCAAGAATCGAACAATGAAGGAACCTCAAACACTAGCGCTCAACTTGAGGAGGAAACTCCTGTTGAACCGATTGATGAGTCCTTACCTCTTAGACGTTCCAGTAGAGTTAGTGTTTCGCCTGTGTTATATGGTTTTCATATAACAAGTGAGGGTGATACGTTTATTAGTGATAGTACACTAGTAAATTTGGACGAACCTAACAGCTACATGGAAGCCATGGCAGGCCTGGAGTCTGCGAAATGGAAAGAGGCTATGGACAGTGAGATTCAATCCATGTAATGCAACCAAGTTTGGAATTTGGTTGACAATGTGCCAGGTCGTAAGAAGGTCGGGTGCAAGTGGATCTTCAAGAAGAAGACCGACATGGATGGGAAAGTACACACTTATAAGGCACGATTGGTTGCGAAGGGCTTTACTCAAACTCCCAGAGTTGCCTATGATGAGACCTTCTCACCAGTTGCGAAGATAAAGTCTATTAGGGTGATGCTAGCCATTGCTGCATTTTATGACTATGAAATATGGCAAATAGATGTCAAAACCGCTTTCCTTAATCGGAAGTTGGCTGAGGATGTTTACATGAGCCAGCCAGAGGGTTTTGTTGATGCGAAACATCCTAATAGAGTGTGTAAGGTTGAGAAATCCATTTATGGATTGAAACAAGCATCTCGCAGATGGAGTCTTTGTTTCGATGAGAAAGTCAAAGAGTTTGGCTTCCTGCGAAGCAAGGATGAGTCATGTGTATATGTCAAAGCCAGTGGGAGTATAGTTAGTTTCCTCGTATTGTATGTCGATGACATACTACTCATAGGAAACGATATCCCGACCCTGCAGGAGGTTAAGTCCTGGCTTGGGAAGTGTTTCACTATGAAGGACCTCGGAGAGGCTGCCTATATTTTGGGAATAAGGATAGTGAGAAACAAGAGTAAAAGGCTAATAGGACTTAGTCAAAATACTTACTTGGACAAGGTACTAAAGCGTTTTAGTATGGAAAATTCCAAGAAAGGGGAGTTACCGATCCTAAGCAATACCAAGTTGAGTAAGACTCAAAGTCCGAGTACCGAGGTCGAGATAGCAGAAATGAGTCGAGTACCTTACGCTTCCGCAGTTGGCTCGATCATGTATGCTATGACTTGTACTCGCCCTGATGTGGCCTTCTCTTTGAGCATGATCAACAGATATCAAGGGAACCCTGATAGAGCGCATTGGACCGCAGTCAAGAATATTCTTAAGTACCTTCGGAGGACCAAGGAATGGTTTCTTATCCTCGGTGGGAGTGATGACTTAAGGGTGCGAGGGTATAGTTGTTGGGTTTTGAGCATTCTAACACTCCTAAGGTGTACATGCAACCCTAATAACCTTGGATCTATGTTTTCTCTAAAATACATGCAAATAAGAATTTCCAAGGTTTACATCCTAACTAGCATAGCATGGAAAACTAGAATCATAATACACTAGAAGAATGACATACCTTTTGATAGTGATTGATTGCTTGGAGTTTGAGAGCCTAGCACCAATAGTGTGAATTCCTCAAGTGGAATCACAAATCACCACAAACTTTGGAAAACTCTTGAGAGAATAATATATGTGCTCTAGAAATTAGGCCACCACTCTTGTTCACACACAACTAGTGTCATTTCAAGCATCATAAGCTCCTTTATATAGTGTGGAAGATTAGGGTTACATCCATGTAAACCCTAATACCCATGACTCTTCCTTTCCAAGGATCCATGGGTTAAAGGCTCCATGGACTATCCATGGATTCCCATGCATGCCAAGCCCATTCCAAATGAGTATTAGCCCACACTACATAAAATACAAGAGCCCATATTTAATTAGTCAGCTTTTTGATCACCAAATTAATTCTAAATTAATTTATGACCAATACTAATTAAATAATATGATTTAATATTAATATATTATAACTTATAATATATTAATAAAGCATGAACATACTATTCTCAAAAGATTATCCAAACAAATTGTTCGGGTGAAGTGCAACCCAAATGGACCATGCCGGGTCGGGTCAAGTACATCTCAAATATTGTTATGGACTTAGACACCTTATCCAACAGTCTCCCACTTGGATGAGTCTAATAACATATTTGCATATATGACTTCAGGAACCAACCGACAATCGTAGCTCTCAAAACCCTGTTGAACTATGAAGCGCCATTTTAGATAAGTGATCATATAATCCTCTGCTCTCATGATATTAGCCGGACAAATACATGGAACAATGTGTTACTTATAGTCCAACAGTTTGTTTCCTGATTTCCGATTTGTTTGACAAAGAACTTAATCGAACACATCAATTTAGTTCTGACCGGGCCCGGTACATAGGTCAAAACAAAATCATCGAGGGGCCCAGATATCGCTTCTAATCCTCCAAGGACTAGAAGGAACAAATAAACTTCGACTCATGTACTTGTTTCTACTACTTGTTGAATTATACACAAAGGCACGTTTTATAACATCAAGTTACTGATGCGTTTTCGTGCAATCAATGTACAACCAACTCATAGGTAACAACTCATATCTCTAGGTTTGAAGACTTATATGATATTACCGTCTCACGATCACTCGAGATAAATTCCATGAAGTGATGCAAGTGAGCGTGGGTTGAATCCAATACTCATAACTTATGAGCACTCATGAGTGTTGTAGCCATGTCCAACATCTTAGACCTCTACAACCAACTCATGACAGTCTTGATTCATATCTACTTCCAACATATGACCGACTGTGGATGGTTTGAGTAACTTAATCATTCGGAAAGAATAACCTAGTTATTATGGAAGTCAAAACATGCAAAGTGAAACACAAGAATAATTGAATCCAATATGGTCTCAGCACTTATGAATATAAATAAAACACCTTTTATTCATCATCATACTGATTCCACATTATTCTGTTTCGATTTATCAACTTAACACTTGAATTAAAACAATAGTTGTCCCATGCTCCAAGCATGTACACTATGTTTTCTAAACAATAGTCATGACATACACCAAGTATGCACTGTTTGTCTATGATCTTTTTACTTTGTGAAGTAGATCAATTGAACATGATTCCAATGATGCTCATTTCACAGTCCCAAATCCTTACCGTAAATGTAAGAATACCAAATTCTTGTCATTTACTGTAATCTGTTAGATTCCAAACTTATATGCATTGATCCTCTTGCAATGACTATGCACAAAATTCACAAAACTTGTCAACAGTCATTACAGAGTATTCCAAAGGAGACCAATTCCATGGAAACGAAGTCTCATATTCAAAGTACATTGCTTTGAACATCTTTCTTGCATAAAAGTTTCTAACTTTCTCATAGATTCTTAATATCCAACTCCCAGTATGGAAAATTTCCATATTCCCATTTTGATTATCATATCTGAACAAGAGCTACCTCTTTTCAGAATATATCTATATGGTCCTTCCAAATTTTAACATTATACTTCCAAATGTCCCTTAGCAACCAATATTTGGTGAACCTTAGATTGTCCTCGACAATTTCTTAATCATTTTAGTCATATCCGGTTCTATTCCTTTTTCCCTCTTAATGCTCTAAGCATTTTGAAAAATTTAGAACGAATAAATATTATAGCACATGTGACCGATCCTATGCCCGAAGCATATGAGACACGATTCATGATGTCTCACATAAAGACCTGATACTAGATCAGTCTTTTGCTACAATATTTTTATTTGCCATGTTTTCAAAAATCGACTATGAAGAGGGATGCCGTAATCATAATCGAATTTGAGAACGCAATATATATAGAATTTCCTTATGTTAAACCATTCCAACATAAAACTCATATATATGTCCTTGACTAATGATGATTAAAATCTCAATCTAAAATTTTTAGGATTGAAATGAAGTATAATCTCCTCTCCCTTAATTATAACAAAACAACCTTTTCCAAGTGAAAATCTTGTTTTCTATAATTAACAATACTCATCATAATTGATTATGCTCCCACTAGCATGATAATCATTTAGCTCAACAATTATGCTCCCACTAGCTTTGACATGTACTCAGAAATCTACTTCTAGAAATCAATACTTAATTGACTTTCATCACCAAAGGTCAGACTTCTGATACGAGATGCTTCGACAAAACTTTATCTAAGCTTCTCAGACTCATACATCTTTCCTTAGATAGCTCACATGTGTGTCTAAACAATTATGAAGAGGGATGCCGTAATCATAATGTTTAGACCTGTTTGCCATTTCTCACAAGTCCATGTTAGTGTGCCGGTTAACCACACAAGCTCCACTAACGACTTTGAGAATGCAAACAACACAATTGCTATCTACTTAAAATCTACTTAGTGAAAGCGTTTCCTCACCATCATTTTCATGAATCGGAAAGAAACCTTATGACACTTAGATTTTATGATGTATGTGTTCCTATCCATATGAATTTATCAAAACCTTAATCACAAGACAAGGTTAGTGACAAACTCAAAATCATATGGATTGAACTTGTTCAATCTTGATTTCTTGCCTCTTGGTAGCCCAAGGGCCCACCATTGCTTCCAAGTTGTTATGTACACAATTGAGAACTCACAGAACTCACATACATAGTCAACTTTACCGGAATAGGCATAGAAACAAGAATTATGTCAACACGATAGGTTACAAACCTCAAGTCGTGTGCTAGCGATAAACTATAGGTTTTATCCTTGATTAGCTCTTGAAATTTTGAAGACCTTTAAGACTCCCACTGTCCCCTTGACATATAAGTTTCTCTTTGTCAAGAACCATTCCTTGACAAACAAACAAATATTCAAGAGTCAGTGTTAATTCTTATCAAGATAAACACTTCACATAATTGGTGTCAGTTGGTCTTTGCTTTATCCAAGACATCACAACTTACCAATCTCAAATGTGCAAGAGTAGAAAAAATTTTACTCTTACATTTGACAAGTGTTATAAACCTTCTTTAAGATGTGTCACTCAAGTTACAATCTTGGAGTATGACTCTAAGACTTGTTTTTGGAACGAAGTATGACTCATCTTCTCGATTTTAACCATTCCAACAATTCATGAATCCTCTTCTTAGCCATACAAATGCACTAAGATGTCCTTAGAGAATCAAATTGTGATATGGTTCCATAATCATTAAGATGATCATAAAACATGATACTAAAGTACTCTCCCATCTTTTCAGATTTGAGAAACTTTCATCTTTCTGCCTAATTTGATTCTTCCCATTCGCCCTGCCATACATTGAAACTTTTCCAATGTTTCAGAATTGTACTTAAACTTGTAGGTACAACCATATTCACTAAACTTTAGTAAATCATGACGAATAGTCTTATCGATCTTTGTGGTGGACTTTGACCTGCACACACCCAGTGTACCCGATCCTTTAGTCTTTCACCTGTCTCACATATACATGTGGTCAAGGAATTAGTCTAAACTTTCCAAAAATGAAAAATTCTCATTCATCACGCAATACAACCTGCATGATTCCAAGTTTCTGTCCAATAGAAACCTTGGGTGATGAGAATCTTTCCTTATTTGATAAATTTAGACACTACCACAGATGAAAGAATCAAATTCATTATTGCTAGAAACATACAAACATTAACTTTCCATGAATGCCATTGCAAGGAGATATAAAATAAAGTAAAACAAAATTTTATTTATTTATAAAATGCGGAAAACTTTTCCTTACAATGCAACTTTAAATGGAAACTATGCTATTACATATTTCCTAGCAATCTATCATAACTTCTAAGTAGTAGCTCAAGAATCTGATCTTCGAACCATGCGATTGAAATCCATCTTCGCTATCAGATTCAGCATACTCCTTTTATTAAGTGTCATTCCTTTTGCTTGATCCTGAAGCAGAGTCAAACATTTTGTTTCTACTTGCTTTCAGATCTTTCAGGTATTCAGGGCAGCTTCGCTTCCAATGTCCCTTCTCATGACAATAAAAACATATAGACTCTTTGGGAATGGTACACGAGATTATCACAGACTTAGCCTTTCCTTTTGCCTTTTGGTCAACCGGGTTGACCAAGGCCGATCCCTTTCCATTGGGAAGAAAAGGCTTTTCTGGACTTCCAATGTTACCATTGTCCATGTCCATGGAAGTTTGAGAAATAGACCTTCCACCCATATTTGCTTGACCATTGCGCCACATCATTTCTGACTCAGCAACAACAAGCAAATAAGATAGATCTATTAGGGTCATGTCGTGATCTATCACATAGTAGTTCTTAATGAACTCACTATATGAATCTAGAAGTGACTGAAGAACCCAGTCAATAGCCAACTTCCTTGGGACAACGACACCCAACATTCTCAACCTGTCAAAGTGTGACTTCATTCCTAAGACATGAGTGCACACATGTCTTCCATCCTTATGTTTCATTGCTAGTAGGGCTTGAGTGACCTTGAATTTTTCAAGTCTTCGAGCTTGTGGGTCAGGGAGAATAAATGGAGGAGGTGGAGGTAGAGAAGTATGATTTCCATGAGATTTGGGAAGATCACAATTGTCTAAACTAGACATCTACAATGGGAGATATTCAAGTTAGTTGATTTTAAGTTCTTAATATAACACCCAATATGAAATATTAAGGCTAGGACCCAACACAATATTTTATAACTTGGAAGAGGGATGCCGTAATCCAAGCTATAAAATATTTGAAGGTACGTGAATGACGGTTCACCAATTTCCACCATGAAAAACGAAATAAATTATTAAGTTTTAATTGGATTTGAAACTCCTAGATCTTTTGAGATTCATTGAACTTTCAATGGCATGTTTCAATCTCGATTGTGCCCTTCAGGTTTTGTGACTGGGATGCCGAGGATCACAAAACAAGGTGTGAATAACCATGCAAACTCACTTGGTACCCTTAATATTATCACCTAATCGATGTGCCGGTTAACCACACACGCTCCACCGATCTATGATAAACATTAAGTCACCCTTCGTGATCCTTACTAGTCCAAGTTAGTGTGCCGGTTAACCACACACGCTCCACCAACGACTTGGTAAGGTACAAAGTGTGAATTTCATGGGTTAGCACCATATTCACATTTTCCTAAAGTAACTAAGATTGGGAATTTATAAAAGGTTTAGTTACTTTATAATATTCATTATACTTTTAATGAGAATTTAAAGTCATTGTCCTACCCGTTCAGCTAACGACCCTCCACCGATCAAGGAAGCGGTGGGTGAGAGTGGACACCCATTAAGTTGCCATTTTATAGGCAACAATCTTATACCCCCCTTATAGACCGGTTTCGTGAATGAGGCCTACTAACGGTAAAACGACTTAATCTTATACATATATATAATAATTAACCATTAATGTTATAAATAGTATAAGTGTTGAATTTTAACTTTTAAAACTCTAGGGTATGGAATTAAAGTTTGTGTGCGACTTTACAAATTCCAAAACTTGAGGGCAAGTTTTGAACAATTCAAAAAACTTTTGGATATTCATAACTTATGAGTTTTAATTAAGGCTTAAAGAAACTTTTAATGAAGAGACTCATGGACATCCATAACTTGAGGACAAGTTATGGAGTCCATAAAACCATTTATGTGAAAAACTCTTCAAAAGTGTAACTTACAACTTCTTTTAAAAAAAAACTTTTGGAATTCCATAACTTGAGGACAAGTTATGGAGTCCATTCAATGTCATAAAGATCAAGAATTATACTATCAAACAATTTGCACATAATTCCTATGATCTACCAAAACTCATAAGTTCATGAACATTCATAATCAACAACTTTCAAGAATCATATAAACATATATAAACTTGAAACTTTGATTATAACTTTGAAATTGGTTCACCACAATCATTACCACATCAAAAATAGGTTTTACAAGTCCAAAACAGTTTAAGGTAATGATTCCAGACCAATTCCAGCACAAAATCTCGAAAATCTGCACTCAGGCCTGCCAACTCGTCGAGTGCATGAACTGACTCGGCGAGTTGGTTGAATATATGCATGAACTCGGCGAGTTCCATGAGGGACTCGGCGAGTCAGCTGTGCAGAATGCAGTTTTTCGACATTTTTCAGCTATTTGCATCAAGTATTCAAGAAAACAAGCCTAGGCTCTGATTGCATCCATGTAAACCCTAGTATCATTTCACACACTCTTGAGAGAATAATATATGTGCTCTAGAAATTAGGCCACCACTCTTGTTCACACACAACTAGTGTCATTTCAAGCATCATAAGCTCCTTTATATAGTGTGGAGGATTAGGGTTACATCCATGTAAACCCTAATACCCATGACTCTTCCTTTCCAAGGATCCATGGGTTAAAAGCTCCATGGACTATCCATGGATTCCCATGCATGCCAAGCCCATTCCAAATGAGTATTAGCCCACACTACATAAAATACAAGATCCCATATTTAATTAGTCAGCTTTTTGATCACCAAATTAATTCTAAATTAATTTATGACCAATACTAATTAAATAATATGATTTAATATTAATATATTATAACTTATAATATATTAATAAAGCATGAACATACTATTCTCAAAAGATTATCCAAACAAATTGTTCGGGTGAAGTGCAACCCAAATGGACCATGTCGGGTCGGGTCAAGTACATCTCAAATATTGTTATGGACTTAGACACCTTATCCAACAATAGTGACACCAGATTCTAGACAGACCGAGATAATTATCGATCTCAGTCAGGCTGGGTCTTTACCCTGAATGGAGGAGTGGTGACTTGGAAAAGTTCCAAGAAAGAAACCGTAGCTGATTCAACGTGCGAATCAGAGTACATAGCAATGAGTGAAGCGTCGAAGGAGGCAATATGGTTGAAGAACTTCATCGGATACCTTGGAGTTGTTCCAGCCATAAAGGAGCATATGGAAATTTTCTGTGATAATGAAGGTGTGGTTGCCTTAACCAAGGAAACAAGGGATCATGGCAGATCCAGACATATCGACAGGAAATACTACTTCATCAGACATCGGGTAGAAGAGGGACTCCTCGTAGTGAAGAGGGTATTGTCAGAGGATAACCCAGTAGATCCCCTCACGAAGGGGCTGAGTAGAGTTAAGCACTTACAGCATGCTAGGAGCATTGGGCTGAAGGACGATATTAGTTTAGATTAGATAGTTGCAAAACGTGTAATAGATAAATTGTAATTAACATTTGATGATTAAATAAAGGAGCATTATTTATAAGTAAAGTTACTATCTGGTGTTAATTATTTACCTATTGTTTCAATTTGCATGTTTTGACTTCTTAAATAATAAGATTATTCGAACAGTCCACAGTCGTTCATACTTTGGAATTAGGTATGAAAGAAGACTGTCATGAATTGGCTTGTAGACTGTCTAAAGTGTATTAGACATAGAAAAGGTTTGCTGCAATGTTCACGAGCGCTTATGAAATGAGTTTTGAGCATTAGATTAAACCCATGCTTGCTGGCATCACTTCATGGAATTTATCACGAGTGATCGCAATACGATAATATCATATAGTCATTAAACCTATATATATGGTTTATTGTTTGCAAGTTGGTTGTGCATTGATAATGCGTAAATGAATCAGTAACTTGATGTTATAAAACGCATTGTTGTGCATGATTTGATGAGTGAGCAGTAAATTCATATAATTCGAAGTTTATCTGTTCCTTTTATCCTAAGAGGGTAAAAGTGATATCAGGGCCCCTCGATGATTTGGTTTGACTTATGTGTCGGGCCCGGTTAGGATTGAATTGACGTGTTCAATAAAGTTATATGTCAGACAAATCAGAGATCGAGAAACAAACTACTGGAAAATAAGTATGACTATGTTCCATGTAATTATCCGCACGATATCTTGAAAACGGAGGACTATACGATCCCTTGTCTAAAAGACGATTCAGAGTTCGACAACAGATTTTGAGAGCTACGATTGCTAATCGGATTTTGAAGTCGTACTTGCATTTATAGTTATTAGACTTATCCAAGTGGAAGACCGTTAGATTAGTTTCTAAGTCCATAACTATATTTGGTATGTACTTGACTCGGTTGTAGCATGGTCCTTTTGGGTTGCCTTCACCAAAGCAACTTGACTGGATAGTTAATGGAGAAAGAGGTTATTATGGTTTATTAATATATTATAAGATTAATATATTAAAAGAGAAATCATATTAGTTAATTAATATTGTTCAAGAATTAATTAAGAAATTAATTTTGTGATCAAAAGAGATTAACTGAACTTAAGGGGACTGGAGTTGCAATTATAAGATAATTGGATTTTGGGCTGTAGATCTTGTCGATTAAGGGGGTGGACGAAATTAGGGTGGAAGCCCACCTTAAAATCGTCAAAGCCTCAATTCCAGAATGTTCCATTGGAATGCTTAAGGCCTAAGTCATCCAATTAGGGTTTTTGACTGAAACCCTAGCAGCACCACTATATAAAGGACCCCAGGGCATCCAAAACCGACTACCAGAAGAACCCTAGAGTCCTTAGAGCCGATTTTGTGCCTCCATATCCTCTCTCCAAGATTATCCTTCTTGCATTGGTGTTTGTGATCGATTAGAGGTATTACATTTATGATACTAGGCTCTCAAAGCTTGAAGATTCTTGCAACAATCAAAAGGTAATCATCTAAACCTGTTTTATATGTTATTTCGATTTTGATATGCTAGATCTAGGGTTTATAAGCTTTGGATAACTTGCATGTACAATAGAGAAACCTAGATCCAAAGCTTTAGGGTTTTGCATGTACACCATAGGATTGATGTTTTGCTCAAAACCCATCATAACGGGCTATATGAAAAGGTTATTAGATATTCACGAGAACAAGAGATTAAGAGGGCATATTAACAATGAAATTATGAGGATTTAGATCTTTTTTAGGCTGAGAACGAGAGAAGAAAGAGAATCATGTGTTTTATCTGTTGAGATCAACAGGTATGTCCGTATTTGTTGGAATCGTCTTCTCCACAACGCCATTGATAAGAACGTCTTGTCTTCTTCAATTGTAATTATTAGGCATGCTATGTTGCTTAGGAGACCGAAGAGTCGTGCGTTCCAAATTTATTTCAAATTGTCACCGTTGTGTATCTGGTATCCAAGCGTGTCCTGCTGCCCTCTTTTCATTTGGACCGGACTTTATAGTATTAGTGGATCAAGAGTTGTAGTGGCCCAAGTATCATACACCCATAAAAGACCTACCAAAATTGATGCCCCTTGAAATTTGATGCCCTGGGTCGTGGTCCAGCTCGCCCTGGGCTTGGGCCGACCCTGATGGTTGGAAAAAGCTCAACTAATCCTATTTATTCAATTTGGTTTAGATAGGACCAAATTTTGCTCGATGCAACACAAACTGAATAAATAGGATTAGTTGAGCTTTTTCCAACCATCAGGGTCGGCCCAAGCCCAGGGCGAGCTGGACCACGACCCAGGGCATCAAATTTCAAGGGGCATCAATTTTGGTAGGTCTTTTATGGGTGTATGATACTTGGGCCACTACAACTCTTGATCCACTAATACTATAAAGTCCGGTCCAAATGAAAAGAGGGCAGCAGGACACGCTTGGATACCAGATACACAACGGTGACAATTTGAAATAAATTTGGAAGTACCTGGAGAGTAAACGGTCAACCAAATTTTACAAAAAAAAATCAAAGGAAAGTAAAAAGTGTTTTACTATAAAATCAATTTATAGAAAACGTACTTGAATT
Source organism: Lactuca virosa (assembly GCF_052849685.1). Lineage (NCBI taxonomy): Eukaryota > Viridiplantae > Streptophyta > Magnoliopsida > Asterales > Asteraceae > Lactuca > Lactuca virosa. Next base: position 263,102,700 of record NC_136431.1, read on the forward strand.
GTAGATTACAATCAAGAAATCAAACAATATCAAAGATAAAAATTACTCATAAGTATGCAGAAGCTACAATAACATATTCAAGTTGAGATAATGATCTTGAATATAAAGAATCATATTTATGCTTCCAAGAAGAGCAAAGGAAAAAAGGAGGAACAATTTTCATATTTTCTTTTGTATCTTGTCTTACCTAAAAGTCTTATATTAGTGTGGTATGTATAGGATTCCTTTGACAATTATTACCTTTCGAAGACCGAATTGTATAATTTTATAAAATTGAAAAAAATCAAGATTGTTATTTGTTACATTAATTACATAAAATTAAATTAAAAGTATTAATTAATCATGAAGATCCAAAAGACTATCTCTATAATTACTGGATACTGACATAAATCTAGTCTAATATGCTCGATCCATTACTTCATCAGTTTGATACCTAAAATAGGAAAACATTACAGGGAAAGAATTATTTTGTCCATCTTCTAAGTGGACAATATTCGTTTTTATCCTTTGCAATTATCAATTTCCAACACATATATATCTCATATATTTTTTGAATTTTTTCATGTTCATAAAACATAAAGGAAAATCAAAGTAAGTCAATCAATCATCTCAATACATCAAAGTCATATAATGCGGAAATCATGGTGTGTGTGCGATGCAATCATCCCGAGCTCTTCCCTTTCGATCTGGAAGTACCTGAAACATAAACTGAAAATCGTAAGCACGAAGCTTAGTGAGTTCTCCAAAACACCTTATACCATATATATCAACATACGATGGGCCATACCCGACAACCATTGGGCCCCGTCCGGAATCGAGCCCCGCTCGAAACAGATATGTTAGTAACATGAGATGGGCCCCGTCCCATCGCATTCATCATGCCCCGTCTGGCATCGGGCCCCTCCCGACATTCATACAGACACATAAAATACATGCAAGAATCACTAAGATAAATAACATACAATACACCCAACAGACCTCGCCTGACATCGGACCCCGACCAATATTCATATAACATACCATAAATTCAAGAGTCATATAGACAACTAGCATCCTAATCATAATAAATCATGGGTCGACATTGGTGCCTTCGACCCGCTAAGCATTGGGAGGACACTCACCTCAAACTGCTGAAACAACCAAATAAATGCTCCAACTGCTGATCTAGGAAACCTCCGCACTAAATATCATCAATAATACCCTAATTAATATTTAGGTCATAAATCATAACCGGTGTAACACTCTGATCATGGAGGTATTTATTTCTTGAAATTTTGCTTTGGTTGAAGGTCACGACGTGAACATGCTGGTCACATCGTGAATGCCTATTGGCTTGTTGACCCGTGATTTTGACTCTCACGATGTGAGACTTTGAATGCTCATAACGTGAGATTGGCATGATGATCAAACCCTAATATTTCGGGTGTTTAATGGAAAGAGAGGGCTAGGGTTGTCCATCCTAAGCCTCCTGTACTCTTTTGCCTCCTAAAAACCCTAATCTCAACCCTCTTGAAGTCCTTCGACATTTTTGAGATCTTTAAAGCATTCTTTGGTGGTTTTTGACTCTTTAAAGTGCAAGAAGACCTTGGGTGAGCAACTTCTTGGTGTTTTGGCTCCTACCTTACCATCACTTGGAGCTTTTGGACCATTGTAAGTCTTAAAGCTTGGACCTTTCTACCTCTTGCATGCTAGATCTAAGTTTTAAGCTCATTTTTTCATGTTTGTGTTGGATTGCATGCTTGGGATCCATAAATTTGGCAACTTTATGGATCATTGAGTCATTCTCTATGATATAGTCTTTGGATCTGATTTTTGGTATAGTTTGAGGCTCCAAGCATGAGTCTAGATCTCATTTTTCCCACTCTTGCCCTAGTAAGAGTTTGAGTCATGCATTGGACATGCATGACTGAAAAGCTATGATTTTTATCATCCTTTGGGTAAGGGAAGACCCTCTGGAAAGTTCCAAGTTATGGATGTAAGGAATAAGAGCTTAATGCTCAATGTTGGTCAGTGCAGATCTCACAACTTGAAGATTAAGACAGTCATGTCGTGAGAATACTAGCCACCCGACTATTTTGTCCGGATTAGGTCATGACATGACTCAGGGTGAGGTCGCAACGTGACAAGGATTAGAATCGTCTTGATGGGCTGAGTTGACCGGCTGAGTCGGGAGTGGGTCGAGTTGGTGCTCACGACGTGACCATGAGCTGGTCACGACATATGGACCAACTGTTGGAGTTTGGACCGTTGACTTTGGGCCTTGCTGGGCCATTAGACTTCTGATTTTGGGCTTTTGTATAGTATATTAGGCTTCCTTGGATTTAGGCCCATGATCGGTTTTGGGCCCAATTTGGAAGATTGGGCCATAATTGGGCTTTAGGTTGCCATCCAGGATTTGGACCTTTTGAGTAGTTGGGTCGGGCCTTGGCTTTTGGCCAAGTTAGAAAAAAAAAATGGTAAAATGGTCTTTTACCCTGGTTATGGGCTAAGCAACTTAGATTCTTGATTATGTGTTAGGATCCAATTATTAATTGGATATTATTTTGTGATGATAGCGCGGGGATTTTCCGGACCAGCATATAGAGATTCATTTGAGTGTTTCAGCAGCTAGATGTGAGTTTCCTCACTGTGTTTAGTGGGTCGTAGGCACCAATGATGACCCATGGTTTGTTATGTTAGGATGCTAGATGTCTGCGTGACTCTTGAATGTATTATGTGCTTGTATGCTTATCGGGTGGGGGTCGATGACCATTCTGTATGATATTTATCTTTGTGATTATCGCATGTGTTATATGTTTATATGCTTATATGTTTATATGTATACCGGGCGGGGCCCGATAACTGACAGATCTTTATACGAAGCGGGGCTCGATGTTGGACGAGGCCTGATGCCGGGCGGGGCCCATTATATGTTTGATATATATGGTATGTGGTATTTTGCGGAACTCACTTAGCTTTGTGCTTAAGGTTTTCAGTTTATGTTTTTAAGTACTTTTGGATTGAAGGGGAAGAGCCCATGATGATTACAGTGCACACACCACCTCATTCCGCATTTTATGATTACTCTGATGTTTTATGATGTTGCTGATACACTTTGTTGCACCATGGCTTTACGATGATGTTTTGGATAATAGTTTTATTACTTAAAAAACAAAAATCTTTTGTCTTAGTTTTAGGACGTTGCCAGGTCATTAATCATAACCGGGCCCTGCCCAATGACACCCAAAAGCCCAATATGGCCTAAATTCCTAAATGATACCCAAAGCCCATTATAGGCCAAAATCCAAGAAGACCCAAACCCTAACAATGACCCAAATTCAGAAAGACTAGTGCCCCAACAAAGCCCAAAACCCTAGTAGTCCAATTATGGCCCAAAACCCAAAAGCCAACAAAAGTCAATGGCTGCTGAGTTCGCCTGACGTACTCAGAATTACGCCCTTCGTACGCCTCTTTAGGCTAGTACGTGTTGCGTACGAGCTGGGTACTCCTAATGTACTCCACATCATGCACAACTTTGCCATTAAGCGCTTAATTGGCTAAGCCACTATGTCCAATACTCAGATCTGATCCTCAATGATGTCTTAACACGTAAAGTTGGCAACTTTACTCCTTTGCATGTCTTAATGGGACCCAATGCTTAATAAAACCCAAAATAAGAACCTTAACTCATGCATGATCCAATATAACCCACCAAGATTGAATTTTTATGAACGAGGGACTTCAAAAATGCTAAGATCTACCATCCTTAGCTTCTAGACTAGCTCATACTCTCATGCCTGACTTAAAGGACCATAAAATCTACAAAAACAAGCCCTAACTAGATCTATCAAAATGAACCATCAAGATAAGAGTTTTATACCTCAAAAAGCTTTCAAAGTTGGTGATGATTTTGGATCCACAAGCTCTAACCACACCAATTCAACTTCCAAGAGTTCTTTTTCCTTCAAGATCACCAAAAACACCTTCAAAGTTCACTTCCAAGCTCAAAACACTGAAAGGGCAATTAAGGCTTCGTTCTTAGGGTTTGGAGAGGTAGAGGTTGGTCATAAGAAAGTCCATGAGCAACTTAACGTGTTTAAATAGGGCACAAACCCTAAAATTTAGGGTTTTCCCCTACTGACCGTATGCCCCGCGTACCTACATGTACGCCCTGCGTACGTGGGTGCCTCCACGATCTGAATATCGAGCCAATACGCCCATCGTACTCCGAGAGTACCCCCAGTATACTGGGCTAGGGACCAATTTGCAAGATTTTTAAATGAAGGGCTAAAAAGGAAAAATATTAGAAATGCAAATGTTACAAGATGGTTATATGCCATGAAAAATAAATCAGTTGTTTCTATCATATTTCCTCAATTTAAAAAGTTATGGGAAACTTTTTCCAAACTTCTCTAATTTCCATCTTCCCATATAGTTGTGGTGAATATTAAATGTTAGTTTCAATCTTTAATAAATATGGAGGGTTTCATTTTACAACGCCACCACACACACCTGAGAATAATGGCACTATTGAAAGACTTTACAAACATGTAGTTGAAACATGCCTTAACTAACCTCATTTTAAAAGACTGCCATTAAGTTACTTGTCCCACGCTTTTTAAACAACTGTCAATCTAATAAACAGTCTTCCCAAATCGACCTTAGATTTTCGTACACCATTTCAAATTGTCACGTCCCAAAATTATGAGGTAAATTTTTCGTTTTTAATTCAACCAAAACATTAGTTATCTTTAAGTCAAAATTCAATACCCTTTTTCTAAATACTCAAGAGTACTTCATAAGAAAACAATTATCAGAGTACAATCTCAAAATCATTATAATGCAGAAACATGGGTGGATGCGTTGCGATCACGCCGGGCCCTTTCCTTTCGAATCGAAAGTACCTGAAACCATAACCATAAAAACCGTAAGCACAAAGCTTAGTGAGTTCCCCAAAATACCACATACCATACATATCATTGGGCCTAGCCCTCATATTAGGCTCGACCCACATATTGGGCCCAACCCACCATAATGGGCCTAGCCCTGCCAAGCTAATGGGACTAGCCAGATCATACAAATGCAAAAGTCACAAAGACAATTAGCACCTACATAACATACAATGGGCCTAGCCCCTCCTGATCCATGGGCCTAGCCAAACATACAAATAGGCCTAGCCCAACATATAATGGGCCTACCCCAACATACAAATGGGCCTAGTATAATATACCATGCAAGAGCTACAAAGACAACTAGCATAACAAAACCTAGTGGGTCGGCATTGGTGTCTTCGACCCACAAGTACTGTGAGGAGACTCACCTCAATCCGCTGATAATCAAATAACTGCTCGGACCGTTGAACCGGATAACCTCGCGCCAACTAATAATAAATACAATCTTAATCAATAATTAACCAAATAACCTAAAATTCGAGGCCCACTCCATAAACCAACTTCCTAAAGGGTAAAAGACCATTTTACCCTTTTCTTACTTGTCCCAAAACCAAGGCCCAACCCAAAATGCACAAAAGCCCAAAACCCAAAATGGCAATCCAAAGCCCAATATGGCCCAACTTCCTAATTAGGCCCAAAAACTATCATGGGACCAATACCAAGAAGGCCCACAATCTAACCATGGCCCAAAACCAGAAGCCCAATGGCCCAACAAGGCCTAAACCTCAAAAAGCCCAAAATGACAAGTTGGGGAGTACACCACGCGTACAAGAATGGTACGTCCTGCATACTCACCCTCAAAGCACAGAGTACAAGCGGCTGATGCACGAAATCTTCATTACGCTGAGCGTACTTCATGCGTACGCCCAACATACTCATCAGGGACCAAGAATCCAATATTAAGCTCTTAATGGTTAAGATAATGATTTCCAAACTCGAATATGAACCTAATGAGATGTCTTAACACGTAGAGTTGGCAACTTTACTCCTTTGCATGGCTTAATGGTACCAAATCCTTAATAACATCCATAATAAACATCCAAACTCATGCATGGTCCAAAATAACTCATCAAGATGACATTTTTATGAACAAGGGACCTTCCAAAGGCCGAGATCCAACATACTAAGCTCTTGGAGTAGCTCATACTCACAAGGATGACTCCAAGGACCAAAAAGAACCCCAAAATACTCCTTAAACTAGATCTAATACCTATAGTCATCAAGATAGAAACTTTATACCTCCAAAATGTAGATCAAGATGCAACAAGCCTGGATCCAAAAGCTAAGCAATCTTACACTTCTCTAAGAAGTTCCTTCTTCTTCTATGAACACCAAAAAGCATGAAATACCACCAAAAGCTCAAAAACCATTCAAATGTGGGCTAGGGTTTCGTTTCTAGGGTTTAGAGGGATGGAGGCAGAAGATAATAGGGTTTGGTAGTGAGATAAGGAGCTTAAATAGGGTCCAAGACCGTAAATTAGGGTTTAGATCTTACTGGAGTACGTCCTGCGTACTTCTGGTACGCCCAACGTTCTCCCTAAAGCACCCACGATCATTTTACTTAGTACGCCCAACGTACGCCAATGTACGCCCCGCGTACTGGCCTTAGCACTAGTACGTCATGCGTATACTTGTGTACGCCCTGCGTACTCAGTTTAACCCTAAAACCACTAAACTTCTGAAGGCCATAACTTTTTCATTATAAGTCCGTTTCCGACGATCCTTATATCCACAAAAAGGTAATGAGAAGCTCTACACTTCTATCAACTCATACTTGCCTTAAAACTTCCCGAACTAAAATCCAATTTCCATAAAAGCCCGAACTGACACTTTACTGATATACCATTGGCTCCAAAATACAAACCGAACTCCCGAATCATCTGAATTACATTACCCACACCCAAATGGCTCTAAATCTCTTTCATCAAAGGCCCTAAGCCTAATGAAACCCGATCTTCAGTCAACCCCGCATTAGGAAACGATTCGAAACAGGGCGTTACATAAATGCTTTTCAAACGGCCTCATAACTATAGAAACTAAAACCTTTTGGTTGTTTATGTTATCTTTGGCTTCGGAAATACACAACATCTAAATTACACCCAAATTCAAAACCGTGCATCTTCCTTGGGTACTCGACATTTCAGTCTACATAAAATGTATAGACTTTACTACCATTTGTCTCCGTTTTTCAAGGTATGTTATGTTTTTTGAGGAAGATTTTCCTCTTCAATTACACCATAAAAATTATGAGTTCATCAACTACATCCGATAACTGAATATCAATGGATCTCCATAAGAAATTGGTAACAATACAACAACTACTAGCCTACCACCTCATCTTCTTCCAAACATAACACCCATCACATCCAACCTTCTTCAAGTGATGGCTTATTAATTGATGCTAGTTCTCTTGTTCAAATACCCTCTTCTATCAACTATGTTTCCCAAAATGTCAATTATGATCATGAAACTATGTAACATCCAGATGTCAAGCCTCCCTCTGTGAGAAACGACCCCAAGCAAACCCTATGTGAAAGAGTGCATTTTGGAGGAGTGTTTAGAAGTGTTCTTAAAGAAGAAGAGAGTGGTGAGAAGAGCTTGGAGTTTGGGAAGCATCTTGGATCTGTGATTTCCTTATTGATAGAAACCTCCAAAAGGTAAAAAGTTCACATTTTGATCACTCCATATTGTAGATCTAGACATTTCTTCCTTTAAGACACTTTTTGTCCCAAAAATGGTGATTCTCGAGCATGACATGTTCTTGGCCAAATAAGTCGTCCTTTCATACCTTATGAGGGGTCTTGAGTCATAAAAATGTAGTCTTGAGGGTTAGTTCCACTCCATGCAAGCTATAAAAGGTATTAATACATTAAGATGTTGAGGGTTTGTGTTTTAAGCACTTAATGGACATACAAATCATAAAGTTGGGAACTTTATGACTCATAATGGTATTTTACCCTTGGATCTGGTTTGGACGTGAAGATTTGGAGTATTGAGCTCTTAATTGAAAAGGGATGAACAAGGCGTGTACGTTGGGCGTACCAAGTGGTACGCTGCACGTACGCGGTCATCGCCCCATAAGTTGGTCAAACATTGAGTACGCTCCGCGTACAGAAGAGTACGCCCAACATACTCGACTGAGTCGACTCAGTTGGCTCGGCTAGGTTGGGTTGACTCGGCGAGGTGTTGACTTTGACTTTGACTTTGACTTTAGCCAAGGTTGACCAAGTTTGACTTGAGGGTATTTTTGGTATTTTGGATTGTGTTTGAGAATTGGTTATTTGGATGGATAAGTGTCGGTTAGAGCTGAGACTCGGAGTCAAAACCTCATCAACTATTGTTCAGATTGAGATGTGAGTCTTCCTCGTTGTACTTGTGGGTCGAAGGCACCAAGGCCGACCCATTGGATTGGATATCTTGTTATTTGATAGTATGTGATTATGTTGTAGAGATCTGTTAAATCAATATCCTGGTATATAGGATGTTAGCATGCGGTAATGATCTGTAGATCTGTCTGTTGTCTGTTGACTGGTTATATGTTTATCTGTTATATATATGTCGACATATTATGGTTGGTTGGGTTGAGGTAGTCCTGCTTTGTGTTGAAGGCCAAGATACCCGGGGCGGTCCAGATAGGTTGTAGGCTTTGCGAGGCGGTCCAGTTAGGCCGAAGGCCCGACGAGCGGTCCGGATAGATTGTCGGCTCTGCGAGGCGGTCCGGTCATGCCGAAGGCTCGGGAGCGGTCCAGATAGGATGTAGGCCCTATGAGGTGAACCAGTCAGGCTGAAGGCTCATTTATGCATGTTGTTGTTTGTTGTGTTTATATGGTAGTACTTTAGGTGAACTCACTAAGGTTTGGCTTACGGTTTTAGTTTGTTGTTTCATGTACTTCTGATGACCGTGGAAAGGCAAAGGCATGACCATACACATCCTCCTGGTTCATGGCCTTATGATCTTGGGATACTCTGATATTGTTAAAAACTTTGGAAACAATTATTTTGTAAACATTTTATGATCATGGGTTGTTTTGAAAAGTTTAAAATTGTTGTGATTTTTGAGATGTTACAAACTAGTTCTCAAAATGAAAACCAAAGTGGATCCTTTGGTTTTTCACTACCTGTTCGAGATGAACCTTCTTCTGAACCTACTTCATAACTACACTCACCTACTTATAATCACCAATCTATTTCTCCTAAGCTTTAAACCCCTCCCCCATTAAACATACACATACACACATCATTCAATTTGACCTCAAAAACCAAATAACGATATTAGAACACAAAATTTATCAACCACGACCAACAACTCTCGAACCTTCAACGGTAACATAAGCTATAAAAGATCCTTATTAGAGAAAACCAACGGATTACGAATCTAATACACTCTTGTAGATTGGTACTTGGGAGTTAATTCCAAAGTTAAACTATGTGTCCTTCAGCTACAAGTGGATTTTTTGCATTACGTGGAAATCTGATGGATCGATAGATAGATATAAGGCACATCTTTTGGAAAGTTGATATTTGCAATAACATGTGATTATTATTACAAAACATTTAGCCCGATGAAAAAAATGACAACCATATGTATTGTCTTATGTATCTTATTATCTTAAAACTGAGTTTACAACAAAGGGGTGTAAACAATATATTTATTTCTGATACATTATATAAAGACGTTTATACGATTCAACCCCAATAATTACCTTCATCAACAACCCTCGATGACCTCCGACAATAATATTAAAATCATATTTTCAAGCTTTGTAAAGGATTATATGGCCTTCAACAAGCTTTGCGTGCTCGGTACAATGAATTAACAAGTTTTTTTCACTGGATTCCAAAAATCACTTGCAAATACTTCCTTATTTATCTATAATCATCAAGGGAAAACAACTTACTTCATGATCTATATGGATAACATAGTTCTCATAGGTAGTTGCATAACATTTATGGATAAGTTTGTCCATCAACTATCAAGTAAATTCTCAGTCAAAGATCTTGGATCATTGCATCATTTTTAGGTGTTGGGGTCACCTCTACTCCACATGGGCTATTATTATCCCAACATTGACACATAGTTGTTGGTTATGATTTGGACCTTTAAATTCCACTATATATATTATCCCTTGTTGATGGATCATCGCTCACTAATGCAACACATTACCATTGACATGTTGGTTTACTTCAATATCTAGCAATCACTCGTCCAGGAAGTCTCTTTTCTTGTCAATTGAATGCCAAGGTATATGCACGCTCCAACACAACTATATTAGTAATCTCTTTGATGAACACTTCGGTACTTAAAAGGTATAATTCATCATGGGATATTTCTAAAACAAGGTACTCTACTCTTTCACCGCATTCTTTTGATTAGGGTAACCATATATGGTGGTCAATCAACAATAACATATGTATTACAACTCAAATTCAACATTATGTTATGTCAAGTTGGTTAGTCTAAAATCCGTTTATCATTTGTCTATAAAGGCAAGATACAAAACCTTGGCAAATGCAACATCGAAAACTCTATGGGTTCATAGTCTATTACTTGAAATTGGTGTCAAGATGACCCAAACTCCTACTACATTTTGTGATAATTACATGGCTACATATCTATGTTCCAATCTCGTCTATTACTCTCATATGAAACATCTAGCACTCATTTTGTTCAAGAAAAAGTTGTAGATGATCCTTGAGTGCATTGCACATAATTAGCTCTATGATCAAATTGTTGATGTTCTTATAACCAAACCATTGGCTCCCAAATACGAATTACAATTCATATTTCTCTTTATCTATAGTATTCCACTATGGTTAAATTAAATTCATTAAATGTCACGATTTCACCTCATTCAACAGTTTCATTATTTTATGCGGTACGTATGCTTTTATTAAACTTGGTTGCATGTGTTGGTTCAATTTTCTCTGCAGAAATCGTTTACATAAAAGTTGAGCTCCAACTTAATTACTTGAGCCATCAAAACATTTTGACTTGGATTGAAAGAAAAGTCTTGATACTTATGTTTATAAGGATATTTTCAAATATGTATCATTTCTTTAGAAAAAATACCCCACATGATACCATAATATTCAACTTAAAAAGTAAGAACAAAGTAGATTAATCAAAAAGGTGAAGGAGCCGGTTCCGAGAGACTCATCTGAGAACCACTGAAATGAGGCAACCAACAAGGAAGGTAATGGTATGTCTGCATGTAAGAACAATACCTCGGCTTTGCAAAGAATGCCGCACACTGCCATACCGGCCTCTGAGATGGGAGCCCAGGGATGCAGTTCTTCCTCACGTCAAGCACCCCTTTCTTCATCAACCCTCTGCAAATCGGACCTACTTGAATGAAATAGTTATCAGACAACGACAGGTTAGCCAGACTACTCATGGCACAAACCACTTCCGGCACCATCCCATACAACAAGTTCCCAGCGAAGTTAAGCACTTCTGCTTTCTTCAAACACCCTAATGAAAATGGTAATGGACCTGTTAAAAGGTTGTTCCCAGCGTCAAAAACCACGGTTTCTTTCAATAAACCGAGCTCATAAGGGAGGCATCCACTCAGCATGTTATTTAATAGCAAAACCTCTGATAAACCCGACAAGTATCTGGCGATGGTACGAGGAATTGGTCCATAGAATTTGTTGTTGGCTAAGGTGAGGTATAGAATATGTGAGTTTCCGAGAACTTCAGCCAGTTTCTGAATGAAATTATTGTTGTTCACAAACAAGATGTCCAAGTCTTTTGTGAAGAGTTGAGGTGGGATCGAACCTGTAAAGAGATTAAATCGGATATCAAGAAACGATAAGCTGTTCATACCTAGTATCGAGTTTGGAAAAGATCCAGAAAATAAGTTGTTGCTGATGTCGAGTTCGTACAGGTAAGGAAGCTTAGCTATGTTTGGAGAGATGGAGCCTGAAAAGAAGTTAGAGTTAGCATGAAAGAGCGCAAGGTCGGGTAGTTGGTCAAGGAAACCATCAAGACTTGGGGCTGTGAGTTGGAATCCATTGAAGTCGATGGATGCAAGAGTGATGGCAGTTTTGTTGTCTGGTGGGTTGTCACAGTAAAACCCTCTGTAACTACATATATCTGACCCCACCCAAGATCCAGTGATGTTAAGGGGGTCGGAGGAGATGGTGTTCTTGAAGCTTTGTATCAACGGGTAGACAACAGAGAGTCTTTGATCAATGAACGTTAGTCCATCGAGTTCATCTTTGATTACTTTGACAGGGTTTCCAATGATAGAAGTTATTCCTCCATGAACTATATCGACTCCAAAAGCCACGACAACAACGATCTTGAAAATGAAAACAATCATCGGCATTTTATTGGTGAGTTTTCTTCGAGCTCAAATGTAAGAACCAGAGAAATGTTAATGGATTTGATCAAAGTAGCCATTAAATATTACTCATTCTCAAGGGACCACTAATCTTTCTTTAAGGTTCGCGCGCAGTCGTCTGGATTATGGAATGGAATTATGTTTTACATTAGTCAATGAAAAGACCCATGTTTATGGCCATGTAGGATACCCAAACTTGAATGAGAAAGGATGAACAACATGGTAGGTCAGGTCCCACAAATTAACCTTTTGACACGTTTTTTTTTAATCTTACACTGTTTTTCATACCGATAATTCAACTAAAAACAAACAAACGAACAAAAAGTAGCATAAAAGGTTCTCAATTAGTCAATTTATTGCTATGTACAGTATAATACTAGTTAGAATATTAAAGATGAATGAAAGATTTATTGGTTGGTGTTGTTGGTCTTCCACTTAGAAAAGGAAAGATGAAGAAGGCAGTGGAATGCTTTTGATTCAAAGGTGCTGATGATTGGTTAATACTTTTATTTGTTAATGTACTCCACCAATGACATGACATGGCAATTGGTGCATTCACATGACGCCCACTTCATGTCATGCCTCACTTGACAATCTTTTAAAAGTCTAAACCAAAGTATTATAAATTATTAACAATGATTAATATAAAGGCTATTCGTTAAAAGAAAAAAAATAGGAGTCATTTTTATAATTATCCAGAAATAACTACGCATTTCATTAAAAAATCGTCGAAATGCCTTTAAATTTGCACGAACATTTCATTTGCCATTTACGCTCCGATTCAAGACCTTATCTGGTTATCTCTACCGGAATACAACGACGAATCTAGTATTTAAATTCACAAATATCCAGTTTAAATGAGGTAAAAATAATAAATAGATCAAATTTTTTTATCGGATTGGTATGTGAGTGACACTATCTAAGCCAAGTATTTCAATAACTATAGATCAGTTCTTATATACTTTGAGAAAGGAATTTATTGTTCATTATTTCCATTTGATTTTTTATAATTATGCAATTAATAACTTGTGTCATTTTTTTTTCTAATAAAAGTATTAAAATTATATCATAAATTTTCACAAACTCATAATCATTAATAATTGTCAATATTGCATATTAACCACAATTGTGGTTGATATTGTCAAAGCAACTACTTTTCTTTGGTTCAAACACATGAACAGCCATGGAGGTCTAAATTGGACTGATTCGAGCATTTACCCTTTTAACTAGCATGTATTTTTGAATTTTGTTGTTTCCTCTTTGTTGTTTGTAACTCTTTACTCTCATGAGATATATCATTCGCTGGTTTCTCAAAAAAAAAAAAAAAAAAAAAAAAAAAAAAAAAAAAAAAAAAGAAGAAAAAGAAAAAAAAACAATATACAAACATTAAGAAAGTATACTATATTAATAACTAAACAAATAATATATTATATTAATAAATAAACAAATAATTAACACTATTTTTATTTTTTTTAATTAAAGTTATAAATATGACTATAATTTAAATAAATCAGAAAATTAAATCAGATTATATTAAAAAAAAAAAGATGGAAACCTGAAATATGAGAAAATATAATTTGACAGTTATTTCCATACACAGTACAACATACTAAATATCAATGTGTATTTTGTTAGATATGTAGAAAGAGAGACCTCAAAAAAGAACACAGGGTGCAGTGGAGAAGTAAGCATGATCCACGAAAAGGGACAAAAGATGGCGGAGATGGGTTGTTAACGACGGTCTGACAAGTTGGAAAGAACCGGTATAAAATTATTATTGAAGACAAATTGCAAGCAGTAGAGATGGAGATGAGCATAAGATTAACGACATTGTCAACACCAAAGGAACCGACAACACAATGATAGAAAAAGATGAAGACAATGGCATCCCCCAACGATTTTGTATTTTCAAGGGTTTTGCCCTTTTTCCCACTCTTCTCTTATTTCTTTTCCTACCTTATAAAACCTTCTTTTCTTATTGTTTTACAAGCTTGAAAGTTAATCCTACTAAAAATATGTAGAGAATATACTTTGTTTTGTTAACTATCTCCTAACTTCATAATATAACTATAATAATACATTTTACTAGTTTTAAGATTAAAATTAGATTAAAATTTGATCTTATATTTGACAAGTTTGAAAAAATAAAATCGTTGTATTATTTTCTGTAAGGTTTATGTTGCTTTACTTGTCGAATTTGACTTCCCCACAGGTGTCCATATAAAATTTATCCTATAATCTACAAAAACAAAAGAAAAAAAACTCAAAATCAGGGGTGTTGTACATGGCATAGGCGGAGGCACATTGGATCCCGGGGTATCCCGGGATGCCCCTCAAAAAAATATTAGTGTAAATATTTTTGGAGATCTCGAAACGCAGATTCATTCTACCCACATACCACCTCACTCGATTGAGATCTCGAAAACGGAATGGAGCTCATCCACTGGTTTACTCTATTCATCTCAATCGTCTTCTTCATGTCATCTTCTGAATCATTCTATCTCCCTGACATTGCGCCCCGTGATTTTCAAAGGGTACGTACTCCGGAAGCCCTCAATATTCTTTGGATCTAACAATAGCATTTTCTTTTGATTTAATTTAGTTAATGTAACTCAAATCGGCATCTGTATTCTGTCAATATGTTTAACGCGAATGATTTGTCTTTGTTGCTCTGATTTCACTTCAAAATCTCAGTCTATAGCATGTAGTTATTGATCCAATTTATCATGTAGTTGCATTGGGGAAAGCCGAGCATGAAGCTGGGGAGAAAGAGACTTTCTCTTTGTATGATTCCGAACTCTAAACTTAATTTTTCTTCTTCTTTATGAACACTGATTCGATATATTGATTTTAGCACAGTCCATTGACGAATCTGCGTGACAATTTGATCATCTCAATTCAGGATTCCGAGGGAAATCAAATATCACATTCAGGTTTATAATAAAACTCTCGAATTCATCTCACATTGTGTAGAATCAGGTTAATTTGGTTCTAATCAAGGATCAATTTGATATTGGGCTTAGGTATTCGAACCATGTCTATAATTGAAAAGGGTATTTGGGATGACTTGTTTCCTATTGAAGGAGGTGGACTTATACATATGAAGTTGCAATTCATTCTTTATTTTTTTCACCATTATTTCATTCCATGATGTATATAGCCATATAAGAGTGTTTGGATGTGTTGTTTAAGTTAATCAATTTCAAGTGTTTGGAAGTTATGTTTATCCTGTTACTTGTAGAGAGAAGCTGCAATGAAGAAAACGCAACCTGAGATTCTTAATAGCAGGCTAAGAAAGAAAGAAAGTGCCAAATCTCTCACATCATTGCTGCAAAACAAGAGGTCTCAGGTTTGATCTTGCACTATCTAAAGAAACATTTAGGACTTCTTTCTTTTTCTTCTTTCTCATTAAGTAAAAGATAGAATGAATGAGGACAAATTTATAAAAAGTCATTAAGTAACAAAGTACAAATCACTGTAATTGGTGAGTGCTGGTATAGTCAACACAAAGTTTTTATTGACCATCTCATTTCCAGATCTTACTGTATGTTACGTGATTTTTTTTCGGGATACCCCTTTAGTTTGACCCTGGCTCCGCCACTGGTACATGGGAACTCATGAGATATATGCAGGTGTTGGAATAACATATAAACATGCAAAAAAAAGTCCATAATTACTGAGATAGCCCTTCTACCGAGGTACATATCCTCCATGATGACAAGTCAGTTGCAAGTCCAAGCCAAGACCACATCATAGCCAACCCACATACCCTATCGACTAGTTTTGAGTTAGAAATATGGGCTGAATGAAAACATGGCATATGTCGATCTTCAAGCTTAGAAATGGTTAGGGATTATACCTCAATTTCTTCTAAGTGATGATCCAATCTCTCTTCTCCAATATAGTATCATTCGATTCTCACTTCAAAGGAACCTTCTAAGCTTTAAATCTTTATCAGATCATCACAAGCTCTTCTTAAACCTGTTTCTCTCCAAATGGAGAGAGAATAAAGGCATTTGATGTGTTTATTTACTACTAATACTTTTAAATTTATAAAAACCTATCAGAAGACAACTAGTTAAAAACACAAATAAACAATGTATCTAGTTGTGAAATAATATAGTTAAGGTAAGAAAGGGTGTCGAACACTAGAAGAACGAGTATGATTCTAATTAAAACTACTGCTGCTAATTAAACTAATAAAATACGGTAAATGGGGTTTTTTTTATCTGTTTTTACAAGTTCAAAAACTTAAATCATCAACTAAAAAAAGTTGAATTAACTACGATTACTTTAACTAAATCAAGCAAACAGAAAACGATTTCAATTAAGATCAAAGAGCACTTTCGTTTAGCTTTGAATCACCTCCTCCATATGGTTGATTTCTTCAATAGAATGAAATATTTAGTTAGTTACCGATTTCTAATGTTACTAGTTATCTTGTTCTGATTCCCTAGCGTTTAACCAATTTATGAACGACTATTACAATGATCATGTAACAAGTGAACACCTAATTGATTTAATATTTTGAACTATGAATGATAATATCTAATGGTTATTTATCTATGATCAAGATAATTAATCAAGCACATAGAATGGCTATCTAATGCTCTCTAACATAATCAAAGTTACTAATTAATATAACCTAAACCTAGAATTTGTTCAACCTCTAGGTCGAACCATTTAATGATCATAAAAAGTTAAATAATAATTTAATGCAATTGGAATGATCATCTAACTACACATAACTTGAAGATAAGCAATAAAAATCAGAACTTTAATATGCTAAGTAGTTGATATATCAAACACAAGTACATACCAACTAAATAATCCAAATTAAAATTGAAAGCAACACATAGTATCAAGGATCATCTATATTAAACGAAAGTCTAGGGTCTTTATGTAACAAATCGTTATTCCAAACCTATGTAGTAATGTAGGTCAATTTGTAGTTCTTTTTAAAACAATAAAGAGAAATTTTAGCATACTGTGTATATTTACATAATTGACCCTCAAAAATAAATTATTAAACAATCTCGATTAGGATGAACCAAGTGGTAGAGATTGTAACAAGGTTTCCAAAAATATAAAGAACACTAAAATCCGAGTTATAACGAAGAAGTTATGACCAATCGAAGATCCGCGACAAAAGCGGCAAAACACTGTTCAGTGTAAAAACTGAATTTTCAATAAAAGGCTTTTTAGCCATAACAATCTAAATGAAAGTTGTCGTTTATGTTAAACCGAGAACTTTCATAAAACGAACGACAAAATCTGACTTCCTATGAGGAAGTTACGATTTTTCTAAGTTTCAGTATAACAGTGTACAGCTAAAAACTCGAAATAAAGATCAAGTGATTTTTAGCCGACACAACCTAAACGAGAATTGAAGGTCTCGTCAATAGTAGTACAACGGTAAAAAGACAAACAAAAACGGACGTCGGATGAAGAAGTTATGAATTTTTAAAACATTAAACTCTTTTGTAAACTTATATTTTTCCCCAAAATTCATATTTGTATATATATATATATATATATATATATATATATATATATATATATATATATATATATATATATATATGCATATAAATTAGATTCAAAAGGCTTAGGACTGATAACTCATTCTGGGTCCTTTTCCTTGTTTGGATGTGGGCTTATAGTACCGGTTATTTGTCCGAGTGTCGTTTAAATTTTACTTATATATAGAATTGTGTATGTATATAAATATAAAAGTTATTTCATCAATCAAAATACCTTTGTAACATGTTGAGCAAGGGGTTACATGCAAAAATAGTTAAATACCGATTCAGAAAGTACATATAAATTATAATAGGTATAATTTATGATACATAGAACAATAATTCATGGTTCAAGTATACTAAAATACACTGTTTTACAAGAAACAAGGGTTTTGATTCAAAACAAATCAAGGGTTTACAATTGTCAAATACATGTTTGGAATACAAATTCAAGAACATACCGTCAATCATTTATTTCAGAATGATTGGGTTTTCATGACTAATATACATGTAACGTTTATATGCTTTTTATGAGTCATTCAATTCAGGTTGTTTAATTCATTTAGACAACCAAGGTAAATTCCTGATATTATAACCAGAGTCTCTAGTCAGGGGATCGAAACAAGTTGTGTGTAGATCTATATCGGGATTGACAACCCCGCACTCAGGCTGCTAGCTACAGTCAGACATACACGCCAATGAGTGGCAATTGTTATCAACAGTTTAAACGCCCACAAAGCGTTTGTGTCAGGCCATCATGTCTTAGTATGGTTATAACAACTCATTAAAAAGATATTAACAATACGTTAGTGTATAATCAATTAAACGAAAGTACACCTTCAAAGTACTAGTTTACAGAATACAAACTACAATGGTTCAATACAGTTTTCAATAACAGCTGGTGAAGCCAGGCACACTCTCAGTTACAAGTTTTACAAATACAGGACATTGGTTTACAAATAGAACGGTTTTATGGGAATAAAACTACTTTTCATATACAACAGAAAATATAGGATTTTCTGGAACAGTTTACATATGCAAGATACAGAGACACCCCTTCAAACATAAACACTTATGCACTCACTCAACTTTATGTTGATACTCCCTTTTCAAACTACTTGTATTCTCATGGAAACAATAAACAGGTACTCCCCGAGCTTTTTGAGAAGATGGAGCTACTTTTAGTCATATCTTCTTCTTTTGTATAACTATTTTGGTTTCAATATACAATGATTGAACATATGTAAATACTTATACTTTTTAAATACAATGGTTGTTTGTACTTTGATTATTATGATGCATGTGTTGTGATACTACAAATGAAGTCCTCCACCCCCAGATGTTTCCGCCGTCTGGTTTAGGGGTGTGACAGATTGGTATCAGAGCATTGTTTATAGTGAACTCGGTATATCAATCCATAAAAGATATACAAACTATAAATACATCGGGGCTAGGAGCTCTGACTACAAGTATACTTTTTAAAGATTTAACTATTTTTACAAGAAGTATACTAACACTCATACCTACAAGTACAGTATCACAATCATAAGAACTTAAAAGTATTTGGATGTTGAACACTATAGTCAAACCTGGGCAGTTATGTAATCATATCTGGAATTAATATAGCCTGATCAACTATATTGATTTGAGATATGACCAACATGTGTTTGGGAGTGATAGTGGTTTTGCGACATGTCTAAAACTTACCATACATATTCAGAAGAACTATAGAACAGAACACAAAGATTAAAATACTACGGAGAGTATTTTACTAACCTTACCTCTAATATAGAACCTATGGCTGAACACAATCTACCGGGGAACCCTACAATCCACAAAATGCAGGATGGATCTCAGACTCAGATGAAGAACCATTTGAAGACAGCTAATCAAGTGGTACGGATACAGAGCCACAAGTCTGCAACCCTGGGGAGCGTCCCCTGAGACAAGATGAGGCAGAACCCATACCCGAGTGGGGCCAATATATCAACCATTGGAGTCGGAAAGACAGCCAACTCCCTCCCTACGGAATGGCACAAGGTTTCTATAACATCTCTAGAGAAGGAACAGCCGATAGAGATCTTCCAGTTATAGTAAACCGAATAGCCCGGCAAGCCGATCAATCAAGGATTTCGATTAATCGAATCCTCCAAGTGAATACGGTTGCGCAGGCTAACACTGCATATATCCTTCGTCTTGATGAAATGCAGGATGACACCCAACATCATATAAAAGCCCTTCAAAGGCAAGTCAATGCTGCTCAATCAGAGATAAGAGAATTGAGAGAGCATCAAACTGCCCAATAAAGGCGCTGGAAAGCACAAGACAAAGCGGAACCCAACAACCGTCAACCGCCGCAAGTAGTGTTCACACTACTTCTACTTTTTACTTTCTATATCGAATGTATATACTACTTTTCATGATATGTACAAAACCGGGTATCAATAAAACAATAAGCACTTTACTTCAACAAGAGTTATTACAATTTTCGTAAACATCCTGTTCCAAAGTTTTGGTTATAGTACATACATGTTCTAGTGTTATTTTTCATGTTTTTCGATACGACCGCAAAAATTTATTTTCGGTAGGTCGGTTTGATGTCGACACTTCCTCAGTATTGTGGTATATTATAGACCTGCTTTAAGGTCAAGTGTTCCAGATTACATATACTTAATATACCAATACAGTTGACATGTATTTTCATACTCTTTGAAAAATAACCACTCAAATTCATATCATCCTACTGCAAATAGTTTTTGCAATAGATTTCTATTTCCAATCATTTACAAGATTCATGTTGAATTAAGTGTTTCGTTCAGAGATATCAAATTCATATTCATTCTTGATATCTTACCATATTTTATCTTTTAACTGGTATAGAAAATATGCCTCCTCGTAGAAATCCAAGACGTGACAATGAAGCACCGACGCCACCCCCACCACCACCTCCTTAATTCGACCCCGCTATGTTCCAAGCGGCGGTCACGGCGGCTGTAGCGGCTGCCATGTCTCCTATCAATACTCCTGGTGCTAGTGGGTCGGGAGCTGGTGCACGTCCTTCTAACCATGGCGAGGGTCATGAGCACTCGCGAGAGTGCACTTATAAAGACTTCTAGAACGCCAAACCCAGGACCTTTAATGGAACTGGAGGAGTAATGGTTTTAAGGAAATGGGTTGAGAAGACGGAAGCAATTTTTGAAATTTGCTCCTGTCCGGAAGGTAGCAAAGTTAAATTTGCTGCCTGTACTTTTTCAGATAGGGCTCTGACATGGTGGAACGGCCATGTTAAGTCGCTAACTTTGGTAGTGGCTAATACGATGAGCTGGGAGAACTTAAAAGCCATGCTAATGCGGGAATACTGTCCGCGCGGGGAAATTCAAAAGCTTGAGCAAGAGCTCTGGGGTCTTACCATGACCGGTGCAGACATAACAACTTACACGAATCGGTTCTGTGACTTGGCGATTCTGTGTCCTGAAATGGTTGCTCTGGAGAGCAAAAAGATTGAAATGTATATTTGGGGACTGTCGCCCCAGATACAGGCAAGTGTCATTGTTTCTAGGCCTGTCACCTTTGACCGTGCCAAGGAATTGGCACAGTCACTTATCGACCATGAAAATCGTCAAAATTCTGTGGTTACTGCTCCAGAACAACCTAAGGAGAACAACAACTACAACAAGAAGAAGGGTTGGAACAAGAGGAAGGGGAAATCTCCTCTGGAACCTTCAAAGAAGCAACAAGTAGTGGCAGTCCATGCCACTACTGTACCTGTTACCATAGCTACCACTGTACCTGCTGTTGTCCCTGATAACCTTGCACCAACTAAGCCCTATGCTGGTAACCTTCCTAAATGCAACAAGTACAATTTTCACCACAACGGAAATTGCCAAGAAATGCAGTGCCGTAACTGCAACAGGAAAGGGCATATTGCCCGATTCTGTAGAATACCACCTCAACCACTTAACCAAGTACCTGCCGCTGGAGTAGGTCGAGCATGCTACCAATGCGGTGATGTGGGGCATTTCACGAAAGATTGTCCAAAAGCTGTAAATGTCGGTGGAGTTGGGAGGATTCTAGCACCGGGTCATGAAGAAGCGGTGGCAGACCCTGCAGTGGTCACGGGTACGTTACTTCTCAACAATACTTATGCATGCATTCTATTTGATTGTGGTGCTGAGAGGAGCTTCGTGAGCCATAATTTTAAACATCTACTAAATCAAAACTCCCAACCACTAAATGAAACTTTCATAGTAGAAATGGCTAACGGGAAATCCGAATCCACCAACGATATATACATAGGATGTATCCTTACCTTGAATGACTTGTCTTTCCCAATAGACCTTATGCCGGTCTCTATCAAAAGTTTTGACATCATAATAGGTATGGATTGGTTGTGCCCCAACCATGCCGACATCCTATGCTATGAAAGAGCTATTCGCTTAAACTTGCCATCTAATGAAACTCTTATTATCTATGGCGACAAACCCGGAACGAACCTTCAGATCACTTCTTGCATCAAGGCACAGAAGTACCTTCGCAAAGAGTACTGTGCTTTCTTAGCTCACGTGGTAGACAAAAAGCAAGAGGTGAAAGACATCGCGAGCATTCCTGAGGTCTGCAACTTTCCCGATATTTTTCCCGATGATCTTCTAGGAGTACCTCCCGAACGACAAGTCGAATTGCGAATCGACTTAATCCCTGGAGCTACCCCTGTAGCCAAATCCCCCTATCGTCTTGCACCTTCTGAAATGCAAGAATTATCCAGCCAACTTAACGAACTCCTTAGCAAAGGTTTCATAAGACCAAGCTTCTCACCTTGGGGAGCACCGGTGTTGTTCGTAAAGAAGAAGGATGTATCATTCCGCATGTGCATAGACTACCGCGAGCTGAATAAACTTACCATCAAGAATCGATATCCTCTGCCTCGCATTGACGATCTATTCGACCAACTTCAAGGTGCGAACTACTTCTCAAAAATAGACTTAAGATCCGGGTATCACCAGTTACAGATTTTGGAGGAAGACATTCCCAAGACCGCGTTTAGAACTCGTTATAGTCATTACGAGTTTATAGTGATGCCATTCGGATTGACGAATGCACCTGTTGTGTTCATGGACCTAATGAACAGAGTGTGTCGTCCATTCCTGGGCAAATTCGTCATAGTCTTCATTGACGACATCCTTATCTACTCAAAAAGCAAAGAGGAACATGGCCAACATCTTCGTCAAGTATTACAAACCCTTAGGACAAAAAAACTCTATGCGAAGTTTTCAAAGAGCGAGTTTTGGATTAGAAAGG
Source organism: Lactuca virosa (assembly GCF_052849685.1). Lineage (NCBI taxonomy): Eukaryota > Viridiplantae > Streptophyta > Magnoliopsida > Asterales > Asteraceae > Lactuca > Lactuca virosa. Next base: position 263,125,794 of record NC_136431.1, read on the forward strand.
TTGAATTCCTAGGTCACGTGGTCAGTTCAGAAGGAATACACGTGGACCCTTCCAAAATCAAAGCAATTGAAAACTGGCCAGCACCCAAAACACCTACAGAAATCCGAAAATTCTTAGGTCTTGCTGGCTACTATAGCAGATTCATCCAAAATTTCTCCCGAATCGCTAAACCGCTTACCACCCTGACGCAAAAGGGTGTAAATTTTAGTTGGGGAGAGAAGCAAGAAACAACATTCCAAACGCTCAAACAAGCCTTGTGCAGTGCACCAATCTTGTCTCTACCCGAAGGGACAGAGGACTTTGTAGTGTACTGTGATGCTTCAAATCAAGGGCTTGGGTGTGTACTTATGCAAAGAGGAAAGGTTATCTCCTACACCTCAAGACAACTTAATACGCATGAAGTCAACTATACAACACACGACCTTGAGCTAGGAGCGGTGGTGTTTGCTCTGAAGATCTGGAGACATTAACTATATGGCACGAAATGCACAATATTCACGGACCATAAAAGTCTCCAGCATATCTTCGATCAAAAAGAGCTGAACATGAGACAACGACGATGGGTGGAGCTACTGAACGACTACGAATGTGAAATTCTTTATCACCCTGGTAAAGCAAACATAGTAGCTGATGCCCTTAGCAGAAAAGAATACTCGGGACGCCGGGTCAAGTCGTTGACCATGACAATCCATTCACATCTGTCCATACAGATCAAAGAAGCTCAACTTGAAGCCTTGAAACCCGAAAACGTGGCAGGTGAAACCCTGAGAGGAATGGATAAGAACTTCGAAGTGAGGGATGATGGAGTCTATTATTTCATGAATCGGATCTGGACGCCAAAGTTTGGTGGTTACAGAGACGTGATTATGAATGAAGCACACAAAAACCGATACTCCATTCATCCAGGTTCAGACAAGATGTATCTGGATCTTAAGAAACTATATTGGTGGCCTAACATGAAGGCCGAAAGCGCTGCCTTTGTGGGCAAGTGCCTTACTTGTGCCAAAGTCAAGGTAGAGTACCAAAAACCTTCATGTTTATTATAACAACCTGAATGGATTACAATGGTTATGATACTATTTGGGTAATCGTCGACAGATTAACCAAATCCGCACACTTCTTGCCAATAAAAGAAGCCGACAAGATGGAGAAGCTAACCAGAACTTACATCAAGGAGATTGTTAGACTGCATGGTGTACTAATATCTAGTATTTCGGACCGAGATAATAGATGCACCTCTCGTTTCTGGCAGTCTTTACAAAAATCTTTGGGAACTAGGCTGGACATGAGTACAGCCTACCATCCACAAACCGACGAACAAGGTGACAGGACGATTCAAACATTGGAAGACATGTTGCGAGCTTGCGTGATAGACTTTGGGAAGGCATGGGATATTCATTTACCCCTTGTTGAATTCTCTTATAACAACAATTATCACACTAGCATAAAAGCTGCTCCATTCGAAGCCCTCTATGGCCGCAAGTGCAAATCCCCTTTGTGTTGGGCTGAAGTGGGTGACACGCAGCTAGTTAGAAGTCAAACTCCTGACAGTGCTCTCACTGGTCCGGAAATTATTCGAGAAACTACCGAGAAGATCGTAGAAATTCGGGAGCGACTTAAAGCTTCTAGAGATAGACAGAAAAGCTACGCTGATAAAAGGAGAAAACCCTTGGAATTCCAGGTTGGTGACTGCGTCTTATTAAAGGTCTCACCCTGGAAGGGCATGATACGCTTTGGAAAGCGTGACAAATTGAATCCAAGGTACATAGGACCATTCGAGATTCTTTCCAGAATCGGTCCTGTAGCTTACAAACTTCGACTACCCCAAGAACTAAGTAGCATTCATCCTACCTTCCACGTTTCGAACTTGAAGAAGTGTCTATCCGACGAGACTCTTGTGATCCCACTCGAGGAAATCGAGTTAAACGAGAGTCTCAACTTTGCGGAAGAACCCGTAGAGATTCTAGACAGGGAAGTTAAGAAAACCAAACAAAGCCGTATCCCGATAGTGAAGGTTCGCTGGAATGCAAAACGGGGACCTGAATTCACTTGGGAGCGGGAGGATCAAATGCAACAGAAATATCCACATCTTTTTCCCTAGTCTATCTGTAATGCAAATTTCGGGACGAAATTCTCTCTAACGGGGGGATAATGTAACAAACCGTTATTTCAAACCTATGTAGTAATGTAGGTGAATTTGTAGTTCTTTTTTAAAACAATAAAGAGAAATTTTAGCATACTGTGTATATTTACATAATTGACCCTCAAAAATAAATTATTAAACAATCTCGATTGGGATGAACCAAGTGGTAGAGATTGTAACAAGGTTTCCAAAAATATAAAGAACGCTAAAATCCGAGTTATAACGAAGAAGTTATGACCAATCGAAGATCCGCGACAAAACCGGCAAAACACTGTTCAGTGTAAAAACTGAATTTTCAATAAAAGGCTTTTTAGCCATAACAATCTAAATGAAAGTTGTAGTTTATGTTAAACCGAGAACATTAATAAAAAGAACGACAAAATCTGACTTCGTATGAGGAAGTTACGATTTTTTTAAGTTTCAGTATAACAGTGTACAGCTAAAAACTCAAAATAAAGATCGAGTGATTTTTAGCCGACACAACCTAAACGAGAATTGAAGGTTTCGTCAATAGTAGTACAACGGTAAAAAGACAAACAAAAACGGACGTCGGATGAAGAAGTTATGAATTTTTAACGGATTTCCTGTCCCGGTCTGTTAAAAATAATAATATTAAAAATAAAGTCAAAATTAGCCACGAAGTCTAAACGAAAGTCGTAGAGTATGATTTTACCTACGCGTTCATTTAAAGAACGTCGAAAACAGAGCTCGTATGCGAAAGTTATGATTTTCGTAAGTTTTTGGCACAAAAATCGAGAAATGTTGAAAACCGAGAATTTTCGCATGGCTGACCTTCGGCTACGTCACCTCGCATGCGAGGCTTCCCCGTGTCCGCTACGTGTCGTCTGCTGATTGGACCGAAGTCGCGCGTGGCATCTTCTGATTGGACCAAAGTTCGGTCCACTACGGATCTGACACCCCTCGCGTCCCTGTCTCGCATCCGGACCTCGGCCTCGTGGCCCTCGTTGCTGACGACGCGTGTCGCTGCTGACTCACCCTTCGGACCGCACCCTCGCAGCCTAAATAAAGGGTGCGAGATCTCTCGGATTTAACGCATTTCTTTCACCACTTTTCATCCTTTTTCACCCCTTTCACTTCCTTAAGCTTACAAACAACCCCCAAAACCCCGATATCATATCTCAAACCCTAAGCAAGCCTCGAAGCCCCAAAATTCTCGAGAAGCTAACCTCTCTCCAGTCGAAACTCTGCCCGATTAAAGCCGTTTTTTCGTCAAATAAACTCCTTTCCGGGAAACGAAACGCTGTCCAAATCACCACATATCAAGTGAGTTCATACCCCCGTATTTTCATAATTTCTACTGTTTTAAGGGGGAATACAAGTATAACACAAGAACTTTGTGTTATAAATACATGATTTCAAATCATGATAAAACGACATTAAATCATCAAAATATACTCAAAACATTAAACTCTTTTGTAAACTTATATTTTTCCCCAAAATTCATATTTGTATATATATATATATATATATATATATATATATATATATATATATATATATATATATAAGATTCAAAAGGCTTAGGACTGATAACTCATACTAGGTCCTTTTCCTTGTTTGGATGTGGGCTTATAGTACCGGTTATTTGTCCGAGTGTCATTTAAATTTTACTTATATATAGAATTGTGTATGTATATAAATATAAAAGTTATTTCATCAATCCAAATACCTTTGTAACATGTTGAGCAAGGGGTTACATGCAAAAATAATTAAATACCAATTCAGAAAGTACATATAAATTATAATAGGTATAATTTATGATACATAGAACAATAATTCATGGTTCAAGTATACTAAAATACACTGTTTTACAAGAAACAATGGTTTTGATTCAAAACAAATCAAGGGTTTACAATTGTCAAATACATGTTCGGAATACAAATTCATGAACATACTGTCAATCATTTATTTCAGAATGATTGGGTTTTCATGACTAATATACATGTAATGTTTATATGCTTTTTATGAGTCATTCAATTCAGGTTGTTTAATTCATTTAGACAACCAAGGTAAAGTCTTGATATTATAACCAGAGTCTCCAGTCATGGGATCGAAACAAGTTGTGTGTAGATCTATATCGGGATTGACAACCCCGCACTCAGGCTGCTAGCGACAGTCAGACATACACGCCAATGAGTGGCAATTGTTATCAACAGTTAAAACGCCCACAAAGCGTTTGTGTCAGGCCATCATGTCTTAGCATGGTTATAACAACTCATTAAAAAGATATTAACAATAGGTTAGTGTATAATCAATTAAACGAAAGTACACCTTCAAAGTACTAGTTTACAGAATACAAACTATAATGGTTCAATACATTTTTCAATAACAGCTGGTGAAGCCAGGCACACTTTCAGTTACAAGTTTTACAAATACAGGACATTGGTTTACAAATAGAACGGTTTTATGGGAATAAAACTACTTTTCATATACAACAGAAAATATAGGATTTTCTGGAACAGTTTACATATGCAAGATACAGAGACACCCCTTCAAACATAAACACTTATGCACTCACTCAACTTTATGTTGATACTCCCTTTTCAAACTACTTGTATTCTCAGGGAAACAATAAACAGGTACTCCTCGAGCTTTTTGAGAAGATGGAGCTACTTTGAGTCATATCTTCTTCTTTTGTATAACTATTTTGGTTTCAATATACAATGATTGAACACATGTAAATACTTATACTTTTTAAATACAATGGTTGTTTGTACTTTGATTACTATGATGCATGTGTTGTGATACTACAAATAAAGTCCTCCACCCACAGATGTTTCCGCCGTCTGGTTTGGGGGTGTGACACTTTAGCTCATAACTAAATCAGAAAAATGAATAAACATTAAGTAAACTACATTAGACATATTGAAATCAAGCAAACTGAATGATTAATTTCTTCTCATCTTTGGATCTCTTCAAATATTGTTCTTCAATCAATCGTTGGTATCCTTAGGGTTACTAGGGAGCTTTTGGTCGTAATTAGTCATCGATAATCACAACTCTCTCCAAATTCTAACCTAATGATCGTATATATAAGGTTTCCAAAATTACGTTACCACGTCGTGTTAAATGGCTCACCACGTCGTGACGTCATGTTTTATTGTAACGCCCCGATTCTCAGGTATTGATTTAATGTGTGAGTTTCTTGATTTCAAGGGCTACTCGACGAGTTGATTGCCCTACTCGTCGAGTAGCAGCGGGTTGGTCCACGTATTTTAATGACCTACTCGCCGAGTCCAAGAAGGGACTCGACGAGTAGGAGCTGGCAGATGAAACCCTAAATCTCGGGGTTTTGCACCCTATTTAAAGGATCATTGGCCTCCCCCAGCCTCCCCTTTACTGCTTCTTGTCCCTCTCAAATCCTAATCGAGTGTGTGTGTTCCATTTGTGTATTTTTGAGCTTGGAAGAGGATTTTGTAGAGAAGGGAGCTTCGAGAGCAAGTATTCAGAAGCAAGGAGCTTGTGGGATCTGAAATCTACCTTATTGGTCATCTTCTGGAAGGTATAAATCGTTACCCTGACCTCATTTCATTCTAGATCCCCTCTTTGGACAAATTCTAGGGTTTTCATGGTATGATTGGAAGCTATTCTTGTGTGCAAGCTAAGATCTGAAGTTGTAACTTCAGAACTGAGCTCCCTTGGGCTTCTTAGTCCATAAAGTTTCCAGCTTGTGCAAGGATGAGACTCTCCCAAGGTGTAAAGCTCCATTGGAAGCTTAGATTGGTCATTGAGGGCCTTTAGAGCCTTGCATGTGCGTAAAGTTTGCAACTTTACGTGATAAACATGCCTTAGAAGCTTGGATCTGTAATCTGGAACCTTGCCATGGCTTAAAAAGCGTCTGCATGGATAAAGGTTTGCAAGGACTCGGCGAGTTGGATGAACAACTCGGCGAGCCCGTTGAAGATGGCCATGAACTCGACGAGTTGGATGAACAGCTCGGCGAGTCTGTTGAAGATTGCCTTGAACTCGGCAAGTCGTTCGAAGACTCGGCGAGTCGGCTAGGGTTTCTCCCAATTCTTGGACACGTATGAACTCGGCGAGTTAAAGGGGAACTCGACGAGCCAATCAAGGATTTCACGACTTCTCGAGTTCAGGAAGGACTCGACGAGTCGGTGAACTGCACTCGACGAGTCGAGTCAACATGGACTGTTGACTTTGACTGTGGACTTTGACTTGGACCAAGGGTTGACCAGTTGACTTCTGAGGATATTCTGGTAATTTGGAGATTTATGAAAAAGGGTTTTATGGTAACTATAGGTGGTGGAGTTCGTGTTGGTGATCTGGGAGTTGAGCTTTCTAGTTTCAGAAGACAGTTGCGAGGTGAGTTATCCTCACAATACTAAGGGGTCTAAGGCACCAAGGCCGGCCCATTGGATATGTTATCCTAGCAGTGTTAGATGTTGAGTATGAGTTAGTGTTGCATGATAGTGGTTATGCCAGTTAGGTAGACCTGTAGGACTACCTGTGATGTTATATGATTATTGCATGCTCGGTGGTTATGTTATGTGTTTGTTATATGGGATGGGTTGAGGTTGTACTGCTTCATGCGGTAGCCAACAAATCCTAGGAGCATTCCAGTTACGGGCTAAGGGAGACTCGTACTGTGGGCTCGGGAGCATTCCAGTTACGGGCTGAGGGAGACTCGTACTGTGGGCTTGTGGGTATTACAGTCTGTAGGGATGTGGACCCGTTATGTGCTGTTCTGTTCACTTGTTATGATATGATGATGCTGACATGGTTATGTGGACTGTATTGTTGGATTAGTGTCTAAGTCCATAACTATTTTGGTATGTACTTGACCCGATGGTGCATGGTCCTTTTGGGTTGCCTTCACCAAAGCAACTTGATAGGATGAATTATGGAGAGAGAGGATTAATTATGATCTATTAATATATTATGAGAATAATATATTAAAGGAGAAATCATATTGTTTAATTAATATTAGTCAATAATTAATTAAGAATTAATTTTGTAGCTAAAAGAGATTAATTAAACTTAGGGGACTGGAATTGTAATTATACGATAATTGCAATTGGGCTATGGATCACCTTGGAATATAGGTTGGACAAAATCTATGGGAAGCCCATATGATTTTCGTCCAAGGCATGTTCCAGAAGGGGTTCATGGGCTGCTTAGGGCTTAAGCAGTCAAATTAGGGTTTCCTTATTAGATAACCCTAATTGCCTACCTATTTAAAGGCCCCTTGAGACCCAAAAACGTGGCTAACCTTTTCAAGAGGGTTTCTGGACGTTTTTGAAGTTCTCCTCCTCTTCTCCTTCTTCATCCTCTTGCTCTTGGTGTTTGTGAGCCATTAGAGGAGTGACATTTGTGACTCTAAGCTTTTAGAAGCCAATTATTGGAAGGAATAGATTGTTATTGCTACATAACAATCAAGGTAAGATCTAAACCTTACTCTTATGTTTATATTGATTATCACATGCTAGATCTAGGGTTTATGGCTTTGGATGATTATTGCATGTTCATTAAACAAACTAGATCCAAAGCTTTAGGGTTTGCATGTACACCATAAGAATGTTGTAGTGCTCAAAACTCATCAGTGGTATCAGAGCCTAGACTGTTTGTATGATGAATTGATGCTTAATTGTTCATTGCTTGCTTGAAAAAACCGATTTTTTTGGGTTCTGACTGGCAGACTCGCCGAGTCCATTCATGGACTCGACGAGTTCCATTGTGGACTCGACGAGTCCAAGGGTCTGTCAGCTTAATTTCGCTATTTTCTTGCCTTTTTGGCTTAGGATAATTACCATAAACGTTTTTAATTAGTAAAATCCGATTTTTATTGATTTTGGGTGAATATCCTTACCAAAATAGTAGATAATTGCCAATTACTCAAATATTTGTTGCCTTATATGATAATGTATAATTATTTTAGTTATTTGATGAATTGTCTTGCAAGTAATTGGGCTAGGTCAAAATTAGATACCCAAATTAATTGTTAATTGCCTTATTTGAATTGTTGATCTAGAATGTTCTTGATAAAATTTGAAAAGTTTCAATTTTCTCCCCTTAGGTTTTATAGTTTAAATTTGGACTTTAAAAGTTTTTGTTTTAAAATTTAAATAGTTGAACCTTAATATTTTGAAAGGTTTCAAAACTTGCCCTCAAGTTTTGGAATTTAAATTTTTGTTTAAAAGTTTAATTTTGGAAATTTTAAATTCTAAAACCCTAGTTTTGAAAAAGTTCAAATTACACCCTTATGGTTTTATTAAGTTAATTAAAGGTATAATTAAAAGAAAGTTAATAAATCCATTTTGATATGGTTTATATTTAAATTAAAAGTGTAATTTATAAAATTAAACCACCTAGTATTTTAAAAGTGTAAAATACACCATATACTATATATAACATTAAAAGTATAATATTATATATGTATAACTTAAACTGCTAGTCTTACCGTTAGTAGGCCTCATTCACGAAGCTGGTCTATAAGGGGTGTTTAAGGAAATTTCCTATAAAATGGCGATTGAATGGGTATCCACTCTTACCCACCGCACTCTTAACTAGTGGAGGGTCGTTAGCCGAACGGGTAGGATAGGGAAAACCCCTCACCTCATTAAAAGTATAATGAATAAAGTAACTAAATGTTTTTACTAAATTCCCAAATCTTAGTTACTTTAGGAAAAAGTGAAATCGATGCAATTCCATGGAATTACACTTTGTACCCTTGTCGAGACAATTAGTGGAGCGTGTATGGTTAACCGGCACACTAAGTTGGGTTTGGCATTGGTAGCAAAGGATGACTCGATGTTTGTCGTAGATCGATGGAGCGTGTGTGGTTAACCGGCACGTCGATTAGGTGATTGTAACATTGAGGGCACCACGTACATTCGCATGGTTATTCACACCTTATTTGTGATCCTCGGCATCCCAGTCACAAATGAAGGGCATAATCGAGATTAAACATGACATTGAAAAGTTCAATGAATCTCAAAAGATCTAGGAGTTTCAATTCATTTAAAACTTAACCTTCTTTTCTTTTTTCATGGTGGAAATTGGTAAATCGTCATTTACCTACCTTCAAATGTTCTGCGAGTTGGATTTCGGCATCCCTCTTCCAATTTGTAGGATCTTGTGTTGGGTCCTAGCCTTAATATCTCATTTGGGTGTTTTATTAAGGACTCAATCAACTAAACTTGAATTTTCTCCCGTTTCATAAATGTCAAAGTCTGACAACTATGGTCTTCCTAAATCCGTTGGAAAAAGTTTTCCACGTGAAGATGATGTTCCATGATTGTATTGTGGAAATGGAAATCATGCTTCATTTCCTCCACCTCCTCCAATAATTCTCCCTAACCCACGTGTACGAAGACTTGAAAAGTTCAAGGTCACTCAAGCCCTATTGGCAAAAGACATGAAAATGGAAAGTCTATATGTGCTCATGTCTTGGATAAAAGGTTACATATTGATAAATTGGGATTGTTAGGTGTCGATGTTTAAAGGAAGTTGGCTGTTGACTTGGTTCTTTAGTCACTTCCCGAATCATATGGTAAGTTCGTTAGAGAGTACTATATGATGGACCACGACATGACCCTTATTGATTTGACTTATTTGCTTATTGCTGCTGAATCAGAAATGATTTGGTGCACTGGTCAGCAAATTTGTCTAGTAAATCAATATCCCAACCCTCTATGGGCAATGGTAACATTGGAAGTCCAGAAAAGTTTTCTCTACGCAAGAGAAAGGCTGAGTCTGAGATAGTCTCGTGTACCATTCTATAAGAATCATGTGTTTCTACTGCCAAAAGAAGGGGCATTGGTTACTAAGCTACCCTGACTACCTGAGAGATCTAAGAGATGGGAGAGTCAAGATGTATGACTCTGCTTCAGATAAAATTCACTATCTAACTACATTAAGTTCCTATTTGGAGATTCTTAATATATGATGTGATAAGATTACAGTTCGATGTTTTGAAGGATCAAAGAAAGGAAAGGAAGCTTAAAGGAAGGAGCAAGCTGAGTCTGATTGCGAAGAAATGGATTTTGATCGCATGATTCAAGGATCAGATTTTTAAGCTACTACTTTAGAGTTAGGATAAATTGCTAAGTAATATTTACATAGTTTTCATTTGTAATCGCATTGTAAGGACAATATTTTTCCGCAATAAAATAAATTTTGATTTATTTTATTTATGTTTCCTTACGATGGATTTTATGAAAATTGGTGTTTGAATGGTTCTATTGTTAGAAATATTGTGAATCGATTTGATTCTTAGTTATGTTATTTGTGGTAATGTCAGAAATTTACCAAATGAGGGAAGATTCTCATCGCCCAAGTTTCAATTGGACAGAAACTTGGAATCATGCAACTGGTATTGTGTGACGAATGAGAACCTTCGTATTTGGAAAATTGAGACTAATTCCTTGTTCACATAAGTATGTGAGTCAAGTGAAGGATAATGAGATCTGGTACACAATGTTGTGCACTGGTCAAGTCCACCACAAAGAACGATAAGATTATTCGTCATGATTTACTAAAAGTCTAGTAAACGTGATTATGCTTACAAGATTAAGTGTAATTCTGAATCATTGAAAAGTTTCAATGAATGGCAGAACGAATAAGAAGAATAAATTAGGCAAGAAAGATAAAAGTTTCTCCAATCTAAGAAGAAGGGAGAGTACTTTTGTATCATGTTTTATGATTCTCTTAAAGATTATAAGAACCATATTACAATTCATCCTCTAAGGATACCTTAGTGCACTAGTTTGGCTAAGAAGAAGAATGGTGAATTGTAGAAATGGTTAAGTCAATAAGATGTATCGTACTTCGTTCTAATATCAAGTCTTAGAGTCATATTCCAAGAATGTGAATTGAGTGAAATAATCTTAAGTAGGAATGTTCTACATTTGCACATTTTGGTAAGTTGTGATGTCGTGGATAAGACAAACACCAGCTAATACCAAATTGTGTGTAGGTTTGTCTTGATAAAGACATACACTGACTCTTGAATATTTGTTTTGTCAAGAAATGTTTCTCGACAAAAGAATCTTATATGTCAAGAGGTCAGTGGGAGTCTAAAAGATCTTGAAAAGTTTCAAGAACAAATTCAAAAGTAAACCTATTAAACACTAGCACACGACTTGAGGATTGTAACCTATCGTGTTGACAAAATTTTATTTCTGTGCCAATGCAATTGAGTGATTATGCATATGAGTTCTACGAGTTCTCAATTGAATACATAAGGGCAAACACCTTGATCAATGAAAGTACATTGACTGGCATAGGTGAGTTGCCAAATAACTTGGAAGCAATGGTGGGACCCTTGATGGCAAGAAATTAAGAATGAACAAGTTCTGTCCATAAGAGGTTGAATTTGTCACAAACATTTTCTTACGATTATGTTTATGACAAATTTGCATGGATAGGAACACATACACCATAAACTCTAAGTATCATAAGGTTTCTCTCCTTCATAAAAATGATTGTGAGGAAACGCTTTCACTAAGAGAGATTTTAAGGAGATAGCGATTATGTAAATTGCATTCTCAAATTCGATTATGATTACGACATCCCTTTTCATAGTTCGAATTGCGAGATTTGGCAATTAAATCGAGACTTATTGCTATCAGTTCTGGAATTGGTTAGACACACATGTGAGTTGTCTAAAGTAGGGTGTATGAGTTTGAGATGCTTAGATAAAAGCTTATCAAAGCATATCGTATTAGAAACAATGAACTTTGGAAGTCAATAAGTATTGTTTTCTAGAAGTTTAACTGGTTTCTGAATACGTGTCAAAGCTAGTGGGAGCATAAATGTTATGCTAGTATGGATATAATCATCATGTTAGTGGGAGCATGATTATTATTGCAAGTTAGCAATATTAATTATAGAAAACAAAAGTTTCACTTTGCAAATTTGCAAGGGTTGAAAAGTTGTTTTTGCTATAATTAAGGGAGAAGATGTTATACTTAGTTTCCAATCTAAAAGTTTAGATCGAGAAATTTTAATCAAATTTAGTCAAAAAGATATATGAATGTTATGTTGAAAGGATTCAACATAAGAGAACTCTATATATATATATATATATATATATATATATATATATATATATATATATATATATATATATATGGAAATATTTGTTGCGTTCTCACACACGATTATGATTACGACATCCCTTTTCATAGTTCGAATCGTGAGAACATGGCAAATGGAAATATTATAGCAAAAGACTGGTAAAGTATCATGTCGTTGTAATATTCGACCGTTCTAAAATTTTCCAAATGTCTAGGGCATTAAGAGGGAAAGAGGACTAGAATCGGATTTGACTGAATTAGTTAAACAACTGTCAAGGATAATCTAAGGTTCGCCAAGGATTGGTCACTTGTGGACAGTTAGAAGTATAGTCATGGATGGAGCATATTGACATTATTATGAATAGATAAGATTCTATTTGAAATGAGTTGTCATATGGAAAATATGGAAATGTTTCCAGATTGGGAGTTGGACGTTAAGAATCTGTATGTCTAGATTAGAAAAACTTTTATGCAAGAAGGATATTCAAAGGAATGTACTTTGAATGTGAGACTACATGTCTTTGGAATTGTCTTGTAACAATCTCCAATAGAGCATTTTGTAATTTCATTGGCTGAGTCTTGGTGACTTTTGTGCTGCGACATTACGAAAGGATCGTTGCATAAAGTGTTAGAATCTAACATATTCTATAAGTGGCAAGAATTTGGTATTCTTACACCTGAGGTTAGGATTGGGAATTGTAAAATGAGTGTGATTGAAAATGTTATTCAATTATACTATTTCACAGAGTAAGGACCATAAGTAAACATAGTGTGCATGCTAAGAGCATGGGACAATTGTCGCTATAATTCAAGTAAGAAGTTGATTAACCGAAACAACAAATAATGAGTAATCAATATGGTGATTAAATAAAAGGTGTTTTATTTATACTCAAAGTTTGGGGCCATATAAGATTAGTATTATTCTTATGTTTCAATTTGCATGTTTTGACTTCCTAAATAATTGAGTTATTTGAGAATAATTGAATTATTTGAATGTTCCATAGTTGCTCATACTTTGGGAGTAGGTATGAAAGAAGATTGTCATGAATTGGTGTGTAGACTGTCTAAAGTGTATTAGACATAGCAAAGGTTTGCTACAACATTCATGAGTGCTTACGAATATGATTTGAGCATTGGATTAAACCCACACTCACTTGGATCGCTTCATGGATTTTATCACGAGTGATTGGTGAGATGATAATATCTTATATTCTTGAAACCGAGATGTATGAGTTGTATCTTGCGAGTCGGTTACACATTGATAATATGTAAACGCACCAGTAACTTGGTGTTATAAAACGTATTGTTGTGTGTGATTCGGTGAGTGAGTACAAGCGAGCATTGAATCGAAGTTTATCCGTTCCTTTTACCCAAAGTTGGGTAAAAGCGATATATGTGGGCCCCTCGATGATTTAGTGATGACAAAGGAAAGTGCTCGGTCGGGCCAGGATTGATTTGATTTGTTCAATTAGTCAGTTGTCATAAATCAGAAATCGGGAAACGGCACATAGACTGAGAGAATGATTTCAATCCATGTCTCACGTCTATATGATATCTAGAATGGAGGAATATATGATTCCTTATCTAAAGGACGCGTATATGATAAGATCAGAGTTGACAGCAGATTTTGAAAGCTACGATTGCAGATCAGGATCTGAAGTTATATGCAGAATAGTTACTAGACTTATCCAAGTGGGAGACTGTTGGATTAGTGTCTAAGTCCATAACTATTTTGGTCTGTACTTGACCCGATGGTGCATGGTCCTTTTGGGTTGCCTTCACCAAAGCAACTTGATAGGATGAATTATGGAGAGAGAGGATTAATTATGATTTATTAATATATTATGAGAATAATATATTAAAGGAGAAATCATATTGTTTAATTAATATTAGTCAATAATTAATTAAGAATTAATTTTGTGGCTAAAAGAGATTAATTAAACTTAGGGGACTGGAATTGTAATTATAAGATAATTGCAATTGGGCTATGGATCACCTTGGAATATAGGTTGGACGAAATCTATGGGAAGCCCATATGATTTTCGTCCAAGGCATGTTCCAGAAGGGGTCCATGGGCTGCTTAGGGCTTAAGCAGTCAAATTAGGGTTTCCTTATTAGATAACCCTAATTGCCTACCTATTTAAAGGCCCCTTGAGACCCAAAAACGTGGCTAACTTTTTCAAGAGGGTTTCTGGACGTTTTTGAAGTTCTCCTCCTCTTCTCCTTCTTCATCCTCTTGCTCTTGGTGTTTGTGAGCCATTAGAGGAATGACATTTGTGACTCTAAGCTTTTAGAAGCCAATTATCGGAAGGAATAGATTGTTATTGCTACATAACAATCAAGGTAAGATCTAAACCTTACTCTTATGTTTATATTGATTATCACATGCTAGATCTAGGGTTTATGGCTTTGGATGATTATTGCATGTTCCTTAGACAAACTAGATCCAAAGCTTTAAGGTTTGCATGTACACCATAGGAATGTTGTAGTGTTCAAAACCCATCATGTATGTGTATCGGTATTTTGGGGGAACTCACTAAGCTCCCGGACTTACAGTTTCAGTTTATTGTTTCAGGTACATCAGGGGATCGCGGCAAGGCGAAGACATGATCGTACAGCTCCTCACTTTATGTTTTGTTTCTGGGATATACTCTGATAAATAATATTTTGAAAACAAAGTTGTAATGTTTGACGAACTTGAGGTGTTTTTAAAAGTTTAAATTTGCTTGAAATTTTGGGTGTTACATTTATACGTACCCTCCAAGCTTTCCATGTAAATCATCCGGGAATCTTATAATACGTGACACATCACCACGCCGTGGCATGCGTATGACCACAACATGGCACACACTTTTTGTACAAATTCTCTCTTTGATGATTGCTTCTAGTTTTCTAAGTCCAATCCAACATTTAGCTCATTTTTCCTTGAGAATGTCTTCACTGCTACAAAAATGAAATATAAACAAATTAAGTATCATTTATAACAAATAATGACTAAATATAGCTAAAAACAAAAATATATCGCCTAAAATATATGACTAAATATGACGATATCAGTGTTATTTAAAAAGTTTCATTTACTTGGCAATTCCAATCCCTCCCTTACTTGGTCTAACACCTTAAGTTTTCTACTAAACCACATGTTTATATTATTTTTAGCTATATAGTCCTCAGATCAAATCAAAGCTAGTCAACAGAAATTTGGTCTAAATGACGTTTTTAGGCTGATTTTTTTTCCATATTTCTCCTATTTGATTGTAATAATCCTTTAAATAATTTCTTAACATTAATATATCAACTTTTATAAAAAAACTAAAAATTATTTCATTTTTTAAATAATTTCATGTATTTATCTATTTCAAAAGAAAAAATTATTTTCAGGAAAATATCCTAAAGATTCTAGGCACGAAATTGGGATGTTGCACATATAAACATTAAACATTTCAGTAACACACATACACATAAATATTCATACATATACACATATATATACATACACATACACATGCATATACATATACATATTAACATATATACGCATAAACATATACATGTGGTGTATACTGCACAATATTATAGATTCTCCTTAATTTTCTAAAGTCTTACGCTTTTCAACGTATAAGTTATGATTACCATCATACACTTTAAAAACTTTATTTTGGGCGATAGACCAAAGTGTTACTCTATTTTTACTTGTACATTCCTTAAAATTATGGCTGTTCACTATTTGGATAAAACGGAATTGTCCAATTGGATAATTTGGATTGAACTATTTGGTTCGGATATTCGGTTTTTAGTTTGGTTTACAACAAAACCGAATTATTATTTTGGATTTCGAATTGGTTTGGATTATAAAATAAGAACCGAATAGTCCAAGAAAACCGAATAACAATTTATTATTTATTTATTTTTAATATATCTATAATTATTTATTAATTTTATAATTTATTTTTTCAAATAAGTTCAAAAAGTTTCACCTAATAAAAAACATTAATATGAATTTTCTCTAAAAAAGTTTTTTATCTATTAAATGTTAAACTATAATATACATTATTAGTAATTGTTTATAAATTTTAAATCACAACTAAATAATTTGTTTTTACTTCTTCTGTAAAAGTTGGATTATATTATAATTATACGTCGTTTTAAAATGTTCTAGTTTTTGAAAACCGAATAAAAAAACCGATCCAACCGAATTGTAATTGGATCAGATCGGATCGGATTTGATTTTAGTTTGGACTAATCGGATCTATGTTTTGAAAACCGAAATCAATTTGGATTTACTTAATTGGATCAGATCAAACCCATCCATCCAAACGAACACCCCTACTTAAAATGGAATTCCTAACCATATTTTGTTTTTTGATTTTATCCAAACATGTCTTTCAAATTGGCTACATCCTCATCTTCAAAAATATTGATAAGGTTCATAATCGAAGTTTCACACACAACATCACCATCATTATAATCTTCCCAAACACTACACAATAACTGATCGCTACTTGTATTTTCAGTATATTATGAGTTGGGGTCATCGAATTCAAAGTCATTTTCTCTCTCAAATGTATCATAACTAGACAAAGAAAACTGTAAATCTGAGGGAGTAACTCTTATTCATCAAATTATAAAGAAGAGCCATAAAACTAGTACTTATATCATATGTAATTTTTCAACTTCAATAACCACTTGGCCCTAATAGTTCTCAACATTCTCGGTCAAACATCAAGTCTAGAATTGAATTAATTATAACTCATACAATATTATATTACGTGACAAATTCGTAGCAGTGAGATATTTAAATTATTTGTTGTTTTTCCAACTCCAACATATGCATAACATTAATATTAAAATTTTTCATATCATATTATATGCAAAAATAATATATGATCCCTTCAAAGTTAAATGATCACCCTTTATGACACCATTATCATATTCAATATTACAACATCCCCTCCCCCCAAATATAAAATAATCATAAACGAACAATGTGTAAGAGAATCAGGATAAAATAGCCTTGGAAATTCTAAGAATTGTGATTTCACTATCAAATCAAAGTATTGGGTGGTACTCCCTAATCTTTGATTGGATAAGACTCACAAGAGAAAAGAACAGAGAATGAGATATATGAATTTCGTAAGTACCAGAAAAAACTGACCAAAATTGGTTAAATACCTTCTTTGTCTGAAAACTGTCATAAAACAGTTTGGCAACTATTAAAAAACTGTCATAAATCCGTGTTTTCTATAAGGATTAATACCAAGTCAAAAAACGGGTCAAATATTCTAAATTTGGATTTCTGATGCATTTTCAATACAGCCAGGGGCTCAGCCCCTTGGACCCCGCTCCCAGGGGCGCTGCCCCCGGACCCCCGTTCGTTCAGGGGCTTCGCTGCTAAATGACAGTCTACTTTTAATCTTGAATAAACTTAAACAAGTGTACACTCCACATCTTCCTTACTTGTTTAATATTTATCAATATCACTTTTGGTCAACAAAGTAATCACATTACACTTAAATCACATTAGTGAAACAAATCACCAACACAATGATGAATATACCAAAATCTAATTACACAATAAATCATAACATAAAAAGATGTAAAATAGTATGCTACACATGATAATTTATTTTAAATACAGATTATCTATCTAATATCTATCTATAGTATATTATAAAAAAAAAATATTTACAACATGCTCTTGAAACTCTTATTTTATTTTATTTTTTTTAATAATGATTATATTGGTTATTTAAAGTTAAATAAGTGAAAAATAAAAATAAAACTTATACCTAGGTATAAAATTATAATATATAAACTTAGTTAACAACACTAATTAATTATAAGTAGTGGTTTTATATTGGATACAATAAATATTTTCAAATGTTCGATATAAATGGTGTTATTACGACTTTATAATAATAATATACAATATATTTATTTTATTTTGAAACGGAAAATTTAATCTACTTAAGAACAACTCATAATTCCACGTATTTTTCAAACGAGGCTTTAACCATCGATCTCGTAGGTCAACACCTGACTTGTTATATATATATATATATATATATATATATATATATATATATATATATATATATATATATATATATATATATATATATATATATATATCCGTTGACAACTCACAAAACTCGAGAATTAAAAGTTGAACGATAAATCAACTAAGTTTCATTGAGGACATGATCGTGATTCTACAAACCTTATATTATGTTTGTTTATTGGAAACATTAATGACTAGTCCTAAAAATTAACATAATATATCAAAATTTTGGATTTTTTTTTCATAAACTTCATAGTTTTCATTTTTTTTACAAAATGAAGATTTTTTGAACTAAAAAAACAATAAGTTTTCAAAAAATAGTAATTTTTTTTAAAAAAATTGTAACTTTTATAAAAAAAAGTATTTTTTTAAAAAACATATAGTCTCATGTACATATATGCAAATTTTTCTCGTACATATATGCCTATTTTTCTGGTGCATATATGCATGTTTCTATTTTATAATATTTGTAAATGAATCATAAAAAAAGTATTTTGATTCAAACTATATATAAGTACACCAATATAATTGTTTTAGTCGATACAAGATAAAACTTAGAAAACGAAAAAATGCAACAAAATTTCAAAATATTTTCATTTCTTCGTGCCCACATTGGCATATTTAATTTTTTCGATTGATCACTTTTCATGTGTTCAAATTCATCGACAAATCATTTCAAATCTACATAACATTCAAAAAAATAATTGACGCAAGAACATTCACAAAAATGCATTTAGCATATATACACACACTACTACAAAAATGTTTATAGGACCCGGTTATATCCACATATGTAAAAACATTTATAATAATGCATATGTATATATCCATATATACACATATATTTATGCATGTATGCACAAACATATATATGAACAAATGGAAATATATATATATATATATATATATATATATATATATATATATATATATATATGCAAATACACATGTGCATATATCCAAATGTCTATGTGTACATATGCAAATATGTTTGTGCATATATGCAAATACGTATGTGCATGTATATAAATATGCATGTGCATATATGAAAATATGTATGTGCATATTACTAAAGCTAGTAACCTAGTTCATAATTGTTAAGTTTTGTAGTAGAATCTGATTATATATATATATATATATATATATATATATATATATATATATATATATATATGTTGAGTTGAATCCTTTAAAAAATTGATTTCGCTACCTAAGTGGAAGAAGTGAAACTTAGTTACTATATATTTAGTAACAATGACCTACAGAAATCAAGCAATGCATTATTGGAACTTTAAGTTTTACATGTTGAATTTATACCTGGTATATGTAACCACAAGTGATGGTAGAAGCTAATAGCAAGATTGACCTCATATTTCCATCCTTCATGGATTCTTATCAATCTTAGCAACACCAAATGCAACATGACACATAAATGTACCATACAATCAACCAATCACATTCATAACAAAGATTATCCTAGTCTACTAGCATAATCATGTAACAACTCAAATTTTCAAACAATTTTTTTATTTTTAATTAATCAAAACATTCCCATAAAGTATGAAATTCAAATGACAAATGTTTCCAGAATTCATAACATCAACATTTTATTTCAAATATAAGAGTGACCCCATATAAAATGTCGGAGAGTGCACACCGCGCCATCAAGCCTTGTCATTGCCCTTAGGCTCAGAAGTACCTGAAACAAATCAACAAAATGTAAGATAATGCTTAGTGAGTTCCCCAAAGCATACCCCACACAATCCACATAATAACATAATCCATATTAGCTATAAAAGCTACATAAACCACATAAGCCATGCATACAAACATATAAGGACGCCATGGAAACCCAACAAGGTCTTATACCTAGTGCCACTGGAACCCCCGCGTGGTCTTAACTACCTGTCATGGGAACCCCGCATGGTCTTCCTGCCATGGGAACCCCCACATGGTCTTCACTAACTGCCATGGGAACCCCTACATGGTCTTTACTAACTGCCATAGGAACCCCCACATGGTCTTTACTAACTGCCATGGGAACCCCCACATGGTCTTCACTACCAGGAAAATTTCATACAAGCTAAACATACAAATATACTAGGATGCCATGGAAACCCTCCAAGGTTTTACACCAAATGCCATGGGAACCCACACATGGTCTCAATCTACTGCCACGGGAACCCCCCCGGGGTCTTCCATGCAAATGTCATACTAACATAACGCATAATCCATCAACAATCCACATATCATAAAATGGGCCGACCTTGGTGCCTTAGACCCATTGGTATGGTGAGAAGACTCACCTCAAATCCAAACTGTAGCTGAATAGGTCCAAGCTCCGAGTATCAGCTCTTTCAACTCCTTAATCATAAACAACTCCTTAGTATACAACTTCACCCTTCAAACCCTTAAAAGTCAAACTTGGTCAACCATGGTCAAAGTCAACAGTCAACAGTCAACAGCCAAGGTTAACAGTCCATGTCGACCCAAATCGTCGAGTGCATCTAGCAACTCGTCGGGTTCCTTCAGTGTTCAGAAAACTGGGTAAAACCCCAGCCAACTCACCGAGTTATCTCATCAACTCGCCCAGTTCGTTCAGTATCCAGAAAACGGGGAAACCCGTTCCAACTCGTCGAGTTGTCAGGGAAACTCGTCAAGTTCCCCCTGTCTTAACACATTCAGTCCTTTCCAGTTGAATCCAAGGCTCCAAACTACAGATCCAATCCCTTAGGACTTAAATATCACGTAAAGTTGCTAACTTTACGTGCATGCAAGGCCTCAAGAGGCTAACACACTAAAGCTAAGCTTAATAGAAGGTTTAGGGCATGGAGGATGGCCAAAGCTTGATAAAGCTTGAATCTTTAGGCTCAAGGAGGCCTAAGGTGTCCAAATCTGAAGTCACAAATTCAAATCATGCTCAACTCCGAAAATGGTTCCAAAATGGCTAAAAATGCACTAAACTTCCATGGAAGAAGATCTAAGAAGCAAGAGGTCAAGGTAAAGACTTTTTACCTCCAAATGGTTGCTAACACAAGGTAGATGTCGGATCTATAGTCTTCTCCTCACTTCAATCTCTTCAATCTTCAAGTTTCCTTCCAAAAAGCACAAGATTCACTCTCCAAAGCTCACACACACACTCAAGAAATCACTAAAGCACGACTAGGGTTTCTATCTGGACAGTTAGGACGATGAGGGAGGCCACAAATGAGCCATAAGTTCCTTAAATAGGGTACAAACCCTTGAAAGTTAGGGTTTTCCTTTACAACGTCTACTCGTCGAGTTGGGGCCTTCCAACTCGTCGAGTAGAACCTAAGTCCCGCGTCCAAAATGATCTCTACTCGACGAGTTGGAGCTCCCTAACTCGTCGAGTTCTAGTCTAAAACCCTAAAATCTTGAAAAATAAATGATACCTGAAACAAGAGTTACAAATCATACCCTATTAGTACATATATCATATCATACAAAGGATATACAATGTTACACATAGTATAGTGAGAAAACTCACATGAGACTAGCAGCAGAAAATCAACAACAACCTCTTCAAACGAATTAGCTGACACAAACCACCTAAATAACAACTAGAGGTCAAACCTTAACGTATGGCTCAATTTCTCAAAATTTGACCAAAAGTTAAACTGGTCAAAATGTTAAAGTCAATGGGATGCATCATGACCATAAAAGGCGCTCTCCACTCACAAAAAAAACAAAATAGTAGAGTTTCTTCATGAAGCGCACCGTACCAAGGAAAAGGCACGTCATGATCTACAGGGCAAATTATTTCTTCCAATAAGTGTTTAATCCATTAAGCTAGTGTAACACCCGAATTTCATATATAATTTTTATATTTCATTTGTGAAAATTCTGATGGCCACAACTTAGTGAAGGGATCACCATGACTTGGCATTCTGCCAGGGCCACGTATGCATTAAATGGTTGCCACATCGTGGCCATGCATTTTTCATGACGTGGCAACTTATTTTTGGCAAACCCCTAAATTTTTGGGTTTTGTGCATTATTTAAGGGAAGTGATGGCTAGGGTTCCTCCCACCCTTAGCCTCCATCACCTCCAAAGTGCCCTAGACAAAACCCTAGCCTCATTTGTAATGCCCCGACTCTCAGGTACTAATTTTACAGCTTTATTTTTCATATTGGAAGGTCTACTTGACGAGTTGGGATCCTGATTCGTCGAGTAGGAACTTTTGGGGCCACATGTTTAAATGACCAACTCGCCGAGTCGGAGACATGACTCGATGAGTTGGAGATGGAGGATGAAACCCTAATTTCCAGGGTTTTGCACCCTATTTAAAGGTTCATTAGCCTCCCTTAGCCTCCCTCACAGCCCCTTGTGAGTCCAGAAACCCTAAATCGCCGTTTTCTCTCTTTTGTGTGATATTAAGCCTTGTGGTGAATTGTGGAAGGAAGATCTTGAAGTACTCAAGCTTGGAACAAGAGGAAGGCTGTAGATCCGAGTTCTTTTTCATCTTAGCACCGTTTTTGAGGTAACAAGTTGTTACCTTGACCTTCTTCTATCTAGACCTATGCATGTATGAGATTAGGGCCACTTTGGCAATGTTGATATGTTATTTTGAGTATTAGGCGTGATCTGAAGTTTCAACTTCAGATCTAAGCTTATCTTGGTCTGTAAGATCATAAAGTTTCAGCCTTTAGTGAGTTAATACCTTCTTCATCCCTTAGAACCTTTCTTTAGCTTGATTTGGGCCATTATCACCTTGCATGTACGTAAAGTTTGCCACTTTATGTAAGAAGTATGCCTTAAGAGCTTAGATCTGCATTATGGAGCTTTAAAGTGGCTTAAAAATCGTCTGGATGGAGAAAGGACTGAAGGGACTCGACGATTTGCATGGCCAACTTGGCGAGTCCGATGAAGATTGTGGTGCAAGGATTTCTGTATGGACTCGGCGAGTCAGTAGGGTGACTCGGCGAGTCAGCTAGGATTTTCCCGACATTTGGACATGTATGAACTCGGAGATTTGCAAGGAAACTCGACGAGTCAACCAGGGATTTCACGACTTCTCGAGTTCAGGAAGGGCTCGACGAGTTGGTGAACTGCACTCGATGAGTCGGGTCAACATGGACTGTTGACCTTGACTTTGACCAAGGATTGACTAGTTGACTTCTGGGGTATTTTGGTAAATTGGAAATTTATGGAAATGATTTTATGGTAAATATAGGTGGTGAAGTTCGTGGCCGTGGTTCGAGAGTTTGAGTTTATCACTTCAATTCGTCAGTCGAGAGGTGAGTTATCCTCACTATACTAGGGGGTCTAAGGCACCAAGGCCGGCCCATTGGATTTGATATCCCAGTAGTTGATTACGTGTTGAGTATGTGATGATTATGCATACTAGTTTGCTATGCCAGTTACGTAGATCTGTAGGACTACCTGTGTTGCTGTTTGATTATCCGTATATGCAATTTGTTGTATATGTAGACATATTGTGTGGGTAGGGTTGAGGTTGCACCGTCTCGTGCAGTGACCAACAAACCCTGGGTATGCCAGATAGGGGTGGCAAATCGTGTTATCGTTTCATGTTTCTGTCTGACACGACACGACACGACAAGGTTTTATGTAACACGAACACGACACGACACGATGTCGTGTTTTTTTAACTAACACGGAAACGAACGATTTAAAAAACGACAAACACGACACGACACGACAAATATAACATATACTAAATACTATTTTATTTAATGAATATTGTATCAAATATAACACGATAAACACGACAAACACGATAAAGAACTGCTAAATCGTGTCAATTTCGTGTCAAATTTTGAACACGAACACGACACGACCCAACATCATGTTTTTTACAGTTAACACGAACAAGAGTTCAAATTTATGTTTCGTCTCAATTTCGTTTCGTGTCGTGTATTTTTGTCATGTCGTGTCATAAATGCCACCCCTAATGCCAGATATGAGCTGAGGGCCGGGAAGGCATACCAGACTCATACTGAGGACTCGTTAGCATACCAGATACGAGCTGAGGACCAAGTGGTATGCCAGAATCGTACTGAGGGCAAGTCAGTTATGTTTCAGTTGTAGGACTGAAGAGGCAAGCCAATCATAGGATGTGGGCTCGAAAGCAAACCAGACTTATGTTGTGGGCTCGAAGTCAAGCCAGATCTGAGCTGTGGGCCCGAAAGGCAAGCCAGACTCACACTGTGGGCCCATGGGGTAATCCGGTCTGTAGAGCTGTGGACCCATTACATGCTGTTATTATGTGTATTATTTGTTATGTATCGGTATATTGGGGGAACTCACTAAGCTTCGGGCTTACAGTTTCGGTTTTGGTTTCAGGTACCTCAGATGATCGCGGGAAAGCAAAGGCGTGATCGTACAACCCCTCACATTTTATGACTATGTTTCTGGGATACTCTGATATGGAACTATTTTGAAAAAAAATTTGTAATAACTGTTGGTTTCTGAATGTTTTAAAAAAGTTTAAATTTTGCTTGATTTTTATGGATGTTACAAGTGTTGGGTTTTAGTATACTACAACATCCTATGGTGCACATACAACCCTAGAAGCTTTGGATCTATGTTTTCACTAATTATACATGCAAAAGGTTTCCAAATCTTTAAGCCTATTACTAGCATGAAATTGACATAAACAATATGTAATATTAGTTAGGGTGACATACCTTTTATGTAGCTTGAAACCTTGATGAATTTTGCCTTAAAGAGCTTAACTCCAATAGTGTGGAAGCCTCAAATGGAATCACAACACATCATGGACAAAGGTAGAACTTGAGAGAGAATTCCATGCACCCAAAAACACCCATGAACTCCAAGAACAAGCATGTAGGCGTTTTCTAGGTTAAGAACATGTATTTATATGTTGGATTTCAAAGGTCATGGGTATAACCCAAATCCATACCTATGGGTTTATGATCCATGGTTCATGTGGCCCAACTCTTTATGTATCCATACATAAACTTGGTCCAACATGGATCATAATCCCAACACATATAAATATAACCAATTACCATAATTAGTCCCCATAGATTTAATTATTCTCTTTTGATCACTAAATTAATTCCAAATTAATTCCTAATCAATACTAATTAAAACATATGATTTCATATTAATATATTATAACTTATAATATATTAATAAATCGTATATAACCTATTCTCTCAAAAGTCCATCCTAACAAATTGTCCTGATGATATACAACCCAAATGGACCATGCTACTCTCGGGTCGAGTACATACCAATACTAGTTATGGGTTTAGACATCTAATCCAACAGTCTCCCACTTGGATAAGTCTAAAACTATTATTGCAAGTATGACTCCAAAACACGACTAGCAATCGTAGCTCTTAAAAGTCGCTGTCGAACTCTGACCTAGTCAATGACATGTCCATTAGATAAGGAATCATATATTCCTCTATTCTAGATATCATATGGACTGATACATGGATTATAATCATTCTCTCTGTCCATCTGTTGTTTCCCGATTTCCGATTTATGACGACTGACTAATTGAACAAATCAAATTAGTCCAGGCCCGGCCGAGCACTTACATTTGTCATCACTAAATCATCGAGGGGCCCACAAATATCGCTTTTATCCCTCAAAGGGTAAAAGGAATGGATAAACTTCGACCCAAATGTTCGCTTGTACTTACTCATCAAATTACACACAACGATATGTTTTATAACAACCAAGTTACTGGTTGTGTTTACATATGTCAATGTGCAACCGACGTGCAACTATAACTCACACGTTTCCGTTTGAAGAATATAAGATATTATCGTCTCATGATCACTCAAATAAAATCCATGAAGTGATTCAAATGAGCGTGGGTTTATTCCAATACTCGAATCTCATTCCAGGAGCACTCATGAATGTTGCAGCAACTTTTGCTATGTCAAAACACTTTAGACATCTACAAGCCCAATTCATGACAGTCTTGATTCATACCTACTTCCAAAGTATGATTGACTGTGGAGAGTTTGAATAAGCTAGTTATTCGGGAAGTCAAAACATGCAAAGTGAAACACAAGAATAATCGAATCCAATATGGTCTCAGAACTTATGAATATAAATAAAACACCTTTTATTTATCACCATATTGATTACACATTATTCATTGTATAATGTTTTGAATAATAATCTTAATACTTGAACTGAAACAATAGTCATGCCATGCTCCAAGAATGCACACTATGTTTGTCCAAACAATAGTTATGCCATACTCCAAGTATGCACACTATGTTTGTCTATGATCCTTACTTTGTGAAATAGATCAATTGAACATGATTCCAATGATGCTCATTTCACCATCCTAAATCCTTACCGAAAATGTAAGAATACAAGATTCTTTGCCATTTACTGAAATCTGTTTGATTCTAAACTTATATGCGTTGATCCTCTTGTAATGACTATGCACAAAAGTTACAAAGACTTGGCAGCAGACATTTACAAAGTATTCCAATGGAGAGCAATTCCATGGAACGAAATCTCAAATTCAAAGTACATTCCTTTGAACACCCTTCTTGTATTAAGTTTTCTAATCTTACACAGATTTAATGAATAACTTCCACCTATGAAAACATTTCCACATTCCCATTTTGAATATCACTTCTGAACAAGAGTTGCCTCCTTTCAGAATATGTCAATATGGTCCTTCCAAAATTAACATTATACTTCCAATTGTCCATGAGCAACCAATCTTTGGTAAACCTCAGATTGTCCTCGACATTTGCTTAATCATTTTAGTCATATCCAGTTCTTGTCCTTTTCCCCTCTTAATGCCCTAGGCATTTGGAAAATTTAGAACATATGAATATTATAGTACATGTAATCGATCCTATACCCAAAGCATATAGGACACGATTCATGATGTTTCTCATAAGGACATGATACTTGAACAGTCTTTTGCTACAATATTTCTTATAATTTGCCATGTTCCCATAATTCGAATTATGAAAAGGGATGCCATAATCATAATCGAATTTTAGAACGCAAATAATGTAATCATGACCAAATTTGATTAAAATCTCACAATCTAAGCTTTTAGATTTAAAATGAAGTATAATTTCCTCTCCCTTAATTATAGCAAAACAACTTTTCAAACCCTGCAAGGTACAGTTTGCAAATTGAAAGTTTTGTTTTCTATAATTAACATTGCTAACTTGCAACACCTAACATAATAATCATGCTCCCACTAACATGATAATTAATAGCATAACACTTATGATCACACTAGCTTTGAGATGTATTCAGAAATCAGCTGGACTTCTAGAAATCAATACTTTGTTGACTTTCTTACCAAAGTGCAGATTTCTGATACGAGATGCTTTGATAAGACTTTATCAATATCATACACCTTTCCTTAGATAGCTCACATGTGTGTCTAAACAATTTTAGAACTTTGAAAAGGGATGTCGTAATCATAGTCTCAATTGTTTAGACCTTTTCCATTTCTCACAAGTCCATGTTAGTGTGCCGGTTCACCACACACGCTCCACTAACGACTTTGAGAATGCAAATATCATAATTGCTATCTACTTAAAATCTATTTAGCGAAAGCGTTTCCTCACCATTATTTTCATGAATCGGAGAGAAACCTTATCACATTTAGATTTTATGGTGTATGTGTTCCCGTCCATGTGAATTTGTCATAACCACAAGAGGAAGTTAGTGACAAATCCAAACTCATATGGACTGAACTTGTTCAATCTTAACTTCTTGTCACCTGGCAGCACAAAGGTCTAACACCCCGTTTTAAGAAGAATAATAAAATAATAAACCAGGAACCCCGAGAAGTAATTATTATGATTATTTTATATTATTAGAGCTTGAAATTAAATAAAAATTAGTGGGGTGTTGGTTTCGGGGAGCCAAATGGCAATATTTGAACCTCTGGGGGCTTAATATAAAATAAATTATGGGTGCGGGGGTTAAAAAGTAAATATCGGATTTATTTTGTAAGGATTTTAGAAGGTAGGGTAAGAATGGTAATTTTTGTACTGAACTTGAAGGAAGAAGGGCAAGGAGGGACTAAATGCGTCAATATGGGATAATGTTTCAATGGAGTCGGTACATAACTATTCACCACCCCGTAACCTAAACCCTAACCCTAATATCATGTTGCGGCCGCCACCTTCCACCCCTTTACTCCCTCCAGCCGTCATCACCCCTCTTCCCTCCGACCTCCGACGCCGCTACACCCCCTACCGCCGTTGAAGTCGTAACCACCGTTGCTGCTGCCGACGTAAGAGGAGACCGGCGAGTCCATGTTGTGGCAGTAAGAGTCGGGAGCAGGACTCGTAGCTGTGGCTTTACCGATGGACGTCGTCGCCACTATGCCGCTACCGAAGACGTTGAGTGCAGCTCGCGTGACCGCTGAGACCGACGGACAACCACCATCTATTGCTGTCGCTGCCCGGTTCCATTGAAGAGAAGATGTCGCCGTTTCCGTTGCTATAGTTCCCGGTGGAGAATAACCGCCGCCATCTCCCTGCTGTGTTCTTCTTCTCTATCTCCAATTCCGTTCCAGTGTAGCGCCGCTGCTGCCCGTTTCTTGTGCTGTTGCCAAGCTCAGCCCACCGTCGCCGTCGTGCGCCGCTAGGTGGGTTGTGGTGTTACTGTTCCGGGTGTGGGTGTGTGTATCTTTGGAGGTGTTTCAAGTGTAGGTCACGTGGAAATGTGTTGTTTGGCCGGAATTCGGAGAAGGCCACCACCACCACCGTGAGGTGGTGGCTGCCACCGCCAGCCACCACAAGGTGGCTGTGTGTGTGTGTGTTCATTTCCCTTTTAGTGTGTTTATTTTGAGTTGTAAAATGTAATTTTAAAATGGAATAATAAAAGAAATTGAAAACCACCACCTTAGGGTGGTGGCTACCGCCACCGGCCGCCGTGTCGGGTGGCGGTGTGCTTGCCTTGTGAGTTTGATTCCTTTGGGGTGCTTGAAACCCTAATGGGTCTAATGGACCCTAATCGACCTAAGGAAAACCCTAATGGGCTTAATGATATTCTAGTGGGCCTAATAGGCCTAATAAAGCCCTAATTGACCTAAAAGGCTAACAAATTGATAAATGGGCTAGTATTTGGGTTGGAAACCCTAATTAGGGTTTGGAAAACCCTAAGAGCATAAAACCCTAAATGTGGGAATTGTTTGGGACACACACGAGAATTAATTATTAAACCTAAAATAATAATTAATAAACATTGGCAAACTAACTTAAGGCAAGAAAGTCCTTAATGGACTAAGTCCTTAATGGGTTAAGTAAGAAACACTTAACCCTAATCATCATTTCATGAGAAAACCCTAATTTTGGGATTTTGGACTTGGACTTATCGGGACCCACATTTGGTCCATTGGAATGGAATGGTGCATTAAGCCCAATCACACCGTATGACTTATTTAGTAAAGTGAGGGACTTAATGGATTAAGTCCTTAATGGGTTAAGTGAGAAACACTTAACCCTAATTGTCATTTTATGTGAAACCCTAATTTCACTTGGACCTTGTGTTGGGCCTTTTCTATCGGGATTTGGCGATTGGACTATTAATGGGCTTTCCAAGAATAAGCAAATGGACTAAATAATTATATGGGTTTTAGGACAAGGACCATGTGAGAGTCTTGGGCCCAATTTGGAAAATTGGGCCATAAATGGGCCTTTATGATTATGTGATATTGGGCCATGGGAATACAAATAGTTTGGACTAGAATACTTGAACGGGCCTTAAGGAAAGACCATGTAGAGGTCTGGGCCCAATTTGGAAAATTAGGCCATATGTTGGGCTTTGGCCCATTGGTTGACTATTGGGTCTTTGGAGTGTGAGTTGGACCTTGAGCTTGGAACCCAATTATTAATTGGGTGTTGCTTGATGTTGACAGCTTGGGAATCTGTCAACCAGCAGCTGGAGTTTTGTCTGCGGGACTTCAACAGTGCGCCAGGTGAGTTATCCTCACTATACTCAAGGGTCTAAGGCACCAAGGCCGACCCTTTGAATTGTTATTTAGTTATGTTATGCTAGTATGATTTGTTAGATCGGTATCCTAGAGGGTAGGATGATATTATGTGATGTGTGGTATCACCTGTTAGTTCGGTATCCTAGAGGGTAGGATAATATTATGTGCTATGTGGTATGATCCGTTAGATCAGTTGTTGTCTATAGACTGTTATGTGATTATCTGTTATATGTGCACATGTTTGTTTGACGGTTGAGGCTTATCTGCTTTATGCGAAAGCCAATAGACCTGGGCATTCCAACCTGTTGGTTGTGGGCCGTGAGTATTCCATCCCGAGGATGATTGGACTCATAGTATGTGGGCATTCCAACCTGTTGGTTGTGGGCCGTGAGTATTCCATCCCGAGGATGACCGGACTCATAGTATGTGGGCATTCCAACCTGTTGGTTGTGGGCCTGGGGTATTCCATCCCGAGGATGATTGGACCCATAGTATGTCGGCATTCCAATCGGATGGTTGAGGGCCTGGGGTATTCCAACCTGATGGTTGACTGGACCCATAGTATGTTGTTTATGATTATATGTGTATTGTTGTGGGTATGGGTATTTTGGGGGAACTCACTAAGCTTTCGGGCTTACAGTTTCAGTTTATTGTTTCAGGTACATCAGGGGATTGTGGCAAGGCAATGGCGTGATCGTACAGCTCCTTACACTTTCATGATTGATTCTGGGGATACTCTGATGTTTAAACTATTTTGAAAACAAACTGTAATAACTTAATGGTTTTAAATGTTCTAAAAAGTTTTAAATTGGCTTCAATTTTATGGGTGTTACAAGTTGGTATCAGATCCTTGGTTTGAGTGAATTGGAGGAACATTTGTGTGAATGCAGTCTCAAATCAAGGAAAGATTTTCAAAATGGGTATTAAATGGTTTTCAAAATAAGTAAAGGAGGATGCAGGGTGTACGATCAGCCGGAGCCAGTAAGTAGACCCCAAAATACCATACAGTTATTTGATTATGTGATATGTTAGAACAACATGCTAGTGCTAGGCTAGGGATCTTCAGGAATTGCATGATAGAATTGCCTGATTACATGATGCCTGCTAGCCTAGGGTTTCCTTTATATGAGATTGACATCATTACTGTAGTTGCTTAGTGTATGTTTCACGGTTATACATAATTAAGATCTTATAGCCTGAGAATGTTTGATTTGGCCTTATGTTCTGTTCTTGTTTGATTGGGAGCTTAGGGTAGGATTGGATATTCGAAAGTCTATAGGGTCCAGCGTTATGTATGGCTAGCATACACTAGTACTGCGGGGTTTGTGGAAGTTTCATGGATGGGTGGGTTGTGTGAGACCGGTAGGTCAGTTGTGAGACAGTTAACCTTCCTCTAGGAGTGAGGTTGAGCGACCACCAGGTGTATGTATAGTGTTAGGGTGTTGTGGTGATACTTGAGACAAATATGGGTAGGTGTGGAAGGTAGTAGGGGCCCATACTACTGAAAGCACAGGACCCATACGCGTAGCAAGGAAGTCACAACCCCTAGGGTTGGGTCAGGAGTTGGTTCCCTATCTCTATATGGGTTATCAGTGATCCTTCTGGTGTTTTACCAGAATGATGGTTACGAGACGTCTTGAGATCGGATCCAGGTTAGGATCGGGATCTGGCATCCAGGATAGGCCAGTGTTGTCAGAGGATCGTATCAGTGAGATCATTCGAGAGGAGGTGATCGAGGTTGACCAGGGATAGTTGCCAGAGATTTTTGGGCCTATCAAGACTACCACGGTTGAGTATTTTTATGAGCGTTATGCAGCCATTGCCGAGACGGTTGTCGCGGCAGCTATAGCAGCTGTAACGACGGCAGCGGAAGGAGCTGGTCAAGCGTGCCAGTACTGGGACATGTTTTGATGAGCAGAGGGCTATAGTTACTTGGGATCAGGGAGACGTTCTGTACTCGGTACATTCCGCGGGTTGAGCAGGAAAGTCTAGCATATGAGTTTTTAGATTGAGGCTTCGGGGGTTTTGCTCGAGGCCGAAATATGAGTCGCGGGGACTCCTGAAAGGAGTAATGATTATTGTTGGGTTTTGAGCATTCTAACACTCCTATGGTGTACATGCAACCCTATAAACCTTGGATCTATGTTTTCTCTATTATACATGCAAATATTAAATATTCCAAGGTTTCATCCTAACTAGCATATTATGAAGCACCTATACTATAAAGTTCTAGTCAGATGACATACCTTTTGATGTAGCTTGATGTCTTTAAGCTTTAAGAGCTTAGCCCCAATAGTGTGGAAGCCTCAAGTGGAATCACAAATCACCAAAACCCCTTGGAAAACCTTTAGAGAATATGGATACTTGGCTCACACTATGAAATCGGTTATTGCCCTCTTTAGTGTATCCACACTAGCCACTAGCATAATTTCATGAACCATAAGACCCTTTATATAGTGTGGAGGATTAGGGTTAAACCCTAATACCCATGACCTTTCATTTCCTAGGATCCATGGGTTAAAGCTCCATGGACTATCCATGAAGACTTAGCCCAACCTAAATGAACTTGGCCCACTACACATATATATATCTAAGAGTCCATATTAAATTAGTTCCTTTTGATCACTTAATTAATTATAAATTAATTCTTGATCAATACTAATTAAATAATATGATTATATATTAATATATTAGAACTTATAATATATTAATATAAATCATAAATATACTATTCTCAAAAGACTATCCATATAAATTGTGTCGGTGAAGTGCAACCCAAATGGACCATGTCGGGTCGGGTCAAGTACATACCAAATATAGTTATGGACTTAGACATTAATCCAACAATTATGTCCCGCTGGATTTAGGCAGCTGAAAGTAGGATGGTTAAGTGATAGGATTGGAACGTCGTTTTCTAGGGCAAGGATTATGCCCTTCCAATTCACGGGCTCGAAGGATTGAGCAGGCTTGTGACCCCAGGATCAGGTTGTATTTCAGCTCGGGGTCAATTGGTCGCCGGGATTGGCGACAGTAGTTCAGCGCTGGTGAGCGCGGGTGGGTCAAGGTGACATAAGTATCTTGGGAGATCCGATTCGCCTTGGATCTCTTGTATCAGACGGTAAGGATTTATTGTGCGATCTATTGCACTTTCGGGATTGTAAAATATGTCTTGGGAGTAGTTGTAGCCCGGTTTAGGGCAAAGGTTGTTTCAGATACTGCAGTTCAGCTGTGGATGATTGAGTTGGTGAGTGAGTCAGGGTGCGAACCTTGAATGGTATAATTTCTAGAGCCGAGAGCGGGAGATTTGTTAGAGCACTTTGGGGAAGAAGATTATCATGTGGGAGGTCTGCGGACAGGGTCCCCCAGGATGATTATTCAGCATTGTCAGGATTAAGTGGTTTTAGTAACCGTTATTGGTTGGCGAATGAAAGCGCCAAAGGAAGTAGCTCGTTGCTGAGGTATTAGTTGGAGTATCTGTCTTTTGGACTTCAAGATTTGAGTGTGGGATCATTCAAGCATTAGGGATTGTCGGTTTCACTGGGATTCAGAAAGTGTTCATCTAGTTATTAGAAGCGTGTGATCGTTTGGGAATTGCTAGTAAAGGAGTACTAATTGGAAAGGTCTGATTGTCATCAGATCGATCGTCGGAAAGTAAGAAGGATTGGGAATTCTCAAATTTTCATGTATTGTGAAGACTTAGTTGAATCTAAGTGGGGGAGAATCGTCCCGGAACACAGAAGCAGGATCGATTTTGAAACTGGGATAAGTTTCGCATCGTTTTCAGGAAGGAAGACAACCCTATTGGCTGCTTGGTTTGAGTGTTGTGCGAGTTGGTAGTTCGGTGAAACTCCCGAGCATGTGGATCGCGTCTTCTCGGTGCTTGATAGCAGAACTTTGGGAAATTAGGTTGGGATTCTAGCCATGAATTAAGCTCAGTTGTGTGTTAGGTCGAGTGCGTGTTCGACCGGTATGGAAAGTGTTGTAAGACTGCGGGGGTAGCCGTAGCATTCGCTAGCGATCAGTTAGTATGGAAAGTGTTGTAAGACTGCGGGGGTAGCTGTAGCATTCAGTAGCAGCAGATAGTGCCAGAGTGATGTAAGTCTGTGGGTGTAGCCACAACATTCACTAGGTTGATAGATAGCATGAGCGCGTTGTTAGGACGCGAAAGGGTCAGTAGTAACCACCAGTTTGGGTGTAGCAGTGAGGATATGGAAACCCACAGATTGGATTTCAGAATTACCCAGACAGATTGGATCGGGTTGAGCCAGAGATAGGACTGTAGGAACGCCACTACAGTTAAGAGATCAAGGAAGCAAGGAATTGCTTAAGGTCATTTGTGATATAAGCCTACCATTGGTCAGGTAGCAATCACTTTTAGCCTTGGATTTGGTGACGTCAGGATTTGACGCATGGGTCTGATCAGTTGGATCAGGAGGTTGTTAGAGTCGCAGTGGCATGATAACTAGTGGCAACTAGTTCCAGGGAAGGATTTTGTTCGGAAGTCGTGTGACGCAACTATGTGGGAGTCCTTTAGCTCCGCGGCCGGGCCGGAACCCGGTATTTCAGATGAGTGTCACTCGGTTGTGGCGAATCAGAGGATTTTTGGATGAGATGCAAGGATAGGTCCTTGGATTTCAAGTTATGGGTTAGACCCGAGTTATGTATATAGTGGTATTCCAATCTAGGGTATTCCATCATGGGGATGACCAGACCCTACGATTGAGTGGACCTGATGTGTTTGGTATTCCAACCCGAGGTTTGATTGGACCAAACATGTGTGTGATACGAGGGTATTCCATCCTAGGGATGACTGGACCCGTCATAGGCATGCCTGGTATTCCAGCCCGGGGCTGATTGGGCCAGGTATGAGTATTTGTGCTTATGATCCAGTTATTATATGTATGTGGTTCGGGAACTAAAGGATCATAGTTAGCAGTGTGGGATTTGTGATTTTGTTTTCTAGTGGGAACCTCAGGTTATCAGAAATTGAGTAGCCAGTTGGGAGTTAAGTGCAATGCATTCGACAATGATCCAGTGTGGGCAGTCTGTCAGAGAGCCAGACCATCTCAAGAGTTCAGATTACGGATTGAGTAAATGTGATCATATTGCAAGGGATTCGTTTATGTTCAGGTTTTAGAACCCTGCGAGGGTTGGTTACGGTTGCCTTGGAAAGGCTAGAGTTTTGCTCGGGGTTGTAGCCAAGTAGTTCAAGTTGGTTGGCGTGTAAGGAATGATAAGAAACGATTTCAAGGACGAAATCAAATTTAAGTGGGGGAGAGTTGTAACACCCCGTTTTAAGAAGAGTAATTAAATAATAAACCAGGAACCCCGGGAAGTAATGATTATGATTATTTTATATTATTAGAGCTCAAAATTAAATAAAAATTAGTGGGGTGTTGGTTTCGGGGAGCCAAATGGCAATATTTGAACCTCTGGGGGCTTAATATAAAAGAAATTATGGGTGCGGGGGTTAAAAAGTAAATATCGGATTTATTTTGTAAGGATTTTAGAAGGTAGGGTAGGAATGGTAATTTTTGGACTGAACTTGAAGGAAGAAGGGCAAGGAGGGACTAAATGCGTCAATATGGGATAATGTTTCAATGGAGTCGGTATATAACCATTCACCACCTCGTAACCTAAACCCTAACCCTAATATCATGTTGCGGCCGCCACCTTCCACACCTTTACTCCCTCCAGCCGTCATCACCCCTCTTCCCTCCGACCTTCGACGCCGCTACACCCCCCTACCGCCGTTGAAGTCATAACCACCGTCGTTGCTGCCGACTTAGGAGGAGACCGGCGAGTCCATGTTGTGGCAGTAAGAGTGGGGAGCAGGACTCGTAGCTGTGGCTTTGCCGATGGACGTCGCCGCCACTGTGCCGCTACCGAAGACGTTGAGTGCAGCTCGCGTGACCGCTGAGACCGACGGACGACCACCGTCTATTGCTGCCGCTGCCCGGTTCCATTGAAGAGAAGATGTCGCCGTTTCCGTTGCTGCAGTTCCCGGTGGAGAATAACCACCGCCATCTCCCTGCCGTGTTCTTCTTCTCTTTCTCCAATTCCGTTCCAGTGTAGCCCCGCTGCTGCCCGTTTCTTGTGCTGTCGCCAAGCTCAGCCCACCGTCGCCGTCATGTGCCGCTAGGTGGGTTGTGGTGTTACTGTTCCGGGTGTGGGTGTGTGTATCTTTGGAGGTGTTTCAAGTGTAGGTCACGTAGGTATGTGTTGTTTGGCCGGAATTCGGAGAAGGCCACCACCACCACCGTGAGGTGGTGGCTGCCACCGCCGGCCACCATAAGGTGGTTGTGTGTGTGTGTGTGTGTTCATTTCCCTTTTAGTGTGTTTATTTTGAGTTCTAAAATGTAATTTAAAAATGGAATAATAAAAGAAATTAAAAACCACCACCTTAGGGTGGTGGCTGCCGCCTCATGCCGCCACCGGCCGCCGTGTCGGGTGGCGGTGTGCTTGCCTTGTGAGTTTGATTCGTTTGGGGTGCTTGAAACCCTAATGGGTCTAATGGACCCTAATTGACCTAAGGAAAACCCTAATGGGCTTAATGATATTCTAGTGGGCCTAATAGGCCCAATAAAGCCCTAATTGACCTAAAAGGCTAACAAATTGATAAATGGGCTAGTATTTGGGTTGGAAACCCTAATTAGGGTTTGGAAAACCCTAAGAGCATAAAACCCTAAATGTGGGAATTGTTTGGGACACACACGAGAATTAATTATTAAACCTAAAATAATAATTAATAAACATTGGCAAACTAACTTAAGGCAAGAAAGTCCTTAATGGACTAAGTCCTTAATGGGTTAAGTAAGAAACACTTAACCCTAATCATCATTTCATGAGAAAACCCTAATTTTGGGATTTTGGGCTTGGACTTATCGGGACCCACATTTGGGCCATTGGAATGGAATTGTTCATTAAGCCCAATCACACCATATGACTTATTTAGTAAAGTGAGGGACTTAATGGATTAAGTCCTTAATGGGTTAAGTGAGAAACACTTAATCTTAATTGTCATTTTATGTGAAACCCTAATTTCACTTGGACCTTGTGTTGGGCCTTTTATATCGGGCTTTGGCGATTGGACTATTAATGGGCTTTCCAAGAATAAGCAAATAGACTAAATAATTATATGGGTTTTAGGACAAGGCCCATGTGAGAGTCTTGGGCCCAATTTGGAAAATTGGGCCATAGATGGGCCATAACTGGGCCTTTATGATTATGTGATATTGGGCCATGGGAATACAAATAGTTTGGACTAGAATACTTGAACGGGCCTTAAGGAAAGACCATGTAGAGGTCTGGGCCCAATTTGGAAAATCGGGCCATATGTTGGGCTTTGGCCCATTGGTTGACTATTGGGCCTTTGGAGTGTGAGTTGGACCTTGAGCTTGGAACCCAATTATAAATTGGGTGTTGTTTGATGTTGACAGCTTGGGAATCTGTCAACCAGCAGCTGGAGTTTTGTCTGCGGGACTTCAGCAGTGCGCCAGGTGAGTTATCCTCACTATACTCAAGGGTCTAAGGCACCAAGGCCGGTCCTTTGAATTGTTATTTAGTTATGTTATGCTAGTATGATTTGTTAGATCGGTATCCTAGAGGGTAGGATGATATTATGTGATGTGTGGTATCACCTGTTAGTTCGGTATCCTAGAGGGTAGGATAATATTATGTGCTATGTGGTATGATCCGTTAGATCAGTTGTTGTCTATAGACTGTTATGTGATTATCTGTTATATGTGCACATGTTTGTTTGACGGTTGAGGCTTATCTGCTTTATGCGAAAGCCAATAGACCTGGGCATTCCAACCTGTTGGTTGTGGGCCGTGAGTATTCCATCCCGAGGATGATTGGACTCATAGTATGTGGGCATTCCAACCTGTTGGTTGTGGGCCGTGCGTATTCCATCCCGAGGATGACTGGACTCATAGTATGTGGGCATTCCAACCT
Organism: Lactuca virosa; assembly: GCF_052849685.1. Taxonomy (NCBI): domain Eukaryota; kingdom Viridiplantae; phylum Streptophyta; class Magnoliopsida; order Asterales; family Asteraceae; genus Lactuca; species Lactuca virosa. The sequence goes on from NC_136431.1 coordinate 263,163,963, forward strand.
GTTGGTTGTGGGCCTGGGGTATTCCATCCCGAGGATGATTGGACCCATAGTATGTCGGCATTCCAACTGGATGGTTGAGGGCCTGGGGTATTCCAACCTGATGGTTGACTGGACCCATAGTATGTTGTTTATGATTATATGTGTATTGTTGTGGGTATGGGTATTTTGGGGGAACTCACTAAGCTTTCGGGCTTACAGTTTCAGTTTATTGTTTCAGGTACATCAGGGGATTGTGGCAAGGCAAAGGTGTGATCATACAGCTCCTTACATTTTCATGATTGATTCCGGGGATACTATGATGTTTAAACTATTTTGAAAACAAACTGTAATAACTTAATGGTTTTAAATGTTCTAAAAAGTTTTAAATTGGCTTGAATTTTATGGGTGTTACAAAAGGCCTACCATTGCTTCCAAGTAGTTATGCAAACAATTGAGAACTCATAGAACTCACATGCATAGTCAACTTTAACTGGAATGGGCACATAAACAAGAATATGTCAACACGATGGGCTATAAACCTCAAGTCGTGTGCTAGTGATAAACAACAGGTTTTGTTCTTGATTAGTTCTTGAAAATTTTCAAGATCTTTAGGACTCCCAGTAACCTCTTGACATATAAGATTCTCTTATCAAGAACCATTCCTTGACAAAGCAAATATTCAAGAGTTAGTGCGGATTCTTATCAAGATAAACACTTCACATAATTGGCCTTAGTTGGTATTTGTTTTATCCAAAACATCACAACTTACCAATTTTAAATGTACAAGAGTAAGAAACATTTTACTCTATATTTGACAAGTGTTATAAACCTTCTTAAGATTATGTCACTCAAGTTACAATCTTGGAGTATTACTCTAAGACTCAATTCTGAAACGAAGTATGATTCATCTTTTGATTTAACCATTCCAACAATCTGCGATTACTCTTCTTAGTCATACGAATGCACTAAGATGTCCTTAGAGGATCAATTGTGATATGGTTTCATAATCACCAAGATAATCATAAAATAAGATAATCAAGTACTCTCCCATCTTTTTCAGATTGGAGAAACTTTTATCTTTCTGCCTAATTTGATTCTTCTTATTCGTCCTGCCATACATTGAAACTTTTCCAATGTTTCAGAATTAAACTTATACTTGTAAGCACAACCATATTTACTAAACTTTAGTAAATCATGACGAATAGCCTTATCGTTCTTTGTGGTGGACCTGATCAGCGCAAAACCAAGTGTTTCCGATTTCCTAGTCCTTCACTTGACTCACATATACATGTGAACAAGGAATTAGTCTTAATTTCCCAAAGATGAAAATTCTCATTCATCATACAATACAAGTTGCATGATTCCAAGTTTCTATCCAACTGAAGCTTGGGTGATGAAAATCTTTCCTTATTTGGTAAATTATGACACTACCACAAACGAAAGAATCAAATCCATTTTCCAATATTGCTAGCAATGGAATCATATAAACAACAATTTTTCACAAATGCCATTGTAAGGATATTTAAAAATAAATAAAATTAAAACCTTTTCTTTTATTTTAAAACTTGCAGAAAAACTTATCCTCACAACGCAAATGCATATGAAAACAATGTTGTTATTTATTCCTAGGCAATCTATCCCAACTCTTAAGCAACAGCTCAAAATTCTGATCACTGAACCATGCGATCGAAATCCATCTTCGCGATCAGAATCAACATATTCTTCTTTTAAGCTTCCTCTCTTTTCTTTAATTCTTAAAACATCAAAATGCGACCTAGTTACATCATGTAATAAGAATCTCAAAATATGAACTTAATAGAGTTAGATAGTGGACTTTACCCGAAGTAGAGTCAAACCTTTTTGACTTTACCATCCTTATGATCATTCAGGTAAATAGGACAGCTTCGCAACCAATGCCCCTTTCTTTGGAAATAGAAACATATGGACTCTTTGGGAATGGTACACGGGACTATCTCAGACTAAGCCTTTCTTTTTACCATTTGGTCAACCGTGTTGACTATGGCCATTCCCTTTCCATTAGGAAGAGAAAGCTTTTCTGGATTTCTGATGTTACCATTGTCAATGTCCATTTAAGTTTGGGAAGTCGATCTTCCAATCAAATTTGCTTTACCAGTGCTCCAAATCATTGCTGATTCAGCAGCATCAAGCAAATAGGTAAGATCATTAAGGGTCATGTCATCGTCTGTCATATAGTAGTCCCAAAGGAACTCACTATGTAACTTAGGAAGTGATTGAAGAACCTAGTCAACAACCAACTTCCTCAAGACTTTGATACCCAACTCTCCCGGCCTGTCTATATATGACTTCATCTCCAAGATGTGATCACACACAGACTTTGCTTGCCAATAGGCTTGAGTGACCTTGAACTTGTGGGCTAGGGAGAATAATTGGAGGAGGTGGAGGAAGAGAAGTATGATTTCCATGATCCAATCGGGGGACATCATCTTCATTAGGAAAGCTTGTTCCAAGAGACTTGGGAAGATCATAGTCGTCTGAACCAGACATCTACAATGGGAGAAATTCAAGTCAGTTGATTTAAGTCCTTAATATAACACACAATATGAAATATTAAGGCTAGGACCCAACAAAATATTTTATAACTTGGAAGAGGGATGCCGTAATCCAAGCTACAAAATATTTGAAGGTAGGTAAATAACGATTTACCAATTTCCACCATGAAAAACGAAAAAGAATTTTAGGTCTTAAATGAATTGAAACTCCTAGATCCTGTGAGATTCATGGAACTTTTCAATGGCATGTTTAAATCTCGATTGTGCCCTCTCAAGTTTATGACTGGAATGTCGAGGATCACAAACAAGGTGTGAACAACCATGCAAATTAACTTGGTACCTTTAACTTTATCACCCAATCGATGTGTCGGTTAACCACACGCGCTCCACCGATCTATGATAAACATTAAGTTACCCTTTGCCACACTTACTAGTCCATGTTAGTGTGCCGGTTAACAACACACGCTCCACTAACGACTTGGTAAGGTACAAAGTGTAATTTCATGGGTTAGCACCAAATTCACATTTTCCTAAGTAACTAAGATTGGGAATTTATAAGTGTTTAGTTACTTAGTATTTATCATTATACTTTTAATGAAAATTATAGTCCTTGTCCTACCCGTTCGGCTAACGACCCTCCACCAGTCAAGGAAGCGGTGGGTGAGAGTGGACACCCATTAAACTGCCATTTTATAGGCAGTAACCTTATATCCCCCTTATAGACCGACTTCGTGAATGAGGCCTACTAACGGTAAGACCGACTTTTTACTTATACATATAATATACTAAACTTTTAATACTATAATAGTATAAGGGTGTATTTTAGACATTTAAAATACTTGGTGGTTTAATCTATTAATTAAACTAAACTTTTAATTTAATTAAACTCAAACCATATATTTATGGATTTAAAAATACTATTTTAATTAAACGCTTTAATTAACTATTAATAAAGTCCATAAGAGTTAATTTGAATTATTCAACAAAACATCATAATTCCAATTATTAAATTCAAAATTAAAACCAATTAATTAATTGCTTAAGTTATGAACCCAAGAGTTTTAGAATTCAATTTTTTTTTCATAAAAAACTTTTTTCAAATTCCAAAACTTGAGGGCAAGTTTTGTAACTCTTGAAAACTTTTGGATTCCATAACTTATGAAGTTAAATGCTTGTTTTATGATGAAAATTTTCATGTTCCATAACTTAAGAACAAGTTATGGAATTCTTTAAACATTAACACCAAGTTTTGTAACTCTATAAAAAACTTTGAATCAGTTTTTTTTTTTTTTTAAACTTTCATATCCATAACTTATGGAGGTTTCAAAAGAAAAATTTATTTAGATCAAACTTTTAAAACTAATAAAATAATCATCTCATTTTATCTTTTACTAAATTTGACATAATTCAACTCATATAGCAAATGATTCAAATTTTACAAATAATTAGTTTTTCACAAAAACAAGTAATTATCTTAAAATTTGACAAACTTCATGTTTTTTTTCTTTTTTTTTCAACTTTGAAAATCAAACATTTGCATCAATATAACAGAAAAAAACTCATGGCTCTAATACCACTGTTGGGTTTTAGTATACTACAACATCCTATGGTGCACATACAACCCTAGAAGCTTTGGATCTATGTTTTCACTAATTATACATGCAAAAGGTTTCCAAAGATTTAAGCCTATTACTAGCATGAAATTGACATAAACAATATGTAATATTAGTTAGGGTGACATACCTTTTTTGTAGCTTGAAACCTTGATGAATTTTGCCTTAAAGAGCTTAGCCCCAATAGTGTGGAAGCCTCAAATGGAATCACAACACATCATGGACAAAGGTAGAACTTGAGAGAGAATTCCATGCACCCAAAAACACCCATGAACTCCAAGAACAAGCATGTAGGCGTTTTTTAGGTTAAGAACATGTATTTATATGTTGGATTTCAAAGGTTATGGGTATAACCCAAATCCATACCCATGGGTTTATGATCCATGGTTCATGTGGCCCAACTCTTTATGTATCCATACATAAACTTGGTCCAACATGGATCATAATCCCAACATATATAAATATAACTAATTACCATAATTAGTCCCCATAGATTTAATTAGTCTCTTTTGATCACTAAATTGATTCCAAATTAATTCTTGATCAATACTAATTAAAACATATGATTTCATATTAATATATTATAACTTATAATATATTAATAAACCGTATATAACCTATTCTCTCAAAAGTCCATCCTAACAAATTGTCCTGATGATATGCAGCCCAAATGGACCATGCTACTCTCGGGTCGAGTACATACCAATAATAGTCATGGGCTTAGACATCTAATCCAACAACAAGTTGGTATCAGAGCCTTGGTTTGAGTGAATTGGAGGAACACTCGTGTGAATCCAGTCTCAAACTAAGGAAAATATTTTCAAAATGGTTTTTTTTTTAAAATGGTTTTCAAAGTAAGAAAAATAGGATGCAGAGGGTACGATCAGCCGGAGCCAGAAAGTAGCCCCCAAAATACCATACAGTTATTTGATTATGTGATATGATAGAACAGCATGCTAGTACTAGGCTAGGTATCTTCAGGAATTGCATAATAGAGTTGCCTAATTGTATGATGCCTAATAGCCTAGGGTTTTCCTTATATGAAATTGTCATCGTTACTGTAGTTGCTTAGTGTATGCATCACGGTCATACATAATTAAGATCTTATAGCCTGAGAATGTTTGGTTTGGCCTTATTTCCTGTTCTTTTTTGATGAAGGGCTTAGGGTAGGATCAGGTATTCGAAAGTCTATAGGGTCCAACGTTATGTATGACTAGCATACACTAGTGCTGCAGGGTTGGTGGAAGTTTCATGAATGGTTGAGTTGTGCGAGGTCAGTAGACTAGTCATGAGATAATTATCTTTCTTCTAGGAGTGAGGATTGAGTGATCACCATGCATATGTATGTTGTTAGGTAGTTGTGATGATACTTGAGACAAATATGGGTAGGTGTGGAAGGTAGTATGGGCCCGTACTACTGAAAGCACAGGACCCATACACATAGCAAGGAAGTCACAATCCCTAGGGTCTAGTTGGGAGTTGATTCCCTATTATTTATGCGGATTATCTGATATCTTCCATGGTGTATTTTCAGTATGGTGGTTACAAGGCATTTTGTAACCGGATCCGGATCAGGATCAGGGCAGGGTGATCAGCGTGCTCCGACAAAGCCCGAAGTTATCGACCAGGGTGAGCCAGCGTTGACAGAGGATCGTGTCAGGGAGATCATCCGCGAGGAGGTGGTCGGGATTGTTTGGGGTCAGATTTCGGAGATGTTTGGGTCTATTAAGACCGCTATGATGGAGTGTTTTGACGACAGATATGCAGCCCTAGCTGAGATAGCTGCCGCAGCAGCTACAACGACTGTAACAACGGCAGGGGGAGGAGCTGGTAGAGATTTTCAGTACCAGGACTTCGATAACATGAAGCCCTCGACCTTTGATGGTACTCATGATCCGATCAGAGCCATGAGGTGGCAGTATGACGTGGAGGGCTGTTTCTTCACGTGCTCATGTCCTACTGACCAGAAGGTCAGATGTACCCTGAACCTGCTGAGGTCCGGGGCAAAGGACTGGTGGAGACTGATGACGTGGTCTTATTCGGATGATCAGAGAGCTGCTGTTACTTGGGAGCAGTTCAGGGAAATGTCTCGCGCTTGCTATATTACACAGGTCGATCGGGAGCGTCTAGCTCATAAGTTTTTGGAGTTGAGGCAGGAAGGTGAGACCGTGACTGAGATCACCTGCATGTTCACAGAGAGGGTGATGTTTTTCCTGGAGTTTGCTTCCGAGCAGGCTCAGATGGCACGTTATCTGAGCATGCTCAAGACTGATATCCGACAGTTTGTTGCTACCCAGCGATGTGACACTTTACTGGATTTACAGCAGGCTGCCAGGCGGTGTGATATGGAGATTGAGTTACAGTTACGAGAGCAGAGGCGGGCCCCGACGCAGTCATAGCCTACACCGAAGCAGTCCAAGACCACTGATACTAGGACCAGAGGTCAGCGTGGCCGCACTTGTGGAAAGTGTAGAAAGGGTTATTCTGGAGTTTGTCGATCAGGTAGCGGGTGCCACAAGTGTGGCAAGGAGGGGCATTATGCGAAGGACTGTCGCCAGCCCGCCCCAGTTCCGAGTGTGAGGTTATGTTACCACTGTGAGCAGATTGGCCATGTGAAGGCCAACTGCCCGTTGCTCGCCGCTAAGCCGGCACAGGCCCCCGCACCAGCTACACTAAGGATCATTGACGGGGGTTGGGGTCGAGCAGTGCCCCCGAGGGCCCAGGGATGCGCCTTCCAGCTTACAGCCGAGGAAGCCAGAGCAGCACCGGATGTGGTTGCTAGTATGTTTCTATCCCTTATTTCACTGATTATATATGTTTTATGCTTATATGTTTGTACCTGTGATTAGATACGTTTTTAGTGAACTCCTTACCTGCTTTGGTATTATTTGACTCGGGGGCAAGTCGGTCGTTTATTTCTTAGACTTTCAGTAGGGAGTTCGGGTTGCCAGTGGTAGAGTTAGAGTGTCCGTTGCGAGTCTCCATCGCCAACGAACACGGGGTTTCCGCTTCTTCGGTCTATCGGGGTTGCGTATTGGAGATTTTCGGAGTATCTTTTCCGATAGAACTGATTCCGATTCCCATGGGGGTGTATGTGTGATTGTGGGCATGGACTGGCTTAGTCGCTTTAGGGCTATGATCGATTGCGAGGGCCAGTGAGTGGTGGTTCGAACCCCAAGTAGGGGAGAATTGATTGTCTATGGCGAGGGTACCAGATTAGGATCAACGTTTTGTTCAACTGCCATGGCTCGACAGTACATTCAGCACGGGTGTGCGAGTTATCTAGCGTATGTGGTAGATACGCGGGCCAGAGATCATGTTTCAGTTTCAGAGGTTCCAGTGGTCAGGGAGTTTGCTGATGTGTTTCTGGAGGAGTTACCCGGAGTGCCTCCGGAGAGGCAGGTCGAGTTTAGGATCAACCTAGTGCCAAGTGCGACCCCTATCGCCAAGGCACCGTACCGGTTGGCACCACCAGAGATGCAGGAGTTGTCATCACAGCTGCAGGAACTGCTAGGGAAGCAGTTCATTCGTCCGAGCAGTTCCCCGTGGGGAGCACCGATACTCTTCGTCAGTTGCAGGGAGGATCTTGGTTCTCCACTCCCGAGGATAGATGATCTTTTCATTCAGTTGCAGGGAGCATCTTGGTTCTCCAAGATAGACATGAGGTCCGGGCACCATCAGGTCAGAGTCAGGGAGTGTGACAACCGTCAATTTCTGGTCAAGTCAAAGTCAAATAAAGTCAACAAGTCAAATCGGCCAACCTAGCTAACCCTTGTATATTAGGGTTTACATTATGTTCAAACGTTGTACAACTCGCTACACAAATACAAAGTATCACTTAGAGTTTTCACGTGTCCGGAAATTCTAAACCCTAATCAGGGCAAGTGATGAAAATACTCGATAAAACATTATTCCCTACCCCTCGGGAGCATATAACATTCATAACAAGGCTTAACAGAGTGTAAGAACCTTGCGTTACGAAGCCAAACACTCAAAAAGGTCACAAATGTAGTCTCTCTCAACCTCTTTCACTCTATCTCTCCCAAATCTCTCCAAGTATGTGAAATCTCTCCCAAATCTCTCTAAGTATGAGAAATCTCTCCAAGTATGTGAAATCTCTCCCAAATCACTCTAAGTATGAGAAATCTCTCCAAGTATGTGAAATTTCTCCCAAATCTCTCCAAGTATGTGAAATCTCTCCCAAATCTCTCTAAGCATGAGAAATCTCTCCAAGTATGTGAAATCTCTCCCAAATCTCTCTAAGTATGCGAAATCTCTCCAAGTATGTGAAATCTCTCCCAACTCTCTCCAAGTATGTGAAATCTCTCCCAAATCTCTCCAAGTATGTGAAATCTCTCCCAAATCTCTCTCAAAATCTCTCTCGGCTTCTTATAATCACTTGGGGCATCCCGACCCTTAATTTAGTCGAAAACCGCTCGAAAACAGAAGCTTACGCGAAAAACAGCTTTAAGGAGCCGAACCCTCTAAAGGAGCCGAAACCTCTTAAGGAGTCGAACCCTCTTAAGGAGCCCAACCCTCTTAAGGAGCCGAAACTCTTAAGGAGCTGAACCCTCTTAAGGAGCCGAAACCTCTTAAGGAGCCGAACCCTCTTAAGGAGCCGAAACCTCTTAAGTAGTCGAACCCTCTTAAAGAGCCGAACCTCTCTTAGGAACCGAAGCTACCCTTATGAACCGAACTTAGCCTCTGAACCGAAGCTTCTTAGAACCGAAACCTCATCAACAGCCGAAATGAACCGAAACCTCCTGCCTTCGGTCCGAGATACTCCACCTTCGGGTCCGACACTGCCTTCGCTTCCCACATAGTACCTTCGCATGCGAGACTTCTCGAATCAGCTTCTCTCGGTTCTCAGGGACCGAACCCTCCTCTCGGTTCTCATCAGACAAGCGAGCCTACCTTCGGTTCTAATGGATAGGACCGAACCTCCGACCCTGACCTCGCAGTTTCGCTTCTGCCTTCCCGGTTTTGCATCCTTTTAGCGTTTTGAGCCCGTTTTTCGTGATTTTAACGCGAGATTTTCACCCAAACTCGTATTTTAGCATAAGAGACCGTAAATATTCATATTTTAATCATATTTTGAGGAAAATTATTGCCTAAGAATAAAATCTAATTTGTAAGATATAGGGGTGGAGGTTGACTTTGCCTTTAAGTTATGACACAAGCAACCTCCCATACCCACTCCATGTCACTATTCATGCTTTATGTCACTATTCCCATCAGCCCTAGTCAACTATTTGTCCTTTCACCACCCCTCTCCAGCAAGATGTAATACTCAAAGATGGGAAACATCAATGTCTCTCCTCCCACTTTATTCACTCTTTCTCAAGGAGAACAAACACATCTCTCTCACTTTCTCTCTCTAAAATTCGAGATTTAAAGGCTGGTCTTGAGTTTTTCCTCCACATTTGGTAAGTATCTTCCTCTTACACTTAAATATTCTACTATCCTTCATCCAAATCATGGATTGCTTACACAAATATCATCACATTTGTTCATAGAACCTTCAAATCTTCAAGCATCTCCCAAGTGTTCTTGACTTGGAAACTCCTTTTCTCCATCATCCATCCTAAAAGATCACTCAAGGTGAGTTCATACCCCTATCTTTTCACGTTTTTCTTAAGTTTTAAGGGGGGGAATACAAGTTAAAACACCAAGAACACAACTAAACTCATCCAACAACTTTCATCAGAAAAGTTTAACTCCATTCACGGACTGTCTTGGTTAACTTGAACATTTCAGTTTTCAAAACTGTGTTAGGTGCAAATATTTCAGGTTCATACCTTTAAAATGACTACTTGCACATCTCCATACGATTTTTCTACAATTTATGGTGATTTTTACAAAACAACCTATCGTTTCAAGAACAAATCCGGACCAGTCTGTGATTATGGACATTTTTACACAAGTTAAATGTCTTTAAAAATCATAATAAAAATTAGAAACAAACTAGTAACATTTTCCAAACTCTGAGAATTTACGGATTCTGATTTTGACCTTTGATGATTTTTCTATAAATCCTTTAAGAACATGAATAGAAATGTTAGCACTAGAAAAATGTTATCAATTTCACTTACAACTTGTATCTTGTTGAGCAAGGTGTGTATCATTATGTGCATATATGTGTTATATTATATGTCATTTTGTCTTGGTATATTGACATACATCAGGAAACAAATGGATTTTTACCTCCACAAGTATGGTAATTAATTATAATAAACAAAGTTTATATCCATTGCATACAAACATTTTGATAAACTATTGTAAGTATAGTTTATGTTCACTACTACTACCACTATGTGATAAACTATAATAGGTATAGTTTATGATTCATTTACATAACGAACACTACTTTTACAAGAAAACTATACATTACAAACGTTTTGATAAACTATAATAGGCATAGTTTATGTTCATTTACATTACAAACAATTTGATAAACTATGATAAAGAATGTTTATGTTATACGAGCAAACTTCCTACGAAAGGTTTTATTTCTACATAAAAGAGTTTTCGGATCACCTCACGAAAATCTGTTAATGAATAACTTTGTGAGACATTCGCTTCACGTTACTTCCAAGGTAACGAAATCAAAAGTTCTGTAATTGTAACCAGAGTCTCTTAGAGGGAGAGCATGATAGTTGTGTATAGATCTATATTGGGATTGACACCCCACACCTCGCTGTTAGCTGCAGTAGGACCTCGAGGTCTACGGGTGACAAATGTCATAACAGTTCCGATGCCTGAAGAACGTCGTTTCAGGCCAACTAGGTCATAACATGGTTATAATAACTCACTTAGGGTATTTGCAAAACATAAGATTTACGCGGTGTTCTATCACTAAATCGTATTTATGACAACCTAAACTTGTGCATATTTTCATAAGTGCAGAAAACATGGATACAATTCTAGTCTTAGGATAGCTAAGACTACATCTCAACTAGAGTTGTAGGTTCCGGGTATAATTGTTGAGGGTATAAGTTGGAGTTATATAAGAGTTCAGTCACAAATCGACTTAGCATTGGTGGGTCCGCCCTATTTCCTGTTCCTTGTTTGGTTGTGGGCCTAGGGCAGACCCATTATATTCGACAGTTTATTTAACTTTAATTTTATATAACTTATATAAATTGGGTGATTATAGAAGGAATCTATGGATCTTTTAGATTATATTATTTCCTAACATAGAAACTTCCATTTCACATCTCACAAAGAAAATATTGGATTTTATGGAATCACACTCATTCTCTTTTACAAAGGAAAAACAATTTCTTCCTCAAATAAAAATCTTATGAACTCACCAACTTAATTGTTGACACTTTTCCAAAACTACTTGTATTCTCAGGAAATCAGTGAAACAGGAAATCAACAGCATTTTGAGGATGGGACGTTAAATCGTCAAACAGTTCATTTTGTCATCATAATGTAATTGATTTTGAACATGTAAACATATACTATGGTGTAACCTTTTCAATTATATTTATGATGGTTGTATTTACTTTGAGCACTATTATACTCGTTGTTGTGATACTATACATAAAGTCCTCCATCCCCGGACGTTTCCGCCATCCTTGGTTTGGGGGCGTGATAGATATGTATCAGAGAATTGTTTATAGTGAACTAAGTATATCGAACCACATTAGATATACAAACTATAAATGCATTGGGACTAAAGTCTCTGATTAAACATTTTCAAATAACTATACTTTTAGAAATAAATAGTTTCTTGTTAAAAGTATACATGCATGCATACATACTAAGGTCAGCATCATACTAGAACAAAACAAAAGTGGTGATTGTTGAACGGCACAAGTAGGCTTGGGGATGTATAGTCAGGTCTGGGAATGACATAGCCTAATCAACTATGTCTATCCCAGAAGTGATTAGCATATGCCCGGGAATGATTGTGGTGTTGCAACAAGTCTAAAAACTTATCTACAAAGAAACATTGAAAACATAAGACAAACATTAAAATACTATAGGAGTATTTTGTGCTACTATAACTAACTTATGTGAAAACTAAAGACCCCTATTAGTAGGTCTATAATGACTGAGTGCATACACTAAGGTTATATATAATTAAAGATATTATAGACTCAAAATCTATGACTATTGCTCTACTTCCTGTTCCTTGTTTGGTTGTGGACTTAGAGTAGAGTCATTTATTCGAAGGTCTATTCTATCTCAGATTATGTATAACTGGTATGCACTATGTGATTATAGACGTGAATAATAAGCATCACCCCTATAATTAATTGTAGGATTAGACGTCTATTAATTATCTCTCCTACCCCTATTCTCGCACTAACAACATGGCAAAAGCTCAACTACCAGGAGACCCCTATTCTTCCTAATAAAAAAATGGTGGTTGGATCAGAGAGAAATTCGAAGAGGATCCTGATGAAATAATAGAGGAAGACCCCGAAGACAAATCGGAAGAGGAGCTAGAGGAAGAGAAACTGAAGGAAAACAAAGGAAAAAGAAGAAATGAGAAAAGACCCCGACGAGGCTCCCATGGTCCGACACCTCGATAACCCGTAGATCTACAGAGACGGAGTTAGGAACAAGGTTAACACCCTCCCTATGACATGGATAAGGCTTCTACAACCTCAACAGAGGAGGATTGGTAGACAAGGCTCTCCTTGTCATAATACGCTGCATCACTCACTTGAGCATACAAACACGAGCATCGGTCAGCCGAAATCATGGAGGTTGGCGCTACCACCAAGATCACCGTAATTCGCCTTCGTCACCTGGATGGAGACCATGAACAGATCGGAAACCACATCAAAGCCTTCAGAGGGAAGTGACCTCAACGCGAGCCGAAATTAGGAGTATCGGGAAATTCACATAGCGTTAGAGAAAGCGCGTGGCAAAAGCAGAACATCAAATGGCAGAAGCCAGGACAGAGGATAAGACAATGCAGACTTTCATGTCTTCATTCTATGGCCCACGAAACATCACCCGCCACGAGTAGTGTGTACACTAATGACGTATCATTACAGGCTCAAACTCCTGGAGTGCGTTTGAAACACTACCCCGTCCTATACATGAATTCGACCCTTCAAATTAGAGACTTCACTATTCAAGGGGTCGTGTCGCTGTCAAAATTTTTCCCATTACATTAACAAAAACGTAGACCTGTTATAAGGTCAAATTTTCCTGAACCCTATGCACCAGATTATATCAATAAAATGGGCATGCGTTTCATTTCATTAGGAGTTTACCATACATTTCATAACTTGGTATTACAAACGATTTGCTTACGGTGACTCTGAGATTACTTAATGTATACCTCAAGATTATGTGTAACTAAGAGACGATCGGCTTAGAAATGATGAGTCCGCCTTGGGTCCTGTTCCTTGTTTGGTTGTGGACTTAGGGCAGACTCATTAAGTTCAACGGCCTATTAAACTTTCATTACACACAATTGGTATACATCGGGTGATCTTAGGAGTGGATCAGGCATGGAAAAAATCACAAGGTTACATTCGAGTCACTACTAAAATCATAAATTTATTCATATGGACTTTCTTTATGAATTGCATGCAAGATACTTTTAAGTCGGATCGTAATACAGAAAAATCTAGTTCAATAACATCCGACTTGTCACTGCTATTGGAAACTTACCGTCTGTTCGTCTTTACAAACTTATGACGGAACTAAGATAACTTAGTTTAAACTACACTCGACTTATACCACTACTAAAAGACTTACATCCATTACGTCGTTAAACCTTATGGTTGAAAGATGTCTTCTTCGTAGACCTATGGGGTGCGATCATACCAGCACTAATGCACCGGATCCCATCAGAACTCCGCAGTTAAGCGTGCTTGGGCGAGTATAGTACTAGGTTGGACAAACTTAACACACGTACAAAACTTACCCACCACCATAACCCCGTCCCAAGAATGTTTAGCAGAAATATTGAGAATAGTTCAGCAAAGTGCGAAATTTACATATGTGTATATAAATCATAAGAATGTATCTAGTAATAATCATCACTGCTCACGAGATCGTTTCTCGCCATGCAACAGAATTATGTCTTCACAAGGAGGTAACCAGTCAACTAGCAAGGCACCAATTCTGCAGATAGACTCTACAACTTTTCAAGTTGCAGTCACAGCAGCCGTGACAGCCGCCATGGCGCAAATCAATGCTAACAATGCCCGCGGAGGTGGAAGAAGTGTCGGAAATACTAATTGCTGTAACAATAAGGGACACCAGCGAGTGTCTACCAACAAAGACGCCTCAGACCACAAACCTAAGAGTAATAAACGAAAGTTTTGGAACAAAAAGGAGCGCAACCTATCTCAAAGATTCGCTAAAAGACAACAACCCATGGCCGCCCCTGCCATTACAACAGCAGTCATGACACATGCCTCGGCATCAGCCACAACAATTGTCACCCAAGCACCGGCCAGACCATATAATGGATCACTCCCAGAATGCAACAAGTGTAACTTCCATCATACTGGGGTTTGCTGGGAGATGCATTGCAAAAATTGCAACAGGAAGGGACACACTGTCCGTTTCTGTAAGGCACCGGCGCAACCTATCAACCAGGTCCCCAGCATTGGAATAAGCCGAGCTTGTTACAAATGTGGTGAAACGGGACACTTTAAGAGAGACTGTCTTAGGACAAGGAAGACTGGTGATGGTGGAAGGGTGCTTATGATCACCGCTGAAGAAACCACCCCGGAACCGCCCGTAAATACCAGTACGTGTTTCTAACATCAACGTTTAGATTTTAAATTTTTTTTACTAAAACTTAGCATCGATTAAAGTATATCAACCATAAACCTCGAGAACACGACAAAACCCGAATAAGTCTTATCTCCTATATAAAAACATAGGGTTTTTACTAGTGAATCTATGATGGCTAGTGTAAACATTATGGCCATATATCATTAAGATTCTATGGACGTAGAATGTGTAATTCCGCCTTATTTCCCGTTCCTTGTTTGGTTGTGGGCTTAAGGCTGAGTCACTCATTCGACTGCCCTTGTAATCTCAAGGATATACGACTAGTTTACACCAAGCGATTATAAAAGATCTGATAGGACTTATATTCCAAATTTCATCACAAATTGTTGAAGCATTCGTAATACTAGTACTCGCTAATTTCATTATAAAATATTCGGAGTAGTAATACCAAGTATAAAGCGGAGAGCATAAAGGCACACATAGAATACACTATCATTCTAAAACAATAACTCCTTTTAAATCGACTTAGCTCAAGTTACAGTAAGAAATTCCCAGGGTCGCCATTTAACATCAGGCTATTTGGTCCCCACCATATCAAATTCTTGTACTGCGAAAAGTTCCCCCATCTTTTCTCCAAATTCTTGAAGTCCCAGTCAAAACACTAATTTCGGGACAAAATTCTTTCTAACGGGGGGATGATGTGACAACCGTCAATTTCTGGTCAAGTCAAAGTCAAATAAAGTCAACAAGTCAAACCGGCCAACCTAGCTAACCCTTGGATATTAGGGTTTACATTATGTTCAAACGTTGTACAACTCGCTACATTAATACAAAGTATCAATAAGAGTTTTCACGTGTCCGGAAATTCTAAACCCTAATCAGGGCAAGTGATGAAAATACTCGATAAAACATTATTCCCTACCCCTCGGGAGCATATAACATTCATAACAAGGCTTAACAGAGTGTAAGAACCTTGCGTTACGAAGCCAAACACTCAAAAAGGTCACAAACGTAGTCTCTCTCAACCTCTTTCAGTCTATCTCTTCCAAATCTCTCCAAGTATGTGAAATCTCTCCCAAATCTCTCTAAGTATGAGAAATCTCTCCAAGTATGTGAAATCTCTCTCAAATCTCTCTAAGTATGAGAAATCTCTCCAAGTATGTGAAATCTCTCCCAAATCTCTCTAAGTATGAGAAATCTCTCCAAGTATGTGAAATCTCTCCCAAATCTCTCCAAGTATGTGAAATCTCTCCCAAATCTCTCTAATTATGAGAAATCTCTCCAAGTATGTGAAATATCTCCCAAATCTCTCTAAGTATGAGAAATCTCTCCAAGTATGTGAAATCTCTCCCAAATCTCTCAAAGTATGTGAAATCTCTCCCAAATCTCTCCAAGTATGTGAAATCTCTCCCAAATCTCTCTAAGTATGAGAAATCTCTCCAAGTATGTGAAATCTCTCCAAGTATGTGAAATCTCTCTCAAAATCTCTCTCAACTTCTTATAATCACTCGGGGCATCCTGACCCTTAATTTAGTCGAAAACCACTCGAAAACGGAAGTTTACGCGAAAAACAGCTTTAAGGAGCCGAAGCCTCTTAAGGAGCCGAACCCTCTTAAAGAGCCGAACCTCTCTTAGGGACCGAAGCTACCCTTATGAACCGAACTTAGCCTCTGAACTGAAGCTTCTCAGAACCAAAACCTCATCAACAGCTGAAATGAACCGAAACCTCCTGCCTTCGGTCCGAGATACTCCACCTTCGGGTCCGAGACTGCCTTCGCTTCCCACATAGTACCTTCGCATGCGAGACTTCTCGAATCAGCTTCTCTCGGTTCTCAGGGACCGAACCCTCCTCTCGGTTCTCATCAGACAAGCGAGCCTACCTTCGGTTCTAATGGATAGGACCGAACCTCCGACCCTGACCTCGCAGTTTCGCTTCTGCCTTCCCGGTTTTGCATCCTTTTAGCGTTTTGAGCCCGTTTTCGTGATTTTAACGCGGGATTTTCACCCAAACTCGTATTTTAGCATAAGAGACCCTAAATATTCATATTTTAATCATATTTTGAGGAAAATCATTGCCTAAGAATAAAATCTAGTTGGTAAGATATAGGGGTGGAGTGTTGACTTTGCCTTTAAGTTATGACACAAGCAACCTCCCATACCCACTCCATGTCACTATTCATGCTTTATGTCACTATTCCCATCAGCCCTAGTCAACTATTTGTCCTTTCACCACCCCTCTCCAGCAAGATGTAATACTCAAAGATGGGAAAAATCCATGTCTCTCCTCCCACTTTATTCACTCTTTCTCAAGGAGAACAAACACATCTCTCTCACTTCTCTCTCTAAAATTCGAGATTTAAAGGCTGGTCTTGAGTTTTTCCTCCACATTTGGTAAGTATCTTCCTCCTACACTTAAATATTCTACTATCCTTCATCCAAATCATGGATTGCTTACACAAATATCATCATATTTGTTCATAGAACCTTCAAATCTTCAAGCATCTCCCAAGTGTTCTTGACTTGGAAACTCCTTTTCTCCATCATCCATCCTAAGAGATCACTCAAGGTGAGTTCATACCCTATCTTTTCACGTTTTTCTTAAGTTTTAAGGGGGGGGGGGGGGGGGAATACAAGTTAAAACACCAAGAACACAACTAAACTCATCCAACAAATTTCATCAGAAAAGTTTAACTCCATTCACGGACTGTCTTGGTCAACTTCAACATTTCAGTTTTCAAAACTGTATTAGGTGCAAATAGTTCAGGTTCATTCCTTTAAAATGACTACTTGCACATCTCCATACGATTTTTCTACATATTATGGTGATTTTTACAAAACAGCCTATCGTTTCAAGAACAAATCCGGACCAGTCTGTGAGTATGGACATTTTTACACAAGGTAAATGTCTTTAAAAATCATAATAAAAATTAGGAACAAACCAGAAACATTTTCCAAACTCTCAGAATTTACGGATTCTGATTTGGACCTTTGATGATTTTTCTATAAATCCTTTAAGAATAGGAATAGAAATGTTAGCACTAGAAAAATGTTATCAATTTCACTTACACCTTGTATCTTGTTGAGCAAGGTGTATATCATTATGTGCATATATGTGTTATATTATATGTCATTTTGTCTTGGTATATAGACATACATCAGGAAACAAATGGATTTTTACCTCCACAAGTATGGTAATTAATTATAATAAACAAAGTTTATATCCATTACATACAAACATTTTGATAAACTATTGTAAGTATAGTTTATGTTCACTACTACTACCACTATGTGATAAACTATAATATGTATAGTTTATGATTCATTTACATAACAAACACAACTTTTACAAGAAAACTATACATTACAAACGTTTTGATAAACTATAATAGGCATAGTTTATGTTCATTTACATTACAAACAATTTGATAAACTATGACAAAGAATGTTTATGTTATACGAGCAAACTTCCTACGAAAGGTTTTATTTCTACATAAAAGAGTTTTCGGATCACCTCACGTAAATCTGTTAATGAATAACTTTGTGAGACATTCGCTTCACGTTACTTCCAAGGTAACGAAATCAAAAGTCATGTAATTGTAACCAGAGTCTCTTAGAGGGAGAGCGTGATAGTTGTGTATATATCTATATTGGGATTGACACCCCATACCTCGATGTTAGCTGCAGTAGGACCTCGAGGTCTACGGGTGACAAATGTCATAACAGTTCCGACGCCTGAAGAACGTCGTTTCAGGCCAACTAGGTCATAGCATGGTTATAATAACTCACTTAGGGTAATCGCAAAACATAAGATTTACGCAGTGTTCTATCACTAAATCGTATTTATGACAACCTAAACTTGTGCATATTTTCATAAGTGCAGAAAACATGGATACAATTCTAGTCTTAGGATAGCTAAGACTACATCTCAACTAGAGTTGTAGGTTCCGGGTATAATTGCTGAGGGTATAAGTTGGAGTTATATAAGAGTTCAGTCACAAATCGACTTAGCATTGGTGGGTCTGCCCTATTTCCTGTTCCTTGTTTGGTTGTGGGCCTAGGGCAGACCCATTATATTCGACAGTTTATTTAACTTTAATTTTATATAACTTATATACACTGGGTGATTATAGAAGGAATCTATGGATCTTTTAGATTACATTATTTCCTAACATAGAAACTTCCATTTCACGTCTCATAAAGAAAATATTGGATTTTCTGGAATCACACTCATTCTCTTTTACAAAGGAAAAACGATTTCTTCCTCAAATAAAAATCTTATGAACTCACCAACTTAATTGTTGACACTTTTCCAAAACTACTTGTATTCTCAGGAAATCAGTGAAACAGGAAATCAACGGCATTTTGAGGATGGGACGTTAAATCGTCAAACAGTTCATTTTGTCATCATAATGTAATTGATTTTGAACATGTAAACATATACTATGGTGTAACCTTTTCAATTATATTTATGATGGTTGTACAGGGAGGAGGACGTGGATAAGACCGCATTTCGAACTCATTATGGACATTACGAGTTCGTGGTGATGCCTTTTGGTCTCACCAATGCGCCCGCAGTATTTATGGACCTGATGAACCGGGTCTGCAGATCGATGCTCGATCGCTCGGTCATAGTGTTCATAGATGATATCTTGATGTATTCCAATAACCCGAGAGCAGCATGAGAAGCATCCGCGGGAGTTATTGGGAGTTCTGAGGTGAGAACGGCTTTATGCCAAGTTCTCGATATGCGAGTTTTGGTTTCGAGAGGTCCAGTTCCTGTGTCACACCCCCGAACCAGACGGCGGAAACGTCCGAGGGCTCGTGTGACTTACATTGAAATATCATCACAATGAATATACATGAAACATAACATAAGTATCACCATGCATTAATACATTACAACCGTCATTGTTCACATCAAGTACATTGTTTACATTACATAATCCAAAACATAAATTGTTTATCGATTGACATTACACTAAAGACATTTCAGAAACACGCTTGATAATTCTTCAATCTAACGGTTACCTGAGAACACAAGTTATTTTGAAAACGGTCAACATATATAATGTTGGTGAGTTCATAAGCAGGTTTGATGTAAAAATGTTTTGTATTGTTTGTAAAACCCAGAAAATCCGATATTTTCTGTAACAAAAACTGTTTACGAAAAAGGTGTGATGATCCATAAGTATACGCGTATATGATTTCAAAGCATGTAAAAGTGAAATGCCTTTCATAATGGTTCCTTGTATCATAGTTGTTGTAACTAGGAGTGAAAAATGTCGTTCCCCGGAAAAATGATGTTTTCCGATTTAAATAGTATGATAGTTTTGTATTATTGTATAATCACTTTGAATCGTCACACCGTATGAATATGATTTCCCACGATTACTTAGATGGTAATGGATCTCTATGTGAGTCGTTATAACCATGCATAATAATGACTAATTCGCCTGTCTTGGCATTTTATCGAATGCCGGTTTTGAATTAAGATTTTATCACCCTAGACTGGCCGAGTCTAACTGTAGCGAACAACTCAGGTGTGGGGGAGTCACCCCCGTATAGATCTATACACAAACTCTCGCTCTCCCTCCAGGAGACTCTGATTATAACTACAGACTACGACTGACACTTATTGGTGCCACCCGTTATTTCTCACTAAATCCAAATGAAATTGAATAACATTGTTTTATAACCCGATTTATGTTTACGTGAATATAAGGTAAGCCTAACAGACAAGAAAGAGGACAACGGAGGCCCACTAACTTTGTATGTTATTACAGGTTGTCGAGTATGCTACGGACACGTTATAGCCCATTAAGCATATGATGAATGTTTAGGACCATATTAGCAATGCAAATGGGCCGCTAAGGCCCAATAGCATGTCGAAGCTAATAAAGGTCCGTCGGACATGTAATTGGGTCACCAAGGCCCAATATACATGTTTTGTTTATATTGGGCCCAATAATCGATATTGGACCCAATCCTCGAATGGTTTATCTGTTTTGTCGTTAAATTGTAGTATATGATTTAGAATACACTTAGTGTTTACTTTTTGACGTTAAAAATACTCAGTGTTGTTTATAACGATATTTTTAGTTTTTATAAAAATACCATTTTTAAACCTTCTTGTTGTAAAATTTTATATCTTTGATCAAATTCTTTTAGAATTTACATATTTGGCTCAAAATGTTTATTTGATCATTTCAGTCCCTTTTTCATATAAAATTTACATTTTCAGCTCTTAATGGTACAAAATGACACTTTTAGTCCTTTTTGATGAAAAATGACATTTTAGTCCATTAGATTATTTCACTTGGCATTTTCAGCCCAAATAAGATCTTAAATTATAATTTAAGCCCAAAATACCACTTTTGACGTTTTCAGCCCTTATTTGCTATAAATTTACATTTTTGGCCTAAAATCTAAAAACTTTGCATTATTAGTCCAATTTAGCGAAAAACGTCATTTTCATCCCTTGAACTTAATTCATTCACGTATTTGACTTTGTACTTTGATAACTTTACAATTTTAGTCCCAAACTTCCATATTTTCGCAAATTTGGGCCCAAAAACCGTTGGGGCCCAAATATAAGCCCAATAAGCAAAATGTTATGTTTTTGGTCCTTTGAGAAGTTTTATTTCCATAAAAATCATATTTTATATAGATATATACCATATTATCCTTGTAAAATCGAAAATGTCATCTTTTAACCAAATCTTTGTTATTTTTGCAAAAATGACATCTATGACAATCTTGGCCTTGTTTTTCACCTTTTAAACATAAAGATTCTTAGATCTTTGAAATATGTTGTTTATTTTGTTATTGTTCATGTATCCTTCACACTTTAGCTATAGATTTTGAGATATAGCAAGTAATATCATATTTTTACAACACAAACCAAAGAAATCACATATAACAAGCATACACACATAGATCAACACATAATACTTGTATTCTCCCCCAAAAACAAGTAAAAACCGAAAACAAGGGGGTATGAACTCACCTTGGGGTTTGTTGGCTCGGTTTTGAGGAGGATGTGGAGAGATTTTTGGTCCTAGCTACAACTTGGAGGTACTTTTGAACTTAGAGGAGTTCTAGGAAGTTAGATCATGAAACAAAGCTATGTAAGAAGGAGTTTTAGTAATAAGTTTGAAGTAGATGTTTGTGTTTGATACCAACTTACCAAAGGTTGAAGAAAACTTGATGAAGATCCTTAAGAACCCAAGCAACTTCGAGATTTTGAGGGAAGAAGGAAGATGTTCTTGAGAGAATTTGGAAATTGTTTGAAAGTGAAAATTTGGCGTGGATGTGTGGTGCTCTCGGCCGAGGATAAGAAGAGAGGAGAGAGAAAGAGATGTAATGTTCACCTAGATGCATGAGACATCATGCCTTGATATCCTTTGGATAAAAATGATGTGTCAAGACTTAATAATACCCATTAATCCTCCATAAACCCCCTTTTTTTTAACTTGGGCCGAAATGGGCCAAAGAAAGAAGGAATGAGTTAGTTTGGCCCACTTCAATTCTTGGTTTGAGATCATGAGGTTTATAGAAAAATTTTCGGCCCATTGGGCCTTTAGGGTAGTTCACGGCCCAAATTGTATAAAAGAATGGTTTTATGGCCCATTAAAGCTAATTGAGTCAATTATGGCCCAATAAGGCTTCTTGGAGCAGTTTATTCCATTTTAGGCCCAATATGGCCCAAAATGTTAAGTCTTATGAAAGTGGGTTGAATTAGAGCCCAATTAAGAGTTCTAAGCCCAAACTAGTCAAATTGGAGACTTATTGGTCCATTAGGCCCAATAAGAAAATCCTAGTCCATATTGGACTTAAACCGGGATTTTTAGGGTTTCCAATCTTTTGTTGACTATTTGAAGTGTTTGTATAGAGTGTTTGATGGAATTTTGGTGTCATTGAATGAACATCATGCATGTTTTCAAATTTTTGGTTACAAATGTTATCATCAGTATTGTTACAAAAGCATAGAATTCCTGGTTGTGACATCATCCCCCCGTTAAAGGGAATTTCGTCCCGAGATTCTCTTTGAAGCTAGGTTTGAGAATACGAGAATAAGTGAGGGTACTTTTGCTTCATCTGGTCTTCGCGTTCCCATGTGAATTCCGGTCCACGCTTTGCGTTCCATCGAACCTTCACAATCGGAATGCGACTTTGCCTAGTACGCTTCACTTCCCTGTCCATGATTTCAACTGGTTCCTCGATGAACAGGAGATTCTCGTTGATTTTGATTTCTTCCAATGTGATGACGAGAGTTTCATCGGATCAACACTTTTTCAAATTGGAAACATGGAACACGGGGTGTACGCTGCTGAGCTAACCAGGTAGCTGCAGCCTATAGGCTACTGGACCGATTCGGGCAAGAATCTCGAATGGCCCAATATGTCGTGGGCTTAGTTTTCCCCGTTTCCCGAAACGAATCACCCCTTTCCAGGGAGAGACCTTTAACAACACTCGATCCCCGACTTGAAATTCTAAGGGCTTTCTCCGTTTATCAGCATAGCTCTTCTGTCGGTCTCGTGATGCTTGAAGTCGAGCTCTGATTTGAACTATCTTCTCTATCGTTTCACGTATGATTTCTGGCCCTGTTAAAGCATTGTTTAGTGTCTGTCCTCTTGCTAGCTGAGTTTCACCTACCTCAGCCCAACACAACGGTGATCTATATTTACGACCATATAATGCTTTGAAGGGAGCAACTTTAATGCTCGTGTGATAACTATTATTGTACTAAAATTCAATCAAAGGTAAGTGGGTATCCCACAACCTTCTGAAGTCTATCACACATGCTCGAAGCATATCTTCAAGCGTTTGAATGGTTCGCTCACTTTGACCATCCGCCCGTGGGTGGTAAGCAGTGCTCATGTCGAGTTGTGTTCCCATAGCCTTTTGTAGTGATTGCTAAAAGTGTGAAGTGAATCTACTATCTCGATCTGAGATGATAGATATTGGCACTCCATGGAGTCTCACAATTTCCTTGATGTAGATTCTCGTCAATTGTTCCATCTTGTATGACTCCTTTATTGGCAGGAAATGGGCGGGTTTTGTCAACCTATCGACTATCACCCATATGGCATCCAATCCATCAGTTGACTTGGGTAGTTTGGTCACAAAGTCCATGGTAACCCTTTCCCATTTCCACTCGGGTATTACCGGCTGTTGTAATAGTCCCGAGGGCTTTTGATATTCTACCTTCACTTTAGCGCAAGTGAGGCACTTGCCAACGTAAGTGGCAATTTCTGCCTTCATGTTAGGCCACCAATAATATTGCTTGATATCCAGGTACATTTTATCTGAACCCGGATGGATGGAGTATCGTGTCTTATGAGCCTCATTCATGACTACCTCTCTGAATCCCCCAAGTTTAGGGACCCAAATTCGGTTCATGAAATAATATGTTCCATTCTCCTTGACTTCGAAATTCTTTTCCATTCCACGTAACGCTTCGCTTGTTATGTTTTCTGTCTTCATGGCATCAAACTGATTTTCTTTGATTTGCGAGAATAGATGGGATTGAATGGTTATCGAAAGAGTTTTCACACGACGATTCGAGTATTCTTTTCGACTCAAGGCATCAGCTACCACGTTATCCTTGCCTGGGTGGTACTTGATTTCACACTTATAATCGTTTAGCAGCTCAACCCATCTTCGCTGCCTCATGTTTAACTCTTTTTGATTCAATATGTGTTGGAGGCTTTTGTGGTCAGTGAAAATGGTGCACTTTGTACCGTAAAGGTAGTGCCTCCAAATATTCAAAGCAAAGACCACAACTCCCAATTCGAGATCATGGGTGGTATAATTCACCTCATGTTTCTTTAGTTATAGGGATGCATAAGCTATCACCTTCCCACGCTGCATGAGTACACAGCCTAAACCCTGATTCGAAGCATCGCAGTAAACTACAAAGTCCTCAGTTCCCTTTGGTAATGATAGTACTGGTGCACTACAGAGAGCTCGTTTCAGAGTTCGGAAGGCAACCTCCTGCTTTTCTGTCCATTCGAATGGTGCGCCCTTTTGTGTAAGCATGGTAAGAGGCTTGGCTGTTCTGGAGAAGTTCTAGATGAATCTTCTGTAATAGCCTGCGAGACCCAGAAATTGACGCATTTCTGTGGGTGTCGTTGGGACTGCCCATCCTTCAATAGCTTTGATCTTAGAAGGGTCCACATGTATCCCTTCTTGTCTGACAACATGACCTAAAAGGTTTACGCTACGGAGCCAGAACTCACACTTAGAGAGTTTTGCGTACAACTTTTCGGCTTGCAGGGTTTCCAAGATTTTTCGGAGATGTCGACTATGTTCTTCTTCGCTTCGAGAATAGATCAGGATATCGTCAATGAAAACAATTACGAAGTTGTCAAGGAATGGTCGGCAAACTCGATTCATCAGGTCCATAAATGCGGCAGGGGCATTCGTTAGACCGAAGGGCATTACAACAAATTCATAATGTCCATAGCTAGTTCGGAAAGCGGTCTTGGGGATACCCTCCTCCCGGACCTTGAGTTGATGATAGTCGGATCCCAGATCTATCTTAGATAAGTAATTTGCTCCTTGAAGCTGGTCGAATAGATCATCGATTCGTGGAAGTGGGTAGCGATTTGATAGTGAGCTTATTCAGCTCTCTATAGTCGATGCACATCCTAAAGGATCTGTCCTTCTTTTTAACAAAAAGGACCGGAGCTCCCTAAGGCGAGAAGCTGGGTCGGATGAATCCTTTGTTCAAGAGTTCGCTGAGTTGGCTTGACAATTCTTGCATCTCCGCAGGAGCCAACCTATAGGGCGATTTGGCGATGGGTGTAGCTCCTGGTACAAGGTCGATTCGGAACTCGACTTGTCTTTCTGGGGGTATCCTCGGAAGATCTTCAGGAAAGATGTCAGGGAAGTCGCAAGCCACTGGGATGTTTCGAATATTAATCTCTTCCTTGGATTTATCCACAACGTGAGCCAGAAACGCAAAGTCTCTCTTTTGTAGACACTTTTGTGCCTTAATACATGAGATAAGACGAAGGTTCGTACTGGGTTTGTCTCCGTATATGATTAGGGTTTCATGGTTAGGGAGATGAAGGCGAACGTCCTTCTCGTGACACATAATTTCAGCATGATGGGGGCTCAACCAATCCATGTCGATAATCACATCAAAACTCCTAATAGTTACAGGCATCAAGTTTATTTGAAATGCGTGGTGATTTAAGGTTAGGGTACATCCTACGTAGATTTCCCCAGCTGATTCTGTTTTCCCATTAGTCATTTCCACCGTAAAGGTTTCATTAAGCTTCCGGGGTTGTTGTTTTAGCAAATGTTTGAATTTATTACTAACAAAACTCCGCTCTGCCCCGGTATCAAACAGGATGCATGCATATGTGTTGTTAAGGAGAAACGTACCAGTGACAACAGCGGGATCCTGAACCGCTTCCCCTTGGCCCATGGTAAGCACTCTCCCTGCTCCTCCATTCCCTTGGTTGTTGACATTGGGGCAGTTTCGACGGAAATGCCCAGTCCTTCCACATCCATAACAGGTGTGGCTAGCCCCAGCGTTGTTGCCGTTGTTTTTGTTGTTTTTGTTGTTGTTTCCCTGTTGCTGGTTCTGGGGAGGATAAGTCCTACAGTATCTTGCCGCATGACCCTTTCGGTTGCAACTGGTACAGCGCATCTCCCTGCATTCACCATTGTGATGGAGATTGCACTTGTTGCACTTTGGGAGATTTCCGGAATACTGCTTAGGGGCACTTGGGGTGGATGAGGCTGGAGCATGTGGTGTGGAGGGAACTTGGGTGGTTGCAGCATGAACTGTCACTGTTTGTTGTTTCTTTGACGACTCTGAACCTTGTCGTCCTTTCCGCTTGTTATCCTTTCCCTTCTTTTTGTCGCTCTCCTTCTTGTTTTCCGTTTCCCCAGCTTTTTCGCTTTTCTTGTTGTTGTGGTCGTACAACTTCTTGCCCAACCTCTTGGCACTTTCAAAGGTTTCAGGATTTACTGCTATCACGTTTCCTTGAATTGGGGGGGGGGGGTTAATCCCCAGATGAATCGTTCGATTTTCTTTCCTTCCGAAGTAATCATGCCAGGGCACAACAGAGACAGTTCACTAAACCTTGATATGTAGGCATCTATGTCATAGTTTCGGACGGTGAGATTCCATAACTCTTGCTCCATTTTCTAAACCTCGCCACGCGGGCAGTATTCAACCATTAGCATTTCTTTCAATTCCGTCCATGGCATGACATTAGCCACCGTAAGAGTCATAGCCTCCACATGTCCATTCCACCAGGTGAGGGCTTGATCAACAAATGTACATGTTGCAAACTTCACCTTGACTTCTTCAGGGCATCCGCATATCTCGAACACCAATTCCACCTTTTCAATCCATCTTTTCAGGGTTATTACTCCCCCTATGACATTAAAGGTTTGTGGCTTGGCGTTGGTGAAATCTTTGTAAGAGCATGTCTTGGTAGGTCCTTGGTTCATCCCGTTGTTTGAACTTCCGGCCCCCTGTCCGTTGCCTCCACCATTGTTTCCATTGTGAATCTGCGCCGGTGCTGCTGTGACTGTAGCAGATACAGCTGCTTGAAATGCAACTGAGTTGATTTCTGGTGGTGGCGGTGGTTGATTGTTTCCACGGTTTGGTCTTTGCGGCATCTTGCTGTTATGGAACAGAAAGATGTTGAGTACGTGTTGTATTTAAATTGGGAATTCCGTGAATCGATTGTGCATCTAAGTGGTTCCATATATTTGCACCAAACAATAAGAATATAAAACACATAGCAGATAACAACATCACGATAAAACACATAATATCTCCCACTAATAATATACGTACTTTGATACATGAAAATTTGCCCGAAAGGGCATACATAAGGGTACAAAGTTCGGCAGCATAACGACTCTATGAGTAGTGTAATCACTTAAACATGGAGTCGGTAGTACATAACATGGTAAACATAAGATAACATAGTAACACTGGTAGTTGGTAAGGCTGGTCCTAATCACGACGAGATGCATCGGGGGGGGGGGTGCTGTAGATGTGGATGCTCCCTGAAGTCGATCCACCTGTCGCTCCATGTCTCGAAGTCGGGCCTCCCACATCTCCTGTCTCATGTGGAATTCCCTGATAACTTCCTGCGTTTCCTGCTCGGCCCTTGCAACTCTCTCTCGCATCTGATGCATGTGGTCAGCAGTGTTCTGAGCTAGGTTGTCGGTATCCCTCAATCGTCTTACCACAACAGGAAGTGCTCGGTCTGCCGGTCCTCCATCCCTCAGGTCATAGAATTCCCTCTCCATGCCGTACGGGGGTCGCTAACCTTGCTGCCTACTCCATATCCAAATGTCAACTCCCCATGGGGGTGTAGGGCCATTAGGGCCCATCCGATGTGCTGCCACCCTAACTGGAAATGGTGGGTTGATGACTACGGACTCTGCGTCCGAGTCATCGTCACTATTGTCGCTAGATTCTTCCCCTCCAGAGTCAGCCACAGGCTCCGCAAGTCCGTCTTCGATCCCATCCCCTTGTTCCTCCTCGGGTTCCTCCTCAGACTCCTCTTCAGGTTCCTCCTCAAGCCATCCGTTATTCCCCTGATTAGGAAAATACGAATCTCCAGGAAGATGGAAGCCAGCCATACTGTCTTCAAGAGGGTATATAAATAAACCATTATTATTCCTAATATATTTTAGTTATTATTAAAATTGGTTTGATGTTCTCCTCTTGGTTATCAAAAGGGTATGCCTTAGGTTTACTGACCATCGCGATCGCTCCAGGGCATGTGATAGTAGTATTTTGAAGGAAATGTAGTTGATCGGGCTACATTCATCCCTAATACAACTGTGAACAGTCCTGGCTTAACCGAGATGTCAGGATTTCCCAATGTCTTATTTGAATTGTTATTATGTTTATTTTTCTAAGTCGCACAAGTAAGAGTGTTTATTATTATATTTTATTTGTTTTGTTCAGAGTTATTTAGTCCCTCTTTGGGTTTATAGTTGCATATCAATGTGTGGTTAGATATGCCAGTTCACTATAAACAAAGCTCTGATACCAACCTGTCACACCACCGAACCAGACGGCGGAAACGTCCGAGGGCTCGTGTGACTTACATTGAAATATCATCACAATGAATATACATGAAACATAACATAAGTATCACCATGCATTAATACATTACAACCGTCATTGTTCACATCAAGTACATTGTTTACATTACATAATCCAAAACATAAATTGTTTATCGATTGACATTACACTAAAGACATTTCAGAAACACGCTTGATAATTCTTCAATCTAACGGTTACCTGAGAACACAAGTTATTTTGAAAACGGTCAACATATATAATGTTGGTGAGTTCATAAGCAGGTTTGATGTAAAAATGTTTTGTATTGTTTGTAAAACCCAGAAAATCCGATATTTTCTGTAACAAAAACTGTTTACGAAAAAGGTGTGATGATCCATAAGTATACGCGTATATGATTTCAAAGCATGTAAAAGTGAAATGCCTTTCATAATGGTTCCTTGTATC
The DNA here is from genome assembly GCF_052849685.1 of Lactuca virosa. Classification (NCBI taxonomy): domain Eukaryota; kingdom Viridiplantae; phylum Streptophyta; class Magnoliopsida; order Asterales; family Asteraceae; genus Lactuca; species Lactuca virosa. The sequence continues at coordinate 263,193,323 of NC_136431.1, forward strand.
ATAGTTGTTGTAACTAGGAGTGAAAAATGTCGTTCCCCGGAAAAATGATGTTTTCCGATTTAAATAGTATGATAGTTTTGTATTATTGTATAATCACTTTGAATCGTCACACCGTATGAATATGATTTCCCACGATTACTTAGATGGTAATGGATCTCTATGTGAGTCGTTATAACCATGCATAATAATGACTAATTCGCCTGTCTTGGCATTTTATCGAATGCCGGTTTTGAATTAAGATTTTATCACCCTAGACTGGCCGAGTCTAACTGTAGCGAACAACTCAGGTGTGGGGGAGTCACCCCCGTATAGATCTATACACAAACTCTCGCTCTCCCTCCAGGAGACTCTGATTATAACTACAGACTACGACTGACACTTATTGGTGCCACCCGTTATTTCTCACTAAATCCAAATGAAATTGAATAACATTGTTTTATAACCCGATTTATGTTTACGTGAATATAAGGTAAGCCTAACAGACAAGAAAGAGGACAACGGAGGCCCACTAACTTTGTATGTTATTACAGGTTGTCGAGTATGCTACGGACACGTTATAGCCCATTAAGCATATGATGAATGTTTAGGACCATATTAGCAATGCAAATGGGCCGCTAAGGCCCAATAGCATGTCGAAGCTAATAAAGGTCCGTCGGGCATGTAATTGGGTCACCAAGGCCCAATATACATGTTTTGTTTATATTGGGCCCAATAATCGATATTGGACCCAATCCTCGAATGGTTTATCTGTTTTGTCGTTAAATTGTAGTATATGATTTAGAATACACTTAGTGTTTACTTTTTGACGTTAAAAATACTCAGTGTTGTTTATAACGATATTTTTAGTTTTTATAAAAATACCATTTTTAAACCTTCTTGTTGTAAAATTTTATATCTTTGATCAAATTCTTTTAGAATTTACATATTTGGCTCAAAATGTTTATTTGATCATTTCAGTCCCTTTTTCATATAAAATTTACATTTTCAGCTCTTAATGGTACAAAATGACACTTTTAGTCCTTTTTGATGAAAAATGACATTTTAGTCCATTAGATTATTTCACTTGGCATTTTCAGCCCAAATAAGATCTTAAATTATAATTTAAGCCCAAAATACCACTTTTGACGTTTTCAGCCCTTATTTGCTATAAATTTACATTTTTGGCCTAAAATCTAAAAACTTTGCATTATTAGTCCAATTTAGCGAAAAAGGTCATTTTCAGCCCTTGAACTTAATTCATTCACGTATTTGACTTTGTACTTTGATAACTTTACAATTTTAGTCCCAAACTTCCATATTTTCGCAAATTTGGGCCCAAAAACCGTTGGGGCCCAAATATAAGCCCAATAAGCAAAAAGTTATGTTTTTGGTCCTTTGAGAAGTTTTATTTCCATAAAAATCATATTTTATATAGATATATACCATATTATCCTTGTAAAATCGAAAATGTCATCTTTTAACAAAATCTTTGTTATTTTTGCAAAAATGACACCTATGACAATCTTGGCCTTGTTTTTCACCTTTTAAACATAAAGATTCTTAGATCTTTGAAATATGTTGTTTATTTTGTTATTGTTCATGTATCCTTCACACTTTAGCCATAGATTTCGTGATATAGCAAGTAATATCATATTTTTACAACACAAACCAAAGAAAACACATATAACAAGCATACACACATAGATCAACACATAATACTTGTATTCTCCCCCCAAAAACAAGTAAAAACCGAAAACAAGGGGGTATGAACTCACCTTGGGGTTTGTTGGTTCGGTTTTGAGGAGGATGTGGAGAGATTTTTGGTCCTAGCTACAACTTGGAGGTACTTTCCAACTTAGAGGAGTTCTAGGAAGTTAGATCATGAAACAAAGCTATGTAAGAAGGAGTTTTAGTAATAAGCTTGAAATAGATGTTTGTGTTTGATACCAACTTACCAAAGGTTGAAGAAAACTTGATGAAGATGCTTAAGAACTCAAGCAACTTCGAGATTTTGAGGGAAGAAGGAAGATGTTCTTGAGAGAATTTGGAAATTGTTTGAAAGTGAAATTTTGGTGTGGATGTGTGGTGCTCTCGGCCGAGGATAAGAAGAGAGGGGAGAGAAGGAGATGTGATGTTCACCTAGATGCATGAGACATCATGCCTTGATATCCTTTGGATAAAAATGATGTGTCAAGACTTAATAATCCCCATTAATCCTCCATAAACCCCCTTTTCTTTTAACTTGGGCCGAAATGGGCCAAAGAAAGAAGGAATGAGTTAGTTTCGCCCACTTCAATTCTTGGTTCGAGATCATGAGGTTTATAGAAAAATTTTCGGCCCATTGAGCCTTTAGGGTAGTTCACGGCCCAAATTGTATAAAAGAATGAGTTTTATGGCCCATTAAAGCTAATTGAGTCAATTATGGCCCAATAAGGCTTATTGGAGCAGTTTATTCCATTTTAGGCCCAATATGGCCCAAAATGTTAAGTCTCATGAAAGTGGGTTGAATTAGAGCCCAATTAAAAGTTCTAAGCCCAAACTAGTCAAATTGGAGACTTATTGGTCCATTAGGCCCAATAAGAAAATCCTAGTGCATATTAGACTTAAACCGGGATTTTTAGGGTTTCCAATCTTTTGTTGACTATTTGAAGTGTTTGTATAGAGTGTTTGATGGAATTTTGGTGTCATTGAATGAACATCATGCATGTTTTCAAATTTTTGGTTACAAATGTTATCATCATTATTGTTACAAAAGCATAGAATTCCTAGTTGTGACATCCTGGGATACCTCGTTAACCAATAGGGGATTTTGGTCGATCCGGCCAAAATCGAGGCGGTTATGCAGTGGGAGGTTCCGAAATCTCCCTCAGACATCAGGAGCTTTTTGGGATTGGCCGGGTACTACTGGAGATTCATACAGGATTTCTCCAAGATTGTAGTACCTCTCACTTTTGGGATTGGCCGGGTACTACTAGAGATTCATACCGGTGGGGTCCCGAGCAGCAGAGGGCGTTTGAGACCCTCCGACAGCGACTATGCGAGGCTCCAGTTTTGACTCTCCTAGAGGGGGTTGAGGATTTTGTAGTATTCTGTGATGCATCCATCACGAGATTAAGGGCGGTCCTTATGCAGATAGGACGGGTGATAGCCTACGCATCGCGGCAGCTGAAGGCGCATGAGGCGAGATACCCTACTCATGATCTGGAGTTGGGAGCGGTTGTATTCGGTCTCAAGATTTGGAGACATTACCTCTATGGGGTCCGCTGTACCATATACACGGATCACAAGAGCCTGAGACACATCATGGATCAGCCGAAACCCTAACATGAGATAGCGCAGGTGGCTAGATGTAGTCAAGGACTATGATTGTGAGATCCTTTACCATCCTGGTAAAGCGAACGTGGTGGCGGACACTCTGAGTCGCAAGTCAGCAGGGTCTTCCATACCAGTGGCATGTATGAGGATATCGGTGGATTCTCCACTCGTGAGTTTGATTAGAGATGCTCAGGTTGAGGGTATGCGACTCGAGAACTGGAAACTAGAGAGGATCAGGGGCGAGAACGCCCGATTTGTGCAGGATAGTCGGGGATTGTTGACCCGATGCGGTCGAGTATGGGTTCTGATGTCCGGTGGGGTCAAGCAGACGGTTATGGAAGAGGCTCAAAAGTCTCACTTCTCTATTCACTCGGAAGCCACCAAGATGTACTGGGATTTGAGTTCGAGCTACTGGTGGCCGTGCATGAAGCGAGAAATCGCTTGGTACATCGAGAGGTGCTTGACCTGCAGAATGGTCAAGGCCGAGCATCAGAGGCCACATGGCAAGCTACAGCCTCTAGAGATTCCCATGTGGAAATGGGAACATATCACGATGGACTTCATTACCAAGTTGCCGAGGATGGCGAAGGGATTTGATGTTATATGGGTCATCGTGGATCGATTGACCAAGAGTGCCCATTTCCTGGCCATACGGGAGAGTTCGTCAGCCGAGAAGCTGGCCAACGTGTACGTCCGCCAGATTGTTGCTCGCCATGGAGTTTCGGTCTCTATTGTTTCCGACCGAGATGTTAGATTCACCTCCCGCTTCTGGCAGAAGTTCCACAAGGAGTTGGGCACACGGCTGCATTTCAGCACACCATATCATCCACAGACTGACGGCCAGAGCGAGCGGACTATACAGACCCTGGAGGACATATTGAGGGCTTGTGTCATCGATTTCGGTGGGAGCTGGGATTCCCACCTACCTCTTGCAGAGTTCGCCTACAACAATAGCTATCATTTAAGTATTGGTGCCCCACCGTTTGAGCTGTTGTATGGTCTGAGATGTCGCACCCCGGTCTGATGGGGTGAGGTTGGTCATAGAGTGATGGGGCGGACAGAGGTAGTTTTACAAACCACTGAGAAGATTCAGCAGATTAGACAGCGGTTATAGACTGCACAGAGTAGACAGAAGAGCTATGCAACCGACGCCGATCAGAGTTAGAGTTCCAGGTCGGTGACATGGTACTCCTGAAGGTCTCGCCCTGGAAGGGTGTGATCCGCTTCAGGAAGAGGGGGAAATTGGGGCCCCGTTACATTGGTCCATTTAGGGTCATTGCTGTGACAACCCGAAAATTTTTGCCTTGTAAAGTCCAGCCATTCAATTCAACCGAGTGTCAGAATCGTTTCTGCTATCAATTAGCATTGTTAAGTATCATTTTAAGGGTTCTAAGCTTAGTACAATCAAGTTTTGGGTTTAGGGAAGTGTTAGCTTAGGTTCTTCGCGTTGCAATCGAGCCAAACACTCCATCAAAGGGAGTGTATGGCCGCACACATGGGTGTGAACCCAGCCCCCATAAGTATCATATCCCTTCATTTTATTCATTTCTTACACTTCCAAGTCTAGAAAATCATTTCTCTCTCAAGTATCATCAAGATTCTTCATCCTAATCCTCCAAAATCGTAAGTGATTCTTCTATCCTTCTTGATATCTTCCCTAGTTATGTATCATCTCATGATTCATCCATGAAAATATCTCTTTATGATAGATCTTCAAACATTCATCCATTTCACCAAGAACACCAAGAACACACACTTGTTCTTGGTGGCCGTGAACCCTCTTAAAGCTTCCAAATCGTAAGTATCCTTCCCATATGCTTAGTATACGTTAGAAACTCTTGATTAAAACCCTAGAAACGACCATTTTTCATGAACAAAAGGAGTGTACGACCGTACACCCTTGCATGGCCGTACACACCTCAAGACCCTCCAAAATGAGAGCTTTGTTCATCTTCTTGTTGTAAAATAGACCCACTAGTTTCCCCATGGATCGAATACCCTCTTTTGCATGATTTACCATGAGTGTACGGCCGTACACTCCATGGCCGTACACCCCTTGGCCGTACACTCCATGGTGTGGCCGTATACTCCCTTTAGTTAATCACATGTGATTCTAACACTTAGTTCAAGTGTTTCCTAGTCCCTAAGGCAGTTTCCTTGCATGTTAGTTGCTTTTAAACACTAATTACATGCCTATATATGCCATTATATGTCATTTAGGACTCGTTTATGTCTCGGGACTTCATTCGTGGAACTTCTCATCCTTACACGAATCTGCAATTGAATCACCCACATAAGGTGAGTTCATACCCCTATAATCAATCTTTTAATTGTTTTAAATGCTTTTAAGGGGGGAATACAAGTTGAACACAATGATAATTGTGTAAATTTTTTATGATAAACATCATTTTAACGGATTGCTTATGTGTTTATAAGTGATCAAAATATTTTAAAAAAATATTTTAAAGTTATGTTACTTTATTGTTTATAAAACACCGTTTTTAAAGTACAATCATAACTTAGTAGATAAATGAGTCTTTTATTCAAGTCAGTAACAGTTCAAGTAAACATACTAGTAAACTATAATAGGTATAGTTTAGGGGTTCAGTACATACTATAAAGAGAAACAGGGAGGAACATACTATAGCTAGTACAGGGAGGAACATACTATAACTAGTACATGGAGGAACATACTAATACTATAACAGAGAGAACATACTACACTAGAACAGAGAGAACACACTATACACTATAACAGGGAGGAACATACTAAAACAAGAACAAGATAACATTAATGTGAGACTACTTCACGGCTTAGCAATTCGTTTGTTGAAGTCGCGTTTTGTAACCAGAGTCTCCTGGAGGGAGAGCGTAATTAGTATGGTTACAACCACATCACATTATAACCTTAATTAAACAAACTGGTTTTAAGGTAGTCAGTACTTCAGTAGTCATTTTAAAAGACTACTGCATACTTTCATTTTTCCCATTGCTTTCATATTGTGAAATTATCACTTGAAAGGTAATGCAAACTATTTTTCTAGTAAAGGTAGTTATAAACTAGGGAAAACTTACATCATTACAAGCGACAAACAGAACAGTCGAGTCTTAGTACATTCAGTAGATAGGGGCCTATAATGCTAACTTTATTATTCCTTAGCTTATACATCAGGGATATATATTAATCGGATCCAACAGGTAGTAGGATGTGTGCTTTCCGCTTCATTTCCTGTTCCTTGTTTGGTTATGGGCTTAGAGCAGATTCACCCAGCCTACTATCTATCCGATCTTAGCTATATATATATTTCGTATACACTAAGTAATCATAAGGAGTACCAGGTATGGGTCAGGTCATAGTATACTAATTCAATACACCGTTTTCTAGTACAGAACATACTTTTCAAGTAGAACATTTGGTAGACAAAACTAGAAACTTACCAGTAAAGGGTTTAATCCATTTTATTAAACCAGTATAACTTAAAGGACCTTTAGTGGTTAATTCTATAATACATTAGTTTATACATCAGGGTTATATATAATTAATATCTGATAGGTAGTTGGATGTGTGCTTTCCGCCTCATTTCCTGTTACTTATTTGGTTGTGGGCTTAGGGCAGATTCACACAATTAACTATCTGTTCGATATTAGATTATATATAGCTAGTATAAACTAAGTGATTATAGAAGGAACTATTGTGGTTACCATTTTTACTAAAAGAAATAAGGGTTTTCTTAAAGAAAGTTTTCATCAAATATAAAGGAACTATTACAGTTAACTCCGTGAGTACCAAGTGAATATACCAGGGTTATATACAACGATGATCTAACAAACAATGGGATGTGTGCTTCCGCCTCATTTCCTGTTCCTTGTTTGGTTGTGGGCTTAGGGCAGATTCACACAATCGATTGTTTGTTTACTCTAGGTTTTATATAACTTGTATCCATTTAGTACTCATAGAAAGGATTATAGAGTCATTTTTACTTATCTTTCATCAAAGCAGGAAATATAGGATTTTCTGGAGGAACATGCGAACTTTTCTAGAAGAACTTACAACTTACATTACATCACTAAAATCTTATGAATTCACCAGCTTAAATGCTGATCTACTCTTTCAAAATAACTTGTATTCTCAGGAAACCAGTAGACAGGTACGCGCATTGGGATTCAGAAGATGGAGCATAGTAGCTTCATGTCTTGTTTTGTTATTTACTTTTGTAGTCTATCTTATGTGAATCACATACTTTGTAAACACTTTCTTTCTAATGAAATGGTTGTTTGTTACTTTGATTAATATGATGCATGTCTTGTGATACTAAGCATGACGTCCTCCGCCCCCGAACGTTTCCGCCGTTCTGGTTTGGGGGTGTGACAATTGCCAGGGTTGGCAAGGTAGCTTACAGAATAGATCTTCCTGAGGAGATCAGTCAGATCCACAACATTTTTCACGTTTCGCAAATGCGAAAGTGCATTCCGGATGAGGAGGCAGTAGTATCATTGGATGACATTCAGGTAGATGAACGCCTGAATTATGTGGAGAGGCCTGTGGCCATTCTGGAGAGGAAGGTGAAGGTTCTACGGAACAAGGAGATACCATTGGTAAAGATACAGTGGGAGCACCATAGAGGGTCTGAGTGGACGTGGGAGTCGCATGCCGAAATGCGGGAGCACTATCCGGAGATGTTCACCAAAGCGGACTTCGAGGACAAAGTCTAGATCAAGTGGGGGAGAATTGTAACGCCCCGACTCTTAGGCACTAATTTTACAGCTTTATTTTTCATATTGGAAGGTCTACTCGACAAGTTGGGTATCCTGACTCGTCGAGTAGGAACTTTTGGGGCCACGTGTTTAAATGACCAACTCGCCGAGTCAGAGACATGACTCGACGAGTTGGAGCTGGAGGATGAAACCCTAATTTCCGGGGTTTTGCACCCTATTTAAAGGGTCATTAGCCTCCCTCACGGCCCCTTGTGAGTCCAGAAACCCTAAATCGTCGTTTTTCTATCTTTTGTGTGATATTACGCCTTTTGGTGAATTGTGGAAGGAAGATCTTGAAGTACTCAAGCTTGGAACAATAGGAAGACTGTAGATCCGAGTTCTTTTTCATCTTAGCACTGTTTTTGAGGTAACAAGTTGTTACCTTGACCTTCTTCTATCTAGATCTATGCATGTATGAGATTAGGGCCACTTTGGCAATGTTGATATGTTATTTTGACTATTAGGCGTGATCTGAAGTTGCAACTTCAGATCTAGGCTTATCTTCGTCTGTGGGATCATAAAGTTTCAGCCTTTAGTGATTTAATACCTTCTTCATCCCTTAGAACCTTTCTTTAGCTTGATTTGGGTCATTATCACCTTGCATGTAAGTAAAGTTTGCAACTTTACATAAGAAGTATGCCTTAAGAGCTTAGATCTGCATTATGGAGCTTTAAAGTGGCTTAAAATTCGTCTGGATGGAGAAAGGACTGAAGGGACTCAATGAGTTGCATGGCCAACTCGGCGAGTCCGATGAAGATTATCGTGCAAGGATTTCTGTATGGACGCGGCGAGTCAGTAGGGTGACTCGGCGAGTCGGCTAGGGTTTTCCCGACATTTGGACATGCATGAACTCGGCGAGTTGCAGGGAAACTCGACGAGTCAACCAGGGATTTCACGACTTCTCGAGTTCAGGAAGGGCTCGGCGATTCGGTGAACTGCACTCAACGAGTCGGGTCAACATGGACTGTTGACCTTGACCGTTGACCTTGACTTTGACCAAGGATTGACTAGTTGACTTCTGGGGTATTTTGGTAAACTGGAAATTTATGGAAATGATTTTATGGTAAATATAGGTGGTGAAGTTCGTGGTCGTGGTTCGAGAGTTTGAGTTTCTCACTTCGATTCATCAGCTGAGATGTGAGTTATCTTCACTATACTAGGGGGTCTAAGGCACCAAGGCCGGCCCATTGGATTTGATATCCCAGTAGTTGATTACATGTTGAGTATGTGATGATTATGCATGCTAATTTGCTATGCCAGTTAGGTAGATCTGTAGGACTACCTGTGTTACTCTTTGATTATCCATATATGCAATTAGCTGTATATGTAGACATGTTGTGTGGGTAGGGTTAAGGTTGCACTATCTCGTGCAGTGACCAACAAACCCTGGAGTATGCCAGATATGAGCTGAGGGTCGGGAAGGCATACCAGAATCATAATGAGGACTCATTAGCATACCAGATACGAGCTGAGGACCAAGTGGTATGCCAGAATCGTACTGATGGCAAATCAGTTATGTTTCAGTTGTAGGGCTGAAGGTGGCAAGCCAGTCATAAGTTGTGGGCTCGAAAGCAAACCAAACTTATGCTGTGGGCTCAGAGTCAAGCCAGATGTGAGCTGTGGGCCCGGAAGGCAAGCTAGATTCACACTGTGGGCCCAGGGGGGTAATCTAGTCTGTAAAGCTATGGACCCATTACATGCTGTTATTATGTGTATTATTTGTTTTTTTTTGGAAACGGAAAATGATTAAACGGAAGCCTACTCGCATATTTCAACGAGCACCCCGGGTTCGAGCTCCTTTACAGGGCAAACCCAGCCCCCATAGGGGTTTCCAGGGAAAATTTCCCCACATGTGGCACAAGTTTAAGAGGCATCCAAATTGGGTTTTGCAGGGATTGAACTCCCGACGTCTAACCCCACGTGGGTATTAAACCCGGTACCTCTTCCCAGCTAGGCTCTGTATATTGACGGAACTCACTAAGCTTCGGGCTTACAGTTTCAGTTTTGGTTTCAGGTACCTCAGATGATCGCAGGAAGGCAAAGGCATGATCGTACAGCTCCTCACATTTTATGACTATGTTTATGGGATACTCTGCTATGGAACTATTTTGAAAACAAATTTGTAATAACTGTTGGTTTCTAAATGTTTTAAAAAAGTTTAAATTTGGCATGATTTTTATGGATGTTACATCATTGCAAGTTTTGAGCTCATTTTTGGTGTTTTTATGACCTTGGAAGGAAGATGAAGGAATATCTTGTGATTGAATCCAGCAAGCAAGCCACCTCCATTCTTTTGTGCATCTTATGGAATAGTTATGAGTCCTTAAGTTCCCATTTTTATGATTCCTTTCTTGTATATCTAGCTTCTTAGCATGTTGTGGTCTATATATGAAGTTTAAGTGATGAGATGAGATAAAGTTTGCAACCTTATGGATCGCCTTGGTCCTTTGGTCACTATATCTCCTGGATCTAGAAGTTGAATGGGTTTTGAGAGTCATGCATGGGTTTTAGGTCATTTTCTCATCATTTTGATCTAGATGGGGTGAAGGACATTCATGGGTCATGCATGTCCATAAAGTTCATATTTTTCTAAACCATTAAGGTCCCAAGAAGCATTCTGGAAAGTTAGAAATGAAGGCTTAACTGATTGAGAACTTAATCCATCAAGTTGTCTCTATGCAGTTCCCACGATGTGGCGACTTGCTTGCCACGACGTGGAGGATGGTTTGGTCACGACTGTTTTGTCTGGACTCTGCCCCGACATGGTGGCATGCCTGCCATGATGTGGTAGTGGATTTTGATCGAGATCAAGTTAGATGGCCACGATGTAACCATTGGTTGGCCATGACATGGAGGTCAGCTGGAGTTGACTTTGACTGTTGACCTTGACCGTTGACTTTTAGTCAAACTACAAATTTAGAAGGTAGAATAAGGTTACCTTGTATGATTTTGTAGGAGGTATGTAGCACTCGCGTTGTGCTTGTGTGAGATTGTTAGTTGTTGATTGCGTCAGCGAGGTGAGTTTTCTCATTATACTATGTAGGATACTAGGTGTCAGATGTGCTTGTTGTCTTTGTGACTCTTGTTGTTATGTTTGCATGAAAGTCCATGAGGAAGGCCATGACAATTGCAGAAGTGTTGTAAGACTATGAATTTTACATGTAGCTTTCACTTGGCATGAAATAGGCCGTTACAGGAGTGATTGTAAGTCTATGGTTTGGCCCATAGCATTTCACTTGGGATGAAATAGGCCCGATGACTGAAACATGTCGTGTTGCATATTTATGGTTATGTATGGTATGTGGTATTTTGGGAAATCACTAAGCTTTGTACTAACGGTTTTATGTTTAAATGTTTCAAGTAATTCTAGTTCGAAAGGGAAAGACTCGACCCCCGACTTGATCGTACTGCATCCCCCAAAGTTTTTCCACATTATCTTTTATGACTTATATTTGATGTTTGATGACAAATTACACTCTGATTATCTTTTGGGAATGAATGAATAAATATTTTGGTTGTTTTAAAAGCAAAAAATTTCCATTTAGTATTTTTGGGACGTTATAGCAAGAGGCTCTAACTCCCATATCTGAATCATAAGAAGGTATTGACGGTTAAAATTTTCAACTTTATCTATTTACAAGTCCTTAACAAGCCATATCTCAAACCCTAATCCTAGAAAAGTTCAAATGCTACTAAATTCATGTATGGACGAAAAGGTAAGATAGAAATTCATTCTTTTCACGACAATAGGTCTAGAAGATCAAAAGCTACAACCTTTGAGGACCTGGAATATCCCCAATACTATCCACTGACATGAAAGGGACTAAAATATGCCCAAATACCTAGATCTAGGAAGCAAATCACATAAAGGTTGAGACTTTATACCTCACAAGGGTTTAGTGGCTGAAGAAGAGATAATAATTTAGATGGATCTTGCTTCCCAAGGTACCAAATGACTAGCTCCTTCTTCAAAAATCACAAAAAAGCATATAAACACCAAACTTCAAGGCAAAACAAGGTAAGAGATGCTAAGGTTTTGAGTGTCATGGGTTTGGAAGCGTTGGAGGCGAAGAATGGAAGCAACCCTAGAAGCTAGAACCCTTAAATTGGGCCCAAAGCTCAGAAATTAGGGTTTCATTTGCCAGCTAGGAAGCGTTGTATCCATACTTAGGTGTATTGTGCTTATGCCTAAACCCTACAATTTCATCTTTAAACGAACAACTAGCAAGCAGGGTCATACTTTGGAGAACGGGTGTTACATCCATACTGATGAAAAAATATTTTAGAGTATACATTTCAAACATAATTCCATATATATTGACAAAAATTGCCCTTAGAAATGTATTTATTTTATAGAAATCACCCTTAAACATGTATTTCGAACCATAAATTAATTTATTTTAAACTATACATTTTGGACATTTAAGACCGAATATTTTCTCATATCTAAGACTAAAAAACAACCTTACAAATGTTATAACTTAGTGTTAAATTCATATCGTAATTTTGCATTTACTTCATATTGCAATAACGTTTTTAATTGATCTTGTAATTTCATGACATTATAATATATTTAATATTAGGTATTTGTAAGTTCTATTTAATGATATAATTTGCTAAAAATAATATATAAATTGTAATCGTAACTTCTTTTTAAATAAGTTAATCTGTATATAATATAAAGTAAGAGTAAAAGTCGAATTATCTAACAATAAAATATACAAACAAAAAATAATATAATATAAAGTAAGAGTAAAAGTCGAATTATCTAACAATAAAATATACAAACAAAAAATAATATAACAGTTCGATGACTAAAGTTGTAGCATGTAAAGGGTTAAAAATATAAATATATTTGATCTAAAATGTATAATCTATAAGAGTGGAATGGTGACATCTTTGCCATTTTTGCAACTTTTAAAAATGATTAGGATGTGGTGTTTGTGTTTACCACGGGCAAAAGAAAAATAGCGAGATTGTGAATTTGAACAGTAAATGAAGAGAGAGAGAGAGAGAGAGAGAGAGAAAGAGAGAGGGAGAGGTGGAAGTGTACTGGTGAAGATTACCGCCGACAAATTATTTGGATGAGAGGTAGTGTTTACCGTCGATAAAGATTGTCAAATCAATATGCCGACGGTGAAAGTTTTACTACACCCTAAAGCCTAATGTGTTTTAAAAGTGAGAATGGAGAGTTTAACATGTAAGGCTATTGGGTGTGGACAACGGTGTCCCATGTTATTACATGTTATAACATGAAGTGGAGGTGCTGTTCCTCATATTATTACATGTTATAACATGGTGTTAAGATGAGAAAGATAGAGAGAAAAGGAGGAAAAAATAATTTGATTAAGTGTTATCTCCCATTCCAGTTACCATATTCTAATAACACAGAGCTGGGGCGGTGCCACTACGTTTTTAGGCATTTTTAGGGTAAATAGACATAATAACGTGAGTGGGCGTTAGTAGTCTAAAGGGTTAGAAATATTATGATGAACCTTAAAATTAGCTATAACCTATTTCTACCAATAGTTTTCTCGAGATGGTTTTAAAAAAGGGGTTGGCTAAAAAACTCTGATTCTATCATATAGACACCCTAGTTAATTTAGTTTTACAAAAAAAATCCTTCTTTAGCCGCTCAAAACCACAAACACTTCCACCTCAAGTCAAGAAATATATAGGTAGTAGCCAAGTCTGTAGCCCGTAGGGTTACGAAGGTGTTGTTGACTACAAGAGCAGATAAAGTGAATTAATGAGATGAGGCCAGGCTTCACATGTCATATCCGTCGGCATATGAATCAACATGCAATTTACATGCCGTTAGTTGCTCCCACATGCAATTTCCCTCTTCATTTACATTTATATTCCCAACGCATCTCCCAACACCTTCCCTCATTTACTCTCACTAATTAAATTCTTACTAAAATATACCATTCAACACCTAAAATAGTAAAATTATAACCGAAATGAGAAAAAAAACCAAATAACTTAACTTAATTACGGCTCATCACCACTCACCAGCCATTTTACAGTCTCCTTGAAGAAGCTAATCACGGGTCTTAAAATTGGACAGGTCGTAAATGGTGAGCCAAGATTTTTGCGACACCTTAATTACTTGACGTTGTCTTACAAAATGGAATATATATCTCTGAAAAACAGTTCGTCTAGTATTCATGCATTTCAGTGATTGCGTACTTTTTTTTTTTATGAAATTAACTACAAAACACTTTTTTTTTTGTAATATTGGAGCAAACATAACCTGTGCCTACGTACAACCCCCAACATAATGATCAAGAATGGCCAGTGGTAAAGAGATAACAAAAGGTGCAGGCCACACTTACTGCTATTCAAAATTTACAGGTGAAAACATTTAATAACCTTCAACCACCGCTAGTAAATTTCCCTTTATAATTACCCCCACAGCCAAGTTTTTGTGAATCCCAATTCCACTTTCACTTTCCACTTCCTCTTTCTCACAAGCGACACAGAAAATCTAACGAATGAGTATGGGTTGCTTATTATGGGTACTGTTGGTAACTGGAATGACGTTGTTAAGTCGTGGGAATCATGTAGTCTGTGGACAAGATTACCAAGATGGTGGTGGCGTTTTTGACGCAGCGGCGCCGGAGGCAGTGGCGGCAGCAGCAGCTACAGAAATGGTGCCGGCAATGTTCATATTTGGAGACTCACTCATTGACAATGGAAACAACAACGACTTAGCTTCTTTAGCTAAAGCCAATTATTTCCCTTATGGCATTGACTTTAATGGAGGTCCTACAGGCCGATTCTCTAACGGTTTCACCATGGTTGATGCTATAGGTTCGTATCCTCTGTGTGTGTGTGTGTGTGTGTTTCTTCGAGTATATATATAGATCTCTAAAATGTGGGATTTGTAATGCAGCGGAACTACTGGGATTGCCACTTATACCAGCCTATTCGCAAGCTTCGAGTTCAGCAGATCAAATGCTTCATGGTGTCAATTTCGCATCTGCTGCAGCTGGAATTCTCGACATCACAGGCCGAAATTTTGTAAGCTCAATATTTCCCTTAGTTTGATAGATCAAGATTATCTTCTATAGTTGCTAAAGTTACCAACTTTAAGGTACTGGTAGGTGCAAGTTGTTTAGCTTTTTAAAGGTAGATTTGGATAATAATGGGTGGTCATAATTAACTCATCATTTTAGCGACTTCTAAAAGTGGTATATGTGTCGTGCTAATCGGATAATTCTTGAGTGTAGGTGGGTAGAATCCCGTTTAATCAACAGATAAAGAACTTCGAAAATAGTTTGGATCAAATAAGTGATGCATTGGGTAGAGCAAATCTTGGTCAGGCCCTCTCTCGTTGCATTTTCTTTGTAGGAATGGGAAGTAATGACTATTTAAACAATTATCTCATGCCCAATTACCCTACTCGCAATCAGTACGATGGCAACCAATATGCTGATCTTTTGTCCGAAGAATACACTATTCAACTTCGTGTAAGTTCTTAAACTTTATAATTAAGCTTCGTAAACACATTTGTACATTTGTATTAATTGGAATTAAGTTTGGTTTTGTTTTGTTGAATATAATATAGCAACTTTACAATCTTGGAGCTCGGAAGTTTGTTCTAGCGGGGCTAGGGTTGATGGGTTGTATTCCTAGCATCTTAGCGCAAGGTACTACAGGAAGATGCTCCGATGAAGTAAATCAGCTTGTCCTACCTTTCAATGCAAACATGAAGACCATGATCAACAACCTAAGCGCAAATCTTCCTGGTTCTAGATTCGTTTTCATCGACGTTCATAACATGTTCCAAGATATTCTAGCAAACGCTAGATCTTATGGTATGAGCCACCATGCACGACCTTGTTTTCCTTTTTCCATGTATTAATTAAAACACCAAGTATATATGCAGGTTTTCGAGTGGTGAATAGGGGATGTTGTGGAATAGGGAGAAACAGAGGGCAGATAACATGTTTACCATTTCAAACACCATGTCCGAATAGGAACGAGTATGTGTTTTGGGATGCGTTCCATCCAACAGAAGCAGTGAATGTGTTGATGGGGAGGAAGGCTTTCAGTGGTGGTACTGATGTTGTTTATCCCATCAACATTCAACAACTGGCGAATCTCTAGTGTTCAACACATCTATGTCCACCTAATTAACTATGAAGAAATCTGTGTTTCTTTGTATTTTTTCGTGAGATGGATGATCTTTAGGCTATGATCAAGATGTGATTTAAATATATTCGCCTTCAATTTAACCTTATTTATACTTACAATGTCGAACCTTAATTAATATACGTTACAAATTATTAGTGCGATGAAACCGGCCTCCAATATGGAAAGCGAAATTTTAGACCAAAAATAGGGCTGATTGGGGGTTAAAAACAGGGACCGATTTCGTATGTGGCTGTGTGTTTTCAAGTCTGCAAGACAGAAAAGAGAGGGAGAAATTTTGGACAAAATGTTTAATGTTTTTATTAGCAAATAATTAACAAGGTCATAAATTACAAATCTTAATTAGACATATTCTACTGATCCTATCTATAGCCAAATACCTAAACCCTTTTATACCCCACTACCCTAAATCAAGGAGGTATGACCTATGAGTTATGAGGAGGTTGCAAAACAGTATGAGCTTCGAGACCAAGCAATCAACAAACACATTCTTAAAATATACTAGTAATAAACTAATTGAAATTGAAAAATATTACTAAGTCTAGACAAAGATTGGGCCAGCGTTCAAGCCCATACCTTGGCTGTTCCAATGAGTCCACAATATTCTGCCTCTCATTTCGACATGGCTCGAATTTAAGCAAGTATTTTGAGCACCTCTATGTATTTTGTTTTTTGCTTTAAACTTATTGGAAGTTAAATACTTCAAAGGAGTTGATCAATGTTTGAATCTCACATACTTCAACTTTAAAATTTTGGATGGACTCACCGTCAAGTAACCTTAGAACATCCATAATGAGAGTTTAATAAGAATTGAATAGATGATGACTATGATTGAATAAAAGTTTAATGGAGTATGAGTGATGACATGGATGATAGTTGAATGAGAGAGTTACATGATTATCAAATGGTTCAATGGTATTTTTCAATTAAATTTCAAATCAAATATAGAAATCCATTAATCTTTATAGATATTGAACTACATTGTGGTACAATGCCCTTAGTGACATCTTAAAATTTAAATGGCCTTAAATGACAAATAGACACAATTTAAAAGTTTGATGTTTTAATATATAACCTTAATCCATATTATAAAGCTTTTAGCTCTCTCTACGTTAAAAGAACCAAATAGAGCACTTAAACCAATTAGGGGACTAGATCATGCACCAAGAAACTTTAGCGTGTTCATTCATCAAGAAACTTTAGCTGTGTTTCAATTCAAATCATTTTATTTTGATTTTTTTAATTCTACAAACTATAGCCTATTAGATGTCTAGATTCCTTTCCTCACAACAAAATCATATTAACAAACTACAGTTTTGCGATTAAATCAGTGGAACCAAAACCACAAAACAATCTACAAATCACCTATACATCTTTACAGAGTAACACACATATTCCACCTCATTGGCTATCACTAAAATCAGCATCAATAACCTCACCATCACCTTCTCCACTAGAACCAGACGCCTTACCAGCTTCACCACCACTCGCAGCAGCAGCAGCACCACCACCACCACCTTGGCTGTAAATAGCCTGACCAACCTGCATCATTTCTTGATTCAACGCAGCCATGGCATCCTTCATGCTCTGAGTTGTCCCACCAGATATCGCATCTTTAAGCTCTTTCAACTTCGCCTCCACCTTCTCTTTCACTTCACCAGGTACCTTCTCTCCCACTTCCTTCAGCTGCTTTTCACACTGATACACAGCCGATTCAGCTTGGTTCTTTGTATCAATGGCTTCCCTCTTCTCCTTATCCTCCTTCGCATACTTCTCAGCTTCTGCCACCATCCTCTCCACCTACAATAACAACAAAAATTTCCTCTATCAATATACCCAAAACAGAGCATATCACGTTGTAAATTAACCCTAAATCATACCTCGTCCGAAGGCAATGTGCTAGCACCAGTGATTGTAATGTCCTGTTTCTTTCCTGTTCCTTTGTCAATGGCTGTGACTGAAAGGATACCATTGGCGTCGATATCAAATTTGACCTCGATTTGAGGGACTCCACGTGGAGCTGGAGGGATTCCATCCAATCGAAAGCTGCCAAGAGATTTGTTATCACGTACGAATTCTCTTTCCCCTTGAAGAACATTGATTTCAACACTCGTTTGACCATCAGCTGCTGTTGAAAAAACTTCTGATTTGGAGGTTGGGAGTGTCGTGTTTCTTGGAATGATCTTCGTCATCACACCTCCTAGGGTTTCTAAACCCAGCGACAATGGTGTCACGTCTAATAACACAATATTGCTCACATCTCCAGACAAAACACCAGCCTAAAATTACAAAAGGCAACATCGTCATGACCTTTTCGTAAACTGTTGTTGAAAATTGGAGTATAGATAGGATATATACAGACCTGAACTGAAGCTCCAAGAGCAACAACTTCATCTGGATTGACTGTGACATTTGGTTCTTTAGATGTCATCTTTTTAACAAGCTCTTGAACAGCAGGGATACGTGTTGATCCACCAACAAGAACCACTTCATCAAGATCTTTCAGAGAGAGGTTTGCATCTTTTAAAGCTGTTTCAACAGGCGTTCTTAGCCTATGCCAAACAAATTGGTTTTCGAAAGTTATCATCTTGAAGAGTGACAATTACTTGAATTATCAAGAAAACAAATTTACTCAAGTACCTATCTAGTAAATCTGAGCACAACTCCTCAAACTTTGCCCTTGTTAGTGTAGTATCAATATGTTTTGGGCCATCTGATGTTGCTGTAATAAAAGGTAAACTGCAAAAAACAGAACCCATGATCGGAAAACTTACAATGAAAAAACCAGAGTAAAAAAAATACTGAAAATGCATCATCTACCTGATATTAGTTTGGGTCAAAGTGGATAACTCCATCTTTGCTTTCTCAGCAGTTTCTGTGAGACGTTGAAGCGCTTGTTTATCTTTAAGAAGATCTATACCTTCATCCCTCTTGAAAGTTTCAGCAAGCCAATCAACAATTCTCTGTTTAAAATTCAAGAATCATGTTAGAGATTTGGTTATCAAGAATGTATTTGTCACACGCGACATGATCCAAATTCCTAACCTTATCAAAGTCATCTCCTCCTAAATGGGTATCTCCTGAGGTTGAAAGTACCTCAAAAACACCATCACCAACCTCAAGCACTGCATAGAGATGAATGTAAATTATCAATGGCGCAAGGGTAGAACTAGAACTATTTAGGTAATCATAATTTCACAGATGAGAAAGGGAAAATTACCTGAAACATCAAACGTTCCACCACCAAGATCAAAGACTAGAATTGTTTCATTGTTTTTCTTCTCAAAACCATACGCCAATGAAGCAGCAGTTGGCTCATTGATAATGCGAAGAACCTCAATACCTGCAATTCGTCCTGCATCTTTGGTTGCAGTTCTTTGGGAATCGTTGAAATATGCTGGCACTGTTACCACTGCTTTCGTAACTTTATCACTCAAAAACTTAGATGCGTCATCCACGAGCTTCCGCAGCACCTAAATTGAACAATTCGTCGAATGAAAAGACGAATTCCATTGAATTAAACGATAATAAAGATCGATGAAGATGAATTGAAGTGGGTACCTGTGCAGAAATTTCTTCAGGGGCGAATTGTTTTCCAATAGCAGGGCAATCTAATTTGACATTTCCATTATCGTCTCTAATCACCTTATAAGAAACCTGCTTCGATTCTTCATCGACCTCCATCATCTTCCTCCCAATAAACCTCTTCACAGAGAAAAACGTGTTCTCCGGATTCACCACCGCCTGCCGTTTCGCAATCTGGCCAACTAACCTATCTCCATTCTTACTGTACGCTACTACCGACGGCGTCGTCCTCTGCCCCTCGGCGTTCGTAATTATTGTCGGTTGCCCTCCTTCCATCGCAGCCACCGCGGAATTCGTCGTACCCAGATCAATTCCCACCACCTTCTCGCTCACGACCTTCAACACGCGTCGCCTTTGAGGTCTCAACGTCCATGATCTCGGGCTATACGATGTGGGTTTGCCGAAAAAAGACGTTCTTGGATTAGAGCTACGATCGATGATGTGGGGTTTGAAGGAACAAGAAGGGGATAGAGTTGTTGCAGACATTTGGATGAATTGAATCTTGGTGTGTTTTGAAATCAAGAATGCTAATTGCTAAGCAGTTGAATAGATGAGTGTGTATGGGAGTGAGGTGAAAGGGTTTATTATAATCAGTACAGAAGAATTGAGAAATTATGGGCGATAGGAAGAAAATAGAAGAAAGTGGAGGGTTCTAGAGAAGCCTTGTGATTTAGACGTGGTTGATGCATGGAACATGCTAGGGGTTTCGTTTTATAATTTATGGACAAATATTATTTGGACATAATATTTTTCGAAAATAATACTGTTACATGTGACAACTTTCTGACTAAAAATATTAAATAAGTAAGCTGGTTGTATAGGGAAAAAATTATAATATTATACTTACTTTTAAGTCTAGTTAACTTGGTACTTTTAACCGATATAAATGGATCAAAATTTCAGAAATTTGGTGTATGATAACATTTTTAATGAAAGTAGCATGTAACTTCTGTTGGCAGTTGAAAATCCTTCATTTGATGCTGGTGTAGCATCTCGTATTCTATAAACACTTTTAAATTAGACAAAATTGCAAAAATGGTCCCTGTGGTATGTAAATTTTTGGGGTTTTAGTCCAAACCCCGAGTTTTTTGGATTTATGGTCCTTTTGGAGTGGTTTGTATGTGAAAATGGTCCCTCCGAAAATTGAAATGACTATAATACCCTTGGGGTATTTATTTTTCATTTTTCTTTCATTTTTCTTAAACTTTAATACTTATTTATTTATTTTAACAATTAAAAAAATAAAAAAGGGCCCACTTTCTCTCTCTCTCTCTCTCTCTCTCTCTCTCTCTCTCTCTCTCTCTCTCTCTCTCTCTCTCTCTCTCTCTCTCTCTCTCTCTCTCTCTCCGTTGAATTTTTCTGCTGCCATCAAAGAGTAAAAAAACCTTTCTCCTTCCTCCATTTTTCCTGTCGATCAGAACAACAATCTAAAGACCCCCAATTCGGTGTTGCTTCCGTTCAACATCCTTCTCCGATCAACAGAGAACTGAAGCCCTTCGGGTAAAAAAAGAAAGAAGTTGCCAAAGCAGCCCTTCTCCTTTCACGATCAGACGAGGATCGAAGATCCTCCCCCAATTTCTACCTTCGTTCTTCTTCATGATCGGTCAAAGACCGGAGACCCTTTCCCTTCGATTCCACAGTCGTCCGCAACGACTTTCTGCCGGCTCTTCCTCTCCTCACAATTTCTCAGCCACCACCAGAGGTGCTTCCTGTTTGTGTTCTTTTTCTTTGCCTTCCCAATCTGTTGAAAACGATGATCCCCCCCCCCCCCCTTCATTTTTGTTTAAATAGTTAACCTAAACACCGCCTTTCCTTGACATATCAATTCTCCAAAAGCATAGAAAGAATCTGGAAGCAGTCAACTTCCAAATGGGTATGGTGTATGGGTTCCTTTCGAAATGGGTCTGGTGTGGAGTCCGATAGCTGAGGAAAGTATGCGAGATGTAAACTGAAAATCTGGGTTGGGGGTCGATTCTTGAAGATGAAAGGTCTCGTTCAAGATGATATCAACTTAGTCGATCCCACTAGCTAACCACTAGATCTGATTTTCCTGGTTTGGGTGTTTTTTACAGATTGAAAATTGGTTAGTTCTTGAAGTTCGTAATTGAGATCCTAAAATCGAGTTAGAGTCTTGATTTGTTACGAATAGGCAGTGGGTTTAGGATTTGTTTATTCATCATATTTTTTTTGTTCATCTTCATGTTCAGATAAGAACACCCAGAAACATAGCAATTTTTGATTACGTTCAACATGTTTTACATTGTATTTTAATCGGTGTTATAAAGCTCAAAATTATGTTCTTCATAAGCTTGAACATCGACGAGAGAGAGAGAGAGAGAGAGAGAGAGAGAGAGAGAGAGAGAGAGAGAGAGAGAGAGAGAGAGAGAGAGCCCTATATTTTTAATTTAATAAAACATTAAATTAAATAGAAAAAAGATTAAAAAAAATATCAGGAGGGCATATTAGTCATTTCAGTTTAGCAAGGGACCAATTTCACATACAAACCACTCCAAAAAGACCATGAATCCAAAAAACTCGAGGTTTGGACTAAAACCCCAAAAAATTGCATACCACAGGGACCATTTTTGCAATTTTGTCTTTAAATTATTGTGATATCTCAAAACTTGAAGTCATGAGACATCATGGGTATAATTTTATACTCTTTCTGTTGTATATTTATTGTCCATTTTTTATATTTGAAGTATTTATTTTCTTTAACTTTAATCTTAAATAATTTTTTTTTGATATATAATACTTGATATAACTATATGAAGTGATTGTGTTTTAAATATATTTTCATTGTTATAAATTTCATCAAATAATATATAAGACAAATAAAAATATTTAAGATCAAAATTAAAAAATAAATACTTTAAAAATAAAAAATGGACAACAAATATGAGATGGAGGGATTAATAACTTTGTAACAAGTGCGGTAATGATCTTGATAGGTTTATTAATCATATATTTTTGACAAAATCAATTAATATAAAATGTTGATACGTAAAATTATTTGTGTAATATAAAAGATACATAGACGCAAAATAATTAATAACAATGGGTCCTTACAAGACAGTGTTTATACTTTTAAAATAAGACGTGCTTTATCAAAAATGAAGGCATTTAGGAATATTCTAACAATAACTATAAATAATATATAAATTTAGCTATATATTTTGTAACAAGTATATTTAACCAATTTGTTTGGCTACTAATGAATTTGGTTTGTACAAATTGTTAATTGTTAATGTATCAAGAACACAAATTATAATATGAAGCTGAAAACAAAATATATAAAATAAAAAAACCTGTTTGGTATAATACACTAACTAAGTAATTTGTCTCGAAATAACTTTGTAGCTGCATTTGAAAACGAATATAATGTTGAAAACAAAATGTATAAAATACAAGAAATTGTTTAATACAATAGTACCAACTATTGGCATTATCATGTATTTTCACGAATTACATATTCACTCATTCTCATTTTTACAAAATACACTTATCAATAACACATTCTGACATACTGATTATCATTTAAAAAAAATCATACTACCCTTATAGTCGATTTAATTAGTGAGAATGTGTAAATGATAATTATTATGTGAGATTGAACGTATTTAGATTATTAAACATCATATTATCTTACTCCTCTTATAAAAAATATTTGCAAGTTAGTAGCTATAAATAGGGCTTTAGTGCTCCACTCACTAAGTTAAAGTGTCCAATTCCAAAAATCTCGTTTTCTTCAATCTTGTTCCAAAAATTCTGAAACTTTGAAGAGAGCTTTCCTTCATCATCCTAAGCATGCCCAAAGTCTCTAATGCCCTTGAAACATCCACAAAAACTATCAAAATTAAATTGATCCTAGAAAATGTCCCAAAAATGCAAAAATGCATGCAAAATTAAACTAATATGCTATGTAATGCTTGAATTAAACATGAAATATTTTATGGAAACGACAAAATTTTATTAAATACCACAGCCTAAACTGGAAAAAGGTCGGGGAAAAGAAAGAACAAAACATACAAAGTTACAAGATTTTAAAGGGAGAACAAACCCAATTCTCCTAATTACAAACCCCGAACTTCCCCCTATGTTTAATCCAACCAAACAGCACCAAGAGCACACTGTCCGCCGGTTTCAAAGAAGAAACACGAATTTTGCTGAAAAGACTGTTATTCCTCGCTTTCCAAACGCACCACAAATAACCGTAAATGATGGCCATCAATATTTTGCGTTTTTTTGGAACAGTTGTCCTAAGAATTAACCATGAAATAAGTAAAGAAAAAGATGCAATTTATGCACCTAACACCTTATATGAATAATAATTTAAAAAACTCGGATAAAACTTGGATTCCCGAAACCCATCATTTTGCTCACCTCTAGAGTCTAGAGTAGACCTGCACAAAAGACTAGTTTCAGACTGAACCCGAAAAAAGACCGAGATCGGACCTGTCTAAAACAGACTGAACCAAAAAAAGACCCGACCGAAAAAATTCCAGCTCGAAACCGTCCAAGACCGGCCTGAGAAAAACTTTTTTCTGGACCATTCTTAGACCAATCCCAAAAAAGACCGGACCGTTCCAGGACCGACACAAGACCGGTCCGAGACCGACCCGAGACCGGTCTGAGACCGATCTCAAAAAAGACCGGAAGCCAAAATTTATAAATATATCATTTTTGTGTTAATTACACAAATTTTAATCACATAGTATCTAACTTCATTTCTTTTTTTCTTTTATTAAACTTTAGTTTATCATTTTTAATAAAGTTTAATCTATCATCTTTGTGTTAATCACACATTTGTTAAGGGAAAAACTTGAAACTGAAACTAAACAAACCAAAAAATACTGAAACCATGCCGAAAAAACGTGAAAGCCGACCAAAAAAGACCACGAGACTGGACCGAAAAAAGTGCACGGAAAGACCACAAGAGTGGACCGAAAAAAGACCGTCTTAAGACTGGACGGACCGATCCAAAAAAAGACCGGACCACTCCAAGACCGACCGTAAAAAACTGGATCGTTTCGAGACTGACCCAAGACCATCCGAAACCGTAAATGTGAAGGTCTAGTCAAGAGTGTAAACATGGTAACAATTGTTGGGCCATACAAACTACAACA
Organism: Lactuca virosa; assembly: GCF_052849685.1. NCBI lineage: Eukaryota > Viridiplantae > Streptophyta > Magnoliopsida > Asterales > Asteraceae > Lactuca > Lactuca virosa. The sequence goes on from NC_136431.1 coordinate 263,218,243, forward strand.
ATGAAAACCAAGAGTGTAATTAGCCCTTCTATATTCTTGTAAAGTATAGCTTAAGCCAATGGGCTTAAACTATTTTGTGTAAGCAAAGCCAATGGTAGTCTCAATCTTAAAGAGAGAGCACAACCCAATGGGCTTAAACCATTTTGTGTAAACAAAGCCAATGGTAGTCTCAATCTTAAAGACAGGTGCACAAATGCCGTCTTTTTTTTCCCTAAAAACTGGTTTTTAAATAATTGAGTTTATCTAGGTTGGTTTCAGTTATAATTTTTAGTGTTTTTATGTGTGAAGTTGCGCTAAAACACCGGTTTGGTTCCGGTTTCTTAGAAAAATCGGTTTCATATTTAAAAAGAAAAAAATAACTATTCCTAACCAATGGTTTGGTTTTTCAATTAACCGGTTCTTAAAAAACCGATTTTCAATAAAACCGGCCCGGGTTTCTAAAAGAACCGGTTCTTGTGTACACCTCTAATCTCGAACTCTCGATACTCAATACTCGATTGGAACCATGAAGCTATTTCATTATTATTTTTGTTACAACCAATATGAAGAGGGCCTACATATTCATACTTTTACATACTCAATACTCGATTGGAACCATGAAGCTATTTCATTATTATTTTTGTTACAACCAATATGAAGAGGGCCTACATATTCATACTTTTACATACTTAACTTAGGGGATTGGAAAAATGATTATTTATAGATAAAAAGGTGTTATTATTTTATGTGATACATAATTTATAAGAAGGAATAAAGGCCAGATATGCACCAATAATTTGTCCACAAGAAGACATGATCCATCCAACCTCATTGCTCAAATTCAAAAGGGCACTTGATTGTTTAACCTCATAATATTCACCACATGATATATATCCAAAATTGAAAGAAAAAAAAGTCTGTTTTTATTATTAAAAAGACGAATGAGTTCATGGTTACAGGAAGGCAAGCACTTTAATACAATATAATAATAATAATAAATATAATAATAATAATAATAAAGTAACACACACTTGCTAAACAACTCGAGATGTATATGAATATTCTATTTTGAATCTAATTTTTGGTTATAAACTATCTTAACTTCCTACAGAATGATACAATATATATTATCATAGATTCAAATAAAAAGAAATTACTGGAAACAGTTTAAAGTTGATCAACAAATAGTATGTATGTAATTATGTATGTATGTATGTAATAAGTGTTGGAGACATGATCAGAAATATTTGCAAGTTAGAAGCTATAAACAGGGCTTTAGTGCTTCACTCACTATGCCAACTGCAGACAAAGATTGTCAGCAGAAAGCGGCTTCGTTTTCAGCATGGACCACCTTGTATAAATGTTTAATTTATTTTTTCTTTTACATGTATTTAAATGTATAAAATACTATTAAAAAACAAAAATGTATTTTTATTTTATCTATTCATTTGGCGTTGTAAGGCCGTCCGGTATACCCAGGACGATGGCCTTCGTGGTCTAGCTGGCCACGAACCACGATCGTGCACACCATCCCAGTGTCTCGTCGTGGCTCGTGGTCGTGGTGGTTCGTGTTGGGGACGACGGAGGTGGACGACCAATCAGGTCTCTCGTCTCCTCTCTTCTTCTATCTTCTCCTCTCTTCTTCTCTGTTCCTGTCTTCTTCTCTCTTGCAGACCACGAGGAAGTCGTTGTTGAGCACCATCCCGGCTAGGTTGAGGAAGACGATGATGATGACGTGGAGTTGGATGGAGGCTGTGGCCGTGAAGACCATAACGGATGGTCTAACTGTCTATTAATGATTATATATTATACTTTTATATTTTTGCATTTACAAATAAGAAAATTTTAATTTGACAGTTTAATGACTAAAAACAATATTGGGTGATTTAATCGATAAAATGATTAGATTACTTTTTTTGTTTTTTTGTAATTTTCATTTTTATTATGGGAAATTGAGTAGCTAATCATTTTTTAATGTTATTTTAATAATAATAATCACTTTTTTTTAAAATGATCAATATGTCAGAAATGGGTCATTCCGGACCAAGATACATGACACAAGCCCAATGCTGTAGCCAAATGTTATATATATGGGTCCACAGTCTAGGGCTGTCAAATCGGGCAGTCGTGTCGTGTTTTTGTTTGACACGACACGACACGACAAGGTTTTGTATAACACGAACACGACACGACACGACGTCGTGTTTTTTTTCATTAACACGAAAACGAACCAATTAAAACACGACAACACGACACGACACGACAAAGATAATATTACATAACTATTAATTTATTTCATTCATACTTAAAGATATATAACACGACAAAAACGACAAACATGAAAAACACGACAACCACATGCTTAATCGTGTCAATTTTGTGTCGATTTATGAACACGAACACGACACGACATCGTGTTTTTTAATCTTGACACGAACACGAATTTAAATTTTGATTTCGTCCCAATTTCGTTTCGTTTCGTGTATTTTTGTCGTGTCGTGTCATAAATTGACACCCCAAAAATCCAGAATATGTGTTCCAGATTCTCGATTTTTGAAGTTCATTTTACCTGCATGTCGAACTTATTTTTAGCATGGATTCATCAAACCAAGTGAGTTCTACTCTTTAAATTACTTACATTTGAGTTTTCAAACAAATAGACGTATTCTAGAATGTGATGAACACTCCGGAGTACGAAGAATGAGTCTGAAATATCCAAAATTTGTATGTTTTTTTTTTGTACCTGTATGAGGTGCATGTAAGTATCTTATAGTGTGTTTAGGACCGTTTTTTTTAGTCCGGAAGTATGTTTTCTAGGGAATCCGGAAAGACTTTGTAGGTCTGGAATACGAAGATCTTGGTCCAAAATGATGTTCTGGAATACAAAGAACTTGGTCCAAAATGATGTTCCAGAATAAGAATTGATTATTATTATTATTATTATTATTATTATTATTATTATTATTATTATTAGGGAAATCTTCAAAAAAATCCCAAACTTTTGGGAAAAGTTACACTTTTGTCCCAACATTTTTTTTTGAACAAAAAAACCCAGGAAACCGGGTAAATCGAACATTTTGGCCCTATTTTACCGGCAACCCTCATTTAGCCGGTTAAATTGGCTTATGTGGCAAGGACTTGCTTACGTGGGTTTAATCGATCTCATTTACACACATACATACACAATACAACTTACCTCTCTCATTTCACTTTCTCACCTCCCCCTCAGTAAACTAGGGTTTTTTACCACCGTGCAGTTGAAATCATGGATGACATCCATGATTTTGATACAATAGATGTGGAGATGGATGCGTACTTCAAAAAGAAACAAGCTTCCAGATGCAAAGACGAATTTCTCAATATTCTATGTGAAGAAGACGATTACGAGGCAGTAGATGATGCTCAAACTGAAAATGATGCTCAAACTGGAAACGATGCTCAAACTGGAATCACTAAAGAAGAATCAGATGAAGATTATCTGGAAGGTAGTAACGAGGAAGGTAGTGATGAGGAATTTGAGTATTCCACCCACAATCCAAAGGTGAAATGGAACAAAATGAGACCAATGCTTGGTGAAAGGTATGAATCCCCACATGAACTGAAATTGTGTTTGACCAACTATGCTGTTAGTAAGGGTTTTCAAATCCGTTTCAAAAAATGTGATAGTGTTAGACTAGTGGCAATATGTGGAAGTGATCCAGAGAAGTGTCCATTTGTGGTTAGGGCTTCTTGGATGAGTATTGAAAGGTCTTTCCAAGTCAAAAAGATGATAGACATTCATAAATGTGTTAGGAATTTTAACAATTCAAGGCTTATGGATCCTACCTGGTTAGCTAGGAAATTTGTGAAGGAGTTGATTAGGAAACCTAATTTAAAATGCAAAGAGATGCAGGTAATTATACAAAGTAAATTTCATTGCAAAATTTCATGGTCAAAGTGTTATAGATCAAGGATGAGGGCACTGTCATTAATTCATGGGAATTTGAGTGACCACTATGCAAGAGTTTGGGATTATGGGCATGAGCTACTGAGATCCAATCCAGACAGCACAGTTAGGATTACAGTTACTGTAAACCTTGATAATACCACAACATTTCATAGATTCTACATTTGCTTTAAAGCAATAAGAGAGGGGTGGAAAAGGGCATGTCGTAGGGTAATAGGATTGGATGGTTCTTTTTTGAAGGGACAATGTAAGGGTGAATTGTTAACTGCAATAGGTAGGGATGCCAATAATCAGGTGTATCCTATAGCTTGGGTAGTTGTTGATGTAGAGAACAAGAACAACTGGAAATGGTTCCTGGATTTGGTTAATGATGATCTTGGATTGCAGGGTGGAAAGGGTGTGTGTGTAATCAGTGACCAACACAAGGTAAAGTAACTATCTCTTTATTTTTCATTATTTACAATAGTGTATGGTGTTGCTAATTAACTTTTTTTTTCATGTTATAGGGTCTTGTTGAAGCTAGTAAGGATATTCTACCATATGTTGAGCACAGGCAATGTGCAAGGCATATCTATGCCAATTTCAGAAAAGTTTATAGTGGAGTGCAGTTCAGAAACATGTTTTGGGCAGCTGCAAAATCTACCACAGAAGGAGATTTCAAGTTTAATATGGAAAGGATTAGGGCAATAAGTTCTGCTGCTTATGATCATCTCATGGCAAGGGAACCAACTTCATGGTGCAAGGCTTATTTCTCTACTGGCTTGGCTTGTGAGGCTGTAGAGAATGTGATTGCTGAGTGTTTCAATGCAATCATTGTAGACGCAAGAAAGAAACCTTTGCTGACTATGCTTGAAGAGATTAGGCTTTACATGATGGAAAGGGCTTTCAATCTGAAACAAGAGGCTAAAAACTGGGTTGGTGAAGTTTGTCCTTCCGCGATAACAAAGATGGAAGAATTTGGAGAAGACATTAAGTAAGTATTCTCAATTGTTTTGTTTTTACATGTTCTATCTTATGTGTTTGCATCTTATGTTCTATCTTATATGAAAAAAATGGGCAGGCCTAGGTTGGAACCTGATTTGCTTAATTGGTCAGGAACTAAAACAGGGTCTAGAGGTGGTGGAAGGGTTGGTTGAGGAAGGAGTAGAGGTGGTGGTAGGGGATCTAGTGGAAGAGGCAATAGAGGTGGTGGTAGGGGATCTAGTGAAGGAGTCCAAACAGAATATGGGGAGGGTACTTCTGAGTTTCCTAAATGTGAGCCTGAACTTGTTGCCATTCCAACTGTTGAGAGTGAAAATGATGCAAGTCCAGATTTTCACAATCATATAAGCTTAACAATTGACAACCTAAGGAAATCTTTATACACTACAGAAGAGATCATGGACTGTCTTGGACTCAGTGAAGCAAAATTACAACAAATTGAAGGTCTTGGATTGAGTGAAGCAGAAGTACAACAAATGGAAGGTCTTGGATTGAGTGAAGCAGAAGTACAACAAATTGAAGATGTGGATGTTGCTATGTCACAAGTATGCTTTCTATCTCATTATTCATTTTGTGATGTTAAATCTTGCTAACTGGCCTTTTTGTTATGCTTGTTACAGGATGTTGGAATTGCTAGCCAAATAACAGTTGAAGAACTCCCTACAAATCAAGTACTTGGAGATGAGGAAAGGATGAATGAGGAGGATGGCATAGATGATCCAGGGATGGGTGAGGTAATGATGAATGAGGAAAGGATGGATGGTGAGAGAGAAATACCTATCACACAACAATTGAATCAAGTCAGAAGGAGGACTACAAAGAGGAGCAAAGTGAATCAAGTCAGGAGGAGGAAGCCTTCGGAAAGGATAACAGAGATTAAGTTGCAAAAGGTGGTAGCTGTCAAGAATGGAAAGGGGATGAGTTCATCCAACCCCCTTAGTCTAGATTAGGGTGTTTCTAATCCCTACTTTTGTTAAGAACATGTATAAAACTTTTGGGTTTGAGCAAATGTTGATAGCCCTTTTTGTTGATAAGCCTCTACTGATGATAGCCTCTTTTGTTGATAGCCCCTTTTGTTTACATCCATATAAACTATAGGCTTTGGGCCCCTTGATCAAGTTTTTGGGCATTTACACAACTTGCCATAAAACTTGTTTGGCTTTGGTTAATATTACTACATGTTCTATGATTAACAATGTTTATGTTCCCTTTGGTTATATTGATTCCTTGTTTTATAGATTCCAGTCATGCATACATTACTTGTGCATACAATGTTTGCTTATATGGATACTAGTTATGCATGATTCCGGTCATGCATGATTCCGGTCCTCTTATGTTAAACTTGTTTGGCTTTGGTTAATATTACTACATGTTTTATTTTATTTTCCCTTTTCTTTTAATTGCCTCCATAATGCTCTTATGTTAAAATTGATGTACATTGAGTAAATTGTTTGTTGGAATGTAAGGGTAAAATGGTCATTTCAGACACTAAACCTTCAAAATCTTCCCATGAATGTGGCCATCCATTCTTGAAAGCCATACCTGTCAAGATTTAAAGCCATATCTAGTTATGCATGATTCCGGTCATGCATGATTCCAGTCATGCATGATTCCGGTTATGCATGATTGACTCCATTATGTATTGATTCGTTTGTGTATTAAGTCCATTATTAACTTATTACAGTCATACTTTGATTCCATTCATTGATTACAATCAACAAATTTAAAGTTCATACATAAACTAGATACTTCATTCATAATCATATGAGTAACAAGATACTACATTCATAGTAAACTAACAACCCTTAGTCATAACCAAAAGAAACACAACCAAAATACATTAAACAACTTTCTATCCTACCAATCCATCAACATAACCAACAAAAACACAAAAGAAACCACAGAGACATAAAACAATGATTTCCATCTTCCTCCTTCCACTGCTTGTTGTGCAATTGGTTGTTGAGCCATTGGTTGTTCCACAACGTCTCCAAAAAAGTTCCCAGCTGGTTGTTCTTGCCCAAACTCCCCAAATATTCGATGGTTCTCCAAATTGACATTGTTGTGTAATACTAATAACAGATCTGCATACCACTGGCTTGGTAGAGGAGGATCCACCCAACGAAAGTACTTGCAATCTTTGAGTCCATTCTGGTAATTTGGGCATCCTATAAACCTTCTTCCTGGGTTTAATGGAGTCCATGAAGTCCATCTTCCTACAGGATCACCATAGTAGCACCTCTTTCTGAGACGATTCATTGAAGATGAAGAAGACGAAGAAGACATTTGTCTTGGTCCTCCACTGCTCCTGCTTCAATCGTTGTCTGCTAGGGCACGAATGAAGTTTTCCACTATATTTAGAGTTTAATACAAGGCCATTAAATGACTCACCAACCACCTCAGCAAGTCCTTGCCACATAAGCCAATTTAACCGGCTAAATGAAGGTCACCGGTAAAATAGGGCCGAAATGTTCGATTTACCCGGTTTCCTGGGTTTTTTTGTTCAAAAAAAAAATGTTGGGACAAAAGTGTAACTTTTCCCAAAAGTTTGGGACTTTTTTGAAGATTTCCCATTATTATTATTATTATTATTATTATTATTATTATTATTATTATTTTTGTCTGACATTGTTTAATAATCCTTATTAGTCCAAATATGAGTTTGCGTGGACGGTGTTAAAAAATGGGCTTTATGGATGAAAAAAGTTTTATTTCATTTACATGAGCTTTCAAAATTGCACCCAATAAAGGTAAAAGCGATTGAAATTTTGTTAAAATGGTTGGTTTAATGGTAATGTGTATTAAAATGTTGTTGAAATTTTGTTTTTACATATAACAAACCAGGATGTTGATTAATAAATTTAAAAAAATAACCCAGCAAAGAGACGTATAAAATTAAGAAAGAAATCAAAAAGGATGTTAAAGTTTAAATTGAAGGCAGATAAAACTCCAAAAGATGGGACCAAATCAAGTTCAGACAAATATGTTATTATAGACTAGTTGCAATGCCATTATATTATTTATGATTATGTTTCAGCAAGTTGATTTTATCGTTGGATACATTTATGTAAGTTGTTTTAATGCGTATGTTAATATATTTAAAAATTTCCAGTCTCCAACATCTAGTGGCTCGATCAATGAGGATGAGTTGTCAATAGAATATGATATACTACGTCTTGAAGAAGAGCAACGACGTCTTGTTGATACGACTACATTAGAATGATTCGTGATTATCAACGTGCGAAACAACGAATGGTGATACTGGAAATCTCATTACCGCCTTCTGCGGCCGAGGAGCGGAGAAAACTAGCATTGTATAATATGCAAATGATCATCATTACGTGTCTGGAGATATACGACTGTTTGTGAACACAATGGACCTCATCGAAGAAGCACGTAGGACAACTCCAATAATAGAAGATCAAGTCTAATTGACAGATAATGGGTTCAGCCTAATAAAAACCTACATGGAATTGTTTGAAAATCATGTAGACACCACTAGTTTGCACCGGACGCAAGTTCCCGGTTATCCTGGAAATGTAATATAAAAATTTAATATTGTAATAACTTTTCAAAGTTAAATATGTAAACGAAACGATAGTGTTATCTAAAATGACAATGGTTTTCATTAACATTAGTACAAAGTTTGTTACAAATCCTAATACATACTTATATTGGTTTCCGCAAATTAGGAAATTGTAAATGATACATATTTTGTTTGCAGTCAATAAAATCTCCTCTAATTCAAACAACATATGTTAGGCGATCCTGTTCTGCACGAAGCTTATCAATCTCTACATTTGCATGTTGAATCCACTTCTTAGCTTCTTTTACCTTTTTCATAGCTTCAACAACCCATTTTTCTTTTTCGTTTACTTGTTCTGCCAGATCGTCTGCACGTTGATTAAGTGTCCAAATTGTTTCAGAATCTCTTTCGTTTGCTTGTTTAGCGGCCTTCATAGCTTGGAAAATGTCATCAGACATTTTATCCGGTAGTGGGAAATCCAGGCCTTCCGGAAACGGGTTATTATCTGAATAAACATAACAAACTTCTTTTTCACAATGCCAAATATCAAACTCTGATGAAGTCATTCTCAACTTATTTCTACGTTAACGATGCATGGTAGGTACATATTAATAGTCTGAAATGCCATGTCCGAAATAATTGTCCGAAATGCAATTTCTGAAATTTGTGTCCGCGGAATGCAACGTTCAGAATGTGTGTCCGGAATATGCGTCCATGACTCATATTCATCAGGAATCTATGAAATATATGATTGATTTGACTATACATTAATGATTGATATGACTTCCGAAATGTCAGTCCGGAATCTGGCGTGAACCGCTATAAATAAGAGACTGAAATTATAGAACCTTTAGAACTCCAGAATTGTAAACCTTTAGAATGATTGAACCACTATAATTTGACTATACATGAATGATTGATCACGCTCGTTCAGTCTTGGGTAATAACTGATGATAATTTGGTTTTACTCATGCTGCCACATCTAATGTACAGATCGCAATGGGAACGCTTGGAAATTTTGTTTCACTTTGAGTTAGATGTTCCACGGTATCGAACTGAAGAAGAAGTGAAGGCTGAGTTTGTAGACATACGCTCAAAGGTGAAGAATTTTATCAAAATTTATCACAAGGTCAACAACGAATTGATGGATGAAGATGAACAAGTAATTTTACAGCGTGTAATGGTGGAATACAGACAAAAAAATAACGGGGTTGATTTTTCATACAAACATGCTTAGGATATTTTAAAAGATGTCCCGTATTTTTAAAATCATGTATTTTGTAATTTTTATGTTTAATAAGGTTATGGTAGTTGTTATTTTTTTCCTATCTTTGCAACATCTAACAAATATTAGGGCAATAATAATATCTTCCATTAATCACTCCAAAAGTCGATTATAAACATAATTAGTTGCATATTAAGGGTGGAATGCAATGTCCAGAATGAGGGTCTGAAATAGTACGTTCGGAATGTGGCTCCGGAATGCTTGTTCGGAATGTCAGTCCGGAATCCGTAATGTCAGTAATCTGTTACAAGTTTAATGTTCGGAATGACTACACATAGTACAACTTATGAGACCATAGTGTTCTCTACAAATGCCATTATATAATTGAATTCAAGCGTCCAAACTCGATATCTTGTTAAATTTACTACTAAAAATTCATTTCTCATAAACCAAACAAATAACATACTGTAATTATGGCGCACAAGGTATTATAAGGACATCAAGGACTAGTAATAACCTTGAACGACTATTTTACGCTTGTCCTAAAGATATATATGGGTTATCATTTCATTTATTTTACTTTGAATTAATATTAATTTACATAATATACGTTGTCTGATATTAAATTTTTAGGGACCACACTATGGGTTTATCTGTTGGGATGACGAAGCAAAAGACAATAATTTGTTGATAATATGTAACTTAGTTCGATCGAAAAAGAAGCTTGAAACCAAAAATTTGAACTTAAAGGTAGCGTTATTTTGTAGTTGGATTTTTTTTTTTTTGGTATTGTTGTGTTCAAGTTGTAAGATTTATGTTTATGAACTAAGTTTTGTGTAACACTTATCACTTAATATATGTAATATGTATTGTTTGCTTGTTTTTTGGAATATCATTCTGAATTCACATAATTAATTGCAATTACATAGGCAATAAAACAGCCATCAAAAGGTTTGGTATTTCCCATTCAGGTGGAGGGGGAAGAGGATGCACGGTTTGTTTCTGGTAGGTAGTCTGAAACACATTAGTCCAAAAATATAGTTGGACCATATCTGCAAATTAATGGATATTCGAATGACGTGATGTCGTAATAGCATGACTGCACACTATACCTAGACTGCGTCATTTCCCACATGAACATGTGACAGTTCAAATAAACAACACAAGTTTTTTTAAAATCAAAAACTCGATAAATGTCGGACGGGAACGGGGGTGGGATCTCTGGTGGAATCTTTGTTGCTTGCCACCGAACAAACTTGTGTATCATTTTATGAAACACCATTTCTGCATACAGGGTGAGTACACTAGTCAATCTTCATGAAAAGTAAATATAATCAAATAACATTCTTGTACATGTAAAAAGTAAGGAAAATTAATTTAATATTGCACCAGATATTTTACCTCCCATTAAAGTGCGTTCAACAAAAGTCCGTTGAATGTAGACACGAATTGCCTCGGTAAGCGTTATTATCAGTACATTGCATTGATTAACCGATAACACCAAAAAAATTGGGGAGCAACAATGTTGACTACATTCTAACGAATGTTTGGGAAATAGGTTGTTGCCTATTTCGCATGACCGATGTTTGCAAGCACTTCACGAGCATCATAGGTTAGCTGACAGAAGTTTTGTTCAAAATCAGACACAGTATATGAATTGGATGTCATCCAGACACAAAGGTTCCAATGCTCTGCCAGAGATGCCTCTTGTGCGCATATACATGAACACACTTTTAGAAGTATAACCATGATAAGAATCAGGGAATACATGATCTATGCGAGAACTAACAACATCGTGCATATTGGTTATGAACGATACTTCCCTACCTCGCCCGCGAGATACCTTTAACCTCATAAGGAACAATGTACAACAGTAGAGATTATTTTCCACAACTAGACCAAATGTTGTAGGGAGGGTCTGGTTGTTCTCGTCCATAGTCACTGCTACAAACATTGTGTTTAGGTAGTCCCCTCTTAGACGGACATTACCTATGAAGATGACATGCAACAAGTAGTCTATGAGTGCATGGAGCTGTATTTTTTTGGAACACAAAACAATTATTTTAGATATAGAAACATTATCAATTTTAAAGAAATAATAGAAAAGTGGAAAAAAAATATACCACACATCCAATAGCCACAAAACAAGCTTGGAAACGATCCATCACATCAGTTTTGATGTGAGTGTAAGTATGTGGGTTGGTTCACCTAAGGTTGTGTAGGTAAACAAGCAAGTTGTTAAAGCTTTCTTTGTGCTCACAATCTGAGAAACTCATCTTCAAGTAGTTATAAGAGATAATTACGAATTATCGGATGTAAGGGTCTAAGTACATGCGGACACACACACACACATACACACACACACACACATATATATATATATATATATATATATATATATATATATGTAGGAGACGAAAATTAAGTTTGTAATCCGAAATAACGGTCTGAAATACCTGTTCGAAACTTGTGTCTGTGACTTCGTATTGCCACTTCACAACAAGAGACTGACAACTGTACATAGATTCCTATTTTATGGTATTTTTTTAGACGATGTGGTTCTTGATTACATTTTGTAGGTTTATCCGTGTCGTTTGTCACCTATGTTACATAACTAATGCAAATATTAGTAGATGACACACTTATTTGATAAAATTTAATTACTTCAATTATTTAGTCGAAATATATAAAAATATTATGTATTTACTATAGCTTATAGGTATTCAGCTGTTAAAAAAAACCATAGCCTATTGGTAGTATGTATCGATGAGGGGCTTAACTCCTTTAAAAAAGTAGTTGAGATGTTTTTAATAAGGGAGCTGATAAATAACATATAAGATTAAAAAAATATACCTTATTTTTTTGGAACTGACAGATATTATAAAACCACGGCCAAAAAGGAAAAGGTCGGGCAAAAGCAACAAACAACTTACAAAATGTCAAAAGGGGAACAAACCCAAAACTCTCATTTACAATTATCAAAATTACCCCTATGTTCGAACCATGTAAAAACAAGAGAAATAATATTATCCGCCAACTTTGAAGAAATCGTATGAATCTTGTTTTACCATAGATCATTTCTCGATTTCCACCCGCACAACAAGAAACCGTAACAAATAGCAAGAAAGACTTTTCTTTTTCTTGGACAATTCCCCCATGAAATCGCAAAGTTCACAAAATCAGAAAACTGAATAGAACCTCTGAAAAAGAATGTGGCACCAACTGAAAATCCAAACAAGGGTATTGTGCACAACGGGGCAGTTTAACCGAATATGATTCGCCTCATCCATCCCAATCGAGCACATTTGATAGGAAGATGAGATATAATTAATCCCTCTCCTCGAAAGCGCAACAACAGTAGGAATATGACCCAAAAAAGCACGCCAGACAAAACCAATGCATTTCAGAGGGACCAAACGAAGCCAAACTGTAGGATTACTTATAGGCACAGAGCATGACCGCCTCAACCCAATCACAATATGTCGACATATGTAACAAATAAACATAAAAACAGAACTAGAAAATACAGATAACCATGCAGATCTACTAATCAGACGTATACTAGCATAGTATTATTCTATAATCAGGATACATAACCTAGTAGGCCGACATTGGTGCCTTCGAACCACGGGTATAGTGAGGAACCACAGGTACAGTGAGGAAAACTCACCTATCAGTCTGAAAAGAAATCTGAAAGAACACAGCTCCGAATAACAACTCAACTGGTCACCTAAAACACCAAATAATGACTGATCTCAGATACCACTCATATTACCTAAAATACTCTTAGGTCAAACTTGGTCAAAGGTCAATGTCAATAAACCAGTTGAATCAACCCATCCGAGTCAACCCAGTCGAGTCAACCTAGTCGAGTCAGCCCACCCGAGTACGTTGGACGTACTCATCTATACGTGGGGCGTACTCCGCTTAACCCAGAAGTCGGGACTCTGACCGCGTACGCGTAACATACCATTTGGTATGCCCATCACACGCACCTGGTCAGCCCCACCTCTCATTAAGAGCTTAATACATCAAGTCCTTACGTCCAAAACCAGATCCAACCCCCAAATGTCGTCCTTGACCATAGGCTTTCCAACTTTATGGCATTACATGGCTAATAAGTGCTTAACATTAAAAACCCTAGCCACTTAACCCATTAAGACCTTGTAACTCATTAACCCATTAAGACAACATTTGTATGCTTCTAAACACCTCAAAACGTCTGAAATGACAACTTAAATGGATTGGAGTATCTCATACTCAAAGTACCCAACTAACGGGACCAAAGGGACACAAACTTCATGGCTAACTTAGATCTATGCATAGCTTCACCAAGTTCAAAGCTTTTTACCTCCAAATGATGCCAAATGGTGATGAGATTTTGGATCCAAAGAGTCATACTTCTCCAAGATGATCTTCTCTTCTTCCTCTCACCTTGAAAGTAGCCAAAACACACATACAAAGCTCAAGGGTGCTTAAAAGTGGATTAGGTTTTATTTAGGGACGAAGGTGAGTTGGAGGCTGATGAAAGAAGGTAGGTTGGGGACTTAAGGATGTTTAAATAAGGTCCAAACCCTCAAAATTAGGGTTTATAAATCAGACACGTACGCCCCGCGTATGCTAGGTATGCCTAGCGTATGTGAGCTCGCCCCAAAATTACAAAAATGCCACTATGGGCCATTTTGCAAGCTTTCTCATGCACAAGGGCTAAAATGCAATAACTCTTCATAATTAGGGTTAAAATTGAAAATACTGATGGGAATTGAGCACTACATCATTCTTATGGTGTACATGCAAATCCTAAAGCTTTGGATCTAGTTTGTCTAATGAACATGCAATAATCATCCAAAGCCATAAACCCTAGATCTAGCATACAATAAATAATTTAACATATAAATTAGGGTTTAGATCTTACCTTTGATTGTTATGTAGCAATAACAATCTATTCCTTCTTGTAATTGGCTTCTGAAAGCTTAGTGTCACAAGTGTCACACCTCTAATGGCTCACAAACACCAAGAGCAAGAGGATGACTTAGGAGAAGAGAAAGAGGCACCAAAAAAACCGTCCAAGGAACTTCAAGAATGCTTAGCCACGTTTTTGGGTGCCCTAGGGATCTATTTATACTTGTGTGGGCTGCTAGGGTTTCAGGAGAAATCCTAATTCTCTGCTTAGGCCTTAAGCAACCCATTGAACCTTTCTAGAAGGCCCTTGGAAGAAAATCATATGGGCTTCCCATAGATTTCGTCCAATCCCCTTCCCTAAAGGAATCCACAACCCACAATGCAATTATCTTATAATTACAATATCAGTCCCCAAAGTTTAATTAATCCCTTTTAGCCACATAATTAATTTCTTAATTAATTCTTGTCTAATATTAATTAAACTATATGATTTCTCCTTTAATATATTATTCATATAATATATTAATAAATCATAATTAATCTCTTTCTCCACAAATCATCCTATCAAGTTGCTTTGGTGAAGGCAACCTAAAAGGACCATGCACAACCGGGTCAAATACTTACCAAATATAGTTATGGGCTTAGACACTAATCCAACAGTCTCCCACTTGGATAAGTCTAGTAACTATAAATGCAAGTATTATCCGATTAGCAATCGTAGCTCTCAAAAGCCGCTGTCAACTCTGATCTTATCAGAAGCGTGTCCTTTAGATAAGGGATCATATATTCTTCCATTCTAGATATCATATGAACTGAGACATGGATTTAAATCATACTCTCTGTTCATTTGTTGTTTCCCGATTTTCGATTTATGACGAATGACAACAGACTACAATTGAACACATCAAATCAGTCCCGGCTTGGCCAAGCGTTTAGGGTGTCGTCACTAAATCATCGAGGGGCCCACATATATCGCTTTTATCCCACTGTGGGTAAAAGGAACAGATAAACTTTGACTCAATACTCACTTGTACTCACTCACCGAATCACACACAACAATATGTTTTATAACACCAAGTTACTGGTGCGTTTACATATTATCAATGTGTAACTGACTCGCAAGATACAACTCACACATCTCGGTTTCAAGAATATAAGATATTATCGTCTCACCAATCACTCGTGATAAAATCCATGAAGCGATCCAAGTGAGCGTGGGTTTAATCCAATACTCTAATCCTATAGCAGCACTCATGAACTTTGTAGCAAACTTGTGTTATGTCTAAACGCTTTAGACAATCTACAGACGGATTCATGACAGTCTTCTTTCATACCTACTTCCAAAGTACGAGCGATTGTGGAGGGTTTGAATAATCTTATTATTCGGGAAGTCAAAACATGCAAAATGAAACACAAGAATAATACTAATTCTATATGGCCCCAAACTTTTGAGCATAAATAAAACACCTTTTATTTAATCACCATATTGATTACTCATTATTTGTTGTTTCGGGTAATCAACTTCTTACTTGAATTATAACAACAATTTTCCCATGCTCTTAGCATGCACACTATGCTTACCTTATGGTATTTACTTTGTGAAATAGTATATTGAATAACATTTTTAATCACACTCATTTCACAATTCCTAATCCATTAGTGTAAGAATACAAAATTTTCGCCACTACTAGAATATGTTAGATTCTAACATTTTATGCAATGGTCCTTTCGTAATATCACAGTGCCAAAGTCACCAATACTTTGCCAATGAAATTACAAAGTACTCTATTGGAGATTGTTACAAGACAATTCCAAAGTCATGAAGTCTCACATTCAAAGTACATTCCTTTGAACATCCTTCTTGCATAGAAGTTTGTAATCTAGACATTGATTCTTAACGTCCAACTCCCAATAAGGAAACATTTCCATATTTGCCATATGACAACTCAATAAATAGAATCTTATCTATTCATAATGTCAATATGGTCCATCTATGACTATACTTCCAACTGTCCACAAGCAACCAATCCTCGGCGAACCTTAGATTGTCCTTAACAGTTGTTTAATTATTTTAGTCAAATCCGGTTCTATTCCCTTTTTCCCTCTAAATGCCCTAGGCATCTGAAAATTTTAGAACGGTCGAATATTACAGCATATGCAATCGATCCTATACCCGAAGCATATGGGATACGATTCGCAGCGAAAACATGATACTTTACCAGTTTCTTGCCATAATATTTCTATTTGCCGTGTTCTCAAAATTCAAACTATGAAGAGGGATGCCGTAATCATAATCGAACTTTGAGAATGCAATTAATAAATATTACTTTGACTAAATTCAATTAAAATTTCTCGATCTAAGCTTTTAGATTGGAAACGAAGTATAACATTCTCTCCCTTAATTATAGCAAAAACAACTTTTCAACCCCTGCAACTTTGCAAAGTGAAACTTTTGTTTTTCTATAATTAATATTGCCAACTTGCAATACTTAAAATAATAATCATGCTCCCACTAACATGATGATTATATCCATTCCAGCATAACATATATACTCCCACTAGCTTTGACACGTATTCAGAAAACAGTTGGACTTCTAAAAGGCAATACTTATTGACTTCCAAAGCTCATATTTCCAATACGATGTGCTTCGATAAGCCTTTATCTAAGCTTCTCAAACTCACACACCTTTCCTTAGACAGCTCACATGTGTGTTAAACTAATTCAAAACTTATATTACTAAGTCCCAAATGTTCAGACTAATTGCCAAATCTCACAATTCGAACTATGAAGGGGGATGCCGTAATCATAATCGAATTTGAGAATGCAATTTACGTAATCGCTATCTCCTTAAAATCTCTCTTAGTGAAAGCGTTTCCTCACAATCATTTTCATGAAGGAGAGAAACCTTACGACACTTAGATCTTATGGTGCATGTGTTCCTATCCATGCGAATTTGTCATAACCATAATCATAAGATAATGTTCATGACAAATCCAAACTCTTATGGACAGAACTTGTTCATTCTTAATTTCTTGCCATCAAGGGTCCCACCATTGCTTCCAAGTTATTTAGCAGCTCACCTATGCCAGTCAATGTACTTTCATTGAACAAGGTGTTTGCCCTTATGCAACCTATTGAGAACTCGTAGAACTCATATGCATAATCAACTCAACTGGATTGGCACAGAAACAAGAATACGTCAACACGATAGGTTACAAACCTCAAGTCGTGTGCTAGTGTTTAATAGGTTTACTCTTGATTAGTTCTTGAGACTTTTCAAGATCTTTAGACTCCCACTGACCTCTTGACATATAAGATTCTCTTGTCAAGAAAACATTTCTTGACAAACAAATATTCAAGAGTTAGTGTGTGTCTATATCAAGACAAAACATTACACACATTTGGTCTTAGTTGGTCTTTGCCTTCTCCAAGACATAACAACTTACCAATCTTAAACGTGCAAGAGTAAGAAAAACAATTTTCTACTTCACATTTGATGAGTGTGTTAGAACTTCTTAATATGTGTCACTCAATTCACAATCTTGGAGTACGACTCTAAGACTTGATTTTGGAACGAAGTATGACTTCATCCTTTTGATTTAACCATTTCAACAATTTCCGATTCCTCTTCTTAGCCATACTAGTGCACTAAGATGTCCTTAGAGGATCAATTGTGATATGGCTCTTAATCATTAAGACGATCATAAATCACGATACAAAAAGTACTCTCCCTTCCTCTTAGATTGGATAAACTTTTATCTTTCTGCCTAATTGATTCTTCTTATTCATTCTGCCATTCATTGAAACTTTTCAATGATTCAGAATTACACTTAATCTTGTAAGTATAACCACATTTACTAGACTTTTACTAATTATGACGAATAGTCTTATTGTTATTTGTGGCGGACTTGACTAGTCACAACATTGTGTTCTAGTCCTTTAGTCCTTCACTTGACTCACATACTTGTGTGATCAAGGAATTAGTCTTAATTTCCTAAGTACCAAGATTTCCATACATCACATGATTCAAATCATATGATTCCAAGCTTCTGTCCAACTGAAACTTGGGCGATGGTAATCTTTCCTTACTTAGAGAAATTTGACACTACCATATGTAACACCCAAATTTTTCAAACAATTTTTTCACATTTTAAAAACATAATTTCATTCACAATATTATAAAAATCTCATTGTATCACATAACACTCAAGAAAACATATCCCAAGATCACAAGTATAAAAAGCTCCTCATGTGTGTACTGATCATGCCGACGCCTTCCCACGATCCTCACTGGTACCTGAAACACGTAACACAACACTGTAAGCATAAATGCTTAGTGAGTTCCCCAAAATACCACATGTAACACATATTAGCCACTCGAGGCTATAACTCTTTGGACCCTCCGGTCCTAACTCTGTGGACCCTCTGGTCCTAACTCTGTGGACCCTCTGGTCCCAACTCTGTGAACCTTCCGGTTCTAACTCTGTAACTCTGGAATACACACAGCATATATCACATAGAAATAATGCAGTGCAACACATCACATACATAACATACAAGATACTCTATCACATAGCTCTATTACCACTCAAGGTAAAGTATAGTGAGAAGACTCACCTCGGGTGACTCGGTAAATCTCGAACTCTGAATTACTGCGCTAGCCTTCGCCTAATCACATAAATAATTACTCTAATTAATACAACTTCTAAAGGCTAGGTCAACCCCTCTCTATAAGTTCTCTAAGAAGGGCAAAAGACCAATCTGCCCCTCTAATGGCTCATAAGTCCAACCACTGACTAAACCCTAAAAGTCAACAAAAGTCAACGGTCAACATTGATCGAACTCGCCGAGTGCATTAGAGTGACTCGGCGAGTACATGCCTATACTCTTCGTCTCTGGTCCTCCCTGGACTCGCTGGTCAACCCGGTGCTCCATGGGTCGTCACAGGTCGCGAGTCGCGGGGCAATCCGACTCGACTCGTCGAGTCCCTTATGGACTCGGCGAGTTCCTCCCATGAAAACCCTCAAAAGATCTCTTGAGGTCAGATCTGCTTCACCAAACAGTAGATCCATCCTTTTAACACTCAAAAGTCACGTAAAGGTGCAACCTTTACGTGCATGCAACCCATATCAAGCCTCAAATGGAGAAATAACACTAGAAATGGCAACCTAGTCTCCAATCCTCCATGAATCAGGATAAAGCAGAGTGGGAAAGGTTCTCTGGACCTCTATGGGTCCAGATCTGATGTCATAATCCCAAAGTGGACCTCATACTCTCTAGATCTTCCATAAAATGAGGGTAAAAACCCTAAAAGCAAGAAATCCATCAATATAACACGAAATGGGAAAGGTTTATACCTCCAAAGATGATACCACAAGATGATTAGCTCAGATCCAGTCCCCTTCACGTTCTAGATGTGTGCTCCTATCTTCCTTCAAGCCAAACCACACAAAAAGATGAAGAAATAGCCTCCTTTTGCTCTCAACTCTCTTACTGCTCTCTCTAGGGTTCCTCTGGGGTGCATTGGCTGCAAATGGAGGCCATAAAGGCCTTTAAATAGGGCTCAGGCCCCGAGGATTAGGGTTTCACTTAACAGCGCGGACTCGCCGAGTCCACGCATGGAGTCGCCGAGTCCATTCATTTAATACAGTCAGCAAACGTCGTTCCTACTCGGCGAGTTTAAGCGTCTACTTGCCGAGTCTCTCTCTAATACTCAATAAAAATACATAAAATAAGATACATGGGAATCCAGATGTTACAATTCTCCCCCACTAGAATAAGACTTCGCCCTCGAAGTCCTACTCGACAAACAACTCCGGATGCTGCTCCCGCATCTCCAACTCCAGCTCCCAGGTCAGCTCGGAACCCTTCCGATGTTGCCACTGGACCTGCACCAGTGACACCTCCTTGTTCCTCAGAACCTTGATCTTCCGATCCCGGATCGCGATTGGCCTCTCCTCATAATTCAGGCTCGCATCGACCTGAATATCCTCCAGTGGTACCACCGCTGACTCGTCGGCTATACACTTCCTCAACTGGGACACGTGGAAGGTATTGTGAATCTGGCTCAACTCCACAGGTAGCTCCAGCCGATATGCTACCTTGCCCACCCTAGCGGTCACCCTGAACGGACCGATGTACCGGGGCCCCAACTTGCCCCTCTTCCTGAATCGGATCACTCCTTTCCAAGGAGATACCTTCAGGAGTACGAAATCTCCCACCTGGAACTCAAGCTTGGATCGTCGCCTATCCGCGTAATTCTTCTGACGACTCTGAGCCGTCAATAACCTCTGTCTAACCTACTGTGTCTGCTCTGTCGTACGAAGCACTATCTCAGTGCTACCCATCACGCGCTGCCCTACCTCTCCCCAGCAAATGGGAGTCCGGCATCTCCTCCCGTATAACAACTCGAAGGGAGGCATGTCAATACTCGAATGGTGGCTGTTGTTATAAGAAAACTCAGCCAATGGCAGATACGTGTCCCAACTTCCCCCGAAGTCCAACACACATGCTCGGAGCATGTCCTCTAGCGTCTGAATCGTCCGCTCACTCTGTCCGTCTGTCTGGGGGTGGTAAGCGGTACTGAAATGCAGCCTTATGCCTAACTCCTCGTGGAACTTCTTCCAGAACCTGGAAGTAAAACGTACATCTCGGTCGGACACAATCGAGATCGGTACTCCATGATGTGATACCACCTCCCTCACATACAACTCTGCCAGTCTCTCCACAGAAGAGCTTTCACTGATCGCAAGAAAATGCGCGCTCTTCGTCAGTCGGTCGACGATCACCCAAATTGCATCGACACCCCTCGCGGTCCTCGGCAATTTGGTGATGAAATCCATTGAAATCTGTTCCCACTTCCACTGGGGAACCTCAAGCGGCTGCAACTTGCCATGCGGACGCTGGTGCTCGGCCTTAACCTTGCGACAGGTCAAGCACCTCTCGACAAACCACGCGACATCCATCTTCATACAGGGCCACCAATAATCTTTCTTCAGGTCCAAATATATCTTCGTGGCCCCGGGATGGATCGAGAACCTCGATCTATGTGCCTCCTCCATCAGAATGGTACGTGCCCCGCCTGCATACGGCACCCAAATCCGACCCTGAAAGGTCATCAGCCCTCGACTATCGGTAACGAACTCGGACACCTGCCCGATCACCCGCTCCCTCTTGCGGTTCTCCGGTATCACGGCCTCTGCCTGGGCCTCCCGTATGGTGTCCAACACTGGAGTCATCACTGTCAATCTCATACAAGTGCCTCGAATCGGGGCACTCTCCGCCCTACGGCTCAGCGCATCAGCTACAACATTAGCTTTGCCCGGGTGGTACATGATCTCACAATCATAATCCTTTACCACATCCAACCATCTCCTCTGTCGCATATTCAGGTTGGGCTGATCCATCAGATACTTCAAACTCTTATGGTCTGTGTATATGGTACACCGAACCCCATACAAGTAGTGACGCCAGATCTTGAGGGCGAACACCACTGCCCGCAACTCCAAATCGTGGGTGGGATATCTCGTCTCATGAGGCTTCAGCTGCCTCGATGCATACACTATCACATGCCCCCTCTGCATAAGTACTGCACCCAACCCCGATATCGATGCGTCACAATACACCACAAAATCCTCCATCCCTTCCGGGAGGGTCAACACAGGGGCTTCACATAATCTCTGGCGAAGTGTCTCAAACGAGGTCTGCTGCTCCGGACCCCATGAAAAAGCAACACCCTTCCGGGTCAGCCTGGTGAGAGGCACGACGATCTTGGAGAAATCTCTGATAAACCTCCGATAGTAGCCGGCCAATCCCAGAAAACTCCTGATCTCAGTGGGAGATCTCGGAACCTCCCAACTCATAAACGCCTCAATCTTGGCCGGATAGACCAAAATCCCGTCCTGGTTGACGAGATGTCCCAAGAACTGGACCTCTCGCAACCAGAAATCACACTTGGATAATTTGGCGTACAGCCTCTCCGATCTCAAAACCCCGAGAATCTCTCTCGGATGCTCCTCATGCTGCTCTCTAGATCTCGAATACACCAGTATATCGTCGATGAACACGATCACCGAACGATCCAACATCGGTCTACACACCCTGTTCATGAGATCCATGAACGATGCCGGTGCATTGGTGAGCCCGAAAGGCATCACCACGAACTCGTAATGCCCATAACGAGTCCTGAACGCCGTCTTCTGGATGTCCTCATCACGCACTCTCATCTGATGATATCCAGACCTCAGATCAATCTTGGAGAACCAAGATGCTCCCTGCCACTGATCGAACAAATCGTCGATCCTCGGTAATAGGTAATGGTTCTTGACCGTTAGCTTGTTCAACTCCCGGTAATCAATGCACATCCGGTGTGAACCATCCTTTTTCTTGACAAAAAGGATCGGCGCTCCCCAAGGGGAACTACTCGGTCTAATAAACCCCTTCCCCAGCAGCTCCTGAAGCTGCGAGGATAACTCCTGCATCTCTGGCGGCGCAAGGCGATAAGGCGCCTTGGCGATAGGCGCTGCTCCCGGAACCAAATCGATGCGGAACTCCACCTGCCTCTCGGGAGGCACTCCCGGCAACTCCTCGGGAAAAACATCCGGGAACTCGCGCACAATCGGAACATCATCAATCGAACATGGCCTCCCAGCGACCACTCGTGTGTCCATCACATAGGCTACAAACCCGTTGCAGCCCTGCTGTAAACTCTGTCTCGCTCTGGCAGCCGAACACAACGCTGACCCACTTCGGGTACCCTCTCCATACACCGTAAGTACTCCCCCACTGGGGTCTCGTATCGTCACCAACTATCGCTCGCAGTCTATGACAGCCCCAAATCGGCTCAACCAATCCATGCCCACTATGACACATACGTCCCCCATCGCTATCGGGACTAGATCAATCGGAAACTCAACACCGAAGATTTCGAGTACACATCCCCGAATCACATCCGTAGCATACACTGCTCGCTCGTCAGCTATGGAAACTCGTAGAGGTCGACTCAACGCCTCCCGCGGGGCACTGGTGTGCTGACTAAACGCTAGCGACACAAAAGACCGACTCGCACCCGAGTCAAATAACACTAAAGCAGGTACAGAACTCACAAGAAAAGTACCTACACATATCATAATATAAGCATAACATCTCAGGTTCAACATAAATAAATGAAAGAATACATACCAGCCACGACATCGGGCGCTGCGCGGACCTCCTCCGCTGTCAACTGGAAGGCTCTCCTGCGAGCCTTCGGTGCCTCGACCTTTGCTGGCCGACTCTCTATAGCTCGAACGGCAATAGGAGCAGATCCCTGTGATGCTACCTGGGCTAACCCTCGCAACTGCGGACACTCTGCCTTCCGATGTCCGGTCTGGTTGCAGTGAAAACAGACTGCAAACCCCTTGGGGAAATCCTTGGCTATGTGCCCCTCCTTGCCACATTTTTAGCAAGACCCTGCTCTGCAAACCCCCTCATGACCCTTTCCGTACTTGGCACAAGTGCGGCCCTTCTGGTTCCCTGATCTCGAATCAGCGGGCTTGGCCCGCTTGGCTGCCGGCTAGGACTGTGCCGGTCGCCGATCCCTCCCTCGAGACGCCGCCTCCTCCCTGGCCTGAGTCTCGAGCTCAATCTCCCTCTTCCGGGCATTTGCCTGAAGCTCGGCAAATGTCCGGTACGACGAGTTCGCCACGAACTCACGGATGCCTCTCCTCAAAATACTCAAATACCGGCTCATGCGTGCCTGCTCGGAAGACACGTGCTCAGGGCAGAACATCGCCCTCTCATGGAACATCCTGGTGATCACTGTAACAGACTTGGTACCCTGCTTGAGGGTCAAGAACTCCTGGGCCAAACGTTCCCTTTCCATCGGGGGAACGTACTCATCACGAAACATAGCGGTGAACCTCTCCGAGGTCACCGCGGCAAACTCTGTAGGTGTGTAGTGCGCTGTCACAAACTTCCACCAGTCCTTCGCTCCCAAGCGAAGCTGGTTCAGCGCGAACCGAACTCTCAGATGCTCCGGACAAGAACACGTATAGAAGCATCCCTCAATGTCAGAAATCCATCTCATCGCAGCGATCGGGTCCTGCGTCCCATCAAACTCTGGTGGCTTCGTGTTGCTGAACTCTCGGTATAGCAACGAGTCACCCCCTGCGGCCTGGCAGCAGCAACGGCTGCGGTGGCCGCAGCAACAGCTGCATCAGTAAGAGCGGCGTACCGCTCATCAAAAGTCTCGATCAACGTGGTCTTGATAGACCCGAACATCTCTGGTATCTCAGCTCGAATGGCCGCATCCACCTCCTCATGAATCAACCTACGGATCTCCTCATCACTGGTACCACTGCCTCCTGGGTGATGGCGCGTCCCAACCATGATGCCTCTAAAATACAACACGAAAGAAATCAGAGACTCGCTCGAGTATACTCGCACTCGATAACTCAACCCTACTTGTTCCCTGGTACCCAAAGGATTCTTACTTAGAGTGCGCACTGCTCAGGTGTCTTCAGTAGTACGGGCCCTATACTACCGTCCACACCGCATCAGTATTCACCCTAAGTCCTCCTCCTTGGATCCCAGATCACAAGTACTCTATATCTCACTGGCATAGGCTACCCTTCGGTAGACCTCTAATCAGTTACTCACTGCTACCTACTCGCTCTCAAGCATCACATAGCAGTAGAAATCTCCCTAGGCTAAGGCATCACAAATCAGGCCACTCTAGTCCTAATATGAGTACTTAGCATACTCTAGTATGCATAGCATATCACATAATATCTTATAACGCATAATGTAAGGGTATTTTAGGAAATCGCCGTTCGGGAGCTGGCTGATCGTACACACTGCTCTGCTCTGCTCGTTTCAAATCTTTTTACTCTTTTTAGAAAAATTTGTTCTATTTTGAAAATTTTTTCCTCAAATCCTCAGTTTGAGTTCAAATGCGCTCGACCGTGCATCCGAATCCCTCAAACCAAGGCTCTGATACCAACTTGTAACACCCAAAATTTTCAAACAATTTTTTCACATTTTAAAAACATAATTTCATTCACAATATTATAAAAATCTCATTGTATCACATAACACTCAAGAAAACATATCCCAAGATCACAAGTATAAAAAGCTCCTCATGTGTGTACTGATCATGCCGGCGCCTTCCCGTGATCCTCACTGGTACCTGAAACACGTAACACAACACTATAAGCATAAATGCTTAGTGAGTTCCCCAAAATACCACATGTAACACATATTAGCCACTCGAGGCTATAACTCTGTGGACCCTCCGGTCCTAACTCTGTGGACCCTCTGGTCCTAACTCTGTGGACCCTCTGGTCCTAACTCTGTGAACCTTCCGGTTCTAACTCTGTAACTCTGGAATACACACATCATATATCACATAGAAATAATGCAGTGCAACACATCACATACATAACATACAAGATACTCTATCACATAGCTCTATTACCACTCAAGGTAAAGTATAGTGAGAAGACTCACCTCGGGTGACTCGGTAAATCTCGAACTCTGAATTACTGCGCTAGCCTTCGCCTAATCACATAAATAATTACTCTAATTAATACAACTTCTAAAGGCTAGGTCAACCCCTCTCTATAAGTTCTCTAAGAAGGGCAAAAGACCAATCTGCCCCTCTAATGGCTCATAAGTCCAACCACTGACTAAACCCTAAAAGTCAACAAAAGTCAACGGTCAACATTGACCGGACTCGCCGAGTGCACTAGAGTGACTCAGCGAGTACATGCCTGTACTCTTTGTCCCTGGTCCTCCCTGGACTCGCTGGTCAACCCGGTGCTCCATGGGTCGTCACAGGTCGCGAGTCGCGGGGCAATCCGACTCGACTCGTCGAGTCCCTTATGGACTCGGCGAGTTCCTCCCATGAAAACCCTCAAAAGATCTCTTGAGGTCAGATCTGCTTCACCAAACAGTAGATCCATCCTTTTAACACTCAAAAGTCACGTAAAGGTGCAACCTTTACGTGCATGCAACCCATATCAAGCCTCAAATGGAGAAATAACACTAGAAATGGCAACCTAGTCTCCAATCCTCCATGAATAAGCATAAAGCAGAGTGGGAAAGGTTCTCTGGACCTCTATGGGTCCAGATCTGATGTCATAATCCCAAAGTGGACCTCATACTCTCTAGATCTTCCATAAAATGAGGGTAAAAACCCTAAAAGCAAGAAATCCATCAATATAACACGAATGGGAAAGGTTTATACCTCCAAAGATGATACCACAAGATGATTAGCTCAGATCCAGTCCCCTTCACGTTCTAGATGTGTGCTCTTATCTTCCTTCAAGCCAAACCACACAAAAAGATGACGAAATAGCCTCATTTTGCTCTCAACTCTCTTACTGCTCTCTCTAGGGTTCCTCTGGGGTTCATTGGCCGCAAATGGAGGCCATAAAGGCCTTTAAATAGGGCTCAGGCCCCGAGGATTAGGGTTTCACTTAACAGCGCGGACTCGCCGAGTCCATTCATTTAATACAGTCAGCAAACGTCGTTCTTACTCGGCAAGTTTAAGCGTCTACTCGCCGAGTCCCTCTCTAATACTCAATAAAAATACATAAAATAAGATACCTGGGAATCCGGATGTTACACCATAAATAACATAACTAAGGATCACATCCATTTAGAGAAATACATAAACATCAATTTTTTACAACGATTTCATTGCAAGGATATATATAAATAAGACAAATCAAAAATTTATTTTATTCATAAAAGCAGCGGAAAACATGTCCTTACAATGCAAAATCAATTGAAAAACTATGTAATCAAATATTCCTAACAAATCTATCATAACTTTCTAAGCTCAAAATCTGATCTTCGAATCCATGCGATCGTGATCCATTTCTTCGTGATCAGACTCATCTTGCTCTTCCATCAAGTTTCCTCTCTTTTCTCTGATCCTGCAAAACATTCAAATGTAATCTTATCACATTATGTATTAAGAATCAATGAATAGGAACTTAATGGAGTTAGATAGTGAATCTAACCTGAAGTAGAGCCAAACGTCTTGACTCTCCCATCTCTTAGATCTCTCAGGTGGACAGGGCAGCTTTGTCTCCAATGCCCCTTCTCTTGGCAATAGAATCAAATTGACTCTTTTGGAACAGCACACGGAACTACTTCAGACTTTGCCTTTCTCTTATGATCAAACTTTTTGATCATGGCATGCCTTTCGTTGCCATCGCCTATGTCCACAGAGGTTTGGAAGGCAGATCCACCAATCAACTTTGCTTCTCCATTGCGCCAAATCATCGCTGATTCAGCAACAATAAGCAATTAGGTGAGATCGATGAGGGTCACGTCGTGGTCTATCATATAGTACTCTCTTATGAACTCACTATATGAGTCAGGAAGCGACTGAAGAACCCAGTCAATAGTCAGCTCCTCACAGATAACGACTCCCAACATTCTTAACCTATCAATGCGTGACTTCATCTCTAAGACGTGTGCACACACTGACTTTCCATCTTCATGTTTTATCGCCAACATGGCTTGAGTGAGCTCGAAATTTTCAAGCCTTTGAACTTGTGGGTTAGGGAGAACAATATGAGGAGGTGGAGGAAGTGAAGCATGATTTCTTGTTCCTTGATCGAATCATGGAATATCATCTTCATATGGAAGGCTTGTTCCATGGATTTGGGAAGACCATAGTTGTCATACTTTGACATCTACAAAACGGGAGAAAATTCAAGTTAGTTGAATGATTGGGTCCTTAATAAATCACCCAAATGAGATATTAAGGCTAAGACCCAACACAATATTCTACAACTTGGGAAAGGGATGTCGTAACCCAAATTGCAGAACATTTGAAGGTAAGTGAATAACGATTCACTAATTTTCCACCATGAAAAACGAAAAAGAGATTAAGTTTTAAATGTATTGAAAAACTCCTAGATTCTTTGAGATTCATTGAACTTTTCAATGACATGTTTAAATCTCGATATGCCCCTCGATTTGTGACTGGGATGCCGAGGATCACAAAACAGGGTGTGAATAACTATACAAACTTACATGGTGCCCCCAATGTTACAGTCACCTATTCGATGTGCCGGTTAACCACACACGCTCCACCGAACTATGACAAACATCGAGTCACCCTTTGCTACCTTTGCTTAGAACCTATTTAGTGTGCCGGTTAACCACACACGCTCCACTAACATCTTAGCAAGAGTACAAAGTGTAATTTCATGGAATTGCATCAAATTCACTTTTGCCTAAAGTAACTAAGATTGGGAATTTTTTAAAAACATTTAGTTACTTTATAATTCATTATACTTTTAATGGAAAGGGTTTGCCTATCCTACCCGTTCGGCTAACGACCCTCCACCAATCAAGGAAGCAATGGGTGAGAGTGGACACCCATTAAACGGCCATTTTATAGGCCATAACCTTATACCCCCCTTCTAGATTGGCTTCGTGAATGAGGCCTACTAGCAGTTTAAGTTATACATATATAATATTAGACCTTTAATGTTATATATAGTATAAGGGTGTATTTTACACTTTTAAGATACTAGGTGGTCTAATTTAATAAATTACACTTTTAATTTAATTAAATGTAAACCATATCACTATGGATTTATTAACTCTCTTTTAATTATACACTTAATTAATTTAATAAAACCATAAGGGTGCAATTTGAACTTTTCAAAATTAGGGTTTTAGAATTTAACATTTAAAAAATTAAACTTTTAATCAAAATTTAAATTCCAAAACTTGAGGGCAAGTTTTGAAACTTTTCAAAACAATTAGGTTCAAATTTAAACTATAAAACTAAAGGGTGTAAATTGAAACTTTTCAAACTTACTAGGTCAAATATTTACTTATAATAATCCTATATTATCCATATTTAACCAAATCCATCAATTTTGATAATGATAATCATTCCAAACATAAAAAATCGATTTTAGGCAATACAAACGAGTTTTGGTAATTATCCTTATCAGAAATTGGCCAGAAAATCGAAAATTCCGGCACCAGGCCCTCCAACTCGTCGAGTTCTCTTTGGAACTCATCGAGTTCATGCAACTCGTCGAGTTCTTAGAGAAACTCGGCGAGTTCATCAGACAGACATCAAAAAATTTCGATTTTCTGATCTTTGGCATTTTACAATTGCATCAATTCATCATACAAACAGCCTAGGCTCTGATACCACTGATGGGAATTGAGCACTACATCATTCCTGTGGTGTACATGCAAACCCTAAAGCTTTGGATCTAGTTTGTCTAATGAACATGCAATAATTATCCAAAGCCATAAACCCTAGATCTAGCATACAATAAATAATTTAACATATAAATTAGGGTTTAGATCTTACCTTTGATTGTTATGTAGCAATAACAATCTATTCCTTCTTGTAATTGGCTTCTGAAAGCTTAGTGTCACAAGTGTCACACCTCTAATGGCTCACAAACACCAAGAGCAATAGGATGACTTAGGATAAGAGAAAGAGGCACCAAAAAAACCGTCCAAGGAACTTCAAGAATGCTTAGCCACGTTTTTGGGTGCCCTAGGGATCTATTTATACTTGTGTGGGCTGCTAGGGTTTCAGGAGAAACCCTAATTCTCTGCTTAGGCCTTAAGCAACCCATGGAACCTTTCTAGAAGGCCCTTGGAAGAAAATCATATGGGCTTCCCATAGATTTCATCCAATCCCCTTCCCTAAAGGAATCCACAGCCCACTATGCAATTATCTTATAATTACAATATCAGTCCCCAAAGTTTAATTAATCCCTTTTAGCCACAGAATTAATTTTTTAATTAATTCTTGTCTAATATTAATTAAACTATATGATTTCTCCTTTAATATATTATTCATATAATATATTAATAAATCATAATTAATCTCTTTCTCCACAAATCATCCTATCAAGTTGCTTTGGTGAAGGCAACCTAAAAGGACCATGCACAACCGGGTCAAATACTT
Source organism: Lactuca virosa (assembly GCF_052849685.1). NCBI lineage: Eukaryota > Viridiplantae > Streptophyta > Magnoliopsida > Asterales > Asteraceae > Lactuca > Lactuca virosa. The sequence goes on from NC_136431.1 coordinate 263,248,749, forward strand.
ACCAAATATAGTTACGGGCTTAGACACTAATCCAACAAATACCTCATCATCAAAATGTTACAATTCTCGCCCACTTGAACTAGACTTCATCCTTGAACTTCGTTGCTGCGAATAACTCTAAAAAATGCTCACGCATCTCTGACTCGGGTTCCCATGTCTATTCGAAACCCTTCTGATGCTGCCACCGAACCTTGACTAACGATACCACCTTGTTGCGCAAGGTATTCGTTTTCCAGTCCAATATTTCCACTGGTCTCTCCACATAATTCATGCGATCATCAACCTGAATATCCCTAAGGGAACAACTGTCGAATCATCCGCCACACACTTTCGAAGCTGCGAAACATGAAAAGTGTTGTTGATCTGGCTGAGCTCCTCAGGTAAATCCAATCTTTATGCTACCTTGCCAACTCTGGCTACCACCCGAAATGGCCCAATATATCGGGGCCCCAACTTTCCCCTCTTCTTGAAGCGTATTACACCCTTCCAGGGTGATACCTTCAGTAAAACCATATCCCCGACCTGGAACTCCAACTCCGATCGCCGCTTGTCGACATAACTCTTATGCCGACTCTGAGTTGTCTGAAGTCTCTGTCTGATCTGTTGGATGAGCTCTATCGTCTAAAGAACTACCTAAGTTATTCCCATGAATCTGTGACAAACCTCTCCCCAACACACTGGGGTGCGACACTTCCTCCCATAGAGGAGCTCGAAAGGTAGCACACTAATACTAGAGTGGTAGCTGTTGTTGTAGACTTGTACGAGAATTCAGCTAAAGGAAGATAGGAGTCCCAACTCCTACCAAAATCAATGACACAAGCTCTCAACATGTCCTCAAGTGTCTGAATGGTCTACTCACTCTGACCGTCCGTCGGCAGATGATAAGCAGTGATGAGATGCAATCTCGTACCCAGTTCCTCATGGAACTTCTGCCAGAAACAAGATGTGAACCTAACATCTCGATTAGATACAATGGAGACTGGAATACCATGATGAGAAACGATCTCACGCATGTATAAGTCGGCTAATTTCTCGGTCGATGAGCTCTCGCAAATATCTAAGAAATAGGCACTCTTGGTGAACCGATCTACTATTACCCAAATTGCATTGTGCCCCTTAGCTGTAGGGGGTAACTTGGTGATGAAATCTATAGTGATATGTTTCCACTGCCACATGGGAACCTCCGGTGGCTGAAACTTACCATGTGGTCTCTGGTGTTCGGCCTTGACCATCCGACAGGTCAAGCACCTCTCAACATACCATGTTATCTCCCTCTTTATGCACAACCACCAGTAGCTAAGTCTCAAATCCCGGTACATCTTGGTGGCTCCAAGTTGTATCAAAAACCTCGATTTGTGTGCCTCCTCCAGTACAGTCCGTCCGACCCCACAAAAATATGGCACACAAACACGTCTATACCGGGTCAACACTGGGGCCTCACACAATCTATGTCTCAAAGTCTCAAATGCCACCTGCTGCTCAGGGCCCCACCGAAGATCCACGCCCTTCCTCGTCAGACGAGTGAGGGGTACGACAATCTTGGAGAAATCCTGAATAAATTCCCAATAATATCCTGCTAAACCCAAGAAACTCCTAATCTCCGAGGGAGACTTCGGAACCTCCCACTGCATCAAGGCCTCAATCTTGGCCGGATCGACCAAAATCCCATTTTGGTTAACGAGATGTCCCAAGAACTATACCTCTCGTAACCAAACTCACACTTCGAGAACTTGGCATACAACCGTTCTTGCCTCAACACTCCCAGAAGCTCTCGAAGGTGCTCCTCATGTTGCTCCCTGGTCTTGGAATACACCAAGATATCATCAATAAATACAACGAATGATCGATCGAGCATCGACCTGCATACCCGATTCATTAAATCCATAAAGGTCTCATGTGCATTGGTGAGCCCAAATGGCATCACCACGAACTCATAGTGACCATAACGAGTCTGAAACGCAGTCTTCTCCACACCCTCCTCTCTAACCCTCATCTGATGATACTCTGACCTCAAGTCAATCTTAGAGAACCAAAACGCTGCAACTGATTGAGGAGATCATCAACCCGCAGAAGGGGATAACGGTTCTTCACCGTCAACTTGTTCAACTCGCGGTAATCAATGCACATCCGGTGTGAACCATCATTCTTCTTGACGAACAAAATCGGTTCTCCCCACGACAAACTGTTCGGTCTAATAAAATGCTTGCCCAGCAGCTCCTGAAGCTGAGAGGACAACTCTTGCATCTCAAGTGGTGCCAAACGGTACGACACCTTAGCAATAGGGGCCACACCCGGAACCAAATCAATCCTAAACTCGACCTACCTCTCCAGAGGCACACCTGGAAACTCCTCCGGGAACACATCAGCAAAGTCTCTAACCACTGGCACCTCTGAAATCGAAACCTGCTTCCCAACTCGGGCATCAACCACATAAGCAATATAACCCATGCACCCATGCTGGATATACTGATGAGCTCTGGCAGCAGAACAAAATGCTCCTCTCCATAAATAACCAAATATCCCCCCCTTGGGGTTCGAACTACCACCCACTAACCCTCGCAATCAATCATAGCCCTGAATCTACTCAGCCAGTTCATCCCTACAATCACACACACGTCTCCCATAGGAATAGGGATCAGATCTATCGAGTAAGGCACCCAAAAATCTCCAAAACACAATCCCAGAAAATACTCGATGCAGAAATATCGTTTTCGTTGGCGATAAAAACCCGCAACGGACACTCCAACTCTCCAAGGATCATATCGAAACCCCTACTAAAGGACTGAGATACAAAGGACCCCGAGTCGAATAACACAAGAGCAGGCAAATAATTCACTAAGAAGGTACCTATCATAAGCATAAACACAAGCATACCATAAAATAATTGACAAAATGATAAATGGGAACATACCAGTAACGACGTGCAGCGGCGCCCTTGTCTCCTCTGCTATGAGCTGAAAAGCGCGACCTCGAGCCCTCGGGGGCACCACCCTACACTGGTGCCCATCTATGATCCTCAAAGTAGCTGGTGTTGGAGCCTGCACCTGTCCTGCAGTGAGAAAAGGACAATTGGCCTTAATATGGCCAACCTGCTTACAGTGATAACATATCATGGTGCTCGGTATAAGGACATGCTAGCGACAATCCTTGGCATAATGCCCCTCCTTGCCACATTTTTGGCACCCAAAAGAAGATCGACAATAACCATCATGAACCTTGCCGCACTTGCCACAAGTGCGGCCCCTCTGACCCCCAGATCTCACATCAGCGGCATTGAACCACTTTGCCGCAAAATGCGTCTACATCGGAGCCTGCCTCCTCTCCTTATCCTGGAGCTTCATCTCAATCTCCCGCCTCCTCCCGGCCTCCTGAAGCTCCACAAGTGTACCATAACGCTGAGTGGACACAAACTGGTAGATGTCTGTCTTAAGTATGCTCAAGTAACAGGTCATCTGAGCTTGCTCAGAAGAAGCAAACTCTGGACAAAACAGAGCCCTCTCAGTAAACATCTTGGTGATATCAGTCACCGACTAAGTCCCCTGCCTCGGATCAAAATACTCCTGGTCCGACCTCACCTTCTCCACTAATGGAACATATCTCATGCGAAACATCTCATAGAACTGCTCCCATGTCACAGTAACCCTGTACTCAGGAGTGTACGAGCCAATCACTAATATCCACCAGTCCTTCACCCCTGAACGAAGAAGGTTCAAGGCGCACTTGACCTTGTGGTCAGCATGGTAGGAGCATGTAAATAAACACCCCTCCACATCGGATAACCACATCATCACAATGATCGGATCCTGAACGCCATCGAACACCGGAGGCTTTGTATTATCGAAGTCCCGGTACTGGAAGGCTATCTTTCCACGAACGCCAACGGCTGCAACAATTGTGGTAGCCACGACAACAACAACCTCAGAAAGTGCCGCATAACGATCTTCGAAAAGCTTAATCATGACGGTCTTGATAGACCCAAACAACTCTGGAATCGATCCCCGGACAGCAGTAACCACCTCAGTAGAAATCAAATCCCTAATCTGATCCTCAGTCAACCCTGGTCTATCCTGGCCACCTGCTCTGCCTCCTCATCCTGATCCCCTCGTAAGCACCATACTAAAAAATAAACCAGGAAATATCAGACAAGATGCATTCCATACCATACAAACTATTCTAAATAACGAAACCCTAGGGTTTGTGACTTCCTTGCTACGTGTACGGGTCCTGTGCTTCCGATAGTACAAGCCTATACTACCTCTCACACCTACCCGTATTTGTTTCAGAAGATCATCACAACAACCCTAACAACACACACTAGGATACGCATACATCCTATTCCCACTCCCTAGAGAAAGGCTAAACATTTCTCAACTAGCCGGCTGCTCACACATAAACCCATCCATGAAACTTCCACTAACCCTACAGCACTCGTGTATGCTAATCATACATATCACTGGATCTTATAGACAGTAAAATACTTGATTCTACCCTAAGCCCTTCATCAAACAAGAACAGGAAATATGGCCAAACCAAACATCCTTAGGCTATATAATCTTTGTTATGTACAACTATGATGCATACACTAAGCAACTACAGTAATGATGTCAATTCCATACAAGAAATAATCCTAGGCTATCATGCATCACATATCAGACAATTCTATCATGCAATTCCTGAAGATCCCTAGCCTACCACTAGCATTTTGTTCTACCAATAACATAACATCAATTAACAGTGTGGGTAGCTTGGGGTAAACTTTCTTGCTCCGACTGATTGTACACATCACATCCTTCTTTGCATTTTAAAATCTAATTCTCTCAAACCAAGGCTCTGATACCAACTTGTAACACTCCAAAAATCATAAAGATTCAAACAAATTAAAATCAACCATTAACCATCATTGTTTACAAAAAGAGTCATTGTTTTAAAAGTAAATTCATATCAGAGTGTCCTAAAAACCCATATCATGAAAATAGGAAGATGTGCACGATCAGGCCTTTGCTTTCCCACGATCCTCAGAAGTACCTGAAACAATAAACTAAAACTGTAAGCCAAAGCTTAGTGAGTTCCCCCAAAGTACCAACACACTACAAAACAAACAAAGCATGCAAATATGAGCCTTCAGCATGACTGGACCGCCTCGTAGGACCTACAACCTATCTGGACCGCTCTACGAGCCTTCGACATGACTGGACCGCCTCGCAGGGCCTATAACCTATTCGAGCCTTCGACGTGACTGGACCGCCTCGCAGGGCCTACAGCCTATCCAGACCCCCCGGGTGTCTTGGCCTTCAACACAAAGCATGACCGCCTCAACCCAACCACAATATGTCGACATATGTAACAGATAAACATAAACACAGAATCAACAAATACAGATAATCATGCAGATCTACTAATCGGCCATATACTAGCATAGTACTATCCTATAACCAGCATACATAACCTAGTGGGCAAGCATTGGTGCCTTCGACCCACGGGTACAGTGAGGAAAACTCACCTCTCAGTCTGAAAAGATATCTAACAGAACACAGCTCCGAATAACAACTCAAATAGTCACATAAACACCAAATAATTAAAGATCTCAAATACCAGTCAAATTACCTAAAATACCCTTAGGTCAAACTTGGTTAAACGTCAAAGTTCAAAGTCAAGAAACCAGCCGAGTCAACCCAGCCGAGTACGCTGGGTGTACTCATCTGTATGAGGGGCGTACTCCGCTTGACCCAGAAGTCGGGACTCTGACCGCGTACGCACAACGTACCTTTTGGTACGCCCATCGTACGTACCTGACCAACCCCATCTCTCATTAAGAGCTTAATACATCAATTTCTTACATCCAAAACCAGATCCAAGCACCAAATGTCGTCCTTGACCATAAAGTTTCCAACTTTATGGTCTTGCATGGACAATAAGTGCTTAACATTAATAACCTTAACCACTTAACCCATTAAGACCATGTAACTCATGCATGGAAGGTAAGAAATGATCAAGACAACATTTTTATGCTTCTAAACACCTCAAACGTCTGAAAGGACAACTTAAATGGATTGGAGTAGCTCATACTTAAAATACCCAACTAATGGGACCAAAAGGACACAAACTTCATGGCTAACTTAGATCTATGCATAGCTTCATCAAGTTCAAAGGTTTTTACCTCCAAATGATGCCAAATAGTGATGAGATTTTGGATCTAAAGAGTCCTGCTCCTCCAAGATGATCTTCTCTTCTTCCTTTGTCCTTCAAAGTAGCCAAAACATAAACACAAAGCTCAAGAGTGCTCAAAAATGGATTAGGGTTTGTTTGGGGATGAAGGTGAGTTGGAGGATGATGAAAGAAGGTAGGTTGGGACTTAAGGATGTTTAAATGTAACACCGTAAATTTCCAAACAAAATTTTCATTTTAAAATCATATAATTCTCATAACGCGTTTCACAAAATCTCATTTATTTAATTTACAAAACTCATCTCCATAATTATTTGATTAATAATCCAGGATCCTCAAAACATAACTCTTTCTCTGGTGTGTACAGTCGAGCCGTTTCCTTCCCGCGATCCTAAGAAAAACCTGAAACACATAACACATAACACGGAAAGCACGAAGCTTAGTGAGTTCCCCAAAATACCACACACATCTCAGTAGCCTCTCATGGCTATACTCAAATAAGACCCTCCGGTCAATGTATCTCAGTGGAACCCTCCGGTCCTAGAACTCAGGTGGACCCTCCGGTCCTAACTAAATAAGCTCATAAATACAATACTCAGCATAAATCATAGAGACATAATGCAGAATATCACGACATACAAATAAGCACATAAGACATCTCAGTCACACAAGGATACCACTCATGGTAAGTATAGTGAGAAGACTCACCTCGGATGAAGAACAGCCCCCTAAAAACGCTGCTGCTGCGCATCCGCCTCTAACTCTGAGCCAAACCCACAATTAACCCAATTAGGAACTAAGTCCAAACGCTCACTCATTAGGTCTAAGGGTAGACCATTAACCAGCCCATTAATAGCCTAAAACCCATTGGGCCCACCAAGGCCCAATAATAAATGGGCTCTCCCAAGGCCCAACTCTCAATCTAAATGGCAAGCCCAACTCAAGGTCCCAAAGCACAATATAATATTTCTCTGCTCAAAGTCGCTAATACACAAGCCCAAAAACCCAGGCCCAACCCTTAAGGCCCAATAATAAATCCAACCCAAAAGCTCACATAATGGTTACGCGGGGCGTACCTCCCTTGGTACGCTCAGCGTACACTAGCTTGCACGAATCTAATCGGGGACACCAACCCAGTAAGCGGGGCGTACTGGAATTACGTTAGGTGTACGCCTAGTTTTCCTTAGTCCATTCTCTTGGTCTTAACCCGTTAACACCTTAGCTTATTTCTCAGATCTAGACTCCCTAATAGCTCTTACTCCATAAATTCAGTGACTTTAAGCCTTTGCATGGCTGATATGGTCACAAACACACAAAACACCCACTCTATTATCTCAAAAAGCTCATAACCCATGCATGGATTGATACCAACGTCCAAGACCTCATTTTTATGGATCATCTCCACTAGAAATACTCTAAAAGACAAACATTAGGCTCTGGAGTGCAACAACTCATAAAGCTTCAAGCTTTGGGACCAGAAACCCTAAAATGGACCATAACATGCACAAATCAAAAGGATGGGAAAGCTTTGAGCTTTATACCTTCAAATGATGCTCCATCCACAGAAAAGCTCAGATCCAAAGCGTGGACTCCAACTCTATTCTCTTCCATGCTCCTTCTCCACTCCAAAATCTCAAAAGAACACTTAAAACACTCAAAGGCTCTCAAATGCATCCACAAACTCCATGAATGAAGGTTTAGGGTTTAGGAGGGTTTGAAATCTGAGGGTGGTGGCTAGGAATGAGGCCATCTCATTGCTTATATAGGGACACACCCAAAATTAGGGTTTTCACGAACCCTAACCGCTGACGACCTGAAACAGGATGTTACAATTCTCCCCCACTTGAATTAGATTTCGCCCTCGAAATCGCTCCTTATCAAAACATAGATCGAACCCAATAACCCTAGGAGCCCCACCGAAAGAACCTCAAATCAAAGAACAACCTCTTTCAAAGACACCTGAACCCAACGGGAACTCCCGACCCCGAAGAAGGACAGACCCTTCTTCCGCTGCGGTACCCGATCTGACTCTCCGGAACTTAAAAACTCTAGTGGTCTGTCACCCTTCCAGACCACCCTCACAAAATATCATCATGTTAATCGCTCATCGACTAACAGACTCTAAGAACATCCTACCAACTCTGATTCTCTAATCGATTTCGGTCGAACTCAAGAGGAACGGAAAGGTCATATCCCACTAAGGACCCACCGCCTGACAGCTATCAGAACTCTTCTGGAGGAATGGTCCTCAAACTCAAACACAAGAAAATATCATGCTCGCTTGGAAGTATCCTCTGATATATATGAACATACGCCCCATCTTCCTCTCATTTATACCCTTCAACACTGAGCATCAGGTCAGCTCCCGATCCAAAAGATGAACCTCCAAAGGTTACTCATTGCAAACCAAAAACGTCTCACCGACTTCCTTCTCACGATAACTATCTAGGCTCATCGCGACACGCACGTTATGAAGTTTGCTTTACCCCAAGCGAATGCTACAACTCATCTGGAATCGTCTCACCTCCGACCTCTGTCGTCAACCACCCACTGGTTCCATGCGTCTCGCGGTTCTTCCCATACCAACGAAACTGATCCTCTCCGGCCTAAGATATTGGTTGAAGGTCAATACCCCCCTCAAAACGAAACCTCATCTCGCCTATTCAATACACGAATGGATCCAGACTCGAGCTCGAGAGTCTGATTCAACGGAAGAATTGGAACCACTCATTTCCAATCTGGTACTCAACTCATGACCCAAAATTCGCGGATTTATGCACACACCATCTCTTTAACTTCTTCCGATTTCGATAATCCCTCCTCATCCCAGGATTAGAACGATTCCCAACCGACACGGAGACCCCGTCTCGCCCCTAGTTCGGCAACCAGGCTCCCGAAGACTCAAGTGGTAAGGCTACCCAAGCCTAAGAACTCCTCTGCGCCACACTCTGACTAGTGAATACTACAGCTCCCGGCTGAACAGTATTCACCCTTATCGACTACTGAGTGCTACGGTTCCCCCCGTAGTCTTATGATGCTCCTTTACTGACTCATGAATGCTACGAATCCTCGCAGACTTGCGACACTCTCTCACTGAATCGTGAATGCTATGGCTCCCCGCAGTATCACGACACTCTCTCTCTAACCAGTGAATACTACGGCTCCCCGCAGTATCACGACACTCTCTAGCTGACAAGTGAATACCACGGCTCCCCGCAGTATCACAGCTTCCTCCCACTATCTAGTGAATACTATGGCTCGTCGTAGTATCTTGACACTCTCTTCCACTGACTCATGGATGCTACGGTTCCCCGTAGTCTTACAACACTCTCTCGCTTACTGACTCACCATGGGCTCACTCCACGGTTTCTCCTGATAATCCAAAGCGATTACTCCCACCCGGATCCACCTACTCCCTTATCACCCCATAACCTCATCATCAAGTCATCACCACACTGAGTTCACCAACTCATGCTCCGTAGCTCAACATAGATAGGTGCTTACACTCACCCAACTTATGCACCACCACTCCTGATGTAAGTTCTTGCAGGCAAGGCACTAGTCTCAGCACATATACACCCTTAGACAGTCTCACTCCGGCGACAATTAAATGATGGGTTCCCACTGGAACAAAATTACTCGGTACTACACTCGCCATCTCACAACTCGAGTCCTAACATAACCAAAATTAGGACATCATACTCGGGTACCTCGGTACACCCTCACAGCGCCTCACGTGGTCTTGCCTTTACCAATGATCTTTCACTTACACAACTCGAAACCTTGAAATACTCCCATTTCCCAAATTGAAACACGGAGGATTCGTCAATGATTGAATACACGTTGACGAAAATCCGAAGCTCCACCCTCTACTGGTCATGACCCATAGGAACTACTCATACCGACTCTAAAATTGGTCGACAAACCAACTGCTGCCCTCTTCTGGAGTATAGATTACAATCTATACCCATACCCGCAAATCTCAGCTATTGCACCCTGAACTCAGCGACTCGTTCGCCTCGAACTTAACTTTTGTAAACCCGAAAAATCTCTAGCCATAATAAATCCTCTGACCAACGGCCACCTGCCGTGGATTCACTCATCCTTCCTTAGGCACATACTCATACATCATCCCACCTCGCACCTCGCCGCATCCACCAATATCCTAGATTTCATGTGTCCGCACCGCAGATCTCCATAATCAGCTCTCTAACCGTACTTTAACGAATTGATGATCTTCTCAATTGAATACCCAGTTCTCCCCCACTCAGGGTTCGAACCATTACCGGACGACATACCATCAATTACTCCGTGGACTATCTCACCAGGTACATTACACTTGACTCTGGGAATATACCACGAAAACACTCAATGATCTTCCCGAAGGAAACTAAGCAACTCCAAATATCCCGTAACTCAGACAAAATCTCAAAATCCTCCCAGCGCGACTGCCTCTGGTCATCTCGAAATCTCAGACCGATATACCGCCGGACACCTCAACTGTTACGAAAATCCTGACCCTCAGTTCGGGAATCATCCCAGCGCGACTGCCTCGTCTCCGACTCCTCGACCAGCCTCCCAACACGGGAATCATCATCAAAGCACAAGACTTCACTCTCACAACCGATACACAGCATAACAACGAGGGCCACCGCCCGGATATATTCCTCTTAACCACCCGAACTTCTGCTAAATGCATGCCACACTCAAAAAGGCACCTTCCTGGGTCTCTTCCATCACAGCTTCCACTAATGACTCCATGGTACAAGAGATGCCTCACAACAGACAAACTGCCCAAATACTCTGATGAAAAGGTCACCACCAATTCTACCCCACGGGGTTTACCTCCAAACTCTGAAACCAGAAACTCAGTATCTCCTTTGCTTCTCCCAGGAAACGGGAACAACGCAACTCTTGTCACAGAAAGTGACGTCTCATCCATCAGCCGATGGCTCGACTCAAACCGTGTTCCTCCAAAAAGCATCATCTCTATTTGTAACATCCCAAGTTACAGAGCAAGAGATTGCGGGTGTAAAATGCAAATGGGGGTTTGGACTCGGCGAGTTGGAGGGGTAACTCGGCGAGTCGAGTCGCGAGTGGACCGCGTGAATAAGTGACCCGACTCGGCGAGTCGGGGATGGACTCGGCGAGTCCGTGCTGGAATATGAAACCCTATTTTAAGGGTTGCACCCTATTTAAAGAACAATATGCCTTCATTTCAGCCTCTATTTTCCCTGAGTGTTCCAGAGAAACCTTAAATCGTGAGAGACTCCATTGTTGAGAAGAGTGAAGCTTGGAAGAGGAAATTGGTGAAGAAAAGTTGGAGGAAGTTGAGGATAGCATCAAGAGAGCTTGTGGATCTGAAGTCTACATCAGTTTAGACTCATCTTTGGGGTAAGAAGTCACCCCTTAAGCCTTTTCCTTATTGTCATCCATGGTGGTTGTTTTGGGATTCTTTAGCATGATTGAGATCCATTTTGGGTATAGAGACTAGATCTGAGGTTGCAACTTCAGATCTAGGTTGTATTGGAGCCATGAGGGCAGAAAGCATCAGCCAGGGGACTTGATTGAGAGTGCCTTTGTCCAAAAACCTTCTTGTAGCTTGGTTGGAGCTTGTTGAGCCTTGCATGCACGTAAAGTTGGAAACTTTACGTGTGAATCTGGCCCTAGGAGTCCAGATCTATGTATTGGAAGCAATGAAATGGCCTAAAATCGTCTGAATGAAGATGTCACGTTTGGACTCGGCGAGTCACATGGGTGCACTCGACGAGTTTTATGAATATGTGCATGGACTTGACGAGTTGGAAGAACAACTCGGCGAGTCTGTTGAAGATTGCCTTGGACTCGGCGAGTCTGTTCTTGGACTCGGCGAGTCTGGTCGTGGAACCCTAGCCTTTTGTGGTTGAGCTATGAATCGGTGAGTCGAGGGATGACTCGGTGAGTTGAGCAAGAAGGGACACGGAACTTGTTGGACTCGACGAGTCTTGGGGTGACTCGGCGAGTTGAGTCGTGGCATGGGAGTTTCTGAGCATAGGGACTCGACGAGTCAGCGGGTTGACTCGGCGAGTAGGGTCAACCAAGAAGGTTGACTTTGACTGAGGACTTTGACTTGGACCAAGGGTTGACCAGTTTGACTTCCAAGGGTATTTTGGTAATTATTGGTATTTATGGAATTGGTCCTTTGATAGTGTTCGGTGGTGGAGCTCGTGTCGGTGATCGGAGCAGCTGATCTTATCCTTTCAGTCGGCAATTGCGAGGTGAGTTATCCTCACTATATCGACAGGGTCTATGGCACCAAGGCCGGCCCTTTATCGGATGGAAATCCGGGTAGTTGTTGTTATGTTATTGCTTTGCTATGTTTGCGTCCTGGTAGTTAGGATGGTATGTGTTAGAGACGTGGTTAAGGTCGGTACCCGGGATATAGGGTAATGTTATGCTAGTGACCGGTTAGGTCGGAATCCTGGTTAGGATATTGATATGCTATGAGATCTGTTAGACTGTTTGTCTGGTTGAGGATTGTCTATGATTATATGTTTATGTGCGCATGGTTGTTAGACTGGGGTTGGGTTGAGGCGGGTCCTGCTTTGTGCTGTAGGCCAACATACCCAGGGCGGACCGGACATTTTGAAGGCCCATCGAGCGGTCCGGATAGGCTGAAGGCCCCAAGAGGGCGGACCAGACATGCCGAGGCTCGGAGAGTGGACCAGGCCGACTGAAGGCCCGGTGCGGGCAGACCAGTCATACTGTAGACTCAGAGTGGACCAGGTGGATTGAAGGCCCGGTGCGGGCGGACCAATCACACTGTAGACTCTATGTACTTGGTTAGACTCGGAGGGTGGACCAGGTGGACTGAAGGCCCGGTGCGGGTGGACCAGTCACACAGTAGACTCGATGTGCGTGGCTGTTCTATTTGTGATATGTTATGAGTATGTTTATGTGTGGTTGGTATTTTGGGGGTAACTCACTAAGCTTTCGGGCTTACAGTTGTAGTGTTATGTTTCAGGTACTTCGGGAGATCGTGGCAAGGCGAAGGCATGATCGTACCGCTCCTCATGTTTTATGATTTATGAGATATGGTTCTGGCGGAAACTCTGATAATAAACTATTTTGAAAACGAGATCTATGAACTTAATGGTTTTGAAATGAATTAAAATGTTTTAATTTGGCTCAATTTTTATGGGTGTTACAAGTTGGTATCAGAGCCTTGGTTTGAGTGAATTGGAGGAACATTCGTGTGAATCCAGTCTCAAATCAAGGAGAGTTTTTAAAAGTGAAATTGAAATGGTTTTCAAAAATAAGTAGAGGAGGATGCGGAGGTACGATCAGCCAGAGCCAGTAAGTAGACCCCAAAATACCATACAAGTTATTTGATTATGCGATATGTTAGAACAACATGCTAGTACTAGCCTAGGGATCTTCAGGAATTGCATGATAGAATTGCCTGATTATATGATGCCTGCTAGCCTAGGGTTCCCTGCTATGTGAGGTAGTTAGCAGTTCCTCTAGAGGTGAGGATTGCGTGTTGCCATGTATATGTTTATCGCTAGGGTGTTGTGGTGATACTTGATATAAATATGGGTAGGTGTGGAAGGTAGTATGGGCCAGTACTACTGAAAGCACAGGACCCATACACGTATCAAGGAAGTCACAACCCCTAGGGTCGGGTTGGGAGTTGGTTCCCGGGTTATTGGGGAAGCATCTGATTTCCTTGTGGGGTATTTTAAGTATGGTGGTTACGAGGCATGCCGGAGGTGGATCCGAGTCAAGATCGGGATCAGGAGAGGGCGGTCAGGGTGGATCAGCGCCACCCGAGGTCATTGGTCAGATGAGTATGGCAGAGTTGGATGCCAGGATTTGTGAAATCTTGCATGATGAGATTGCTGCTATGTTCAGGGAGGAGATGTCGGAGATGTTTGGGTCGATCAAGACCGCCATGGCTGAGTATTTTGATGAGCGCTATGCGGCTCTTGTAGAGACGGCTGCCGCGGCAGCTGCAACGGCTGTAGCAGCGATGAGTGGAGGAGCCGGTCGGGGTTTTCAGTATCGAGACTTCGATAATACGAAGCCCCCTACTTTCGATGGAGTTCAGGATCCAATCGTTGCTATGAGATGGTTGTCAGACGTGGAGGGTTGTTTCTTCACGTGTTCATGCCCTGTGGATCAGAGGGTGAGGTGTGCTCTGAACCTTTTGAGGCTCGAGGCAAAGGATTGGTGGAGGTTGACTACGGGATCTTATTCGGATGCGCAGCGGGCTGCGGTTACATGGGATCAGTTCCGGGAGATGTTCAGTACCCGTTATGTTCCATGGGTTGAGAGGGAGAGATTGGCTCAGGAGTTATTGGAACTGAAGCAGGATTCAGAGTCGGTGACGGAGATCACCAGGATGTTCACGGAGAGGGCGATGTTTTGCCCTGAGTTTGCTTCGGAGCAGGCTCAGATGTCCCGATATCTGAGTATGCTCAAGAGGGATATCAGGCAGTTTGTGTCCACGCAGAGGTGCGAGACCTTACTGGAGTTGCAGGAGGCCGCTCGGCGGCGTGAGTTGGAGATTGAGTTGCAGTTGCGAGAGCAGAGGCAGGCCCCGGTGCAGTCGCAGCCGGCGCCGAAACGGTCCAAGACCGTTGATTCCAGGTTGGGCAGTCAGAGCGGCCGCACTTGTGAGAAGTGCGGGAAGGGTCATACCGGAGTTTGTAGGTCCGGTGGTGCGTGCCGCAAGTGCGGGAGAGAGGGGCATTATGCGGGGGATTACCGACAGTTAGCTCCGGTGCAGGATATGAGGATTTGCTATCATTGCCATCAGGTTAAACACTTGAGGGCCAACTGTCCACAGCTTGTTGCAGGACCGGTGCAGGCTCCAGCACCGGCCACTTTGAGGATTACTGGCGGAGGCCAGGGTGGAGCGGAGCCCCCGAGGGCTCAGGGATGCGCATTCCAGCTTACAGCAGAGGAGGTCAGGGCAGAGCCAGATGCAGCTGCGGGTACGTTTCCATCTTGTTATTGTGTGGTATTGTAAATTTGTCTACATTGTTTCGCATGTTTCATAGTATGATTGAGGATCTTAGTAGTTAGGAGTTGTAGTTGATTAGCGTCCAGGAGGATTATGGTCGGAAGACAAGTTATATGATCTCGTTGCTTGAATTGGCGACTGCATTACGAGGAGTGTTCAGTTGAGATTTGAACCTCCTTGGAGTTCAGGTGTGCGATGGCGGAAGGGTTATACGGTGAAGGTTACTCACTCCCGAGGGAGTTATATCATAGATAAGAGGGAATATATGGAGTAAGGGCGATTGAGCTATGCCGGTTTTAAGCATCGATGGTTAGTAGTCGATGCACCGAGTGGGGGAGAATTGGAAAATTCTCCGGTGGAACAACATGCATCCGGGGATGGTTAGCTGTTGGACTTCAGTGTTGTGTTAGTCGAGAATGTAGAGATAGACAAGTGGGACAGGGAACAGACCATGGTTTCAGTTAAGGTAGTTGGTCGATTTGAGGCCTGGGTTTAGGCCATGGAAAGGATTCCGGGAATAGAACTGGAGTTCGGAACCCCTAGGGGGCTAGAACACACTGTATGGGAAGGATTCCCGGAAGAAAGAGATCAGGGTGATGTGCGACAGTCGTTGAGCGGTCCGGATAGACTGAAGGCCGGAAAGCATACCAGTCAGGCCGAAGGCTTAGGGAACGGTCCAGACAGGCTGAAGGCCCAGGAGGGCGGTCGAGACATGCTGAAGGTTCTGATAGTGGTCCAGATAGGCTGAAGGCGTGGGAAGGCGGTCCAGTCATGCTGAAGACTCTGTATGTGTTCATGGATCGGTAGAAGGAGAGTGAGTAACTATGTCGCCATGCAATAGTAATCGATATGGTCTGGCCCCAAGTATTGATCATGTTGATGGAGTCGTTTGGGGGTTCAGGGAACGGCCCAGATAGGCTGAAGGCCCAGGAGGGCGGTCCAGACATGCTGAAGGTTCTGAGAGAGGTCCAGATAGGCTGAAGGCCTGGGAAGGCGGTCCAATCATGCTGAAGACGCTGTATGTGTTAGTGGGACGGTAGAGTGGAGTTTAACTCAGTGACACTTATAAGTGCGGTTATGATTGTGGAGTAGACTTCCTGGAAAGGAAAGGTATGTAACTCCGGAAGGAGTGTGGGTCCTCTGAAAGGAAGGCAGCAGAGTAAATGGATGATCGAAAGTGCTTGGTAGCAAGCACTGGGATTGTATCAGGTATATGGAAGGACATACGGGTTGGATACCCGTTGAGATTGTGGCAATGTTTGATGATGCACAGGCATGTTTTCGGTCTCCTTGGAAGAGGAGAAGGAAAGGGATTCCCGATTGGAGATTGGGACAGAGGAAGGTGAGACAGCAGGTTAACAGACTTGAGAGTAGTCTGAACCGGTGCTGAGGACTGTATGGGGATATTACAGTCAGAGGTCAAGGACCTAGAGATCGTGATAGAGAGGTGTGAGTGGGTTGCACTCCGTTGTGTCGAACCGAGGGGTTCGAGGGTGACGCAAGGACAAGGTCCTTGGTTCCGAGTATGGTTGCAGGCTTGAGTTGTGTATGAGGAGGTAGTCAGTATGGGGTATTTCGTCATGAGGATGACCGGACCCTATGATTGATTGGACCTGGTGTGTTAGTATTCCATGCCGAGGCTGTTAGGCCAGGTACGAGTGGTTACGTGATATGGTTGGTTGATGGGTTATGAGAGCTGAAGGATGCGACGTCCTGTCAGAGTGTAAGGGATAGAACCCGTGGGTGGAACAGGATTCGTTCCAGGTTGCAATTATCAGGATTATCGCCAATTTTTGGGCGGAGGGAGATGGATTGGTGTCTTGGCAGGAGCTCAGTGGGAGCGTTATCTGGAATTGTGTGCTGCAGCAGGCTTCGAGGACGAAGCCTAATTTAAGTGAGGGAGAATTGTAACATCCCAAGTTCCAGAGCAAGAGATTGGGGGTGTAAAATGCAAATGGGGGTTTGGACTCGGCGAGTTGGAGGGGTAACTCGGCGAGTCGAGTCGCGAGTGGACCGCGTGAATAAGTGACCCGACTCGGCGAGTCGGGAATGGACTCGGCGAGTCCGTGCTGGAATATGAAAATCATATTTTCAGGGTTGCACCCTATTTAAAGAACAATATGCCTTCATTTTAGCCTCTATTTTCCCTGAGTGTTCCAGAGAAACCCTAAATCGTGAGAGACTCCATTGTTGAGAAGAGTGAAGCTTGGAAGAGGAAATTGGTGAAGAAAAGTTGGAGGAAGTTGAGGATAGCATCAAGAGAGCTTGTGGATCTGAAGTCTACATCAGTTTAGACTCATCTTTAGGGTAAGAAGTCACCTCCTTAAGCCTTTTCCTTATTGTCATCCATGGTGGTTGTTTTGGGATTCTTTAACATGATTGAGATCCATTTTGGGTATAGAGACTAGATCTGAGGTTGCAACTTCAGATCTAGGTTGTATTGGAGCCATGAGGGCAGAAAGCATCAGCCAGGGGACTTGATTGAGAGTGCCTTTGTCCAAAAACCTTCTTGTAGCTTGGTTGGAGCTTGTTGAGCCTTGCATGCACGTAAAGTTGGAAACTTTACGTGTGAATCTGGCCCTAGGAGTCCAGATCTATGTATTGGAAGCAATGAAATGGCCTGAAATCGTCTGAATGAAGATGTCACGTTTGGACTCGGCGAGTCACATGGGTGCACTCGACGAGTTTTATGAATATGTGCATGGACTTGACGAGTTGGAAGAACAACTCGGCGAGTCTGTTGAAGATTGCCTTGGACTCGGCGAGTCTGTTCTTGGACTCGGCGAGTCTGGTCGTGGAACCCTAGCCTTTTGTGGTTGAGCTGTGAATCGGTGAGTCGAGGGATGACTCGGTGAGTTGAGCAAGAAGGGACACAGAACTTGTTGGACTCGACGAGTCTTGGGGTGACTCGGCGAGTTGATTCGTGGCATGGGCGTTTCTGAGCATAGGGACTCGACGAGTCAACGGGTTGACTCGGCGAGTAGGGTCAACCAAGAAGGTTGACTTTGACTGAGGACTTTGACTTGGACCAAGGGTTGACCAGTTTGACTTCCAAGGGTATTTTGGTAATTATTGGTATTTATGGAATTGGTCCTTTGATAGTGTTCGGTGGTGGAGCTCGTGTCGGTGATCGGAGCAGCTGATCTTATCCTTTCAGTCGGCAATTGCGAGGTGAGTTATCCTCACTATATCGACAGGGTCTACGGCACCAAGGCCGGCCCTTTATCGGATGGAAATCCGGGTAGTTGTTGTTATGTTATTGCTTTGCTATGTTTGCGTCCTGGTAGTTAGGATGGTATGTGTTAGAGACGTGGTTAAGGTCGGTACCCGGGATATAGGGTAATGTTATGCTAGTGACCGGTTAGGTCGGAATCCTGGTTAGGATATTGATATGCTATGAGATCTGTTAGACTGTTTGTCTGGTTGAGGATTGTCTATGATTATATGTTTATGTGCACATGGTTGTTGGACTGGGGTTGGGTTGAGACGGGTCCTGCTTTGTGCTGTAGGCCAACATACCCAGGGCGGACCGGACATTTCGAAGGTCCAGCGAGCGGTCCGGATAGGCTGAAGGCCCCAAGAGGGCGGACCAGACGTGCCGAGGCTCGGAGAGTGGACCAGGCCAACTGAAGGCCCAGTGCGGGCGGACCAGTCATACTGTAGACTCAGAGTGGACCAGGTGGATTGAAGGCCCGGTGCGGGCGGACCAATCACACTGTAGACTCGATGTACATGGTTAGACTCGGAGCGTGGACCAGGTGGACTGAAGGCCCGGTGCGGGCGGACCAGTCACACAGTAGACCCGATGTGCGTGGTTGTTCTATTTGTGATATGTTATGAGTATGTTTATGTGTGGTTGGTATTTTGGGGTTAGCTCACTAAGCTTTCGGGCTTACAGTTGTACTGTTATGTTTCAGGTACTTTAGGAGATCGTGGCAAGGCGAAGGCATGATCGTACCGCTCCTCATGTTTTATGATTTATGAGATATGGTTCTGGGGGAAACTCTGATAATAAACTATTTTGAAAACGAGATGTATGAACTTAATGGTTTTTTAATGAATTAAAATGTTTTAATTTGGCTCAATTTTTATGGGTGTTACACTACTCATCCCTGAGCCTTGCGGCTCCAACTGGCATCTCACCAATAAAATCTCTCGGAAACGAACTCAATTTCCTTTTCAAGGTATACTCCATTAAAACTTGCTCGACACGGCCCTCTGGCCCCACACTTTATCACTTAATCTCAGATTAACCAACCACCATGGAACAACTGGTAAAACCAGAAGAACTAACCGCCACGAATCATGGTACTCGAACCATGTGATCACCCCTCAATCTTCTATGAATCATGGTACCCGAACCATGTTATCTCCTCTCAATATGCTACTTAGAACCTCTGGTATTCTCCCTGTTTTGAGTACGGGTCCTCTGCTTTCAGTAGTACGGGCCCATACTACCTACCACATCTACCCATACTTTCCACACGGATCGTCCCAGAATTCCTAAGTAGCTCCTCAACCTTCTCGATCACCAACCCCATTAATCCCGGTCGCTTCCCAACGAATACTCCCCTCTATCAGCATACTCATCTAACTAAGGCCACTCCCTAGGCTCTTCCTAGGTTCCCTCACTTCTCTGCCATCAGCTGCTGAAGAACCCCTTATGATGCCAGCCATCTACCTCCTGAATATCGTCATATTCACTTAGTAGCTGACTCCCATCATCAAGAGTCCCACAAATCACGAAGCAAGCAGCATTCGGGCATCGAATAATCTCTACAAACACATAAAACCACTCTAGGTTACCACTCCACTTACACTCTAAAGGTATCACCGAACTTAAGCAACTCTACCCCCTCGCGGATATCTAACTACTCTCTAAGTAGGCTCCTCCAATACTCATATAGGTATCTTACATAGATTACTCCTCTACTCAAAGTTCTCTCTAAAAGATTCCTACTGGATACTCTTACTCAACACATATTCAAAGCACATCACAGATAGCAAAATTCCTAGGCTAAGGCATCACAAATCAGGCAACTCTAGCCCTAGAATATGAAATACCTAGCCTATCATCTAGCATGCATCACTAATATCTCAATAATAACTCATAACACAAATAAGTAAGGGTATTTTTGGGAAATCACCGTTCGGGCTCTGGCATTGTACACACTGCTCCTTCTCGTTTTTCTCTTAGAAACTCTTGCTCGTTTTAGAAAATCATTTCTTTTGAAATTTTTTTTCTCAAATCCTCAGTTTGAGTCCAGATTTACCCGAAGGTGCATCCGAATCCCTCAAACCAAGGCTCTGATACCAACTTGTAACACCATAAATTTCCAAACAAAATTTTCATTTTAAAATCATATAATTCTCATAACGCATTTCACAAAATCTCATTTATTTAAATTACAAAACGCATCTCCATAATTATTTGATTAATAATCTAGGATCCTCAAAACATAACTCTTTCTCTGGTGTGTACAATCGAGTCGTTGCCTTCCCGTGATCCTGAGAAAAACCTGAAACACATAACACATAACACGGTAAGCACGAAGCTTAGTAAGTTCCCTAAAATACCACAAACATCTCAGTAGCCTCTCATGGCTATACTCAAATAAGACCCTCCGGTCAATGTGTCTCAGTGGAACCCTCCGGTCCCATAACTCAGGTGGACCCTCCAGTCCTAACTCAATAAGCTCATCAATACAATACTCAGCATAAATCACAGAGACATAATGCAGAATATCACGACATACAAATAAGCACATAAGACATCTCAGTCACACAAGGATACCACTCATGGTAAGTATAGTGAGAAGACTCACCTCGGATGAAGAACAGCCCCCTAAAAACGCTACTACTGCGCACCCGCCTCTAATTCTGAGCCAAACACACAATTAACCCAATAAGGAACTAAGTCCAAACTCTCACTCATTAGGTCTAAGGGCAGACCATTAACCAGCCCATTAATAACCTAAAACCCATTGGGCCCACCAAGGCCCAATAATAAATGGGCTCTCCCAAGGCCCAACTCTCAATCTAAATGGCAAGCCCAACTCAAGGACCCAAAGCACAATATAATATTTCTCTGCTCAAAGTCACTAATACACAAGCCCAAAAATCTAGGCCCAGCCCTTAAGGCCCAATAATAAATTCAGCCCAAAAGCTCATAGAGAGGTTACGCGGGGCATACCTCCCATGGTACGCTCAGCGTACACTAGCATGCACGAATCTGATCCGGTACACCAACCCAGTACGCGGGGAGTACTGGAATTACGTTGGACGTACACCCAGTTTTGCTTAGTCCATTCTCTTGGTCTTAACCCGTTAAGACCTTAGCTCATTTCTCAGATCTGGACTCCCTAATAGCTCTTGCTCCATAAAGTCAGTGACTTTAACCCTTTGCATGGCTGATATGGTCACAAACACACAAAACACCCACTCTCTTATCTCAAAAAGCTCATAACCCATGCATGGCTTTATACCAACGTCCAAGACCTCATTTTTATGGATCCTCTCCACTAGAAATACTCTAAAGGACAAACATTAGGCTCTGGAGTGCAACAACTCATAACGCTTCAAGCTTTGGGACCAAAAACCCTAAAATGGACCATAACATGCACAAATAAAAAGGATGGGAAAGCTTTGAGCTTTATACCTTCAAATGATGCTCCATGCACAGAAAAGCTCAGATCCAAATCCTGGACTCCAACTCTATTCTCTTCCATGCTCCTTCTCCACTCCAAAATCTCACAAGAACACTTAAAACACTCAAAGGCTCTCAAATGCATCCACAAACTCCATGAATGAAGGTTTAAGGTTTAAGAGGGTTTGAAATCTGAGGGTGGTGGCCAGGAATGAGACCATCTCATTACTTATATAGGGACACACCCAAAATTAGGGTTTTCACTCTGTGCCTAGTACGCCCAGCGTACCCACTGGTACGCCCAGCGTACTAGGTGTCTCCGCTTAAAAACCACGCACATGAGTACACTAAGCGTACACACACGTACGCCCAACGTACTCAGCTGCCACCTTTCTCAAATTAAGGGACTTATCCTGACAACACTTCAAACTCCCAACGCTTCCTCGTTATGACTCCGTTTCCAAAGAACCTCATACCCACGGAAAGGTGACGAGATGCCTTACACTTCTAGCAACTCGTAGCAACCCCGAGACTTCCTCATGTCCGAGTTGCAGCCCATGAACCCTAACCTCTGACGACCCGAAACAGGATGCTACATTAAATAGGGTCCAAACCCTAAAAATTAGGGTTTGTGGATTAGACACGTATGCCCCTCGTACGCTAGGTACGCCCAACGTACGTGAGCTCCTCCTAAAA
Source organism: Lactuca virosa (assembly GCF_052849685.1). Lineage (NCBI taxonomy): Eukaryota > Viridiplantae > Streptophyta > Magnoliopsida > Asterales > Asteraceae > Lactuca > Lactuca virosa. Next base: position 263,271,263 of record NC_136431.1, read on the forward strand.
TTAAAAAAATGCCACTATGGGCCATTTTGCAAGTTTTCTCATGCACAAGGGCTAAAATGCAATAACTCTTCATACTTTGGGTTAAAATTGAAAATACCTCATCATCGTAATGTTACAACAACAACAACAACAGCAACAGCAACAGCAACAATGACGACGACGACGACTACGACAACGACAACGACAACGACGGAGAATTTAATATATATATATATATATATATATATATATATATATAATTTCTTAATATTTCTCTTTATAAACCTTCAAAATATCACATTTGCCCAAAAAAAAATTCATAATGGTTTTAACAGTTTAGAATCATTTGTCATATCTTAGAACTATTATAATAATTAAAAATTTTAACCATATTACTCATACGTCTATAATAATGAAACATTTACTTCTAAATTGTTGGAACGTCGTTCGTTTGTTTAACAAACAAAACGTTTCATCTTCAACCCTCTTTATAGAATGTATGCACTAACTGTTTAAATTTTTGTTGTTGTTGAATATTGTCATGCTGTAGATGGATGATATTTTAGATATTATCATTGATATTTTAATGTTTAAAAATGACATATATGATATTTTGATATTTGATAAGAGCATATATAATATTTTAATGTTTAAGAATGATATATATGATATTTTAAAATTTTATGAAGGGTAAATATAATATTTAGAATTATGTTGAGCAATATGATATTTTGATGTTTAATAAGGATATATGCGAAATTCTTCTGAAAAGGGAGAAATATTTTTAATAACAATAATACTAAAAATAATAGTGGTCATTTTAGAAAATGGATTGAAAATTTAATGGATTTGTTAAAAAAAATCTATGTTTGACATTTAATGGTGCCCTAATAATTCATCGGGTATATCATATCATCAACGATTTTCACTAAAACGCTTCTAGCCCAACGGTATCAAATATTGTTCTCCCTCCTTAAGGTCAAGGGTTCAAGTTTCGTCGTGGACATAAGTGGAATTAAAGAATAGTTTAGAAGTAAGTTAGATTTTTTGTTAAAAAAAATCAACGACTTTATTTGAAAAAAAAACTTTAAAAATATAATGATTCTAAGTAATAAAAAAAATGTAATGATTTTTATATAAGTATTATAAAAAACTGATTTCTCTAAAGATTTTCTATTCAAAGCTATAAATTTTATCACCACAACCTTGTGATGTTAAATTACATAGGATCTCATGAGACATATAAAAAAAGGAAAATGACACATTAGCCCAACAATATATTTCGAATTTGTTTATTCAGTCCCTTAACTTATTTCCAAGTTTTATGATGGAATAAAGTTATTTTTGATATGTTTATTTGGTCACCTAACCTAATACAACCAGTTTAATATGCCAGATACCACTTGTGTTTGTTGATATGATTAGTCACACTTGATAATATGACTTTCCTAATAAAAAAAATTAAAGAAAATTCCAAATAAACCCACCAAATATTACTAGGCATATCTGGATACTTAATTACATTTTGGCGACCTAATCCACCGCCTATGTTGATAGGTCCTAATATTGTAGTTTGGGCTAGGCATCCGTCTGTATAGGTCTTGATAGGGTATTGGGGTTTGGTTTGGTGATTGTAAACTTTGTATGGCTGTGTACGGCAGGACATGTGTGTATGGTCGTACACCCTGTGTACGGCCGTACACGCGTGTGCGGCTATACACTAGTGTACTGTTGGGTGTGCTATAAATAGTAGGTATCTGTGTGTGTATTAGGGTGACGTATGTGTGTGTTTTCCAAGGTGTATTTGACGTTTATATGATATAAATGTGTGCGTGCTTGAGTTAATTCTTCTTTTACTCCTTCTACACTCTGATTGATTGCAATATCATTTGATCACTGATTTGGATCTTAGAATTCGGGACTTACAATTGTATGGCCTCACACCACGTGTACGACTGGACTTTTGTGTACGGATGTGCACCCCAATTTGCCCTTAATATTTGAAATTTAACCTGTGAAAACTTAATTCAACTTGATTTAACAGTTTATTGGGAAAACACTTGATGATTATTGATGAATTTTTTCTTGTGTGTTTTTCTCAGCTCAATATGGCAGATCTTGAATTTACTAAAGTTCACAACTTGGCTGTTTACCTTGCTGATCCTCCAGAGGCTCACTCTGAGTTTCAATTCATAGTAGATGGCCTAAGAAGATGCTGCCTGTTCTCTGCTCTCACCACCTGTCCAATCATTTATCAAAAATTGATTAAGGCATTCTGGAGCAACGCAGTTGTGATGAAGGATAATGAGGGTACAAAATATCTGGAGGCTTCTGTGCGTGGAAAGAAAATTTTGGTTACCAAGCAAATTATTCGAGAAACTTTGCAGATCAGTGATAAGCCTGAATTCCCAAAGGAGATTGATCTAGACAGGGCTCAAGAGATTTTGAACCAAATGGGTTATGAAGGAACTTCCCCCCCCCCCCCCCCCCCACCACTCTCAAGAAGCTATCGCCTCCGTGCTGGAAATATTTAGCTCATGTATTTGTGAGCTGTATCTCTGGCCGGAAATCAGGAGCTAATGAAATATCTCTGGTTAACACCGGTGCAATTGCTGCCTTAGCTTCTGGATTTGAGTTCAATTTCTCAAAGTTCATTCTGCATGAGATGATTTTGAACATTGAAGGAAACAAGAGGGATAAGTTCTTCATGTACCCAAGATTCCTCCAACTGATCTTCAACGTCATGCACGCTGAAATCGAAAAAGAAGGAGAGACTCTGGATCTCAAGTCTATTGGCTCAAGTGCTTTTGGTCTGATGAAGCAAAATCGACCAGGAGAGGTTAATTTTGAAGGGAAATATCCACTGATCAAGTTTGGATTTTTTGCTGAATAGAGTGAACAATCTGAATCCGATGCTCTTTCTAGCCCCACGGAAACCGAGGAGATTGTTATCTCGGCTTCTGAACATGAAAACAAGGAAGGCCGTGTTTCCCCTGTCGCAATCGTGGAAAAAGAGCATGACCAACTGCGAAATGTGGAGGTTCAGAGCAATTTTAATGAAGAGGGTGATGATGAAGAAAATGATGGTGATGATAAATTTCTCAAAGACATGGATTTCTCTGGCTTTGACAATGAAGAAATCCCACTTAATCTTGATCTTGATCATGACGACCTAGGTCCAAGTTCATAATTCATTGATAGGTTCTTTTTCAATGTCAATGAAGTTGCTCAAACAGCAACAGAGACTAGGGTTGCTGAAAACATTCTTGAAACAATGCCTCCTGCATCAAGTTCGATGGTAGAAACTTCAAGCCATAAGGATGCTGTTTCAGAGATTCCTCCCTCTGATACAACTATTCCTTCATCTGTGCCCTCTTCTAGTAATCCGCCATAGACACAAACCTCTCTGCCTCCTGTAAAAAGAAGACGTCTAGATCCGAGGCAGGGTACGTTCATTCAAGATCAAGCACCCTCAGTTTCATCCACAATCACCACCACAACAGTTACTGCACCACCTGAACCAACCCTTCAAGACCCAATCTCTTTAAATGAAACTGGAGGTTCTTCAGCTGCTCCAGAATACTCCCCCACAAGGCCTTCGCTTGATGAAGCCTCCATCAGGATAGCAAGGCACTTGGCTCAACTTAGTCCAGGACCTTCCTCTCGTGGAAAAGGTATATCTATCGAGGAAGGTCGTTCAGGGGATGATTATTCTGGTGTGTCCTCTCTCAAAGAAGAAATTGGAATTCTAAAACAACAAAATATTGAGAAGGACGTTTTACTTGGAAAACATGATATCAGGATCCCTGAGCTAGAAGCCGACAATGCACTGAATTCTAAACAGATTTCTGAGTTGCAAACCAATCTTGGATCCGTGACAGCTTTTTATTTCAGCTTGAAGAACAAGTTATTTAAAGCTTTTGGTGATAAGTTCCAATCTTTATTTCAACAGCCTCACGGTATTGAAGATCCTCCCAGTGCTCAAGACCAGTCTCCTCTTCATGAAAATCCGGTTGTTCAGCCTTCTCCCAGAACCACAAGAGTGGTTGATCGATTTGAGAAAGAACCAGCTCAAGCTCCTCACAATGTTACTTTGAAACTTGCCAAAGCTGGATCATCCTCTAATAAGCAAAAATATCTATTCAAGAGGAACTCAAATCAAAATGTTCATGGAGGCCGACCCCAAATCACTGTTACAGATCTTCAACCGAGATGTTTTGGTGGCACATATGGAGATAGATCTGGAATTGTGTCATGGGGATATCATGATGAATTAAAATTATGGCTTGTGAAGCGGAAAAGTGCCAATGTGGAGTATTACAAGAGCATTCATGATTTCAACTCTTTTACGAGAGTTGACTTGTCTGAACTTGCTGATGCTCCGTTTCTCAATCCAGGAAATGTTCCTCAAGCGACTAAATTCAAGCATTTCCTGGAAGATCAAGTAAAAAGGGGATTTCCAAGTATGAAGACTGGTGAATCTTTTCTCAAGATCCACCCTGACGTTCTTAATCCTTTGACTGGTAAACCTATCCAAACAGTGATGTGGGCAACCACTAATCAAGTGAAACAGATCCATATCTTGCAAAAATTCCACGATGGTTCTTTAAAGAACATGCTCTACTGGGTATTTGATGAAGCCACAACTTCTGCTGTCATCAAATTCCCAGATGGTTGTTTTCGTTTGTTTGACAAGAAGGATCTTCTTCAATTTGGAAAGTGGGATATTCATCAATTGTCTCTTCATCAAATCCGGGTTGCCGAGGATATCTTTGAACCTGTCGCTAAGGAGTACACTAGAATGGTTGCGAAGATCATTAAGGAGCAGATGTGGTGTGGGGCCATTGTCACACCCCAAAACCGTGATGGCGGAAACGTTCCGGGGCGGAGGACGTCATGTATAGCATCATAACCAATGTGAAATAGCAACCATAGCAACACAACCATCACAGAGTATACATATATGAAGATGTTTACATCAATTTGAAACTTGTTTGAATTACATCAGAGAGTATATATAAAATATAAACATAAGACTCTTATTGCTCCAGCTTCTCAAAAATCCAGCAGGTACCTGTCTACTGATTTCCTGAGAATACAAGCAGTTTGAAAATATCAGCATAAAGCTGGTGAGTTCATAAGCGGTAGTTTGAAATGAAAATTTGTTGATGAGCTCATAAAAAGTATTTTGTATAGCGTCAAGAAAATCCGATATTTTCTTTAAGTGATAAATGTAGCGTTATCCGTTCCATATAAACCATGAATGTTCGTTACTGAAAACTGTAGTGATATGTGAAAATACTACTTCATGTGACTAGCTAAGGCTAATCATGAAGTATAAGTATATTGTATATGAAATCCTTGCATAAACGATTTTGGTTGAAAACCCTGGCTTCAGCCTTTATACGCAGTGTGTTAGTTCTATTTAGTATAAATAAAACTGTTGAAGGGTGACAGGTTGTAAACTAAAGGGTGAATTATACATAATGTGAGTCGTATAACCATACTTGATATGACTAGAGACCTTTCCAACGTTCTTCAGGCGTCGAGTTAAATGACATTTGTCACCCTGGGCATGCCTGCCCAACTGTAGCTACCAGTTCGGGTGTGGGATTGTCAGTCCCGAATAGATCTATTCATAAATCTTACGCTCTCCCTCCAGGAGACTCTGGTTATACTATGATAGGATTTATCCCCGTACACCTAAGGGTACAGTAATGAAGTAGCGCCTCACAGTATCGTACAATCTAGTTTACATGTAGTGTAGTAGCGTTCTACCGTAGTGAAAATCCGAATGTATACCGTTTGTAGTGATAATTACAGTTATGAAAACGCGATAAAGTAGTGATGTAAACTATAAACTATTTCTGTCTTAGCGCATACGTTTAGTAGTGAAAGTTTCTATACTTGTTATGTTTAGAAAATCCCAAACTATACCGATTATAGTTTGCATGTAAAACGTAGTGAATAGCGAGTCCGGAAAACCATGCAAGTTTAGTGAAAATGTCCCTTATGCTCAACACAGTACAAAAGGGTTAAAGTATGAGAATTTCATGATTTTTGAAAACATTTATGTTTAGCTTGTATCCCCCCCTGAAAACATTAAAAATACGGAAAATGTAGGGGTATGAACTCACCTCGAGCGAGAGGTTTGATTGAAGGATCGATACGGAAAGCTAGGTGTTCAAGTGAAGCCTTAATCACGATTCGATCCTAATTATCACGCAATGACACATAAAAGAGTCAAATGAAGGTATTTCACCACTATAAGTGATGGAAAACCACTCTAGAGACTTGGAAATGCTTGTCGGGACCCTATATGATCAAACGAGGGAGGTGTGCAGCCAACAGTGTGTGTGTGCGGCCAGGGTGTGCGGTCAGCATGTGTGTGTGGTTGCACACAGGAGTGTGCGGCCGTACATAGAGGTGTGCGGTCGTGCACTCTTCATTCATGCTAAAAAATGTTGATTTTCATGGGTTTCCAAGTCAATACCAAGTCCAACTAGCAAATGGAGGCCAAACTCTCACTTTGGAGAGTCTTTCAAGAGTGTGCGGCCACCCTTATGAAGGTGTGCGGCCACCCTTATGAAGGTGTGCGGCCGTACACCTTCATATGGTGAAGAACATGATGAAACTTTTATGATTAAAGGCTTAGATCAATGGGTCCTTCATGTATGATAAGCTAGGTGATGGAAAACTCATGTTTTTGAGGCCTTGAGAGTGTTCTTGGATGAAGTTCTTAGAGAGAGAAAGTAGAGTGCAGCCAAAGGAAAGGAATGAGTGAAGGGGGTCACCCTATATAAATAGGAATGAGTGTGCGGCTAGAGGATGGGTGTGCGGCCACACACTTGTGTGTGCGGCCATACACTCGGGTGTGCGGCCACACTCTCGTATGTGCGTCCATACACTCGAGTGTGCGGTCACACACTCGTGTGTGCGGCCATACACTCGGGTGTGCGGCCATACACTCGGGTGTGCGGCCATACACTCGGGTGTGCGGCCACACACTCATGTGTGCGGCCATACACTCGGGTGTGCGGCCACACACTCGTATGTACGGCCATACACTCGGGTGTGCGGCCACACACTCATGTGTGTGGCCACACACTCCTTTTGATGGAGTGTTTAGCCTATTTGCAACCCTAAATCTTAAACCAACCCATCCCTAATTCAAACTTTGGTTGTACAAGGCTTTAGATCATCCAAACCGGTTCAAAACAATGCTAAAAGATAGCTGAAACGAGTTTAACATTGATAGAATTGGCTAAGTGTACAAGATAAAAGTTTCGGGTTGTCACATCATCCCCCCGTTAGAGGGAATTTCATCCCGAAATTCAAGAATAGAGTACAATCATGAACTTGGAAAGAGATGAGGATACTTCTGCTTCATTGAATCCTTGCAAAATCGAACCGTGTGCCCCTTTTTGCCACAGTTAGAACATGACATTTCACGACATGGGCCGGGGTTATGGTGGTAGTTACACTTGTTGCACCGAGGGAGGGTACCAGCATATTTACTGGTAGGTGCTTGCACGGCAGGAGCAGCAGCAGGAGTAGTAGCACCGTGGACTGCTACCGTTTGTTGTTTCTTTGAGGGCTCCTGCGAAGACTGGCCCTTCTTCTGTTTCCAAAATTTTCTTTTCTCACCACTCCCTTTAGTTGGTTCAGGAGTGGCTGTCACTTCATCGAGATCGACTCCATGATATATGAGGGTTTGCGCCAGACACTTAGCGCTGTCGTAGGTGTTTGGCCTAGCACCCAGGACATTTCCTTTGGTTGGTTGGATCAGCCCCCAAATGTATCTTTCAACCTTCTTGCTTTCCGGGGTGACCATTCCCGGGCAGAGAAGCGCTAGGTCTTCAAACCTAGATGTGTAGGCGGCAACGTCAGAACCCTTCATCTTTAGGTTCCAGAGTTCGTGTTCCAGTTTCTGCATTTCACCCCGAGGGCAGTATTCAGCTATCATAAGTTCTCTTAAGCTGTCCCAACCCATAGCATTTGCCACTGGTAGGGTTAGGGATTTGACCCGACCATTCCACCAGGTCAGTGCCCTGTTGGCAAAAGTGCAAGCGGCGAACTATACTTTATTCACCTCAGAACAGGAACAGATTTCGAAAATGGACTCGATTTTCTTGATCCATTGAGTCGGGACAATAACACCTCCAGTGCCGTCGAAGGATGTGGGCTTGGCATTTATGAAGTCCTTATAAGAGCACTCCTTCTGGTGTCCCTGACCATCTTCATGATTTTGGGGATGCGTACCACCTCCCTGACCACCAGATCAGCCAGGGTTCATCTATGACATCGTGGCTGCCACAGCAGCAGTAACAGCTGCTTGGAACATAACGGGATCGAACTGAGGGAGCGGTGGTGGTGGTGGAGCGTCGTCATTCCTCCTGTTAGGTCTTTTTCGGGGAGGCATCTTGTTTTAGAAACAATCAGGAAGAGGAGGATGGTAAGTCCTCGAGATATATGAAACAAAATACATCTCATTCTGATAATAAAGTGTTCTACCAAGCGATAAACAAGGAAAGGCTACTAATGCACGTAAGTTATCGCTAAGAAATGAATAGGTAGCAACACTAGGAATGAATTTCTACTATGTATTCGGCTCTGACCAAAATACTCCTATAGTATTTTATGTTGTATGGATACCGGGTAAGTTTTAGGCCTGTTGCAACACCAAAGTCACTCCCAAGCACATGTTGGTCATGTCTCGAATGAATATAGTTGGTCAGGCTATATTGACCCTAGACATGATTACATAACTGCCCAGGTTTAACTGCAGTGTTCAACATCCAAAATACTTTTGTTTTGATCTACTTAAGACACAGATTCTGGTACTCGGGTATACTTGTATACTTTTTGTAAAAATACTTATATTTTAGAAGTATACTTTTAGTTCAGAGCACTTCAGCCCCTTTTGTGTTTATAGTTGTATACCATGTAAGGTTCGGTATACTTAGTTCACTATAAACAATAACTCTGATACCAATCTGTCACACCCCGAAACCGATGGCGGAAATGTTCCGGGGCGGAGGACGTCATGCGTAGTATCACAACAGTTGTATCATAGTAAGCATAGTAAACACAACCATTACATTATAATAAGAATATTTACATTGTTCAAAAACATGGTTTATACATATTAGTATAGCAAAAGTAAAAGACGTGAATCCGAAACGCTCCGTCTTCTCAAAAGTTGAAAGGAATACCTGTCTATTGATGCCCTGAGAATACAAGCAGTTTTAAAATATCAGCATAAAGCTGGTGAGTTCATAAGCATTTGATTCTGGTGAAAGAAATGTTTCTTTGATTCTTTGAAAAGTTGTTTCCCAAGAAAATCCCATATTTTCTTATGAAAGAGGTTTGATTATCCATTGGTTACACGTTAAACAGCTTGTTTTATGAAAGATTGAGTTATCCCAGGAAAATCCTATATTTTCCTTAAAAGTTGATAGTTGGTTATCGGTTCTGAAACGAGGTGTACAAGTATCTACCATACTTGTATCGATAGATGTAGTTTCCTTGAAAAACCCTGGTTATTTGCTGTGAGATGTATTAGTCTTATTACATAAATAAAACTAATAAGTAAGTAGTGAACTAATTCCTAAGGGTACTGCTAATACCCTCTAGTAATCAAATCGGTTATTACTTTGAGGTTAGTTCACTAGGTTCATTATTACCAAAAGTAAATCTCTGTTATCTAGGTTGCGAGTTTCATAACCATACATTAAACTGGATATGGCACGTACGGTGGCCAGTATCATTTTATGACTTTGTCACCCGTAGACCTGACGGTCCCACTGTAGCTAGCAGCGAGGTGCAGGATAGTCAGTCCCGTATAGATCTATACACAATAGTCACGCTCTCCCTCCAAGAGATTCTGGTTACAAGGGTAGTCCTACACTCACGAATCCGGTGAAGTGTTACCAAGGACGTGTCTCCAATCCTTAGACTAACAAATTTACAAGTAATAATACAGAAAAACCCTGTTTATGGTTGGTATGAATCTTTTGTAAAACATCACAATTTATGACAAGATTCATAAGTTCCGTGCTTTAGTTTTGGAAAACTGTTTCTACGAGTTGATTTCTAAATCGGATGGTAAAACGGTTTTTCTGTTTTTGAAAGCATACTGAACATGTAATTATTTTAAACAAAATAATATATTTGAGCACAAGTTTCCTTGTACTTTTGCTTGTATTCCCCCCTGAAAACATGAAAAACTTGGAAAAGTATAGGGGTATGAACTCATAGTTTGACGTAGGATCTGGGAGTATGATCGGTTACGAATGCTGAGTGTCAACCGATGTTTCGTACGCAAGTGGATCCTATTAACATGTGATAACACATATGTGTGTTAGATTTAGGGTGTTTCATGACTAAACATGACGGGAAACCACCCTAAAGACTTGGAAATGCTTGTCGGGACCCTTATAGTCTAGGAAACACTTATATGGAAGTGTTACAATCACAAATGATTGCATAAAAGGGGTGTATGATTACCAAATGGAGCTTTCGGTCCAAGTGGTTTTCGGTCCGAAGAGGTTCTCGGTCCGAAGAGGTTCTCCGAATGGTTCTCGGTCCGAAAAGGTTCTCGGTCCGAAGAGGTTCTCGGTCCGAATGGTTCTCCGAATGGTTCTCGGTCCGAAGAGGTTCTCGGTCCATGAAGGGTTTTCGGTCCATGAAGGTGACTGAAAACCCCAGATCTTTGATGCATGTGGCGTTTCTCAAGGGCTTTCAAACATGCAAAGGGGTTCTAAGTTATATCCGAAGCCTTAAGTGCGTTTTAAGGTCTTAAAGGCACCTTTCTTTAGGGTTTTCGGTCTAAGGAGATGCATAGACTGAAAACACCTTTTGTTCTTGGATAATTGACGATTTCCAGGCCTTAAACAAGATTTTTAACTAGATAACAAGTGCAGAAAGTAATACTTACGATATGGAGGCAAAGAAGGGTGTTTTCGGCCAAACACACACTAGTGTGTGTTCTTGGTGTTCTTGAAGATTAAACCCAAAAAGATGAAGTTAGTGGATGAAATCGAAGGGGGATGGTAGTTAGGAAGATCCATCAACGATTCAAGGTGAAAGAAACACTTACATTTTCGAGAATTTGAAGATCAAGGTGAAGAACTTGATGATACTTGAGAGAGTTTTCGAGTTCTAGACTTGTAAAAAGGGAAAGAATGATCCAAATGATCATGAAATATATATGTAAGATGGGGTTTTCGGTCACCTTGACCAAAAACTCTAAGGTCTTGACCGAAAACTCCTTTTTGAGGAGGTTTTCGGTTTGCTTGAACTTCAACAATTCATCCTAACACCGTTTCCTTTGATGTACTAAGTTTAGAATATTCCGTTAGTCCAAAAATAATACTGACGTGAACAGAAATAAATCCGAATTGATTTATTTACACGCAAAGTCTTTCCCAAACTATCAAAATTTGACGGAATTAAATAAAACCCGAATTTTGATTAACGGAAATTGAATACGGATAACGAAAAAAGTTTCGGGTTGTCACATGAATTGTTCTCTCACTTTGTCCATCAGTCTGCGGATGATAAGCCGTGCTCATATCCAATTTAGTTCCAAGAGCCTTCTGTAGTGATTGCCAGAATCTCGAGGTAAACCTGCTATCTCGGTCGGAGATAATGGATACAGGTACCCCATGAAGGCGAACTATCTCTTGAATGTAGATCCGTGTGAGTCTCTCCATCTTGAAGTTTTCCTTGATTGGCAGGAAGTGGGCGGATTTAGTCAACCGATCGACAATCACCCAGATGGCGTCGTGCCCGCTCGGAGATCTGGGTAATTTGGTGATAAAATCCATGGTTATCCTTTCCCACTTCCACTCAGGTATCTCTGGCTGTTGAAGTAAACCTGAGGGCTTTTGATATTCCACATTTACCTTGGCGCAAGTCAAGCACTTGCCCACAAAGGTTGCAATTTCCGCTTTCATGTTTGGCCACCAATAGAGTTGTTTAAGATCCAGATACATCTTATCTGAACCTGGGTGAACGGAGTATTTCGTCTTGTGAGCCTCATTCATGACAACCTCTCTGTACCCGCCAAACTTTGGGGTCCAGATCCGGTTCATGAAATAGTACACTCCGTCTCCCTTAACCTCTAAGTTCTTGTCCATTCCCCGCAATGCTTCATCCGACACTTTCTCTGGTTTCAAGGCTTCCAGCTGAGCCTCCTTGATTTGCGCGGATAAATGGGAATGGATAGTCATGGTCATTGCCTTCACTCTACGACCTGAGTACTCTTTTCGGCTGAGGGCATCTGCCACCACATTGGCCTTGTCGGGATGGTAGCGGATTTCGCACTTGTAATCACTGAGTAGCTCAACCCATCGTCGTTGCCTCATGTTTAGCTCCTTCTGGTCGAAGATATGCTGCAAACTTTTATGGTCAGTGAAGATAGTGCATTTGGTTCCATAGAGATAATGTCTCCAGATCTTTAACGCAAAGACCACTGCTCCCAACTCTAAATCATGAGTTGTGTAATTGACCTCGTGCGTTTTCAACTGTCTCGAGGCGTAGGCGATGACCTTTCCTCGCTGCATGAGCACACAGCCTAGGCCCTGATTGGATGCATCACAATAGACCACGAAGTCTTCCGTCCCTTCGGGTAGAGACAAGATAGGTGCGCTGCACAGGGCCTGCTTCAATGTTTGAAATGCAGTGTCTTGCTGGACTCCCCAACTAAAGGTTACACCTTTCTGTGTTAGGGTAGTTAGAGGCTTAGCGATTCTGGAGAAGTTTTGGATGAACCTGCGATAATAGCCCGCGAGACCCAAGAACTGTCGGATTTATGTGGGTGTCTTTGGTGCAGGCCAATTCTCTATCGCTTTGATCTTGGAAGGGTCCACGTGTATGCCTTCTTTGCTAATCACGTGACCAAGGAAATTCACCTTCCTGATCCAGAACTCACACTTTGAAAATTTTGCATATAGCTTCTCCGCCCTTAATGTTTCCAGCACCTGCCTCAAGTGTTGTTTATGATCGTTCTCACTCCGTGAATAGACAAGTATATCGTCGATGAACACGATCACGAACTTGTCCAGGAAAGGGCGGCACACTCGATTTATCGGGTCCATGAATACTGCCGGTGCGTTGGTCAAACCAAAGGGCATTACTACAAATTCGTAGTGTCCATAGCGAGTTCGGAATGCTGTCTTGGGTACATCATTCTCGTGGACTCGCAACTGATGGTACCCTGATCTTAGATCGATCTTTGAGAAATAACTGGCTCCCTGAAGTTGGTCGAAGAGATCTTCGATTCTGGGTAAGGGATATCGGTTCTTGATGGTCAGCTTATTCAGCTCTCAGTAGTCAATGCACATCCGAAAGGATCCATCCTTCTTTTTCACAAATAGAATCGGAGCTCCCCAGGGTGAGGAACTCGGCCTTATGAACCCTTTGCTGATCAGCTCATTGAGCTGGCTGGATAATTCTTGCATTTCTGCTGGTGCTAAATGGTAAGGAGACTTAGCTACAGGAGTAGCTCCGGGGATTAAGTCGATACGAAACTCGACTTGACGCTCGGGAGGAATCCCTGGGAGATCTTCAGGGAAGACATCAGGAAAGTTGCAGACTTTGGGGATGCTCTCGAGGTCTTTACCCTTTTGTGTCTCATCAACGACATGAGCTAGGAACGCATGGCATTCCTTCCGCAGGTACTTCTGAGCTTTGACGCACGAGATGATACGAAGGTTTGAACTGAGTTTATCACCGTAAATCATGAGGGTTTCGCCAGAGGGAAGGTTGAGGCGTATGGCTTTTTCAAAGCAAAGGATATCAGCACGATTGGGGCTCAACCAATCCATACCAATAATGACATCAAAACTCTTAATAGATACAAGCATAAGATCGATAGGAAATGAATGATTGCCTAAGGTAAGAGTACAACCTATGAATACGTCGTTCGCGCTTTTTTTCTCTCCATTAGCCATCTCGACGATGAACGTTTCGGTTAAAGGTTGGGATTTATGTTTGATTAGATGTTTGAATGCATGACTCACAAAACTCCTCTCCGCACCAGAATCGAAAAGAATGCATGCGTGAGAGTTGTTAAGGAGGAACATACCCGTAACAACGGTAGGATCAGCGACCGCTTCATTCTGGCCCATCGCCAAAACTCTCCCTGTATTGCCACCAGTCGTTGGTGTGGGGCAGTTTCTCCTGAAATGCCCAACCTCTCCACATCCATAACAAGCTTGACCAACACCTGCTCCCGTAGTCTGGTTGGTTGGTTGGGCTGGCACCTTGCAGTATCGAGCTGTGTGACCCTTCTTCCCACAGCTGTTGCAACTCAACTCACGGCAGGGTCCGTGATGATGGAAGTTACACTTGTTTCACAAAGGTAGTTTCCCAGCATAAACACCGGTAGGAGTTTGGGTGGTTGGAACAGTAGCTGGAGCAGCAGCAGCAGCAGTAACAGCATGAACTGCCACTGTTTGTTGTTTCTTGGAGGGCTCCTACGAAGACTGGCCCTTGCGTTTGTTCCATGATTTCTTCTTCTTCCCACCACTTTCCTTCTGTGGCTCAGAAACAGCTGCCACTTCGTCTAGATCAACCCCATTATCGATCAGAATTTGTGCCAGATCCTTGGCGCTCTCAAATGTAGTCGGTCTAGCAGCCAAGACATTTCCCTTGGTGGGTTGTGTCAGCCCCCAGATGTACCTCTCGATTTTCTTGCTTTCCGGGGTTACCATTCCTGGACAGAGGAGTGCCAAGTCATAGAACCTAGCAGTGTAGGCAGCGATGTCAGAACCCTTCATCTTCAAGTTCCAAAGTTCGTGCTCCAACTTCTGCACTTCGCCCCTCGGGCAGTATTCTGCAAGCATGAGTTCCTTCAGTCTTTCCCAACCCATGGCATTAGCCACCGGTAGGGTTAGGGTTTTGACTCGACCATTCCACCAGGTCAAGGCTCTGTCGGTGAAGGTGCAGGCGGCGAACTTCACCTTGTTTGCTTCGGAACAGGCACAAATTTCGAAGATGGATTCGATCTTCTCGAACCATCGAGTCAGAGCGATGACTCCTCCATTTCCATCGAAGGATTTGAGTTTTGCAGTCATGAAGTCCTTGTAGGAACACTCCTTTTGATGTCTCTGACTTCCATCTTGTCTCTGTGGGTCGGTTCCACCTCCAGCCCCACCAACATTCACTTGTGCCATTGCTGTAGTCACGGCAGCTGTAACTGCTGCCTGAAACATGACGGGGTCGAACTGTGGGGGTGGTGGTGGTGGCGGAGTGTTGTCGTTTCTTCTGATGGGTCTTGGTCGAGGAGGCATCTTTTTCTAGAAACAATCAGGAAGAAGAGGATGGTAAGTCCTCAAGATATATGAAACAAATTATCTCATCCTGATAAACAAGTGTTCTACCAAGCGATAAGCAAGAAAGGTTACTAATGTAACTAAGTTATCGCTACGAAACAAATAGGTAGCAACACCGAGAATGAATCTCCTCACTGAATTTGGCTCTATCAAAATACTCCTATAGTATTTTATAGTGAATGTTTTTGATAAGTTTTAGGCCTGCTGTAACACCACCGTCACTCCCAAGCACATGTTGGTCATGCTTTGACCGAATATAGTTGATCAGGCTATATTCACCCGAAACATGATTACATAACTGCCCAGGTTTGACCGCAGTGTCCCAACATCCAAATACTTTTTGTTATGTTCTACTAGTGACACAAATTTTGGTATGCAGGTACACTTGTATACTTTTTATAAAAATACTCATATTTTTGAAAGTATACTTTTAGTTTAGAGCACTTAGGCCCCTTAATGTTTATAGTTGTATACCATGTAAGGTTCGGTATACTTAGTTCGCTATAAACAAGGGCTCTGATACCAATCTGTCACACCCTGAAACCGTGATGGCGGAAACGTTCCGGGGCGGAGGACGTCATGTATAGCATCACAACCAATGTGAAATAGCAACCATAGCAACACAACCATCACAGTGTATACATATATGAAGATGTTTACATCAATTTGAAACTTGTTTGAATTACATCAGAGAGTATATATAAAATATAAACATAAGACTCTTATTGCTCCAGCTTCTCAAAAATCCAGCAGGTACCTGTCTACTGATTTCCTGAGAATACAAGCAGTTTGAAAATATCAGCATAAAGCTGGTGAGTTCATAAGCGGTAGTTTGAAATGAAAACTTGTTGATGAGCTCGTAAAAAGTATTTTGTATAGCGTCAAGAAAATCCGATATTTTCTTTAAGTGATAAATGTAGCGTTATCCGTTCCATATAAACCATGAATGTTCGTTACTGAAAACTGTAGTGATATGTGAAAATACTACTTCATGTGACTAGCTAAGGCTAATCATGAAGTATAAGTATATTGTATATGAAATCCTTGCATAAACGATTTTGGTTGAAAACCCTGGCTTCAGCCTTTATACGTAGTGTGTTAGTTCTATTTAGTATAAATAAAACTGTTGAAGGGTGACATGTTGTAAACTAAAGGGTGAATTATACATAATGTGAGTCGTATAACCATACTTGATATGACTAAAGACCTTTCCAACGTTCTTCAGGCATTGAGTTAAATGACATTTGTCACCCTGGGCATGCCTGCCCAACTGTAGCTAGTAGTTCGGGTGTGGGATTGTCAGTCCCGAATAGATCTATTCACAAATCTCACGCTCTCCCTCCAGGAGACTCTGGTTATACTATGATAGGATTTATCCATGTACACTTAAGGGTACAGTAATGAAGTAGCGCCTCACAGTATCGTACAATCTAGTTTACATGTAGTGTAGTAGCGTTCTACCGTAGTGAAAATCCGAATGTATACCGTTTGTAGTGATAATTACAGTTATGAGAACGCGATAAAGTAGTGATGCAAACTGTAAACTATTTATGTCTTAGCGCATACGTTTAGTAGTGAAAGTTTCTATACTTGTTATGTTTAGAAAATCCCAAACTATACCGATTATAGTTTGCATGTAAAACGTAGTGAATAGCGAGTCCGGAAAACCATGCAAGTTTAGTGAAAATGTCCCTTATGCTCAACACAGTACAAAAGGGTTAAAGTATGAGAATTTCATGATTTTTGAAAACATTTATGTTTAGCTTGTATCCCCCCCTGAAAACATTAAAAATACGGAAAATGTAGGGGTATGAACTCACCTCGAGCGAGAGGTTTGATTGAAGGATCGATACGGAAAGCTAGGTGTTCAAGTGAAGCCTTAATCACGATTCGATCCTAATTATCACGCAATGACACATAAAAGAGTCAAATGAAGGTATTTCACCACTATAAGTGATGGAAAACCACTCTAGAGACTTGGAAATGCTTGTCGGGACCCTATATGATCAAACGAGGGAGGTGTGCAGCCAACAGTGTGTGTGTGTGCGGCCAGGGTGTGCGGTCAGCATGTGTGTGCGGTTGCACACAGGAGTGTGCGGCCGTACATAGAGGTGTGCGGTCTTGCACTCTTCATTCATGCTAAAAATGTTTATTTTCAAGGGTTTCCAAGTCAATACCAAGTCCAACTAGCAAATGGAGGCCAAACTCTCACTTTGGAGAGTCTTTCAAGAGTGTGCGGCCACCCTTATGAAGGTGTGCGGCCGTACACCTTCATATGGTGAAGAACATGATGAAACTTTGATGATTAAAGGCTTAGATCAATGGGTCCTTCATGTATGATAAGCTAGGTGATGGAAAACTCACGTTTTTGAGGCCTTGAGAGTGTTCTTGGATGAAGTTTTTAGAGAGAGAAAGTAGAGTGCAGCCAAAGGAAAGGAATGAGTGAAGGGGGTCACCCTATATAAATAGGGATGAGTGTGCGGCTGGAGGATGGGTGTGCGGCCACACACTTGTGTGTACGGCCATACACTTGTGTGTACGGCCATACACTCGGGTGTGCGGCCACACACTCGTGTGTGCGGCCATACACTCGGGTGTGCGACCACACACTCCTGTGTACGGACATACACTCGGGTGTGCGGCCACACACTCATGTGTGCGGCCATACACTCGGGTGTGCGGCCACACACTAATGTGTGCGGCCATACACTCGGGTGTGCGGCCACACACTCGTGTGTGCGGCCATACACTCGGGTGTGCGGCCACACACTCATGTGTGCGGCCATACACTCGGGTGTGCGGCCACACACTCATGTGTGTGGCCACACACTCCTTTTGATGGAGTGTTTGGCCTATTTGCAACCCTAAATCTTAAACCAACCCATCCCTAATTCAAACTTTGGTTGTACAAGGCTTTAGATCATCCAAACCGGTTCAAAACAATGCTAAAAGATAGCTGAAACGAGTTTAACATTGATAGAATTGGCTAAGTGTACAAGATAAAAGTTTCGGGTTGTCACAGCCATGGAGGGATGTGATGTACTAATCATTGAGAAAGACTGAGCTTATGCTAGCCACAAACCAAGGGGGATATTGATAGGTCCTAATATTGTGGTTTGGGCTAGGCATCCATCTGTATAGGTCTTGATAGGGTATTGGGGTTTGGTTTGGTGATTGTAACCTTTGTATGGTTGTGTACGGCCGGACATGTGTGTACGGCCGTACACGCGTGTGCGGCTATACACTTGTGTACTGCTGGGTGTGCTATAAATAGTAGGTATCTGTGTATGTATTAGGGTGACGTATTTGTGTGTTTTCCAAGGTGTATTTGACGTTTATATGATATAAATGTGTGCATGCTTGGGTTAATTCTTCTTTTACTCCTTCTACACTCTGATTAATTGCAATATCATTTGATCACTGATTTGGATCTTAGAATTCGGGACTTACATATGTTCCTTAATCTCTATGCCATGAACTATAACAAACACCCATCTTTACATCATCTCCTCCTACTCTTCATCTTCCACCTCCAACTCACACCATTGGTCGTTGTTGATTTCATCATCAACTCCTTCAATTAAAGGACTCGAGGAGCACTCCCATGCAATGTCGAGTCCTGTTTTCCCGAACCCCACAACGACGACCCTCTTCACCTCATGGCAATGTATTCCATGGAGTGAATCGCCTAGCCTCAGAAAACTTCAAGGCCTTTACCGACGGGGAAATCTGGTATCTTTGGAACGTCTTTAAACCTTCTTACTCAACATAAACGAACCAACCCTAAGTCATAATGTTGTGAAACTAAATAACTAAAGGGGTAATGGTGTTTTCTTGCAGGTGTTTCTCCGTCTATTTGGGTGAAGAAATCGAGTACCTAAGCATAGCAAAATCTTCAAGCGAAAGCTACCATACCTCTTGTTCGGAATTCGATGGAAACAATTTGGATCCGAACCTAATTTTCAGGATGAGTTCCTCGATTTAGCCGAGAGACCAAGGAATTCGTGAGTATTTAAATTTACTGAGCTCAAAGCAGCCACTACAAATTTTTACTGGTCTTCAAAGATTCAAGAAGTGTCTGTATGGGCAATATCAAGAGTTCGATGTATCCGTATAAGACGATTAAGGTGTTTGTGAAGCTACGTATGTGCATACACGTGTTTCCTTCTTTAACTTTCTCCATTCCCGACATTGAATACTTCCTCGACATTGTTTATAAGAATGTTTAAACCTTGATCTTTTGGATGAAAGGCTAAAATCTTATTGATTATGTTATAGTTTTAGCAAACTGGGTGACAAGCAATTAGCGAAAAAAATCAATGAACTGTGGAAGAAAGACAAACCAATATATTAGGGTATGCATCTCCTGAATATATGAAGACGGGATATCTAACAACCAGGTTACATGTATTCAATAGATATTCATATTTGAACAAAAATTATGTTGGCAAAAAGGGTATGCGGTCTGAAGAAGATGACGAACATGAGGAACTGTGTGTGTGTGAGAGAGAGAGAGAGAGAGAGAGAGAGAGAGAGAGAATGTGTGTGTATGAGTGAGTGAGTGAGAGAGAGAGAGAGGCAAAGAGACGTGTTATTTCCTTTATAATAAACAAATAAATGATTAGACCAATTAAATGAGTTGACATAATGGGTAACCGGGTTACCCCTTCGTTTTGTAAAAAATGACCAGTTAGACCCGACAAAAACAACTTTATTCTTTCATAAAGCACGCAAATAAGTTAAGAGATTGAATGAGCAAATTTGAAATATATTGTTGGGTTAATGTGTCATTTTCCCAAAAAAAAAAATGGTAACACAAAATTTACCTATTAGGTCCATGAAGTTATAATTACACTCAATACGGACACAAACTTTCAATATTTGTTTTAAAATATCACTGTCTCCTATTTTAATTGGTTATACCCGGTTACTTACCCACGTGGCGTCCACATTTGAAATTGAAAAAAAAACACGTCATTTTTTATTTAAAACAGGCGGACTTAAATGAAAAAACATCTTTATTTACCCTCTTTGCGATCAATCAACATACAATCTTCAAAAAAAGACAAATGTATAGATCAATGCCATAGATCTTCAAGCGGTGTGATTCAAATCGGTTTGATTCCTCGAAGTGGTTCAATTTCAAGGTATGTATTCTGTTAAAAAATCTTGTATATTTGTTTGTGATTTAGGTTTTCTAACTTCGTGTTAGGATTTAAATTTTGACTCCATGTTTCGATCAAAACCGTTGTTAAAAAGACTAAATGAATAAAATTTTATCAATACGTTATATTTTTACAAACTTTCTTCTTTTTAAAATTTAGAGAAACTTTTTTTTATCGAAACAAGTAATGATAACCTCAACAAAACTCGACTCCATAATTTTATGTTTATTAACGTATTAAATTATCCCTAAAAAACAAAGGGGAGATGGTCCAACAGAAAGAAGAGGACTTGCTTGCTTTTAATTATGTAAGAATTGGAAACCAAGCATGTCACTACATGTGACAGTGGGTATTCTTTTATTTGCTACATGTACAATCTTACAACACAATAATAATTACAAAAATAAATTAAAAGCAATAGTATAGATAAGTTCGTTTATTTAGGGGTATAATGAATAAGGGGAATGATTAAACGAAAATAATTATGAAATTGAGAATGAAAAATAAATTTGGGCCATATATATATATATATATATATATATATATATATATATATATATATATATATATATTTTGCCGTAAAACCCTCTCGCGTACGGACGCGACGGAGGAATGTAATATTCATATGTGAATCTAAAGATAAGTATATTCTCGAATATTTCAAATCCGCCGCTTAAGCGCTCCAGTATATCAGGACGACGAGACAGATAATATTTATATATGAATATATAAGTATATTCATCTATGAATATATCTGTGTCTATCCACACATGAGTATTCATATATGAATATGGCGGTTAGTGGCGGAGATGGTGGTGGCAGTGAGTGGCAAAGGTGTTAGTGACAATGACGGATATTCATATATGAATAAGTATATTTTTATTCTCAAATGATTATTCATATATGAATATGACGGTTCGTGGCGGAGGTGGTGGTGGTGGCACGTGTAGCGGTGGTTGTGGTTGTGGTGGAGGTGTGGTAAACGCGAGAATATAGTTACCTTTATATTTACATATGAATGTTGCATACATTTGTCGCGCTGGTACGCTGAAGGGTTTTGCGGCAAAAAAATATGTAGCCTATGGTGGTTGTGGTGGTGGTGATTTATATTCACATATGAGTATTACATTCATCTGTCGCACCAGTTCAAAGGAAGGTTTTGTGGCAATAAAAAAAATATGTGGTCCGTATTTATTCTCGTGTTCTCAATTATATAATTGTCCTCATTTGAATATTTGAAAATAAGTCTAATGACTATAAACATAAAATTATGATTATCTCAAATAGTTCAGCAACCAAAGAGATTTTGGCATACCACTATATAATGTTTACAAATTTATTTATTTTAAAGGGTTGATGGTTTAATTCATATAGTGGACAAAAGTATAGTTTAGAAGTAAGATTTAGAATATATGTGACTATGTGTGTTGTGTGTATCAGTTGTTTTTTTTTTTTCTTTCTTTTTTTTTTTTTAAAGTTTCTCCAACAGCTTAAAAGAAAAACAGACTATTTTTTCAATAGTAATTTACGTACCTTTACATAGTGTATGTAAGCACTTTCTATATATTAAATGACATTTATAGCATTAAAAACTAACATGTGACCTATACATACACACAAATACAATAAAGTGATAAGTTATCTTGTATTCATAGAATATAAATGTCACTCGAAATGAAATATACTATATAGGAAAATTTTGAGAAACTGCTTTGAACTAAATGCACCAAGAATGAGACATCCCTAGTAGGTATGTTGGAAAATAATATATTTTTTCCTACTTCAAAATAAAGAATATCTTGGTTAAACTGTGAAAAATCTTACATTTTTTTCTTTCTCAAAACATGCAAACTCGAAAATATTTATAAAATGTACGATGGATATTCATTTATATCAAATACAAACTAAAAACTAAAGTAAATTGAAAGTCCATTATCTCTAAAGTCACCTCTAACTTTATTTTCAAAGTAACTCAACTTGTATCATCATCTCTAATATTTCAAGGACATTTGTAATATGAGTAACATATGCAAAATAGCATGTTATATTGGAAAATCATGTAGTAGTTGTTAGTTAAACATGTGTTAAGACATCATATAAACCCAACAATTTATAAACACTCTTAACCCCCCCCCCCCCCCCCCCCCCACCAAAAAAAAAATCTCTTCGATCTAAAAAATCTTATTAAATCTCAAAAAAACTCTTGTATGTAAGTAGAGCATTTTCCTTGAAATTATGTTAATGCTACTCAAACATTTTAAGAAAACAATATATATATTGAAATACAAAGCATGCTATGGATATATGTCATGTCCAACCCCACTCCTTGATTTTGGTTGGAGCAACCTTGATCTCCTTTACAATGTAACCCAAATGTTGCATTTCTCGAATCCCAAATCCATGCTTTGAAAATTTAGCATAAAGCTTCTCTCTCTTGAGTACTTCTCTCAAATGCCTCTCGTTTTCTCCTCGGTTGTAGAACATATATGATACTATAATCAATGAACACGATAACAAAATGATCGAACAATGATTTGTAAATGTGTATCATCAAATCCACGAATATGGTCGGTGCATTTGCCAAACCAAATGGACTCCATAGCATCATTGCTTCTAAAGGATCGATCTATTTTAACTCACATTCATTCACATCTCTTAATGAAACCAAGTTCATTCCCATCAAAAGTACGAAAAATGAGTGGTAAAATGTGAGTACACCTCCGGTCTAAAAAGGAAGATTTAGTTTGTTCAAAATGAATTCTAGGCTTACGACCAAATTGTAAAAAGAACATTTAAATGGATGAAACCTTATTAGAAAAAGGAATCCAATATTGGGTTAAATCTTATATCAAAATATTTCATTATTATCATAATTTGTGTGAAAGAGGTTTTATGTGTTCCAAGTGTTCCCATTTGAATGTGCTTGTTTACAAGATTAAGCAACCTAGATTCATAAGCATAAGAAAATCAAATAAGCTCTCATTTCCCTCCTTAATCAAAATCATCTATAAATTATTATATGGAGCCTTTTATATTTATAATTGGTGGTATCTTATGTCACAAGGTGTCACGATATCATTTTATACATTTTAAAGTTATGTTTTTTATCTCAAAAGTCTTCTTTTGAAAAAGAAAATTTAGAAGTCCACATATTTAATGTGAAATCAAAGTCATCTTAAACTAATCTCCTCAAGCTCCATATAATTATTTGTTTTAACCTATCCCTTACAATTTTTACATCATTTTAAAAAGAAAATGTTTATAGTTATATACCATAACATTGTTAGTTAAATATTATATCTAAACACTTGTTTTTTTACTAATGAATAGCAACAAAAGACAATTAGTTTATAAGGGGATTTTTCATCAATCATTCTAATTTTTAGAGGCCTTACAATTCTTATTACAAAACCAATTAAACAAAAAAGAAACAATAGAATCAAACATATAATCTATATATTGTTCTAACTTCTAATAAAACTGGAAAATAACCATTTGATCGATGGTCAAACGAAATTTTATAAAATCAAATATCATTGTTATACACCGATAATCACAATAAAAACAGTTTCTTGTAGTGAAAGGATGTTTTAACCATTTTAACATTAAAAAATATGATGCATGAGTTGCACATGCCAAAACTTCATGTTAGCAATCGTACGTCCTTGTAATATTATTTAATGAATGTTATTCGTGACATTATTATATTTTTTAAATTTGTTCTTTTTACACGTCGAAAAATATTATTGCTTTCAATAAATAAATATTTCCATGAAATAGTTTCGATTATCGTTAAACAACATTCATATTTTTTGAAAAAATCTTCTATGAGTCTTCTCTCAAAACAAGTTCGAAACTTTTAGCTATAATTTAAAATTTCTAAACTTTGAGTTCGATGTTGTCTCTATCGGTTTAATTTAAAACTCTATCAGTTTAATTTAAAAAGTTAATCATGTGGTTTTACATTCTAGACTCGTCACTATATATATATATATATATATATATATATATATATATATATATATATATATATATATATATAGTGGCGAGTCTAGAATGTAAAACCACATGATTAACTTTTTAAATTAAACTGATAGAGACAACATCAAACTCAAACAATGTTTTGTTCTAACAATGAAGAGATTCAGTAGGGTAATTATGATTGTTTGCTTTATTTCAATAGGGTATTCGGGGCATAATAATAAGGCTATCCCAAAAGTTGGTCAGGATAACGACTAGGTATAATGTATTTCCTAGAGAGTTGGCTAGGGTAACGACTAGGTATTATGTTGTATCAAAAGTTGGTCAGGGTAACGACTAGGTACGATATTGTATCAAAAGTTGGCAAGGGTAACGAATAAGCATAATATTATCCTTAAACGTTTTGGCAGGGTACCTACCAGGAAATGTACCTAGTCGAATTATAGTAAAGTAAAGTAAGTCGGCTATCGAACACAAGGAAGAAAATTCCGATTAGAAAATACTACTAATAATTAAACTAAAAAATAACTTTAAATGATGGGTTTTTTAACTGATTTTGCAAGTCCAACAACTTAAATCAAACAACTATCAATTCAGCAACTATTAAGACTAAGCAAGTGAAGAAACCGATTTTTAATTCAAGTTTAAGAGTACTTCTGTTTAGTTCTTAATTCCCCCTCTCCTATGGTTGATTTCAAGTGGATAAATTATATTGGTTACCAATTTATTAAGTTACTAGTTATCATGTTCTGATTCCTAGTTTTTTCCAATTTATGAACTTCTATGCAATGATCAAGCACAAGTTGGACGCCAAGTTGATATAAGTATGAATTGGACTATGAATGATGAATCTATGAATTACCTATCTAAGATCAAGACAAGTAAATCAAGCAAAAATTATGGATAAATTATGCTCTATAACACAATCAAAGTAGCTAACTTTTATTTACCTAACTCTAGGATTTGTTTAATCACTAGATCTAATTATTCGATGTTCATAAACAACTAGATATCAAGTTTATGCAAATAGAGTAATCATCTACTACATAAAACTTGTGGAATAAGCAATATTACCTAGAACTTCAACATGCAAGGATTATGATTTATCAAACACTAATAAACCAACATAAAAGATTCTTAAATTTGAAATTAACACATAGGTTAAGGGTTCATCATCACCAAACGAAAGTATAGGGTGATTAACCCATGATTAAAGCAGAAACAAGTAGTAAATCTGGTTTAGCTAGATAAGACATAGTAAAAACTAGCAAATCGAGTTCTAATGATGTTCTTCCTCTAAATATATTTAGTGCTCGAACTCCAAATGATTTCTAAACTTCCAAGGGTTCTCCAGAGGTTTTTGGTTGCAACCCTTAGCTTAATCCTCAAGCAACTCTCTAAGTTTCGGCCTAATGATCGACTTATATAGTTACCAAAAATGGTCGCCACACCATGGGAATTAGACTTTCACGCCATGGCATATACTTAAAATGTGTATGCTCCAAGTCTTTGGAAGCTTCTGTGTCAGGAAAGGGGGTCGTGGCCTTGAGATTGCCACGTCGTGGCATGCATTGTTTTGCATGACTTATTCTATTCTTTTCCCTCATGATGCCAGCTTCAACCTCCAAGTTTTCAGCTATCTTCGATTTTGGTCTTTTTTCCTTGAGAATGTCCATCTTGGCTGTAAAATAGAATCCAAACATTATAAGTACCAAATATCTTTGCATTTTACCAAAATATAGCTTAAATATATTAAAATAATGCGTAAATAAGTGTATAAATATGAAAGTATCAACTATTATAACATGTATTCCCCCCCCCCCCCGCCCGAAAATATTTGAAAATCGAAAAAAGTGGGGTCGTGAACTCACCCTCGAAGCGTGCTCTGTATACCTGGGGCATGGTGTCAGATCTTCGGGGGCTCGGGAGGTAAGGAGGCTCAAAACTCGAGAGGGAATATGAGTTTGGGGTGTGCAGAACTTAGTTGTTGTACCTCCCTATTTATAGGAAGTTTTGAAGTGTGCGACGTGCGTGTTCCCGTGGCTCCATCAGGGAGCTGCCACATGCCATCCTCTCGGTGTACCACATCACCCGTATCCTGACGAATCGGTGCGTTAGAACGCAAGTCGCGCATGAAAAAAAACATTTTTCTAAATTTCGTATCTCTCGCATACAAGCTCCATTTTCGACGTTTCTTATACCCACACGAAGGTCTCGATGTGTACTACAACTTTCCTTTAGGTTATTTTGACTAATTCTAACTTTTATTTTTAGCCTATATTTTATACCCGCAATATTTTTATAAAAATCACAACTCTCTCACATGGGTTCCATTTTTGGCCTTCTTTGTCTCAAAATTATTATCTCAAAGAGTACTACGATTCTCCTTTTGGTGACTTTAGCTAAAAGTCAATCGTTCTCTTCCTAACTTTTTACATTGCAACTTTTTTATGCACGGTTGATTTTTATATTTTATAAAAACCATATATTCTCCATACGAAGTCATTATGTAGTTATGAAATTGTTAGTTTTTATTAACATGATATAAATGTTACAACCTTATCTTATTACAATTATGTATGTTACTATTACTATCGGCGGGTGGTGACACATTTTCCTCGGTTGTCACAATCAGAGACCGCACAACAAGTTACATCCTTTGGAGATTCCCATGTGGAAATGAGAATATATCACCATTGATTTTATCACGAAGTTGTCGAGGACTGCCAAGGGGTTTGATGTCATTTGGGTGATTGTTGACCGCCTGACCAAGAATGCCCATTTCCTTGCTGTTTGTAAGAGTTCTTCGGTTGAGAAATTGGCCAATGTTTATGTGCGTGAGATCGTTGCTCACCTCGGTGTGCCAGTTTCCATTGTATTTGATCGACATGTTTGATTCACTTCCCGGTTTTGGTAGAGGTTTCATGAGGAGTTGGGTACTATATTGAACTTCAGCATTGCTTATCACCTGCAGACAGAGAGGAAAATTCAACTGACTATCCAGACGCTCAAGGATATGTTGAGGGCTTATGTCATTGATTTTGGTGGGAGTTGGGACTCCTACTTCCCTTTAGTTGAGTTTTCATACAAAAACATCTATTATTCCAACATCGGTGCACCTTCGTATGAGCTTCTTTATGGGAGGAAGTATCGGAAGCCAATTTGTTGGGGAGAGGTCAGCCATAGGGTCATAGGGAGGACTGAGGTGGTAATCCAGATGACATAGCTTATTCGGCAGATCAGGCAGAGGTTGCAGGCATCACATATCCGACAGAAGAGTTTTGTTGATAGGCGACGGTCCATGTAACACTCACAGATTCGGGCTAGTCAATTAAAATAATATAAATGTTAAAAATGAATTTTTGATAGAAGGTTATTTAGTATAAATAATCTTAACAAAAGTTATGGTATATGTGACAAGGATTTCGTATATATAAAGAACACTGAAATCTGACTTCGTATGAAGAATGTAACACTCACAAAAATCATGATAAATTTAAACTTTTTAAATATAACCCCAAACCATAAAGTCTTTACAAAACGATTTTCAAAACATTTCCAACATCATAGTTTTCCCAAAATCAAAGATCATAACAAGAGGATGAGTACAGTCTCGCTTTCGCCTTCCCGCGGTTATCCGAAGTACCTGAAACATAACCTAAAACTGTAAGCCAACGCTTAGTGAGTTTCCACAAAATATCAACACATAACCAAATAACATATATACAATAACAGCATGCAATGAGTCCATAGCTAAAAGACTGGATTACCCCTGAGCCCACAACATAAGTCTGGCTTGCCCTCGGGGCCCACAACTTATGTATGGTTTGCTCCCTGACCAGATCAGCCCGCGGACTGAATTACCATCAAGCCCTCAGTATGAGTCTGGCATACCGTCGGGTCCTCAGCTCGTATCTGGAATGCTCGTGAGCCCTCATTATGAGTCTGGAATGCCCTACCCGGCCCTCATCTCATATCTGAAATGCTCCAGGGTTTGTTGGCTACCGCACGGAGCAGTACAACCTCAACCCCACACAATATGTCGACATATAACAGATAATATCATATACGGATAATCATGCAGACAGGCTCACATGTAGTCCTACAGATCTACCAGACTAGCATATCGAGAACTAGCATAAACATGCATATTTATTCCATACTCAAAATTGATGGGTTTCGAGCAATACATCATTCCTATGGTGTACATGCAAACCCTAATAGCTTTTGATCTAGTTTGTCTAATAAACATGCAATTGAAATATCCAAAGCTATAAACCCTAGATCTACTAAACTATAACTGAAATTAGGGTTTAGATCTTACCTTTTATTGTTATATAGCAATAACAATCAATCCTTGGCTTCAGAAAGCTTAGTGCCTCAAGTGTTGCACCTCTAATGGAGTCACAAACACCACTAAGCAACTTGGATGAAGAGGGAGAAGAGAGGAGGCATCAAAAACGGCTGGAAACCCTAAAGGATTAGTTGTCCACGTTTTTGGGGCTTAGGGGCTCCTTAAATAGGTAGGCAATTAGGGTTATCTAACAAGGAAACCCTAATTTGATTGCTTAAGCTCTAAGCAGCCCATGGACCCCTTCTGGAACATGCCTTGGACGATTTCTAATGGGCTTCCCCATAGAATTCGTCCAACCTATTATTCCAAGGTGATCCATAGCCCAATTATATAATTATCTTATAATTACACAATAAGTCCCTTAAGTTTAATTAATCTCTTTTAGTCACAAAATTAATTCTTTATTAATTATTGACGAATATTAATTAAACAATATGATTCCTCCTTTAATATATTATTCTCATAATATATTAATAAATCATAATTAAACCTTTCTCTCCTTAATTCATCCTACATATTGCTATGGTGAAGGCAACCCAAAAGGACCATGCTCACAATCGGGTCAAGTACATACCAAGATAGTTATGGACTTAGACACTAATCCAACAGTCTCCCACTTTGATAAGTCTAATAACTATTTTGCATAACTTCATAACCTGATCAGCAATCGTAGCTTTCAAAAGCCGCTGTCAACTCTGATCTTATCAGATACGCGTGTCCTTTAGATAAGGGATCATATATTCCTCCATTCTACAATATATCGTATAGACATGAGACATGGATTTAAATCATTCTCGCTGTCTATGTATTGTTTCCCGACATCTGATTTATGACGACTGACAACAGACTACAATTGAACACATCAACTTAGTCCCGGCTTGGCCAAGCGCTTAGGGTGTCATCACTAAATCATCGAGGGGCCCACAGATATCGCTTTTATCCCACTTTGGGTAAAAGGAATGGATAAACTTCGACTCAAATGCTTGCTTGCACCTACTAATCGAATCACATACAACAATAAGTTTTATAACACCAAGTTACTGGTGCGTTTACTTATCATCAATGTGCAACCGACCAGCAAATAACAACTCACACGTCTCGGTTTCAAGAATATACAATGTTATCGTCTCACTAATCACCTGTGATAAATCCATGAAGTGATTCAAGTGAGCGTGGGTTTAATCCAATACTTTAATCTTATCAAAGCACTCATAAACTCTGCAACAAACTTGTGCTATGTCTAAACACTTTAGACAATCTACAAGCAAATTCATGATAGTCTTCCTTCATACCTACTTCCAATGTATGACCGACTGTGGAGGTTCGAATACCCAGTTATTCTGGAAGTCAAAACATGCAGAGTGAAACACAATAATAATATTAATCCTATATGGCCCCAAAACTTTTGAGCGTAAATAAAAACACTCTTATTTAAACACCATATTGATTACTCATTATTCATTGCTTACTGTTTCAGAAAAT
Source organism: Lactuca virosa (assembly GCF_052849685.1). NCBI lineage: Eukaryota > Viridiplantae > Streptophyta > Magnoliopsida > Asterales > Asteraceae > Lactuca > Lactuca virosa. The sequence continues at coordinate 263,301,565 of NC_136431.1, forward strand.
CAACTTATTTCTCGAATTATAACCACAATTGTCCCATGCTCCAAGCATGCACACTTTGGTTTCCTATGGTCCATACTTTGTGAAATAGATCAATTGAAAAGCTTTTCCAATGAAACTCATTTCACAATCACCAATCCTTATTATTAGTATAAAATACCAAATTCTTGCCACTTTTAGAATATGTCAGATTCTAACATTTTATGCAATGATTCTTTCGTAATGTCATAGCACAAAAGTCATAAAGACTCGGCCAATGAAATCACAAGGTACTCTATCAGAAATTGTTACAAAACAATTATATAGATGTGATGTCTCTCACTCAAAGTACATTCCTTTGAACGTCCTTTTTGCATAAAATTTTCTAATCTAAACATAAATTCTTAATTTCCAACTCCCAATTATGGAAACATTTCCATGTTTTCTATATGACAACTCATTCTTAATAGAATCTTATGTATTCATAATAATGTCAGTATAGTCCATCCAGTACTATACTTCCAACTACTCACAAACGACAAATCCTCAGTGAACCTCAGATCGTCCTTTGATAGTTGTTTAATTATTTTAGTCAAAACCGATTCTAGTCCCTTTTTCCCTCTTAATGCCCTAGGCATTTGGAAAATTTTAGAACGGTCAAATATTATTGCATATGCAATCGATCCTATACCCGAAGCGTATTGGACACGATGCATAATGTCTCACATAGAGACGTGATACTTTATCAGCCTTCTGCCATAATATTTTATGTGCCCTGTTCCCACAATTTGAACTATGAAGAGGGCTGTCGTAATCATAATGGAATTTTGAGAATGCACTATGTATCCTTGACTAAATTTTATTAACATTTCTCGATCTAAGCTTTAGAATTTTGAAACGAAGTATAATATTCTCTCCCTTAATTATAGCAAAACAATTTTTCAACCTTTGCAGCTTTGCAAAGTGAATCTTTGTTTTCTATAATTAATATTGCTAACTTGCAATACTTACCATAATAATCATGCTACCACTAACATGATGATAATTTTCTTACCAGCATAACACTTATGCTCCCACTAGCTTTGACATGTATTCAGAAAACAATTGAACTTCCAGAAAACAATGCTTATTGAATTCCTTAAGTTCATATTTCTAATACCTAATTCTTTGATAAGCCTTTATCTAAGCTTTTTAAGCTCATACACCTTTGCCTTAGATAGCTCACATGTGTGTCTAAACAATTCAGAATTTATGTTACTAAGTCCCATATGTTCAGACTAATTGTCAAATCTCACAATTCGAACTATGAAGAGGGATGCCGTAATCATAATCGAATTTGAGAATACAATTTTCACAATTGCAATCTTCTTAAAATCTCTCTTAGTGAAAGCATTTCCTCACACTCATTTTCATGAAGGAGGGAAACCTCATGACACTTAGATTTTAAGATGTATGTGTTCCTATCCATGTGAATTTGTCAAAACGAAGGTTTGCGACAAATCCAAAACCATATGGACTGAACTTGTTCAATCTTGATTTCTTGCCTCATGGTAACACGAGTGCCCACCATGTCTTCCAAGTGGTTTAGCAACTCACCCTTACATATCAATGTACTTTCCATTGATCAAGGTGCTTTGTCTTTATGCATTCAAATGAGAACTCATAGAACTCACATACATATTTAGCTTAATTGGAATGGCACAGAAACAAAATAATGTCAACACGATAGGTTATAAACCTCAAGTCGTGCGCTAGTGATGATTAACTAGGTTTACTCTTGATTTGTTCTTGAAACTTTTCAAGACCATTAAGACTCCCACTGACTCCTTGACATATAAGATTCTCTTGTCAAGAAACATTTCTTGACAAAAAAATATTCAAGAGTTAGTGTAGCCTTTTGTCAAGTTCAACACTTCACACAATTGGTCTTGGTTGGTCTTTGTCTTATCCAAGACATTACAACTTACCAATTTCAAATGTGCAAGAATAAGAAAACTTTTCCAAGTTCCACATTTGACGAGTGTTATAAACCTACTTAAGACTTGTCACTCAAGTCATAATATTGGAGTATGACTCTTAAGACTTGATATTGGAACGAAGTATGATTGACTTCTTGATTTAACCATTTTTACAATTCTCGATTCCTCTTCTTAGACACGCAATTGCACTAAGACTCACTTAGAGTATCAATTGAGACACGGTTCTTAATCATTAAGACCTATCATAAAACACAATAAAACGTACTCTCCCTTCTTCTTAGAATAGAGAAACTTTTATCTTTGTGCCTACTTGATTCTTCTTATTCGTTCTGCTATTGATTGAAACTCTTTCGATCAATTCAGAATTATACTTAATCTTATAAGTATAACCATATTTACTAAACTTTAGTAAATCATGACGAATATCTTTATCACTCTTGTGGTGGACTTGATCAACGCACAACCTAGTGTACTCGATCTCCTAGTCCTTCTCTTGACACTTTGTCAAAAATAGTGTAATTTCCAAATATGAAGTTTCTCATTCATCACGCAACCTAGTTGTATGATTCCAAGTTTCTGTCCAATTGAAACTTGGGCGATGAGAATCTTCCCTTATTTGGCAAATTCTCGACATTTCCACAAATAACATAATTAAGAATCAAATCCATTATTGCTAATAATAGAAACAATTAAACATCAATTTTTCATACACACCATTGCAAGGATAAATAAATAAGACAAAATCAAAATTTATTTTATTGCGGAAAAAATTTGTCCTTACAATGCAATTCAACTGAAAAATTATGTTATTTCATATTTCTTATCATTCTATCCTAACTCTAGAGTAGCAGCTCAAAAAATCTGATCTTCGAATCCATGCGATCGAAATCCATTTCTTCATGATCAGATTCAGCACGCTTCTTCCTTAAGCTTCCTCTCTTTTCTTCGATCCTACAAAAACATCAAAATGTAATCTTATCACATCATGTGTCAAGAATCAAAAAATAGGAACTTACAGAGTTAGTTAGTGGATTTTACCTGAAGTAGAGCCATACGTCTTGACTCTCCCATCTCTTAGATCTCTCAGGTAAACAGGGCAGCTTCGTCTCCAATGCCCCTTCTCTTGGCAGTAGAAGCAAATGGGCTCTTTTGGAATGACACAAGGAACTATCTCAGAATTTACCTTTTCTGGATTTCCAATGTCACCATTTTCAATGTCCATCGAAGTTTGGGAGTTTGATTCATCAGACAAATTTGCTTGATCAGCATGCCAAATCATTGATGATTCAGCAGCTATAAGCAAATAGGTGAGATCAATGAGGGTCACGTCGTGGTCCATCATATAGTACTCTCTAAGAACTCACTATATGATTCAGGAAGCGACTGAAGAACCCAGTCAACAGCCAACATCTCTGAGATATCGATACCCATCATCCTTAACCTATCAATGTATGACTTTATCTCCAAGATGTGTGCACACACAGGTTTCCCATCTTTGTGTTTATTTGCCAAAAGGGCTTGAGTGAGCTTGAACTTTTCAAGCCTTCGAACTTGTGGGCCAGGGAGAATAACTGGAGGAGGTGGAGGTTTCGTCCTATCCTACCCGTTCGGCTAACAACCCTCCACTAGTCAAGAGTGTGGTGGGTAAGAGTGGATACCCATTCATTCGCCATTTTATAGGCAATTTCCTTAAACACCCCTTATAGACCAGCTTCGTGAATGAGGCCTACTAACGGTAAGACTGACTCTTTACTCATATATATATATATATATATATATATATATATATATATATATATATATATATATATATAATATTAGACTTTTAATGTTACATATATATAGTATAGGGTGTATTTTACACTTTTAAAATACTAGGTGGTTCAATTTAATAAATCATACCTTTAATTTAATCAAATGTAAACCAAAACTTTATGGATTTATTAACTCTCTTTTAATTATACACTTTAATTAATTAACAAAACCATAAGGATGTAATTTGAACTTTTTCAAAAATACGAGGGTTTTAGAATTTAACATTTCAAAATTAATCTTTTAATCAACTTTTAAATTCCAAAACTTGAGGGCAAGTTTTGAACTTTTCAAAACATTAGGGTTTAGAATTTAAATATTTCAAAAATTAACTTTTAATCAAAATTTAAATTCCAAAACTTGAGGACAAGTTTTGAAACCTTTCAAAACATTAGGGTTCAACTATTCAAATTTCAAAAACAAAACTTTTAAGTTCAAATTTAAACTATAAAACCTAAAAGGTGCAAATTAAACCTTTTTCAAACTTACTAGGTCAAATATTTACTAATAATAATCCTATATTATCCATATTTAACCAAATCCATCAATTTTGACAAGGATAATCATTTCAAACATGAAAAATCGATTTTAGGCAATAAAAACGAGTTTTGGCAATTATCCTCAACAAAATCTGGTGGAAAAATCGAAAAATCTGGCAACAGATCCTTGGACTCGTCGAGTCCACACTGGAACTCATCGAGTAGGACCTACTCGTCGAGTCCATGAATGGACTCGGCGAGTCTGGCAGTCAGAACCCAGAAAATTCGATTTTTCAAGCAATTTTCGATCAAATAAGCATCAAATTCACTAACAAACAGCCCTAGGCTCTGATACCACTGATGGGTTTCGAGCAATACATCATTCCTATGGTGTACATGCAAACCCTAATAGCTTTTGGATCTAGTTTTTCTAATCAACATGCAATTGAAATATCCAAAGCTATAAACCCTAGATCTAATAAACTATAACTGAAATTAGGGTTTAGATCTTACCTTTGATTGTTATATAGCAATAATAATCAATCCTTGGCTTCAGAAAGCTTAGTGCCTCAAGTGTTGCACCTCTAATGGAGTCACAAACACCACTAAGCAACTTGGATGAAGAGGGAGGAGAGAGGAGGCATCAAAAACGGCTGGAAACCCTAAAGGATTAGTTGTCCACGTTTTTGGGGCTTAAGGGCTCCTTAAATAGGTAGGCAATTAGGGTTATCTAACAAGGAAACCCTAATTTGATTGCTTAAGCTCTAAGCAGCCCATGGACCCCTTCTGGAACATGCCTTGGTCGATTTCTAATGGGCTTCCCCATAGAATTCGTCCAACCTATTATTCCAAGGTGATCCATAGCCCAATTATATAATTATCTTATAACTACACAATAAGTCCCTTAAGTTTAATTAATCTCTTTTAGTCACAAAATTAATTCTTTATTAATTCTTGACTAATATTAGTTAAACAATATGATTTCTCCTTTAATATATTATTCTCATAATATATTAATAAATCATAATTAAACCTTTCTCTCCTTAATTCATCCTACATATTGCTATGGTGAAGGCAACCCAAAAGGACCATGCTCACAATTGGGTCAAGTACATACCAAGATAGTTATGGACTTAGACACTAATCCAACAAAAATATAAGTGAATATCAGGATATCAAATCAATGGGTCGGCCTTGGTGCCTTCAACCCGCAAATACAGTGAGGAAAACTCACCTCGCAAACTGGACAAAAACTGATGAGGTCTCAACTCTGAGTCTCAGCTCCAACCGCCTCCTAATCCAGCCAAATGACTAATCTCAATTAGAATCTCAAATACCCAAAATACCCTTAAGGTCAAACTTAGTTAAACTTGGTCAAAGTCAAAGTCAATTGGTCAAACCAACTAAGTCAACTGTGTCAACCCAACCGAGTCAACTCAACCGAATTGACCCAGTGCGAGTACGCGGGGCTTACTCTCAAGGTATGCTGGGCATACTCCATCCTCGCATGTTGACCACCATTGGGGTGGTTGACCTCGTACGCAGGGCGTACTCCGAGTACGCGGGGCGTACTCTCACCAACTTCAAAACTCATTAAGTGCTTAATGGCTTAAGCACTTACGTCCATATTTCAGATCCAAGGCTATAATACACCAAGAGTCATAAAGTTTCCAACTTTATGACTTTACATGCCCATTAAGTGCTTATCTCAACTTTTTAATCCATTAAGACATTCTACTAGATACACGGAGCAAAACCAACCATTTGAAACCCATTTTTATAACTCAAGACCCTCCCAAGGGTCTGAAAGGACAACTTAATGGGTCAAGAACATGCTTTGTTTATGAAACACCACATTTGGGAAAAAAGAACCTAAAACTAACCCAAAACAAGATCTACAAGAAACTACACCAAGTTCAGAACTTGATACCTCAAAATGGTGCCAAAAGGTGGTGTGATCATGGATCTAGAAAGCTTCACTCCTTCAAGGTGGTATTCTCTGCCTTCCTTCTTCTTGTAACACCCCGATTTCCAGAAATGAAATTTAAGGGATTTTATGCACTTAAGAAAGCCTACTCAACGAGTTGGGAGTCCCCAACTCTTCGTGTAGAAACTCATATGGCCACGTGGATTATGAAGCCTACTAGACGAGTTGGAGGACCTAACTCGATAAGTTGAGGCTGTGCATGAAAACCCTAATTTTTAGGGTTTGCACCCTATTTAAAGGACCTTAAGTCCTCTCTCCAGCCTCCCTTACCACCCTATCGACCAGAAGAAAACCCTAAATGAGATAACCTTCCATTTTGAGTGTGTACAAGGCTAAAGAGTGTGTGTTTTGTGTATTTCTTGGAGGAACTTGAAGGTTAGGAGCTTGGAACGAGAATGAGCTTATAGATCCGGTATCTACTCAGTTGTAGCAACCCTTTGAAGGTAAAAAGACACTACCTTGATCACTTGTTTGTTAGACTTCGGATCTGGACACCACTAGGCCCCTTAGGCCTAAAGACTCAAGATTTATCAAGCTTTGGCCAACTTCCATGCCTTAAACCCCTTTGTTAAGCCTTGTTTTAGCAAGTTAGCCCCTTAATGCCATGCATGGAAGTAAAGCTTGCAGCTTTACGTAGTATCTCAGCCCTAGAAGACTAGATCTACAGTTTGGAGCATTGGTTTCGTTTAAAAGCATCTGAATGAGAAAAAGGGCTGAAGGAACTCGACGAGTTGCTTAGCCAAATCGACGAGTTGATTACGGTTTACCCGCTTCTGGTGTAACGACCAAACTTTCAAAAGAAAATTTTCATTTTTAATTAGCCAAAACACTTTCCATAAACCATGAAATCCCAAATACAATTGTTTTCAAATTCATAACAATAACAATTTTATTTCAAATTATCAGAGTGTCCCATAAAAATGCCTGCGAGAGATTGCATGCCGTGCCATCAAGCCTTGCCATTGCCCTTGGGCTCAGATGTACCTGAAACAAATCCACAAACTGTAATCTAATGCTTAGTGAGTCCCCCAGAGCATACCCCACATAATCCACATAATCACATAATCATATTAGCTATAAAAGCTACATAAACCACATAAGCCATGCATACAAACATATAAGGAAGCCATGGAAACCCTCCAGGGTCTTACACCTAGTGTCATTGGAACCCCCATGTGGTCTTAACTACATGTCATGGGAACCCCACATGGTCTTCCTGCCATGGGAACCCCTACATGGTCTTCTCTAACTGCTATAGGAACCCCCACATGGGCTTCACTACCAAGCAAATATCATAAAAACTAAACATGCAAATATATTAGGATGTCATGGAAACCCTCCAAAGTCTTACACCAATGTTATGGGAACCCGACATGGTCTCAATCTACTGCCTCAGGAACCCTCCCCCCCCCCGGGGGTCTTCCATTCAAATGTCATACTAACATAACGCATAATCAATCGATAATCCACATACCATAAAATGGGTCGGCCTTGGTGCCTTAGACCCATTGGTTCGGTGAGAAGACTCACCTCTCGAATGTTGAACTGACAAGCTAAGATTAGATAAATCCCACACACTGCTCCAACTCAAATGCCTATAATAATATGTGATTAACTTGTCATAATCCCGAAATACCATAATTATCCTCAAAGTCAACCCTGGTCAAAGTCAAGGTCAACAGTCCATGTTGACCTCAACTCGTCGAGTGTATCCAGCAACTCGTCGAGTTCCTCCCAAGTCCATTCCAGTGAATCCCGAGTCAACTCGCCGAGTCACCTAAGTGACTCGTCGAGTTCATCAAATGTCCAGAAGACCAACAGTTCATGCAGACCAAAACTCTAATCCTTCACTACACTCATTCAGAATCTCGAAAGTGGGTAAACCCTACCCGACTCGTCGAGTCGAGTATGGGACTCGACGATTTCCTTCGGTCCTTTTGTGTTCAGTCCTTTCCAGTGGGATCTAAGGTCCCAAACTTCAGATCCAACCTCCCCTAGTGTATTTACCACATAAAGTTGCAAACTTTACGTGCATGAAAGGCCTCACAAGGCTAAAACATCAAAACTAAGCTACCTACAAGGTTTTAGTGCATGGAAAGGGCCTAAGCTGGATAAAGTGAGCAACTTTATGTCATTGAGGATCTAGAGATGTCCAGATCTGGAACCATATCCTTGTGATAAGTCCAAATCCGAGTATAACATCCTTTTTGGCACCAAAAGTGACCATTTACTTCAAAGAAAATGGATCTAAGCAACTAAAGATCAAGATAGTGACTTTATACCTCAAGATGGTTGCTAATACAGAGTAGATGTCGGATCTACTGCTTCTCTCCTTGCTCCTTCTTCTTCAAGCTCCAAAATCCTTCACAACCACACCAAAATCACTCTTAAAAGCTCTCTTTCTCTCTCTCTCACACAAGAAGGTGCAAGGCTCAAACTAGGGTTTCTCTGGCTGTAGGAACGATAGAAGAGGCTGCAAATGAGCCATATGTTCTTTAAATAGGGTACAAACCCTGAAAATTAGGGTTTCTCTTTACAGTTCCTACTCGTCGAGTTGGGTCCTTCGACTCGTCGAGTAAGTCTAAAGTCCAGCGTCCTCATAATAACCTCTACTCGATGAGTTGGAGCTCCCCAACTCGCCGAGTCCAAGCACCAAAACCCTAACAAAACTTAGATAATTTAAATGATACCTGGAACAGGTATTACAAATATCCCCCACTTGAACTACACTTCATCCTCGAAGTATGTTGACTCGAACAAGTCCAGATAGTGATCTCGCATCTCATCCTCTGGCTCCCAGGTCCATTCGGAGCCCCTTTGGTGCTACCATTGCACCTTTACTAGCTTCACTTCCTTGTTCCGAAGGACCTTGGTCTTCCTATCCAGAATCGCAACAGGCCTCTCAATGTAGATCAGGCTCTCATCCACCTGAATGTCGTCCAGATAAACGACTGCGGCCTCATCGATGACACACTTCTAAAGTTGTGACACATGGAAGGTGTTGTGAATCTGGCTATGCTCATCCGGCAGATCCAAGCGATAGGCCACGTTGCCCAGCCGGGCCGTAATCCTGAAAGGTACAATATATCGGGGCCCCAACTTGCCTCTCTTCCGAAATATGATGACTCCCTTCCATGGCGACACTTTTAGTAACACAAAGTCCCCCACCTGGAACTTAAGGTCTGATCACCATCAGTCAGCATAACTTTTCTGACGGATCTGTGCGACTCGTAGCCGGTCGCGCACCTGCTGAAGCAGCCTGGTAGTCTTGAGCACTACCTCAGTGCTCCCCATGACTGGTGTCCGGATGGGATTTGATCATACTAACACTCCTATGGTGTACATGCAACCCTAGAAACCTTGGATCTATGTTTTCTCGAAAATACATGCAAATTTGATTTCCATGGTTTACACCCTAACTAGCATGTTATGGGGTACTTGTAATACAAAACTTTAAGTAGAATAACATACCTTTCTTTAGTGGTTGATTGCTTGGAGTTTTAGAGCCTAGCACCAATAGTGTGGATGCCTCAATTGATGTCACAAATCACCCAAAACAACTTGGAAATACTTGAGAGAATATGATGCTTGCTAAAATCGGCTCACCCTTGTTTCTCACACACACTAGTGCCAATTCTAGAACCAAGGCCCTCTTTATATAGTATGGAGGATTAGGGTTACACCCTAATACCCATGACTCTTCATTTAGCTAGGATCCATGGGTTAAAAGCTCTATGGACAATCTATGGAATTCCATATACTCTTAGCCCATCCTAAATAAATCTTCGTCCAATCCATATATATGTAAGAGTCCATATTTAATTAGCCTCTTTTGATCTTTAAATTAATTCCAAAATCAATTCTTGATCAACACTAATTAAATAATATGGTTTCATATTAATATATTATAACTTATAATATATTAATAGATCATAAACATCTTATTCTCAAAAGTATATCCATACAAATTGTTAGGTGAAGTGCAACCCAAATGGACCATGTCGGGTCGGGTCAAGTTCATACCAAATATAGTTACGGACTTAGACATCTTATCCAACAGTCTCCCACTTGGATAAGTCTGATAACTATAGTTGCAAGTATAACTTCAGGAACCAACCAGCAATCGTAGCTCTTTAAAACTTTCTTGAACTATGAAGCGCCATTTTAGATAAGTGATCATATAATCCTCTGTTCTCAAGATATCAGCCGGACAAATACATGGAACAATGTCATACTTATTGTCCAGTAGTTGTTTCTCGATCTCTGATTTGTTTGACATAGAACTAAATTTGAACACATCAATTAGGTTCTGACCTGGCCCGGCACATAAGTCAAAACCAAATCATCGAGGGGCCCAGATATCGCTTCTATTGCTAGAAGGAACAGATAAACTTCGACTCGTATGCTTGTACTAACTACTAGTTGAATTATGCACAAAAGCACGTTTTATGACATCATGTTACTGATGCGTTTTCGTACAATCAATGGACAACCAACTGATAGTCAACAACTCATATCTCTAGGTTTGAAGATATATATATGTATATATATATATATATATATATGATATTACCGTCTCACGATCACTCGAGATAAATTCCGTGAAGTGACACAAGTGAGCGTGGGTTTAATCCAATACTCAGACCTTATGAGTACTCATGAATGTTGTAGCAACCATTGAAATGTCTAATTCACCTTAGACAAATCATACAAGCCAGATTCATGACAGTCTTAATTCAATACCTACTTCCAATGTATGACTGACTGTGGAGAGTTTTGAATAAAATAATTATCCTGGAAGTCAAAACATGCAAAATTGAAACAATAGTAAACAATCAAAATAGGATAGTAACACTTTACTCATAAATAAATAACAACTTTTATTTAATCATCAAATGTCAATTACATTTTACAAGTTTCAAAACTTATCTAATTATCAAAACTAATATCGTCCCTCAGCCCGATGCTTCTTGCATGCTGCAAATGCCTAAACCTAGTCAGTCCCTTCGTGAGGGGATCTGCAGGATTCTCTTCTGACGATACCCTCTTTGCCACGAGGAGTCCTTCTTCTATCTTGTGTCTTATGAAGTGATATTTTATGTCAATGTGTCTGGATCTACCATGATCTCGTGGTTTCTTGGCAAAGGCAACCGCACTATTGCTGTCACAAAAAATCTCCATAGGCTCCTGTATAGCTGGTACAACTCCAAGGTCTCCAATGAAGTTCTTCAGCCATATTGCCTCCTTTGCCGCTTCACTTGCTGCTATGTACTCTAATTCATAAGTAGAATCAGCTACTGTCTCCTGCTGAACTTTTCCAAGTAATTGCTCCTCCATTTAGGGTAAAGACCCAGCCTGACTGAGAGCGGAAATTATTCCTGTCAGTCTGAAAACTAGCATCACTATACCCAACTACTCTTAATTCATCACTCCCACCAAGGGTAAGGACCCAGTCCTTAGTCCTCCGTAGGTACTTGAGAATATTCTTTACCGCAGTCTAGTGAGCCTTGCCAGAATTTCCCTGATATCTGCTGACCATGCTCAAAGAAAAGGCCACATCAGAACGAGTACAAGTCATAGCATACATGATCGAGCCAACAACGAAAGCCAATGGTAATCGACTCATCTCAGCTATCTCAGCCTCTGTACTCGGACTTTGAGTTTTACTCAGTCTAGCATTGTGCTGGATCGGTAACTCCCCTTTCTTGGAATTCTCCATGTTGAACCTCTTCAACACTTTATCCAAGTAGGTACTCTGACTAAGTCTAATTAGTCTTTTACTCCTGTCTCTCAGTATCATTATCCCTAGGATTTAGACAGCTTCTCCAAGGTCCTTCATAGCGAAACACTTCCCAAGCTAGGACTTAACCTCCTGCAAAGTTGGGATGTCATTTCCTATGAGTAGTATGTCATCCACATACAGTACCAAAAAGCTAACTATACTCCCACTAGCCCTAACATATACACATGACTCATCCTCACTCCTCGAAAAGCCAAACTCTTTGACTTTCTCATCGAAGCAAAGATTCCATCTGCGAGGCGCTTGTTTTAATCCATAAATGGATTTCTCAAGCTTACACACCCTATTAGAGTATTTAGCATCGACAAAAACCTCTAGCTGATTCATGTAAACATCCTCATCCAACTTTCCATTAAGGAAAGCGGTTTTGACATCCATTTGCCATATTTCATAATCATGAAATGCAGCAATGGCTAGCATAACCCTAATCGACTTAATCTTTGCTACTGGTGAAAAGGTCTCATCATAATCAACTCTCGGAGTTTGAGAAAAGCCCATTTGCACCCAACTGTCTTACGACCTGGTACATTGTCAACCAAGTTCCAAACTTGATTGTCATACATGGACTGTATCTCGCTGTCCATAGCCTCTTTCCATTTAGCAGCCTCAGGGCCTGCCATGGCTTCCGTGTAGCTGTTAGGTTCATCCAGACTTACCAGTGTACTATCATTGATAAGCGTATCACCTTTCGCAGTAATATCGAAACCATAGTAATGCTCAGGTGCATTCCTAACTCTCGTGGAACGCCTCAGAGGTATGGGTTCGTCAGTCGGATCAACAGGGGTTTCCTCCTCAGGTTGATTATTGGGGTTTGAGGTTCCTTCACCACTTGAATCTTGAATTTCTTCAAGGTCAATTTGCCTCCCACTGTTTCCTTGGCTTATAAAATCTCTCTCACGAAAGACTCCTCTTCTAGCTACAAAGACCACATTCTCACTGGGTCTGTAGAAGAGATAACCAAAGGATTTCTGTGGGTAGCCGATGAAAATACACCTCTCACTTCGAGGTTCGAGCTTGTCGTGAGACTCGCACCTCACGAAAGCCTCGCAACCCCAAATCTTGATGTGGTCTAAGTTAGGAACTTTCCCAGTCCACATCTCACGAGGTGTTTTGGCAACCTTTTTGGTAGGGACTAGATTAAGGATATGGGCGGCAGTCTCTAAGGCATACCCCAGAATGAGATTGGTAATGAAGCTCGACTCATCATGGAACAAACCATATCCAACAGGGTTCGATTGCGCCTCTCAGCCACACCATTCAACTGTGGTGTCCTGGGAGGTGTCAATTGTGAGACAATCCCACATTCCTTAAGATAGTCAAGGAACTCAATACTAAGATACTCTCCTCCCCGATTGGATCGGAGCATCTTGATGTTCTTGCCCAGTTGATTCTCCACTTCCTGCTTGAACTCTTTGAACTTTTCAAAGGTTTTTGACTTATGCTTGATTAAGTAGATATATCCATATCTACTGTAATCATCAGTAAAAGTCACATAGTAGCGATTAGCATCCCTAGTGGCGGTTTTGAAGGGTCCACACACATCTGTGTATGAGGTCCAACAAACCTTCACCTCTCTCACAAGAACCAATGAAGGGTGACTTTGTCATTTTTCTAAGTAAACAAGACTCGCAACTATCATCTGACTTTAGGTCAAATTATTCCAAAACTCCAGCCTTTTGGAGTTGGCCTATGCGCTTCTTGTTAACATGTCCACGACGACAATTTCACAAGGATGCTTTATCTAAACTATTTGAAGAATCAATACACAATACATTATTTCCTAGATTATCTACAACATTCACAGCTTCATATACACCATCACAAGGTAATGCTTTAAAATAAAACACATTATTATAAAAAGCATCAATAGCACCATTTTTATTATCAAATGAAAATGTGAATCCTTGCTTGTACAAATTATGAAATGAAATAATATTTCTCGCCATTTCTGACGAGTAACAACATTTATTCAAATCTAAAGTTAACCCATTATTAAGCAATAAAGAATAAACTCCAATCTTGGTCACATGTGATGCTTTCCTATTGTCCATGATTAAGTTTATCTTCCCGTGCTCCACTTCTTCACTTCTTCTTAGGCCCTGCAAATCAGTACAAATGTGAATACCACAACCTGTATCAAGTACCCAAGAGTTAGAATGCAATGAGTTATTAGACAATATAGTATAAATACCTGTATGGGTGGGTTTAACTTTCCCATCCCTTACATCCTGCAAGTATTTGGGGCACCTTCGCTTCCAGTGCCCTTTTCCTGGCAGTAGAAGCACGGTGCTTCTTTAGGGTTTGAAGAAGGAGGAATGGAACCTTTCTTGGTTCCACTTGAAGGGGAGCCATCAAGGGACTTTCCCTTGGTACCCTTCGAAGGGGTCTTCCTCTTCTTCCCTTTTCCTTGCCCAATTGCCAGAACAGGGGCAGTAGTAGGAGTAGGAGTAACAGTTGATGTACTTTTTAGACCACTTTCAGCGGTCCTTAAAAGTCCTTGAAGTTTGCTGAGTGTGACTTCCTCCTTGTTCATATGATAAGTCATGCGAAACTGATCATAACTTGGAGGTAAGGAATGGAGAATGATGTCAATCGCCATGTCCTCGGGGAAGTCCACATTAAGCTTCAATAACCAGTCCACGAACCTTTGCATTTTCTGCAAGTGACCGGTGAGAGATTCTCCCTCCTTCATCCTAGTTGTTATCATGGAGGAAATGATTTCATACATCTCCTGACGAGCACTCTGATGGTACCTATCCATCAGATCCTGGTGCATATCAAAAGGGTAGAAATCTTCATAGGATTTCTGGAGTTCTGCTGTCATTGTGGCCAACATGATGCAAGACACCTTAGTGGCATCTTTCTCATGGGTAATGTACTCAGCAACCTCCTCAGGAGTAGCAGTCGACTCATCAACAACCTTCAGTTCTCTGTCAAGGACATACTCCTTCCCCTCATAGCGAGTAATCATTTGGATGTTCCTAATCCATTCATTGAAATTTGAACCATCAAAAGTGACTTTCCCACACAAGTTCATTAGGGAAAATGAGCCTGTAGGGTTTCAGCCAGTAGCAGTGTTGGAAGACATCTAAAAGAAAGAAAGACAAGTTTTATTAGATAAAGAGTCCTTAATAAGTCACCCAAATGAAATATTAAGGCTAGGACCCTACAACCTATTTATAACTGGAAGAGGGATGCCGTAATCCAAGTTATAAAATAGTTGAAGGTAGGTAGATGACGATTTACCAATTTCCACCATAAAAACGAAAAAGATTATTAAGTTTTTAATTGGATTTGAAATTCCTAGATCTTTTGAGATACATTGAACTTTCAATGGCATGTTTGAATCTCGATTGTGCCCTCTCAATTTTGTGATTGGGATGTCGAGGATCACAAACAAGGTGTGAATAACCATGCAAATTGACTTGGTACCCTCAACTTTATCACCTAATCGATGTGTCGGTTAACCACACGCGCTCCACCGATCTATGATAAAATCAAGTTACCCTTTGCCACTCTTACTAGTCCTTATTAGTGTGCCGGTTAACCACACACGCTCCACTAACGACTTTGTAAGGTACAAAGTGTAATTTCATGGGTTAGCACCTATTTCACATTTTCCTAAAGTAACTAAGATTGGGAATTAATAAAGGTTTAGTTACTTTATAATTTCATTATACTTTTAATGAGGATTAAGGTCCTATCCTACCCATTCGGCTAACGACCCTCCACCAGTCAAGGAAGCGGTGGGTGAGAGTGGACACCCACTAAGCTGCCATTTTATAGGCAACAACCTTATACCCCCTTATAGACCGGTTTCGTGAATGAGGCCTTCTAATGGTAAGACCAACTTATTCTTATACATATATATAATAATTAAACTTTTAATATTATAGAAGTATAAGGGTTGAATTTTAAACTTTTAAAACTCTAAGGTACAAATTGAAATTTAAAGTATTAATGTGTGAGACTTTACAAATTCCAAACTTGAGGGCAAGTATTGAAACTATTCAAGACTTTTCATTTCATAACTTATGAGTTTAATGGTCCGTTAAAGTGAAGACTCTTCACTTTATGTAACCTCTTATTCTTTAATGACAATTTTAAAGAAGTGACTTTTGGTTATCCATAACTTGAGGACAAGTTATGGACTCCATCATTTGGCATTAAGATCAAGAATTATTCATCAAACAATTTCAGCAAATAATTCCTATGATCTAACCATAACTCATAAGAACATGAACATTCATATCAAAATTTCAAGAATCATATTAACACATATGAAACATGGAATTTTGATACTAGCCATTGTAAATGGATTAGCATAAGAATTACACCAACTAAAACAAGTTTTAAAACACCAAAACAGTTTAGGGTAATGTTTCTAGTCCATTTCCAGCAGCAAAACTCTAAAATCTGCATTCAGGGGCTTCTACTTGTCGAGTGCAAGAACCTACTCGACGAGTAGGATGAATTATCACATGGACTCGTCGAGTCCCCCCATGGACTCGGCGAGTTCATGCTTCAGAATGCAGAAAACTGAGTTTTTTCAACAAGTTTGCATCAAGTATTAAGAAAACAAGCCTAGGCTCTGATACCACTGATGGGATTTAAGCATACTAACACTCCTATGGTGTACATGCAACCCTAGAAACCTTGGATCTATGTTTTCTCGAAAATACATGCAAATTTGATTTCCAAGGTTTACAACCTAACTAGCATGTTATGGGGTACTTGTAATACAAAACTTTAAGTAGAATAACATACCTTTCTTTAGTGGTTGATTTCTTGGAGTTTTAGAGCCTAGCACCAATAGTGTGGATGCCTCAAGTGGTGTCACAAATCACCCAAAACAACTTGGAAATACTTAAGAGAATATGATGCTTGCTAAAATCGGCTCACCCTTGTTTCTCACACACACTAGTGCCAATTCTAGAACCAAGGCCCTCTTTATATAGTATGGAGGATTAGGGTTACACCCTAATACCCATGACTCTTCATTTAGCTAGGATCCATGGGTTAAAAGCTCTATGGACTATCTATGGAATTTTATATACTCTTAGCCCATCCTAAATAAATCTTAGTCGAATCCATATATATGTAAGAGTCCATATTTAATTAGCCTCTTTTGATCTTTAAATTAATTCCAAAATCAATTCTTGATCAACACTAATTAAATAATATGGTTTCATATTAATATATTATAACTTATAATATATTAATAGATCATAAACATCTTATTCTCAAAAGTATATCCATACAAATTGTTAGGTGAAGTGCAACCCAAATGGACCATGTCGGGTCGGGTCAAGTTCATACCAAATATAGTTACGGACTTAGACACCTTATCCAACATGTCCAACCTCACCCCAACAAATCGGGGTCCTACATCTCTGACCATACAACATCTTAAACGGAGGTCGATCGATGTTGGCATGGTAACTATTGTTGTATGAAAACTCTGCCAATGGGAGGTATGTATCCTAACTACCTCCAAAATCCAACATGCATGCCCGAAGCATATCCTCGAGTGTCTGGATCGTCCTCTCGCTCTGGCCGTCTGTCTGGGGGTGGTACGTCATGCTAAAATGCAACTGAGTGCCCAGTTCCTCGTGGAACTTCTTCCAGAATCTAGATGTAAATCGTACATCTCTGTTAGAGACTACTGACACTGGCACCCCGTGTCTAGGCACCACCTCTCACACATAAATATCCACCAATTTCTCAGCAGATATACTCTCAGAGATTGGAATAAAGTGGGCACTCTTCGTCAACCTATCCACAATCACCCATATGGCATCCACACCCCTCGCTGTCCTCAGTAACTTCATGATGAAGTCCATAGTGATCTCCTCCTACTTCTACATGGGAATGGGTAGCGACTGAACCTTGCCATGAGGCCGCTGATGCTCGGCCTTGACCTTCCAGCAGGACGAGCACTGCTCCACGAACCAAGCGATCTCCCACTTCATGCAGGGCCTCCAATAACTCAGTCTCAGATCTCTATACATTTTCGTAGCTCCCAGATGTATAGAGAACTTGGACTTGTGTGCTTCCTCCAATATCTTCTGTCTCACCCCTCCAATCACTGGTACCCACACCTGACCACACTGTGTCAGAAGACCTCGGCTATCCCGGACAAACAAGGGATAATGACCCCGAATCCACTTTATCTTCCAATTCTCTTTCTTAACACCCTCGACCTGATCCTCCTTGATCATATCCAACAATGGAGAGATCATGGTCATCCTCAAACAAACGTTCCTAATCGGGGAACCTTCCGCTTTGCGGCTCAAAGCATCGGCCACCACGTTGGCCTTCCCTGGATGATATAATATCTCACAATCATAATATTTCAGCACGTCCAACCACCTCCTCTGTCGCATGTTGAGGTTCTGTTGATCCATAATTTTTCACCACGTCCTACTTCTACATGGGAATGGGTAGCGACTGAACCTTGCCATGAGGCCGCTGATGCTCGGCCTTGACCTTCCTGCAGGTCGATCACCGCTCCACGAACCAAGCGATCTCCCACTTCATGTAAGGCCACCAATAACTCAGTCTCAGATCTCTATACATTTTCGTAGCTCCCGGATGTATAGAGAACTTGGACTTGTGTGCTTCCTCCAATATCTTCTGTCTCACCCCTCCAGTCACTGGTACCCACACCCGACCACACTGTGTCAGAAGACCTCGGCTATCCTGGACAAACAAGGGATAATGACCCCGAATCCGCTTTATCTTCCAATTCTCTTTCTTCACACCCTCGACCTGATCCTCCTTGATCATATCCAACAATGGAGAGATCATCGTCATCCTCAAATAAACGTTCCTACTCGGGGAACCTTCCGCTTTGCTGTTCAAAGCATCGGCCACCACGTTGGCCTCCCCTGGATGATATAAGATCTCACAATCATAATATTTCAGCACGTCCAACCACCTCCTCTGTCGCATGTTGAGGTTCTGCTGATCCATCAAATACTTCAAACTCTTATGATCAGTATAAATAGTGCAGCGTACTCCATACAAGTAATGCCTCCAAATCTTTAGGGAAAACACCACTGCCCCCAATTCCAGGTCGTGGGTGAGGTAATTCGTCTCGTAAGGCTTCAACTGGCTCGAGGCGTAAGCAATCACATGCCCTCTCTGCATCAGTACCGCGCCTAACCCTGAAATCGATGCATCACAGTACACTACCAAGTCCTCCAACCCCTCAGGTAGTACTAGAATCGGAGCCTCGCATAACCTCAGTCTCAGGGTCTCGAAATCCAACTACTGATCCGCGCCCCATCAAAAAGTCACATTCTTCTTGGTCAAGCGGGTCAAAGGCACAACAATCTTGGAGAAATCCTGGATGAATCTCATATAATAACCCGCTAAACCCAAGAAGCTATGGATCTCGGATGCGTTCTTCGGTATTTCCCACCGCATCACAGCCTCAACCTTGACCGGATCAACCAAAATGCCCTCCTGGTTGATGATGTGCCCCAAAAACTGCACCTCACGCAGCCAACAATCACACTTTGAGAACTTGGCATAAAGCCTTTCCGTTCTCAGCGTCTTCAATACCTCCCTCAGATGCTAATAGACAAGGATATCATTAATAAAAACGATCACCGACCGATCCAGCATCGGTCTGCACACTCTGTTCATGAGATCCATGAATGCTACTGGGGCATTGGTGAGCCTGAATGGCATCACCACAAACTCATAGTCCCCATACCGAGTCCTGAAAGTTGTCTTCGGAATATTCTCATCCCAAATCCTCATCTGATGGTATCCCGACCAAAGATCAACATTGGAAAACCAAGACGCACCATGCATCTGATCGAATAGATCATCGATCCTCGGTAATGGATAACGGTTCTTCACCGTTAGTTTGTTCAGATATTGCTAATCAATACACATCTTGTGTGACCCGTCCTTCTTTTTCACGAACAGGATCGGTGCTCCCTATGGGGAACTGCTTTGACGGATAAAACATCGGTCTAGCAGATCCTGAAGCTAGCATAGATAGCTCCTGCATCTCGGGCGGCGCTAGCCGATATGGTGCCTTTGCTATCGGAGCGGCACCCAGCACTAAATCGGTGCGAAACTCCACATGCCTCTCCGGAGGCACTCCAGGTAACTCCTCGGGAAAGACATCCCGAAACTCTTGTACCACCGGTACACTGCCCAAATCCGTCGTGGTCTCAACCCTCGTATCCGAGATATATGCCAAAAACCCCGTACAACCCTGCTACAGAAACCTCCTAGCCCTCGCAGCTGAACAGAGGGTTGGCCCCTGCGAGGCTCTCTCTCCCTAAATAACAAGTTCTCCCCCACTTGGGGTTCGAACCCTCACCAATTGGTGCTCGCAATCGGTCATGGCTCCATTGGCCCCCAACCAGTCCATCCAGACAATCACCTCCAGCCCTCGCAACGGTATCGGGACTAGGTCAACACGAAACCTCTCTCCAAGCACATTCAGGACACAGTCCCGCTACACCCTCACAGTGCAGTCGTCTGTAATCTCAACCTCAAGCGGGGAATCCAAAGTCTCCGGCGCATCCCGAAACTTATTGCTAAGAGCAAGAGACACAAACGATCGGGTAGCTCCTAAATCGAACAAAACGTGAGCAGACATACCATTGACCAAAAAGGTCCCTATACATAAGGACAATATACAGATAAGCAATGCAATAAACCTAGAGTAGGGAGATAAAATACGTACCAGCCACAACGTCTAGCGCTGTCCGAGCCTCCTCGGTAGTCAACTGAAATGTGCGACTCTTCACCGCTGGAGCATCCGCCTTAGCAGGGCGGCCATCAGTAATCCTCATTGTGGTGGGCGCAGACGCCGCCACTGCTCCTCCCCCTCCCTGCAACCTTGGATAATCGGCCTTTTTATGGCCAGTCTGGTTGCAGTGGAAACAAATCAAGCCCTTCTTGGGGCAATCCATGCTCACATGGCCCTGTTGACCACACGTATAACATATCGGGCCCGTCCCCCAAAAAACTCCTCCCCTCCCTGCAACCTCATATCCTCGTCTGTAGCATATTGTGGGATTAACAGTGCTTGTTCCTGAAACTTGGCGGTAATCTCCGCCACAGTCTCGGTGGTCTGTTGGAGCTCATGGAACTCCCTCACCAACCGTTGCACCTCAATAGCTGGTGCAAACTCCAAATCAAATCGCCGAACAAACTCGGCCCATGTCATCTCAGCCACACCGACTGCACCCACTTGACTAGTCACCTCTCCCCACCAGTCTCGGGCTTCGTCTCTCAGCATACATGAAGCAAAACCCACATTTGCCACATCAGGGCAAGAACTCGTGTGTTGGGCGTTCTCTATATCCGCCACCCAGCATCGGCTAACAATGGGGTCCCTGACCCCGAAAAACTCTGGCGCCCCGCACGCCTTGAACTCCCGGAACAAGGGAGTTCGGGCCTCTACCTGGCCTGCAGTAATCTCGGCTCTGAATGCCCTGAGCCTCTCCTCCATGATCTCCATCATACCCTCCTTGACCGTCCCAAAGATAAATGGGGTAGCGTCAAGGATGCCCATCGTAACTCGGCTGCGATGAGCTCGTGCAACCTCGCATTAATGGTCTCGGTACCGCTGCCCGACCCAAATCTGGATCCCGATCCTGATCCTGATCCCCCTGCTCCCAATCGTGTCACCACCATACTGAACTTCAATGTCATAAAACATAATCATCAATATATCCAAATAGGGGATCCTCCCACACCGGTCATCCTTAGAGCTTCCAGATCTAACATCAGTTCGGGTATAGGTCCTATGATTTCAATAGTACGGGCCCAATACTACCTTCCACACCTACATGTACCTTCCCCAAGGCTATACTTAGATAACTCTAACTCATCCCAAAACAAACCATATCTCATAGGATACCGCATAACTCAAATCCTAGGTTATCCTAAGATTTTCTCTACCCACATCAAACCAATCATAACAGGTTGCCTTTATGCATGCAAATTATACACAGAAAAGGATCAAATAGACTTTCGAATAAGAGATTCTACCCTAGGACCATAACCAGACAAGGAACAGGAAATAAGGCCAAATCAATCATTCTAAGGCTATAAGATCCTAACCATATATAATTTTAAAAGCATACACATAGCAAGATCCATACGATTATCATAACTCAAGTATCAGTATAACATGGTTAACATATTGGGGAACTACTTACTTCGCTCGGCCGATCACGCGCATTGCACTCTCCTCTTTTTCTATTCTTAAAAGTTTTTAACTTTTATTTTTTTGAAAACAATTTTACCATTTCCTTAGTTTGAGTCCTGACACACCCGAGAATGTGCCCGAATCCCTCAAACCAAGGCTCTGATACCAACTTGTAACGACCAAATTTTCAAAAAAGAAAATTTATTTTTAAATAGCCAAAACACTTTCCATAAACCATGAAATCCCAAATACAATTTTTTTCAAATTCGTAACAATAACAATTTTATTTCAAATCATCAGAGTGTCCCATAAAAATGCCTGAGAGAGAGTGCATGCCGCGCCATCAAGCCTTGCCCTTGCCCTTGGGTTCAGATGTACCTGAAACAAATCCACAAACTGTAAGCTAGTGCTTAGTGAGTCCCCCAGAGCATACCCCACACAATCCACATAATCACATAATCGTATTAGTTATTAAAGCTACATAAACCACATAAGCCATGCATACAAACATATAAGGAAGCCATGGAAACCCTCCAGGGTCTTACACCTAGTGCCACTGGAACCCCCACGTGGTCTTAACTACTTGCAATGGGAACCTCCACATGGTCTTCCTGCCATGGGAACCCCCACATGGTCGTCTCTAACTGCCATGGGAACCCCCATATGGTCTTCACTACCAAGCAAATATCATAAAAACTAAACATGCGAATATACTAGGATGTCATGGAAACCCTCCAAGGTCTTACAACAATTCCATGGGAACCCCCACATGGTATCAATCTACTATCTCGGGAACCCCCCGGGGTCTTCCATGCAAATGTCATACAAACATAACGCATAATCAATCGATAATCCACATATCATAAAATGGGCCGGACTTGGTGCCTTAGACCCATTTGTATGGTGAGAAGACTCACCTGTCAAATGCTGAACTGACAAGCTAAGATCAGATAAATCCCACGCACTGCTCCAACTCAAATGCCTATAATCATCATGTGATTAACTTGTCACAATCCCGAAATACCATAATTATCCTCAAAGTCAAACCTGGTCAACCCTGGTCAAAGTCAAGGTCAACAGTCCATGTTGACCTCAACTCGTCGAGTTCCTCCCGAGTCCATTCCACTAAATCTCAAGTCAACTCGCCGAGTCACCTAAGTGACTCGTCGAGTTCATCAAATGTCCAGAAGACCAAAAGTTCATGCAGAACAAAAATCTAATCCTTCATTCCACTCATTCAGAATCTCGAAAACGGGTAAACCCTACCCAACTCGTCGAGTCGACTAAGGGACTCCATGAGTTCCTTCAGTCCTTTTGTGTTCAGTCCTTTCCAGTGGGATCTAAGGTCCCAAACTTTAGATCCAACCTCCCCTAGTGTAGTTACCACATAAAGTTGCAAACTTTACGTGCATGCAAGGCCTTAAAAGGCTAAAACATCAAAACTTAGCTTCCTACAAGGTTTTAGTGCATGGAAAGGGTAGGGCCTAAGCTGGATAAAGTGAGCAACTTTATGTCATTGAGGACCTAGAGATGTCCAGATCTGGAACCATATCCTTGTGATAAGTCCAAATCCGATTTATGACATCCTTTTTGGCACCAAAAGTGACCATTTACTTCAAAGAAAAAGGATCTAAGCAACTAAAGATCAAGATAGTGACTTTATACCTCAAGATGGTTGCCAATACAGAGTAGATGTCGGATCTACTGCTTCTCTCCTTGCTCCTTCTTCTTCAAGCTCCAAAATCCTTCACAACCACACCAAAATCACTCCCAAAAGCTCTCTCTCTCTCTCTCTCTCTCTCTCTCTCTCTCTCTCTCTCACTCACTCAACTAGGGTTTCTCTGGTTGTAGGAACGATAGAAGAGGCTGCAAATGAGCCATAAGTTCTTTAAACAGGGAACAAACCCCTGAAAATTAGGGTTTCTCTTTACAGTTCCTACTCATTGAGTCGGGTCCTCTGACTTGTCGAGTAGGTCTGAAGTCATGCGTCCTCATAATAACCTCTACTCGACGAGTTGGAGCTCCCCAACTCGCCGAGTCCAAGCACAAAACCCTAAAAAAACTTAGATAATTTAAATGATACCTGGAACAGGTGTTACATCTGGACTCTGAGTGAACTCGGCGAGTTGGTGAGATAACTCGACGAGTGGTTACGGTTTTCCTTGATCTTATGGACATTGCATGGACTCGACGAGTTGTTTTGGCAACTCGGCGAGTTGACTCGATTTTTCACAGGTTCTCCGAGTTCTGAAGGAACTCGACGAGTCAGTAGCTGCACTCGACGAGTTAGGTCAACATGGACTGTTGACCTTGACTGTTGACTTTGACTTTGACCAAGTCTGAATTCTGAAGGTATTTTGGTAATTTGGGTCTTGATAGAATCGGACCTATGGTGGTTGTAGGTGTTGGAGTTTGGAGCTATGTTTTGGGAGATTCACATTATCATCCAGTGCTACTTGTGAGGTGAGTTCTTCTCACTATATCAACAGGGTCTAAGGCACCAAGGCCGACCCTTTTGGATTGTATCCTGGTTATAGGATTATGTTATGTTAGTGATCTGTTAGATCTGTATCCTAGTTATAGGATGATGTTATGTTATTGATCTTTTAGATCTGTATCCTGGTTATAGGATGATGCTATGTTAGTGATATGTTAGATCTGTATCCTGGTTATAGGATGATGCTATGTTAGTGATCTGTATCTGTTAGCGGTCTGTTATAGGAGGATGTTATTTTAGTGATCCGTTAGATCTGTATCCTGGTTATAGGATGATGCTATGTTTAGTGATCTGTTAGATTGGTATCTTGGTATATAGGATGATGATATGATTAGTGATCTGTTAGATCTGTATGATTATTTGTACATGCTAGCTAGTGTATGATATTATGTGTTATTTGTATGATTGGAGGTGGGTTGAGGTGGTCCTGCTTTGTGCTCTAGGACAACATTCCCAGGGCGGCCTGGATAGATTGTAGCCCCGGTAGGGTGTACTAGCCAGGCCAAAGGCTTGATCATGCACCTCCTCACATTTTATGACCTTGATTTTTGGGATACTCTGATATGAAACTATTTTGGTTTTTGTAATAATTAATGGTTTTTGAATGGTTGAAAAAGTATTATATAGGCTTGAATGTTATGGATGTTACAAGTTGGTATCGGAGCCTTGGTTTGAGTGAATTGGAGGAACACTCGTGTGAATCCAGTCTCAAACTAAGGACAAGATTTTCAAAATGCTTTTCAAAATACTAAAGGAGGATGCAAGTGTACGATCAGCCAGAGCCAGTAAGTAGACCCCAAAATACCATATGATTATTTGATATTGTGATATGTTAGAACAACATACTAGTGATAGGCTAAGGATCTTCAGGAATTGCATGGTAGAATTGCCTGATTATATGATGCATTAGTTCATATAGAGTTCTCTTGTTGAGATGATTTGTGACTCTTTCGCGTGTGAAATGGCTATTGATTGGATACGCTAAGTCACATGCCTCATGGTTTAAAGGACCTTAGGCTGAGAGGTTTGATCCTGCTGTGCAGCTCTCGTCTGAGTCCAACCGTTGTGGGATTGAATCTTTTAGCCTAATATTGTTTAAACGATGGCATATGTGATTGTATTCATGCGATAGTTATCTGGAACCAATGGAGGGTCATGTGGAAAGCGTGGTATAGATGAGTCGTATGGGGTCAGCCGGCCAGCAACGTTGTTGGACGAGGTAGCGGTGGTTTCCTTGGTTGAGCGCGGTTGATAGCAGGTCGACATGAGGAAGGATTAGCCACTCGAGAGAGAGAGAGAGAGAGAGAGAGAGAGAGAGAGAGTGAGGGCAGGACGAAGATGTGCGCAAGTTGTTGGGAGTCTGAGATCGAGGATTTCATAGGAGGATGTGTCTGATTTTATTGCATCTTAGTGCTAGTCGGCTTCTCTGCTCGAATGCTGCTTGTTTGTGCTTTGTGGGACCCATGTTGATGGGAGCTAACCGTCAAATGAATACATTAAAATTACATGCTATGGGGGTTAAATAATCTTAGGATATAGGACTTGGACCTATTGCGCAACTCTCGTCTAAGTCCAACTGTTGTAGGGCTGGGTCCATTAGCCGAAGGATTATTTAATCCTGGTTGCATGTAGTTGTATTCGTGAAGTGGTTAACTGGCGTCGGTAGGGGTTCTTCAGCAGCTGATGGCAGAGGAGGTGTGGTAGGTCCTAGGATAGCCTAGGGAGTATTTAGTGTAGATATTTCGTTGTTGAGCAGGTTTCGGGAGTGTTTTATGACTAGGACTTAGAGGACCCGTGATGATTCTTGAGGAAAGTATAGATAGGTGTGGAAGGTAGTATTGGGCCCGTACCACTGGAAGTACATGATCCATACTCAAATCAAGGAAAATCTCGGGGATTCTAAGGGCTAGTCAGGAAAGGTAGCCTTGTTGGATACCATGGTGAGCGGCAGTGGTTCTGTTCCTGCCAATCTTTTGGTTGTGGCTGCTCAGACCTGAGGATGGTCATGGTATTTGGAGTGAGCCCAGTAGTGTTATCGATTTTGGTTGTTTGGTGCAGACCTAGTGCGTTTTTTTGGAGGCTTCGTGGGTTTTAGTCGAAGCCGGGATGTAAGTCGTGGGACTCAGGAAGGGAGTGATGATTATGGTTAGCTTGAGTTTTGCAGTTGGAAGGAGAATGATTGATTAATGGATTAGAATGTCGTTATCCTTGGCAAGGGTTGTGTCCTATCAATTTTCCGAGTTCGAAGGAGTGAGCAGGCTTGTGACCCCAGGTTCAGGTTGTATTTCCAGCTCAGTGTCAGTTGGTCGTAGGGGTTGGTGGCAGTATTTCAGCGTTGGTAAGCGCAGGTGGGTTGAGGTGGCATGAGTATCTTGTGAGGCAAGTTGGGTACCATATCCTCGGGTAGGCCGGGTGCCGGATTGTCATTTGGATTGCAAACAGCGATTAGTTCATGTCACTTGGGATCGAAAGGGGGTTTTCCTGAGTGCCCTCAGGTTGGTCAGGGTAACTCAGGAGGAAGAAGTCAGGATTGCTTCAAATGCCTTTGAGAGTGTGACATCTCCTGTGTTCTTCGAATTGTATCGAGAATTGTATTGTGTTGGAAATTTTCTGGATTGGGTGAGTTGCATCCCAGGTTGACTTTCTGCTATTTTGGGTTATTGAAGGTCATTATATGCCATTCTGCATGTCAAAAGTTTTTAGCTGGAATTCAGGTTTCTTTTGGGTTCGATTGATATGTATGGGGAGAACCATCTTGTGTACGCCATTCATTCCATGGACAGGAACGATCATGCCTGGTTGAGTCAGGTTGATTTGTGAGTTGGTTTCAAACCAGTGGGTGGTAGTTAGAACCATAAGTGGGGGAGAATTAGGAATTCTCAAGTTGAGCGTCAGTCAATGAAGGTTTTGTCAGTTGCTGCTCGGGATGCTCCTTTTAGATTGATGGGCAGATGTTGGTCAGTGAACCTTCCAAGAAGCAGGTGTGTTCAGCTCTAGGTGGGTTTGTGGTTCTCCGGTTTAGGTATCAGGATATTGTAGACCATCGGTTGATGATTTCGTCTTTCAGCAGGAATTCTCCGAAGGATTCGAGAGGCAAAAGTTAAGAGCAAGGGATGCGTCACAAACCCTCCAGTGCAGTGTGTTTATTTTTCCCCTTGGTCCTTGGGGAAAGTTAGCCCTCAGTGATAGAAGGGAATTTTGTATTCATAACAGACTCGGGTTTGGCAACATACGAGATCGCCTTGGAAGTCTTCTCGAGTTAGTTTCGTGTGAGTAGGATCCGTGCAGTCTCGATCAAGTATGGGATCTTGTTTCGATCGGTGATGTGGACGTCTCATGTTATTGATGAAAGTGGTGTGTCGCTTTATCTCAGGAAACCTTCCCTTTTGGATGAAGTTTGGGTTTCCCTAAGAATGTGCATGGTTTTGTCGGGTTATAGCCTCCGAATTGGGTCAAGAAATTGACCATTATCCTATCCTCGAGATGGGTGCGACCATGGGTTCGTAAGGTTTTGCTTGGGTAGCATCTTGTGCTATAAGTGAATTTTACATGGTAGGGTTACAGTATAGTGGAGCGCGTTCAGTGTTGTGTGGGACGGTGATTAGGTCCCCATGAGATAGTGAAAGGAGGAGAGTATCTTTAGGATCCATAAGGTTGGGCAAGCAATGTAATACCGACAAGGGCCAGTATGAGATCAGGAGCATTCCAATCATGGACTGTGGGCCTAATGGTCAGGATTATTCGTTCAATCTATTTGGGATACTCTCAGTAGTGATGCGTTGGTGGGGATCGGAGAACCCATAAATCAGTTGGTTTGAATAGGGAACGATCAAGGACCGTTGGGAGTGCCAGTCAGGTATCATAATGAATATGTGGAATGTTGCTCCGTATTTTTGTTTGTTCGCAAGCTGTTGTTGGGATCGGATGAAATGAGAAAGTTCTTGGTTTGAACATCTTCTTTTTTTGGTTCGAAGGTTAGTAATGGCATGACAATGAGTCAAAGGTTATACTAAGGTTTACGCGCATCACATGGACTCGGAAAGAGAGAAGTTCGCTATCGACCTGTTGAAGATCTTTTCTGCATGATTTGTGGTATCTTCAATCAGGAACTTGGAGTGGATTCATGGATGGCCATTTTGGGATGGCTTATAGTGGGAACTATAAGTCGTAGGCACGGAGGCTCATGGAGAGTGGTAGGGTTGAGGTGGTACGCCAATAAACCCTAAGAATATCAATCTAATGGTTGATTGGATTCGACATATTGGTATTCCAGCCCGAGATTGATGGGGCAGGCATGGGTATTCGAGGTTATGTGTGACATCCCCATTTTCACGGCCAGAAAAGACCGATTTTGTTTATGCTTTATAAAAATCAGAGTACTTCTTTTAATAAAAATCTTGCAGAATTTGTTCCTAGAAAAACATGATAAATACGTTATCAAAGCATTTCCGAAGAAATGTATTTTTTTTCATTTTAAAACATTTAGGATGTCATCGTTAATATAGAAACAAAAGCATAAACAGAACTTACATTCATTTACACTAGTGATCTACATCTCTTTTAAATCTCTCAGTGTAATGTAACTTCATATCGACACCTGTGATACAAATAAACTGAGTGGGTCAGGTTGGGAAACCTGGTGAGTACATAGGGTTTTCAACCCACAATAATATAATTATTATGTATAAACATCAAATAATCAACCCAATTACCCATCCCCATTATCTTCTTTACTCTTAAGGATCTACCCTAAGAATCAATTATTCCTCGTTCATTCATTCCTAAGGATCATCCTAAGGAATCGGCACGAAGTCCATCGTTGTCAATGACACAGCTGTCAAGCACAGCTGCTAGTTCTATCACTTAGGCGCAGCTGCCAGAACTGTGACATTCTAGGTGAGGTGCAGCTACCAGTATTGTCCTTCGAGCACAGCTGCTAGGGTTATCTCGTTTATTGACAGTATCGTTTTCGAGAGTCCACTCGCAATACATGTCAATGGGTTTTTAGAGTACACCGGTGAACACATCGTTCACAACACCAACAGGTTGCGAGCCTGCCAGTGTTCCACTTGACTTTCTAGAATAGTCTGTGGTTGTCATCCATACTCTGCTAGATGACGGGGCCATCATTTGGGAAAGGCTTCTCACATCGTCCACCTCTCACACTCACCTCGTGGTCTATAACACCTCTCAACTCATCATCCAACTCATATTCCATCTATTACATCTACCCATGTTTTACCCAACATATTCTCGTAGATATATATATACAGTTTAAATCATTTAAAACATGTATAAAATCGTTCATCCAGCATAGATAGCAAGTATACAGATAATATGCACACATAGCACGTAATTTATATAAAATACTTCATATCTATGTGTAAGATGAAAGTAACTATGCACTCACCTGGAAGGTGGTGACTCTGTACACGAACAGCGCTTCGTTACTTCTTAAAACAATTTCCCTCGACAAAACCTAGTATCAATACCACTAGGGTTTAGTCTAACGTTAACCGCGACTAATTAATAGTCTAGCTATTATTATTATTATATAAGCGTTAAATAACACTCAATATAACTCATAATAATAGCCCAAATAATTATTTTAAAGACCTAATAACACTACTATAATTATTTAAAAGTTATATTAAAAATTGCGTAGGCGTAGCTCACTTACAGCGAATTTTAAAGAAAACCGGGCTTCGCTTGGAGCAGCGTTTCCGAACCGAAAGACCCTTTTTCTCGGGACTCCGGGAGCCTCGGGGCTTCCTTCGGGTGCTAGGGATTTTTCTTAGGGTTTAGGGGGGTTAAAGGGGTAGTGAGAGAAAGTAGAGAGAGAAAGTTGTGGTGGAAAGTGTGAAAAATCTGAGAGGCTTCGCCTCCCTTTTATAGGCCTCAGCTGTGGAGTACGCTGGGCGTTCCTGCGAGGGTACGCTGGGCGTTCCTGCCTTACGCTGCGCGTTCGTACATACATGTGTCTGAATCCGGGTGAGGCGATGTGGATCATTCCGAGACCAAGAGAATCCGAACGCGGGGTGTTCCCCTCTCGTACGCGTTGCGTAGCGAGCCAGCTGTCACCCATCCGAGGCGAGTCCGTGATCAGCAAGCGACGGCCCAGATCGAGCCACGTCATCATTCTCGCCTTAGATTTCACAAATTCACTTTCCGACTTCTAAAAATCATAACTTTTGCATACGAGCTCCATTTTCGACGTTCTTTATATCCACGCGTAGGCGGGAACGTACTCTACAACTTTCGTTTAGACTCCATCGGCTAATTTTGACTTTATTTTAAATTTTATATTTTTAACAGGCCGGGACAGGATTGGTCCGTTAAAAATCCATAACTTCTTCACCCGACGTCCGTTTTCGTCTGTCTTTTTATCGTTACGCTACTATTAACGAGATCTTCGATTCTCGTTTAGGTTGTGTCGGCTAAAAACCGCTCGATATAATATTCGAACTTCGAGCTGTACACTGCTAAGCCGAAACTTCGAAAAATCATAACTTCTTCATACGAAGTCAGATTTGGGCGTTCTTTTAATGGACGCTCTCGGTTTAACGTATTATACGACTTTCGTTTAGATCTCTAAGGCTAAAACTCGCTCTATCGTAAATTCACTATATACGCTTCCCGGTGCCGTGCCGGTTTTGCCGTAAAACTTCGACGGGTCATAACTTCTTCGTTATAACTCGGATTTCGGCGTTCTTTATATGTACGAAAACCTTGAGACATATTCTAAAACTTGGTTAAGATTATTTATTCTAAATAATCTTTTGTCGAAAAGTCGTTTTCGACCCCTATTATCTCTAAATTGACTAGCCCGGATCTACGGGCGTTACATTATGAGCTAGCAGTGATGAGCATATTGGTTCGGGAAAATAAAAGGAGCAATGTCGGGCGGCACAAGAAGATTCATCTCCCAGTTGTCTCCCATTGGTCATCGTATCCTAGGAAATCTTGTCATCAGAATTAGCTTTCTCTGGAAGGATTATCAAATCTCTTTTGTTCAAAAAAATAGTTTTCGGCAGCAGAGTGTGATTTATGGTTCTATTTTCAGGTAGGAGCCACAGGTTCTCAGGGTTGAGTAGTCAGTTTAAGGGATAAGGGGAATGGCATCAGCATTGGTTAGTATGGACGACCTGTGAGGAAGTCAGACCGATTTCGAGATTCCAAACTTCATGTTTCAGGTGAAGTAGGAATAGCCCGCCACGTGGGGTTATGGATTTACTTTCTTCGATTTGAAATTTTCTGTTGAGTTTAGTCACCTTGGGAAGATCGTTGTGTGTACGATTTGCGAAGGTGCCCCTCAGGGTGTCGGGCTTGCCAGGGGTGGCAAAGGGTGATTTCGAGGACGAAATTGAATTTAAGTGGGGGAGAGTTGTAACACCCCAATTTCCAGGAATGAGATTTTAGGGATTTTATGCACTTAAGAAAGCCTAGTCGACGAGTTGGGAGTCACCAACTTGTCGTGTAGAAACTCATATGGCCACGTGGATTATGAAGCCTACTCGACGAGTTGGAGGACCCAACTCGACGAGTTGAGGTTGTGCATGAAAACCTTAATTTTTAGGGTTTGCACCCTATTTAAAGGACCTTAAGTCCTCTCTCCAGCCTCCCATACCACCCTATCATCCAGAAGAAAACCCTGAATGATCTAGCCTTCCATTTTGAGTGTGTACAAGGCTAAAGAGTGTGTGTTTGGTGCATTTCTTGGAGGAACTTGAAGGTTACGAGCTTGGAACGAGAAGGAGCTTATAGATCCGGCATCTAATCAATTGTAGCAACCCTTTGAAGGTAAAAAGAAACTACTATAACACCCTGATTTCGTGGATGTGGAAACTTGAGGATTTAGTGCAAGTTGAAGGGCCTACTCGACGAGATGGTTAGCCCCAACTCGTCGTGTAGGATTTGATCAGGACGCGTGGGTTAGGAAGCCTACTCGTCGAGTTGAAGGGATCGACTCGACGAGTTGAGGCTGTGTGATGAAACCCTAATTTCTTGGATGTGGAGCCTATGTAAAGGACCTTAAGTCCTTTACCCCGCCTCCCTTACCACCTTTCATGTCCAAAGAGTAACCCTAGCAAGCTAAGTGTGTGTGTGAGGCCAAAAGTGTGTTTTTGGAGCATTCCTTGAAGAGGATTGAGGACCTAGAGGCTTGGAACGAGGGAAAGTTTGTAGATCCAACATCTACATCGTGTTGGCATCTAGTGGGAGGTAAAAAGTCTCTACCTTGGCTTTCCATTCCTTAGATATCTTCTTATGTGATTTTATGGGCTTTTTGGTGCAAAATGAGGGACATTCTCGAGTTAAGCTTGTCCATAGGGTATGAGTCTCAGATATGGACTTATCTAGGTCCCATGTCCATAAAGCTTCAAGCTTTATGAAGCTTTGACCCATCTTCATGTCCTAAACCCCTTCTTGAGCTTAGTTTTGGGTGATTTAGCCTTGGGAGGCCTTGCATGATCGTAAAGTTAGCAACTTTATGTGGTAACTCCATCCTAGGAGGTTGGATCTAGAGTTTGAAGCATTGGAATCGGCTGGAATGAGTTTAATGAGAAAGGGCTGAGGAACTCGACGAGTTGAGTTCGGTTTTCCCATTTTAGTATACAGAGTAAACTCGACGAGGTGGTGGAATGACTCGATGAGTAGTTAGGGTTTTCCCCAATCTTCTAGACTTTCCATGGACTCGCCGAGTTGGCTAGCAACTCGGAGAGTTGACTCGGGTTTTCGTGATTACTGAGTATTGAGGAACTCGACGAGTTCATGAGTTGCACTGGACGAGTTGGTTCAGCTTTGACTATTGACTTCCGTTGACCTTAGGGTTTGGTCAAGCTGTGGATTTTGGAGGCTATGGAGGGGCGGAGTTTAGACCAGGAGTTCGAGTGTGGATATACTGCTCTACTATGCGAGGTGAGTCTTCTCACTATACTTACCTGAGTGGTAATATTGTGTTACTGGAGGGTCTTGTTTGCTTATTTTTAGTTATGTGATTTCGTGCATTTGTCTTTGTGATATATGTTGTATATTATTTTGTGCTTCGTTGGTTAGGACCGGAGGGTCTAACCCGAGTTATGAGACCGGAAGGTTCTCACTGGAACACATGGGCCGGAGGGTCCTTATCTAGAAATAGCCATGAGAGGCTAACTATTTGTGTGTGGTATTTTGGGGAACTCACTAAGCTTCACGCTTACAGTGTTGTGTGATATGTGTTTCAGGTACCTCTCAGGATCGCGGGAAGGCGTCGGCTTGATTGTACACACCAGCTTGAGATTATGTTTTGAGGATTATGGGATATTATCAAACATTTTATTGTCTTTAGTTTTGAACAACTTATACATTTGAGTTTTGAGAAATGTGAGATTGTGTTTTATGTGGTTTTAAAAATAAAAAATTTTGTTTAAAAATTTAGAGTTTTACAAGTTAGTATCAGAGCCTTGGTTTGAGGGATTCTGATGTACTCTCGGGTATGTCTGGACTCAAACTGAGGAATCTAGAAAATTTTCTAAAAAGAGAAATGATTTTTGTAAAACGAGTAAGAGCTTTTAAGAGAAAACGAGATGAAGCAGTGTGTACAATCAGCCAGAGCCCGAACGGTGATTTCACAAAAAACCATTACTTGTTTATATTATGAGATGCTTATGAGATATTAGAGCTGCATGCTAAAGGATAGGCTAGGTATTTCAAGAATTTAGAGCTAGAGTTTCATGATTCATGATGCCTTAGCGTAGGGGATGCTATTGATTTATATTATCTGCTATTTGCTCTATGTATGTGTTGAGTAGGAGTACCTAGCAGGAATCTTTTAGAGAGAGTTTTGAGTAACGGAGTAATCTAGGAGAGATACCTAGATGTGTATTTGAGGAATCTTCTGAGAGAGTAGTTAGATACCCACGAGGGGTAGGATTTCCTGAGTTCGGTGATGCCTTTTGAGTTGTGGATAGAGCAAGTGGAGTGTATGCCAGAGTGGTTTTATGTGCTGGTGGAGGTTATTTGGTGCCCGAATGATGCTTGCCTTGTGCTTTGTGTAACTCTTGAATGATGGGAGCCAGCTACTAAGTGAATATGACGATATTCAGGAGGTAGATGGTTGGCATCGTGAGGGGTTCTTCTATAACATCCGGATTTTCGGATACATTAAATGTGTGTTTAACCTTGAGAATTATAGAGTGACTCGTCTAGTCGTGAGTCCGAATCGCCGAGTAGGGCCAAGTTGCCAGCATGGATTTAATGAGTGGACTCGACGAGTCAGAAAGCTGACTCATCGGGTAGGTGTTGGGCAGAGAAAACCTAATTCCCGGGGGTTGGGGCCTATTTAAAGGCACTTATAGCCTCATTTACGGCTACACTTCCCAGAGAACAAACCCTAGACGACCTTTGAGCTTTGAGAGAGAGTGCTTGGCTAATTGTGAGTGTTTGGTGCATTTTGTGAATAGGAGAGAAGAATTCCAAGCCAAGGGTCAAGAAGGTGCTGCTAGATCTGAGATTGTTTCTCTTCAGAGTTTCTGGGAAAGGTATAAAGCTTGCACCTTTCTCATTATTTTGTATAGATTTCATGATTTTATGAATCTAGGGTTTTTCCACCCAAATATGAGGACCTTGAGTATTTTATGTTCATTGAGAGGGTTGAACTACAGATCTGGACCATGTAAGGTCCCTAGAGTCCAAAAGTCCCTACTTTATTCAACCAAAATAGTGATCTTGAGTGAAAAAACCCTTTTTGAGGCGTGTTTTGGCATTTTAAGCTCAAAATGCCATGCATGAATGTAAAGCCTATGACTTTACGTGATTGATGAGCCTTAGGAGTGTAGATCTAGAATTTGGGAAGGTTCTCTGCCTTGAAAACGACTGAATGAGATATGAGTCTGAATGGACTCGCCGAGTCAAGGAGCCGACTCGACGAGTCGGTGAGGGTTTGTCCCGATGGGTTTGATTGTGCGATAACTCGGCGAGTTGGGGGTCAACTCGACGAGTTGAGCTGGACTTTCTTGAGACTTCTGAGGAAACGAGGGGACTCGACGAGTCGCAAGAGTGCACTCGACGATTCGGGTCAAACATGGATTATTGACTCGAGTTTGACTTTTGTTGACTTTAGGGTTTGGTCAACATGAGTAATGGAGACCATGGAAGGGTAAAATGGTCTTTTACCCAATTCGAGAGGTAGAGAGAGAAGAATAACATTTGGTTACTTAGAATCGAGGATTGAGTATTAATTAGAGATATTTACCCTATGTGTTAGGCAGTGGCTAGTTCGAGATTCGAGTTTGATGTATATTTCTTGCTTCTTGCAAGGTGATTCTTCTCACTATACTTTACCTAGAGTGGTATCTATGTGTGACCATAGGGTCTTATGTGTTTATTTGAGTACTGTGATATTACTGCATTATGTCTGTGTAATGTATGTTATGTGTTATTCAGAGTTTACAGAGTTAGGACCGGAGGGTCCATCAGAGTTGTGGGACTCGAGGGTCCCACTGAGACACATTGACCGGAGGGTCTTACATAGTTATAGCCTCGAGTGGCTAATGTGTTGTATGTGGTATTTTGGGCAACTCACTAAGCTTCGTGCTTACCGTGTTATGTGTTTCAGGTTTCTCAGGATCGCGGGAAGGCACCGGCTTGATTGTACACACCAGTGAAAGAGTTATGTTTTGAGGATCCTGGATTTGAATCAAACAATTATGGAGTGCGATTTGTAAATTAAATAAATGAGATTTTCGTAAAATGTGTTATGAGAATTATGCGATTTTAAATGAAAATTTTATTTGAAAATTTACGCTGTTACATCTTCAACAGCTAATGGTAGAGAAGTGAGAGAACCTAGGAGATCCTAGGGAGTAATTTTAGTTCGATGAGTACATTGTTTAGAGGAGAGTATTCGCTGGAGAGAGAACATGTGTAATGGGATTGGAGATCGAGAAGGTTGAGCAGCTACTTAGGAAATCTGGAACGATCCGTGTGGAAAGTATGGATAGATGTGGCAGGTAGTATGGGCCCGTACTACTAAAAGCAGAGGACCCATACTCAAAACAGGGAGAATTCCAGAGGTTCTAAGTAGCAGATTGAGGGTAGATAACATGGTTCGGGTACCATGATTCGTAGCGGAGTGTACTTCCGTCTTTACCAGTTATCCCGTTGTGGCTGTTCAGACTGAGAGTGGATGTCGTAGATTGTGGGGCCAAAGGGTCATGTCGGTAGAGCCTCAATAGAGAGTACCTTGCGAGGAAAATTGAGTTTAGATCCCGAGGGGTTTGACTGATGAGGTGCTAGTTGGAGTCGCAGGACTTGAGGAAAAGTGGAGATGATACGCTGTGGAGGATTGTGATATGGGTTGAGTGATCGGCTGATGGTTGAGATGTCACTTTCTGTGACGAGAATTACACTATTTCTGTTTCCCGTATGGAGCGAAGGAGATAACGAGTTTCCGGTTTCAGAGTTTGAAGGTAAACCCTGTGGGGTAGCATTTAGTTGAGATATTTTCACTAGAGTATGTGTGGTATGTCTGCTGCGAGGTATTCATATATCGTGAGAGAGTCACCAGAGGGGACTGAGATGGATGAGGACAAGGATATGCCTTCGATGAGTATAGTAAGGCACATTTTTGCAGCAGTTCCAGGTAATCAAGAGGAGTATATCGGGGCAGCGGCCCTCGTTGCTTACGTTGTATATCGACTGTGAGAGTGAGGTCTCTTGCTTCTATGATAATTCACACAATGGCGTGGTGGCTGAGGAATCAGAGATGAGGTGTGTGTGATAGTTCATTACTCTCAGGTTGAGAGTCGTAACTAATTCGGGACGGTCGAGATGTTTGGTGATGTGTCGGTATGAGATTTTGGGTGACTAGAGGCAGTCACATTGGGAGGATTCCGAGGTTTTCATCTGCGATTCGGAATACTTGGAGTTATTTGGTCATTATCTGGAAGATCATCGAGTGTTGCATGGTACGTTCCATGAGTCGGGAATGGTACATCAGGTGAGCCAGTCTGTAGTGTGGTTTGTTTGGCATGTCAATGGACGAAGGTTCGAACCCTAAGTGGGAGAGAACTGGGTATTCTGTTGGGAGGATCATCAATCTGCTTGAGTTGCAGTTCAGAAGATTGGATAGGGGGATCTGCGGTCTGGGTATATGAGACTTGAGTTATATGGTAGTCAAGGCAAGGCATAGAGCGGGATGATGTATGTTGCATATGCTCAGGAGAGAATGAGTGTCTTCACGGCAGGTGGCCGTTGGACAGGAATCTGATTATGGTCCGTGTTTATTTGGTGTGCCAATGTTTGAGTTTCGAGACGGTTGGGTTGCGGAGGTCAAGATTTGATGCTGAGAGATTGATAGTTCGACGTATAGGTTGTTATCTGTATTCCGGAAAGGGCAGCAGTTGATGTGTCAGTCAACTTCAGAGTCGGTATGAGTAGTTTCGCATGGGCTTGATCAGTAGAGGATGCGGCTTTCGATTGTCGTCTACGTGTTCTCAGTCATTGATGATTCCTCCGTGCTTCAAGGCTTCGAGTTGTGTGAGTGGAAGATCAGTGGTCGTAGCAAGATATCGTGAAATTCTGTGATGGTGTATCGAGGTATCCGAGTATGATGCCCTAAATTGTTGGATTACTATGAGACTTGGGTTTGTCAGACGGTAAGTGGAACATCAAGCGACTATATTTCCAGATGTGAGACCATCAGTAAATTGTCGCCAGACGGGGATTATCCAGGGGTGTGAACTGTACTGAGGGAAAGTGCTTTGTCTATGAGAATTTTCGTCAATAGTAGTGATGCATAATTTGGGAAGGTGAGCGCACCTATCTATGTTGGACCACGGAGCATGAGTTAGTGAACATGGTATGGTGATAGCTTGATGACAAGATTGTGGGGTGACAAGAGAGTGAGTGGATCCAGGTGGGAGTAATCACTTAGGACTGTCAGGGAAAACCGTGGGGTGAGCCCATGGCGAGTAAGAGAGGGTATCGTAATACTACCGGGAGCCGTAGCATTCACAAGACAGTACGAGAGAGAATCATAATACTATGGGGAGCCGTAGCATTCACAAGTCAGTAAAGGAGAGTATTGTGATACTGCGGGGAGCCGTGGCATTCACGAGTCAGTGAGAGAGAGTATTGTGATATTGCGGGGAGCCGTAGCATTCACGGGATGGTAAGAGAGAGTATCGTAAGACTACGGGGAGCCGTAGCACTCAGTAGCCAGTGAGAGAATTTTATAAGACTGCGGGGAGTCGTAGCACTCATCAGTCAGTGAGAGAGTGATGTAAGACTATGGGGAAACGTGGAATTCACTAGTCAGAGTGTGACGCAGAGGGGTTTTTAGGCCTGAGTAGCCTTGCCAACTGAGTCTGTGGGAACCTGGTGGCCGAACCAGGGGCGAGACTGGGGTCTCAGCGATGGTCGGAAACCGTGGTGTTT
The DNA here is from genome assembly GCF_052849685.1 of Lactuca virosa. NCBI lineage: Eukaryota > Viridiplantae > Streptophyta > Magnoliopsida > Asterales > Asteraceae > Lactuca > Lactuca virosa. The sequence continues at coordinate 263,340,696 of NC_136431.1, forward strand.
TGAATTAGATAGGGGTTGTTGCAAATCGGAAGGATCGAGGTGTAATGCATGCGTAGATTCGTAGAACATGGGTCATGAGATGAGTGCCAGATTGGGACGAGTGGTTCCAATTCTGTTTCGGACCAGACTCTTGTGGGTGAGTTTGGCTCTATCTGTGTGGAGGACGAGCACGTTGGGATTTCGGAGTCTCAGATGGATTTCATTATGAGTGGGATGTGTTTTCTATTTGATTTTTTAGACTTGGGTGAATCGGTTCGTTGGTTTGAGGAGGACCACGACGCGCATGAAGTAGCAAGTAGTAGACGACCGAGGTCGTATGTGGGATGCGATTTCAAATCGGTTGTAGTAATCGCTTGGGGTAAAGCGAACATCGTGATTGTGGTGTTTAGTGTGATTGGATGAGTCAGCTCGGTTGGCTAGGACGACTGTGAAGTCGTATTGCCGGATGGGCTAGGGTAGCCTTGGAGATTCAACTCTTGGGTCGGGAGCTGACCGGGTACTCGGTCTTGGGAGGAACATTAAGAGGAAGCTGAGGCTTATGATTGTAGAGATCAGAGGATAGTTCCGACCGAGCATGGTCATTCTTCTAGTGTCTGAGAGTAGAGTATTGAGATTCATTCTTCAGATTGGTTCTGATAGTAGTACCGGTGGTTGGTCCTTGGTGAGATGTGACCCCTCCTTTCCTTTTGAGTTACGATCGGGATCTACTAGTATCTCTGACGTGAGTGATCAACAGCCAGTTATGGTCAAGGACTTGTCCCCATTAGTCGCGATGAGATAATCAGAGTTGGGACTGTTATCAGTCCGAGATTTCATGAGCGATTGGTATGGTGATATTCTGCATGGGCGGTCTTTCGGGGAGATAGACCACTACAGTTTCCGAGTTTTGGAGAGTCAAAGCCGATGCTGCATCGGCAACAGGGTCCGTCCTTTTCGGGTTGGGAGTTCCTGTCATTTTTGGATGTCTTAGGAAGGAGATCGTTGTATGATATGAGATTTTTCGATGATGCCTCACGGGTTATTTGTCTCGATCGATGTGTTGATAAAGAGTGATTTCGAGGGCAAAATCAAATTCAAGTGGGGGAGAATTGTAACACCCCCGATTTCCTGGATGTGGAAACTTTAGGATTTAGTGCAAGTTGAAGGGCCTACTCAACGAGTTGGTTGGCCCCAACTCGTCGTGTATGAGTTGATCAGGACGCGTGGGTTAGGAAGCCTACTCGTCGAGTTGAAGGGATGGACTCGACGAGTTGAGGCTGTGTGATGAAACCCTAATTTCTCGGATGTACAGCCTATTTAAAGGACCTTAAGTCCTTTACCCCGCCTCCCTTACCACCTTTCATGTCCAAAGAGTAACCCTAGCAAGCTAAGTGTGTGTGTGTGTGTGTGTGAGGCCAAAAGTGTGTTTTTGGAGCATTCCTTGAAGAGGATTGAGGACCTAGAGGCTTGGAACGAGGGAAAGCTTGTAGATCCAGCATCTACATCGTGTTGGCATCCAGTGGGAGGTAAAAAGTATCTACCTTGGCTTTCCATTCCTTAGATATCTTCTTATGTGAGTTTATGGGCTTTTGGTGCAAAATGAGGGCCATTCTCGAGTTACGCTTGTCCATAGGGTATGAGTTTCAGATATGGACTTATCTAGGTCCCATGTCCATAAAGCTTCAAGCTTTATGAAGCTTTGACCCATCTTCATGTCCTAAACCCCTTCTTGAGCTTAGTTTTGGGTGATTTAGCCTTGGGAGGCCTTGCATGATCGTAAAGTTAGCAACTTTATGTGGTAACTCCATCCTAGGAGGTTGGATCTAGAGTTTGAAGCATTGGAATCGGCTGGAATGAGTTTAATGAGAAAGGGCTGAGGAACTCGACGAGTTGAGTTGGTTTTCCCGTTTTTGTATACAGAGTAAAATCGACGAGTTGGTGGAACAACTCGATGAGTAGTTAGGGTTTTCCCCGATCTTCTAGACTCTCCATGGACTCGCCGAGTTGGCTAGCAACTCGGAGAGTTGAATCGGGTTTTCGTGATTACTGAGTATTGAGGAACTCGACGAGTTCATGAGTTGCACTGGACGAGTTGGTTCAGCTTTGACTGTTGACTTCTGTTGACCTTAGGGTTTGGTCAAGCTGTGGATTTTGGAGGCTATGGAGGGGCGGAGTCTAGACTAGGAGTTCGAGTGTGGATATACTGCTCTACTATGCGAGGTGAGTCTTCTCACTATACTTACCTGAGTGGTAACATTGTGTGACTGGAGGGTCTTGTTTGCTTATTTTGAGTTATGTGATATCGTGCATTTTTCTTTGTGATATATGTTGTATATTATTTTGTGCTTCGTTGGTTAGGACCGGAGGGTCTAACCCGAGTTGTGAGACCGGAGGGTTCTCACTGGAACACATTGGCCGGAGGGTCCTTATCGATAAATAGCCATGAGAGTCTAACTATTTGTGCGTGGTATTTTGGGGAACTCACTAAGCTTCGTGCTTACATTGTTGTGTGATATGTGTTTCAGGTACCTCTTAGGATCGCGGGAAGGCGTCGACTTGATTGTACACACCAGCTTGAGATTATGTTTTGAGGATTCTACGATATTGTCAAACATTTTGTTGTCTTTAGTTTTGAACAACTTATACATTTGATTTTTGAGAAATGTGAGATTGTGTTTTATGTGGTTTTAAAAATGAAAAATTTTGTTTGAAAATTTAGAGTGTTACAACTACCTTGATCACTTGTTTGTTAGATCTCTCCATTAGAGAGTTTATGGTCATTTCTAGCTTCTTCTTGAGTCATTATTGGTTTTGAGCGTGATTTGAAGCTAAGACTTTGGATCTGGACACCACTAGGCCCCTTAGGCCTAAAGACTCAAGCTTTATCAAGCTTTGGCCAACTTCCATGCCTTAACCCCCTTTGTTAAGCCTTGTTTTAGTAAGTTAGCCCCTTAATGCCATGCATGGACGTAAATCTTGCAGATTTACGTAGTATCTTAGCCCTAGAAGACTAGATCTACAGTTTGGAGCATTGGTTTTGTTTAAAAGCGTCTAAATTAGAAAAAGGGTTGAAGGAACTCGACGAGTTGCTTAGCCAACTCGACGAGTTGATTAGGGTTTACCCGCTTCTGGATTCTGAGTGAACTCGGCGAGTTGGTGAGATAGCTCGACGAGTGGTTAGGGTTTTTCTCGATCTTCTGGACACTGCATGGAATCGACGAGTCGTTTTGGCAACTCGGCGAGTTGACTCGAGTTTTCACAGGTTCTCCGAATTCTGAAGGAACTCGACGAGTCAGTAGCTGCACTCGACGAGTTAGGTCAACATGGACTGTTGACTTTGACTTTGACCAAGTCTGACTTCTGAGGGTATTTTGGTAATTTGGATCTTGATAGAATCGGTCCTATGGTGGTTGTAGGTGTTGGAGTTTGGAGCTATGTTTTGGAAGATTGACATTATCATCCAGTGCTACTTGTGAGGTGAGTTCTTCTCACTATATCAATTGGGTATAAGGCACCAAGGCCGGCCCTTTTGGATTGTATCCTGGTTATAGGATGATGTTATGTTAGTGATCTGTTAGATCAGTATCCTGATTATAAGATGATGTTATGTTAGTGATATGTTAGATCTGTGTCCTGGTTATAGGATGATGTTATGTTAGTGATCTGTTAGATTTGTATCCTGTTTATAGGATGATGTTATGTTTAGTGATCTGTTAGATTGGTATCCTGGTATATAGGATGATGCTATGATTAGTGATATGTTAGATCTGTACGATTATCTATACATGCTAGCTAGCGTATGATATTATGTGTTATTTGTATGATTGGAGGTGGGTTGAGGCGGTTCTGCTTTGTGCTCTAGGACAACATACCCAGGGCGGCATGGATAGACTGCAAGCCCGGTAGGGCGTACTAGTCAGGCCAAAGGCCCGGAGAACGATCCAGATAGGCTGAAGGCCCGATAGGGCGGACCAGACATTCTGAAGGTTCTGAGAGTGGGCCAGATAGACTCAAGGCCCGGTGAGGGCATTCCAGTCATACTGAAGACTATGAGAGTGGTCCAGACAGGCTGAAGGCCCGGTGAGGCAGACCAGACATGCTGAAGACTCTATATGCATGTTCTTTGTATGATATTGATATGGTTTGTATAGCGTTGGTATTTTGGGGGTACCCATTAAGCTTCGGACTTACAGTTGTTGATTTTGTTTTCAGGTACTTCAGATGATCGCGGGAAGGCGAAGGCTTGATCGTGCACCTCCTTACATTTTATGACCTTAATTTCTGGGATACTCTGATATGAAACTATTTTGAAAACATTTTGTAATAATTAATGGTTTTTAAATGGTTGAAAAAATTTTAAATTGGGTTGAATTTTATGGATGTTACACTTTTTCAAAAGCACCAAAACACACACAAGCTTATAAATGGCTCTTCAAGAGGATATTAGGGTTACAAACACGAATGAGAGGGTGTAGGTTGGTATGGTGAAGGAAATGAGGCCATAAGAGTGCTTAAATGCCTGCCAAAACCTAAAAATTAGGGTTTCCTTATCCGTCAAGTACTCCCAGCGTACACTGATGTACGCCCAGCATACTAGGGCGCGCCCTAGTACGCTCAGCGTACACCACGTACGCATGGCGTACCCCGAAGGACATAATTACAACAATGCCAGTAAGGCCCTTTTGCATACATTTCTTGAACTTTGGGGCCAAAATGCCACATAAATGAATTAAAGGGTTTAATTTAGAAGTACCTCACATCGGGATGTTACAAAGAAGTTATGTTTCTTCGAAGTTTCACGACTAAACCGGCACGGCTCTGCATATCGTAAAAAGTTAATTTTTGATAAATTACTTTTTAACCTAATTGGTCTAAAAGAAAGTCATATTAGTCGTTAAACCGAGAGTGTGCATATAGAGAACGTTAAAATCTGACTTCGAAGGAGGAAGTTATGATTTTTCAAAGTTTCAGCACAACAGTGCGGGAATAGAAATCGAAATTCAAATCAGTTGATTCCTATGTGAAACAATCTAAACGAAAATTGAAGATCTCGTAAATATAAACCCGCCAATATAAAGACAGTCGAGAACGGAGTTCGTATATAGGTGTTATACTTTTTGTAGTGATTCCTAACAGCCTAAGCCTATCAAAAATATAAATTTTTGATAGAATGATAATTAGCTATTAAGGTCTAAAGGAAAGTTGTATATCTCGTCGAGAGCTTTCCGAGGATATAAAGAACGTCAAAAGCAGAGCTCGTATGAAGAAGTTACGCCATTTTGAAAATCTGAAAAATCACGTGCGCGAAGTGCGTGACGCGCATGATGACGTGGCACCGCGAGAGAGCGCCACGTGGCAATGTCGGGCAGCCAAACTCTCCGAGAGACATGGTGATGTGGCTCTAAAATTTTGTGACATGTGGCACTATAGGAAGGTGACACGTGGCGCCTTCTAGAAGAGGCATATGTGGACCTCCGATATCGCGACACGTGGCACTAGCCCGGGGGAGCGACGTCGCAAAACCGCACGATGCGCACCCCAGATGCATGTGGCGCACCTGGAAAAATCACCTATAAATAGTCCATGTCGTATAAGCTCCTCACATTCAGCCCCTAAAGCCTCTCTCTCTTTCTCTCTCAAATCTCCTTCCTATAGACACTTTTTCCTTGAGTTTATGGTCTGCAGCGAAGCCCTGCGACACCCCTCAGTGCTCAGCTAGTTGTAACCTTCGAGTAGGTGATCTTGAGTCAGTGTTTTGCCCGCTTAGTTCCCGGTTTCCATCAAGAACCTCTATAAGTTAAGCTACACTTACTTTATGTTAAGTGTAACTTTTAATTATAGTTATAGTCGTTATTATGAACCTATAATTAAGAAATATCAGTAATTCCAATTTATAATACAGATTGATTTACTTACTAGAGAGGTGACGAGAATGGTCATGTTGCCTTGGTTGTTAGATTTCAGAAAGACTATACGTTGAAATGGTCCTGCCTCCGAACTGTCCTGCCTGGCTGATCCTTACTTGATAGATCTTGATGTAGACATTGGGATTAGTGAGGAATCTTGCATCTAGGTCTTTTCAAAGTATGAAGCGAAACGCGGCCGAAATCTTCATTCATCCACTTTATCAAGTGGGCGCATAGTCCATTTCATGAACATGATTTTAATACAAATATTAATTAAAGTGTTAAATATATGTTAAAGAGTTTATATGTGATCTATATGCTTATTACCTGGAATATGTGTTAAGAACATATTTGATAAATTATGATATGCGAACCAAGTACGGTTCTATATGCTTTAAGATATATATATATATATATATATATATATATATATATATATATATATATATATATATATATATATATATATATATAGTATTTTATGATAATAATAATATAAGTACTAGGAGTAGAGCATCATAGTCTTACCAGAGATAAACTAAGACTAACACAAAAGACCTAAGTTAATTAAGATGGATATTGGGTAGTATCTCCTTAAGAGTACGCGTGAGATATACACGGAGGATAGAATTCTGACATTCGTCCGTGGTCCGAGAGTATAGATTAGGTATAGTCAACCGCCATTGGTCCGAGAGTATGGATTAGATATAATCATTTTTCCTTGGTCCGAGTGTATAGATTAGACATAGTCATTCATTCCTGATTCGAGAGTATGGATTAGATATATTTATTTATTCCTGATCCGAGAGTATGAATTAGGTAAAGCCATTCATATCTGAATCCGAGAGTATGGATTATGTGAAAATTGGTGGGATGGGGTAGATTGCTTATAAGAGAGATATTTGTATATTGCGAGTTTTGATATATATATATATATATATATATATATATATATATATATATATATATATATATATATATATATTATAACATTGTGGGATTGAAATCCCTATGTACTCACCAGGTTCCCCAACCTGACCCACTCAATTTTTTTGTATCACAGGTAGCGATACAAAGGTACATGCATAATGATAGATTCAAGTAGATGTAGACCAATATCAGATCGAGACATTGTAATTCTTCATTTATACTTATGTTTTATATCACCTACGCCATCACGAGTTTTTAAAACATAAACAAAACACATTTCTTCTTAAATTCTTTGATAATATCATTATCATGTTTTTTGGGACAAATTCTGCATAATTAATCTTTTTAAATGAATACTCTGATTTAATAATCATAAACGGTCTTTTCTTGCTGTAAATATGGGGATGTCATAGTCCGAGTTGGAGTTTCAGGTCGAAGATATAGCTTTACTGAAGGTATTACCCTGGAAGGGTGTTATACGCTTCAGAAAGCAGGGCAAGTTAGGCCCCCGATTCATTGGACCTTTTCGAGTAGTTGCCAGGGTGGGAAAGGTAGCCTACCGGTTGGATCTTCCAGAGGAGCTTAGTCAGATTCATAACACCTTCCATGTTTCCCAACATTGGAAGTTCTTGGTGGATGATACAATGGTGGTCCCGTGAGACGACATTCTGGTCGCTAAGCACCTGAATTATATGGAGAGGTCGGCGGCGATTTCTAATAGGAAAGAGAAGAGATTTTGCAACAAGGTGGTGCCCTTAGTCAAGGTGCAGTGGCAACACTGGAAGGGCTCGGATGGACTTATGAGCTCGAGGTGGAGATGCGTGATCACTACCCATATCTATTTGCAGTTTAGGATTTTGAGGACGAAATCTAGTTCAAGTGGGGGAGAATTGTAACACCAAGTTCCAGGTATATAATGCTTTTTTGTTTTGGATTTCAAGCTCAAAATGATGGATTTTTGATGGCCATGATGTGGTGATGATTTTTCCCACGATGTGGCAGTACCCGATGGAATCGCGCAACTTAAGTGTCCGACACGGCATGTCGATATATTTCCCACGACATTGAAACCAATTTATGCTAAACCTAATTTAGGGGTTTGTTCCCCTATTTAAGGGAAGTGAGGGCTAGGGTTGGCACACCCTTAGCCTCTATCGCCTCCCTTTCACCCTTAAAGAAACCCTAGCCTACATTGTTGTCATTAGGAAGCTTTGTGGTGTTTTGTGATCATAAAGAAGAAGAAGAAGAAGGTGTTCTTGTGCATTAATCCAAAAAACAAACCTCCTAATCAACTTGTTTCATATCTCATGGTCCTTTGTAATTCCTAAAGTTGCTATCTTTTGTGTTCAAATCTTTTAGTTCTAGGTTTAGGGGCTTGTTTTTCATGTTCTTGTTTATTTGGATGAGTGGATTCCATAAAGTTAGCAACTTTATGGATCATTGAGGTCCCTTTAGGGTTATATGTTCTAGATCTAGAGTTCTATGGTGTTTTTTGTCTCATGCACAAGTTTGAGTTCATTTCTTCCATCTTTTTGACCTAGCTTGGAAGAGACATGCATTGGACATGCATATCCATAAATCACCGATCTTTATGATGCATTAGGATTAGGAAAGCCTTATGGAAAGTATGGATGGTGGCCTTGGTGATTAAGAGCTTAATGCATTAAGATGGCCATAATAGCTCCCATGACATGGAGGATTGGCCTCCACGATGTGGAGATATACAGTCTCCACGATTGTTTTGTCCTGAGGCCACCACGACTTGGCGACCGACTGTGAGACTTTTAATCGTTGACTTTGACTTTCGATTGTTGAATTTTTAACCAAGTTTTACTATAGGTCAATTTGAGAGTTTGGGGCTGTAGTTTAAGAATTGGTCCCTGATTGTTGTATAGGTGACCTATAGTACCAGTTCTTGGATTGTGTGAATTGTGTTGTCATTGGCTAGACTACGAGGTGAGTTTTCTCACTATACTTTGTACTAAAGTATGTATCCTTGTGTGTAGGATGTTTTTATGTTGTAGTGATCTGTTTGATTGGTAAATCTGCTATGATTACCTGTATTGCTAGTTATTGTCTGATCGTTTGTTTATGTGTATATGTCGATATGTTGTGGTTGGGTTGAGGCAGTCATGCTTTGTGTTGTAGGCCAAGATACTCAGGCGGTCTGTGTGTTGTAGGCCTTGAAAGGCGGTCCAGTCAGTCTGTAGGTCTAAGGGAGCGATCCAGCTATTGTAGTCCTTGTGAGGCGGTCCAATAGACTGTAGGTTCAGTAGAGCGGTCCAGGCATTTTGTAGGCCTTGCGAGGCGGTCCAGGCAGACTGTTAACACTTGGTTTCAGATTTTCTTCTTTGTTCGGTGCTGCGGCCCAACCATTAGTCGTCATGAGTCTTAGGGCTTTGTAAAAGAAGGAATTTGGCTCTTTTCAAATGTGGGTATTATGGTTTAAGTGATTTAAGTGCTCGATGGTGTCTTTCGAGGTCCAGGGTATAATTGTAATTTGATAACTCGGTTTTTATGGATTTTGGGTTTTGTTAGGGAGGTTTTAATGCTTGGGTGTGTTTTTAGAAGCGTAGGGATTCTCGCCACCTTTTCGTGGATATAAGGTTCTTTGGAAACGGACCTAGGATGAGGAATTTATGGCATTTTGAATATTTTGGCAGAAATAGCCCTTAATGGAAAAGGCTTGCGTTTCAGTCCCATGCGTGCATGGATTAAGGCACGTGCCTGGGTGAGTACGCCCAGTGTAAGCTGGGGGTACGCCCAACGTAATGGTCAGAGTGCCAAACCCTAATTTTTAGGGTTTGGGCACTATTTAAACATCTTTATGAGCTCAAGGCCCTTTCATTTCTCAGCCTCCTTTGTCTTTGAGCCCCATTTCGAACCCTAATACTCTTTGGAGGTGCATTATTGAGTTTGGAGGTGATTTCGAAGGTCCTTAGTGTTATTTCAAGAAGGTGGATCTTGGTGATCAAGTTTTGCGTAGCCTTGGGGTTGTAGATCCAGAATCCTCACACTCTTGGGAAGCTTCAAGAGGTAAAAAGTTCTCATCTTGACTTCTTATTGTGCTAGTTTGAGTTTAGGGAAAGATTAAGGGTTTTTATGGTGTATTAGGTTCTCCTTGAGAGTTTGACCCACTCCAGGAGCTTAGAGTGATAGATCTTGCCTCTTCTGATGTTTCTAGTTCATAAAAATGCTTGCTTGATGTTTAAGAAAGGTCCATGCATGTTCTACTTGGATTAGAATGGGTCTTAATGGATTAAGTTGGTTGTTGGGTCCCATTGAGTCATGCAAATGCATAAAGGTTCCGACTTTATGCATTAAGAGCTTTGTTTGAAGGTCTTATGAGGTTTTGATGCAAGGAATTAAAGGATTAAGACGTGTTTTGAGTTTTGGAAAAATCCCGGTTACGCCCTGCGTAACTGATGGTACGCCCAGTGTACCTTCTTTTGGTCACGATCCAGAATTCGTCGAGTACGCCCAGCGTAGCTGAGCGTACACCCCACGTTCGTCTTCCAGATGGGTTTTGGGTTTGTTGCGTTTTGGGCTTCGCATCCTTGGACCACTTTGTTGCTTTGGGCCTTTTAGGCCAACTGAAATTTATTGTTGGCTAAGGAATTATTGGGCTTTAGGATAAGGCCCATATGGGATTGGGCCTAATTTGGAAAATTGGGCTATTAGTCGGCCTTTATGGATCTTGTAGTTTTGGGCCTTTTTGGTTTTGGGCTTGGGCCTCAGTTTTGGTTCATGTCGGGTCAGGGGTAAAATGGTCATTTCACCCAAGTATAGATCATAGTTTGGAGCTCCATTGCTAATTGGGTGTTATTTTGGTATTGATAGCTCGGAGGAGTCATCAGTAGGGGTGGCAATTGTTGACACGACACGACAAAAATACACGACACGAAACGAAATTGGGACGAAATTGAAATTTGAATTCGTGTTCGTGTCGTGTTCGTGTCAAGTGTAAAAAACACGATGTCGTGTCGTGTCGTGTTCGTGTTCAAAATTTGACACGAAATTGACACGATTTAGCATTTATTTGTCGTGTTTTTCGTGTTATGTATGATTAAATATTAATTAAATAAACTAATTGTTATATTATGTTATCTTTGTCGTGTCATGTCGTGTTTGTCGTTTTTTAATTGGTTCGTTTTCGTGTTAGTTAAAAAAACACGACATCGTGTCGTGTCGTGTTCGTGTTACAAAAAACCTTGTCGTGTCGTGTCGTGTCAGACAGAAACACGACACGATGCCCCGATTTGCCACCCCTAGTCGTCAGGACAGCAGCTAGGGATTTCTTTCAGTGAGCTTCTGCATTCGAGGTGAGTCTCCTCATTGTTCTATGGGTCGAAGGCACCACCGCCAGCCCATCTGGTTTATGTATTGTAGGAAGACTCGGGGGTAACCCCTGGCATTTTGTATGAAAGACCGGGAGATGGCTCCTGGAAAATTGTATACAAGACCATGGTCTTAACTCTGGAAGATAATTGGTTAAGTAGTTGTAGATTGTATGTTAGTTGTCTTTGTGATGCCTGCATGGAAGACCAGGAGGTGGCTCCTGGCACTTGTCTGTAAGACCCAGGGTTTTGGTCCCCCGGCCTGGCAACGAAGACCACGAGGCGGCTCGTGGCATAATGTCAAGACTATGATTGGCACATAGCACTTTTATTGACAGATTGAATATGCATGATATGCATGGCTCGTTTGATATGTTTGTATGTGGTATTTGGGGAACTCACTAAGCTTTGTGCTTACAGTTTGTTGTTTATGGTTTCAGGTACTTCCGGTTTAAAAGGTAAGGGTCCGGTTTGATCGTAGCGCATACACCCGTGTTTTCCGCAATACGTGATTTTGGGGAATGAACTTTGATAATTGTTTTATTTTGAAATGCTTTCGAATGTTTGGATAAAGTTACATTAGTGTTTTGATTATAATAAAAATGAAATTTTTACCCTTAATTTTCGGGACGTTACAAGTTGTAGGATCATGTGTGCATGCATTGTATGTGTATCGTTGTGTGGGGTATTTTGGGGGAACTCTCTAAGATTTGGCATATAATTGTGGATTTAAATGTTTTCAGGTACTTTAGGTGATCGGGGCAAGACGAATGCATGATCGTACACATCCTCCTGTTGATTTATGTTTTAATAGATGATATTAATACTCTAATTTTTATGGTATTGTCTTGGAAACAATGTGTGATTATTCTATGGATTTTATGAAAATATCTTTTAAAAATGAAAAAATTGACCGTGGTTTTCGTGTGACATCCCCAAATTTACGTTCATTTTAAAATTTTCCTTTTATGCTTATGTTAAAACAGAGTATTTCTTTGTTGTGGAATTGTTCATAAAATATTATTTCAATGTGAGATAATATTAACATTAAACATTTCCGAATAAACGTTTGACATTGACAACTTTTAAAAGCTTGGGATGTCATAACTGATACAAGAAACATAAGCATAAATGGAGACTTACAATGTCTCAATATACTAATGATCCACATCTCCTTGAATCTCTCAGCAAATAATTATCTATCAGTACCTTCGTATCGATACCTGTGATACAAAAAAACTAAGTGGGTCAGGTTAGGAAACCTGGTGAGTATATAGGGATTTCAATCCCACAATGTTATAATGTATGTGTGTGTGTGTGTATATATATATATATATATATATAACTCAAAACTCGCAATATACAAATATATCTCTTATAAGCAATCTACCCCATCCCATCGATCCTTGCATTTTCAATCTTATACAACGATATAATACATACTCTCGGATTTGGAAATGAATGCCTTCAGCTAATCCATACCCTCAAATCAGGAATATATGATTATATTTAATCCATACTCTCGGATTTGGAATGAATAACTAGGTCTAATCCTTACTCTCGGATCAGTAACGAATAACTATACTTGATCCATACTCTCAGACCAGGGACGAATGTGTAACATACCGAAAATCATAGGGTAAAAATTTTCTATTTTATTATAATCAAAACACTAATGTAACTTTTATCCAACATTTAAAATCATTTCAAAATAAAACAATTATCAGAGTTCATTCCCAAAATCACATATTGCAGAAATCACGGGTGTATGCGTTACGATCAAGTCGGGTCCTTCCCTTTCGAACCGGAAGTACCTGAAACCATAAACCACAAATTGTAAGTACAAAACTTAGTGAGTTCCCCAAATACCACATACCATACATATCAAACGAGCCATACATGTCATACATATCCAGTCAATCAATAAAAGTGTAATGTGCCAACCATAGTCTTGACATTATGCCACGAGCCACCTCGTGGTCTTCCTTACCAGGCCGGGGGCCAAAACCCTGGGCCTTACAGACAAGTGCTAGGAGCCACCTCCTGGTCTTCCATGCAAGCATCACAGAGACAACTAGCATACAATCTACAGCTATTTAACTAATAATTTCTAGAGTTCAGACTCTGGTCTTGCATACAGATTGCCAGGAGCCGCCTCCTGGACTTTCACATAAAATGCCAAGGGTTACCCCTGGGTCTTCCTACAATACATAAACCAAATGGGCCGGCATTGGTGCCTTCGACCCATAGAACAGTGAGGAGACTCACCTCAAACGGCATATAAATCCCACAACTGTTGTAGCTACTGAGAGCCGGCTTCCACGAACTGAACCAAACAACTAAACCATTCTTAAATATTTAACCAAGGCAAAAACCCCAAGCACTAATCCCATAAACGTTCCAGCTAACCAGGCCCACTAAAAGCCTAAACCCATTGGGCTCATTAAAGCCCAAAACCATTGGGCCCACAAAGGCCCAATACAAAAACCTAGGCCCAACAAGGCATGCCCAACAAGAGTCCACGACTCTAATATTCCTCTGACCAAAAAGCCCAACACACAAATCCCAAACCCAAGTCCAAATCCCAAAACGTGAACAAGCCCAAAAGTCCACAGTTGAACGTATGCGGGGCGTACCCCTTAGGTACGCTCAGCGTACTCGACGATATCGGTCGGGGGCTCAAATCAGTACGCGGGGCGTACTTACATTTACTCGGGGCGTACCATGACTTTTCCAAAACTCAAGCTATGACTTAATCATTTAATTCCTTTGCATCCAAACCTCAGAAAACCTTAAAATAAAGCTCTTAATGCATAAAGTCGTCACCTTTATGCATTTGCATAACTCAATGGGACCCAACAACCATCTTAATCCATTAAGACCCATTCTAATCCAACTAGAACATGCATGGACCATTCTAAAACATCAATCAAGCATTTTTATGAACTAACAACATCAGAAGAGGCAAGATCCATCACTCCAAGCTCCTCGAGTGGCTCAAACTCACAAGGAGAACTTAATGCACCATAAAAACCCTTAATCTTGTGTGACATCCCCATTTTCACGGCCAGAAAAGACCGATTTTGTTTATGCTTTATAAAAATCAGAGTACTTCTTTTAATAAAAATCTTGCGGAATTTGTTCCCAGAAAAACATGATAAATACGTTATCAAATCATTTCCGAAGAAATGTATTTTTGTTCATTTTAAAACATTTGGGATGTCATCGTTAATACAGAAACATAAGCATAAACAGAACTTACATTCATTTACACTAGTGATCTACATCTCTTTTAAATCTCTCAGTGTAATGTAACTTCATATCGACACCTGTGATACAAATAAACTGAGTGGGTCAGGTTGGGAAACCTGGTGAGTACATAGGGTTTTCAACCCACAATAATATAATTATTATGTTTAAACATCAAACAATCAACCCAATTACCTATCCCCATTATCTTCTTTACTCTTAAGGATCTACCCTAAGAATCAATTATTCCTCGTTCATTCATTCCTAAGGATCATCCTAAGGAATCGGCACGAAGTCCATCGTTGTCAATGACACAGCTGTCAAGCACAGCTGCTAGTTCTATCACTTAGGCGCAGCTGCCAGAACTGTGACATTCTAGGTGAGGCGCAGCTACCAGTATTGTCCTTCGAGCACAGCTGCTAGGGTTATCTCGTTTATTGACAGTATCGTTTTCGAGAGTCCACTCGCAATACATGTCAATGGGTTGGTGAACACATCGTTCACAACACCTACAGGTTGCGAGCCTTCCAGTGTTCCACTAGACTGTCTAGAATAGTCTGTGGTTGTCATCCATACTCTGCTAGATGACGGGGCCATCATTTGGGAAAGGCTTCTCACATCGTCCACCTCTCACACTCACCTCGTGGTCTATAACACCTCTCAACTCATCATCCAACTCATATTCCATCTATTACATCTACCCATGTTTTACCCAACATATTCTCGTAGATATATATATACAGTTTAAATCATTTAAAACATGTATAAAATCGTTCATCCAGCATAGATAGCAAGTATACAGATAATATGCACACATAGCACGTAATTTATATAAAATACTTCATATCTATGTGTAAGATGAAAGTAACTATGCCCTCACCTGGAAGGTGGTGACTCTGTACACGAACAACGCTTCGTTACTTCTTAAAACAATTTCCCTCGACAAAACCTAGTATCAATAGGGTTTAGTCTAACGTTAACCGCGACTAATTAATAGTCTAGCTATTATTATTATTATATAAGCGTTAAATAACACTCAATATAACTCATAATAATAGTCCAAATAATTATTTTAAGGATCTAATAACACTACTATAATTATTTAAAAGTTATATTAAAAATTGCGTAGGCGTAGCTCACTTACAGCGAATTTTAAAGAAAACCGGGTTTCGCTTGGAGCAGCATTTCCGAACCGAAAGACCCTTTTTCTCGGGACTCCGGGAGCCTCAGGGCTTCCTTCAGGTGCTAGGGATTTTTCCTAGGGTTTAGGGGGGTTAAGGGGGTAGTGAGAGAAAGTAGAGAGAGAAAGTTGTGGTGGAAAGTGTGAAAAATCCAAGAGGCTTCGCCTCCCTTTTATAGGCCTCAGCTGCGGAGTACACTGGGCGTTCCTGCGAGGGTACGCGGGGCGTACCTTGTACGCGGGGCGTTCCGGCCTTACGCTGCGCGTTCGTACAAACATGTGTCCGAATCCGGGTGGGGCGACGTGGATCATTCCGAGACCAAGAGAATCCGAATGCGGGGCGTTCCCCTCTCGTACGCGCTGTGTAGCGAGCCAGCTATCACCCATCCGAGGCGAGTCTGTGATCAGCAAGCGACGGCCCAGATCGAGCCACGTCATCATTCTCGCATTAGATTTCGCAAATTCACTTTCCGACTTCTAAAAATCATAACTTTTGCATACGAGCTCCGTTTTCGACGTTCTTTATATCCACGCGTAGCCGGGAACGTACTCTACAACTTTCATTTAGACTCCATCGGCTAATTTTGACTTTATTTTAAATTTTATATTTTTAACAGGCCGGGACAGGATTGGTCCGTTAAAAATCCATAACTTCTTCACCCGACGTCCGTTTTCGTCTGTCTTTTTATCGTTACGCTACTATTAACGAGATCTTCGATTCTCGTTTAGGTTGTGTCGGCTAAAAACCGCTCGATCTAATATTCGAACTTCGGGTTGTACACTGCTAAGCCGAAACTTCGAAAAATCATAACTTCCTCATACGAAGTCAGATTTGGGCGTTCTTTTTATGGACGCTCTCGGTTTAACGTATTATACGGATTTCGTTTAGATCGCTAAGGCTAAAACTCGTTCTATCGTAAATTCATTATTTACGCTTCCCGGTGCCGTGCCGGTTTTGCCGTAAAACTTCGACGGGTCATAACTTCTTCGTTATAACTCGGATTTCGGCGTTCTTTATATGTACGGAAACCTTGAGACATATTCTACAACTTGGTTAAGATTATTTATTCTAAATAATCTTTTGTCGAAAAGTCGTTTTCGACCCCTATTATCTCTAAATTGACTAGCCCGGATCTTTGTCTTATCCAAGACATTTCTTGACAAACATTTCTTGACAAACAAATATTTTCCAAATTCTCTTGTCAAGAAACATTTCTTGACAAACAAATATTCAAGAGTTAGTGTAGCCTTTTGTCAAGTTTAACACTTCACACAATTGGTCCTGGTTGGTCTTTGTCTTATCCAAGACATCACAACTTACCAATTTCAAATGTGCAAGAATAAGAAAAATTTTCCAAATTCCACATTTATCGAGTGTTATAAACCTACTTAAGACTTGTCACTCATGTCGGAATCTTGAATCTAAGACTTGATATTGGAACGAAGTATGATTGACTTCTTGATTTAACCATTTCTACAATTCTCGATTCCTCTTCTTAGACATGCAACTGCACTAAGACTCACTTAGAGGATCAATTGAGATATGGTTCTTAATCATTAAGACTTATCATAAAACACAATAAAAGGTACTCTCCCTTCTTCTTAGAATAGAGAAACTTTTATCTTTATGCCTACCTGATTCTTCTTATTCGTTCTGCTATTGATTGAAACTCTTTCAATCAACTCAGAATTATACTTAATCTTATAAGTATAATCATATTTACTAAACTTTAGTAAATCATGACGAATATCTTTATCACTCTTGTGGTGGACTTGATCAACGCACAACCTAGTGTACTCGATCTCCTGGTCCTTCTCTTGACACTTTGCCAAAAAAATTAGTCTAATTTCCAAAATATGAAGTTTCTCATTCATCACGCAACCAAGTTGTATGATTCTAAGTTTCTGTCCAATTGAAACTTGGGCGATGAGAATCTTCCTTTATTTGGCAAATCCTCGACATTTCACAAATTACATAATCAAGAATCTCATCCAATTCAACATTGCTAAAATTAGAAATACATAAACATCCATTTTCACATATGTCATTGCAAGGATAAATAAATAGGACGAAATCAAATTTCATTTTATTGCGGAAAAACTTGTCCTTACAATGCAATTCAAATGAAAACTACGCTATTTCAATTTCTAAGCAATCTATTCTAACTCTAAAGTAGTAGCTCAAAAATCCGATCTTCAAGCAATGCGATCGAAATCCATTTCTTCACGATCAGATTCAGCTTACTTCTTCCCTTAAGCTTCCTCTCTTTTCTTCAATCCTACAAAACATCAAAATGTAATCTTATCACATCATGTATTGAAAATCAAAGAATAGGAACTTATAGAGTTAGTTATTGGATTTTACCTGAAGTAGAGCCATACGTCTTGACTCTCCCATCTCTTAGATCTCTCAGGTAAACAGGGCAGCTTTGTCTCCAATGCCCCTTCTCTTGGCAGTAGAAGCAGATGGACTCTTTTGGAATGGCACAAGGAACTATCTCAGAATTTACCTTTTCTGGATTTCCAATGTCACCATTTTCAATGTCCATTGAAGTTTGGGAGTTTGATTTGCCAGACAAATTTGCTCGATCAGCACGCCAAATCATTTCTGATTCAACAGCTATAAGCAAATAGGTCAAATCAATGAGGGTTACGTCATGGTCCATCATATACTACTCTCTAACGAACTCACTATATGATTCAGGAAGTAACTGAAGAACCCAGTCAACAGCCAACATTTCTGAGATATCGACACCCATCATCCTTAAACTATCAATGTGTGACTTCATCTCTAAGATGTGTGCACACACAGGTTTCCCATCTTCGTGTTTACTTGCCAATAGGGCTTGAGTGAGCTTGAACTTTTCAAGCCTTTAGGGAGAATAATTGGAGGAGGTGGAGGAAGTGAAGCATGACTCTCATTTCCTTGATCGTATTGTGGAACGTCATCTTCATTTGGAAAGCTTGTTCCAAGGGACTTAGGAAGACCATTGTAAGATTTAGACATCTTCAAAATGGGAGAAAATTCAAGTTAGTTGATAAGAATCCTTGATGTAACACCCAAATGAAACATCAAGGCTAGGATCCAACACAATACTCTACAACCTAGAAGAGGGATGTCGTAATCTAGTTGCAGAATATTTGAAGGTAGGTAATTGAAGATTTACCAATTCCACCATGAAAAACAAAAAGACTTTTAAGTTTTAAATGAATTGAAACTCCTAGATCTTTTGAGATTCATTGAACTTTTCAATGGCATGTTTAATCTCGATTATGCCCTTCAAGTTTGCGACTGGGATGCCGAGGATCACAAACAAGGTGTGAATAACCATACGAATCACGTGGTGCACCCAATTGCTACTATCACCTAATCAATGTGCCGGTTAGCCACACACGCTCCATTGATCTATGATAAACATAGAGCCACCCTTCGCCACCAATGTCAATCCCAAATTAGTGTGCCGGTTAGCCACACACGCTCCACTAACGTTTGACAATGGTACGAAGTGTAATTCCATGGATTAGCATACAAATTCACATTTTGCCCTAAGGTAACTAAGATTGGGAATTTGTAAAAGCATTTAGTTACTTTGTACTTCATTATACTTATAATGGAAGGTTTCGTCCTATCCTACCCATTCGGCTAACGACCCTCCACTAGTCAAGAGTGCGGTGGGTAAGAGTGGATAGCCATTCAATCGCCATTTTATAGGCAATTTCCTTAAACACCCCTTATAGACCAGCTTCGTGAATGAGGCCTACTAACGGTAAGACTGACTCTTTACTCATATGTATAATATTAGACTTTTAATGTTACATATATATAGTATAGGGTGTATTTTACACTTTTAAAATACTAGGTGGTTTTATTAACTTTCTCTTTTAATTAAACTTTAATTAACTTAACAAAACTATGAGGGTGTAATTTGAACTTTTCAAAATACTAGAGTTTTAGAATTTAAATATTACATAATTAAACTATTAATCAAAATTTTAAATTCCAAAACTTGAAGGCAAGTTTTGAAACATTTCAAAACATTAGATTTTAGAATTTAAATATTTCAACATTAAACTTTTAATCAAAATTTTAAATTCCAAAACTTGAGGGCAAGTTCTGAAACTTTTCAAAACATTAGGGTTTAACTATTTAAATTTCAAAAACAAAACTTTTAAGTTCAAATTTAAACTATAAAACCTAAAGGGAGTAATTTGGAACTATTCAAACTTACTAGGGATCAAATAACAAATAATATAAATCAAACAATTAATTTAGTGATTATCTATATTTGACCTAATCCAATTTTAGTCACAAGATAATTACCAAATAATTTGAATAATCTATATTTATCATATAAAGAAACTATTATTCAAAAGATTTGAAATTATCTTTTGTTTTGGTAAGGATAATCATTTACATACAATAAAATTCGGATTTTATTATCAAAAAACGATTTTGGCATCAATCTTACAACAAAACAGCAAGTAAATCCCGAAATATACTCTGTCAGACTCCCGGACTCGCCAAGTCAGTCCTAAACTCGCCGAGTAGGGCCAACTCGCCGACTCCAGATACTGACTCGCCGAGTTGAGTCGGGCAGAGGCAAAAAAATTTGATTTTCAGCAGAAAAACGACAATTGCATCACATACAACAGAAACCAATCAAGGCTCTGATACCACTGATGGGTTTTAAGCATAAGAACAATCCTATGTGCTCATACAAACCCTAATGCTTGGATCTAGGTTTCTCTATTGTACATGCAATGAATCCAAGACTTACAAACCCTAGATCTATCAAATAAGAACTGAAATAAGGGTTTAGTAATTACCTTTGATTGTTATATAGCAATAACAATCAATCCTTGCTTTGATTGGCTTCAGAAAGCTTAGTGCCTCAAGTGTTGCACCTCTAATGGAGTCACAAACACCACTAAGCAACTTGGATGAAGAGGGAGGATAGTGGATACACCAAAAACGGCTGGAAACCCTAGAGGAACACTTGTCCACGTTTTTGGGGCATATGGGTCCTATATATACATGTAGGCTATTAGGGTTTACAACTAGGAAACCCTAATCTGACTGCTTAAGCCCTAAGCAGTCCAATGGACCATTCCAGAAGGCCCTTGGACGATTTCTTTATGGTCCTCCATATATAATTCGTCCATTGCCATCTAATGGATCCTAAGCCCAACTTTGTAACTATCTTATAATTACAATATCAGTCCCCTTAATTTAATTAATCTCTTTTAGTCACAAAATTAATTCTTAATTAATTCTTGACTAATATTAATTAAACTATATGATTTCTCCTTTAATATATTATTCTTATAATATATTAATAAATCATAATTAAACCTTTCTCTCTCCTTAATTCATCCTACATATTGCTATGGTGAAGGCAACCCAAAAGGACCATGCTCATAATCGGGTCAAGTACATACCAAAATAGTTATGGACTTAGACACTAATCCAACAATAAGGACATTCAAATAGAGCCCAAACCTAAAAATTAGGGTTTGACACTCTGCATATTACGTTGGGCGTACCCCCAGCTTACGTTGGGCATACTCACCAAGGCACATGCTCCCCTCCATGCACGCATGGGACCAGCTTGCCAACTTTTCCACCAAGTGCCAAATCTGCCAAATATTTCAAATTGCCATAACTTCCTCATCTTAGGTCCGTTTCCAACGAACCTTATATCCACGGAAAAGTGGCGAGAAGCCCTATGCTTCTAACGACACACCATAGCCTTAAAACTTCCCGAACAAAACCCAAAATCCATAAAAGACTAAGTTATCCTTGACCTCCGAAGGCACCATTGAACAATTGGATCACTTAAACCATAACACCCACATCCGAAAAGGGCCAAATTCTTTCTTCCCCAAGGCCCTAAGCCTCATGAAAACTGATGATTGGGCCACAACCCCAAATAATGAAGCAAATTCGAAACCGACTGTTATAATATGACTATGCCTAATCCATACTCTCAGACTTGGGACGAATGATTATACCTAATTCATACTCTCGTATTAGTGGCAAATGATTATACCTAATCCCTAATCGATCCTCACATATCCTAGACTACTATTATCATGAGGGATTATCCTGTCTGATGAACCGTTTAGAATGTGCTTACATACCATTGCAGTTGTCTGATCAGGACCTGCCATTTCTGGTTATCCAAGAATATGTATACATATCATTACAATTGTCTGATCAACACCTACCATTACTGGTTATCTAAAGGGGAATATTATATCGTACTCCCGTACGGAGCTACCATACATTGAAACCTGAAAAGTGTCAAGGAACAAAATTCTACTCTCTATTCCTAACTTACACACATCCTAAATGAAACTACCCGATATCAAAATGAATTATTTTGTTAATGGACATAGCTACCAAACCCCTAACACCAACTCTGTCTCAACAACACTACCCTATCTTAGTGTATATATATTCAACACAAAGTATTTCAGGTATTAATATACTTTTATCTATTCCCCTAATAATATTTCTATTATTATTATCTTGCAATAATAGACATATATATATTTTTGTCATATATAGAAGCATATATGGTTCGTATGTCATATATCCTTAAATACATTTCTAACACATAAACCAGAAAATGAGCATATAGCTCGCATATAAACCTTCTAACAGATATTTAATATTTTAATTAATACTTGTATTAAAATCATGTTCATGAAAGGGACTATGCATTCACTTGGGTGACTGATGATTTCGGCAGCGCTTCGCTTCGCACTTCTAAAGAGACCTAGGCGTATAAAGCACTAAGCCTTAGTCTAGTTTCATAATCCTGACAATTATTTAATGATAGTCTAGATTCCTCAATAATCCCAATATCTACTTATCTATAGTTGATAAGAGACAACTAGGTAGGATCATATCGGAGGTAGGTCCGTTTGGTATACATAGTATACTGTTTGCAAATCCCACTTTAAACACCTCACTAAATCCAGCCTAGACATCATCCTCGTAAGTAGATCAATTAGTATAACGACTTGGAATCACTGATAAATCTTAATTATAAGTTCATAATAACGACTATGACTATAATAAAAGTTACACTTGAATAAAATAAGTGTAAGTTAACTTATAGAGTATATTGATGAAAACTGGGAATAAGCTGGAAAAACTCTGACTCGAGAACTCCTAATCGCCGTCTATCAGACACCGCAGGGCTTTGCCGACAAAAACTTAAGGGATAAAGGGCTTAGAATTGAGATAAATCGAGAGAAAAAACGTAGGAATGGTGCGGGAATGAACTGAATTTCGACTCCTATTTATAGTTGGATTTGGACTGCATGCAACACAAAAATAAGGTGTGCGTCGTGCATCTGGTCGGAAGAAAGTGACGTGTCACTTTCTGCGTGGTACCACGTGTCACATTTTGGGTGGAGTGTCAGTGCGTGTGGCGCACTTTGTCGTTGTGCGCGGGTGCGCACAAAGAATTTATGTTCCCTGGAAAGTCCATAGCTTCTTCATACGAGCTTCGTTTTCGACGGGTTTTATATCAACACGTAGTTATCGACGAGATATATAACTTTCATTTAGACTTCATCGGCTAGTTTTGACTTTATTTTTAAAGTTATATTTTTAACAGGCTTAGAATGTTAAAGTCTGTTAAAAATTCATAACTCTCTTATATGACATCTGTTCTCGACTGTATTTATATCGACGGATAGGTATTGACGAGATCTAAAACGCTCGTTTAGATTATTTTTCCTAACAATCGACTGATTACAATTTCGGTTTCTGAGTCGTATATTGTTATGCTGAAATATTAGAATAATCATAACTTCTTCTCACGAAGTCAGATTTAGGCGTTCTTTATATGTACGGAATCTTTGTCACATATACTATAACTTTGGTTAAGATTATTTATCCTAAATAATCTTCTATCAGAAAGTCAATTTTAACGTTTATAATAGTTAAATTGACTAGCCTTAATTTGTGGGTGTTACATTTTGGGACGTTACATTTAACCCCAGCCAACCAAGTGTCGGCAGTATGCCTACATATAATGTGCAAGGATTTGTCTATGCATTTAAGATATGTTCAGTATGTTTCATAATAGTTTGTATGCAATAACTATTGAAACATTATTATTAGTTAGTTGTTTGACATTATAATTTTGTAGATTTAGATCATGGAGACATTTCCCAACAGTAGGATAGTTGGTACCCCTACACCTTGTGTGGTCCCTCGGGCATTTGCATACCCTAAGATGATGCATTTACATGTTAAATATGCATGTATTCTTGATGTTAGAAATGTATGTATCTTAGTTGCATAGTATGGATTCTTCCTCTCCAAATTGTAACAATATAAAGGAAGTCTTTCAAAGCTTTCTTCATGGGTCCCTCTCAACAGATTTATAACATACATTTTAGCACTCCATGCTCGGCAGTATGAAATATGTACACTAAGACGATCATTTAAAGTTTGTTGAATATGTTTTCCCCTCAACATATTACCTGTATTATCAACTAACATGCCCTTCAAGAGGTGACTCGATTCATTTTTTTGGCTTGGCGATGATGGGAAGGAGTTTTGTGTTTGAGCACGTGTGGCTATCTGATAGTTTAACCACTTGAAATGAATCAACATCTTTATCCTTTGTAGCTCGTAAACGACATTTACAATTTTCACAAAGCAAACAACTTCATACTTGTCTTTTGTAGATTTGCTCACTCTAATTTGTAAGCCCTCGCTAACACATTTGAATCCTAATTTAAGCTTAAGTTCTTATTTTCTTTTGAAGAGTTGATAGTTTTTCACATAAAAAGAATAATTGTGGGCTACAACATCTTTACGTTTTTATTGAGCTAATTCGGGAAATGGTAAAGGTTTAACATCCCCTAACGAGTGGTTTGTGTTTCTTCAGAATCGAAAAAATAATAAGGATACTTTTCCTCTTGTGCTTTTCGGGGTTTTAAGGATTAGCTTCCGCCTCTTCAAATTCAATGTCATCCCCAGCAAAATCAGTGAAACTCTGGAAATGTTCAACTAGCTCCCCAAGTAGAATTATATTGTCATCATCAACCAACAACATTAGTTTTGCCTGATCATTTTAGATTCATCAACATCAAATGATAGAGCAACATCAGCTACAACCTTACCTTTATACCTAAAATCATCCCCTTTTACATGCTCTATGTAAAAAAAGAACATAATTTATTGTCATAAGTAATAAATTACAAATTTGGTTACTTCCAGCACCGAAATACCTATTGTCACCAGAACGATGTTCTTTGGGAAATCGATGAATACCACTTTTCATAACATTATTTACAATAATATGTATAACTATATTTGATCCAGGACATTGAAAAGATAGAGGTATTTGATTAGTATGTAACTTAGACTTAGAAGCAACCTAACGTAATTAATCTACCGAAGTTGATATCATTACTTATATCTACACCAAGCATGCGTAGTCTGGAGCAATATATTGCAGAAATCCATCGATACGCTGCCATTAGCCTCCACCAGAAACTGACACTCGAAAAAAAAAGTCTTATACATATTCATTTTTCCAGTATACGAAAACTATCAAAATGGGTTTCAGCAATAGAAGAACAAAGACAAAGAAATATATTCTTGTGGAAGAACAAAGAACTCACAAATACTCTTCTTTTACTTCTTCGGAACTCCATTCCGGAATGACCGTACAAACCTGACTTCAGTCTGGAATACGTTTTTTTTGTCCAAAACGTACGGGTATCGGATTCTGGACCCGATACCTACTAACCACCATCAACTGCGGAATTAACATAACTGCTCCGAAATACTATATTCCAGAGTAATTGATCATCTTACAAAAATTATAAGAAATTGATTATTGATATGAAATTACTCTTATTAGTCAGTTTGTCATATTCTACTGATCTATTTGATACAATGCAAATCAATCTTGTATTGCTTTTCCAAAAAGTGCACAATTTTAGTGGTGCAATGGGATTATTGGAATTGACATGTAGGAACGTGCAGTGTAATGTGGACAAGGACATCCTACCAACAAATAATGATATTTCGATCATTCAAAATGAGTAATTTTTACATAGTTTATCTAGATAAAAAAAATGATATTTTCGCTTATAAGATAATTTGTTTGACTCTAACTAAATTATTTAACATTAATTGTAAACATTATTAAGATAACAATCTTTGCATAATTATCCTATCATCTGTTTTTAATTCTAAAAAGAATATATTCATCAATTTAATTAATTTTTGATGAAAATTAAAATCAATGGTATCAAGGTTATCAAGATCGAAATCTTAGTTAATATCGTTTTACGTTTTGCAAGATCATGATCGTAAAATCGGATCGGAATCGAAAGATCGTACCAAAATGAATTCATATTCAATTTTGCTTGCAAGACGTCGATAATGGAATAAGTTTAACTTCTTAAGAAAGAACCATAATTATTATTTTTTTGCAACAAAGCATAAAACTAAGAAAAAAACATCTTAATTGAAAAAAAAATGTTTTCATAATGCACAACTAAAGATGTAAGATCACATAGAGATTATTATGAGTGTGTTATGCATAATTCGAGATTTATTGATGAAATGATTATGTTTTACAAGACTTTTTGCAACTTGTGATGCTCGATTTTAATTTGAATAGACGAATTCTTGAGACTCAACTACATAATAAAACTAATGAGGTGCGATCGGGATCGTAGCGTGCTCGTGATCATTTTTTACTTGTGGATTTTAAAATCATAAGATCTTAAGATGAGAATCGGGATTTAAACAACCTTGAATATATGATTAATAGAATGTAAATGTCTGGTTGATAAATATGATATTACGAAACATATGGAAAAAAATTGTCACTGCATAGCTAAAAGAATGCATAATATTTTATTAATATTATTATGTTTTCAATGTTTGCCTTTTAAAATCGACACTCTTGTTATTTTCAATATGATATACGTAACTGATGGATCATATAAATATATTTTAATTTTTATAAATATATGTCAATTCTTTGACCAAATCCGTAAATGCAATAATAATAATAATAAATTTATCATACCAATATAGTTGTAGATCTTTTTCGAAAATTAAATTCATTTTATAAAAACAACTTTATATTTTTTATATAAATTATCGGAAAAAACCAGACTTTGCCCTGGGCCGGTTTTTGTGTTTTTTATGAAAAAATGTAAAAGTTTTGACTGTAAGGACCAAAAGTGTCATAATGGCTAAAGAATTAAAGAGGGTGGAATTAGCAAATTTTTAGAAAATGGACCAAATTTGTCAATTCCTTAAAGTTTTGTGGCCAAACTTTGAATATTAAAAGGTTCCTAAAAAATATAAAAACTTTATTTGCAAAGACCAAAAGTGTCAAAATGGCTAAAGAATGAGAGGCAAAGTTGACAAAAAACATACAACCTTACTATTCCTAACTCTAAACTTTTGTGGCCAAACTTTGAATATTAAAAGGTTCTTAAAAAATATAAAAACTTTATTTGCAAAGACCAAAAATGTCAAAATGACTAAAGAATAAGAGGCAAAGTTGACAAAATCATACAACTTTCTATTCCTAACTCTAAAACTTTTTTAATATATATTAATAATAATAATAATATCTCAATATCTATAAGTTAAAGTACTATTCAAACACTATACCAATATAACAATTCTATTTAATTAATAAACACTAAAATCAATAACTTTAAAAATAGTATTTAATTAAACAAAATGAAACACTTTAAATAGTTTTGACTTTACGTTATAAAGTAAAATACTATAAAAAATACATTCTTTTAAGAAAGAAACTACTGAAATTGTTATTAGTTTTTCTTAATTTTTTTTCCTTTGCAGACCGTTTTTATAATTTTATTTTGTTTTGTTTTTCATCCTTATTTGATACAAAAAAAATACTATACTACCTTTATATATATATATATATATATATATATATATATATATATATATATATATATATATATATATATATATATATATTCCAGAAGTGGTCCTGCTGGCAGTGTACCGGTGGTGGTCTAGAGTGGTTTAGTTTCAAACGATGTGAGAAAAAAGGGGATGCATAGCATGTTTCAGAAATTGTAGGGTGGGTGGGATACCTTTTTTTTCTAATTAGGAAATTATATATATATATATATATATATATATATATATATATATATATATATATATATATATATATATATATAAAGGATATCCCACCCACCCTACGATTTCTGAAACATGTTATGCATCTTCTTTTTTCTCACTTCGTTTGAAACTAAACCACTCTAGACCACCATCGGTACACTGCCAGCAGGACCACTTCCGGAAACCAATAGATCCCACTTTTTCATCGAAATATAAGGTGGGTGTTGTTTTGTCTGCAATCGAATGTGAGTTTCGTCTATAATAGAAGCTAACTAAAGCTTGAGAGGTGGGGGTGGATCTAGGCTTTCCGTCTGTTTTACAACAGCGACCTCACCAGCTTGTAAAAGCTTCGAAATCAGCTTATTAAAAGGGGAAGAAGCTGATACATTGGAAATCAAAGAAGTTGGGAATAAATATAAGGTTTCCGTCTGCTTTCCAACCCTGTCGATGTTCTTTTCTAACAATCTCCATTTGAGGCGATTCTTGGTTTGGTTTCATTTGAGGCGATTTCGGAAGGTATTATCATCAGGTTTAGTTTCATTAGATGCAGACAGGAGTCCCTAGTATGTGGTTTTTTCTATGGGTTTTCTGTTGAAGAAAGAAAGGATTTGTTGGTAGTTTTTTTGGTGGTGCCAGAGAGCGTGTGGCCGATGAGGTGTGATCGATGAAAGAAAGAAAAATAGTGGTGTCGATATGAAAATAAAATATAGTATGTGTGGATGCGAATGGTGTTTGATGGCCGTCGATGGCAGTGGTGTTCAATGGTAGTTGCGGATGAGGGCGATGAACTAATGAATAAATAAATAATATATAAAAAAGACAATAAATATGGGTAATATAATATTTTTATGTTTGTGAAGGACGAACAACGCAACAAAATGAAATTGTACGGTAGGTTCGGGGCGCAAGAAACAAAAAAAGTTAGAAACCAAACACTTAATTTAGGAACCAAATACGTACGGTCCAAACGCAATAAAAAGATTATATATATATATATATATATATATATATATATATATTGTTAAACTATGTAAAAAAAATTATATATAAAAAAAGTAACTTTCAAATTTTAATAATTTTTTCTAATTTACGTGACATTGTTATAGGTTCATAAGATATCAAAGATATAATAATCATTATAACAAGAGATCTCTTATAACAATCATCAATATTAATCTTAACATAATTATAAAGTAATTAAGAAATTTGGTTACTAATAAATGGAATTATCACTCAAAATAACTACGTAACTTAAAATGTTAGGAAAATCTTCACCTAAACAACTATATACCTAATACATTCGACATATAACAAAATCAACCCAAAAACCTAGTTAACCCCATTATTATTATTATTATATAATATTCGTAAAAAGCAAGAAGAATATAAATAAATAATATGCCTAAAATAAAAAAATAGTTTGAAAAAAAGAAAGAAGTATATTTGTCCAGAATCGGAGGGAGTATTTGAACAAACATAATCGCTTTCACTTCCTTTCATATCAAACCACAGAATCAAAAAGAGATATACGAAACGATAAATCAAAAACCAGGACCCATCTTCTTCCATGGTAGGCCCCAACCACCACCATCACCACAACACTAACACAACACCGCCTATACCAAACTTCATCCCTTCACCTCTACGTCATTAGTCATTAGTCATTCCCCCAATTCATTCACTTTCTCCTCCAATTCATCAGCCGGCCACCGGAAAACCATGGCCAAGCTAGTAGTACAAGTCATCGACGCCGCCGACCTCATGCCCAAAGACGGCCAAGGCTCTGCAAGCGCTTTTGTTGAGGTCAATTTCGACGGCCAACGCCAGCGTACCCAAACCAAAATCCGAGATCTCAACCCGGCTTGGAATGAGACTCTCGTTTTCAACGTTGAAGATCCCAGAAATCTCCCGTTCTCCACTATCGAGGTTACTGTATATAATGATCGGAACCCCAATCATCAGAAAAACTTTCTTGGTCGTGTTCGGATATCTGGCGACTCTGTGCCTTTGTCGGAGACTGAAGGGTTTGTCCAGAGATACCCACTTGATAAACGTGGATTGTTCTCCAATATACGAGGAGATATCGCTCTTAAAATCTACGCCGTTCAGGGTCAGTTTTCTTCAAATCTACCGCCACCGCAACAGCACCACCATGCTCGTCATGAAGATGATTGGAATGATCATTTCAAAAGTACCAAACAGGTCCCTGTAGAAGCAGAAATCAACAACAATCATTTTCCTTTCGAAAACGAGTACAAGGAGTACGACGATAGTGATGCGAAAAAGAAGAAGAATAAAGAGAAACAAAAGGAAGTCAGAACTTTTTTCTCCGTCGGCACCGGCGGCCACGGAGGCGCGCCACCACCGGTCCCGGCAGCTCCACCTCCGGTCACCGTGGAAAGCAAAAGCAACTTCATGAGAGCTGGACCACCAAACATGATGCATATGCACCAGCAGTTCCCGGGGCAAAAACCACCACCGAATTTCGGATTAGTGGAGACACGGCCGCCGGTGGCGGCGCGTATGGGGTACCGTGGAGCTGACAAGACGGCGACAACCTACGATCTGGTGGAGCAGATGCATTTCTTGTATGTAAACGTCGTTAAAGCCAGAGACCTCCCGTCGATGGACGTCACCGGCAGCCTCGACCCATACGTGGAAGTGAAGCTCGGAAACTACAAAGGCGTCACAAAACACCATGAGAAGAATCACCACCCTGTCTGGAACCAGGTTTTCGCATTCTCCAAAGAACGATTACAGTCCACCATTCTCGAATTGGTGGTGAAGGATAAAGATTTAATTACAAAAGACGATTTCGTCGGAAAAATCAGATTCGATATAGTCGATGTTCCAACTCGAGTCCCGCCGGATAGTCCTTTAGCTCCTCAATGGTACAGACTGGAAGACAAAAACGGTGTAAAAGTCAGGGGAGAAATCATGCTCGCTGTCTGGATGGGGACTCAGGCCGACGAAGCCTTCCCCGGAGCATGGCACTCCGATGCTCATGGCATTAGTCATCACAACCTCGCAAACACACGATCAAATGTCTATTTTTCTCCAAAATTATTCTACCTAAGAATTCACGTCATCGAAGCTCAAGATCTCATCCCTGTGGACCGGAGTCGGCTCCCTGAGTTTTACGTCAAAATAAACCTCGGAAGCCAGATGCGAACCACCAGAATCTCACAAATCAGAAGCTTGAATCCTTCTTGGCAGGAGGAGTTAATGCTCGTCGCCTCTGAACCATTCGACGAGTTTCTTATAATCAGCGTTGAGGATCGAATTGGGCTGGGAAAAGACGTTTGTGTCGGCAGGACAAATGTCCCCGTTCGTAGAATTCCACAAAGAATCGATTACAGAAAAGCTCTGGAACCTGTGTGGATTGACCTCGGGAGACCCACCCACTGGGACGATGATTCCGAGAAGAAGAAAGAGGTCAAGTTCGCAAGTAAGATTCAGCTCAAATTATGTTTAGACGCCGGATATCATGTTCTCGATGAATCCACCCATTTCAGCAGTGATCTACAGCCGTCTTCCAAGTTTTTAAGGAAACAAAGCATCGGAATCCTCGAACTCGGAATCCTAAGTGCACAAAATCTCCTTCCTATGAAGATTCGAGAGGGTCGTATGACTGACGCTTATTGTGTCGCTAAATATGGTAACAAATGGGTTCGAACCCGGACACTTCTCAACACACTAACGCCTCGCTGGAACGAACAGTACACCTGGGAAGTTTACGACCCGTGTACAGTCATCACCGTAGCCGTCTTTGACAACTGCCACATCAGCGACAAAGACGAGTCACGCGACCAACGGATCGGGAAAGTTAGAATCCGGTTATCCACTTTGGAAACGGATCGAATCTACACACATTACTACCCGTTATTGGTTCTAACACCCAATGGTTTAAAAAAACACGGTGAGCTCCACTTGGCAATCCGGTTCACCTGCATGGCATGGGTGAACATGGTCGCTCAGTACGGGAGACCACTGCTCCCCAAAATGCACTATGTTCAACCGATTTCGGTTAAACACATCGATTGGTTGAGACACCAGGCGATGATGATAGTGGCGATTCGGCTCGCAAGAGCCGAACCGCCACTAAAAAGAGAAAACGTCGAGTATATGCTCGACGTTGATTACCATATGTGGAGTTTACGGAGGAGCAAAGCGAATTTTAAGCGGATCATGTCGCTTTTGTCGGGAGTCACCGCTGTATTCCGGTGGTTGGATGGGATTTGTCAATGGCGGAATCCGTTGACCACCATTTTGGTACACGTTTTGTTTGTGATTCTTGTGTGCTACCCAGAATTGATACTTCCGACGGTGTTTCTTTACCTTTTTGTGATCGGACTTTGGAATTACCGATTCCGGCCACGGAATCCACCGCATATGGATGCGCGGATATCTCAGGCAGAGGTGGTGCATCCTGATGAATTGGATGAGGAATTTGACACGTTTCCAACTTCACGGCCGAATGATATTGTGAGGATGAGGTATGATCGGATGAGAAGTGTTGCCGGAAGAGTTCAGACGGTGATTGGGGATATGGCGACACAAGGGGAGAGGGCTATGGCGTTGCTGAGCTGGCGAGATTCTAGGGCTACAGCGATTTTTATAATAATTGCTTTGGTGTGGGCGGTGTTTTTGTATGTGACGCCGTTTCAGGTGGTGGCGGTTCTGTTTGGACTTTACTGGCTCCGGCATCCGAGGTTTAGGAACAGGATGCCGTCGGTGCCATTTAACTTTTTCAGGAGATTGCCTTCCAAGTCTGATTTGCTTCTCTAATCGTATATTTGATTATGTTTATATAATTCGATGGAATAAATGCAATAAATGATATAAAATCATTCATTCTTTTTGGTGATTAACGAAGCATGTTATTTTATCTTATGATTTATGAAGTTCTGTGATCATGATCAATATTAGCATAATTTTAGTGATTGAATTGGTAAATGGACAAATGAATACATACAATACATGTAACACCAAACCCTGTTTTTGCTTTGGACGAACATAAAGACAATAGAATAATGCCATGAAGGAACATAAAGACATCCCATTTTGCTTTGAAAGGGATCTCTTTAAATTGGATTTAGTGTTGTATTTTTCCATTTGTTGTCCCTTAAGCCAACCTATATCGTTTTTATTTTGTTTTCTTAAAAAGAATGTAAATTGACCTGATTAATAGGAAAAAAAGGAGGTGGTTAAGTGGTATGGGGCTGGGGCTAGTGTTAAGTCTCTTATCCTACATTTTTGCATTAATATCGACGGCCTCCATATCGGGTAAACAATAAATGCCCGATGGCTTTATATTCCTTCTGAGTTCTGACAACGGCTTGCCGATTTTGGGTTCAGTGGGTCAAGTCCATTATGCCCATGTGGCATGGATCACTTGAACGGTTTAGTGTGTTGGAATGTTTTTCTAACAAAAAGTACATAATGTTTTGAATTTGTTTTGTAGAATGGTTTTTAACTTTTCTTATTCATATTGAGTTTAGTTTACATTTTACAACACAAAGTGAGTCTATGAAATTATCTAAAATTCTAAAATAATATAAGATAAACATAAGAAAGGGTTTAATCCCAAATAACATATTTGTAGCATCAGTGGCGGTCCTAGGTTGTGTGGATGGTACGATAGTACGGGGCTACCAATCATAAAGGGTCTCCAATCGAAGTGTCAGGGTCGAACATGTCTAGTAAATACTAACACCATTGTAAGAAAGATACACAATATACTATAAGACTCCCTCAACTTAAGATGATATAGGAGAAACCAACTTGAGTTTGAAAGAAGAGACTATGGAAGTTGAACCCTCTTCACTCATGATAAAATCCTAATTTTAACCCTAATTTAAAAGATGGAGATTAAAGAAGATACAACTTTGATGCTTAACGGAGGTAATAAGTAATTGTTAATATAAGCTCTAATTCTTTGAAAATAGTGTACTTTTTCCAAAATTCGCCTTAGAAATTGTCCAACGGGTCTAGAACAAAGACCGCAGCAAATGAAGTTAAAATGGTATTACCCGTTTAAGTTAAACTTAACCACATTTTCCCCAACTTAACAACATGCAAACTAAACATGTTTGTTTAAGAGTGGACTGTGCAACTAAATTCTCTCTCTCTCTCTCTCTCTCTCTCTCTATATATATATATATATATATATATATATATATATATATATATAGGCCTAGGTTATTCTATTTTAACTAATTATCGTGTGGATGTAGGAATGATTGTGGGCCAATCATTTTACTTATTTTAAGAAAAGTGATTAATACATATTATTGAATTAAATATAATTGAAAATTATCATCTAATTTAATTACAATGGTATTTTAGTCAATTAATATAGATTTAATAAAGGAAAATTGCATATTTAAGGGATCATAGATGTTGTTATTTTTAAAAATCCGATTTTACGAATTATAATTCTTCTAATTCGGACATTCTGACAGAATATGTTTATGAGTATATTCAAAAATAAAAATATTTTTGAACAATAAATAATAAAAATATTTTTGAACCTATTTCTTGATCATGACTTTAAAAACTTCTTGTAGAATAACAAATTATTGAACCATCAATTGAAGAATAAAAACAAAAATTACATTAACTCTTATAGAATACGGATAACAATTGCTAACAATTACATTTATTGTTAAAGAATAAAACTAAAAAAACTTTCAAATCGGGAAAGAAAACATCAAAATCTAGGGATGAGCAAAAGGACCGAACCGGACCGGACCGGGGAACCGGCTTCAGCCAAAATCTAGAACCAAACCGACCCGGCGGTTCTACCGGTTCCGGTTCTACCGGTTCCGGTTGCGGGTCCGGTTTTTGCCGGTTTTTCGATTTTGGAACCGGCTACCTCCAATTTTTACCAAACACATTTAGTCATATTGGAACCGGCTATATTTTGATGTATCCAACGACTTAATTGTAGCAAAAGATGTTCCCATTAGAGTTTCCCTTAATTACCACCAATCGATTACTTTGCGTTTTATTGGTTGGTTGTGATTTGTGAAGAAGTGGATGTTTAAAGGTAATGTTGGCACTATCTCACCAGCACTTGTATAAGCTAGTATTATAAATTATAATATTATATTATCAGTGGATGTTTAAAACTTAAAAGTAATCCACTGGAAATCCATGAACCTTAATGTTTTTGTATATAGAGCTTCTACAATGGTGGTACCCACATGTGTAAAGAGGACGTGACTTTAGAATGAAGTGGCGTTGAAGGGTTGAAGCTATAAAGGATGTCGTGAAACCATCTCTATTCTACAACATGGATGGCCTAAATCAGTTACATATTCTATTATTTTTTTCTTTTCATAGATGCAATCCAACTGTTTTAATTTTTTATTTTTATTTACAATTTAATCCAAGTTTTATTTTCATACTTGCTTCCAAAACTTGTACACACATGAACATTAAAGTATACGTTTGGAAAATTAAAAACAGTGCGTTTCCATGAGAAAGTAACATGAACTCATCGTTGCAAAATGTACGGATCAAGAATGCACAATTGTTGATTTTATGACTTAGATATGATAGAAACAACTATTGACGAGGGTATATATGATTTTGAAGTTTTGTTTTGAGCATATTTCTCTCATAATTATGTAAATTTACTTTCCACTATCCCTCCTCTTTTTTTGCGGATTTTGGACTTTGTTGAAAATTTTCTGACATTAAATATAGACGAACATCCATATAAAAGGAAGTACTATAATCAGTTGTCAAGATAATTATTTTTGCCACCGTAATTTGTAATACTACTTTCATGGTAACTACTTTTATGAATTATGCGACAAAGCCAACGACATGGGGTTTTTTCTAGCCGGTCCGGTTCCCGGTTTTGAGCCGGTTCCAACAGCCGGTTCTTACCGGGTCCCGGTTCCAAATAATCACAAAATTATAGTATAGGTCCCGGCCCGACCGGTTCCATCGGGTGCCGGTTCCGGGACCGGTTCCGGCCGGTTCCCCGGTCCTTTTGCTCATCCCTATCAAAATCTAACAAAGACACTAATACATTCTAAAAGAATAATGTTGCTTAGAATCACTTTCAATCTTGTGGTTCGTTCTTCAAGCATCAACTTCTGTGAAAACAAAACCAAATTGTAGTTTAGAATCCAATATTGCATTAGCAAATGAAAAATAAAAAACTAAATTCCTGTGGAAAAATATGCGGACTTGTGAATTGCACCAAAACCAATAATCAAGAATTGTAAAACATGCATAAATCAGTGAGAAAATATACATATTCCATTCCAACGTAATTGGAATTCGTGATTCCATTCCAATAGAATTGGAATTAAATTTACAATTACCGTATGCATTCTGTTGGAATTACCTCATAAGTTTTACTTAACCTGATCATTATGTGAAAAAGAAATTAAAAAAAAATCAAATCCTTAGCTTTCAACTTGCATTTAGCAAGTAAAACAAATTGGAATTACCTCGTAAGCCTCGTTTTCTCAAAGCATGCAAACATTTTCAAATTGAACAGATTAAAATAAAAAATTAAATCCATTTATTTCAATATGTCTTTCTAGGAACCCACACAATGGATAGTCTTGCACATCATTCGATTCTGTCCAAAATTATAATAGAAGATACACTGCTAGATTATCTTAAAACTACAAGCTTTATTGGATCTATGTGAGCTATGGCCTTCACTTTCATCCTTTCCCAATTAATTAATGTTTGTACAAGTCAAAACAGATATCACATATCATGTTTTAAAACAAATGTATCTTCTTTAACTAAACCCACAGTCCTATGCAAAATATGTATAGCCTTTCATGCATCCTATGTTTTTTAGGGTATAAATCATTACCCGGTAATATTAGGGGTAGTGCATCCTTGACATGTTCATGATCCTCCTCCATCTTGAAGTAGCTACAGTTCTCACAACATGATAGAACAAGTCAACAAGAACGTGTGTGACACCAATTTAATGCTATAAATCTCTTCTCTAATGGAATTTTTTTGATAATTCAACAAAACGGGGTTCAAACCCATTTAGAAATTCAGAGTTTCAAATGATTTGATCATGGAAAAAAAAACAAAGAAACTGAATCAACGGGAATTGCTAACCTGGGTCAAAGATGATTCGGACGAAGGGCAACCCAATAGGGGTTTCTTCTTTTCCCCAATTTCTCGACTCAAAGATGATTCAATCGCCAGTTTTGAGTCACTAATTGTTTTGATCTTCAACACCCAGATGGAAAATTTTCAATATTTATGCAATCACTAGGCAAGGTGGTTATCAGTTAGAGAAAAAAATCGAGAAGAAGGAAGATAGACGGAAATAAAGAAAGAAAAAGAGAACCAAGAAGTTTTACCTGCCTCGTCTTCCTCCTTGGATCGACACCACAGATGTAATCGACATCATCATGTGATAATCGGTTGCGGATATCTTTTGTTCACCACAAGAACACCAACATCGACGTGAAGAATGAAGAACTTGACATCAGAGGGCAAGTGGTAGATATAGGCTTTGAAGATATAACGAGTTGAAGCGATATCGGCTTTAAAGAAATTAGGGCTTTGAAGACATAACGAGTTGAAGAGTTATCGGCTTAAGAGATAATATATATAAAAGATTAAAAGTTGGATTTTTTTTTATTTGAATTTAATTGTTTAAAAAAAAATGGGATTATAATTAAGAATATTATTTAATGAATATACAAGATTACTATTATACCCTTATCTATTAATAAAAAATCAAATTAATTAAATTTGAAATGATTGGTCCACAATGATTTCTACAACCACACAATAATTATTTTGAATACCTGAACATATATATATATCTCTCTCTCTCTCTCTCTCTCTCTCTCTCTCTCTATATATATATATATATATATATATATATATATATATATATATATATATATATATATATATATATATATATATATATATATATATATACACACACACACTAGTTTATAACCCGTGAGAACCACAGTTATAAAGTTAATTAAACTTTCATATTAAAAAATCAAAATTATTAATCAATTACTTTAAATAAATTATTATTTAAGAGATATTTTTTTAGTTATATAAAATTATAATCGAATACGTGAAATTATACCACCTTATAATTTGTATTAATTTTATTTTATTTGTTAATCTAATGTTATTAATTTAATACAATTAAAGTGAAAAAATTTAAAATTTGAAATTAATATTTAATGTAATTAAGGTGAGAAATTTAAAATTTGAAATGGATAATTAATATGTTGACAAATGCAATTATATGGGACATATAATATTAATGAGAAGTTCTAATATAATGACACTTGCCAATACAAAATAAACCTATTCATTTATTAGAATAGGGATATATATATATATATATATATATATATATATATATATATATATATATATATATATATATATATATATATATATATATGTTCAGGTTCATTTGAGACCATTCTAATTTTGTGAGACCGTGAGACCAAATCTAAAAATAATTTTAAAATGCAAAATAAATGGAAAAATCCAAAAATTCTTTTTTTAAATATTATTTTCGGAACTTGAACCTAACCCTAGGGTTAGGTTCATGTGAGACGGCCTAATTTTTTTTTATTTTTTTTTTATTTTTTTTTTATTTAATTCAAGTTCCGAAAATAATATTTAAAAAAAGAATTTTTGGATTTTTCCATTTATTTTGCATTTTAAAATTATTTTTTAGAATATGTACAGTATAATATTCTATTAGAACATTTCACGTATTTTTCAAAAAAAATGGAATTTTTTTTTTATTTTTTTTTAGTTAATTCAAGTTCCGAAAATAATATTTAAAAAAAGAATTTTTAGATTTTTCAATTTATTTTGCATTTTAAAATTATTTTTTAGAATATGTAAGTGTAATATTCTATTAGAATATTTCACGTATTTTTCAAAAAAAACGGGATTTTTTTTTTATTTTTTTTATTTTGTTTTAGTTAATTCAAGTTCCGAAAATAATATTTAAAAAAATATTTTTTGGATTTTTCCATTTATTTTGCATTTTAAAATTATTTTTAGCTGTGGTCTCACGGTTTCACAAAATTAGAATGGTCTCAAATGAACCTGAACCTATATATATATATATATATATATATATATATATATATATATATATATATATATATATATACTAGTATATAACCCGTGAGAACCACAGTTATACAATTAATTAAACTTTTAAAATAATAACTAAAAATTATTAAACAATTATTTCAAATAAATTATTAATTAAGAGATTTTTTAGTTATATAAATTTTAATCATTGATTTAAATAAATATGTGAAATTATATCACTTTATAATTTGTATTAAGTTTATTTTAATTTTTAATCTAATGTTATTAATTTAATGTAGTTTGAGTGGAAATTTTGAAATTTGAAATTTGAAATGGAGAATTAATAGGTTTACAAATGGCATGCATTAATTAGGAGATATAATATGGCAACACATGGCAAAAGAAGAATAAAATATGTATTAATTAGGTGGCCTAATAAAATGACACATGTCAAAAGGAGAATAAAGCTATTCTTTTATTAGATAGGGAGATATATATATA
Organism: Lactuca virosa; assembly: GCF_052849685.1. Taxonomy (NCBI): domain Eukaryota; kingdom Viridiplantae; phylum Streptophyta; class Magnoliopsida; order Asterales; family Asteraceae; genus Lactuca; species Lactuca virosa. The sequence goes on from NC_136431.1 coordinate 263,380,035, forward strand.
TATATATATATATATAATACCACACAATAATTACTTTGAATACCGATGCTCTGAGTGTATAGATACTTGTATTATCTGCTGGAGACGCGTCCTATACAGTCCTTTGTCGATTTTGTCCTAACTTTCATGTTTTAAGTCATATTAAGTCGACTATTTTGGATTTAAATCATTTTAGTCTTAGGTTCAAATCAAACTAACTTAAACATTTAAATCTTGCACCGAAATAGGACATGTACTGCCAAATAGTATGCTACTTAGAACATAAATAACATTCTACTTTCAACTTCCGCCAACATAACTTGCATGATACTTTTAGATCATACCATATATGTTTTATAGTGCATACATCCACCTTAAACTTCTCTAACCGTTTAAAAAGTTGCATATAAAGTTTACGAGTATCACACGGACTGGGTTGTGTCTGCCCCGACCCGACCCGCCCTGAATATATATATATATATATATATATATATATATATATATATATATATATATATTATTACACTTCAGCCCCCTGGAAAAATAACCCTAACAAAACTCGTTCATGCCTTCTAGGTTACAGCCGACATATCTAATATTTCCATTTTTCAAATTCAATGAAATCAAAGCGCAAGCTACGACTACGAGCCTGCCGCCTTCGATGGTGCGCGTGCGACGACCATCGACCAGCAAGCAGCGACGGACGGACGAGGCGACGGACGGACGGAGCAACCCTTTAATCAATCGATCGACGCCACGCCTGCGATATTTCCATTCTTTCTCAGTTTCTCTTCGATCGACGCCAAGCAATTGAAACAATCACAGGTAATCGATCGCATCTTTCTTTCTCTTCCTTTTTTCTTGAAATTTATCATAATCAATCGATCACAGCTTCTTTGTGGTAATTTGGATTCTTGAAATCGTAATCTTTCTTTCTCTTCATCTTTCTTTCCCTGTATAGTAAATCGATCACAGCCTGTGTTGTTGCCATTCCTAATCTTGAATGATAATATCTGTCTCATATAAGGATAGTGGAAATGAGATTTTTTGAGAGGCTAGAACGAAAAATTTAGTTATATAGCAGCTTGTGAAATATAGAAAAGATGGTTCTTTAGATGCTGATACTTGCTAAAAGAATTGTCTGATAAGTGATAACAGATCTTTTTCTGATTGTATATGCCTTGGGGTACCAAACTCAACTATTTAAACCTTTAGAAATTTAAAGTTGATACTAAATAGACTTTAGTACTTAGTATGCATATTTCTACAATGAATAATAGTTACCTAAATCACTAATGATAGAAACAATAACCAACAAATTAAAAGAAAATAATAAATATTATAATTTGGTCTCTCCACTTTTCCCCATGTTTTTATATAGGACCCATTCTTTATCATGTTTAGAATCTGTTTACAATTGTTGAATATGATATTACATTGGTTGTTATTTTTCAGGAAATATGAATTCAACCAGTCAAAATCATGCTCCAACTGCAAGTAGTCAAGATGTGGGAGGTTCGGGTTCTAATCAACAAAATACTGATTCTGTGGATCAACAAGATGGGACAAATATTAATGATACAGTTTTTGATGAAGATGGAGATGAAGTTGTTGGTTCGAAAAGGGCAACAAGTTCACCGGCATGGCAACATTTTATAAAATTTAAATTGAATGGTGAAGTAAAAGCAAGATGTAAATATTGCTCTAAATGGTTGGGTGCAGATAGCAAGAATGGCACAAAACATTTACTTGCACATTGGAGGCTTTAATGTGTGCTCAAAGTTGGTTGTTGAATGAAATTCGAGGTAGTATACTATTTTATATTAATTATATGAAATTGTGAATCTTTTTGCATATTAATAATATTAATATTAATTTTATACAACAACTTGTTCTGAAGAGACCGAGGCATATTGTCGTTCTGTTGAATTTGATTATGATGTGGAAGAGGTAAAACGACACTTCTAAAAATATTAATTTTATATAGTTTCCATGATTTGGTTTGATTTTGAATTTGTTTAATATTTTGTAGGAAAACACTAAAGAAAGCGAGACAACAAGTTTGGATGATTTTGTTTGATTTTGAGTTTGTAACTTTGTTTTAATGTTAAGTGGTAATGTATTATTGTGATGACTTAGTTTTTCATGTTGTGTACTTGCGTGTTTTGGTTGGTTGGTTGATGTTACAATATTAGACTATTAGTAATTTCTATTTGGTTAAATAATTTAAGAACTTATTTGGTATTTTAAGCCTATGCAACGTCTTAATTTATCATTCTGTATTTATAGTTTTTTCCTTTTTTATTTTCTGCCATATTTCGGGTTATAGGGTCGGGTTTTCGGGTAATTATCGGGTTTCGGGTTTAGGGTCGGGTTCGGGGAAAGTTTCAGCCCCGACGGGGCGCCCCGATAAGAAACCCGTCGGGTTTCGGGTCGGGTTCGGGCACATATCTGGAAATCGGGTTCGGGTTTGGGAAACCATGCCCCGCCCCGTTGTCATTCCTAATCACACCAAGTGATATAAAAAAAAGTTTTCAAAGGGTAGTGAGGGCTTAACTATGTATCTAAGGTGTAATAATAATCATTAGTGATATAAAGCGGCTCTCTTTTGATTATATTTATTAGTGCAATAAATTATTGTTTGTATTTCTATTACGCCACTAACGTGATTTCTAATCAGGTAAAACATTATCCAATCCTATGTCACATCTATATGAAATCCAAAGTGGCAAAGTTATCCCTGTGTATTGTGCGGAGATCCTAATGGTTAGAGTGAAACTTCACATAATAGGGTTCATGGTTCAAACCATAGCACACCCACTATGTTACTAGTGTTCTACAATTAATCTTTTACGTAAGCCTTGTGACGGGTTAACATGAATCATTCAGACGGTGCAGTTTATAACTATTTTACATGTGTCTTTGATTTTTGTAAAAGAAAATAATATTATGATTATAATAACTATTTCTTCTTATTATTATAACAAATGATTATGTTTTTTTTTTTGTTAAGATGAAGCGTTGAAATTGTAAATAAGATAAAAACCCATTTGCATTTGGGTTTTCAAGGGTTGGTTGTTGTTGGGTCTTCAGGTTGATTGTTCTCATTGTATTTATCCTTTTTATTAATTTATATCATCTTCACAAACAAAACCTTAATTTCATTGATTCTATAATTATTACAATAATCACACTATTGAATTTTATAAAAATCTACATGGACACCAAATAGACATTATATGTACACATTTTGTCATATTGGATGTCGTATGGGATGCCACGTAGGGGTGTGTATGAGACAGCTTATCCGGTTATTGGTCAAAACCGAACCATAACTACTAGAATTGGTTAATGTATTTCGATAACCATTGGGTAGCGGTAGATATTGGTTTTGGTTAACGGTTTTAGTCGGTTAATGGTTAATATCGGTTAACCAAAATGGTCTAAGATGACATAAGTCTATCGTTATAAAAAATAAATGATTGTATTATTGTATATAACTGTATATATAATTGTATTGATAGAATATTACTTATCCTATCTAACTCCAAATAATTATCCTTTAAATTTTCAATTCTCAATATAATTACATATCATATATTTAATATTATATTATATTAAAAACATTATTAATATTATTGGTTTGGTTCGGTTTATAATGTTTCGATTTTTAATAAAAACCATAACTGAACCATATGTAGTTGGTTAATAAAAATTAGAAACTGAACCGTATCTTTTAGTAATGGTTTGGTTAAAACAGTTCGGTGATATCAGTTAATTTGGTTATGGTTCGTTTTTTCAGTTAATATGCTCGCCCCGTATTGTTAACCAACTGAAATCGATAATTATGAAAGACAAACTGACAAGTACTAAAAACTATTTTATAACATTAATTCGTTAAAATATACATAAAACTTGAAGATTACTAAAAGACAATTTTGTAACATAGCGGGTTAAAATGTACATAAAGCTCCATAGCAATTCGAGTTAAACTCAAACCCTAACCTAGTATATATTTGGGGTCGCATTTGTTTTCTAATTGTGAACTTGAAAAAAAAAAAAAAAAAAAAAAAAAAAAAAAAAAAAAACCATATAAAGTTAAGTTGTGGGTACAAAACGAGCATATTTAAAAATTGGGGGGCATTGAGACTTTTTTAGAGTTTCGTTTTTGACAGTTTTTTATTCCTATCAACAGCATCGGAAAATTGGGCGTTTTCACGAGGGAAGAAAATATGGCCGCCGCGGCGATTGCACTGTTACCAGCAAGACAAACATTACCGACGACCATGATGAACTTTACTCGCAGGCTGAATGTCAAATCCGGGAGCCCCGCCATCTTTTCTGTTACCTCCTGCAGTTACTCTTCCTCCTCCGAATCCGCATCAAGAAAGCAGCTGATACTTTACTCCAAGCCTGGCTGCTGTTTGTGCGATGGCCTCAAAGAAAAGCTTCATTCCGCCTTCTCTCTTTCTTCTCCTTCACCTGATTCCTACTCCCTCCATGACGTCGAGTTGCAGGTAGGTACCATACCTCTTTCTCTCTAATCCCCCATGATTGTCGTTTCAATAATCCTTAATCTACGTCTTACCACTTATGATGGTGTATCAGATTAGGGATATAACTAGCAATCCTGAATGGGAAAGAGCATATCAGTATGAGATCCCGGTCTTGGCAAGACTCCGTTCTGATGGCACCGAGGTTAGTCAATTTGTGCCCTAATTAAATACAAAGATACCCCACCTTCTGAATTGATATATCTTCGATTACAAGTAGTCGTTTATGTTTTAATTAAACGCATATAAGGGTTTCCTATTAAAACAGGTTCTTCAAAAGGATCCATGGATATATTTGCACTGATATATGAAGAAGATTAGTAGTTTAAGATGATACCAAAGATAATGCTAACAACTTTAGGCAAATCAGGGTAGGAATAGCATAATCAGATCATGAACAACTTTAGCTTGTGATTAGAACAGATTTGACATTGATACACAAACAGTGTATCAGACACATTGTAGGTTGCAACTCATAGATGAAGAAAATGAAGTTGGATTTTGGTTTAATTTTGTATCAGTATTAGAAATTTGTGGTTGATAAAGTTTGTGGTGTTGCAGGAAATAATTCCTAGATTTTCTCCTCGTGCTGCAGTCGACCACATCCAAACGAAATTGGCAGCTGCTTTGAGTAAAGACAATTAGATAATAGATCAATATTGTTATGCTTCCAAGTTCCATCTCATTTCATAAAGATAATGAGAATACACAAATGTCAAAAATATTGATTGCTGATCATATATTATCCTTCATCTTTGTTATCAACTCATTGGTCGTAATCATACCATAAAATGACTCTTTTATCCCTATCTACTTGTACATTCGAGTTTTATTAAACTCAACCAATGAAATTCACTGCATGTTATTTGTGTTTTTGGTAGATGCCCCCACAAGTGTTTGAGTCTTAGCATTGGGCTTCTTGTGGTTGTTGTGTACATGATTCACATTGCTTTTGGGGAATATAATGAAAAAAAATATATAAATTACTTTTATTTGTATAATCTTCACTATATATTCATCTTTTTAAAATTTTCAAAGCTTCAATTGAATATATATATATATATATATATATATATATATATTTTAAAAATTAAAAATATAAATAATATTTTTGTTATAATTATATTTTAAGATTGCATAGATCATAGATAATTTTTTAAAACTATTAACGAGGAAGGAGAAAATTAAAGATTGGTTTAGGACCACGAATAAATATGAGAAATACATTAATGGCGATAGTGGATATTACCTATCCTTATCCTTAAGATTAACTGTTACTTCGCCTAAATAACCGCACACCATTTCTCTTTCTATTCTCTCTCCGGCCAACCAACATCCATGATCCATCCACCATTGCCATTGTCATGTCCCCGCCACAAACCATGCCTCCTCCTCCTTCTTCCGCCATCAACAACCACCATGTTCATCCTCATGTTGCAGAGCCACCAGCAAATCCAACGGTAGGCACAAGGGTGGCAGGGATATTGCTTAAATGGATAAACTGTGGGAAACGTTGGCGACCAAGATGGTTTGTGTTACAAGATGGTGTGCTTTCCTACTACAAGATTCATAGCCCCATTGCCACCAAAGAAGCCGATAAAGAATGCCGGATCATTGGTACTCATAATCACAATCCCCGCCATGTTAATCATCCTCACCACCGCAAGCCGCTTGGTGAACTTCATCTCAAGGTTGTATCATATTTTATCCATTCCATTGCATGATTGTGTGGATTTGCATGATGCATTTGATCATATATTCATTCTTTTGTCGAAAAATTCAACTTTTGGTTGTTATGTACAAAAATTAAGGTGTAGAATTGGTTATACCTCTCAAAACGACATAGTTTCGAGCACGTATAGCTCACTTCACTAGCGTGCACATGTGGTTTTATTGGGATTATAAAACCATTCTTGGCTTTATTTAAACTTATTTGTAGATACATAACAGCCAAATATTTTTATATACATAACAATAAGATACTTATACTGTTCCCTTGTGTATTTTTTGTGTAGGTATCATCTATTTGTGAAAGTAGATCGGATGATAGACGATTTTCAATATTTACGGGAACAAAAGGGATGCACTTGAAAGCGCACACACGGGAAGATCAAATGGAATGGATGGAAGCTTTAAAGGCAGTGAAGCGGATGTTCCCACGAATGTCTAACAGCGAATTGTTGAACCCTATAACCAGTGTTACAACAGTGTCTACAGAAAAGCTAAGAGCACGACTATTGCAAGAAGGTGTAAATGAGGCAATCATTCAAGATGCCGAAAGGATTATGAGGAATGAGTTTTTAATAATGCAAGATCAACTCGCACTTCTTCGGAAAAAAGTCGCACTTCTCATTGAAACTTTAGATATGTCATAGAGTATGTATTATCATAATTCAAATTCATATATATATATATATATATATATATATATATATATATATATATATATATATATATATGTTTTTTTTTGAGAAAACTTTTTATCACAAACCTAAAATATCAATTGTTTCTTAATACAAAATCAACACAAAAATACATACTTTTACATACATATCAACTAATTAGATTCCGGTTTACCTAACAACTCCTTCAATTGAATACAAAGCCTCGACATTTCATCAAGCAACTTACATTTTTCATCAACCGATCCCAAACCGATCGGATCAGTCACCAATTCTTGAAGCCTCGAACACATCAACATCGCATTCCGATCTTCGCGACAGGAATCGGAAACCAACTGAATAAGATTCCGGTCGGACACCGGAACCGGAATCGGGGGGACAAGGAAAGGGTGTTGAAGGAGTTGAGGGATAGTCCATCTTTGTTTGCGGTCCCACGCGAGGCACTTCTTGATTAGGTCAAGAAGCCATGGATTTGGGGGAGGTGGTTGGTAATGGATTTCATGATTTGGATCGGTTATGACTTTGAATTTTGCCCAAAAAGTTGTGTAATCAGCAAATGGTGTTTTTCCATATACCATTTGGTAAAGTATACATCCGAGTGACCAAATGTCTGAGGGTCTACCGCATTTTATGGTGTTCCCATTTGCATCTGTTTCATTGCACATGAATGCTTCAGGGGACATGTAACTCAGTGTCCCCACCTTTAAAAAAAAAAAAAAGATATACATAAAAACAGGGTTAATGTCCGTCATATTTAGTTTACTGGACTAATTAAGTAAAAAAGAAAGAGAGATGATTGAGTAACCTGAGAATCGCGTTGAATGTTTGTGGTGTCACTTAAAATAGCTTTTGCAATACCAAAATCTATAAGTTTGAGGGAGCCTCTCACAAGGAGAAAGTTGGCTGGCTTCAAGTCTGAGTGCACAATTCGTTCCTCATGAATGGTTTTAACAGCTAAAAGTATTTGCTGCAAATGCAAATACCAATGTACTTTTATTCATTTATAGATATTGAAAAAGGTAAAAACTGGAAAAATGAGGGATTGAAGGTATTGATAGAAACCTGCCAGTAAAAACGAAGCCAGTTCTCATCAATGGTGGAGCTGGAAGTGTCAAGTTCCCTCCATTTGTGTGAGAGCATGTGAGCTAAATCTATTTCACCATATTCAAGTACCATGTATATACACCCATCTTCCTTCACTCTTCCATCTTTATTGCTCATACAACCACTCATCACTTCCTTCAGCAAAGCCTTATCTGTCACCTAAGAAGAAGATGAATGTTAGAAGCAGTCAAGACTAATGAGAGTAAATGACAATTTTACCCCTTGTGTCTGGAAGTGATGCTACAATAAAACCACGTACCTCATAATCAATGAGTTGGATAATATGGTCTTTTCCTTTGAGTTTGTTTAAATATTCAATTTCCTGACAGAACCCATATGCAGTTGCATAGTCACGACCTTTAAGCTTTATCTTTTTCAATGCATAGATTGTACAATCTTGAGAAATTACTTTATGGACCTCACTACTTCCTCCACTGCCTATCTTTCCAAGCCTTTGATAGAGTTTTCCATTAACCTTAAAAAACAAATCCGGATCATAATTTCGCTTACGAGGTGCTGAAGAATCTTTCTTTGAAGCAGGCTTTTCCTGCTTTCCAGACTTCAAAGATGCTGATTTCACATCATTCTTTAAATCAATAGCATCAACTGAAAGTGGGTCCCCCTTGGTTGACTTGTCAGAAACAGGAGGAGGATCTTTAAGCATGCTAGAAGAAGAAGACCCTGTTTCTTTACCTTGCTGATTTCTAGGAAGCTCACATTTGTTTTCAGGACAACTGTGTGTTGTTGAATTAACCATGGGAGCATGTACTGAATTCACTAGTGTTGTGGCACAACAAGTTGAGCCAAGGTTTGAAGATGAAGTCATGTGGTGTCCAAAGTCACTTTGTAGGAAGTTTCTTTCATCATTAGGCCTTGAAGTAAGATCAGAATCCAAATTATGAACATTCTGGAGATTTGGATCATGATTGAGAACAGCTGGGGCATTTAGTTGATTATTTGTGTCACATTCCATTTCTGTCAATGCAAGTGAACCCATATGAGATCTTGCATCATTTTCCAATGCAAACTGAACCTTCTTTGGAGCATCAACTGGTACAACTTGTTTGCATTGTAAGCATGGCAAATCAAAAGAATTTCTGTTTTTACAGTCACAGTTAATACTAGGTTGACATCTCTGAGCATCAATTGATTTAAACTTCCCTTCTTCAGTAGGTGTGCCTGAAATCGAAGGCGGTGTGACTGAAGCGGATTCATGATTATAAGTGGTAAGAGTCATCATATTCTTGGCCAATGGTTTTGCTGAAACATGATGAGATTCATCCGTTTTGGAATCTAGTATTGGGCTTGAGCTATTTGATGTTTCCTGTCGATGAGCCACTAATCGTCTAGGTTGGAAGTTGTTCAAGTTCATCCGAGGCATCATACCTGCAATGTGAAGAAAACCCTAAGTTGAGGGATCTGCAAATAAAATTTCCAACATAAACCAATAAAGAGTATTCGGATAGATGACACTGAAAACCCTAGGTTGGTGACCCGTTGAAAATTTCCAGCCACTAGGTAACCCTGAATTGATGTATCAGCCAAGCAACTGAAGGAAGAGAAGTGAGTCCTCTATCTCTAAATTAAGTCAAAAGAAACCCTAATTTTTACTAATAAATTAGACCAGCTGCTGAAGCCCTCGAAATTTGGACATGGGTAAAACAAAACCCTAATTTCATAATCTCGTGAGAAGCGAATAACTAAGATTTGAACTGAAACTATAAAATCAAAGAGAAATAGCAAGCGAGAGAGAGAGAGAGAGAGAGAGAGAGAGAGAGATTACGATGGCGCTTGAAGGCGGCTTGTACATTACGGAGGAAGTCAGGGGGAGAAGAGTTGAAGGAAGATGAAGAAGAAGACGTGCTTGCGTTAAATGAACGGTAGAGATTGGAATCATGGTTGTGGTCTGCCGGAAGGTTATCCTCCTCCCTGCTGTCCATGGACGGATTTCACAGGCATTTCTGTTGCATATATTACACAGAATGCGGCCACGAGCTGAGACTAATTGAAGTTGAAAGCGGATGCCATCAAAGCTCTACGATGATCCATCGACCATGGCCGAGCAACTCATGGACAACGCCTCCACAAGCGTGTGTTTGTGTGTGCGTGGGAAGACTGGAGAGTGAGATTCCAATTTCAAAACATATGTTTGGCGCTCTCACCACGTCTACGATTATTTTGGGTGTAACGTCCCAAAATTACAACTCAAAAATTTTCGTTTGAAAACTTTATTAAACCATAATATCAAATATTAAAAGATAAATTCATGGCGTCTCAAAATGTCATAATAAATTTATCAAATCAACTGGTGTCAAAACATATCAAAATATCCGAATAAAACTCCCAGGATAAACTGAAGTTGTGGTGTGTGTCATGTCATCATCCCGAGCTCTTCCCCTTACTTGCGGAAGTACCTGAAACCAAAAACTGAAACTGTAAGCACAAAGCTTAGTGAGCTCCCCCAAACTACCACATACCATACAATAACATATAAAGCAACTACTGGGCCTTGCCCACTGCATCGGACCGAAGTCCGGAAACTGCATCAGACCGAAGTCCGGGACTAACCAGGGTCTTGCCCTCTGCATCGGACCGAAGTCCGGAAACTGCATCGGACCGAAGCCCGGGACTAACCAGGGTCTTGCCCTCTGCATCGGACCGAAGTCCTAAAACTGCATCGGACCGAAGTCCGGAACTAACCAGGGTCTTGCCCTCTGCATCGGACCGAAGTCCGGAACTGACTGAACATAGCATAGCATAATCATAACTACTAGCATAAACACATATATTGCATACTGCATCAGACCGAAGTCAGGAACACATAACACAAGACATGCTTGAATCACAAAGACATCAAACACACTGAACTATTGCATCAGACCGAAGTCCGGAACTACTGCCAACTAAACGGGCCGGCATTGTGGTCGTAGACCCGTTCCTACTGGAAGGAAACTCACCTCGTAACGCTGGCTACTGAGATGCTAAATCTGAAACTGGCTGACTGCTGCTCCGGAACTCCCCGGCTACAATCCCATAAACACTAAATCAGATACTGATAACTGTTTTCAGGGTAAAATGACTATTTACCCCTGGTCAAAGTCAACTTCCTGGTTGACTCTACTCGCCGAGTCCTACTATGAACTCGCCGAGTTCCCGGACTCACACTTCTCTAACTCGCGACTCAACTCGCCGAGTCGGGACGTAGACTCGCCGAGTCCCTCTACTTCCAGATCCTTGTTCTAACTCACTGAGTCCTCTTCCACTCCCTGATTCAACTCACAACTCTAAAATCGGAGAAATCAAGAGTTTGCGCTCCGACTCGCCGAGTCCAAGAACAACTCGTCGAGTCCTATGCATGTCCTCACTAAACAGTTGATTCTAATCGATTCCAGTGCATCCAATTCATAGATCTGAGCTTCTACGGCCGATATAACACGTAAAGTTGCCAACTTTACTTGCATGCATAGAGGTATGGAGCTAAAACACCAAAATAAGCTAGAAATGGGAACCTAGGGTTTGGAACAAGGCCTTGCTTTGCATAAAGGTCGTTACTTTGAGCTCTTGGGGCTCAATGATGTCCAGATCTATAGCTCACTACCGTAAGGGAGCTCCAATCTCGAGTTTGGACCTTGAAATGTCCCAAAAGTAGCAAAACAAGCATATATGAAGATCTACTAGGAAAATGAACAAGGTAGAGGCTTTATGAAGTAGCAAATGGAAGCTAGCTTCTGGATCTCCTTCTTCTCCTTTGCACCTTCTCTCTTTCCTTCTCTTCTACACTTCCAAGAATGCACCAAAACACTCAAAATCAAGAAGGAATCACTCAAACTCACCAATGGAGGCTAGGGTTTTGAGGGGGGAAACGCTCTAAGGGTGCTGGAGGTTGGGATGGGGGCTATAAGGACGTTTAAATAGGGTACAAACCCTAAGGATTAGGGTTTCCTCCAGACTGGCCTACTCGTCGAGTCCAGGCGCGGACTCGCCGAGTAGATCACTTAAAACTCGCGTCCAACCTGGCATCTAAGGATTAGGGTTTCCTGCTTGAACTCTTTGAATTTTTCAAAGGTTTCTGACTTATTCTTGATTAAGTAGATATATCCATATCTACTATAATCATCAGTAAAAGTCACATAGTAGCGATTAGCATCCCTAGTGGCGGTTTTGAAGGGTCCATACACATCTGTGTGTATGAGGTCCAACAAACCTTCACCCCTCTCACATGAACCAGTGAAGGGTGACTTTTTCATTTTTCCAATTAAACAAGACTCGCAACTATCATCCGACTTTAGGTCAAATGATTCCAAAACTCCAGCCTTTTGGAGTTGGCCTATGCGCTTCTTGTTAACATGTCCAAGATGACAACGCCACAAGGATGCTTTATCTAGACTATTTGAAGAATCACTACACAATACATTATTTCCTAGATTATCTACAACATTCACAGCTTCATATACACCATCACAAGGTAATTCTTTAAAATAAAACACATCATTATAAAAAGCATCAATAGCACCAATTTTATTATCAAATGAAAATGTGAATCCTTGCTTGTACAAACTATGAAAGGAAATAATATTTCTCGCCATTTCTGACGAATAACAACATTTATTCAAATCTAAAGTTAACCCATTATTAAGCAATAAATAATAAACTCCAATCTTGGTCACATGTGATGCTTTCCTATTTCCCATGATTAAGTTTATCTTCCCGTGCTCCACTTCTTCACTTCTTCTTAGGCCCTGCAAATCAGTACAAATGTGAATACCACAACCAGTATCAAGTACCCAAGAGTTAGAACGCGATGAGTTATTAGACAATATAGTATAAATACCTGCATAGGTGGGTTTAACTTTCCCATCCCTTACATCCTGCAAGTATTTGGGGCAGCTTCGCTTCCACTGCCCCTTTTCCTGGCAGTAGAAGCATTGTGCTTCTTTAGAGTTTGAAGAAGGAGGAATGGAACCTTTCTTGGTTCCACTTGAAGAGGAGCCATCAAGGGGCTTTCCCTTGGTACCCTTCGAAGGGGTCTTCCTCTTCTTCCCTTTTCCTCGCCCAATTGCCAGAACAGGGGCAGTAGTAGGAGTAGGAGTAACAACTGATGTACTTTTAAGCCCAATTTCAGCGGTCCTTAAAAGTCCTTGAAGCTTGTTGTGTGTGACTTCCTCCTTGTTCATATGATAAGTCATGCAAAACTGATCATAACTTGGAGGTAAGGAATGGAGAATGATGTCAATCGCCATGTCCTCAGGGAAGTCCACATTAAGCTTCAATAATCGGTCCACGAACCTTTGCATTTTCTGCAAGTGACCGGTGAGGGATTCTCCCTCCTTCATCCTAGTTGTTATCATGGAGGAAATGATTTCATACCTCTCCTGACGAGCACTCTGATGGTACCTATCCATCAGCAGCTGGTGCATCTCAAAAGGGTAGAAATCTTCATAGGATTTCTAGAGTTCTGCTGTCATTGTGGCCAACATGATGCAAGACACCTTAGTGGCATCTTTCTCATGAGTAATGTACTCAGCAACCTCCTCAGGAGTAGCAGTCGACTCATTAACAACCTTCAGTTCTTTGTCAAGGACATACTCCTTCCCCTCATAGCGAGTAATCATTCTGATGTTCCTAATCCATTCATTGAAATTGGAACCATCAAAAGTGACTTTTCCACACAAGTTCATTAGGGAAAAGGAGCCTGTAGGGTTTGAGCTAGTAGCAGTGTTGGAAGACATCTGAAAGAAAGAAAGACAAGTTTTATTAGATAAAGAGTCCTTAATAAGTCACCCAAATGAAATATCAACAACCTATTTATAACTGGAAGAGGGATGCCGTAATCCAAGTTATAAAATAGTCGAAGGTAGGTAAATGACGATTTACCAATTTCCACCATAAAACGAAAAGATTATTAAGTTTTTTAATTTGGATTTGAAACTCCTAGATCTTTTGAGATACATTGAACTTTTCAATGGCATGTTTGAATCTCGATTGTGCCCTCTCAAGTTTTTGACTGGGATGCCGAGGATCACAAACAAGGTGTGAATAACCATGCAAATTGACTTGGTATCCTCAACTTTATCACCTAATCGATGTGCCGGTTAACCACACGCCCTCCACCGATCTATGATAAAATCAAATTACCCTTTGCCACTCTTACTAGTCCTTGTTAGTGTGCCGGTTAACCACACACGCTCCACTAACAACTTTGTAAGGTACAAAGTGTAATTTCATGGGTTAGCACCTAATTCAGATTTTCCTAAAGTAACTAAGAATGGGAATTAATAAAGGTTTAGTTACTTTATAATTTCATTATACTTTTAATGAGGATTAAGGTCCTATCCTACCCGTTCGGCTAACGACCCTCCACCAGTCAAGGAAGCGGTAGGTGAGAGTGGACACCCATTAAGCTGCCATTTTATAGGCAACAACCTTATACCCCCTTATAGACCGGCTTCGTGAATGAGGCCTACTAACGGTAAGACCGACTTATTCTTATACATATATATAATAATTAAACTTTTAATATTATAGAAGTATAAGGGTTGAATTTTAAACTTTTAAAAAACTAAGGTTCAATTTGGAATTTAAAGTATTAATGTGTGAGACTTTACAAATTCCAAACTTGATGGCAAGTATTGAAACTATTCAAGACTTTTCATTTCATAACTTATGAGTTTAATGGTCCATTAAAGTGAAGACTCTTCACTTTATGTAACCTCTTATTCTTTAATAACAATTTTAAAGAAGTGACTTTTGGTTATCCATAACTTGAGGACAAGTTATGGACTCCATCATTAGACATTAAGATCAAGAATCAATCATCAAACAATTCAACAAATAATTCCTATGATCTAACCATAACTCATAAGAACATGAACATTCATATCAAAATTTCAAGAATCATATTAACACATATAAAACATGGAATTTTGATATTAGCCATTGTAAATGGATTAGCATAAGCATTACACCAACTAAAACAAGTTTTAAAACACCAAAATAGTTTAGGGTAATGTTTCTAGTCCATTTCCAGCAGCAAAACTCGAAAATCTGCATTCAGGGGTTCCTACTCGTCGAGTGCAAGAACCTACTCGAAGAGTATGATGAATTATCACATGGACTCGTCGAGTCCCCCCATGGACTCGGCGAGTTCATGCAACAAATATCAGTTTTTTGAGCTTTTTCAACAAGTTTGCATCAAGTATCAAGAAAACAAGCCTAGGCTCTGATACCACTGTTGGGTTTTGAGCATTCTAACACTCCTATGGTGTACATGCAACCCTAGAAACCTTGGATCTATGTTTTCTCTAAATTACATGCAAATTTGATTTCCAAGGTTTACAACCTAACTAGCATGTTATGGGGTACTTGTAATACAAAACTTTAAGTAGAATAACATACCTTTCTTTTGTGGTTGATTGCTTGGAGTTTTAGAGCCTAGCACCAATAGTGTGGATGCCTCAAGTGGTGTCACAAATCACCCAAAACAACTTGGAAATACTCGAGAGAATATGATGCTCTCCAAAATCGGCCCACTCTTGTTTCTCACACACACTAGTGCCAATTCTAGAACCAAGGATCTCTTTATATAGTATGGAGGATTAGGGTTACACCCTAATACCCATGACTCTTCATTTACCTAGGATCCATGGGTTAAAAGCTCCATGGACTATCCATGGACTTCCATATACTCTTAGCCCATCCAAAATAAATCTTAACCCAATCCATATATATGTAAGAGTCCATATTTAATTAGCCTCTTTTGATCTTTAAATTAATTTGCAAAATCAATTCTTGATCAACACTAATTAAATAACATGACTTCATATTAATATATTATATCATATAATATATTAATAGATCATAAACATCTTATTCTCAAATGTATATCCACACAAATTGTTAGGTGAAGTGCAACCTAAATGGAGCATGCCGGGTCGGGTCAAGTTCATACCAAATATAGTTACGGACTTAATCACCTTATCCAACAGGGCCTTGTTTAGTTATTGGACTGGGTTGCATTCTGTGAATAGTGGGCCATTTTATCTGTATTGGGCCATTGGTGTTATGGTAGGGTCTTATTGGGCCAAAAGGTCCATTAATGATTTTTGGTCATGGACTTTGGGCCCATTAACAAAGAAAGGATATTTGGGCCTTCATGGGAGGACTTGGAGTTTGGGTCCCCTTTTATTATGTGATGTCCTAACATGGGTTAATATTATTATTCAGCACGAGAGATTACAGACAGTTAGGAGAGCAGTTTCGGATTCTTCGGACAGAGGTGAGTCTTCTCACTGATGCGACATCGACCTCCGGCGACTGTTCTTCTGGTCTTCTGCTGCGGCGGAGATCTGGACATCACAGAGCAAAGTCGTTAGAGCCGTCCCAGGGACTGTGCCCCGGGAGCGGACTCCGACGATCAAGTTAGATCAGCTGATAGATCTGAGATGGTCCTCCATAGCTGGAGAGAACCATCTTGGTGCTGATGGTGGTGTATGGTGGTTGACGGCGGTGGGTGGCGGCTGAGCCACCCGACCAGAGTGTAGTGGCGGCTGAGCCATGGGGGAAGCACCCTAGGAAAAGGTCTTAGGGAAAAGTGTCCTCCTTCATGGAGGAGGCACTATTCTATTTATAGTGGACAATTAGGTCAAGGTGAATTGGGTCAGGCCTTGGGCCAGTCTAATTCAAGCCCAACTAGCAAGGAGCTCGGCAAGACCGCCCAGAGGCATCGGGCGGGGCTGGCGGGCGCGCACCAGGAAAGGATGGCAGGGGACCGCCTGGTCGGGCCGGCAGGAGAGTCCCCAACAGGGCTGGCAAGGGAGTCCCCAGCAAGGCTAGCAAGGGAACGCCAGGTAGGGTTGGCAGGAGCGCCCCAGGCCAGGCTGGCGCGCTAGAGCAGTCTAGGCCATGCTAATGGACCATATATCATCAAGTCCCCCCAGTCTGATGTTATTGGTACACGGACAATGACATCGGACTGGACTTAGTCATATAAACTGTTCGTCGTCAAGTCCCCCTAGTTTGATGCGATTGAGTTGCTGTCAATCAGATCGGACTAGATAAAGCACCAATACATTAAATAATAGAGAGAACGGCCGAACCTCTCCCACGAGAGCTGTGGGGTTGTGCGATGAGCCAAACGTTGCTTATGCAATTTGAGCTGGCTTGATACTCCTTCATTGAAAGGAGTGCGAGGTTGCTAAAGAGTGTTGCGCGAAACTGATGTCGATAAAATGTCGGATCGGGGTAGCTAAGAAGCGTAACCTCGCCATGCAGTCTCTAAAACTGTTATTCGGCACAGATGTTGTTGTAGTTACGCGCAAATGGAATGCCACCGATAACCATCTACATAGTCTGCATTAATAACCGTCTTGGAGGTATTTCTTGTTTGGGCTACACCTAGCTGGATTCCCCCCAGTCTGATGTGGGTAGCGTAGGTAGCCGTGTCATACTATGTTGTCGAACCAATAAACCGTAAGGTTGTTGACCATAATATGAGTGGCAGAGATTCCGAGAGCTGGGCGATTAGGTTGCTAGCGAGGGTCACATAGTGAGACTATTGTCGATAGCCAGACAACAGAATTCTTGAGGAACAGGTAGTAAGGCTATAGGTAGGAAATATGCAGTGAGACTGTTGCCGAGAGCCAGGCAACAGAGGTGCTAAGGGGTAAGCGGTGAGGTCAGAGGTATGGGTTGCGCAGCAAGACCGTTTCCGAGGGCCAGGAGACAGTGATGCTGAGGGATACGCGGCGAGGCTACATGTAAGGTTGCATAGCAAGACCGTTTCCGAGAGCCAGGAAACAGAGATGTTGTGGGATACGCGGCGAGGCTACAGGTAAGGTTGCATAGCAAGACCGTTTCCGAGAGCCAGGAAACAGAGATGTTGTGGTAGTAGGTAGCAGATCCGTTGTCGGGATGACCTTCTTGCTGGAGAGTAACCTCACTATAGCAGGTTGTAATGTGGATAATACTTCATCGATCGTCCAAGCACAAGAGAACCATGATGACTGTGATAGAGGAAACACCGAGATCACGGTGTTAGACGTGGAATGCTCTTGTGATGCGCGACTTATGGTGCGCGACGATGCACGACTTAGGAGAATAGCTTGGGCTTAGTAGCCAACGATCATGGAGATGTTACGCAGGAGAGCATCGCGCGGAATGGATCGGGCTTGGCTGCCAGCGATCGTAGATACATCACACGGGAGAGCATCGCGTGGAATGGATCGGGCTTGGCTGCCAGCGATCGTAAGTACATCACGCGGGAAAGCATCGCATGGATTCATATAGGAAAAGGTTGGTATCCTTTGAGCCTCGTTGGCGGAGCATGCTGCTATAATGGAGTCGAGTTGAGAAGTCAGGCGACTCAAGGCAAGGGTGTTGAACCTTGCATGCGGAGCGTGCCGCTATAATGGAGTCGGGTTGAGAAGCCCGATGACTCAAGGTGGGGGTATTGAACCTCATATGCGGAGCTTGCCGCTATAATGGAGTCGGGCTGAGAAGCCAGGTGACTCGAGGCGAGGGTACTGAACCTCGCATGCGGAGCTTGCCGCTATAATGGAGTCGAGCTAAGAAGCCAGGCGACTCAAGGCGAGGGTACTGAACCTCGCATGCGGAGCTTGCCGCTATAATGGAGTCGGGCTGAGAAGCCAGGCGACTCGAGGCGAGGGTACCGAACCTCGCATGCGGAGCTTGCCGCTATGGTGGAGTCGGGCTGAGAAGCCAGGCGACTCGAGGCGAGGGTACTGAACCTCGCATGCGGAGCTTGCCGCTATGGTGGAGTCGGGCTGAGAAGCTAGGCGACTCGAGGCGAGGGTATTGAGCCTCGCATGATTGGGCGTAGCACCCTACAATTTATGTGTCTAGCTCGTGTGATCAGTCTGGGTTAACGCGGAATGGTACCTGATGCTTTGCTGCATCGCTAGTCGTACTAATAGTTGATGCCTCGGTGTCATACCCATGGGTATAAGGCACCAAGGCCGACCCATTATGTGATTATGTTGATGTGATTTGTTATGCTATGTGATTATGTGTTATTGCATGGAAGACCCCCGGGGGAGCCCGTGGCATTGGATGTAAGACCATGTGGGGTAGCCCATGACATTCCTAGGTAAAGACCATGTGGGGTAGCCCATGGCATTGAATGTAAGACCATGTAGGGTAGCCCATGGCAATCCTAGCTAAAGACCATGTGGGGTAGCCCATGAAACGAAGGTGTAAGACCCTGGGGGGACCCCACGGCATCCTTACAGGTTTATGTATGCATGGCTTATGTGTTATATGTAGCTTTTATAGCTAACAGGATATGTGATATGTGTACTGTGTGTGGTATGCTCTGGGAAACTCACTAAGCATTAGCTTACAGGTTGTGAATTTGTTTCAGGTACTTCAGATCCCAAGGGCAAGGGCAAGGCGTGATGGCGCAGCGTACAGTCTCTCTCAGGCATTTTCACGGGACACTCTAATGTTTGGAATAAAAGTTGTATTTGACTTATGTTTTGAAAAAATTATAATTGGATTTTCTTAATGTTGGAATTGTGTTGGTTATTCTAAAATGAAAAAAATTTCTTTGAAAAATTGGGTCGTTACAATTATCTTATGGTCAGTTACTTTGAACAACTGTGTTTTGTCATTTATCCACCGTTTTGTTGTACGTCGGTCAGTGTTGTGTCGGCTTGGGTACACCATCAAGCCCCCCAGTCTGAAGGGTAAATAATGGCGTGATAATTGTTTACCATTTAGACTTTATAATATTCCTTGGTCTACGAAACGTCGTGCATGGTGGAGGTGCCGACTTCATTGAATGTTCTACTGCCAGTTAGTTACGTCGGTTATTTGATTGGATCGCTTAATTAATGCTTAACCGATTTCTGCCTTTATATATCGAATAATCGTCATTTTAGAATGTTCAATCTCTTGTAGTTTTCTCTCTTTTTGTACGTCGCAATCTGTCATGTCTTCTGACAGGTCAATTGTTCTTTCCCATACTGAAAACTTTATGTTAGATCGACATGTGCATGAGTATCAACTCTCTTCTATGCATGGCGTTGCTCTTCCTTCTTTGTCTTCACATATTCTTGATGCCCCTGCTGGTAAGGTCGGGTTTTACCTTAGGCATCTTGTTTGTGGATTGAGGCTTCCTCCTACTTTGTTCTTTTTTGGAAGTGTTGTTGTTTTTATGGAATCCATTTGATTTATCTTTGTCCTAATGGTGTTTCGAAAGTCATTGCTTTTAAGGCTTTCTGTGTGTCCTCTCGCATTCATTTGTGTGTGTTGTTGTTTTGATATTTTTATCGTTTGAATAAATATGGCGATTGGTTCTCCTTCAGTAACCGTCATTTTCCCTTTTCTCATGATCTTCCTGGTACCAGTAGTGGTTGGAAAAGTAAGTTTTGCTGGGTAGATTCAAGCACCGTTTGTCTTCCTCCGTTTCTTGGGTTTGTATGATGAAGTCTTGCTGGTGGTAGACTTGTGTAAATACATTTCTTTGTTTTCTCATTATTGCATAAAAATATCTTTCTTCCCGGAGGTAGTGCTTGCTTTGTGTCATATGAGTCCAATTTGGAAGGCTCAAAATCAAGTGTCGATTTTATCAGTCAATCAACCAAGTTAGTAATAAATGCTTTTATTTCTTGATCTGGTAGCCTTGTTTTTTCTGTTTTGATTTCATATGATATAAGTGTCCTCAGTTTCCCTTATTCTTTGCATTTATGGTTACAGGTGAGAACAAATGCACCTTTAATTTATCGGCCTATATGTCTGGTGAAATATCCCCTTGGGATATTATGTTGGAGAACGTGATTTCCAACAAAGTGTCTGATCTGCCCTTACTATGTATGTTATATGTAAGTGATCTATATAATGGTAGAGTTGTGTATGCTCACTAAACGTTTCGCTTACCCGTTATTATTTAACATTTTTCAAGATCGTCATGTACTAATAAGAGAAAGAGACAGGTGTGACTGCAGGCGACATTCTCATGAAGTTTTATGAATTACTAAATTATATTTTAAACCTGAGATGTTTTTTGCTCCCGCAATGTTTTTAGAAATATTGTTTTATAAAAGTGGTTGAATGTTTTTGAAAAACTTTAATTATATTTTTAAAAGGGTAACGACCGACTTTACATTGTTTATATATATATTTTTTAAAAAATTTGGGCCGTTACAAAATAGCTCTAAAACTTATGACTTATGTGCTGTTTGTTTTTGCGTGACCACTTCTGTCTGCGCCGTGTAGACCATGCACAAATATATGCCCTCGTAGATTGTTTATTTTTTGGAAGTGCACAGACCTAAAAACGTTTGCGCAAGGTCTTCTTTGCGCAGACATGGAACGATATCTTCTAAGGTCTTCACAAGTCCTTTAAACCTAAAAAAAACATACACTTTCTTTTTTCTTTTCTTTCAGGGCCTCCGACATCCATCGACACCTCCTCTGGTTTTCTTCAACCTCCCATCTCCTTCTCGTGCTACTGTCACCCATACAAAAACCACCATCTTTCTCCGGTTCGATCACACCACCAGACGCACTCCAAAGTAGTGCCAATTTTTCCCCTGAAAACGAAAATAGGTTTGCACTTTTGTAATCTCCTCCAACGAATCCCACCTCCGAACAGCTTCGCCAACGTGGTTTCTAGGGGTTGGATGTTCTTATAAAATGATTACTGCATTTTAATTGTTTGTGAAAGAGTGATTTCGAGATAAGACTCTAACTTTCTGATTATATAGTTTGAAACTAATTATTCACAATAACTCACAAGAATCACTTTATGAACAGTGAAACACACATCCACATACTCATGGCTTCAGTTAAGTAGATGATTAACATGTAGAAGACACTGGAATGTTCTTACTTTTTCCTGTTCATTGAATTCAATTGTAACAGAGGAGGAGAATGTCTACACCTGCAAGGAAGAGGCTAATAATGGGACTATAAGAGGTTGCAGCAGATCCTCCATTTGATATCAGTGACGTACATATAGATAACACTATAATACTATGTAATGTTGTCATTTTTGGGTATGTGGGAGTGTAAATTCATCTCTCTCTCTCTCTCTCTCTCTCTCTCTCTTTAACATCATATGATATTTTTTTTTCTTGAAAACAAATGATAATTCCTTGATGACTTCTATTTTCTTTGCACACCGGATGGCACTCCTTGGGATGGAGGTAAGTTTGGACTTCATATTTCACAAAATACTAAGGTGCTAGTTTGTGTAAATGGGATGTAATTTTTTTTTTCTGATGTGATTCTATATGCTTGAAAATGGTATATTATAATTGGTTATAATTTATGTAAATACTGAGATTGTGAAATGGCAGCTTATCATCTTTTTGAAATGGAACCAATGAACACTAGTAATTATAATGCTTTGTGTAGCTTGTAGGATTCTTGTGGTTTGTATGCTAATTTTCTCATTGTAGCTTTGGATCTTATGTAATGATTGTCCCTTCTGCTCTTCCTCGAAAATGATTATAGCCCTCTTCAACTGGTTCAATTGTTTGTTGTAATATTCATTTGACAAAAACATTCACCATAATTGATGTAATTCTTTCTCCAAGTATGTGTAAAAAAGTTCTAGTTAAATCAAGGGAAAATGACTTATCAATGTAATTAACTTTTCGGTATGTTTACATCTGGATAACTATCTTTTGTTTGTACACATCTAGGTAACAAACTTGTTGGAAGTGTTCACATATGACCATTATGACCTGCTGTAGCAGGTTACATCCTAGATGTGAACACTTTTGACAAGTTCGTTACCTAGATGTGTACAAAAAAAGTAGTTACCCAAATATGAACAAAACGAAAAGTAAGAGTAAATTACACGAATGGTCCCTGTGGTTTGAGGGAGTTTGTGTTTTTGGTCCCTAACTTATATTTTTAACTCGGATGGTCCCTAATGTTTATTTTTGTTGCACGTTTGGTCCCTGTCTTACCTAAAAAGACTATTGTGCCCTTATTAATTTATCTTTTAATTAATTTTCTTATTTATGTATTTATTTTTTATATATTTTAAAAAATTAATAGACCCCACATATCTGTATCTCCTCACCGTAAATCTGAAACCACATTTTAGAAATTTAATTTGGGTCTCACCGGTCACCATCCTGTCTCTCATCCTCCTCAACTTCTATTTCTTTTCCATCTTTAGTGACATCGACGTTTTCACCATGCTTCTTTTTTTGGTCATTCAACTCTAGCGAACCAACACCATAACCCACTGTCTCTTCATCTTTAGTGGGTTCACTAGGTTGTGGTGTTAATTCGACGGATTTGAAGGACCGAAAAAATAAGGGATGATGAAGACGTCGATATCACCAAAGATGGAAAATAAATAGAAGTTGAGGAGGATGAGAAATGTGATGGTGAGGAGATACATATATGTAGGGTCTATTAATTTTTTTAAATATATAAAGAATAAATACATATATAAGAAAATTAATTAAAAATTTTAATTAATAAGGGCACAATAGTCTTTTTAGGTAAGACAGAGACCAAACTCATAACAAAAATAAACAGTAGGGATTATCCGAGTTAAAAAAATAAATTAATTAAAAAATAAACAGTAGTAATCATCCGAGGAGATACATATATGTGGGGTCTATTAATTTTTTTTAATATATAAAAAATAAATACATAAATAAGAAAATTAATTAAAAAATAAATTAATAAGGGCACAATAGTCTTTTTAGGTACGACAGAGACCAAACGCGCAACAAAAATAAATAGTAGGGACCATCCGAGTTAAAAAAATAAGTTAGGGACCAAAAACACAAATTCCTCCAAACCACAGGGACCATTCTTGTAATTTACTCTTACTTTTCGTTTTTTTTCATATTTGGATAACTATTTTTTGTACACATCTAGGTAACGAACTTGTCAAAAGTGTTCACATCTAGGATGTAACCTGCTACAACAGGTCATAATGGTCATATGTGAACACTTCCAACAAGTTTGTTACCTAGATGTGTACAAAAAAAAGATAGTTACCCAGATGTGAACATACCGGAAAGTTAATTACCTTGATAAGTCATTTTCCCTTAAATCAATGGTTTTACTGTACACATGCTTGGTTTATTTTTAATACAACCCAACAATAGCAATAATGTTTTAATAAGAAAATTTTTGGAGATACAATGTTACGATTGTATAGAATTGTGGTTGTCTGAATTTAATTTTTAAGTATTGTAAAACTATAATTAATGAAATAGACTTTTATCTTTTGGAAAAATTAAAATTTTATATAGATGTTTAGGATTTCATCTAAAAACTCTTTTTTAACTTATTGACTTCTACAGTAAATTAAAAAAATGTTTGATTACCTAATAAGGAACTTTTAAAACAACTTTTGGTTTAGTCTTTGAAAATAAATTTTGAAGAAGTTACAGTTTGTGACTTCTTGGAATGACTTATGACTTATTAGAATAAAAAACAAACAAATGTTAATAAGTTAGCCAAACACTTTTCAACTTATTAACTTATTGACTTTTGCTACTAAAAAACTAATCTAAACACTTTTTTAAAATCTCATTTCATAAATCCTTTTGAGTAAAAGTCTTTTAATTTCAAAATAAAATCCCATACATTCTTATAGTTTATAGACTTTAAAAAACAAACAGTCTACTTGTTACATACTGCAGACGTTTGGTCCACCTCTACCTCTTCTACGCAATATAGTCTACATACTGTAGAATTCACCTCCCATTGTCTTCTCTCTCGTGCGACTTCACCAAGTGCTGCTTTTTCACCCTCGGGCCTCAACTCACAAAAACTAATTCTTTTTAGGGTAAATTACACCATTCGTCCCTCGTGCACATGCCAGAAAGCGTGTTTAGTCCCTATTTTCAAAAATTAACTCGGACCGTCCCTCATTTGGTTAATAGTTGCACGCTACATCCCTCATTAGTTTTAATTTGCTAGCTACATCCCTTGCGAGAACTAAAATGACTATTATGCCCTTTTATATTTCTTTTCCATTTTATTTAATGTTATAATTATTATTTTTTAATTTAAAAATAAAAGAAAAAACAATATGGCCCCATTTCATGCCCCCACCCCAACAAATCATCGGATGAACACCACCTGCGTCTCTCAAACACCATACATCCATCGCCAACTTCCCAATTCAACCCTTCTTCGTCAAACATATACCTTATAACACCTTAAAACCCATCACCAACTTCCTACCTCCTCCTTTTTCGGGTTACATCACCATCGGACACCCTTGTTGCACCCCTGTTCATCATCACAAACCGCAACCAACACCCAATTTAAACCATACCTTCAAAATTGGAAAACCCGCCACAGTCGGAACCACCTTCGTACAACCTTCACCATTCGAACAAGGTATGATAAGAATGAAAATTCTGATTTGCACCAATTGTGTTTAGATTTTTTTGGTTCGATCAGAACCCGCTTCTCATATCTGAATCTCCATCATCTTCGATTTATAAGTTTAGGGTTTAGTTTGGTTTCATTTGCAGGTTCAGGTTTCATTTTTTGAGGTTTGAGTAATGACCGGTGGTGATTGCAGGAGGTGTTGGCAGTCTATGAGACAGAGTGAGAGAGATGACCGATTAAATTCTAAGAAGTAGAAAGGAAATTGGGGAAAGGATAAATCGCAACTTACTTCTCTCTTTTCGATCTTCTAATTTGCTGCAAATTGAGAACAATTAAAACGAGAGGCAACTTAGGGTTAAGTGGAGATATGAGATGGTGGTGGTGATTGTGGTGTTGTTGATGATTCCACCGGCGATGGTGGTGCTGTTGATGATTCCATGTACAGTTCCTTCTTGAGTTCTAGGGTTTGACAGAGGCGATTGGAGGAGGATGAAGATCGACTGGTCCGATTTTGGTTTATCACATTTGGGTGAAGGTGAAGGTGGGGCTGATGGGGCTTCGTCGGCGTTGGGAGTGGCCGAGAATGGGGGACAAAGGTAGAGGAATACGTAGGAGGGGGAAGCGGTGAGGGGTGGTTCATGTATGTTTATTTATTGTTTTTTTTTTTTAATCTAAAAATAATAAACAAATAAGAAGAAAATTAAAAAAGAAATAAATAAGGGCAAAATGGTATTTTTATGTCTAGAGGGACGAAATGTGCAAGTTTTAAACGAATGAGGAACGGTCCGAGTTAATTTTTGAAAATAAAGACTAAACACGCTTTCTGGCATGTACACGAGGGACGAATGGTGTAATTTACCCTTCTTTTTACTTAAAAGTAATTATAAAAGATGTTTGTGAATAAAGAATTATTAAAGAGTTGATTAAAAACAAATCATCTCGCACAAGTCACAACCACAATAAAAGGGGCACAACTTAAAATACATACGTTTTTTTTTTTTTTTTTTTTTTTTTTTTTTTTTTGTTTTGTTTTGTCTAGCAGCATCGTCTTATTCTAAAAAATATTAACAAAACCCTTCAACTGACAACTAACATTATTATTATTATACAACCTATAACATACAACTTTCAACAAATATAACAACAGATGAACAATTTTATTTACAAATATGGGTCGTTTTTGTCTTCATTTCCCAATTCCAATACCATTCAACCAGGTACATAATAATCCATGCGTTCCACAGGCAGATTTAAAACCGATGTTTCCGCCTATAAAAAAAATAAATAATAAAAATAACAAGCAACATAAACATATAAAAAAAACAAATTTGAGGTGATATATTAAAATATATATACCTCTTCAAATGGAACAAAGACAAAAGGTGTTAGGCCTCTTGTATGAGAAATAGCAGGAACATCTGCATTGTGTGTTTCATCATCTTCCCAGCCTTCAACCACTGCAAGAATGTCTCCATCGGGTCCCGTTGGAACCTCATTCTCGTGGACCCCACTTGTCACAATTGATAGAAGATCCATCCGATTGTTTGCCCCTGCTATTGTACCTCGTAACCTTTCCAAACAAAAAACACCTTAAAATTTAAATCTATCTTTCTCATATTCCAATTATACCCTTCAGCTACCATACCTCAATCGGATCCTCCAAATCGTGGGACGCATTCCAGGATACAAAAGAGCCCCTTCCACCTGCAAAACACACACATTCCATTCATATTATATTTATATGCAACAACAAATGATGAAAAAAAAAAAAAATATATTGTGAAGTAAAACCTTATCTTCAGACATTGTGTAGCGCCCACTATGACAAATCTCAGCTTTAGTAGAACGCAATTTCATGAATTTCACAACATCCTTTATTTTCTCAGAAGAATTCTAATCATTTCATAACAGAATAACATGGTCAAATACATACACTACCTAAAATAATATTTTTATAAGAAAACTGGCTAACCTTGTACAAAAACCTTCCAGAAGGATAAAATCTGAGGTATCGATAATAGCATACCTACAAATAAAAAAATAACAAAAAACATAACATTTTATAATATATTTCCATGCTAATTGTGCTTGATTTAAGTAGCAAACATACCACATGAACTGGATTTGTGACTTTCCACTCTGCAACTCCAGCACGAATATACGTGTTCCTACTCACATAGATACCTGCATCAAAAGTCAAAAATCAAAAATCAAAATAAATAAGTTTACAATCTTATTTATTAGTATGCAAATATAATGTTATATGATATGATAGTAGTGCTGAATCAACCAACAAACATTCACAATTTACCATCCATGCGGACTCTTGGCCTTGAAAGCCACATCTTCCTCCATGAGGAATCATAATTGCATTGCATAAGCTTATAGTTTTCCACAACACCAGAGATCTTGAAAGAATTTGATACACATACACATATTTTAGAGTATTATTATCTCAAATGAAAATTTAAAAATGTAGAATAACAAAAATACCTGCCAGGCTTTTAAGCATGCATTGCGCCAAAACACAGGGTTACGAACGGTATTTCTCCATTTTCGACAAACACAGGCTGCTTTTCCCAAATTATATGGAGTCATTCTTGCAAAAATCTACATAAAATTGTTTTACGATTAAATAATCATGGTTTATTATTCATGTACTACTATGTTGTCCAAACAAGATATTACTAAATGGTTAACATTTACATACCTCAAACAGTAGTTCATCTGGCAAGCTTCTATGGATGAGTGACAAATCAACCACTGGTTTATTACATGTGCTACCAAAAGGAGCAACTGGTCTTACATTAACCCCATATAGATCTGTAGTCATTCACATGTAAAAAACAAGTGTGAAAAACTAGGGTTTTTTTTCTTCACTTGAATTATCTTTTAGACAAAACCGCCTACATATGGAAACTTAATTGACATTGATTGATTTTGTTTCCGCCTTGAAGTTAGAAAACCTAAATTGAAACGTAAGGTCCACAATTTTTATGCTAACTAACGAAACGGAAAATTGTCGAGAAAAAGCAAAAACGACTAGGAATAAGCAATCATAACATTATAATGACATGGAACGATGGGACTAAGGTTTAAGGTTTACCAAGCCATGGTCTTCGTGTTATGAAGAACCCTGCCGCCCTTAACTGCGACGCAGATTCGAGTTCAGCGACAATATTCTTAGCAAAATCTGCAATTTGATTAATATCTCTTAATAACAATCATAACACACCAATTTCAAATGTCAGGATGCGTCTTCAATTAAACAGGGTAACCCACGATTTCAATTTTCAAACGAAAGATATTTATGTGTCGTGTCATAAAAATCCTGGTTTCGGTGCAATTATTTGAAAATCTTAGATTATAAGTGTACCTGAAGCCATGATCAATGATGATCTTAAAGTCGATGAAGAAATGAAGCATCGAGTTGGAGAAATTGGAAAGGCTTCGTCATTGGGTATGCAACAGCCTGATATACGGGATTCGTGTGGTTGGTACTTGGTAGACCGACTTCATATATATATCTCAGCGGGTTGACCCGGTTCCAATTGTCGACATGCTCCGTATAATAATACTTTCCTACGTTTCTATAAGGGATATATACACTAAAGTCCCAATATTTTCATCGATTTGACAAAAAAGTCCTAAACTTTATTTTTTTGACAGTAAAGTCCAAATTACCGGCAGTTTTTGACACTTTTACCATTTTTTTCCGGTTAGTCGGTAATTAGGACTTTTTTGTCAAAAAAATAAAGTTTAGGACTTTCTTGTCAAATCGTCAATTAGGACTTTACTGTAAAAAAAATAAAGTTTAGGACATTCTTGTCAAATCGTTGAAAATATTGGGACTTTAGTGTATTTTCGTAACCCAAAAACTTTTAATTGTGACTTTTGTTGCAGCACCACTGTTTTTCTTACCATCATCATTTTTACACTGACACAATCACGATCAGGAGAAACATATGCAAAAGAGAGAGCGAGAAAGGGTGAAAAGACTTGTAAAACTTTATTCTTGCTTCGCCGTCAAATCTTGAACTATAAAGTGGGGACAAATTATACAAACATAAACAACACATGCCTAGTCAAAAAGGTGTGAATGTGGAGAAGGGAAAGAAAGGCAATTTCGTTTTTTTTTCGGTTTCTTATTTCTCCATTTTTGGGACTGCAAAAAGCCAACACAACCGTTGTTCTTTCTTTCTTTCTTTCTTGATTATCTCCTTTTTTTTTCAAAATCGGTTTGTTGAGATTAAAAAACGATTTAACAAGAAGCAAACATTAATGATTTCAATAGGATCTACCTGACTAGAGAAGATTTCAATAACTCTTATGTTTAAAGAGTATCATACCATTAAATTTCTAACAAAAAAAATGGATATATATAAACTAAAGTCCCAATATTTTCAACGATTTGACAAAAAGTCCTAAACTTTATTTTTTTGACAGTAAAGTCCTAATTAACAATTTGACAAGAAAGTCCTAAATTTTTTTTTTGTCACAAAAAAGTCCTAATTAC
The DNA here is from genome assembly GCF_052849685.1 of Lactuca virosa. Taxonomy (NCBI): domain Eukaryota; kingdom Viridiplantae; phylum Streptophyta; class Magnoliopsida; order Asterales; family Asteraceae; genus Lactuca; species Lactuca virosa. Next base: position 263,409,929 of record NC_136431.1, read on the forward strand.
CGGCTAACCGGAAAAAAAGTGTAAAAGTGTCAAAAACTGCCGGTAATTTGGACTTCACTGTCAAAAAAATAAAGTTTAGGACTTTTTTTGTCAAATCAATGAAAATATTGGGACTTTAGTGTATATATCCCTTTCTATAAACAATAAACTTTCTTTCAATAGAAATAGATAGGGCAATCTATACGTTATTTGATTTAATTTATCGACTTCAATTGACTGTTTTATATTGAGGGGTGCCGGAATATGTTAGTAAGTTTATTATATCTTATTCTAATTTTATAAAAGTATCACAAACACAAGACGTGTATGTTAATCATTCACAAAAAAAAATCTATTTTAAGTAATAAAATAGTTGTATTTGTAAACTCTTTCAATTTGTTAATTTGAATAATGAATTTATTAAAATCTAATGAATTCATACACACATATATATATATATATATATATATATATATATATATATATATATATATATATATATATATATATATATATATATATATATATATATATATAGGAGTAGATCAAATGAGAACGCCTAAAAGGTTGAGAACGCGAGAACAAATCTGGACCATCTAAATACTAAGATCTATGGTTAATATTAAACGGGCGATTTATGAAAAACTCTAAAACTACTGGCATTTAAGTGTAACTTTTAAATGGTCAGAAGGGTATTATAGGAATTGCAACTTACCTATTTCTTATAATTTCTCACCCTCTCACCTCTCTCTCACCTCTTACCTTTCTAATTCTCGTATCTATATCCTCTCTATATCTCTCTCTAGGGTTTCATAAGACGCATCGACTGAACAATTGACATTCACTCCCCATTTCCCCTTTATACGCATCATCGCTTCCATCGCCGAAGATCCCATCGGCTGGACGACTTCTACTCACCGGCGGACGGCATCATCTACTCACCAGCGCAAGGCAGCGAACAGTGGCATACCCCAACGATGAATTTCGTTCTTCATCGTCATCGTCGCATACAGAGTGAGACTTACAGCCGACGACTCTTTTTCTTAACCTTGTTGGCAATCTGGTGAACTCGACCGCTACTCATCGGCGGTAGCAAGCAGCGGTACACTACCAGACTTCGATCCTCCACTCCGAAGCAGCAGGGTAGCGACGAAGTACTCTGAATCAGGTAACATTATGTTTTTTTTCCTTGCAAATGTTGTTCGAAATCCACCTCTTCTCTTGATTTGAGACTTACAATGCTATATACTATTCGAATCTATACATGGAATCTGTTTGTGCAGGCTATGTGAATCTATCGATAAATATTCAGTTGTAATCTTATATGAATAAAATGTCAGATATCTCATTTGCAGTTAATCATCAATGAATACTCCATGAGGCTGGTCCGAGAGGAGCAAGGCAAGCAGCCACAACAATGCAGGTTAAGGGAAAAAGCCAAGGGGTTGCTGCCTCTTTTGATTTCATCAGAAACACAACCCCATCCTGGTGGTTATTCTTGGCATGTAACGAAGAAGAAGAAAGGGAAAAAAGGAGCAGAATTCAGTTCATCAATTTCAACAGCAAAAAGTGGGTTCAATGGAGGTTTTTTGGGTCTTGATTTACTCGAAATTCAACAACTAACGATGACTAGAAAGGTAATTTCTTGTAGTTGTTCTTGGTCTTTGATTTCACCAGCAAATTAAGCATTAAAAGGGTACTTTTGGTGTGGTAATACTTGATAAAAAGGAATGAGAAAATAGATGAATTGAGGGCTGAAACGAAATGGCAACAACTATTTTCTTATATTCATTTGTGAATATCAGTATATTTATGTGTGAATTTATGTTTGAATGACTGTATTTATTTATGAATAGCAGGGTATTCATGTGTGATGAATAAGTGTATTTATTTATGATCAGGGGTATTCTTTTTACACTATTTTTATTTTGTATTTATTTATGAATAGCAGTGTATTTATTTGTGAATATCAGTGTATTTATGTGTGAATGACTATATAATTATACATAATTGTTTCTTTAACATTTTTGCAGATACAATGAATAAACATGTATATAGTGGGACGTGGGAGATTTACCAAATGAAACACCGATACCAATACCTCTTTCGGAAGGAGCGCAAATGTGTTTTATTCATTTATGATTGTAATTGTATTACTAGTTTCTGTGTCAAAAATATATATATATTGTAACTTATTCATTTACTATTATAATTATATTCTTATATGAATAGAAATATGTTTTATTTATTTATATATTAGTACCATTTTAGTTGATTTTATAATCTTTTTTCGGGTTTTATTTATTTATGATTTTACAAGTGTATTCATAAATACAGCTGAGTTAATTCATTTATAATTTACAATTTTATTCATTTGAAAATGAAATGTATAAATCATTATTTATGAAGATATTTGTTTAAAAAAAATAAATAAGGCAAACCGATAAATTATTCATTCTCTTGATATTTGATTGCTAAAAATGAAACATAAAAATAAAAAATGAACTGAAAAAAAAAACGTTTTCTTAGATAGACATTAAATCATGATTTTATTAATTATTGGTTCATTAAAAGAATAGAATCTAAAAAATGAGATATTTTGGGTAATTGTCATCATAATCACTAAAATTTAGGAAATCATGGTAAAATTCTATTCATGCCCTCATAAAATGATTGGTCTACAACTGTTCTCGCGTTCTCAACCTTTTAGGTGTTCTAATTTGATTCTCTCCCCTATATATATATATATATATATATATATATATATATATATATATATATATATATATATATATAGAGCGTCAGATAATTTTAGTTTCTTCAAAAGAACTTTTTACACAAAAATCAAACGAAAAACATTTATATCATTTATATTTGTTCGGGAAAATATCATGATACTATTATATTTTCATATTTTTATTGAAAAAATCATTGCTTTTTTTTTTAAAGATAAGTTACTATTTTAATTAGAAATAAAAAAATAACTTTAGATCCATATTTAAATTCATAGAAAGATACTATTTTATTTTGCATAAATATTTTCGGCCAATGTTGTCGAGTTCTGGGTCTAAGTAAGATTATTTTTGGGTTTGTAAGATCGGGATCCTAAGATCCCACAAAATAAAACATAATTTTATCTTATAATTTGAAAACATGAAAATTATATCCAAGGTTGTAAAAATCGTTCGGCGGTAGCTCGGGGGTCGACTGACGATAAGCGATTAATCGGACTAGGCGGTGATTAATCGGAGATTAATCGGGGACCCTTAATTATTAATAAAATTATTTAAAAAATAAATATTCCCTAAAAAACTAAGTATTTGAAAATTTAAAATTTTAAAATTTTAAAATTTTGAAAATTTTTGTTTAATATTTTAAAATTTGAAAGTTTAAAATTTTGAAAATTTAAAATTTTGGTGTAATATTTGAAAATTAAATTTTTTTGAATTTTTTTAAAAATTCCCGCCTATGACCGCCGAGACCGCCAAGGCCGACTTTGACCGATTTTGACCAATTTCCGCCAAACACCCTAATCGTAATCGGTTTAAGGCCGCCAAGCGATTAATCGGCCGCCAAGGCCGATTTCTGCAACACTGATTATATCAAATATTTAGTTTTCCGTTCAAAAGGTATAAACACTTCAAAACATTAATCACAACTCACAACACAAAATGATAAACGGTAAATTGGTAAATGGTAAAAGACATAAAATTGTAATTTTTTTCATTTAAAGAAAAAAAAAAGGTAGGATCAGATCGGATCTCGATTCTCTGATCCTACAATCGGATCAGATTGCAATTTTGACAACTTTGATTTCAGAGATTGATTTTGTTTGATCGTCCACTTAAATATTTATATTATATATATGTTATAAAATAAGAAATTTCTAAAAGTAACATGTATAAGAACATAGAAACATATTCTTAAAAATGGAAAAGTTAATATGTAAAATATTCAAAAATATCAATGATTAATCTATAAAATTTTCAAAATGATTCTTTAAAAAAAAAACATAAATAAAAAGTTGGGAAATATTGTGTAAATTGTTTTTTCTTTAATAAAAGATAAACTCATATTAAAAGTTTTAATTTTAAATTGAAAATTATATTACATCACACCCATGCCGCTTTTCTTTTTTCCACTTCTGCTTACTACTCCGCAGCATTGCTTCTCTCTCGTCACGTCGACTCCCTCCCCTGCTCGCGCCCTGTGAAGCCACCGGCTGGAGACCTTCGATAGCCATAGCTACTCCTTCACATTCCACCCAGGTTCAATTTTCTTCCTTTTATTTTCTGCTTTCTTTCTTCCATTTTTTCTTGCTTTCTTTAGAAATCGCCAATCTTCATATCAATTGATAGTTTGATACCGATTTCAAGGTTATCAATTGATGCCGGTATTATTATCAATTGATTTTGGTCGATTTCTTCCTTTTTTTTTCTGCCTTCGATAGCCACAGCTACTTGTTTGCTGCTACTGATTTGCGACTTGTTTGTTGTTCATATATGATATCTGTAAAAAAAGGAATGTGTTTGCTGTTCGTATATGATATCTATGTCTCTTGAATTAGATGTTTGAATATGTGTTCTTAAGGCTTGTATGTATGATGGTTTTTTATCTGAGTTGGGATGGTTGGCCTTGCACGCAAGCTGTTTGATCAAATGCCTGAGAGGGATTTATATAGTACTTTCTTAATATGCATTTTTTCACTTGTTGCACCTCATCTTCCATAGGCTGATCCTTAACATCCATGCCTTTAGTAGTTGAAGATGGGTAAGACAAGAGACTTTGAAAGTGAATAGATTTTTCATTGAGTAAAAGCTTGATGCATTAATTTTATCGCTAATTTCTCCCTCTTAAATCCAGGATGTAGCTGCTGCTGGTAGACATACATGTATATGCAACATGTGGTCTGGATGTCTACCAATGATTTGCAGGAGGAAACTTATAAACAGGACCACAAATGTTCATCTATGTTTTCATCTCATTTCTGCCAATCTATTAACAGGTAATCTCTCTTTTCCTTTTCTAGCTCTTCACTCAATAATAATCCACTACAGGCATCCATAACTTGGATTCTTGTGTGTCCTTGCAGGAAAAAGATATATCAGTCATTCAATTGATTCATCTCTAAAATCCAGTAACAATCGAAACAACAGTAACATTGACACAACGTCATTAGCAAGCAACTTAGCTTGTTTGGTTGAAGAGTCTTCTTTGGTTAATGAAAGGAAACCAAGAACCCGTTTAGAGCTGAAAAGGTTTCTAGAATCCCGCATAAAGAAATCTGTAAAAGATCACTTCAAAGATGGAAAATTTCATAATCTAATTGAGAAAGTAATTGCTAATCCATATACCCTTCAAGATGCTTATGACATTATTAGGGTCAACTCAAACATCAGTTTACTATCAGAATCTGATAATATACACTTTGACTCTCTAGCACAAGAATTATCTTCCGGAAATTTTGATATCAATTCCAATGTCTATTCCATTTCAACAAAAGGAGCAAAAAAAGAAAAACAAAAAGAAAAACTCGTGCTTCCAAATCTCAAATTAACCATCATTCAAGAAGCCATTAGAATAGCTTTAGAAGTTGTTTACAAGCCTCATTATTCCAAGATTTCACACGGGTGTCGAAGTGGAAGAGGACACTCATCAGCTCTGAAGTACATCCGTAAACAAGTCTCCAATTCCAATTGGTGGTTCACGGTGATAGTCAACAAAAAAATTGACAATTCTACCCTTTCTAAGCTCATATCAACAATGGAAACCAAGATCCAAGATCCCAAATTGTATTCTTTGATTCACACCATGTTTGATGTTGGAGTCTTGAATATGGAATTTGGAGGCTTTGCAAAAGGCCATGGTCTTCCACAAGAGGGTTTGCTATCACCAATTTTAATGAATATTTACCTTGACCTCTTTGACCATGAAATTCTTAACTTGTCAATGAAATACGAAGCTCTTGATAGTCAACACGACGGGTCAAAGACAAAGTCAAAGTCAAAGCTACGTGGCTGGTTTAGAAGACAAATGAGTCAACAAAACGAAGGAAATAATACATCAGGAGTTAGGATACATTGTTGTAGATTAATGGATGAAATTCTCATTGTTGTAAAGGGTTCCAAAGAAGTGAGTTTGACTTTAAAGTCAGAGATTGAAAACTTCATTCAGGAATTTCTACACTTAGAAGTCGACAATAAGTCGGATATTTTTCCATGTAATGATCCTCGAGGGGTTAGATTCAGTGGCAATATTGTAAAAAAGACAACGAGAGAAAATCCTGCAGTTAGAGCAGTTCACAAGTTAAAGGAAAAAGTCGAGTTATTTGCATTACAAAAACAAGAAGCATGGGATGAATGTATGATTAGAATCGGGAAAAAATGCTTAGGTCATGGATTCAAGAAAGTCAAAGAATCAGAAATCAAACATCTTGCTGACTGTAATTCAGTTTTGAGCCAGGTGTCACGCTTTCGTAAACCCGGAATGGAAACCGATCATTGGTATAAAGTCTTACTAAAGATCCGTATGCAAGACATGGACTTGAAATATACCGACACCGAAGAATCCATCTTATCAAAGTTAATTACCGAAAACGCCCTTCCCCAAGACCTAAAAGACTCGTTTTACACTTTCCAAAATCACGTTAAAAACTACGTTTCTTCCGAGACCTCATCTGTTCTTACCCTTCTCCCGGAATCGGAATCGGAATCGGTTTCCATTACCGAAGTTCTTGCCCCGATAAAGGCTATAAGAATGTGTCTCCAAAGGTACGGAATCACCAATTCCGAAGGAATCCCACGCGCGTGTCGTATGCTTATTTTACTAGACCACGATCATATAATCGATTGGTTTTCCGGTTTAGTGTCACGTTGGGTTAAATGGTATCATTTATGTGACAATTTCAATGAAGTGAAACATATTATTAGTATACAAATTAGGAAATCTTGCATTCGTACATTGGCTACAAAGTATAGATTACATGAGACTGAAATTGACAAGAAATTTGATTCCGATTTGAGTGGAATCCCGTCAACCGAAGAGATTGAAAATGAGAGATTGGAATGTGATGAGGGATTGATGTATGGGATTCCTTATAGTGGTTTGTGTTTAGTGTCTTTAGCAAGAATTGTGAGTGAATCTAGACCTTGTGGTTGTTTTGTGTTGGGGTGTAGGGTGGATGCACCATGTGTTTATACAATCCATGTAATGCAAAGACAAAAGTTTCCTGTTTGGAAAACGGGATTTTCGACTTGTATTCATCCGAGTATAAACGGGAGGCGAATTGGGTTATGTAAGCAGCATTTGAAGGATTTGTTTATTGGTCGAATATCTCTTCAATCTGTTTCTTTTGGTGCATGGAAATGAATTAGTTCATCCTAATTGTATTTTCAATTTTGTTGTTATTGGGACATTATGCATATGAAAGTTTGTCAAATTATAGCAGTGAAAATTGATTTGTCATATGATTCAATGTAATTGTTATAAGGACATAGATATTTGAAGAGTCAATTCATTATTAATAAGGATGTTGATATATGAAGAGACAATTCACTATTACTAATTCACTATTACTAAGGACATCTCTACAATTCACTATTACTAAATACATCTCTTCAATTTAAAGACAAAAAATAATTTACATAAATGGTCCCTAAAGTTAAAGATAATTTATATAAATGGTCCTTAACGTTAAAGTCATTGTTATTAACAAAATTACATAAACTAATGAACATCATGTTTGAACACATGATGACATTAATAACTCGTGGTCGAATGCATTCAGTCAACAACAAAATTGTCAAAGACGAAGATAATAACTCATAAAATTTAAAATAAAAGACAAAAGACAAAAGACAAAAACAATAATAATTGAAATGGTCTGTAGTACGCCGATGTTTTATAATCGTAGATAAAAAAAATATATGGTTAGTCCGAACCAAAAAATAATACATTATAGTTTGAACGAAAAAGTAACGTATGAATAGTCCAAACGAAAAAAAATAAAAAAATAACACATGGATAGTCGGTACGAGAAAATAATACATGGATAGTCCATGTTAATTATCAAACGACAAGAATTATTACCAAGGGGTTGTTTGTTTTTTAAGAAAACCACTTCTGGCTACGATGTACAACACAAACGCAACAATTGGTCTTTCGCAACTGTTTGTTTTTTTAAAAGACTTCTGACTTAAAAATGGTTGCGTGTGTGTTGCATGGCGTAGCACTGGAAACTCCTCTTAAAACCACTTTCCACTTTACTTTAAATTATATTATTCAACATTGATTTGTTTTAATTTTTTTCAACAATATGTTTATTATTTTAATAATGTTATGAAGGATATTATGAACAATTCAAGTCTATTTTATATAATTTCAAAACCATTAGTGTAAATTTCATATAAATATTTTTTTATGTTACATTGTCTGTAACCAAATATTAATAAACTATAAAGTTAATCACTAAAATTACCAAATTTATTGAAGCTAACCAGAAAAACAATCATCGCCTTCGAAAATTTAACAAAATAAACACGTTATTCGTTAAATTAACAATTTTATTTATTGTTATTTAGCAAGTATTATGTTTAATTATTTTATATAAACATCTTTAAAAATCATATCATCACAAATGATCTTTATATTTAATTTGCATATGATTAAGCTAAATAAAAATTTGATTTAGAATTATTTTTAACTATTGTATAGTTAATTTCAGTTTATTGTAGCAACCTACAGACGGTAAAAAACAAACAAACTTCTTATTACATGTTTCAACCGTTTGGTCAACATCTTCTTGTTTGATTTAAACCAAAATGATTTTATTTAAATCAAATCAGTAGATTTTAGTATTTAAGTCGAATCAAAGGGTATGTACAACAACATCTGATATGAACGGCCAAAAAATATCATATGAAGAAGGTATAAAGATTTATATCAAATCAATGATAGCAATCAAGGTTATAAAAAACTCACCATAACATGTCATGGTTCTAAGGTTTATATCTGTCATCATGCTTTAACAAAATACCATCTTAGATCATATATGTATATACTACATAAAAATGAATTATATTAGAATATATATATATATATATATATATATATATATAATTATAAATTATATACAAAATTATCGTGTTAAGTCACACTTTACAAACAACATGACTGATTATCGTAAAAGGTTGAGGCTTAATATTGTTGTTAAGTCACGTTTAATGTTATTTAGAACATTGATAACAATATAACATGAAAAGTCATTTCATTTTGTTTCTCAAAAGTCAATGAATTTGTTTTTGAAATAAAACATATGCGACCAGATTACTTTCATCGGAACAATCAAAAAATGACTAAAATCACTTTCCATGACAGACTTCTTGGTTTCCTTATTCTTTTTTTATATATTTTAGCAAATAAAGGCTTAATTTGCACCAAATATAGTTAGAAAAACTACACTTGTAACCCTAGAAGAAATGAATAACTTGACTCTAATTATTAGAATATATCTAAGGACCCATTTGTTATGCACTACATATTATAACAAAACACATTAAACTACACTTGTCATGCATTAGACTTAGACTTGGATTGACATTAATGTTAATGAGGCAGAAAGTGAAAGTTTTTAACACCCAAAAAAGTTGGAACATTGCACAACAGAGACTCATTTTCAATCTAAATGAGTCTATCATCGATACAAAAGACATAAATACCCTCATAAAAAATAACCCCTAATCAAGAAATTTAAGTATGAAATATCTATGATGCTCAAACATATAATGACTTCAATTTTGAAAAAAAAAAAACAATATAAGAGTCTAAAGAGGTAGAGTCTAAAAACCTTTCAATAAACTCACATTTTCACTAAACACAATTTAATCCACAATTATTACACACTAAATATGTTCTTACTTCTTACCCTTGATGACTTTCACCTTGAACTCCATTCTTACTCCTCAAAAACAGCTTTTCAAAACTGTTGTTACTTTTAGAATGACCAGATGAAGTTGAAGAAGAAGAAGAAGAAGATCCTGGTGACTCATCATCCATTGAAGGACTGCAATTGCTTTCATCTTCTTTTGCAGGAAGTAAAGTCTTTTTAGGCATAAAAGTATCATTTGAATGCAATTTCCATAGCTCAACTCCAGTTTTTGTGACAGATGATCCATTAGAAAAACCAGGGAGATTTGCAGTGTCAATCAAAAAGTCTTCAAGTGTCGCTAAAGATTCCAACTGTCGTGCAAGTGATGATATTGTTTTTTGGCATTCAGATAGTCTATCAGCTGCTGCTACTTCAAGATCCTGTAAAAAAAGAATCTTTTTTGTAAGTTTTATATAACTTGCCATCAACCAACTTCAAGAACATGCAAAAAAAAGTTTTCTTTTAGATATAATTTATCATCAACCAAGTTGTAGATAATGTAAAACAAATATAACTTGTAAACAACCAACTTCAAGATCATGTAAAAAAACAACTTTTACTTATTTTCAATATAATTGGCCATTAAACAACTTCAAGATGATGTATAAAAAACATCTTTATCCTATTTTCAATATAATTTGTCATCAAATAATTTCAAGATCATGTAAAAAAGGCATCTTTTTCTTATTTTTAAGATAATTTGTCATCAACCTCTTTCAAGATCATGTAAAAAAAACATCTCTTATCTTCAATATAATTTGTCACCAATAAACTTCAAGACCATGTAAAAAAAGCATCTCTTATTTACAATATAATCTGTCACCAATTAACTTCAAGATCATGTAAAAAAACATCTCTTACTTAAAGAGAAAAAGAAACAGGCATAAGAAAGCTTACTTGTTTCACTTTTAATTCACCATTTGAAATGGCAGATTGCTGAAGCTTAAACTCCTCACTTTTCTTCATAACTTCCTTCTCTAATCTCTGACATTTAATTGTCATTTCAGATGACAAAATTCTTTCCTTTTTAATATCTTCCTTAATTGAATCATTTTCTGAAGACATGATTCGGGTCTCCATTTCCACATCAACAAGTCTAGATTCAACCGACTTCTTTGACTCATTCACCATCATCAGCTCCTTTTGCAGGTCAACCATTTGACTTTTTGTTTCATCAAGAGTTTCTTTACTTGCATTCAAAGCATTCTCAAGTTCACCTTTTTCAGCCTCTAACTCTTCTAATTTCTCTTCCAATTCACACACCCTCATTCTCAATACTTCAACTTCACTTTTCATATCTTCAGTTTCAGAATTGCAACGCGATGTTTCATTCTGAGCCTCTGATAAAGAAGCAATTCGCTCCATTTCCAAGAAATCATCCATAATATTACTAATTTCAACGCTTTTTGCCACAGATTTTCCACTTTTGAATTGATCCAGCTCAGCAATGAGTGCCAATGCCCATGAATCATCACTTTCATTATGCTCAGATTTGTTGACTTTGAATGAGTCAACATCTAACTTTTCTGATCTGTCTGATTGACTGTCTGTGAGAGAGTCAACATAAAAAGAAGAAATCGAAACAGCTTTATGATTATTATTATTATCATTAACAGAAGGTAATTTTCGAGTCAATGAAGTCAACTTCCTGCATTCTGCTTCAAGTTTTGCCACTTTCTTTATGCTTTCTAGCTGCTGTTTACTAGCAGTTTCTGCTGCTTGTGTGCTCAAATCCCTTTCTATGGTCCGGATTTCTAGCTCTTCTGATTGGATGATGATCTCAGACTTTAGGGCAGAATTCTCTTTCTCTAAAGTTTCAAGCTTTAGGATGATTTTTGGGTCAACAGGGGAGTATTCGGATTTGTTGACCTGTGATTTTGCTTTGAGATTACAAATTTGCATTTCAAGATTCTTTTTTGTTAGTTCCCATTCGTGTTTTTTCTCCTCTAAAGCCTCGTTGATCCTTTGTTCTTGCTCTTCTCTTGCTTGCCTTAATTGTTTCACACATTCTTTAAGAGCACCATCAAGATGATTTGTTCGAACCTCAAGAGCTAAATTTTGCTGCAAAGCTGCTTCAAGTTGTTGTTTTAATGTTGTAACTTCATTTTCTGCTTTTTCCCAACCTAAAATTATTCATAAATTAGCATAACAAGTTAAGATAAGTGAATATATACATCGATTCATAGGCATAGCCACATAAGTTTAGTATGTAGACATTAATTAATACCTGCAACAGCTTCTTCTGCAACTTTGGCATGTTGTTTGACTAAATCTTCTTTAGCACCAACATTAACAAGAGCAGCAGATAGCTTTTCTGTCAGATTTTTGAAACTGTCATTAGTCTCTGTGTTGGGGGTTGAAACTCTTGAGGTGACTTCAGATGATTGTGATTTCTGTAAGCTGTCATGGTCCACCTGAAAATGGAGATGATAAAATGAAGCAAAACCATTCGATTGTGTAAATGGTAGATGGATTTGAAGGGTTTCTTTACCTTTTCATCGGAGTTACTCTCGGAATGTGAAGATATTGAAGTGGAACTTTCTGTCTCACCAGGACTCCGGTCAGAGGACTTCCGCTTCCACCAACTCTTCTTCTCCATCTCACTCGACCTCTAAATTTCAAACCAGAATCGCATTTGCTTCTGCACTACTAGAATCACGGGTATATTCCGATTACCAGAAGTAGTGAATACAGCTTTTAAAACGAGTAAGATCTAACCTAACATAAACAAATCGCTTGTAACTTGTAATGAAAGCAAATATCAGATTAAGAGATTGGAAAGAGAAAAACGAATCTCTAATTCAAAATCAACTATACAGAGTAAGTATAGATCAGATTTATCAATCAATTAATCAATAGAACAGTGTTTAGTAACAAGGAAAGGGGGATTTAGCTGAAAATCATGAAATACCCAATCCGCGAACGTTTAACCGATGGTCAAACGGAAGAAGAAGGAACTGTGCTTCTAAAGTTACGAAAAGTACCCAAAAAATAAACTAAATTCTCCGAGTATCATCTTATTATATCTGGGTAATTCGTTGAAGTTAATTTAAGAAGAAGAAGAAGGATTGAAGGCAACACCATAGATTTACCCTATAGAATAAGAAAACAATAAGAAATTGAGAAGAAAACAAATCTGAATCGATATAATACCTTTGACCGGAGACCAGATAAATTGAAACTAATGTCGAAGCTTGAAACCCAATAGGAAGCAGCAGTGCAAAGATCTGAGGAATGTCAGAGGCTCAGAGCAATATCTGATGTAAAGAAAACAACCCCACAAGTTTGACAGAATAATTAATGGTTTCTATTTTATGAAGGTTGTGGTACTAGCTAGTGCTACCATGGCAGGTATAACATGAGCTAAAGACAGGGAGCATGTGATGGTGAGTGAGTATCGAGAGAGACTTTATGAAACCCTATTTTTATAGAAAAAATATAATCAATTTCAAATGTTTAAGTTTTGAAATGAAGATAGCGACTTCATTCCCGCCCATGGGTGTTGAAATTGAGCATTTAAGCTACCATTTTTGGTGTTAGTTGCAGTGCAGACGCTCCCACCTGTGTTTCGGGCTTTTGGGCTCATATTGTCTGACATTTAAGACATAGGATTCGTTTCAGCTCCACCATCAACTATGGAGTTTGACCTTAGTCAAATATCCATTTTTTATTAATAAATAATAATTTAACACAACTTACATTTAAAATAATAACTATTATTATTTTTTAAGTGGAGGATAATGCATACGAAATCCTTCGGATGCATGTATACAAAAGGGGGACCATGGGTGGAGTGTGAGGTGGTGAAATGTTTATGTGAATAGTACAATGAAGTCCTTTTAACACAACAAATTGAATTTTATTATCAATTTAATAATTTATGTAGTCATATTTTAGTAAATTATCAAGTTTATATAACAAATTTATGTGTTCATAGATTGGTAAAAATTGGATAAGAAATCAAAATATTAGTAAGGTGCTGTTTATTTTTTGGAAAAAACCTTTTCAGACCTCTTATTGCTGCGCGGCGCAACACTTTTCATCTCGCAGCTGTTTGTTTTTTAGAAGTCTTCGGATTAAAAAACCTTTGCGCGTGCTCTTCTTGGCGCAGCACTTGTTTTGTCTCTTCCTACCTCTTCCAACCTCTTCTTCTTCTTTTTTTTCTTGATAAAATATTGATTATATATTATTGAAATCTTATTTCACAATTTTTTTTTCGTTTTTTTTTTTGTTTATTCTTGTTGATTTTTTTTCTTTTTTTTATATTGAATAATAATAATTTGTTGATGAAATATCATTATTTTATGCTAAAATATCTTTATTTTTTGTTAAAATATCATTATTTTTTGCTGAAATATCATAAATTATTGCCGAAATGTCATACATTATTAAATTTTCGGTATTAAAAAACCATATTCGGATTATAAAATCAGTTTATTTTAATTTTTTAATATCTGCAACAGTATGCAGATGTTAAAAAAATAAACACGCTTCTTATTACAGTTTGCAGCCGTTTGGTCCACCTCTTCTACTGCAGAGGGCTGCAGAGGTGGTCCGCAGACTTTATGGATTTTTGCTTCAAAAAAACAAACAGCACCTAAATGAATTAGTAAGTAATTCACTTTGTTATATAAATTGCTAAAAACATACACCTTTGTTATATATATATATATATATATATATATATATATATATATATATATATATATATATATATATATATATAAATGTAAAAAATCTACTAGCGGTTTTTTTTCCTTTAAAAAATGTAAAGTATTATTACCATTTGAATAAAATGTCAAGTTTGTTAGATTAGATAATCATGAACAAAGATAATATATATATATATATATATATATATATATATATATATATATATATATATATAAAGAGTGAGAGACAATTTTGCAAGATTTGAAAATTTAATAAATTTTCAAAATTAAATTTAAAATTTAAAATATCATGGAATAAGACTTTTGACCATACAAGTTGAACATAAATCATCCAATTTTCCTACTCCCACTATCTCCACCAAACATATCTCAACGTTTACATAGAAATGAAAGAAACCAATGTCAAGAAAATAGAGCAAAAGACTCAAACGCCCTCCACATCTCGAAAGTTTGCCTCAAAATTCTTGAAAACGAGTCATGTCATGTGTTTTCATAGTAATGTATTAAGAAAATGTTGGGACACCACTCATTAAATACGATATATCAACCATATGCAACAATCACCAAAATTTAGCAACATTTTTTTTTAAATCCTTGAAAAGGTAAAACCTAACCTATATATTCAAATCTAACTCCCACCCCACCAACACAAATTCTCAACATATCCTCCAAAGTCTGAATCGTCTGTATAGCTAGTTTCCATTGGGATCGTCTTGTGGATTAACACGCAATGTTGTTCCATCAGACAAAACCTCAAACACAGATCTTAGAATCTCCTCGGGCATTTGCATTTGTTCTCCTCCAACATTCACTCCTACTCTTATTCCTGGCTCACTGGAATTGGAATTGGAATTGGGAAATGGATTTCCCATTCCACCCTGAGCCATGTTCCTAAACATGTTTGCCATGTCAAAAGGTTGACCATTCACATTCACATTAAATGGCATGGATGGAAAAGGTGGAATTGGCACACTCCCCCTTGCAAAACCACCACCACCAGAATTATCTTCATTTGAATGACTTGTTGAATTTGAATTCTGTTTTTTTATAAAATAAAACTTACAATCAAACTCACGTTTCTCAAAAAATGTAATTTTCTTTTTCTATTTTATTTTTTTTCATACCTGACCACGATTGGCTCTTTGTTCTTCTTCTCTGAGTTTCTGTTCTGCTGCCTGAAAATATCAACAGTGAAATAAATATTATATGAGAATGTTGAAAAAAACATCACACAAAATAAAAAAAAAATGAACTCACCTGAATATTTCCTCTTACAGATTCATTATTTGGATCCAATTGCAAAGCTGCATCAAGCCCAAAATAAATAAGGCATTTTTCTTTCTTATTAAGGCATTTACTTTATAATTACAAACCTTTTAGAAATCCTTTATCAATAGCATCCCTGTAGTTCCCTTGAGCATAATAAGCAAACCCTAAACGACTATAAGCCTTGCTGTAATTTGGATCAATTTCAATTGCTTTATAGCAATCATGAATTGCTTCTGTATGCTGGTTCGTTTGGGTGTAAGCTGCTGCCCTGGTTTTATATTTAAAAAAAAAAAAAAAAGTTTTTATAATCCCAAAAACTTAATATGTAAACTCCAATTATTATAGTAAAGTAAATAAATCACCTGTTGCAATAATAAACAGCATTATCATCACAAAGTGCTATAGCAATGGTGTAAAGCTCAATTGCACCAGAATACAACTTTGATTGCATAGCCTTGTTACCTATGCATAAATAAATAAATATCCAGTCAGCATTTATATATATATATGATTAAAAGTAATAGTGATAATAAGGTTTGAGTAAAACTTTACCTTGTAATTTGAAGGTATCAGCTAATTTTTTAAGATCAAATTCTTCAGATCCAGAATTTTTCATTTCCTTGTATCAAACAAGTGTCAGAAAATGAACATGATATTGAGATGAGAAAAAAGATTTGATTTTTTTTTTTAAGTTAATATATTATTATATACCGTTAAAGCATTATGAAACAAATGTGTAGCTCTATCGAGTGCTTGTTCATCATCTCCATTTGGTGTAGTCCCAAAATAATGAACCTTTTCAAGTGAGCTAAAGAATTGACCAAAAAGTTCATCCTCACGTTCACGTACACCTAACAATAATGCAATATGAATTAAGTTATGGAGTAAGCCTATAAAAAGATCTACATAAAGATAAACGTAAAAAAAAATAGATGTTTTTTTTTCCCAAAAAAGAAATGAAATAGATGATGTTAAGCTAATGTTTGTTTCCTATGGTGATTGCTTATAGATACCTCATAGATATCAAGTACTTCCATAATATCATTCAATTTTACCCTAAATTATCATCTTGTATCACATAATTGCAGGTCTACATAAATGCAAAATATAAGGTATGCACATAACTCAAAAATATATATATTAAAAAATAAACAGAGGATTTACCTATGGTTCCAGTATCCCCTTTGTTGGTGTCATTCTACATAAGAAGTAAAGCATCAAAAAGGGAAAAAAAATGAATATCCATCACCACTTAATAATAGTTTTAAAGTATAAAGACATTAAAAAAAGATCATTAAAGCAGCATCAAAAGCATTTGGCAACCAAACACAAACTTATATATAATATTCCAAACTTATAATTAGTTCATAAGTTGTAACATGCTTATGTAACTCATACATTTTTTTTTATTTAACAATAGTGGTGGTGATAACATTAAAAACAATCAATACATAATCAACTAATTTAACAAGCAAATTTGTGATCATGAAAAAAGAATGAAGTTATAAACCAAAAAGATTCATCCTTTTATGGATCCCAACAGAACAGGCACATATAATGCATAACACTAGTGAAAGATCATAGGGAGAAGACAAAACATGAATACCAGAGATTGTGATGTCCCAGGAATTTTAGTATCCACATTATTATTTGTGCACGATGTATGGGATGTATCTGCTTGAGGTTCCTCATGGTTTTTATCTGACTTAATCTCATTCTTTCCTGTTTGTGATTTGAAAATCTCAATGAGAGAATCAGATTTTGGCAGACTAGAAGTAGAGGATGAATCAATCTTGAAGACCTCAGATAAGCAGTCCTTTGCAACCTCAAGACTTTCAGCATCACTATCGGAGGTAGGTTCAACTGTAAAACAGGTTTTGGTGGAACTGTCAATAAGAGCAAGAAGCCACACAAATGTTCAAGCATAAAAATGGCAGAATATATAAAATTTTGCGCAGGTCACCAATAATATCTCTGCGTGAAAAAATATGGAGTCGATGATCTCTTCCTTTGTAGGAGACCAAGCTCTTACAATTATGCGCACAATATCAAACTAATGTCATCTCAACAAGCATGTAAGCCTCAATTGATATAGAAACCCTAATTCCCCTAATGTCCAATGCTCTACAGTTATCATCAATCAACAGAAGATGGTAAACCTAATAACGATCTTTTATCTGAATGGCATCCCAACAGGGAAATTGAACTAAACGTCAAAAGGATATCAGTATTTAGCATCAGTATCTCCAGTTCTATCGAGAACGATTGAAATATATATACACCCGAAAAATGCATAAACATAAACACAGAAAGATACAATAGATAATCGCGTATAAGAAAATAGAGCCAGGGACAGGTAGAGCAAAGGAGCTAACCAGAATTGAGGAAATCGAGGAAAGATAGGACGATGCGACGAAGAAGAGGAGAATCCGGCTTCAAGTTCGTCATTGAAAATCGTCGCCTGTAGCAGTAAGGTGAAGAAGCAAACGAGTCGAATATTGAGAGTGTTTGGTTCCCTTGTGGAGATGTTCACGTTTGGGTCAGGAAAAACGTGATGTTCCACTTTGTATTATTGTTTACTTATGATCGAATCACCATCTAAAACCATAGTAATAGGTTTCATATTGTCTCATTTCCAAGATAAGAGAACATTCTTGAACACAAAAAATACAAAAGGAAATGTGAGAAAAAAGTGTCTAAAATTCTTTATTAAAAACTTATGGGTTAATTCAGGGGAAAATACCGTTAATAGACAAAAAAAAGGGGTCCAATTTCAAAATTTAGTCATAAAAAATGACTTTTCCACTTATAGACACGCATTCCGCGGAGGACCCTCTGCGGACTTCCGCGGATCGATTTTACCTCCGCGGAGAGGGGTATTTTTGTCATTTGCCCATCTTCTTTTTGACAAAATTGGACCCTCCTCTTTGGTCCCCCCACTGGTCCCCCGATTCCTCTTTCATTGGCGGAGCTTTATTAGGGCTAGGGGGGCTGTGGCCCCCCTGAATTTTTTGTTATAAATAGTCCTTTTAGTTTCATTTTATACATTTTAGGCCCAAAACTATAAAATTTTGGCTGTGGCCCCCCTGCTTACCAATTTTTATACATATTATATTCCCCCCCCCCAAATCAATCGTTGAAGCTCCGCCCCTGTCCTCTTTGACAAAGACGGTTCTCCGCATCGACCTACCACCATAGATTCCGGCGACACCGACAGCAACCCGGCGACCACGACAGCAAACGACGTCATTTTCCGACGTCCAAACCGGCGACCACGACTTCGATTACGAACTGTCATTCCGGCAGTAATGGAGGACAATCTCCCCAATATTTTGAGCGACGGTTTAGGCTCCCGGGTATTTCTCACATTCCTTTCTTTGGATTAATGTAGTATATGTATGAAATTTGTTGAAAACCGATTATATTACACTGAATAAATAGGCAAAATTAAAAAAATTTAGATAGGAAAAAATGGAGTTTGCCAGGTGGGTTCCGGAAATGGTGATGATCCATTCCGCGGAGGTGTATGTTACTCCGCGGAGGGTTATATCAGTCCGCATAGGACCCTCCGCGGAGTGAAGTATTTTCTCCACGAAATATAAAAGCGAGTCTCCGCGGAGGTTTTGGTCTATCCGCAGAGGCTTCTCCGCGGAATGACCTATAGCCTCCGCAGAATGACCTTAAACATAATTTCCTAATTTATTTTTTATGTCCTTTTATATTATATTAAATTAAATCTTATGTTTTGCAGCACTTAGATCTCAATCAAAAAGCGGATTTAACTTTAAAATGTATGGTGGGTACTATCATTAAAGACTATTTTCCGCGGCTAAAACAATCACAACGACAATTATTCAAAGCTTCGCCGTTTGGAATATTCTTAGGAATGCATATCCCACATGGTGATCCGTTACTTGTGCATTTGATGATGTTGCACGAAGTAAGGTCTCAAGAAGTATTTGAAATGGGGAGGTTTTTTTTGATATACAAGGGACGCATTTGGATTTTGGTGAAACGGAATATATTCTCATTTGTGGTTTAAAAGTTGGTCCTTATGTGGATTTACTCCACGATGAAAAAGCCCGGTCAAATTCAAGTCTTCGTGCTCGGTTATTCCTAGACATTTCTGATGCGCGTATGCGGTTGAAAGATTTGGAAGACTTCATTATGTCTCCAAAATATTTGGCAGTTCAAGATGAAGATGTTGTGATGCTTATCCAGCTTGTTTTTGTGTTGAAGGGACTCCACGGACGGGACGTTAAAACGTGCATTCCCGCTGCAATATACAAGCTTGCTGATAATAGAGATGATTGGAACATGTATTACATTTAAATATTGTGTAAAAATAGAATACAATAATAATAACTATAATATACAATATGAAAATTACAGGTTTGCATGGGGTACGTATTTTTGGAGGTATACTTCGCGGATGATGCGTGGAATGTTTAAGAAAATAGTAGAATTTAGACAATTCAAGGAGGCCAATCCCGAATCCAAGAAAATACACAAGTATACCGTTCCTGGTTTTATGCTGCCGTTTAAGGTTATTTTCTAATAAATTTAATTACTTATCATTGTTTTGTTTTTATACGATAATAACATTGAACTTCGGTTTGTAGTATAAAATATAATAGCATGATACTTAAATTTTCTTTCTATAGATCTGGATTTTGGAGACGTTCCCCGAGGCAACCAAATTTTATGTACGCATCCCGACAGAATTGCCGCGGATGAGGTCGTGGAGAAGTAAAACACCGTTATCTTGGGATAACTGTCGTCGAATAATCAACGTGCTTGTGGTATGCTTTTTATATTAAGGATTATTTATACTTACAAATTCCAACGTATTTTCATTTTAAACTAACAATTTGATTTTAATTTTTGTAGCCTAACAACGAACCTATTCCAGTCGTGGCAAACGGGACGGAGCTGATGTTGTCGTTTTATGTTCGCTACGTCAATTGGACTCTTAACCATGAAGAGTCTCCTCCACCGCAACATAGTCCGGTCCGAAATAGTCCACTTGTTGTTGCCTTGCCTCCTCGAAGAATTATGTACAAGTCAGATACATGTTCGACTGAATCTGCCACAAATGCTTCTTCCTCGCAACATCCTGAAATAGAAACAACTTATACGTCAAGCGACACATCAACGAGGGTCGTAAAGAAGAAGAAGAGTAGCACAAAGGCATTAGTGAAGCGTCTACTAGGTGTTGTGGCTGAGTTATCATCTAAAGTAGATCGTGTATTACATGAAAAAGATGAGCCAAACAAACGGTTTGTAGAGGAGGAGGAGGAGGAGATGATAAATGAAGAGGATGAAGAACCATATTACCATGATACACAGTTCGACTATGGTGGTTTGGAGGAGAAAGTTGTGCCTACACCTACGCATGGTGAGCCGTCACAAGACGTGGGTGAACATGACACAAAAATAGTGACTCCTATTGGTAGGCCGCAACGAAAGAGGGTTGTTGCATGGTATCAGCGGACTCCGTTCACAGTGGTAAAAAACTCATATTTTAAATTTGGTATATTTCTAAAATATTACATTATTGATAATGATTAAACATGTTGATTTTTTAGATGCAATCTACAGCAAAATTGAAGAAAATCAGCAAGACAAGGAAGAAAAAAATAGAGGAGGGTCCTAAAAAAACAAATGAGGACATTGTCAATGCAGAGAGTAGTGACGTTTCAAACCATCTCTTGTTGGACAGTATTTATACTAATAGTCCGATGAGTTTTTGGAAAGAATGGAGTGTGCTCTCTTCCAAACTCATCACTAAACATAGGCTGCATATTCTCCCACTAGATATGAATTTTTGGTCGAGGTTACTTTCTGTTACTGACAAAGGGTGGTTACTTTCTTCGGTAACATTCATTTAATTAAAATTTTAACTATTTTTTTAGACTAGAATTTATATAAATAATTCTAACATTTTTATCTTAAAATGTACAACATATTGCGATATGGAGTTCCTTGCTGATGGAAAGGCGGCCGACGAACGCTAGGTGGACGATATTTCCACAAGAAATCAATTTGGAACCCGGAAAATCATTATTTTTAAGGAATGTAGCAAATGGTTTTGGAGGTTGTCCTAAATGGAAGGATGTGAATATGGTTAGTTAACTTTAATAATTATTATTTTATAAATATAATATTACTGAAATTACGAGTATTTAACTTATATTATTTTTTGCAGGTTCTATTCGTAATAAATGTTATTAGTGCCCATTGGTTTATGGCGGCGCTACATTTAGATACCTGGAAAGTAGAAATTTATGATTCAGCACGAATTGCGGGTTACTTCTCAAAGTACTTAACTGGTGGATAATTCACAAGTTTTGGAGATAGTATTATCTCAGAGTTAGATGTCATTGAGTACTGGAACCATTTCCCCGTTGGACACAAAGACAAAGCAAAGCTGGAGTTTGTTGATGTTGTAGACGTGCCACAACAAGAATATAGTCTTGACAAAGGGGATTGTGGAGTATTTGTATGCATGTTTATGGAAATGATTGTTTCGGGGGTACCAGTGAAGATTTCTACGGCACGTAGAGATGCGGGATTTCTCTACAGAAATAAGATGGCAAATGTTATTTGGGATACTATATAGGCCTAACTATATAAGTTGATATTAGGAACTTTGTATATATATATTAATATTAAATACTTGTTTCTAGTATGTAATGTAATTTGTATATATATATATATATATATATATATATATATATATATATATATATATTAATATTAAATACTTGTTTCTAGTATGTAATGTAGTCACTTCTGCTAGTATGTAATCTGCTAATTATCTTTTATTTTTAAACATAATTCAGCAACAAATGTTACGAAATCATACAATCAAACACAATAAACATTACAAATAACATAAAAACATTACAAAAGAGTAGTCTATATGAAAAAGGTTTCTTACGACTAACAAACATTACATAAAACATTGGAAATAAAACAGTCGTCTACATGAAAAAAGGTTTATCTTTTACCAGATTCCAAACGTCCGTATACTCGAAATCAGTTCCATCAAACTCGCACAAGTAATACCCATTCACGTCTTGAAGAAGTTCTTCATCATTTGCTTGAGAGCGTCGCATTTTCTCATGATTGTAGCATCGATTGAACCATGTGACTTTAAAATTTAAATCCATCCATTTACTAACAATATCAGGTTTTAGTCGTTCTTGTCCTTGTCCGACCTTATAGTTGAACAAAGCTATTAGGCGGGACCATTCATCACCTACAAGGCAATGAGGGGGAGCCACTACTGGTAGACCCTCGTAAATGGTAATCCAACATTGTGTTAGGACCAACAACTCTGTTGTCGTCCATGGAGATGTACCATTTGTTGGAGAGGCTGCATTAGATGGATTTACTGCATTCAAAGAACTTGGTACATTGGACGCCATTTTGTAAATTGATCTCTATTATCAATTAAAGATTTGAATTTCCTATAGATACTACGTTTAATATATATAAAAAGTTTCTCTACGCGGACTGAGAAGTCAGTAACGCGGACTGACAAGTAAGTAACGCGGACTGACAAGTCAGTAACGCGGACTGACAACGTTTAATATATATAAAAAGTTTCTCTATGGACTGACAAACACTATTGCGGACAACGACTAGACAAACAACTCTGCGGACTGACAAACATTATTGCGGACTGACAATACAGTTCTGCGGACTGACAAACAACTCAGCGGACTGCAAACACCTCTCTGCGGAGTTGAAGGGACTATATATAGTCATGGATGGTCGTTGGATTTTTGGTATAGAGTTATAAATATTTTATAAATTTACAAATGAGTTCATCTTCAAGTTTGTATATTTGCTCGTGCAACGAAGTTGATTGTTTCTATTGTGATCCGATCGACCCTTTTCTTGCTCCATCACCAAATTTAAGAGACAGGTATATGTATGAGGATACTTTGCAACAACTACAATGGGCTGAAGAAGAAAAAAAAAAGATAAAGCGTCATCTCGAGCTCTCACTGAACGTCGTGACCTCATTGCGACGGAGTGCAAAGAGGTTGAGGAAAGGATGGCGAATACTAAAAAAGAAATCAAAGATCATGAGGATTGGATAAAAACAGCTAAGAAGAATATCAAATTGTCTGAAAAATGGCTAGCTGGCAAGGATGCGAAAATGATAGAACTTGGGAGGCAAAAGGACCGTATGGAAGATAAAATACGAATTAGGGACGACTACATAACAATGGAGAAAGAAAAGTATCCATTGCAATTCCCTTAAGTTAATTACTGTTGTTGTACGTGTGCAATTCCCTTAAGTTAATTACTGTTGTTGTACGTTTGCTATATGTTTCTGGTTTGTTGAATGTATTATCTTCGATTTTTAGTTAGTATTCTAAAACAAAACATAAATTAATATCCTCTAAAACAAAACATAAATTGATAATCATAATATTATCAATCATCTTTAAAATAAACAAACCATTTCAAAGTACACAAATTAATATCCTCTAAAACAAAACATAATTAATAATAAATACACCATCAATCATTCAAATCAAACGTTGAACAATAGTCTTATCTTTGCGTCCCACTCGTCCAGTGCGTCTCTTGTGTCCCGTGCGTCTCTACCGTCTCCTGAGTCATTTGTGTCCCTTTCCCTTTCCCTTTTGTGTTACTACATGACGGCGCACTATTTGTTCTAGCCTTTTTTGGTTTCATTGGGACCAATGTCGGACAAGTCGCTGCATTATGTGTTGTACTATCACATCTACTACACCTTCTTACTATAGGTTCCTCACCTTGTGACGGGATACGATTTCTATTTCTTGGTCTACCAGCTTGACGTGTATCCATTATCGGGGGTTTAACAACCATCATCTCAGAAGGAATCTCCCAATCACACGGTTCTGGAAGGGGGTAAACCGGCCCCTCATACGTACTCCGGTACGTTTCCATTTTGTAAGCATCTATAGCCAAATGTACGAAGTTAGTTTTTTTCAAGTGCTTTAAGACCATTATGACATGACCACAAGGCAACCCAGTTCCTTCCCAATATTTGCATGTACAAGTCTCTTGCCTCAGATCAACTATGCCACCATGTTTGAAATCATGCACTTGATATATTGCATCTGAAACACCAGAAATGGACCATCCTGTCGTACGCTCTTCATTTTTACTAACTACTTTTTCAGCCCACTCGGTTAGCACTGTTGAACCTTTCCCTGTAAAGAATATATTTTTACAGGAAATTATTATTAGAGATAAGTAAAGTCTAAATTAATTTCATACCTCCATCGATGCGACGCTTGTTACACCATTCCTGAGAAAGACGACGGAAGAACTCAAGAAGGGGTATTATAGGCATCTTCCTTGCATCTACAGATAAAACGTTCATGGACTCTGTACTGTTGGAGGTCATGTAATCGTACCGTTTCGACGGGGAATATGCTCTAGTCCATTTAGCACGCAGAATTTCACTTAGATACGCCGCTACTTGCGGCCTAGTAGAACTAAATCTAGACCACAATTCTTCAAAAACATTTCTTTTGTAAGCTTTCACAAGCCTCCAAAACAACACTTTTGTTTTGTCATTTTTCCCAAACTTGTGTACTATGTTTCCTAGTAGATGAAAAGCACACACGCCATGATGAGCTTGAGGGAAAACATTTTCAATACTAACCCGAATTGCATCGGCCCGATCAGTTACAAAAGTCAATTCTTGACAATCACCAACACATTCATACAACTTTTCAAGAAACCATGTCCAAGTAAGACCACTCTCTTTTTTGCATATTCCGTGCGCAAGGGGCACTATCTGGTTGTTCCCATCCATAGCTACTGCATGCAATATGGTTCCCTTAAAATCACCCTTCAAATGCGTGTTGGAAATTTAGTATAAATATTTATATTTTTACTAACTTTGGACATATATAAATATTACATATGTTGTATATATAACGAACTCTAAGTGGGTTTGTGTTCTCCTCCATGAGGACTTCGAAACGATTTATTATATGTCCAAAATAGAGTATAAGTGAATGAGATATCGATACTCAAAGATGGGTATTTGAGAATAAGTTTAGCAAAAGAGAGGAATGTGGGAATGAGTCTCACATTGGTAGAGAGACCAAACTCAACAAGGTTTATAAGCTTCATTGCATGGAAGGCTTACAAGCTTGTGTCTATGGTTATGCTACAATTCCTACCCGCGCGCAGGGGGGGGTGCAAATCTTGGTCCCGTAGACCAAAAACACCGAACTCGTGCATGGGCACGACCTGCGGACACGAATGCAGCTCCGAAAACTCGGGCGCGCGCTAAACTTGACAGTTTTGGTCCCTATTTTTGAATTTTGTAACGGATGCATTAATTGCGTAATTAATGACATTTATTGCCATTAAACGCTCAATCAATTAGTGATTTGTTTCCGTTTCAAGATTCCACTATAAAAGAAGACCTTGGCCGTCTCATTCAAACACACGGATGAAAATACTCTTCTTCTTCCTCCTTCTCTGTGCTCCTGCTTCCGGCGATTCTTTCAGGCAAGTCGTCATATCCGGCAGTACACAATACTGCTAAGGTTGTTGTACCCTGGGAACAGACGGCAAATCTGTTTAAGGGAATCGAGTCCAACTCGAGCCTCAGCCACATCGTTTGCTGCTAATCTTTTCATTACAGGAACCATTCTTAAGAGGAAAATGAAGACCCTATACTAACAATGCGCCCCATCCATAATTATAACTTTACGACAAAAACGTTTGAACGCTCGTATCTGCAATATATTAAAATGGAACACATAAACACTCTACAATTTCTTACAAATAATTATATATTAAATAACAAGTTTTTGTATTTACCGTGCTCCCAATGGCATAAAAACAACACTCGAAACAATCTTCAGAATCTGTTTGTATATATGCCACTGTACCGGGATTATGGCTCTTCAAATTATGAAAATAAATAGGAAGTTTGGAAAAACATTATTCAGAGGATCCCAACAACAATTCCATAGCATATTGTTTTGCACGCCAAGCTTGTTTGTAATTTACATTAATTTCCAACAAAGCATTCAAATCCCTTGATATTTCATTAGGCCTCCAAACCTTGGAACGAGTTTTTCCCATAATCTCATGCAATATAGTACCCATGACTTTTTTATTAGCATGCTTATGATTAGGGTGTATCTGTAATGACGAACATGTGTGCACGTTGTTGAAACTCCTGATTTCAAATTCATCAGTGGGAACAATGCGTTTTGCATATAAACGCCAACTACAGTTCTCAATTTCACAATATACCTCATAACGATTTTTGTTAGAATGTTTGGTCTTAAACTGAAACTTTTCTCTGGTAGCTTTAAGACTCAAAGCAAATATTAGTTGTTGTTTGTTATCATACGTTTGACGAACAAACATATCATCATTTGGACCTAAACTATGAAATGGTCCGGGTTCAACAATAGGATCAGGACAATCAGGTATGGGAGGCATACCGTAAAATATGTCTGAAGCTTTTTTCCCGTGTGTGAACTCATCTTCTGACCAGCCTTCATTTGACTCTTCACCATCTGACAAAGTTTTGTCACCCAGTCTTCCAAACTCATATAAATTTTCTTCTTCCACTGTATTCATTGCAACAGTTTCTTGTTCTGGACACTCTTCAACATTATCAGATACAATGTTTTCAACATTATCAGATACAATGTTTTCAACATTGTATGGTACAATCTTCTCAACCGCTTCTGTCGGTTCGACCCATCCCTCAAACACCTCCAAATACAAATGCACAATCTGCTTCGTTTCAGAAATTACATTTCTGAGTTGATGAACATCTGCTTCGTCTACAATATTCATAACATACCCATGAACCGGGTGTTGAAATGACAATGATATATTACTATTGAACAAATTAGCCTTACTTTTGACCAAATCAAACAATATTCGACGATCAATATTTGGCGGAAGCAGTATACCTAAGTTGTTAAACTTAGGTCTAACGTAGGTGTTAACCCCATTACTTATCTGCCAAAAACCCCCGGTACATAGAATAACAAAACTCATATTTCTTTTGGAAAACAAATCAGTAACACTAAACAAATTTCAACGCAAATGGAGATAAGAAAATGAAAAAACAACATTTGTATCAAAAAATCCGTCCAAAACCGTTCCAACCATTCATTCCGCGGAGTGATTAATCTCTCCGCGGAGCTCCTCGTCATCCGCTTTGCAGAGGGATTAAAACCCCAGCCAACCATCCCCTCTGCGGAGGAGTTAATGTCTACGCAGAGGACCCCGTGGAGCAATTTTGTAAACAATACAAAAAAGTCACTTTTTAAGAATCCGCGGTGGAAACAACGCTCCGCGGAGGTCCGCAGAGGGTCCTCCGCGGAATGCGTGTCTATAAGTGGAAAAGTCATTTTTTATGACTTAATTTTGAAATTGGCCCCCTTTTTTTGTCTATTAGTGGTATTTTCCCTTAATTCAGACCCCAAATCTCATATGAATGGGATATTTGAGGTAGAGGTTGGCTGGCACATACGCAACAAGACCTTAGACCAAACGATATTGAGCTTGACCGCACCCTACGGTGGGTGACGTGTCACCGCGGTGGTGCAGTGAACACGACACCAGTTAGGGCTTCCGTGGGTTGATGTTATTACAGGAGAAGACCACCACATGAGAAAAACAATCCCCCCTCCCCTTCAAAATGTCTTAAATTGCTAGTTTAAAAATAAAATTAAATCTCGCTATAAATACTCCAATACATATCACACATTTCACACAACTAAAATACTCTCTTTCACACAGAATACTACCATTTTCACTCCAAAAATAAATCAAAACAACCATCCTACAAATCTCACCCCAAGAACCGTTCGAAACAAATCGCATGCGAGAGGTTCAAGAACACCGATTGCAAATATTTGTCTTTTGGATACATCAGTTTACCGACCACAACTTGATCCCTCTACGATTTAGCCCCAACCCCAACAACTACCGCAACCACAAGGCTTTTACTACCAACAAATACTATAACACCATGCAACCCATTAGCCCAACCTTATTGGAAAAAATTTCCCCTCTACTGAATAAGTTTCGGGAAGCCAACCCCCTACACCAGAAGTCGAATTTATTCGGTAGAACCCAACCTGAATAGGAACCTGAACCCCAATTTGTTCATGAAACACAAACCGAACCATCCAACTCCAAAAGATGAGGAAAGGGAAAAATCGAAAAGTAGCGGTTAAAAAAAAGGCGACCCCTCGCCAATGGATATCAGAAGAATAGAAAAAATTAACAAAATCATGGGTCAACATCTCGGAGGATCCCAAAATCGGGACTGTGCAAAAAGAGGAACATTTTTGGTGATGCATTAAAGAGCGATTTCAGATCATTATGGGTCATGGTGACTACCGAATAAAAGACCAATACACTAGCAAGTTTCACGAAATGAACAAAATGGTCACAAAATCTAACGGGACGCTCGTTAACTTGCTACGTGTAACGTCCGTATTTCTAGGCTAGACATTAATATTGATGTTATAGTCTAGGTTAACCTTTGTAACTCATTTTGAAGAAATGAAAAGGAATTATGTGAATATTATGTGAAAATTATGTGTTTTATGCTTAATTATTAGGGTTTAATTGATTAAGAATAAAAATGAGCGTCGAAAATAAATATTAGATAAAGCCGATATCTATTAAGAAACTTGTAGTGGGCGTGACAAGGATTACGGATATATAAAGAATACCGAATCCGAGTTATAACGAAGAAGTTATGACCTGTCGAAGTTTCACGACAAAACCGGTACGGTGCCGAATGTCGTAAAAAGTGAGTTTTTTTGATAAACTACTTTTTAGCCTTAGTGATCTAAACGAAAGTCTTAGTGTTCGTTAAACCGAGAGTATGTATAAAAACAACGCCCAAATCTGACTTCGTATGAGGAAGTTATGATTTTTCTAAGTTTCAGCTTAGCAGTAGACAGCTAAAAACTCGAATTTTAGATCGAGTGATTTTTAGCCGACACAACCTAAACGAGAATCGAATGTCTCGTCAATAGTAGTACAACGGTAAAAAGACAGACGAAAACGGACGTCGGATGAAGAAGTTATGAATTTTTAACGGATTTCCTGTCCCGGTCTGTTAAAAATAATAATATAAAAATTAAAGTCAAAATTAGCCGACGAAGTCTAAACGAAAGTTGTAGAACATAATTTTACCTACGCGTGCATATAAAGAACGTCAAAAACGGAGTTCGTATGCGAAAGTTATGGATTTTAGAAGTTTTAGCACAAAAATCGAAAAAAATGCTAAAACAGAGGAATTTCGCATGGCTGGTGTTCGGCCACGTCACCCGGAATCTCGCATGCATGCCACGTGCTCGCTGCTGATTCGACCGAAAGGAGGCCCAACCGAAGCAGTCCGCGTGTCGCCCCGTGTCCGATCTCGGTGTGTCATCAGAAGCGTGTCCGAGCTTCGCAGGTGCCACGACCCCCCCCCCCCCCGGACCTAGACCTCGGTCCAATCAGAAGGCGACACCAGGACCCTCGCACGTGCGACCCATGTGCTCCTTCACTTCGGATCTGCTGACACGTGGAGGCTTCTCATCCCTTGGATCAGGAGCCTCGCCCCTATAAATAGGAGGGTGCGAGACCTCCCGGTGATACTTTGAAAACTTGTCATTTTTATCCCCTTTTTCAATATTTCTTTCATTCCAACATCCCCCAAAGCCCCGGTATTATACCAAACACCCGAAATACGCCCCGAAGTGCCCGAGAAGCCCGAGAAATTTATCTTTTCGGTTTCGAAGCCCAACCTTCGCAGAGCCCGGTTTCTCAATAAAACTCCTGGTTTTATTAGAAACTATCGTTTTAGGAAACGAAGTGCTGCTCGATTATCAATAAATCAAGTGAGTGTATAGTCACTTTCACCTTACACATATATATGAAGTATTTTCTTTAAAATACGTGCTATGTGTAATTATATTAATTGTTTATTTAAGGTGACTGTTGAATAGATGTTTTATACAAGTTTTAAACTGTATATGTATTTTTATCTACAAATATGTTGGGTAAAACATGGGTAGATAGTTGATATGTGATGAAATAAAATGATGAGAGGCCTCGATGTGATAGTGATCTAGTCATCTAGCGGAGTATGGATGACGACCACAGACTTTCTAGACAGTCCAGTGGAACGCTGGCAGGCTCGCAACCTGTAGATGTTAATGAGCTTGGGGTGTTCATTTGTTGTACTCCATCCCCCACATGGTTGCCTTATTTGACATAAGTTGCTGGGAAACCCCCAAAGCAGTGTTGTCGCCCCGATGAAAATCTTTAGGCTAGGTCCCTTGTGATAGGTGTTTAGGGACGTAAAGTGAGGATAACGGGAATGGGTAATCAGGGTTATTGTTGATTGATGAACTTAATAAGTTTATTATTATTGTGGGTTGAAAACCCTATATGCTCACCAGGCTCCCAAGCCTGACCCACTCAGCTTTTTATGTTACAGATAGTGGACCCCGAGCATAGTCGGAGGATGATGAGAGATTTTTGGATTATAGGCCAGTAGTTGTAAATAACTGTTGAAAGGCTTATAATGTCTTGTTTATGCTTTTGATCTGTATTGGAACATGACATCCCGAGGTTTTGATATGAAATGAAATTATATATTCCTTAAAGAAAGGTTTTGACAAACTTTTATCATGTTTTGTTTTGGGGACCAATTCCGCAACATCTTTTAAAAGGATTTCTCTGTCTTTATTTTAAAAAACATAAATTAAATCGGTCTTTTCTGGCCGAGAAATTAGGGGATGTCACACTACGTTAACAGAAAAATGGTGAATACGATAAAACGGTTTTGGAGAAGGTGCTTGAACTTTATAAAAAAGGAAATAAGAGACCATTCGAGTATATCGAGATTTGGAAATGTTTTGTCACTTCCCCAAAATGGCAGAAGGAGTATGGTAGTGAAGAAGGTGGTTCGAAGAGAACCAAAGTTTCCGATACGAGTTACACTACTTAATCGGATGCTCATTTTCGGGTTTGATTTGAATGAAGAGGAAGATGAGCTCGAACTTGAAGAGATAGTCCGCCCCATGGGTCAAGATAAGGTGAAAAAAAGAGGGTCTTCGTCGAACATATCGGGGAATCGGAAGAGGAGATGGGATTCACAAGGTCGCCAATAATTTCGAAATTTATAATTTGAATTTCAAAAAAGAGAAATTGGATGAGAAAAAAAACTCGATAGGATAAATAAAGAGCGGGACAAGAAAAACAAAAAACATTCATCATCTTACCGTAAACGAGCACAATATTGTTTTGAGGGTTAGAGAAGAAATCATGAAAAAAAAATTACAATTAATCTTAATTTTGTAGAGTTTTTATTTAATTATCATTTTTACTTTTAACTGTGTAATCGTTTTTAATTAAATTAATGAAATATTTATTTATTATTATTATAAATACTTATATAATCATTAAATTTAATTAAAAAAAGTTAAAAGTATGATTATATACATATAATTTTTAGACAAAATTTCACAATTGGTCCCTGTGGTTTACATAATATCGCACTTTGAGGACTTCCCAGCAAAAAATCACGCGAATGGTCCTTAAGGTTTCGTTTCATTGCGCGATTGGTCCTTGACCCTAACTCCGTCACTTTTGTACCGTTAGTGAAGGGGTAAATTTGTCTTTTCATCTTGTTGTGCATCAGAGTATATAATGTAAGCCCCACCTTCGTATCCTTTTACTTCTCGTTCTCTGTTCTTCCCTCCCCACTCACATTCTATTCCAAAAAAGAAGAAGATGGTGATATGCCACTGTGGAAGGCCGGCGATTTTGGTGACATCGTGGACTAATTTGAACCCAGGTCGTCGATTCTGGTCATGCTCAAGGTTAGGAGGAACATGCAGCTTTTTTGGACGGTTCGACCCTCCCATGTGCCCTAGGTCAACTGTTGTGATTCCGGGGTTGTTGCGTGGAAGAAACAATCTTGAAGCAAGATTGATGATGGTGAAATGGTTACTTTGTCTGAGTTGGTTGTTTTTCTTGGTGTGTTACTTTTTCAAGTAAAAAATCAAGAAGCTTTTGGGGGGAAATCTGTGATTTGGAATCTGTGTTTTGGTCCCATTTTTGTTTTAGCTTTTGAAGGATTTTCCCTGTGATTGTATGTAATGTTGGGACAAGAAAATGTAATGGATATTATATGTAATGTAATTTTAATGTTTAGTTTTAATGTGATGGATATTATATTAGCAAGGAAGCAAATTGTCAATTTGATTGCATGTTAGTGTGATGTTGATTATTAATGTGCAGTAACATAACCAAAAAACTAATTACCAAAGTGGCATTACCATTAACCATAATGCATGTAAGTGCAATATCATGTTACAAACATACAATGCCCAAAATACCTATCAAAAGTAATTGTTTTGACTGACATACCATAACCAAACTTAGTAATCATGTTCTAACTTTACTTAGACATAATAGCAAAAGATTACTTAAAACTACAAACTAAGCTACAACATGTTTCCCCTTCATCTGTTCACTCCCCTTTCCAGCTTCACTAGGACCTCCCTGCCCCTTGCATGTCCTGGCATTGTGACCTTTGTTATGGCATTTGCTGCAAGTGACTGTCAAGTATTTCCTACTTAACTTGGTACTTTGAGTTGGCTCATCAACTGCCCTTTTCCTTTTTTTCTTTGGCTTGCCAACCTATAAACAGATTTATATGGTTACATATCAACAAGTTTATTAAATAGTTTCAAGTTAAATTATACAAAACATGTATGAGAACAAACCTGTTTGTGATGTTTGGGTGGGAGAAGGGTTGTTGGACAATCAGATCTAGGCCACATGCTCCTTCCATTTATTGTGTCAATTGTGTGTTGGTACATAGCATTCCATGTACTAAGCCAGTAACATTTGCTCACCCAAGCCTCAGGATCTCCACATTCTGACCCATTCTGCATCTTATCATACATTGCAGCAATAGCATGCTGGCATGGAATACCTGTAATGTCCTATTTCCAGCAAGTGCAACTCCTCTCTTTCAAGTTCACAACATACTGCTCCATCCATAGACCAGTCACTTGATATTTATCAGCTCCACTAAATAGAACCCTCATCTTATTTGCCTCTATCTTATTGTGTTCTAAGATTGTTGTTGCAGTTGTACTTAAAGAACCTTTGCATTTGTCTAGCACCTTATGAACATTTACTATTCTCTTTGTGAGGTATTCTCTAATATATTCCAAACAAGTGATTATAGGCTTTTCCCTTGCCTCATCTAACTTGGAGTTAAATACCTCACACAAGTTATTTGTCAAACTATCAGTCAATGCCCTTCCTATATATAAAACCAAACAATTAATTTCTAAAATCAGTTATGAAATGTGTTAGTGAAAAGAGTTTGATACTTACCAGAGAAATGGGATCTTGCCCAGTGATTTGCAGGAATTTTACTTAACCACTCATGTGCTTCTGGATTAAGCTTTTTCAGTTTCTCCATAGCCCTATTAAATTTTGGTATGTTGTATACTTTTCCACAACACCATACTGCTTCCCTCAATTCATCTCCTTTGTGTTTCAATTTCATGTTGTCATACACATGTCTTAAACAGAACCTTTGCTCGGCTGATGGAAATAGCTTCTCTATTGCAGCCAAGATTCCCTGTGAGTATAATTAAAATAAGTTAGTAAATGAAATTAAAAAAAAAGTAAAAGTTGTTGAAGTTAGAGGGTACCTTTTGCCGATCTGAAATGAAAGTGAAGTTAGATGAAGAATTCAAATCTAAGTCATCACCCAAGTGTTCCAAAAACCATGTCCAAGAGTTAATATTTCCAGTCTCTACAATGGCATATGCAACTGGGTAAATGCCATTGTTCGAATCAAGCCCAACTGTAGTGAGAATCTGTCCAGGAAAGGGACCCTTCAAAAACGTACCATTAAATCCAAGAAAATCCCTCAAACCTTTTTTAAATCCCTCCTTCAATGGGCCTAAGCATATATATATATATATATATATATATATATATATATATATATATATATATATATGGTTGAAGATCCTTGTTTCAGAACACAAATTGGGTTCGGTTTCGACATCTATCTTCACAGTTGCAACTGGATTCTTTGACTTCAATTCCATGGCATATTCTCTCAAAATACCATATTGCTTTTCATAATCACCATAAACATATTGTTTTTCCATAGCTTTGGCCCGAAATACTTTCATCTTTGATATTGAAAGTGAATACCTCTGTACTAAGTCCTCCTGTAAAGCACGTGTAGGGATCTTGGGGTTACTTTCAACTTGATGCAATATGTTGTTAGCTAGAAACATAGATGAACAAGCCCTCACTGTCCTTGTTTGCAAACAAGAATGACAATCTTCGTATGTTTTGACTGTCTAAACGTTTTTTTTTCATCTGACCTAGAAATAAAAAGAACCCATGGACAAGTTGTTTTCTTGGAAAGTACTAAATTGCCCCTACCTTTATTACTGTCACCAGTCAATTCAGGGACAAGACCCCTACACTTTACCCTAACTCTTGTCTTGTCATTCTTTACGTAATATAGATCCCTCCTTTCTTTTACAGAGTAGTTGGCAATAACTTCTCTGATCTTTTCCTTTTCCTTGAATGTCTGACCAATCTTAAAAGCTTTAGTGTGAACCTCACCAGATGAACAAGCAACTGGTTTTAGAATGGACTTTAACAATTTCTTTCTAGGCTCTTGTTCACTAGCAAATGACTCAAACACATCATTATCTAAGACTTCTAAAGGTTCATCTTCACTGTTTTCATGTTCCTCTGTATTATTGTTTGTCGGATCGGGCTGCCCCAAGTCAATGTCTTCATCAAGTATACTAGAGAAGTCGATCATGTTCACATCCACATCATCTATCAAAGGTTCCTCATCAAACACTGTTTTTTTTTTGCATCTTGTTGACTATCAAATTCACTTTCATATGCACTATCCTCACAATCATATTCATCATCTACAACTGGTTGATTATTCATAACTGGCTCATCATATTCATCATCTATGATTGGCTCATCAGTCATAACTGGCACATCATTCATAACTGGTTCATTATTCATAACTGGCTCATCATCCATAATTGGCTCATTATTCTGTATCACTTGTTAAGGTCCATCAAATGTTCCATATGGCACAATGGACTGGGAGTAGTCTAATTTTTCCTAGAAGATCCAACAACTTTCCTCTTCTTTTGGTTCCTATCTAGTTCAGGGGAGACATCAGTAACCAACTCCTCAATAATAACCTTGGTGGGGGACAAAAAATAATTGTTAACCCTTGTATGCCCATGCTCTATGTAGATACTTAAAAGGTTATTTTTTTCCACATAATTTGACAATACATGCACATCCCCATCATTTCCTAAAGGTAACAGACCAAAGTCCAACTCTACTTCTGGAATAAGAAAATGATAATACAAAGTTTGCCCTTCTACGTACCCTATTTCTCGAACCATTGTATCCAACTCGTGCACAGAGAAAACGTCAATATCTACGAAGTCAACATAGTCTATTGTTCCATCTACGTACCTTCTCCCAGGGCTTTTCGTGAATATCCCACCATGATGGATTTTCAGAGTGAAGAAGTTGCTTGTTCCCTCTGAAATAAAGAATAACAAAAAAAATTTCAACTATTTGGGCGTAATATCAAATCGACACAATCAAAGATCACTTTAGTAAGTCACTTACGGTATATCCTTTCCAAATCATATTTGATGCTTTTGTGTGTTTGGAACGAACTGACCATAACGTTAACACCATTA
Source organism: Lactuca virosa (assembly GCF_052849685.1). Classification (NCBI taxonomy): domain Eukaryota; kingdom Viridiplantae; phylum Streptophyta; class Magnoliopsida; order Asterales; family Asteraceae; genus Lactuca; species Lactuca virosa. The sequence goes on from NC_136431.1 coordinate 263,446,585, forward strand.
TCGTTTTCAATCGGAAGATGATCATCGCCTTGTGTTCTGTTGGAGAAGACGAAGATGAATGCGAAAGGGTAATGGGTAGCTGTGGAAGATGATCTTTGTACTTAATTGCAGAGATCATGCGTATATTATGTGCATAATGAAGGATTATTAGAGTGACTGCAAGATGAAAAGACAAATTTACCCCTTCACTAACGGTACAAAAGTGACGGGGTTAGGGTCAAGGACCAATCGCACAATGAAACGAAACCTTAAGGACCATTCGCGTGATTTTTTGCTAAGAAGTCCTCAAAGTGTGATATTATGTAAACCACAGGGACCAATTGTGAAATTTTGTCTAATTTTTATTAGGGCGAGAGAAGAATAAAAATATAATGGATTGTGGTATAAACCCACCTACAGAGAAAATAGACACGGACTGTAAACTAGGATCCAAAATCTTTGCTTGACAAACTCTTTTTGACTTGATGAACCAATGCGGATACAAACAATTGGGCCTCTACGAATGAATACAATCAACCCAAAACAGTAAGTAAACATGAGACCGAAATTTTATAATCCAAGTATCCAACTTTTACAAACTTAGACCCATATCTAGTTAGGCTTGCACAAAAAAAACGGTTTACGATCCGAACCGGTGGCCGAACCGAAAACCGGTTCACCCTTGAACCGGTCCACTGTTGAACCGATCTGATGTCGAACCGAACCGCCGGTTTGTAGTAATTAGGACTTCTAGCCATTCGAACCGGTTTTGAACCGGTTTATGCTGAACCGATCTAGAAAACCGGTTTTGAACTGATTTTGAACCGGTCTAGAGAACCGGTCTTACAAACTAACGATGCATATATTAGCCATGATATCCTAAGAAACAAAACAAACATTGTAAAAAAGAAGCAATTCCGTCCGATTTTTTTTGAAATGGTTCACCGAACCGGTTTTGAACCGGTTTATGGTGAACCGATTTGAGGTGAACCGGTTTGTACTGAACCGAACCGGTTTGTATAGGTTCGAATTATTTTGGTGGTGAACCGGTTTGAAACCGAACCGGTTTAGGGGTGAACCGGTTTTTGACTTCGTTGACCAGAACCGAACCGGTTTTTTGAACCGGTCCGGTTAAAGAAAAAACCGGTTTGTGCATGCCTATATCTAGTCATATTTGATATTCCTTATTATCCAACTTCTACATTTTTTACAAAACAATCATGTCACTTGTATTATTATAATATTACCAGAATTGTTAATTATGTATTAACTATGTGTTTTATTTAAATATGTATTGTATTTTAAATTATTAAATATAATAATTCAATTAACATTATCAAATAAAATAACTCGTACTAGTGAAACCTTAATTTAATATTAATGAATAATATAATATTATATTTGATATTTAGTTTTATACTATTTACCAATATTACATCTGGTCGTAAAGTTTAGTGTCGAGGTATCAATTTATACTAATAAAACTTAAACATTATATTTTATATTTGGTGTTTTAGTATTATTTATCAATTGTAAATAAATATTAAATATAGAAATAAAAATATGTTTTTTTATTTGAAAATTTTAATGAAAAAACTACACCAAAAAATTAAATAAGTTAGAATTTGTTTTTTTGTTTTACTATTAGTGAGGTGTCATGAAAAGCCTTATCCTACAATCTTGGATGCTGTAACAAACTTATAGGAGACAAAGCACAATTGTTTCTGCCATGAACACATCACGAGAGAGCAGATAACCAAGTAATTATACGCCATTTGGGAAAGACATTTGTTTCCTACCCATCCATCAACATCTGATTCGTAGTGCATGAAAAGGACACCACATTAGAATAATCACCTTCAAAATGAAAGCTTACTAGAAAGAAAAAAAAAACAGAACGAAACAGGATCGAAAACAAGAATAAGAGTATTAAATATTCAATCATCTTAACAACGAACATTGCGTTAATTAAAAAACCTGATAGCCGACTAATATCTTGGATGCAAACACCAGTATCAGTGTTCCTCGTAATACGAATCTATACTCTTGTACTCATATATTTCTTTAATTGTCTAGTACGTATGTTTTCTTATATATATACCGATTAGTTTACTGCTTAATTACTTGAGTCTTGATATATACCACCTCGTAGTTGTTGATTTTATAGTCAAATTAAAGCCAGTCGATTCTGTTAAATCTTTTCATGATGAATTGGTGCTCTATCTTTTTATTTTCTCTCTTCTTATACATGATCACCAAACATTTCCTTCATAAGTTCCATAGATTCCCACCAAGGCCTTTTCTTTCACTACCCATAATCGGGCATCTGTATCTCTTAAAAAAACCACTTCATAGAACCCTAGCCAAGATTTCCAACAAGTATGGCTCTGTTGTGTTTCTTGAATTTGGTTCACGCAAAGTCCTCGTTGTCTCATCTCCTTCTGCTGCTGAAGAGTGCTTTACAACCAATGATTTAGTATTTGCAAACCGGCCAAAGCTACTTGCCGGAAAACACCTTGGTTACAACTACACCACCCTTACTTGGGCCTCGTATGGACACCATTGGCGAAACTTAAGAAAAATTGCTTCGCTTGAAATTTTGTCCAACAATCGTATTCAGATGTTTACAAACATTCGTCATGACGAGGTTCTCTCTCTAATGTCTATGTTACACAAGAGCTCTAAAAACTCTGGATTCGATGTCGTTGAAATGAAGTCATGCTTTTTTAGCGTTACATTGAACACGATAATGAGAATGATCACAGGAAGGAGACGCTTATACAGCGACAACAAGGGAGAACCGGAGGCTGCAAGAAAGTTCCAGGAAATGGTGGAGGAAACTTTCCGGTTGAGCGGTGCATCAAATATCGGAGACTTTGTGCCTCTAGCAAAGTGGATTGGTGTAAACTCGACTGAAAAGAAGATGGTAAAACTAAATCAAAAGAAGGATTCCTCCATTCAAGACATGATTGAAGGGCACAGGAGGATGAGGAGTCATGATTCTTTGACTATCATCGATGTCCTGTTGTCCTTGCAAGAAACTGATCCGGAATACTATACAGATGAAATCATTCGAGGCTTGATACTAGTAAGTCTTCAAAACACATATCGTTCTGGAATATCGATCATATAGATTTTTAAGTAGGTTATGTTAATTAACCAAATTTTGTGGATTATGGATTCAAATTAAAGGTGATGATCTCAGCTGGAACTGATACTTCAGCAGGAACCCTAGAGTGGGCTTTAACTCTTCTACTGAACCACCCGGATTCCCTAAAAAGGGTTGTTGACGAAATAGACAAGAAAGTGGGTTCTTCAAGACTTATGAACGACTCCGATCTTCCTAATCTTCCCTATCTTCATGGAGTTATAAACGAAACACTTCGTATGTGCCCAGCTGCACCACTGATTCCACCCCACGAATCCACAGAAGAATGCATCGTCGGTGGTTTCCTCGTCCCCCCGGGAACAATGCTGTTGGTGAACCTTTGGGCAATGCAAAATGATCCGAAGCTGTGGGAGGAGCCGGAGAGATTTAAGCCGGAGAGGTTTGTTGATCAGGTTGAAGGGCAGAGGGATCATGGGTTCAAGTTTATGCCGTTTGGGTCAGGGCGAAGGAGGTGTCCTGGTGAAGATTTGGCCATGCGACTGGTGGGGTTGACCCTAGGGACACTGGTTCAGTGTTTTGAGTGGGAGAGAATTGGTGTGGAGAAGGTGGAGATGAACGAAGGACCTGGTCTCACGATGCCAAAAGCCCGACCTTTGGTAGCTAAATATAGACCACGTCCGCACATGGTGGATCTTCTTACTCGCATATGATATGAGTTTGCGGAAACAATGTCCAAAATTCAGCGATCTAGCTGGCTTTCAAAAATTGGGTTTGTAATAGGTGTTATGAAAAATGTTATTATTATATTAATTATGTTCAAAAGAAATATAAATAGAAAATCAATTTCTGAGATTATTTTTAGACAAAATTGCAAAAATGGTCCCTGTGGTATGCATTTTTTTGGGGTTTCAGTCCAAACCTCGACTTTTTTGGATTCATGGTCCTTTTGGCCTAGTTTGTACGTAGAAATGGTCTCTCGACTTAACTTCCGTTAAGTTATTGCTGTTAACCCCCTCATGTGCATCTCATATGAGGGTATATTTATCTTTTCACATATAAAGGACCATTTTTGCACCTCAAAAATATATCCTTTTTTTTAAATAAAAATTAATACATATTTATTTATTTTAATAATTAAAAAATAAAAATGGTTTCTCTCTCTCTCTCTCTCTCTCTCTCTCGTCTTCCTCACTCTATCTTCCCTTTTCTTCTTCCCAAACACAATTGTTGAAGAAGCATCACCCAAAATCCCCTGTCGAGCATCATCCCCTGTCGAGCATTAAACAAACAAACACACCCTTGGATGGCTGTTTCCGGTGAGATCAAGAGGAGCTATAACCCTTTCGATGAATACAATCGATGTTCAACACCTCCGCAACCCTCCTACATTCGAAAAATCACAACCCCAAACACCCCACCTCAATCGTTGTTGTTGCAGCTGCTCTGATTCCTTTCCGAATCGTTGCTATCGATGACGAGAAAGAAACCACGATGAGACTCGCCGGGGAGCAGCCTCACCACCTCATTCAGTTATTCATTGCATCTTCCCCCTTTCGCACATTTCCTTACCGAAGTTGTTGTTGAGGCAATGGGTCGACATCCACGGAGACTAACGACACAATTACCCCACCCATCTTCTCTCAACACACACCTAATTACCCCACCCATCTTCTTTCTTCTTGTTTCTCACCTGCACACACGATCACAAAAAAAACCCCTTTTTTTTGAGTTCCAGTTCCAGTTGTCAAAGTTCAACTCATGTCAATTGGGTCTTCTGTAAGCTTTAAAGAAGACAAGCTTTCCAGGCGAATAGGTGGTGACGAAGACGAAGATTTTCAAAACAAAATCAGAGCTGATAACCCTCCCCTTTCTTCTCTGTTTACCTAGGTTCCAAATCGAAGCTTGATTTGTCTCTATTTGCAAATCGAACCATGGACCCACTCGAACCCAGATTTTTAATATTTGCTTCCTGGTTGATTTTTAATCTCAGAACTTGATTTTTGGTTTTTGAACTTGATTTTCTGGTTGAAGCTGAATGTTCGATTCTCTAGTTGAAGTTGATTTTCAATTTCATAAGTTCAAATACAACCCACCATCGCAGGTTTGGTTTTTTGTATTTTGGGTGGAGAGAGAGAGAGAGAGAGAAAGAGAGAAACCTTTTTTATTTTTTAATTATTAAAATAAATAAATAGGTATTAATTTTTATTTTAAAAAAAAGATATATTTTTTAGGTGCAAAAATGATCCTTTATATGTGAAAAGACAAATATACCCTCATGTGAGATGCACATGAGGGGGTTAACATCAATAACTTAACGGAAGTTAAGTCGAGGGACCATTTCTACGTACAAACTAGGCCAAAAGGACCATGAATCCAAAAAAGTCGAGGTTTGGACTGAAACCCCAAAAAAATGCATACCACAGGGACCATTTTTGCAATTTTGTCTTATTTTTAACAAAAATAAGCTATTTTTTTTAATTTTTACAAAACAAGTTTGTAATGGTTCCTAATGCAAAAAAAATATTGAAAAATTAAGCATTTTGAAAATCTATCAAACCCCAAGTCAGGGTTTTTGTTTTTAAAAAAACCAACAATAAACCAAAACGGTTACAAAAAATGACGGTGTTGTTTTTAATTTGATAAAAACTAAATATAATCGATGCGGTGGTTTTACCCTAAAATCACTCTAAAAAACCGAATCGTATATATATATATATATACAGAGAGAGAGAGAGAGAGAGAGAAAGAGAGCAATGATCATTTGAGAACTCATAGTTTCCCGAGAACCCGAGAACTAAAAGTGGAGGGTTGGATCAATTATTTGGATGGCTTAGATGATCAATGACATATTTTGTAAATATGACTATCTTTAGTGGCATATTAGGTTTCTGTAAACATAATCATAAGGGTATTATCGGTATGAAAAAAAAAATCTGGAAATTAGATCATTCCCCCAAAATCCGATCGATTCTTTTTCTCCCAAATCCATCGATTGTCTCACCCAACGACTCTCTTTCTTTCAGAGCTTCATCGGCGATTGCTTCTAGATCAGATCCTTCCGCCTTCCATATCGATGCCCTCTGCCTTCCAGATCAACTTCGGTCTCCACAACGATCACACCTCGTTGATTTCTGTCTATTTCCTCCATGATTTAACCACGAACATGGAGGCACAAACCTCCTCGGAGCAACCCCTTTCAGAAAACGAAAAAAGTGAAGTTACCGATCCATACAACTAATAACATCCGTAAATCTCTTCACCTTCTTCTCTTTGATGCTAGACGTAAATCTATTCAGAGCTTTCTCAATCGATTTCCTTTCTCACATCCATCATTCTGATTCTAGATCTATTCAGAGCTTGTTCACTGTGGCTGGAGTTCTAATTATGTTCATCGGTGTTTTTGTGGTGATAGATGAGATCGTGTTTAAATCAATTTCTAGATTTGTCCCTGACTTTAGATTCTTTTTAGGTTCTTTGTGTTTCTAGTCGTGAATCGGATCATCATTCGCCTGCTCCGCCAAATCCTTCCACTGGTTCATCAGGTAATCACCCCTAACCACAACATTTTCATTCTCTTCCTCCCTAATCGAATCATGAAACTATAATTGTTCTCAAAGAGGATAAAAGGGAAGCAATCAAGCATTTGTGTGTGTGGATTGATTATCACCGGAGTCGAGCTAATTTTCTCACTAAATTACTTTCCGATCTCCTCGCTAGAAACCACAGACCGGTTTAATTTGATGTTGACGTTGATTGGACTAGGTTATTCACTGAAATTCGAATCCTGTAAGAAAGCAGGATACAAGAAACCTGTAACAAATTTCTCATCTGATCTCAAGATAAATCTTCGTTTTTCATTTGTGTTTTTTTTCATGTTTATTAACACCAGTGTGATTTGGTACATGATGTGTGTAGGATGGAGAAGCTTATGCTTACCTGCTTAATGTTCTTGCACCAGAACATTGCAGCCCAGGCACATTGGATACCAAGGATCCGGCTGAAAGGGCAAATCTGGTACTCAAGCATGCAGAAAAAATGGATTGCAAAAGATACTTGGCTCCTAAAGATATCGTTGAAGGCTCTGCAAATCTAAACCTTGCATTTGTTGCACATACTGTTCAAGATTCACTTGGTAGGTAAGTTATTAAAAAATCAAAATTTCAGTACATTATAGAGTAATTTACTTTATATTGACCTTTTACATAATTAACCTGAGAAATTTCAAAACAAAACAAATGAAGTGACACCAAGAAGATGGATATATTACTGCAATCCTGCCCTCAGTAAAATCATAACCAAGTGGACTGGTGGAGAAGATTGGGTACTCAACACTGAAAAATTAGCAGAATTGCGTAAGGTAATAACTAATAAATTTAAGTATATCTTTCCTTTTTTCTATATATTCATCACAATTCATATCATTATAAATTTTTTATCAGGAGCTTTAAAACGAGTCCACTATTAATTATGATGTTTCAAATCTTGATTTTAGAATTAAGAAATGACTAATTACACATTGTAAATGTTATATTTTAAAACAGTACAATAATAATATATATATATATATATATATATATATATATATATATATATATGTTAGTTTTATTTTTAGAATAATATGATATTTTTTGATGTGATATTTAAGTTTTAAGTGTGGTTATGAATAAATGATGTCTGTTTGGATAAAGACAAAGTCTGTGATCCAGAACTATTGACCTTTTTTTTAAAAAAAAAATTTATGCAGTTTGCAGATAATGAGGATCTACAAAGTGAGTGGAAAGCTGCAAAAAGGAGCAACAAAATCAATGTTGTGTCATTCCTTAAAGAGAAAACAGGATATTTTGTTAGTCCTGATGCAATGTTTGCTAATTTCCTGTATTTCTTCTTGCATTTGTAGATTTGCTCTTGATATTGACCTTGATGCTTCAAAAATTAGAATTCCTATAAGATTAAACGCCTCATCAAAGTATAACAATCATTTTCGTTTGAATTTTGGTCATTTTACATTGAGGAAAGAGGTATATTTTAATTAATCTTTGGGATATTTTCTGTTCCATCATTGATTTCTGATTCGGTGACCAATAAACTAATCCATTAGTATGATATATAAATGAAAATATAATTTTATTGAAGTATTTTGGTTGCAAACTTTACATATGAATTACATGTGATTCACATGTAATTTACATATGATTCACATGTAAATCATAAGTGAATCACATATGAATTACATGTGATTCACATGTAATTTATATGTGATGTAAATCACAAGTGAATCACATATGAATTACATGTGATTCATATGTAAATAACATGTAATTCACATATGATTCACATGCGATTCACATTTTAATCACATGTAATTCATATATGATTCACTTGTGATTCACATGTAAATATGAATTACATGTGATTCACGTGTAAATCACAAGTGAATCACATATGAATTACATGTGATTCACATGTAAATAACATGTAATTCACATATGAATTACATGTAATTCACATATGATTAATTTGTGATTCACATGTAAATTACAAGTGAATTACCTATGAATTACATGTGATTCACAAGTTAATCACATATGAATTATATGTGATTCACATGTAATTCACATATTAATCACATGTAATTCACATGTAAATCACAAGTGAATCACATATAAATTACGTCTATATGCACACATGCACTTTGTGTAAGCGTTCTTCGTTAATTATTTTTTTAAAATTTTCTTGTGAATTTCACATTTAAATCTTAAAAGATACAATCACATGTGAATATCAGATTATATAATCATATGTGAATCTTACATGATATATACATGTGCGTGTTCTTGCATTAATCAATTTTTTTTTTATTTTCTTGTAGATTTTGAAGAATTTTTGGAAAATATTGAAGAGGTGAAAAGTGATAAATTGAAGAAAATATGGAAATCTTGATATGAAGAAATGATAACACTGTGAATCTTTGTAGTTTTTTTTATATTTTATTTTGTATCGAATAAAATATTGTATTATGTTTATAAATTGATTAATAAAAATGAGATTTTTTATAATTTACTTACGAATATTATAGTATAACAAAATATGCATATATGCATTTGAAAAAATATGCATATATGCACCTAAAACATTGATTTTTTGTTAAAAAAATGCAGTTTTGAAAAAAATTACACTTTTTTATAAAAATCGCAGTTTTTTTTTTTTGAAAAAAATGCAGTTTTTCTGAAAAAAAAAATGTAGTTTTTTTTGAAAAAAAAATTCAGTTTTTTTCTAGAAAAAATGCAGTTTTTTTTAAAAAAAAGATGAAGTTTTTTTAAAAAATATTTTTTTTCATTTTTTTTGAAAAATTCATGTTTTTTGAAAAAAATTAAAAAATCTCCATTTTTTAAAAAAATCAAAAATTAATTTTTTTTAAAATAAATCCGAAATTTTGAGTTATTTTGTTAATTTTTAGACATTTATATTAATATATTAAATAACACAAAAAATTAAACATTAAATGAGATTGGTAAGATGATGATCATGTCCTTAACGAATTACTTTTGATCCAACGCTCCACTTTTAGTTCTCGGGTTCTCGGGAAACTTTGAGTTTAAACTCCAAATTTTATCTTGCTGTTTTCTTTAGCTATCTCCTTCACCCGAGAATCGTGTGCTTTCAGAATGTTATTGAGATTCGACAATGAGTAAGTGTCGAATTTCTCCTGAGTCTTGATCATCAGGCATATGTTCTTCCACTCCTTCTTCATCCCTAGGATGAAAGTGATATTGAACTCGATGGTGGTATGGACTACACCATGTCTGGTACACTTGTAGATGGGCTCATTGAACTGATCATAATAGGCTTCAATTGATTCACTCTCCTTTTGCTTGAAGTCGAATAACTTCGATAAGCATTGAGTCACATAACTTTTCTTGGTTCGCTCATTCCCTTGGTATTTCTCTTTCAGAGTGTCCTAGATTTATTTCGCAGTCTTGCAACCTTGAATATAGTTATACACAACTGGCGGAAAAGCTCCATGTAGTTGTCGAAGACATCTCTTGTAATTGGCCTTCTTCTTTTTTCCTTAAGCAATCATATCTTCAGTATCACCATCATTTCCAACCGCTTGAATAAGATCAACACAATAAGGACCTTTTTCAATAGATCGCCAAAGATCTTCATCAATCCCGTTGATATAGTCTTCCATACAATCCGCCCATTTGATCGTAATACTCTGGAAGCAGCATCAGAATCTTTTTTTAGATCCAATCAGATTAACATAGTTCATCACAGTGTTGATATTCAAGTTTGCCATTAGATCGAGAAAAAGAGGATAAACTTGAAAAGAAAGAAATCAGATACAAAACGATTGATAAAACGAATGCAAAATGTTTAATCACATAGATTGAACCAAGAGTTACATTTCCACTTTTAGAATGATTGAATCGAAGTGAATGATTGAATAAGATGAAAATATGAACAAGATTCTCCACTCGATGTGTGGATTTCTGCTCTGATACCAATTGAAAATATGTTTTAACTATTGTCTCAATTAATCGTAATGTACATCAGAGTAAGTAAGAACAACGAGAGTAAATAAGATTTTTCAATTCAGCATAAATCTGGAATAAGTACAAATATAGTTGCAGAGAGAGAGAGAGAGAGAGAGAGAGAGAGAGAGAGAGAGTAAGCTCAATGCGTAAGAATGCAAAAGTTACAACACACTTATGTACCTATCCTATTTATAGGATACTCACGTATAAAAAAAATACAAGGACTTCAACACTGAAATGCGAACCAATAAATATTCCTAGTAAATACATATATAACGAAGTCTTATGAACCCTTGTCATTTACATGCATTCGTTACTAAGAACACCGCCTAAGATTCGACATATCACAACAAAATTATACTCTACACATTGGGAGGTACCGAGGTCTCCATCCGAGATTCAAAGCTTCCTTGGTTTAGCAAGGTATTATCAAAAATTTATTAAGAATTTCCCAAGATTGCAATTCTTTTGAATCAGTTGATGAAGAAGAATGTCAATTTTTGATGGGAGCCTGAGCAACAGACAACATTTGAGACATTGGGACAGAAGCTGTGCGAGGCTCCGATACTAAACTTTCCCGAGGGTGTGGATGATTTTGTGGTTTATTGTGATGCTTCGATTATGGGATTAGGTGTAGTACTTATGCAGAGGGGTCATGTGACTGCTTACACTTTGAGACAGTTAAAGCCTCACGAGGCGAATTATCCTACTCAATATTTAGAGTCGGGGGATGTGATGTTCACCCTCAAGATTTGGCGGCATTACTTGTTTGGAGTTCTGTGTACCATCTACATGATTACAAGAGTTTGAGATGTTTGAGGGATCAACCGAACCTGATGTCACACCCCCAAACCGGAATAATATAGTTAATACAAGTGTGTTATGTGTAAGGTTGTAAGACACCAAAAATATGTAATCAAAATAAAGACGAGTCTTGAATATGCTCCGTCTTCTCAAAACGTGGTCATCTATATCTGTCTACTGGTAACCTGAGAATACAAGTTATTTTAAAAGAGTAGATCAGCATTAAAGCTGGTGAGTTCATAAGCATTTTTGTGTCAAAAGTTTGCATTAGTTTTATGAAAGTGTTTGCAAGGGTTTTGATGTAAATGTTTGTGTTCTTCCTAGAAAATCCTATATTTTCTACTAAAATGGAAAGTAGTCTTCTACCAAGACTCAACTGTTTTGTATGTTTGTTCTTCATAATAATGTATGTTTTCCCAAGTTTATGACTATCTTTACTAGAAAATAGTTTGCATTACTCGATGTGAGAATATCACTATATGAATGTAATGGGAAAAATGAAGATGTACAGTAGTATTAAATAAAATAACTACTGAAGTACTAACTACCTTAAAACCAATAAGTTAAATTAAGGTAAAATGTGATGAGTTTATAACCATGCTTGATTGACTAGTATAAAACACGACGATCAAAAGACGTCGAAATGGTATGACATTTGTCACCCGTAGACCTGCAGGTCCCACTGTAGCTAGCAGCAAGGTGTAGGATGGTCAATCCCGTATAGATCTATACACAAACTCACGCTCTCCCTCCAGGAGACTCTGGTTACAAAACGTGACACAACAAGTATATTGCTATGCCATGAAATAGTGGCTCATATTATTGTTATCTTGTTCTTGTTATAGAATATATGTTTTTCTGTTCCTGTTATAGTATGTATGTTCCTTTCTGTTCTGGTTATAGTATGTATGATCCTTCCTGTTCTAGTTATAGTATGTATGGACTGACTCATGTATGAACTGACTCATGTAAGTTTCACTGATCTAGAAGTAGTAAGTAGTAATCCTCTAAACTATACCTATTATAGTTTACTAGTATGATTGTTTGACTGTTACTGATTTGTAGAAAAGACTCAATTACTAACCATAAGCAACTAAGTTAAGTATGTACCTTAAAAATGGGTTTAATATTCATATATGTATTTAATAAGTATAACTATGATTTAACCGACATTCGGAGTAATGATCCTACCCCAAGCCCACAACCAAACAAGGAACAGGAGTCAAGGTATCTAGCAATAGTCCTACGTCTGTTAAAGCATACTTATACGTAAATAGATAGACGAATATGATTTGATATAGAGAAGTCTAAAATAATTTAAAAGAGTTTTAACAAGTTTTTGAGTATAAGAAATCCTTTTGGGATGTTGTTTTCACATGTAAATGGTTAACACAATTTCATTGTTTTCTACTTGTATTCCCCCCTAAAAGCATTTAAAAGCATTCAAAAGTGTATTTGTAGGGGTATGAACTCACATGTAGTGAGTGATTCAAATGAAAGATCGATATAGGATGCTAAGTATGCGAAGTGAAGTCCCGAGCACAAATAGGTCCTATTTAACATATATTAACATATATAGGCATACAATTAGTGTTTATAACAACTAACATGTAAGGGAAACAACCTTCGGATGTAGGAAACACTTTCTATGAAGTGTTAGAATCACAAATAGGAAGTTGAAAGGTGTTCACGGCCAAACTCTAGGAGTTCACGGCCTTTGTGGTGTTCATGGCCAAGAACACTTGAAGTGTTCACAGCCCAAGCTTGATCCTATGAAGGGTTTACGACCAAAGATGGAGGTTTCACGGTCCTAACTTGAATCTATGAAGGGTTCACGACCCTATGAAGGGTTCACGGCCGTGAACTCTTGAAGATCTTGCAAAGAAGTGTTGTAACAAGGGTGGAATCAAGTGTTTTCAAAGGGACAACAAGAAGAGGCAGTAGATTCTTACGTTTTTTAGGCCTTTAGAAGTGATCACGATTGAAGATAGTTGAGAGAGAAGGGAGATGTTCACGGCTGGAGTTCGAAGAAGTGAAGAAAAATGAGCCAACTTCATATATATGAGAGTTGTTCACGTCCTAAAGATGGGTTCACGACCGTGAACCTAGTTTGTGGCCGTGAACTCCTTTTGATGGTGTTTCCGGCTCGATTGCAACTCAATGATCTCAAGCTAACACACAATCCTTGAGTGTACTAGGATTAGAAACTCTCAAACAGACCCTCAACACAGCATAAAGGTAACAGAAACAAGTCTGACTTTTGATTGAATTGATTGACTTTACAAGATAGAAATTTTGGGATGTCACATCATCCCCCGTTAAAGGGAATTTCGTCTCGAAATTAGAGTTTAAGCAAATACAGATAGACTAAGGGAAAAGATGAGAATACTTCAGTTTCATTTGATCCTCCCGCTCCCAAGTGAATTCAGGTCCCCGCTTTGCATTCCAGCGAACCTTCACTATCGGGATACGACTTTGCTTCGTTTGCTTGACCTCCCTGTCCATGATTTCTACTGGTTCTTCCACGAAGTTGAGGCTCTCATTGATCTCGATTTCATCGAGTAGGATAACAAGAGTCTCATCGGATAGACACTTTTTCAGGTTCGATACGTGGAAGGTAGGGTGCACGTTACTAAGTTCTTGGGGTAGTTTGAGTTTGTAAGCTACAGGGCCGATCCTAGCGATAATCTCAAAAGGCCCTATGTACCTTTGATTTAGCTTCACATGCTTTCCGAAGCGTATCAAGCCCTTCCAGGGTGAGACCTTCAATAGAACACAGTCACCAACATGGAATTCCAAAGGTTTTCGTCTCTTGTCAGCGTAGCTTTTCTATCGGTCTCTAGAGGCTTTCAATCGTTCACGAATCTGAACAATCTTCTCTGTCGTTTCCCGAATGATTTCCGGACCCGTGAGAGTGTTGTCAGGAACTCGTCCTTTAGCTAACTGCGTGTCACCCACCTCAGCCCAACACAGAGGGGATCTGCACTTACGACCATAGAGGGCTTCAAATGGAGCTGCCTTTATTCTTGTGTGATAACTGTTATTGTAGGAGAACTCGACAAGGGGTAAATGAGTATCCCATGCCTTTCCAAAGTCAATCACATAGGCTCACAACATATCTTCAAGAGTTTGAATAGTCCTCTCACTTTGTCCGTCAGTTTGCAGATGGTAGGCTGTACTCATGTCCAGCCTAGTTCCCAGGGAACTTTGTAGCAACTGCCAGAATCTTGAAGTGAATCTACTATCTCTATTAGAGATAATAAATATGGGAACACCATGCAGCCGTACAATCTCCCTAATGTAAGTTCTGGTTAGCTTTTCCATCTTGTCATTTTCTTTGATAGGTAGGAAGTGTGCGGACTTGGTTAACCTGTCTAAGATCACCCAAATGGTATCGAGACCACCCGTTGTCTTGGGCAATTTGGTTATGAAGTCCATTGTGATCTGCTCCCACTTCCACTCAGGTATTTCCGGTTGTTGAAGTAAACATGAGGGTTTTTGGTACTCGACTTTAACCTTGGCACAAGTAAGACACTTACTCACGAAGGTAGCAATCTCTGATTTCATGTTAGGCCACCAGTATAACTTCTTGAGATCCAGATACATCTTATCTGAACCTGGGTGGACGGAATATCGAGTATTGTGCGCTTCGCTCATGACCACGTCTCTGAAACCACCGAACTTCGGTGTCCAGATCCGATCCATGAGGTACAAGGCTCCGCCACCCTTGACTTCTAAGTTCTTATCCATCCCTCTAAGGGATTCACCCGCCACATTTTTAGGCTTCAAGGCTTCCAGCTGAGCCTCCTTAATGTGTGTGTACAGATGTGAATGGATTGTCATAGTTAGTGATTTGACTCTACGACCAGAGTATTCTTTCCGACTTAGGGCATCAGCTACTACGTTGGCTTTACCGGGATGATAACGAATTTCACATTCGTAGTCATTGAGTAGCTCGACCCACCGTCGTTGTCTCATGTTAAGCTCCTTCTGGTCGAATATATGTTGAAGGCTTTTGTGGTCTGTAAAGATAGTGCTTTTCGTACCATACATGTAGTGTCTCCAGATCTTCAGAGCAAATACCATTGCTCCTATCTCAAGATCATGTGTAGTGTAGTTGACTTCGTGCGTCTTAAGTTGTCTTGAGGCATAGGCGATGACCTTTCCTCGTTGCATAAGAACACATCCAAGCCCTTAGTCGGATGCATCGCAATAAACCACGAAGTCTTCTATCCCTTTTGGGAGGGATAGTATCGGTGCGCTGCATAAGGCTCGCTTCAGCGTTTGGAACCCCTTCTCTTGTTTCTCTTCCCAGTCAAAGGTCACACCTTTCTGGGTAAATTTAGTAAGCGGTTTCGCGATCCTAGAGAAGTTCTGAATAAACCTGCGATAGTAGCCAGCGAGGCCTAGAAATTGACGAATTTCTGTAGGCGTCTTTGGAGCTGACCAGTTCTCAATGGCCTTCATTTTGGAAGGGTCCATGTGAATTCCCTCTTCGCTGACCACGTGACCCAAGAATTCGACTCTTCGAATCCAAAATTCGTACTTAGAGAACTTCGCATAGAGTTTCTCCACTCGTAACGTTTCTAAGATCTGACGTAGGTGTTGACTATGCTCCTCCTTACTTCGAGAGTAGATAAGCATGTCATCGATGAATACAATGAAGAACTGATCCAAGTAAGGACGGCACACCCGGTTTATTAAGTCCATGAACACTGCGGGCGCATTGGTTAATCCGAATGGCATCACTACAAACTCGTAGTGTCCATAACGAGTTCTGAAGGCTGTTTTGGGAACATCCTCCTCTAAAACTCGTAGCTGGTGATACCCGGATCTCAGATCAATCTTCGAAAAGTAATTCGTCCCTTGAAATTGGTCGAACCAGTCATCTATACGTGGTAGAGGGTATCGGTTCTTGACAGTAAGCTATTTTAGTTCTCGGTAGTCGATGCACATACGGAACGATCCGTCTTTCTTCTTTACGAACAAGACCGGTGCTCCCCAGGGTGAGAAACTTGGTCTAATAAAGCCCTTGCTGAGCAGTTCGTTTAGTTGACCGGATAGCTCCTGCATCTCAGCTGGTGCTAGTTGATATGGCGATTTGGCTACCGGGGTAGCTCTTGGGACTAAGTCGATTATGAACTCGACTTGACGTTGTGGTGGTAATCCTGGTAGTTCTTCGGGAAAGATGTCGGGAAAGTCGCGTACTTCTGGGATGTTCTTTATGTCTTTCGTCTCTTGGCTCATATCAACTACATGAGCAAGGAATGCATGTCATTCTTTCCGTAAGTACTTCTGAGCTTGTATACTAGAGATGATTTGAAGGTTCGTGCCTAGTTTGCCGTCATAGATAACTAGGGTTTCGTTAGACGGTAGATTAAGACGAACAGCCTTCTCAAAACACATGATGTCAGCACGATGAAGACTCAACCAATCCACGCCGATAATGACGTCGAAACTTTTAATTGAGACAGACATGAGGTCGATTGGAAATGAATGGCTATCTAGAGATAGGGTACATCCTACGTATATGTAGCTAGTGCTCTCAGTCTTTCCGTTAGCCATTTCTACAGTGAACGGTTCTTTCAGTGCTCGTGGTTGTTGTTTAAGTAAGTGTGAAAAATTTTGGTTCACGAAACTCCTCTCCGCTCCACTATTAAATAGTATGCATGCATAAGAGTTATCGAGGAGAAACGTACCAATGACCACTGTAGGGTCTGCTACTGCTTCCTCATGGCCTATCGCCAAAGCTCTTCCCACTCCGCCAGCATTTCCTGCCTTCGGGCAGTTCCTTTTTTAGTGACCAACCTCACCACACCCGTAGCAAGCCTGACCCACTCCAACGCCAGGGACCTAGGTGATTGGTCTAGCCGGAGCTTTGCAGAAACGGGCAACGTGCCTCTTCCTTTTGCAGTTTGCACACTGTATTTCCCGGCACGGTCCGTTATGGTGAAAGCTGCACTTGTTGCACTGTGGCAAGCTCCCCGCATACTGTTTCGTTGGCGCAGTGGCAGCTGGTGTTGTCGCGGCATGAACAACCACAATCTGTTGCTTCTTGGCAGAGTTTTGCGCTGCGTTGCTCTTATTCTTGTCCCAAAACTTCCGCTTGTTTTCGGCTGTTTTGGCTGGTTCTGGGACAGTAAGGGTTGTTGTCGGAGTGTGGACTCCATGATCGATGAGCCGCTATGCCAACCGCTTGGCACTGTCGAAGGTAGTGGGGTTTGAAGCTAATACATTCCCCTGAAATGGAGGCACCAGCCCCCCAAATATACCTCTCGATCTTCTTTCCCTCAGTAGGGACCATTCCTGGACATAGGGCCACCAGATCACTGAACCTGGCAGTGTAGGCTACTATGTCGGAGCCCTTCATGGTTAGGCTCCAGAGTTCCTGTTCAAGTTTCTGAACCTCGCCCCTCGGACAATACTCTTCAATCATCAGCTCCTTCAGAGCTTCCCAGCTCATTGCATTAGCCACTATTAGAGTGAGTGACTTGACATGGCTATTCCACCATGTGAGGGCTTTGTCCGAGAAGGTGCAGGCAGCAAATTTTACTTTGCTTCCTTTCGGGCAGGAGCAGATCTCAAAGATCGACTCAGTTTTCTCGAACCATTGCGATAGAGCAATGATCCCACCGCTGCCGTTAAAGGCTCTGGGTTTGCAGTTGGTGAAGTCCTTGTACGAACACTCCCTAGAGCGCCCGCGGACATCACCTTGAGTAGAATCAACCGCTGTTCCACCCCCGCTAGCACTGCTGGCGTTGAATTGAGTTAAGGCTACCGTAACAGCCGCAGCCACTGCAGCGTGAAGTACCGCAGGGTCGTATTGTGGAGGAGGTGGTGGTTGAGTTGGAGTTATTGGAGCATTGCGTCTCGTTGATCGATGGGGAGACATCTTTCAACTGAAAGTTTTACAAAGATGAAGATGATAGTAAGCGTTCAATAGTGAGAATAATGAGAGTGATCTATGAACTAAATCACCATAGTTCAACAAATAGATGAGAGTGTGATTGCAATAGAGATATAACAATAGAAGGATGAAAGTATTTGGACAAAGATTTCCCCAGAGGATTAGATGTCTATCAATATTACTGGTATTTAAAGATGCAATAAGTTCGGGAAAAATTGACCTCGGAGTAGGTCTTACATCACATCAGAATGGAGAAAATTTTGACAACACAAAGACCTAACAGACTGAAAGTTAAAGGTCTTTAACATAAGCAGGAAATTAATACTAGAGTCTATACATAGACCTAATTTATATCCAAAAGAGAGAGTAGAGTAGGCTCTACTCGCGAGGGGATTTGTTCTGGTTGGTACTTGATTCAACCCTGGATTCAGCCAGCTGCTGTTCCGTTTCCCATACACGCCTTTGCAGTGCCACCTGGTTCTGACGAAGATCCCTAACTTCGGATTGGTAGGCATTCAGCTCTACTAGTAGGGCGTCAGTGCGAGTCCTTTCCAAGTTCTGGTCATCGGTCAGATGACGGAGACGAACTATGTTGACTCCGGAGTTAGCACAGATCTCCATGCCTTGGTCGAAGTTTGCTCTTCCCAGCTCAGCATTGCGAGCAACACACTGCACCAAGATAGGAAGGACTCTGTCTGCTGAGCCTCCCTCATTCAGGTTGTAGAAGCTTCGGTCGCCATTGTAGGGAGGTGGTTGTCCCTGTTCATGGCTCCACCTTCCCAAGTTTACCGCCCACAGAGGCGTCGGGCCTTGAAAAGCCGGACGAGGGTTAGGATTTTGAACAACTTGGGGTAGATCAAAGACCTCTGGTTCTGAGTCCGAGTCTTCCTGAACTTCCTCTTCGTTCTCTTCGTCGGAACTTTCCTCGGGGTCTTCTACTGCTGGGACCACCAGGTTCTCTTCTTCAGGCTCCACTTCAAGCCATCCACCATTCCGTTGGTCGGGAAAGTACCGGTCACCAGGTAAATGGAATCCAGCCATGTTATCTAAGCGAGAAAAGGGATGTAAGAAACATATAATAGACGTACTACTTAAGATAATTATAGGATGATCCTTACCGGTTACTTCAATATTTGCGTAGTGCATACCAGTCATATGTAACCAAGATAGAATAGACCTTCGAATAAGTGACCCTAACTCTAAGTCCACAACCAAACAAGGAACATGAAGTAAAGCAAAGATCACAGATTCTAAGTCTATGACACCTTAGTCGCATATAACCTTAGCGTATCCACTCAGCAACTATTGACCTACTAGTAAAGACCTTTTAGTTTTCACATAAGTAATTATAGTATCACAAAATACTCCTATAGTATTTTAAGTTTATGTTATGTTTTAAAGTTTTCATTGTAGTAGAGTTGGTAAGTTTTTAGACTTGTTGCAACACCACAACCATTCGTAGGCACATGCTAATCACTTCTCGGAAAGATATAGTTGATCAGGCTATATCACTCCCAGATCTGATTATATGTCCCCAAGCCTGCTTGTGCTGTCCAACAACCGCAATACTTTTGTTCTGTTCTAGTATGACACTGATCCTAGTATGAATGCATGTATGAATACTTTAGTAAAATATTTTATTATTTAAAAGTATTAACCATTGTCAGAGTATTTTAACTCCGATATGTTTATAGTTTTATATCTTTTATGGGTTGATATACTCAATTCACTATAAACAAAGCTCAGATACCAATCTGTCACACCCCCAAACCGGAACAGCGGAAACGTTCGGGGGTGGAGGACGTCATGTACAGTATCATAACAATGCACAATAGTAAAACAAGCAACAACATCATCCATTGCATTAATAATATAGTTAATACAAGTGTGTTATGTGTAAAGTTGTAAGACACCAAAAATATGTAATCAAAATAAAGACGAGTCGTGAATATGCTCCGTCTTCTCAAAACGTGGTCATCTATATCTGTCTACTGGTAACCTGAAAATACAAGTTATTTTGAAAGAGTAGATCAACATTAAAGCTGGTGAGTTCATAAGCATTTTTGTGTCAAAGGTTTGCATTAGTTTTATGAAAGTGTTTGTAAGGGTTTTGATGTAAATGTTTGTGTTCTTCCTAGAAAATCCTATATTTTCTACTAAAATGGAAAGTAGTCTTCTACCAAGACTCAACTGTTTTGTATGTTTGTTCTTTCGTAATAATGTATGTTTTCCCAAGTTTATGACTATCTTTACTAGAAAATAGTTTGCATTACTCGATGTGAGAATATCACTATATGAATGTAATGGGAAAAATGAAGATGTACAATAGTATTATATAAAATAACTACTGAAGTACTAACTACCTTAAAAACAATAAGTTAAATTAAGGTAAAATGTGATGAGGTTATAACCATGCTTTATTGACTAGTATAAAACACGACGATCAAAAGATGTCGAAATGGTATGACATTTGTCACCCGTAGACCTGCAGGTCCCACTGTAGCTAGCAGCAAGGTGTAGGATGGTCAATCCCGTATAGATCTATACACAAACTCACGCTCTCCCTCCAGGAGACTCTGGTTACAAAACGTGACACAACAAGTATATTGCTATGCCATGAAATAGTGGCTCATATTATTGTTATCTTGTTCTTGTTATAGAATATATGTTTTTCTGTTCCTGTTATAGTATGTATGTTCCTTTATGTTCTGGTTATAGTATGTATGATCCTTCCTGTTCTAGTTATAGTATGTATGGACTGACTCATGTATGAACTGACTCATGTAAGTTTCACTGATCTAGAAGTAGTAAGTAGTAATCCTCTAAACTATACCTATTATAGTTTACTAGTATGATTGTTTGACTGTTACTGATTTGTAGAAAAGACTCAATTACTAACCATAAGCAACTAAGTTAAGTATGTACCTTAAAAATGGGTTTAATATTCATATATGTATTTAATAAGTATAACTATGATTTAACCGACATTCGGACTAGTGATCCTACCCCAAGCCCACAACCAAACAAGGAACATGAGTCAAGGTATCTAGCAATAGTCCTAATTCTGTTAAAACATACTTATACGTAAATAGATAGACGAATATGATTTGATATAAAAGAAGTCTAAAATAATTTAAAAGAGTTTTAACAAGTTTTTTAGTATAAGAAATCCTTTTGGGATGTTGTTTTCACATGGAAATGGTTAACACAATTTCATTGTGTTCTACTTGTATTCCCCCTGGAAGCATTTAAAAGCATTCAAAAGTGTATTTGTAGGGGTATGAACTCACATGTAGTGATTGATTCGAATGAAAGATCGATATAGGATGCTAAGTATGCCAAGTGAAGTCCCGAGCACAAACGGATCCTATTTAACATATATTAACACATATAGGCATACAATTAGTATTTATAACAACTAACATGTAAGGGAAACAACCTTCGGATGTAGGAAACACTTTCTATGAAGTGTTAGAAGCACAAATAGGATGTTGAAAGGTGTTCACGACCAAACTCTAGGAGTTCACGACCTTTGTGGTATGCATGGCCAAGAACACTTGAAGTGTTCACGACCCAAGCTTGATCCTATGAAGGGTTTACAGCCAAAGATGGAGGGTTCACGGTCCTAGCTTGAATCTATGAAGGGTTCACGGCCCTATGAAGGGTTCACGACCGTGAACCCTTGAAGATCTTGCAAAGAAGTGTTGTAACAAGGGTGGAACCAAGTGTTTTCAAAGGGACAACAAGAAGAGGGATTAGATTCTTACGTTTTTAGGCCTTTAGAAGTGATCACGGTTGAAGATAGTTGAGAGAGAAGGGAGATGTTCACGACTGGAGTTTGAAGAAGTGAACAAAATGAACCAACTTCATATATATGAGAGTTGTTCACGGCCCAAAGATGGGTTTACGACCGTGAACCTAGTTTGTGGCCATGAACTCCTTTTGATGGTGTTCCCGGCTCGATTGCAACTCAATGATCTCAAGCTAACACTTCCTAACACACAATCCTTGAGTGTACTAGGTTTAGAAACTCTCAAACAGACCCTTAACACAACATAAATGTAACAGAAACAAGTCTGACTTTTGATTGAATTGATTGACTTTACTAGATAGAAATTTTGGGTTGTCACACCTGGATATGAGGCAACACAGATGGTTGGATGAGGTGAAAGATTATGACTGTGAGATCTTGTATCATCCTGGAAAGGCCAACGTAGTGGCCGATGCCTTGAGTCGCAAGGCGACTAGCGCTCTTATCAGAGACCTATGCTTGAGGATGATTATCATTTCACCACTTTTATATTTGATCAAAGAAACGTAGAGTAAGGGGTTGAAGGAAGAGAATTGGAAGAAATAAAATATTAGGGGGTCATATTTCTTCATTTGTCAGAGATAGTCGTGGATTGTTGACTCAGTGTGGTAGAGTGTAGGTTCCTGTTTCTGGTGAGATAAACAGATTCACATAACCAATTTTGGGTAATCAAAGTGTCAACCCTTTCCAAAGAACACCCATCTTCCTTTTATAGAAGGAAAATGATGGTTGGAAGATGGTTATATACAAAATGGCGCCAAAATGGGTGGTTACAATGATGGTTATAAGACATAACCAACTATTACATCAACATGATGACATAACCTTTTTTGGTGGGAAAATGCGATGCCCCTTGGACATCACAAGGGGCGCTGCCCCTTGGGCCTCGCAAGGGTCACTGTCCTAGACCTTGTCAGAGGTGTTGCCCTTTAGAACCGTGTTTCTAGGGGTGTTGCCCCCAGACTCCTGTATTTTTGATTTTTCATTTATCACTCCGAATGTCGATCCTGCACCTCCAGTTTCCGTGAATAAATAGAATCCTATCATTCTCAATATTAATAATAACTATATTAAAATATGTTGATAACACTAAAATCACCAACATTTCACACGAATGCAATTCAAATATGATCATGTTTACAATACGGTCATGTTTACGCAATCTCACTAAGATTGTCAATCTTCCTGCATAGATTGAAAAACTGATTTCCCGGCAATGGTTGAAGAAGAAGCAGCAGCTAATGTCTGCCGGTTGTTTCTACGATTTTTCGGGGAAATCTTTGTTTTTCCAAATACTAGGTGTAAAACCCATATAATATACGAGTTGATTAAAAAAGATTATATATCAAATTATAAACAATAAATATTTTTCAAAATAAAATTTTGAAATAAAGAATGAAAAACATATTACATGCAAATTATTATTACATTTAATACTTTACATATATAAGTATAAGTATTATGTGACTCTAATTTTACAAATTGAAAAAATCTAGAAATCGACATGTGGATATTATTTTATTTTAAATATCACAAAATGACAGGTGTAAAAACTTATGAGAGATTGACATGTGGCAAAATTGATGTTTATTATTTATTATCATATCATCATATCATATCATATCATCATATCATCATATCATACTATATTATAAAGGAAGCATTTTTTCTTTCACCACATTCATTTGAAACTCTCATTCATTTTTTCCTTTCACCACATTCATTTGAAACTCCCATGACTTTTCAATTTCATTCTAATAATGATTATAAGTTAGTTAATAAGATTAAATAAATATCAAACCCAAAGTGTAATCATATATAAACTAAATTTCAATATTAAAAGAATATCTTACTTCTACTTATAAAGTTATGTTTTTTTTTTTGACTTTTTACATATTATACATAATTTATTAGTTTTAATATATTGTTGGATGTAAACCATTATCATTTTAAAGCTACAACTTTTGAACAATTTATATAAAATATTTAAATTATAAACTTAAATACAACATTACATGACCAACTTAAATATAAATTTTAGTTTAACTTAAACAACACAAATAATATTTTGTAAATAGTTAAAAGTGATAAATTGTAGTGTCTTTCTAATAATGATTATAACTTAGGTTAATAAGGTTAAATAAATATCAAACGTAAAGTATAATCATAAATAAACTAAATTTCAATATTAAAATAATATCTTTACTTCTACTTATAAAGTTATGACTTTAACATTTAACATATTATATTTAATTTATTAGATTTAATATGTTGTATGTAAACCAATATCAATTTAAAGCTACAACTTTTGAATAGTTTGGACAAAATACTTAAACTGTTAATTTAAATATAACATTACAGTGTCAATTTTAATATACATTTCAGTTCTACTTAAAAACCCAATGAATATTTTGTGAATAGTTAAAAGTGATAAATTGTAGTGACAAATGTAAAAACTAGATTATAATATCAATTTAACTATAATATTTCCTAAAGATATTTGTATAATCATTAAAAGTTTTCAAATATATAGCTTAAAATAACTTACAATAACAACAGTTAAAAATAACTCTATATAAATTATTATATTGTTACCTTTAAAATAAAAAAAAAACAATGTCTGATGTTTTAAATAATTATAATGATAGAAATTAAAATGTTAAGAAAATAAATTTTAAAAAATTAATTAACAGTACCAAAAACTATAAATAACATTAAGCTATATATTATATTTAATTTTATTCATGAGTAACTCGCGGGTAGAAGTCATTCAAACGGTTGAGATTATATAGTTATAATAGATGTATATATTATCATATAATTCTAAATAATCAATATATTATATCAATTTAGTATACGAATTATTATATCAAATTTAACAACAACGTTATTGTTATATTTAAAAAAACATATATTTGTAAAGATTTCAACAATATAGGTGTTTCTGCGCAATGCGCGGGCATTCGCCTATTACTATATTATAAAGGAAGCATTTTTCATTTCACCACATTCATTTGAAACTCCCATGCATTTTTTTCCTTTCACCACATTCATTTAAAACTCCCATTACTTTTCAATTTATTTATAATAATAATTATAAGATAGTTAATAAGGTTAAATAAATATCAAACGTAGAGTGTAATCATATATAAACTAAATTTCAATATTAAAATAATATCTATACTTAATTTATTAGTTCTAATATATTGTTGGACGTAAACCATTATCATTTTAAAGATATAACTTTGGAACAATAGCTATAAAATACTTAAATTATTAATTTAAGTATCACATTACAGGGTCAACTTAAATATACATTGTAGTTTAACTTAAACAACCAAAAAAATATTTTGTAAATAGTTAAAAGTGATAAATTACAGTGTTTTTCTAATAATGATTATTGTTGGGTACAAAGTTATCCATGTATGACTTTGTAAATGGTTTGACTTTTGTAGACCCACTTGCATGTGGTGCTTTAGCCTTGTCACATGAGAGATAGAGAGTGAGAGAGAGACATGTAAACACATCTATATAAGGTGGGTTCATACCACTTGTAGATGTGTGCTTGAGAGATGTAAAATCGAGTGTGTAAGTGTGTGTTATTTATGTAGATTTAGATCTAGATACCTTTTTGTAACACCATACATAATCGAATGCATCTCTTAAACACCGAAATCACCATGTTCTTTGTGTGTTCTTTAATTCCGCATGCCAAACCAATGTTCATAATTCACTACATTTGGTATCAGAGCGGGTCTTCGAAGATCAACATGATTTTTTGAAGAAACGGTTCTCGATTTGGCTAAATTTGTCACAATTGGAACATTTTTGGTGAGTCTCTCTCTATGATCTCTCTAAATCTTGTTAATTCGTGCGTTGCGTTCTTGATTTTTGATCGTTTTGATTCATTGGATTAAATTTGCTTCAAACCCCTTTGATAATCCAATAATTTTTTTTAAGATCAAGCCTAAAATCAAAATAAATTTCGTTATTGTTCATTCGATCCAAAAATATCGAGCCGAAACATTAATCTTGAGTCGTTACTGTTCATATCGTACAATTGAGCCCAATTACAACTGAGTAATTCTTTTATCCGATGAACTACATTCGATCATTCTTGGTTGTTCGATTTGTGAGTTGTTGTTGGTAAATCGATCACATTTGATTAACAGATGTTTTGATTCATTGGATTAAATTTGTTTCAAACCCCTTTGATAATCCAATAATTTTTTTAAGATCAAGCCTAAAATCAAAATAAATTTCGTTATTGTTCATTCGATCCAAAAAATATCGAGCCCAAACATTAATCTTGAGTCGTTACTGTTCATATCGTACAATTGAGCCCAATTACAACTGAGTAATTCTTTTATCCGATGAACTACATTCGATCATTCTCGGTTGTTCGATTCGTGAGTTGTTGTTGGTAAATCGATTTCATTTGATTAACAGATTATTGAAAATCGACATTAAAATTTTTGATTAATTGATTGCTTGAGGTCGAAATCGAATCCGATAAGGTTTCTAGTTTATGTATGGAAAGAAATTGGGAATGAGTTGAAGTGAAAATTCAACGATGATTTTGTTTTTATACAATTTGGAGTTGATTTCGTTTCATCATCTCTATCATTTGATCAACTTTGATTATTGAGTTGGAATTGTGAATCAGTTGGGTATGATTTATTCTATTCCCAAGCTGATGATGATCAAGTAATTGTAGATCAAATTCTTTGATTTGGATGAAATTGATCAAGAACAATCAATTATTCTCTGATTGATTTGAAAATCGATGATAGATTTGTGGATTTGTGTTTGTCAATTGATGAATTGAAGAGTCAAAACAAAAAGTCAAAGTCGTTGTTCTTGGTTCAACTTGTACGCATGTGTCACTGAGTTGTACAATTGGATTATCATCGTCTGACTTCAACTACGTATCGATTGGAATAAAATCGAGTTGCTTGGTGTTTTTGATTGATGTCTGATGCTTAGAGTCAAGTATCGATATCTTGGAGACTGATCGATTTCGAAGGGTTGGAGGGTTCTTATGTGAAATCGATTTTAAAGGCTTGATGTGTTGATGGTGATGTTGGTCGGTATTTGGTTATTGATGATAATTGACGAACATGGAAAATTTGATAACGAACAGATGAAGCGAGATAGTCAAAGCTTAAATCGATTGAAGTCAAAATAGTGTTCGATTATTGAAGAATCGCTTGATATCAAAATTTGATTCAAGGTGTCTAGCATCAATTTCGACTGATGTTAAAGTTAAAGAATCATATTTCGAAATTTGATTTTGATGTCTAATTGAATGGAAGTCGACTGGGAAAAAGGCAGTTCAATTGTTCACAGTCGATGGTTTGTAGGTGAACTAATATCGACTGGGGTTATTAAATTTTCAAAAGAATTGATGATTTGGAAAAGCAAAGTCAACTGAAATCAATTGATGTTTGGATTTCGAAAGTTTGGGTTATGGAATCGATTTTGGGGCTAAAGATCGAATGTTTAGATTTCTTGATGATTGAGCTGTTGTTCGATAAAAAGCGAAGCTGAATGATTAAGATGCTACTTTTCATGATTAAGCATTCGACATGCTTCGATTTCGTTAAAATGATGCTGAAAAATTTCGTTATATTGATGCTGGAAAAAGAAAGTTTCGATATCAACGGTGTGAGACTTCGTTACCTGATTAACGAAGTGAAGTGAAGATGAAGTTTCATTATATGCATTTATTTTCGTTAGATTGGGGAAGAAAACAATCATTTTCGATTTTGGTCCCTGCATTTTAACGAAGTAATTTTCAACAGTTTGGAAGACAAAAGGAAGAAGTTTCGAAAATGGTCCCTGCTGTTTCCAAATTTTGATAGTTTTTACCCAACTTCGACAATTGGGGTATTTTTCGAATGTTTGGAGGACAAAAGGCAGAACTTTCGAAATCAGTCCCTGAAGTTTCGAAAGTTTGGCAGTTTTTGCACAAATTCGAAAACGGACTAATTTTGCTGAGAAATTGAAGAATATGCATTTCAGGCCCCTGCAGTTAATGCGAATTGACGCTTTCTACCCAGTTTCGTAAATGGGGGAGAGTTTCGCATTTTTGGCTGTTGTGGGCGCACCGGATCACTGCAGAATTTTGAAATTGACAATTTCTACCCATTTTTGAGAAATTTTGTCAAAAGCGGTCCGTGAACGAAGCTAAAAATTGGAGATTTTTTCGGTTTTCCGGATTGAAGCAAAAAGTTTATGCCACATGTTAAGGGGGAGTTTTGACAAGAAAAATTCCGAATAGAGCACGTTCTCTTTCCTTGATGGTTTTATAATCAAATTTCGATTATAAAAAGGGGGAGAAATATATACGGAAATTCGAAGTTGAATTTTTCATATTAAGCGGATTTTAAGACCGAAGTGACCTCGAGTATTGGAAGTTTATGAAATGATTCGATTGGAATTTCGGAAGTGATTTCGGTTCGAGTTGGGTTTGGAATTATTGAAGATTTTTGGGGTGTGTTTTTATGTTCAACTTTAGGGTGATTATTTGGAGTTTGAGAAGCTCTTGATCATTCATTGATGCTTGGTTCGTATGGTCTCACATCCTAGAACCCAAATTGAAGAATCATGGAAGAATTGAAGATTTGAAGTTCATCTCTACATGTGTCACGTTTGAGGCTCGGATCGCGTAGTTGCTCGATTTTGGAAGATTTGAAGTGGGTCATCCATTCCTAATTTTGAGGGGGAGAATGTTGGGTACAAAGTTATCCATGTATGACTTTGTAAATGGTTTGACTTTTGTAGACCTACTTGCATGTGGTGCTTTAGCCTTGTGACATGAGAGATAGAGAGTGAGAGAGAGAGAGACATGTAACCACCTCTATATAAGGTGGGTTCATACCACTTGTAGAGGTGTGCTTGAGAGATGTAAAATTAAGTGTGTAAGTGTGTGTTATTTATGTAGATTTAGATCTAGATCCCTTTTTGTAACACCATACATAATCGAATGCATCTCTTAAACACCAAAATCACCATGCTCTTTGTGTGTTCTTTAATTCCGCATGCCAAACCAATGTTCTTAATTCTCATCAATTATAAGTTGGTTAATAAGGTTAAATAAATATCAAACCTAAAGTGTAATCATAAATAAACTAAATTTCAATTTTAAAATAATATTTTTACTTCTACTTATAAAGTTATGTTTTTAACTTTTAACATATTATACTTAATTTATTAGATTTAAAATGTTGTTGTATGTAAACCATTATCAGATTAAAGCTACAACTTTTGAACAGTTTTGACAATATATTTAAATTGTTAATTTAAATATAACATTACAATGTAAACTTAAATATAAATTTCAATTCCACTTAAAAAACGAATAAATATTTTGTAAATAGTTAAAAGTGATAAATTGTAGTACTAAATGCAAAAATTAAATTATAATCTCAATTTAACTAAAATATTTCCTAAAGATATTTTTATAATCGTTAAAAGTTTACAAATAAGTAGCTTAAAATAACTTACAATAACAATAGTTAAAAATAACTCTATATAAATGATTACATTGTTACCTTTAAAATCAAAAAACAATGTTTGATGTTTTAAATATTTATAATGATAGAATTTAAAACATCAAGCAAATAATTTTAAAAAAATTAATTAACAATAACAACAATTATAAATAACATTAAACCATATATTATATTTAATTTTATTCATGTGTAACTCGCGTACGTAGACGTCATTCAAACGATTGAGATTATGCAGTTATAATAGATGCACATATATATTATCATATGATTCAAAATAATTAATATATTATATCAATTTAATATACGAATTATTATATCAAATTTAAAAACGTTAGGTGTTTCTGCACAACGCGCAGAAGATAGATAAATTTTTTGTTAAATTGTTGGCCCACAAAAATAGTTCTTCCCATTTTAAAGCCAGCTGCGGCTGTTTTTATTATTTTAATAACAATAAAAAGTCAATGTTAATTATATAAACAATAAATTAAAAGTTTAATGGGTAATAAATATATGCTATTTAATGATGGTAATAAATTCAGAGAGAATAGGCGGTGGGATGAGGACAGAGGACTATGTATAGATAATGATCAAATGAACAAAGGAGAATATCAGTGATCATCTTCCACATTGGAAATGGCACTTGAAGTCAACACCTATCTCTATATTTCTATTTCAATCCTTCTTGCTGTGTATGTGTATCTCCTAACAAAACATCTACTTCACAAGCTCCATCGTCTTCCTCCTACTCCTTTTCCTATACTCCCTCTGATAGGCCATCTACACCTCCTAAAAAAACCTCTTCACCGATCGCTATCCAAGCTTTCCGACCGCCATGGCCCAGTACTTTTCCTCCGCTTCGGATCACGTCGTGTTCTTCTTGTTTCATCGCCTTCCGCCGCCGATGAATGCCTTTCCAAGAACGACGTCGTGTTTGCCAACCGACCTCGGCTTCTCAGCGGGAAGTACTTCGGGTACAATTACACGAGCCTCCCTTGGGCTCCTTACGGTGACCACTGGCTGAATCTCCGCCGTATCTCCGCCTTGGAGATCCTCTCTTCCACTCGCCTTGACTCCCTCTCTCGCATCCGCCTCGATGAGACCCGAACGCTGGCACGTCACCTGTTTTTGTCCGCCGTTGAGAATCCAGATCAGATATTGGATCTGAGATCGGAGTTGTTTAGCTTCATGTTTAATGTAACAACAAGGATGATTGGAGGAAAGAGATATTATGGACCGGATATCGGGAAATCAGAGGAAGCGAAGAGGTTTCGTGATGTAGTGGATGACACGAAGCAGGTGAACGCACAGTCCAATCTTACGGATATGGTGCCGATTTTGCGGTGGTTTGTCGCCGGAAAATTAGAAAACAGGTATGCGGCGGTGCAAAAGAGACGAGATGACTTCATGCAAGCATGGATCGATGAATTCCGTGATGATCATTCGGTTACTCCTGAAGGAGAGAAAACATTGATTCAAGTTCTACTATATCTACAAGAAACAGATCCAGAATACTACACAGACAAAGAAATCAAAAGCCTTTCACTGGTATATATCATAATTAAATCATAAATGTTTTTCACAAGTAATCCGCCATTGACATAAGCTTCATAACTTTTTGTTTTTCCTCATTTGATTAGGCTCTGCTACATGCCGGAATAAGCACTTCAGTGGAGACGATGGAGTGGGCAATGTCACTTCTATTTAACAATCCACACGTTCTAACAAACGCACAGAAAGAAATCGACAATCTCCTTGGATCCGATCGTTTAGTCGAAGAACCAGACTTGTCAAAGCTTCCTTACTTGCAGTGCATCATCAAAGAGACCCTAAGGATGCATCCAGCGGCGCCATTACTTCTTCCTCATCAGTCATCTAAAGATTGCATGGTGGGAGGTTATCATGTCCCACAAGGTACGATGTTACTGGTGAATGTGTGGGCTTTACAGAATGATCCCCGGACATGGGATTCTCCGGAAGAATTTAAACCAGAAAGGTTTGAAGGTAAGGAGATGAATATTACTATTAGGAACGTGAAAGAGGGGTTGACGATGATGCCATTTGGCTCCGGCAGACGGCGGTGTCCCGGCGAGAACTTGGCGTTGCGGATTATGGGGTTAGCGTTGGCGTCGATGATTCAGTGCTTTGATTGGGAACGTGTTAACGAGGAGTTGGTGGATATGAAGGAATCGAATGGGGTCACTGCACCCAAGGCCCACCCTCTGATGGCTAAGTACAAGATTCGATCAATCGTTGTCGGACATTTATCTCAAATCTAATTAACAAGGAGGCTGTTTCCAATATGAGAGCAATGTATAACTTCTTGAAAAGAATTTCTTAAATGAAATTTTAACATGAAGTATGTTTTTCAAATTGATTTTCAATCTATTAATCATGTAAAGCTTCAATGACGGATCCAGAAACTCTCGCAGGTTGGGGCATTAATAATTGCTATATGATCTAACTAAATTTAAGAATGAGTCAAAAACGGGTGTGCTCGAGAATTTGGTATTTTTTATATTAATGGGCGTGTTAAAAAAATGTGACAAAAAGGCAATCTATTCGAATTTCAAATAATCAATCTTTATAAGGGGATTAACTCTTAGAAACGGGAAAAAGTAACACGGCCTTCTTATGAGACATATATTTAATATGAAATAATCACTTGAGTAATTTTAACTAGTTTAAGTAAATAAACTTAAACTATGACACGATATGATGCACAAATCAAACGGGTAAAGCTAGGGTCAAATTTCTTTAACCCGTTTAGTGTTTCAACCTGAAACGTCACGGTATGTTTACAAGGTCTAACCCCTAAACCGACTAACCTGCCATAAACCCGACATGTAATAATATGTAATATATGTAGAACTTAAGATTGTCTATCCAAAATAGTCTTTATAGAAAGAGAGAGATTTCAACATATATAGTCACTTATAAGACTGTGTCGCACCGATATGAGATACATTAACACTCCCCTCAGAGCCATAAGTTCGATAAGGATATACAAGGATGTGTTGAGCCACGGGTATGCGAGACGCCGACTCTGGTACTATGTAAAACATATGCGGAGTCCAAGATTGTATCTCTAAAAGAGTCCTTATGGAGAGAAAGGAGACTCCAACATATATAGTCACTTATAAGACTGTGCGACACCGATGTGAGATATACTAACAAAATGAGCTTGAGTAAGATATTAAAACTCGTTCAAGTAACGAGTTGACAGGGCACAACACGAAAGTTTAACAAGTAATTTTTGGAAATTAAATAAGATAAATTACAATTTGGTAATTTCCTTTGTCCCATCGGTGGAAGAACTAAAAGATGGGTTTATAAGGCTTCTTTTGACTTAAGCCTTTAAAAGCTTTAGTAAAGGCTAAGGCTTAGGTCAAGCACACATGTGCGCCTAACCATGTCGTGGATGCAAGGTTCATAAAATGACACGATTTAAAGGCGTCCAAAAATCATCTTGCTTGATGAGCAAGACATCGTTGTAACATAAAGTGTTTTCACTTTAAAATTAATAAAGAAGAAGCTTTAGTTTACAAAAATATAAAGTAAAATTTTATTGCGTTTGAAAGTTATAATTTTATAAAGGTGACAAGAAAATAGCAGAAAACTAACAAATTAAGTGGGCAGTTGGCAACCATTAATGCTGTTAACCACATGGATTAAATGCTAACTATATCCTTTAAATGCAAATACATCAAATTTGTCAGGGGTGTTGCATGTCCTGTATAACTTATAAATAGAGGTATCAAGCCTCTCATTTCCTTGCATCTTTTGTATAAATCCAACCTATAAATAGAGGCATCAAGCCTCTCATTTCCTTGCACCTTTTTCTTCTAAAATCACTCTTTCTCCCCCTCTTGTGATTTCAGTCCCTCGTGATTTGAATTCTCGTTCTTGGTTATCGTTAGCGAAACATTGGTGTAACATCCATAAAATTCATGAAAATTTTTAAACTTTTTAAACAACCCAAAAATCATCATTGTTTACAAATTGTTTCCAAAACATGTATAATATCAGAGTTTGCCCAAAATCACAAAACAAACACGAGGAGGTGCACGATCACGCCTTCACCTTCCCGCGATCCTCTTAGGTACCTGAAACATAACACAAAACTGTTAGCCCAAAGCTTACTGAATTCCCCCAAAATACCAATACACAACAAATAATAAAATAACAATAACAACATAAGTAGGGGTGTTCACCCGGCGGTTCGGCTCGGATAGTAATAAAATTGTGAACCATGAACGCGAGGCGGGTACCTCACATGCACTAACCGAAACCGAACCGAATTGCTTAAAAAACCGAACCGAACCGAACCGTATAAACACGGGTAACCACAGTTCGGTTCACGGATAACCGCTAAATGTAAGCATTTAGTAAAACTATAAACTAAATATAAACCAATTATATATTCAAAAATAATTGTTCAACCAACGAGTAAATTAAATATGACTTGCGATTTGCCGATGTTGAACTTTAAGTGGATCATTTGTAGTTTAGAATAGATTCTTCACAAACTCTAAAATACTTTGGGTTACAATCACCTTCTGATACAAAGAAAATAAGAACATATATGGCGCTAAGTTTTCTTGTATTATAATCTAAAAAAATACGTCGCACAAATTGAAATAAATAAGCTAGATTTCTTTGTTTTCTATTCGCTTATATATATATATATATATATATATATATATATATATATATATATATATATATATATATATATATATATATATATATATATATATATATATATATATAACGGTTCGGTTCGGGTATCCGCGGATATCTAAATATCAAAACCGAAACCGACCCGTAGATACCCGGTTTTTTCGGTTTCGGTTTTTTTCGGTTTCGGTTTATTACGGTTTCGGTTTTTCCGGTTTCAGATTGGCCGAATCGGCGCGGTTTTTCGGTTTTGCGGTTTTTTCGCACACCCCTTAACAACATGCAATGGTTCCACAGTTAACAGACTAGATTACCCCTAAGCCCACAACATAAGTCTGACTTGCCCTTGGCCCACAGCTTATGTCTAGCTTGCTCACCGACCAACTAAGTCCTCCGTACAAGTCTGTCATACCCTTCCCGACCCTCAGCTCGTATCTAGAATGCTTATGAGCCCTCAATATGAGTTTAGCATGCTCTCCCTGGCCCTCAGCTCATATATGGATTGGTCCAGAGTTTGTTGGCTACCGCACGGAGCAGTACAACCACAACCCATCCCAGGCAATATGTCGACATATAACAGATAATAACATACACATCTAATCAAACAATATCGCAAGTAGTCCTACAAATCTACCAGACTAGCATATCAAAATTAGCATGCATATCTAATCCTTACTCAACATATCCACGAATATCAGGTTATCAAACCAATGGGTCGGCCTTGGTGTTGTCGATCCGTTAGTACAGTGAGGAAACACACCTCACACAGCTGAATCCCACTGAAAGTCTCTGATTGTTGGCTCACTGAAATCCCCGCACTATCACAACATAATAATCATCCAATTAATACTTGGATTACCATGTAAGTTAATAGTACATTACTAGGGTAAATGGCCACCTTACCCTTTTCCTTAGTTGGGCTAAGACCCAGCCCAAATCTTGATTCAAAAGGTCCAATCACTAAATAACCATTCAAGGCCCATAATTAGCCCAATTGTGCAAATTGGGCCCAACACCTACTTGGGTCTTATCCTAAGGTCCAATCCTTCACTTGGCCCCAAACATCAATACTAAGATGGTCTAATAAGGACCCAAGCGTCTGAGCCCAAAAAGGTGGCCCAAACTTGAAGCCCAAAATTGCAAAGCCCACAGACTGAGTACGTGGGGTGTACCCAGCTGTACGCTAAGCGTACTCGTATTGAGGCTTGTACGCTGCGCGTACAAGCTGCGTACTAGCTTGTATGTGTAACGTACTCCCCTGTTAAGCCGTTATTCCCATTAAGCCCTTAATACCTTAAGATAACGTCCCAAAACGTAGATCTGACTTTCTTGAGCTGGAATAACAAGTAAAGTTGCTAACTTTATGTTCATGCATGGCTAAATGAAGCTATTAAGCTTAGAAATGACTTAATAAATGTCTTAATGCATGCATGATGACTTATACCCTATAAAGTTGGCACCTTTATGCCTAGGAAGCCTCTAACAAGTTCAGATCTAATGAAATGATCCCTTTAAATCGTCCCAAGCCATCAATCCATACAAAAGGGACCAAAAGTGTGCCAAATCAACCCATAAAGAAAACTAGACATTGACAAGTCAAGTTTTGAACTTGATACCGTAAGAAGCTTGCAATGTGATGAAGGGTTTTGGCTCTCAAGTCTCTCACCAAGTTATGAACTTCCCTCTCTTCTAGGTTCTTCAAAGATGGACCAAATCACCACAAATTTCTCTTCAAGAGCTCAAAGATGCAAAAATAGAGGCTAAGGGGACGTTTAAGGTTTTCTGGAGGTTCAGGGACAAGAAATGAGGCCAACCCTAAAGATTAAGGATGAATATATAGGGTGCAACACCCCATTTTAGGGTTTCTAGAAGTCACGTGTATGCCCAATGTACATAAGCATACGCCCATCGTACGCACCCGGTGTCCCGATCCGTCTCAATATATCAGGGACTTAATTTTCCCCTCTTCCTGAAGAGTATCACACCTTTCCAAGGTGAGACCTTTAGTAGTACCATGTTGCTGAACTGAAACTCCAACTCGGATCGGCGCCGGTCGACATAGCTCTTCTGTCGACTCTGAGCAGTTTCCAATCTCTGTCTGATCTGCTAGATCATCTCCATGGTATGAAGGACCACTTTGGTCCGCCCTATAACTTTGAGACCAACCTCGCCCCAACAAACCGAGGTGCGACATCTTTGCCCATACAAGAGCTCGAAGGGCGGAACACCAATGCTGGAGTG
Source organism: Lactuca virosa (assembly GCF_052849685.1). Taxonomy (NCBI): domain Eukaryota; kingdom Viridiplantae; phylum Streptophyta; class Magnoliopsida; order Asterales; family Asteraceae; genus Lactuca; species Lactuca virosa. The sequence continues at coordinate 263,483,168 of NC_136431.1, forward strand.
ATAACTGTTGTTGTAAGAAAACTCCACAAGGGGCAGGTAAGAGTCCCAGCTCCCACTGAAATCGATGACACATGCCCGCAACATATCCTCGAGGGTCTGTATCGTCTGCTCATTTTTCCTCATGGAACTTCTAAAAGAAACGGGTGGTGAACCGAACATCGCGGTCTGAAACAATAGAGACCGGAACCCCATGACGAGCAACGATCTCGCGAATATACACCTCGGCCAACTTCTCAGCTGAAGAACTCTCCCGAACTGCCAGAAAGTGAGCACTCTTGGTCAATCGATCCACAATGACCCAAATAGCATCAAAACCCTTTGCCGTTTTCGGAAACTTGGTGATGAAGTCCATCGAAATCTGCTCCAATTTCCACATGGGAACCTCTAGAGGCTGCAGCTTGCCATGCGGCCTCAGATGCTCAGCCTTGACCATCCTGCAGGTCATGCATCTATCCACGTACCAGGCAATCTCCCTCTTCATACACGACCACCAATAACTCAATCTCAGATCCCGATACATCTTGGTGGCCTCAGGATGGATAGAAAAACGAGATTTATGAGCATTCTCCAACACAACCTGTCTGAACTCGCCATACATCGGAACCCAGACTCGACCGCATCAGGTCAATAATCCACGACTATCCAGAAAAAAATCTAGCAATCTAACCTCTAATCCTTTCTTTCTTCCAATTATCTTCCCGAACTCCCACGGCATGAGCCTCCCTAATAAATCCCAAAAGCAGGGAATCCACTTATATCCTCATACACGATACCTCATCTGAAGACCCAACCGACTTGTGACTCAAAGATCCGCTACTACATTCACTTTACCCGTATGGTAACGGATCTCGCAGTCATAATCCTTGACTACGTCCATCCACCTGCGTTGCCTCATGTTCAGGTTCGGCTGATCCATAATATGCCTCAAACTGTTATGATCCATGTAGGTAGTACAACGGACCCCATAAAGATAGTGCCTCCAAATCTTGAGGAGAAAAACCACTGCCCCCAACTCCAGATCATGTGTGGGATACCGCGTCTCGTGCGGCTTCAGCTGCCGCGAAGCATAAGCAATCACCCGTCCTCTCTGCATGAGGACCTCCCCCAAACCAGTGATGGATGCATCACAGAACACCACAAAGTCCTCAACTCCCTCCGGGAGGGCCAAAATCAGAGCCTCACAAAGTCTCTGCCGAAGGGTCTCAAATGCTGACTGCTGCTCAGGGACCCACCGGAAATCTACCCCCTTCCTCGTCAGACGAGTGAGGGGTAGTACAATCTTGGATAAATCCTTAATAAATCATCGATAGTACCCTGCTAGACCCCAAAATCTCCTAATATCGGAGGGAGATTTCGGAACCTCCCACTGCATCACTTGATTTATTGTTACTAGTTGCGACGAGAACTGTGATAAGCCTAATACATAGTGTGAGTAGTGTAATCAATAACTCACTAGGTTATATTAGTTTAATAGTTATTAGAGTGACGCATAAGGTGCTCTACCACCTCGCATGTCTTGCCAGTGGTTCTCTCTACTCTCTGTCCTTTCTATGATTACCCTAGTTTCAGCTGTAAATATTTGTTGTCTCCTGGCATCCATATGGTGTTCTCATTCTCCGTAGGTATATTGAATCTTTGCTCCATCATGTTTCGGGTGCTGACATTAATTTCCATTAGTTTGTGATGGAGAGTCTGAACCCGAATGTTCGAGTAAGCCTCTCATGTCTGCTCCTGATAAGGTAAGGTTCATAAATGATCTCTGCAACGCCTTTCTATTTGTCTGACCCCTTCTTGGAATCCTCCTCATGAATTACTTTTGGTTCTTCCTCGATTCCTCCGTTGGCTGATGCAGTGGAGTGGTTATATCTAGCTATGTTGTTCGTGCGAGAATGGGGATGTCTAAAGAATCTATGAGATTAATAAAAAAAATTTGTTGAAATTTTTATGGTGATCCTTACCGGGTCCTCCTATAATCACGCAGTGTATACAAGCTGTGTATAACTAAGATCGAATAGACCTTCGAATAAATGATCCTGCTTTAAGACCACAACCAAACAAGGAATAGGTAGTAGAGCGTAGATCACAAATTCTAAGTGTATGAAATCTTAGTTATATATAACCTTGGAGCATACACTTCGCAATTATAGACCTGCCAGTAAGGGTCTTTTAGTTTTCACATAAGTTATTTATAGTGCTCTAAAATACTCCTATAGTATTTTATTTGTATGTTTGATTCTAGAGTTTCTTGGTTGATAAGTTTTTAGACTTGTTGTTATTGTATAGTTTCATAAAATACTCCTATAGTATTTTACATCTTATGTTTGGTTCCGATGTTCCTTTGTATGTAGAGTTGGTAAGCTTTAGACTTGTTGAAACACCACGACCATTCACTATAAATAATGCTCTGATACCAATCTGTCGCACCCCCAAACTGGAACGGCGGAAACGTTCGGGGGCGGAGGACGTCATGTATAGTATCACAACAAATGATTCATAGTAATCAAAGCAACAACAATCATTGTATTAATAATATAGAGTTTACATTTTATTCGAATCACATATGATTGACTCCAAAAGTAAATAGCAAAAACAAAGACTTGAAGCTACTATGCTCCGTCTTCTCGAAACCTGTGCGTGTACATGTCTACTAGTTTCCTGAGAATACAAGTGATTTTGAAAGTGTATCAACATTTAAGTTGGTGAGTTAATAAGCATTTTGCTTTAGAAAGTATGTTCCTTGTTCCTTGAAATGTTCGTGTGTACCTTCAGAAAATCCTATATTTTCTTAATAAGTAATGTGACCATACAAGTTCCTTCTATGATCACTTAGCGAATACAAGTTATATATAATCCAGATCGAATGGACAGATGAATGTGTGGTTCTGCCCTAAGCTCACAACCAAACAAGGAACAGGAAGTTAGGCGGAAATCACACATTCCACTGCCTATTGGGTCTTCATTATATATAACCCTAACATATTCACTAGGTAATCACAAATTTAACAATAGTGATCCTTTTAGATGTAATGAGTGTATTCCTTCAGAAAATCCTAGATTTTCTTAGTAAAATGGAATGTAGTCTTAGGCCTTAAGACCAAAATATATATGTTTCTTATGCTTAAAGAATGAAATATGACGCTTTGAATTTATATAAGTATTGTAACCGATTCATATACGTAATGTGACCCACACTGCTTCCTACTATGATTTCTTAATGTATACTAGTTATATATAAATAAATATCGAACAAGCAGTTGAATGTGAGGTTCTGAACTAACTCCACAACCAAACAAGGAACAGGAAATAAGGCAGAAAGCACACATTCCACTGCCTATCGGATATTATTTATATACAACGCTGATGTATAAAATAAGAAATCATAGAATCAACAATAATGGTCCTAAACGAAGAGTAAGTAATCGTATTTGTTTCCAGAAAATCCTATATTTTCCATAGAAGTGAGTTGTACTCTTTAATGTTCCAAGACCGAAAATACAAGTATTTTTCCGTACTTAAACTGATGATATGTAGTTTTATTATTAAGTAAAACTAGCTGAAGACGTGTTTCCTCTGTAAATTAGATGTGATGTTAGTACCCTCCTATGATCACATTAGTACATACGAGTTATATAAAATCGAGATCGAACATACAGTCGAATGGGTGATTTTGCCCTAAGCCCACAACCAAACAAGGAACAGGAAGTAAGGCGCAAATCACACATTCCACTGTCTATCGGACATTAATTGTATATAACCCTGATGTATATACTAAGGAATCATAGAGTTACTACTCCTTAAGACTGTTTAAAATGTATATTACTACATAAATGTGTCGTTGTTTTCTCCATATGAGTTCTTATAACAATACTAATATGACGGATGACCTGATACGACGTTCTTCAAGTGTCGTGATCGTTAATGACATTTATCACCCTTGAACTTCCGTTCTGACTGTAGCTAACAGTCAGGGCGCAAGATTGTCAATCTCGTATAGATCTATACACAAACTCACGCTCTCCCTCCAGGAGACTCTGGTTAATAAGTTAGGGCTTCCGTTGGCACTTAGATAAGTACTCGAAGACGTGTCTCACAAATTTATTGCTTCAACGAGTTCACGAGTAATAAAGTGAAAAACCTTTTAGTAAAAAAAATGTAACTTTTCCATATAAAGTTTAGTGATGATAAATATTGTGAAATGACTCATAAATTATACCAATTATAAATTATATGTTTGTTTTCATATCGTTTTTCCTACTTAGTAAAATAGTCTGTAATTTCCATAAACTATATCTATTATAGTTTATATGCTTGTTATATTTAATGAAAACCTTGGTATTTTAACAACTTTAAGAGTTTATAAGTTTGGTAAAAACGTTTATTTAGTATTTTTGCATAAAAGTGTTTATAAAGTATAAGCAAACATAATAAGAGATTTATATTTCTAAACACAATATTTCTTGTGTTTTACTTGTACCCCCCCCCCCCCCCAAAAAAAAACATAGAAAAATTTTGGAAAAGTGTGGGGGTATGAACTCACCTTATGTGTAGTTGTGGTTTGATAAACGAGATAAAAGCGGTGCTCTTCTGCTAGAATACGGGAAAGATGTCGTAATCCTAATGGTTTTAAACACATAATAATGTGTGATTAAGATGATAATAGTAATGTAAGTGTTGTATAAACACTAAACAAATGAAGAATACATACCAATTTACAACTAGTTTGAAGATCTCCTGGAGCTTAATTTCACTTAAGATGAAGGAAATGGGTTTTGCTGAGAATTGTGGAAAAATGTTTACTAGAAGTGTATCAAATGGATCCTAAATCGTGTATTATATAGGGTGAATGAGATAAGGTTTGCATTGGTATGTGTAACTTATCGTCTTGGGAAAACAAATCACAGATCAAGTGGCTAAAATATCTAGATATTAGAAGGGGTTTGCGGCCAAGTTTCCACCTAGAACAATAGACATTTCGGTCCATGATGGGCCTCAAGAATGTGTTTTCGGTCCTAATGGTTTAGCCTGGGGATTTCGGTCATGACTTCCTAAAAAGGAAGTGATTTTGGTTCATCCGAAACCGAAAACACCTTTGCACTTGATTCAAAAACCAAAAACAACATTATATTTATATTCCTAGACCGAAAACTCAAAGGTGGTGGGTTATTTTATGGTTTTAAGTTTATCCGTTTGACTTATGCTGACTTCCATTAACTTAAATCAACCATGAGTTTCAATCTACACTTAGTTATTAGCTTCTAGACATGCCCTCAAGGCTATAGAGGATGCAATGCAACAAGGTTGCAATGTGGTTTCACTTACACTTGGTTAGGGTTTAGACATTGTTGGTTCCAAAATTTTCCAGCTGTGACGGGTGCTAACAAACTTCCAGATCAAGCAAATACTGCTCAAACCAGAAACGTCTGGACGGCTAGCAAAGTGGGCAATCGAACTAGGCGAGCATGACATCAATTACCGGCCACACACCAGCATTAAAGGTCAAGCGTTAGCAGATTGTCTGCTCGAAATCCCAGGCGAAGGAAAGAGTATGACTCAGGCAAAAAGATCGTCAGGAGCGGTCGAACCCAGAGACAACCAGAAGTGGACCTTGTATACCGATGGAGCAGCTAGCTAGGAACTGTCGGGAGCAGGCCTGATCCTGACCAGCCCGGAGGGGGAAGAAATCACATATGCTCTCCGCTTCGATTTCCACACCTCCAACGACGAGGCTGAATATGAGGCCTTGCTTGTCGAGCTGAGATTGGCCAAACAGATTGGAGCAAAAGCGGTAGTAGATCTAACCGATTCAAGATTGGCTGCTAATCAGGTCAACGGAGATTTCGAAACAAAAGACAAACGAATGGAGAAGTACGTGAACTCCATGTAGCGGCTTGTTGAACCTTTCTGAGAATTCACCATCAAACAAATACTAAGAAGCGAAAACAGGAGAGCGGATGCCCTTAGTAAACCAACATCAACATGTTTCAATCATTTGTCCTAAAAGGTCCTTGTGGAGGTGCTCAAAGAAAGAAGTATAGAAGAACGACGGGAGCATACGCTAGAGCCAACCAGACACACATGGATGACGCCACTAATCGAATATTTGCAGCACGGTATTCTGACAGACGGACACGAGGAAGCCAGGAAAGTACGAGTTAAGGCACCATCATATGTGATCTTAGACGGGGCACTGTACCGGAAGAGATTCATGTCACCATGGTTAAAATGTGTAGAAGAAACCAAGGGCAAGGAAGCGCTCCAGGAGACACACTCTGGCTTAGCAAGCGCACATGAATGGGCAAGGGCCCTATCAGGGAAAATACTCCGGATGGGCATCTACTGGCCAACTATACACCAGGATGCATTGGAGTTAACAAGGAAGTGCGTAGAATGTCAGACGTATTCCCCGATCGAAAGAAACCTCCCAGCACCTCTAACAGGTGTTTCCAGCCCGTGGCCCTTCTATCAATGGGGAATAGACATCGTGGGGCCATTCCCAGACACTCCAGGCAAGGTAAAGTACCTAGTAGTCGTAGTGGACTACTTCACAAAATGGATAGAAGCTGAGCCGTTGGCGTGTATATCGGGGAGGCAAATATCAAGTTTATGTGGAAGAATATCATGACTAGGTTTGGGATACCAAAAATACTTGTCAGTGATAATGGGTTACATTTTGCAGAGAAACCATTCTGGGATTGGTGCGCCGACAAGGGGATCAAGCAGCGGTTCACGTCGGTGGCACACCCTTAGGCGAATGGTCAAATAGAAGTATCCAACATAACACTAAATGGGATAAAAAAGCGCCTTGGAAAAGCCAAAGGCAATTAGGTCGAAGAACTGCCAAGCGTGCTCTGGTCGTATAGGATGACACCAAGAATAAGCATGAAAGAAACTCCTTTCAGCCTAACCTATGGCACGGAGGCAATGTTGCCAGTAGAATTGACAAAAGGATTGCTGCGAGCAACCCATTTTGAAGAAGGAAACAACAACAAGGACCTGAGGGCGAATTTGGATCTCATCGAAGAAAGACACGAACAATCAAACATTCGCCAAACTGCATATAAACATGTTGTCGAAAAGTACTATAATCAGAGGGTCAAGGAGAAAGCTTTCGGAGTGGGAGACTATGTTTTAAGACAAAATGAGGCAAGTCGAGCCCAACCACAGGGGAAGCTGGGCCCCGCTTGGGAAGAGTCGTACAATGTCATCAAGGCCAACCGCAGTAGTGCGTATACGTTAGAAACAATGGAGGGAAGACAAATTCCAAGAACCTGGAATGCCAGAAACCTAAGGAAATTCCACTTCTAACACATCACCTGGATCAGCCACTTCAAGGACACCCGGCGCCGAGGACTCAGCGCACCTAGGCATGCAACTCTATTTTTCTTTTTCTTTTTTACAAACTGGTCAATGTACCAAGGCCAAGTAGCCACCCTCCCTTAAAAATACTCAGTGTATTTGAATGGTTTTTCTGCTATAATACTCAGTGTATTAAACTTAAATACTTCTTGTATTTACAAGGCTAATAGATAGCCATAAAACTCACATTCTCAGTGTATTCAGATGGCTCAGAACAAGCCAGGACGCTTAAATACTTAGTGTATTTACAAGGCTCAGAACAGGCCATAAATGCTTAAATACTTAATGTATTTACAAAGCTCAAAATAATCGATAAACCGAGAAAACTTAGTATATATATATGGCTCAAAACAATGATCAAATCAAGATACTTAGTGTATTCACGAAATCAAACAAGCCCAACAAAGGGAAATAAGGATCAAAAGCAAGAACATGCACCCAAAAGAAAATAGCAAACACACAAACGTCATTCACATTACGAAGATAAAGAGTTATTACAAACAAAGCCCAAAAGGCCGCCACCATCAAGAACTGTCAAGACATAGGACAACGAATCACAAAAGCATCAAGTTTTTTTTCACACCCCTATGGGGAAGCACACGGTACGAAGTACCCAAAGAACTAACCGACCCAGCACCACCAATATCGCCCCTTGCCACTCCATTATCATCATCACCAGCACCATCACCACCTGCACCATCAACATTACCACCGCCACCACTGCCCTCACCGCCACCACCAACTCCATCAAGAAACATGCCTTCAAATACCTCATCAACATCCTCTAGGGCACAAAGCTTCTGCATACCTTCCATATCCAAATCTCCCAGGCCTAGAAGAGATGCATGATCCATGGTAGCAAACGCTAGAAGAGCATCATTAACGCTTGTAGTATGGCTCGCTCAGGAGTCGCTGGCATTAGGATCGTAGGAGCCAGAATCCACCTCAGCTTTTAGATTGTTATGGCCAGATTCCTCCCCAGCAAGAAACGTTGCATGTCTGATCTGGCTCACAGCACCAGTAAACTCCGGGTGCTCGATCAACTTGTCCATAATGTGCACAACCCCTATACGCAAAAGCCAATCCCGATCACGTTGGGAAACCTCCGCCTCCGCCCGAGCATCCGCAATTAGTTTATCACGATAACTGACATAACGTCCAAGGCTTTCATTCTGAATCATGAGCCCATCGTTGGCATGGGCTCGCAGTCTCAAATGCTCTGCCAATGCCTCTTTCTTGCAATGTCAACTTGTCCATAGTGGTGAACTGGTCGTCTCGCAATGTCAAACGCTCCACCAATGCCTCTTTCTCCGATACCAAATTTTGGATCGGCTGAGATAAGAGTTTAATCTCCCCATACAGAGTCGCCATTTGAGCTTCCACACCAGTCTTCTCCCCAGACAGCATGAGGTAGCGCTCATCGAACTTGTATCGCTCCTCTTCGAGAAGCCAAACTTTCTCCGCAAGTTCGTCACGCTCGGATTTAACAGCGGCCAACTCCGCTAAATCAACCCCTATGTAGCGAAGACGACTAGCAGTCGCCACCCAGTAGGGAGCAACCTGAGCAGCGACATACTAAAGATCTTTCACCATGTGAGAATAAGAAAGAGTGCCGAGAGCCTCCAGGGTAGCCGGAGGAAATGCATGTCGGATCCACTCACGAGCAAGCCCCTATTCCGATAAAAGGGAAATAGGCATGAGATTCCACCCCGAGTAGATACAGGCTGGTAGCACCCAAATATGAAGGACCTGCCGCCGATGGGGCATCCCCTGGAATGGAGGGTGGGACAGAGTAAGTGCCCACAACGTCTGGTTCCCCTGGCTGACGCAAACCCACCGTCTCCATCGCTTGCGGGTCGTCATTGTCAGCAATCTCAATAACAACAGGTGACTTAGCAAACAGAGGATCAATGTTGCGTTTCTGATGTAAACGCCGGCCAATAGAATTGTCACCAATATTCTCCTCAAGGGAGGAATCCACAGCAACGTACCGACATCGGGAGATGACTTTACTACTGGCCACACCTAATCCTTTGACCCCCGCCTCGACAGAAGGGACATCGCCCTAAAAAACAAGGCTAACTCTGGTTGGATCCGGTAGTGGCTGCACTTGAGGGGTCTTGTGATACTAAAGATCCCCCTCAAAATCCCCCCGTAGCACTTGCTCAACAGACAAAAACCTCTCGCTACCTGCAACGACAACAATGCAAAACCCCCTCATTTTCAGCAAAAGAAACTCGATATCAAATAAAGAAAGGCAGGGGGAGAAGGTAGTACTTAGCATCATTGTCCACGAAAAGTTGAGGCATCTTTCCATGTAACTGCAAGCAGCACTCATTCCGTCCTCTGCCAATACACAATCCGACCAATCCTCACCGTTAAAACAAATTCCTCTTAACGTGCGAGCCACCGACAAACCGACCCCCGAACGTTGGGGTGCCCGGTCCGAAGCTATAGGCACGCGAGGATAGCCAACCCTAACCAAATCACTGTTAACCCATAACCACCAATCCTACTAATTATTCTGAGGCGCTTTCTGGTTAACTATGAAGGAATGCGTGTTACGGTGTTGAGAGAAAGTGTGAACGCCCGAATGGGTAGACGAATTGAAGAAAGACTGGAGTGCTTGAAGTTGAGGAAGCACCCCCAACGCTCGACACCCTAACTCAAACCCAACTATCTTGTTCACAGCGTTTGGAGTCAAATCATGAACTGAGAAACCATATTCTCGCATAACCTCATCAAAGAAATCAGAAACAGGAAGCCGAAACCCGACCTCGAAGATCGCTACCAGAATACCCACCTTCCCTGCTAGTGGTTGATAAATTGTAGACCCTTTCTAAGGGAATTGAACTCCATGCTCAGGCATGAACCCAAACCAATATTGAAGGGACTCAAACTCATCAGGAGTGGGAGCGATTCCAGATCTAACAAAGGCCATCAAGAATCGGAGAGAAAAATATGGGAGAAAAAAAAATTATAATAGAGGATGAGACGGCGGGTTAAATAATAAAAGATAGAGGAAGAGGAAGCGTATAACCATTCTTAAAGATAGAGGGCCCTTAAATAATAAAAGAAGAAGAAAGAGAAGAAGAAAAAATGGAATGAAACAACGTTGTCTCGCCAGAACGACTCTATTACACGTCATTGACCGTTCATACCAAACGCGTGCCCAGATCTAAGCTAGAACTACTTAGCTACCCTTAGCAAATGTTGATGTCTACTAGCCTAGGGGACTTTTTAACGTATCCCACCGAGAATGCGTCAAAAATAACGAAATTGTCAGTCTAATAGATGGTTAGGGCAAAGACCGGCGTATGCTAAACGTCGGGCCCTCGCGCTCGCAATCCCACACTCATTCCTTTGCACCCAAGCACCAAATCCAGTGTCGAGAAAAAATAGTACCAATCGCCCTTCAGATCGACAGGTGTAACACTCATAACGTCGCACTTGGTATCCTTGAACCAATGGCAAGCAACCACTAGCGGAGTACGATCTACCAATCAAAGGACGTCTTCCCCCTGCAATTGTTGAAAAGGTAAAAGATTCTGTCGGGGATTTGCTCCCCTGATCACAGGTATAAAAAGGTCCCTTCTCCTCCAAGAGAAGGGACCGTAAAAAATCTCCTAAACCTTACATAATATTTTCGCCTTCTCTTGAAGAGACGAACTGACTTGATCATCGGAGCTTCGGTCTGGGATTGCCTCCTGGACGAAGGCTGACGAGCTTGTTTCCTTTGCTTTGATTCTCAACCCCTCCCTTCCATTCCTCAAAGATACGGAGTTAAGCTGAAGACATATTACAACACTCGCCATGCAAGGTCCATGTGCACCGCGCACATGATCGATGTGTGTAACACTTGAATCCTGGTAAGTTTCTCATTTGCCCTTGTGTCATTTAATTTGTCCATTTTAGTCCTTGAGTTGTACGCGGGGCGTACCACAAGGTACACTTAGCGTATAAGTTGTAAAGCGAGTACGCGGGGCGTGCCAAGTGCTACGATTAGTGTACTCATGCGAAGGCTTGGTCGGGGTTCCGGAGACGTATGCGGGGCGTAAAGAATTTTACGTGGGGCGTACGTAATGATTCTCGAAACCCTAATTTTCGGGGTTGGCCACTATATAATCATCCTTATGGCTTTTGAAACCCTCATTTCTCATCCTCCTCTGTCCTCCTATCCCTATACTCGAAACCCTAAGCTTCTCTCTTGCATTTTGAGCTTATAGTGTCCATTTTGGTGTATTTTGATCCATTTTCTAGAAGGAGAAGATTGGTGCAAGGTGGTGGATCAAGGAAGAGCTTGTGGATCTGGGTTATCTGCTCCATTTCTTGCTTGTTTAAGGTCTAAATCTTTGATCTTGTTCTTTAGAACCTTAAATCTTCCTTGTTTGAGTTTTGGACACTTTTTGGTCCCATAGATGTGATCTTGTGGTTTGATACCACTCCAGGAGCTTAGAGTTGCCACTCTTGGTATTTCTATGATTCTAGATTCATAAAGTTGTCATCTATAGGGCTTCGAATCCTCCATGCATGAATTTGAGTTCATTTAATGAAAGTAGAATGCTAAATTTCGAAGTTGGGATCTTTTGGGGCATGCAAATTCATCAAGGCAGTGCCTTTATGGTTCTAGACACTTTTTGGGACTCAGATCTGTGGTTTGGACCTTTGGACTTAAGCATTTAGAGATTAATGGAAAAGTTGGCTTAATGGATTAGTACTTTGGGCGTGCAAGTCTGTATGCACAGCGTACAAGCTATACAGTGTGTACGCTTAGCGTATAGCTGAGTACGCCCCGTGTACTTAGTTTGTTGGGCTTTACATCTTTTGAGCCTTAGATGGGAATTGAAGCTTTTGGACTAAGGAAATTTATTGGGCTTTAGGGTAAGGCCCATATAGGGGGTTTGGGCCCAACTTGGAAAATTGGGCCATAAGTGGGCCTTGAAGGATTATTTGGTATTGTACCTTTTAGATTGTGGATTTGGGCCTTAGGCTTGGATCAAGCTAGGCCAGGGGTAAAATGGTAATTTTACCCCAAGTATGGATTATTGGATATAGAATGGAACCCAAGTGTTAATTGGGTGTTATTTCATACTGATAGCTCGGGGAGTCGTCATGACAGCAACTAGGGATCTTCAGTGAGATTCAGCATTTGTAAACCGAGCGGGGCTCGCTGTCGGGCGTGGCCCGATACCGAGCAAGCCCCGATGTAGGGCGGGGGCCCAGTATGTGATTTGTTATGTATGATATGGGGTAGTTTGGGGAACTCACTAATATTTTTGCGTATGATTTTTAGTTTATGTTTCAGGTACTTCCGATTCCAACGGGAAGAGCTCGGGTTGACTGCATTGCACACACCACACGGATTCCGTACTTGATATTTCACTCTAATTTTTATGATATTTGGTACACTTGTTTTTATTTGGGATGTATGGATGATGTTGGAATATTGTTTTACTTAAATAAAAAAAATGAATTTTTGGATCATATTTTTGGGGCGTTTCAATGTGGCTCCTCAGGTGCGTTAACACATGGCACAAATTGGGTGGGGGCTGCATGGTTGACTTCGGGCGCAAGCTATGCGCGAAGTGCATGTGCGTATGACATTTTTCAGATTTTCAGAATTGTATAACTTCTTCATAAGAGCTATGTTTTTACATTCTTTATATCAACGTGTAGCTACCGATGAGATTTAAAAATTTCATTTGGACTCCGTCGGCTAATTTTGACTTTATTTATTTCACACAAGCTTAAACTATTAAAGCCCTAATAAAATGCATAGCTCTCTCTTCCGGCGTCCGTTTTCGTCTGTCTTTGTATCATTAAACTCTTATTAACGATATATTCAATTCTCATTTAGATTGTTTCAGCTAAAAATCGTCTGATCAAAAATTCAATTTCTGAGTTGTATACTGCTACGCTGAATCTTAGAAAAATCATAACTTCCCCTCATAAAGTCAGATTTAGGCATTCTTTATATGCATGCTCTCAGTCTAATGACTACTACGACTTTCATTGAGACCTCTTATGCTAAAAAGTTATTTATCAAAAATTCACTTATTACGATACGCAGAGTCGTGCCGGTTTAATCGCAGAACTTCGAAGAAGCAACTTCTTTATACGAATTCAGATTTTAGCGTTCTTTATATGTACGCAATCATTGTGACATACACTTTACATTTTGTTAGAATTATTTATCCTAAATAATATTCTATCAAAAAGTCATTTTTAACATTTATTATCTCTAAATTGACTAGCCGAATCTGCGGGTGTTATAGACTTCTTAGCCACATCGTTGGCACGTCATGACAAAGCAATCGACATGCGGTTAAAGACATTAATGTGATTGAAAATCTGTACAATATTTGTCAAAAAGAAGATTTCCATGATTTGAATATTGCATATCTTGGTGGCGATTGGGTTTGGATTGAATTCAAAAAATGGAATGCATGTGATAAGTTAAAAAAAAGTGACCAAATGAAGCTTTATTTTGGTGATATTAAATCGTTGGACAAGATATTTGTGTTGGATTCAAGAATAATATGGATTAAAATATCAGGATTGCCTTTACATGATTGGACCCCACCGACTTTTAAAAAAGTTGTGTCATGTTGGGGTGAGGCTTTCTTTGTAGATGATGATGAGGATGAACTGGCTGGTTTAGGTAGGGTGTGCATCCAAACAAAAAACATGAATAAGGTTCAAGGATGCAGAGATGTAGGGTTTCAAGTATCTTGTTATGATTAGATAAATTGGGAATTGTACGCATTCTATTGTTCATGAAACAAAAAATGATGATGAGGAGAGTGTTGCTAGTTCTGAGTTATATCAGGCTGATGAAGATAATGTAAAGGAGGGTGAAATAAACAATGTAGATCAATAAAATTGGAAGGACTAGAATTTAAAACAAAACAATGGAATGGAGAATGGTGTTGAAAATAATAATAAGGAACAACTGCCACAAGAATATTTGGTTGAATGATTAGTGGAGGTGGGTGATTCAGTAGAGGGGTATCTTTTCCTTCGAAGAAAAATAAAGCAAAATGGGGAGACGAAGTTAGCAATAATGATGTGGTGTTTGAAGAAACTTCTAATTCCAATTCTTATATTTCAAGACTTCTAGGATCCAAGTCATTTATTAAAGGTAGTGGTCGATTATCACCAGCTTTTAATAGGGTGGGGATGATCTGGAGCAACATGGTTTGAAATCAGGTAGCGTTAATTCAAAAATTAGAAGAAAATCTAGAACTAGACTTAGAAAAGTAGATGTTAAGGGAGTATCTCTTGTTGATGCAATGTCAAAGTTTACTGATATTGGAACGACACTTGGGTATAAGATGACAGGATGTAACAAAAATATTGAATCTATTATAAAAGAAATAGGGGATAAACTTGTTGATAAATAAATATCTTATTAATTAATGCATGCAACATTGGAAACAAATCGAAGAAGCGGAAGATTTCGACTTTGTATTATAATATAGGAATCTCATTTCTTGGAATTCAAGAGACAAGGCTTTCGTCTGATGATCTTTTTATTTTAAGAAGTTTATGGGGGAATTTCATATTTGATTTTGCTTCTAGTATGTCTCAAGGATGCTATAGTGGTATTGTATCATTATGGGATCCATTAGTGTTTGTAAAATCTAAGGTGTGTGTGAATGAAAATGTGCTTATCGTACATGTGAATTGGGTGGGCATTAATCTTAATTGTTATATGGTTAATGTTTATGCACCTCAGGATGATCGAAGCAAGAAGGAATTATGGATTTTTATGCATAACTACATACAAAGTAATAAAGGAGCATATTTCTTTTTTGGTGAATTTAATGCAGTTCGTTCTACGGGTGAAAGATTGGGATGTGTGTTTTCGCAACGGGAGGCAGATGATTTCAATTGGTTTATTAACACTTATGACCTATGTGATATTCCCACGGGTGATTTTTCTTATACCATAGCCAATAACAATGGTGCTAAATCTAGTAAGTCGGATGGGTTCCTAATGTCTCATGATGTATTGCAAGTGATGTCTGATATTTATTTTGTGGCTTTGGATCTTACTATTTCTGATCGCAAACCGATTTTTCTGGCTTGAGAAAAACTTGATTATGGTCCTCGGCCCTTCAATTTCTTTAATTTGTATATGCTTGAAGAAGAATTTGATCATGTTATTCATTCTTTTTGGTCCAAAGATGTTAGTAATGTTGGAGATTATGCACCTATTATCTTTAAAGAAAAACAAAAAGGTCTAAAAATGGTTTTACGAGAATGGTGGAATAAGGTTAAGATTAATCGTGATGAAATTAAAGTAATCTTTTGAGAAGATTCCATGATGTTGAAGTGAAGATATTGTAAGGTCGAACCTTATAATCTGATGAGACAAATACACGCTGACATCAGCTCCAGTGCAAGCGCCAACATCAGCTCATGTACCTCACCAGTGTCATCGTGTGATCACTTTTAGTAGAGTATTTTCTTTGTATTTTGTAAATATAGTAATAGTAGTTGTCGGTTAACTGATCCTTAATCTTAGTGATTTGGATGGGTCTGTTTACTTAGATTAGATTCAATCCCCTAAATGTTGGGATTAAATGTTACTAGTTTTACTATATATTTATGTACTCGGGTTGTTCTCATAAAAACCCTAATCGCCGCTTTGTGCTGATTTTCTTTATGAGGATCATTTATGAGTGAAAACGCCTTTGTGATAACTTTCTTTTTTCTTTCTTATTTGTATCCGATCTATGAACCTTCAAGTGGTATCAGACCAGGTTTTCTGATACATTCAAGATATCATGTCTTCTTCATCCTAATACCATCCTAAATCCTCAGCAACAAACAAAAGTACATTGTTCGATGGAAATAATTTTGCCATGCGGAAGACAGAAGCTTTGGATGTTCTTGAAACTATGGACTATGACATGCTCGACATCATCAATCATGGTTCACACGTTCCCGTTTACCAATCCATGGTTAATAATGCTCCCGCTGGTGGATTGAAGTAAAAGCCAAAGTCAATCTATGATGAAGAAGATAAAAGACTTATTAGTCTAGATGTGAAATCAAGGGATGCCATTGGAAATTCTCTTGCTTACCAAATTTATCGTCTGGTTCAAAACTACGAGTCTGCATAAGGGATGATGAAAACGCTGAAAGTGGATTATGATGGAGAAAACTCATCTGAAGATGAAGGGCTAAAAGAAAAGTGTATAATGGCTTGCATCGATGATTTTCACACTGAAGAATCTGATAGTAGCTCCAACACATTCAACGTTGATCTCTCTCAAGATGCAAGATATTCATAGATACAAGATTGAGACTCCTCTTCCATATATCAGGTTAAGAAATTTGTTAATTACTCCTCTAATGAAAAAGTCGACATGTTTGATTATCTGTGTCTTGATCTTGCAAAATCTAACTCAAATATATTCATACTTTAATCAGAGATTAATATTTTAAA
This sequence comes from Lactuca virosa, assembly GCF_052849685.1. Taxonomy (NCBI): domain Eukaryota; kingdom Viridiplantae; phylum Streptophyta; class Magnoliopsida; order Asterales; family Asteraceae; genus Lactuca; species Lactuca virosa. The sequence goes on from NC_136431.1 coordinate 263,499,981, forward strand.
GGAAAAATTGATTGCCACTGAAAACTATCTCTCTCTCTCTCTCTCTCTCTCTTGAATAAAGAAAACACAAATCTATCTTTATCAAACAAATTTTTATTCACTGAAAAGGAAAAATCTGATGAACTTGCCAAAAAGTTACAATGTATAGTTCACAATTGGGCACATTCACATTTTAATTTAAACAAAATAATAAATGTTCAAATTCCTGATCAGTATAAGAGAATCCTTTGTGGAAATATTGATGACGCAATACTCTAACATATTGAATCTGAACAAAGTTTTGACGATACTTGTGATCTTGAAAAGGACTTTAAAACTATATTTTTCAATACCACCTTTATAAATCAAAGTTTAATTGACAAACATTGTGTTACTGACTCAAATGGACACACTGAATGTATATCTCACTTGTCCGCTCTTGATCCATCACAACAGCCTCCTACTGATGAATATGGGTTGCTTTCAACTAAAATATTGCTAAAATATCCCAATTCAAATGGTAAATTTCACTCAGTGAATGAATTTCCTCAATGCATTGTAAGTGACATTGACATTGACTGTCTTTCAACCACTTTTGACACCGATGATTCTTCTAATTCATCAGCGTGTAATGACAATGTCTCTTCACAATGCAACATATCTGTTTCTAGAACAAAAGAAAGGGTTTTCAAATTAAATGAATAGAATTCCACTCACTGGAAGCCAAATTTTAAAAGAAATCAAAACTCAAGTTTTAAAAGGAAAAATACTAGAATCAACATATGTTATCGTTGTGGAGACCCTTCACACAAGGTTAGCGAGTGTATATTTGAAGAGAATATTAAACGTGATGACAACATCATAGTTCGAAAAAAACAAATGGATTAAAAAGGAAAGTTCTCTAGATTGTCTTCCTAACGAATGTTATAACATTTTCCTTCCGAAGAGACCCATTACAAAATGGGTCAGTGTGTGCTAATGTGTGCTTTAGTAGTGCAGGGTTAAGAGCATATCTAGCACTCAGACAGTTGATACCCGTGGCATATGATAGGATTGAAGTCTCTCCTATATGATTATGTAAACAAAGATGGTCCTATAGTAACATATGGAGACAACAACAAGGGAATCACAAAAAGTTATGGCACAATCAAGTGCAAATCAGTTGAGTTCAAAAACTTATCTTATGTCATATAATCTCATTACAATCAACCAGCTGTGTGATGCTCGCTATGAATTTCATTTCAATAAAAGGGAAGGCAAGGTGATTAATCAAAAGTAAGTCACAAAACTCACTGCATGTCGTAAAAATTACATCTATGTCCTGGACATGTTTTCCGTTGATAATTCTCTTAAGCACTACTTCTTCTCTCGTTCACAATCTCATCTTAATTGGTTGTGGCATAGGAGACACTCTCACTTAAACCTCAAGAACGTTTCTAAGATTTCTAGAAATTAGCCTGTGAGAGGAATGCCTAAGATGAAGTTTGTAAAAGATAAGTTGTGTTCAGTGTGTGAAAAAGGGAAACATAAGAAATCTTCATTCAACCCAAGTCTTGTTTATCTATCACTGAACCCTTTCATTTTCTTCATATGGATTTGTTTGGCCTTGTCCCTATCAAATCTAGATCTAGGAAGAAGTTCACACCGATCATTGTTGACGAGTATTCAAGATTCACCTATGTTGTCTTTCTGAGAAAGAACAATCATGCCGCTGATGAAATTTTTTCTATCATAAAATAGTGCGGAGTGTTGTATAACCGCAAAGTCAGACAACTACGAAGCGATCATGGAACTGAGTTCCGAAATTCAACTATGGAGTAATTTTGTGATGCTACATGAATTTCTCAGAACTTTTCTGGTATATGGACACCTCAACAAAATGGTGTCGCTGAAAGACAAAATCGGGCTCTAATTGAGGTTTGTCATACTATGGTAGTAGATTTTGGCCTTCCTCTATCCTTCTGGGTTGAAGCAGTCAATACAACCTTTTATACACAAAACAGGTCAATCATTGTTAAGTGGCATGGGTTGACTGCCTATTAGTTGCTAAAAGGGAGAAAGCCTGATATCTCCTACTTTCAAGTTTTTGGTTATGTTTTCTATATCTTTAATTAGAAGTATTAGCTTTCAAAATTCGAAGAAAAAGCTGATAAAGGTTTCCTTTTAAGATATTTAAGTGAATCTAAATCCTTAAGAGTTTTTAATCTTTCAAGACAAGTCTTTGATGAATCGATTCATGTTACTTTTGATGAAGACTCTTTCATTCAAGATCGAACCGATCATCCTGCCAACATTCTTAACAAACTCGTTCTCAGTCAATCTGACTCACTTTCTAAGCCAATTGTCCCAAACATTGTTCCTGATGGAAATCATCTCTATGAAGCTGAGGACCCACCTGATGCTGAAATTCAGTCTCATAATGTAGAAGATTAAAACCCTGATACAATTCCAAATCATGAGGAACCTCTCTCTAATGATGAACCAATTAGCAACAACGATGAAAATCATAGGTTCCATCGTGATCACCCTGAATCTCAGATCATTGGATATGTCATGTGACACCCGCTTCAGGTATGATCTAATCCATATTAATATAAGTCTTCATTCTAGGTGGCCACGACATGGTGAGCATCACCACGACGTGGAAAATGTTCTCTTGATCGTAGGATTAAAAGACCTGCCACGATGTGGCAACTAATTTTAATGAAACCCTAATTTTTGGGCTTTGCGCCATATTTAAAGGAATGAGGAGGCTAGGGTTATTCACCCTCAACCTCCATCACTCTCAAACCCCTAGAAACCCTAACTCTCACCTTCTTGAAGCTGTTGGAGCTCATTTACTAGTTTTATTTGGTGATTTTGAAGGAAGTAGTGGAGGATCTTCTGCAAGAGACCAACAAGCAACACTCCCCAACCTCTGAAAGCATCTTCTTGGACCGTTTGTAAGGATCTTGATCCAATGTTTTATCTTTTCTTAGAGATCTAGGGTTATTTTCTAAATAAGCTCCTTCATTGGATTTTGGGTGGAACAAAGAGATAAAGTTTTCAACTTTATGACTCTTGGGAATCCTAGGAACCATATATACCATAGATCTGAGATTATGTTGTGATTTGGGTGTATTACATGAGATTTGGGTCCCTTTTTCCTCTTTTGACCTAGATTTGGAAAAGGACATGCATGAGGCATGCATGTCCATAAAGTGTACATTTTTAGAGATCAATACAACCCTTAATAGCTTTCTGGAATGTTTAGGCTTGCATCTCATATAATTAAGGACTTAATGGATGAGTTGTACATCTTAAATGGCCTTTAGGGCCTAGGTTTTGAGATTTTGTCTTAATAGGGTGTCTTAATGGGGTGTCTTAATGGATAAAGTTGGAAACTTTATGCATTAAGATGTTGGGAAGTAGTAGACCTGGGATTTTAAGCCCCTGAAAATGAGTTAAGAGCATCTTAACTCGAATAAGCCATTCAGAATGGTGACCACGGCGTGGCACTAGATCACCACGACGTGGCAACCAGAGGTTAGTTGACTTTCTTATTGTTTAGTCCCCACAACGTGGCCTAGGATGGAAGCCCTACTAAAGATTTTCACAAGTACAATATTATTACAAATTTACATTGTTTTTACTTAGTTCCAGGGCTAAAGATTAATATATACATATCGAATCTTTATGGGGTCTTTGTTCCTATTGAAGAAGTTGAGCATTATGCTCACCTGGTTGGTTGTAAATCTAGTAAATTCCCTTCTACTTACTTGGGGCTTGTTGTGGTTCAAAATATGGCAAGAGTGGTTGGTTGGAAAGCGATAAAGGATAAATTCTTGAAAAAACTATTTTCCTCAAAAGTCTCTATGCTATCCATTGGGGGGAGGTCTTTACTTTTGAAATCGATCTTGGGCTCTATGGCTATTTTTTTATGTCTCTGTTTTTAATGCCAGTGCAAGTAGCTATAGAATTGGAAGCTCTTCGAAGTCAATTTTTTGGGGATGGTACTAATAATAATCGAAAATTGGACTGGATTGCTTGGGATCAAGTGTTGGCGGATAAGAAACATGGTGGCTTGGATATTGGTAGCTTGGTTTCTTTATATTTTTCTTTACTTCAGAAATGGTGTTGGCGGTTTTATACAAAACAAAATGCTCTTTTGGTTCAAATCATTAAGCATTTATATGGTGAAAGTGGAGGTTTTGATCAATCTAAATGTAATTGGCATAGTGGAGGTCCGTGGGCTAGAATTATTGCTTCATGTTTTCGACTTCATGGAAACGGTGTGGTGGTGAACTCAGTTTTACTCAGGATTGTAGGAAATGGAAGGGATACTTTATTTTAGAAGCAAACTTGGATGGGTGATATTACTTTAGAAAAATGTTTTCGTAGAGTTTTTCAACTGGATCTTGATACAAATTATACAACTAAAAAACGTATGAAAGATGGAGTTATCTACTAGAATTGGATACATCCGTTAAGAGGTGGTATCGAATTGATCTAGTACACGAGGTTACTTGATTGTTTATCATAGGCGACACTCAACGATAAAAGTGATAGATGGGTGTGGATGATTGGTGAAGATGGTACCTTTACGATGAGTGTTACTTAAACTTGGATTAATGATATTATTCTTCCAAATTCGCGTATGGTGACTAGATGGAATGCTTTTGTTCCTAACAAGGTTAGTATTTTGATTTGGTGGGTTTTGAGAGATAAAATTCACCCTTTCCTCAATCTGTCAAAATTGGGGTTAGAGGTTTCTTCTATTATGTGCCCTAATTGTGAATTGGAGGCTAAAAATTTAGAAAATTTGTTTCTTAAATGTGATGTAGTTACGCGTACATGGAATCCAATTTTCAAATGGTTTGATATCTCTCTTTCTCAAGTAGGCTCCATTTTTGGAATGTTTGGGTTGATCGACCTAATGACTATCTCTGCAAAAAAAAAAAAAAAAAGTTTGGTGGACGCGGCTATGTGGACTACCATTTGGTATCTTAGCGGAAGTCTATAAAACTTTATTGATGCTTCGATGTCGATACAGTCGTGCGTGAGCCTTTCCACGGTCAGATGAACAACCTGTAAAGAAGTTATTCACCAACTGTAAGTCGAGGCTTAGTGAATTCCATCAAAATATTCCATACAACAACATATATAGAATGCATACACATAATAGCCTTCAAAATATAGCTGGTCTGCCCTATCCTTGCCTACAGCATATAACTGGACCACACTTTTGCCTTTAACATAAAGCTAGTCCGCCCGAGTCTATTAGCCTTCAGCTCAAGGTTGGTCCGCCCTCAATTTCAATTATAATAACATACACATATAACAATAGTCTACATAACATGAAACTAACTATCGTAGCCTAATTGCCAAAGTTCACACTATAGGGTATCTTTATCCTAACATACAGATGATACATATTGGAGTATACGATATAGTGAGAAGAACTCACCTTGACATATTCTCAGAGGATTAACAGTCAACCAGACAGTTTAGCTGACGACTAATACTTTAACGAGGATTAACCTATATTACTATAGTTTATTATTTCTATGGGAATCGGTAATGTAGGCTAGACCTAACACTAATCCCAATGAATACCGATAGTTTAACTAAATAAGGATCGGCCAGGCTGGATAGTTGGGAGGCATGAGCATTTTGGCATATAGCTTTTTTGAAATCCAACAACCAAGCCAACGTGTCCATTCTAGACACCTCTCCCATAAGTAGATGAACCAGTATATTGACTTGGAATTACTGTTAAATCTTAATTATAGGTTCTTAGTAACAACTTATAACCATAGTTATAAATTACTCGGAGACAGAGTAAGTGTAGCTCACTTACAGAGTGCTATTGATGAGAACCAACACCTAAGCGGACAGGAATACTAACTCGGGATCTCCTACTTGAAGGATACTACTCAGATGAGTACTCAGGAGTGTCGCAGGACTTCGTCGCATGCCAGAAACGAAGGAAAATGGGCTAAATAACAAACGTTTCAGAGAGAAATCGATTGGATGGTATGAGGAGGAATGAAGGAATGAGTTGCTATTTATAGGTTGAATTCATGGGATGTGCGCTGTGCATCATGGTGGGGCACTGTGCTCCTGGTCGGGACATAGTGACATGGAAAAATGTTGGCTTGACATATTTCGCAAAGTGAATGGGGCTGCATGGTCTTATCGGGCGCACAACGCTCCTGACGCGCATGCGTGCCATTTTTCATATTTTCAAATTTTTGTATCTTCTTCATACGAACTCCATTTTTGATGTTCGTTATATCCCCAAAATGCTCTCAACGAGATCTACAACTTTCTTTTAGAATCCATTGGCTAGTTTTGAATTTATTTTTTTCACGCATGCTTAGACTGGTAAAACCCGTATAAAAAGCATAACTCTCTCATCCGGAGTTCGTTTTTTACTGTTTTTATATTGTTAAAATCTTATTAATGAGATCTTCAATTCTCGTTTAGATTGTCTCAACTAAAAATAGACTGATCTAAAATTCAATTTTTGAGTTGTACACTAGTATGTCGAATCTTAGAAAATCATAACTTCCTCTAATGAAGTCAGATTTAGACCTTCTATATATGCATGATCTCGGTTTAACGACCACTACGACTTTCATTTAGGTTGGTTAAGCTAATAAGCCACCTATCTAAAACGCAGTTTTTACGATACGCTGAGTCGCATCGTTTTAATCGAAAAATTTCAAAGAAGCATGAAGTCGGATTTAAGCGATCTATATATCTATGAAAGTTGTATTGATGTTTCCTTTGTGTATATGGTGATTATTTTGGCTTAATATTAATATATTTTTATTTCGTATTTTATAATATTTACAAACTATGGCTATGGTGAAAATGAGGTGTTACAACTCTCCCCCACTTACAAGGATTTTGCCATCGAAATCTAACTAAATAACTCTATGTAGTTGCTCCTCATCTCTTCTTCTTGCTCCCAAGTCCATTCCAATCGTTTTCAGTGTTGCCATTGAACCTTTACTAAACTGATAACCTTGTTTCGCAGCGTCTTGGTCTTTCTATCCAAAATTTCTACCAGCTTTTCAATATAGTTCAGACGCTCTTCTGCATGAATGTCTTCCAAAGGTACAATTACGGATTCATCTATAATGCACTTCCTTAACTGGGATACGTGGAAGGTGTTGTGGATCTGACTGAGCTCTTATGGCATATCCAAACAATAGACAACCTTGCCACTCGAGTAATGACTCGAAAGGGTCCGATATATCTAGGGCCTAACTTTCCTCTCTTCTAGAACCTGATGACACCCTTCCATGGTGAAACATTAAGTAGCACTAGATCTCATACTAGGAATTCAAGATTTGATCCTCTTCGATCTGCATAACTCTTCTGCCTACTCTGTGCAGTCTTCAACCTTTCTCATACTTGTTGGATACGTTCAGTGGTCTTGATCACGACATCAGTGCTTCCCATGAATCTTTGACCAACTTCTCCCCAGCATATGGGCGTTCAAAACTTCCTTCCATAAAGCATCTCAAAGGGAGGTCTACCAATATTGGAATGGTGGTTGTTTTTGTACGATAATTCTGCTAATTTTAGATATGTATCCTAGGTCCCACCTAAATCAAGTACACATGCCCTCAACATTTCCTCAAGAGTTTTAATAGTCCTCTCACTTTGCCCATCGATTTGAGGGTGATAAGTTGTGCTGATATGCAATCGGGTGCCCAGCTCATCATGGAACTTTTTCCAAACCGAGAAGTGAAACAGACATCTCTATCAAAGACTATTGAGACTGGTACTCCAATCCTAGAGACTACTTCCTTAACATACACATCTATAAGCTTCTCTGGTGGGGAGCTTTCTTGGATGGGCACGAAGTGGGCACTCTTGGTTAATCTATCCACTATCACCCAGATAGTGTCTACTCCACGAGGAGTCTTTGGTAACTTGGTGATGAAGTCCATCGTTATTTGTTCCCACTTCCACATCGGGATTTTTAGGGGCTTCATTTTCCCATGGGGCATTTGGTGTTTGGTCTTGACCTTCCGAAAGGTCAAATACCTTTTGACATACCAGGCTACATCACTCTTCATACAAGACCACCAATAACTGTGTCTGAGATCCCTGTACATCTTTGTAGCTCCTGGATGAATTGAAAACTTGGACTTTTGCACCTCATCCATTAGCATTTGTCAAATTCCTCCAGAGTATGGAACCCAAACCCTGCCATGTAGAGTCAACAACCCACGACTATCTATGTCGAAAGCTGAGACATGCCCTACGATTCTCTTTCTTTTCCAATTTTCTTCCTTGACTGCTTCACTCTGAGCTTGCGTGATCATCTCAAGTGCTGGAGTGATCACTGTCATCCTTAAATTTACACCCTTCATTGGCGTACTGTTTTTTTCCGACTTAATGCATCAGCTACTATGTTGGCCTTACCTGGGTGGCAAAGGATTATGCAGTCGTAGTCCTTCACTACATCCAACCATCGACGTTGCCTCATGTTTAGGTTGGGCTGATCCATTAAATATCTCAAGCTCTTATGGTCACTGTAAATGGTACACTAAACTCTATACAGTAATGTCTCCAAATCTTAAGGGCAAAGATTACTGCTCCTAACTCTAAATCATGTGTCGGGTAGTTAGCTTCATTAGGCTTCAACTATCTGGAGGCATATGCGATTACTCGATCTCACTGCATGTGGACTGCTCAAAAACCCATGGTTGATGTATCGCAGTAAATTACCATGCCATCAACACCTTATGGGAGGGATAACACTGGAGCTTCCCATAACTTTTACCTTAGCGTCTTAAATGTTAATTGTTACTCAGGACCCCAACGAAAAGTGACTCCTTTCTTTGTCAGACGGGTCATGGGTACTGCAATCTTGGAAAAGTCTTGAATGAAGCTTCTATAATATCCGGCTAATCCCAGAAAGCTTCAAATTTCTGAGGGAGTAATCGGGACTGGCCATTGCATTACTGCCTCTATCTTGGCTGGGTCTACTAGAATGTCATCCTGGTTGACAAGATGCCCAATGAACTGGATCTCTTATAACCAAAACTGACACTTAGAGAACTTTTTATACAACTTCTCCTTCCTTAGAACCTCGACTACCTCTCTTAGGTTCTCTTTATGTTGTTCTTAGGTTTTTGAAAAGACCAAGATATCATCGATAAACACGATTACCGATTGATCAAGCATAGGTCTACATACTCGGTTCATTAGGTCCATGAATGCGGCGGCTGCATTCGTGAGCCCTAAAGTCATCACTATGAACTCATAATGACCGTATCGAGTTCTAAAAGCAGTCTTCAGTATATCTTCTTCTCTTACACGCATTTGGTGGTATCCTGATCGTAGATCAATTTTGGAAAACCATGACGCTCCTTGAAGTTGATTGAAAAGGTCGTTTATCTTAGGTAATGGATAACAGTTCTTCACCGTGAGTTTCTTAAGCTCTCTATAGTCTATGCACATCCTGTACGATCCATCCTTTTTCTTAACAAACAAAATCGGCGCTCCCCATGGAGAACTACTTGGCCGAATGAACCCTTGTCCATCAGCTCTTGTAGCTGATTAGACAATTCTTGCATTTTTAGGGGTATAAGACGATAAGGTGCCTTGGCTATAGGTTCCGCACCAGGAATTAAGTCGATCATAAATTCTACTTGACATAACAGAGGCACACTAGACATGTCCTCGGGAAACACGTCAGGGAACTCACAAAATATTGGCACTTATGCCAAGGTTTCCTTTTTCTCCTCTCAAGTTTCGATTACATAGGCCAAGAATCCCTCACAACCGTGTTGTAGGTATTTTCTGTCCCTCACGGTAGAACAAAATGTCAAATTTCTCCCGGAACCCTCTCCTCGGATAGTAAGTTCTCCCCCACTTGGATTACGAACTCATACTATCTTCTGCCTACAGTCAATCAGGGATTCAAACTGGTTTAGCCAATCCATGCCTACTATTACGCTGATATACCTCATAGGAATTGGAATAAGGTTTATTGGGAAACTAACGTTACTGATTTCTAAGGTACAACTAGGGTAAATTCTTGATGCATTAATCGTTCGATTGTCAGCTATATTTACTCTTAATGGATTATCTAAATTTCCTATGGCATGATTAAAGTTTTTGCTAAACCTAAGTGATAGGAAATAATGACTTGCTCTATAATCAAATAACACTAATGCAGGAATGGATTCCACTAGGAACGTACTGGCTACGACCTCAGGTGCTTCCTTGGCTTCCTCTGCCATGATCTGAAAGGCTCTCCACTTAGCCCCCCATGCGCTAGAGCCTGCATTGCTCCTGTATGCTTTAGGAGGGGACATTCACCCTTGAAGTGTCCGAGCTGGTTGCAATTGAAACATAAATGCATGTTCTGTTTGCAGTCTTTGGCATAATGCCCTTCCTTTCCACACTTGTGGCACCGGTCCTGTTCTACAAGGACCATCGTGAAACTTCCCGCACTTATTGCAAGTGCGTCCCTTCTGACCTCCAAACCTTGGACCATAAGATTTGAACTTCTTGGCTACTAGCTGTGATGGAGCCGAAGTCTGCCTCTTCTCTTTTGTTTGGATCTCCAACTCCATTTCTCTCCTCTTAGCATAATCTTGCATCTCCGCCAAGGTCTTGTAACCATTATTTGCAACAAACTCCCTAATGTCAGTCTTGAGTATACTCGGATACCTAGGCATCTTTACTTGTTTCGAGGATGCATACTTGGGGAAAAACAAGGCACTCTCTGTGAACATTTTGGTGATTTCCAACACGGTTTCAGTTGTCGGCTTGAGCGATAAAAACTCTTGAACTAGTCGCTCCCTTTCCACTAGGGGTACATACTCCTCCCTAAACTTCTCTACAAACTGTTCCTAATCACTGCGATCTTATCCGCCGGTGAGTAATCCTTAGTGATAAAGTTCCACCAATCCTTCGCCCCATGACGTAGGATATTCTGTGCATACCTAAACTTCAGGTTTTTTGGGCAGGCACAAGTGTAGAAGCATCCCTCTACATCAGAGATCTATCTCATCGTAGTCATTGAGACTCTTACACTGTCAAAATCTGGGGGCTTGGTGTTATTGAACTCTCAATAAGGCATGTCCTTATCTCTAAATGAGGTTGCAGCAACAACAACATTAATGGCAGTGAAAGTAGCCGTACGGGAAACAACAACATACCGCTCGTCAAACAGAGTGATTAGTTCGGTTTTGATAGTTCCAAACATTTCTGGGATCATCTCTCTTACATCTGTGGCTACCGTTGTCTCTATCCAATCATGTATGTCCTCCTCGCTTGGTCCTGACCCTTCCAATCCAGAACCAGAACCGCTTAATCTTGTGATCATCACCATGCTGATTAATACAAAATCTATTTGGGTTATCTAGAGGTAACGCTAACCCTTTCCAGTTCCTTACTAACATTGCGACTCTTTCTTATTCCTGTATGGATCCTGTGCTTCCGATAGTACGGGCCCATACTACCTTCCACATCTATCCATACTAGATCCAAGATTTGTCCTAATGTTTCTAAGTCACTACCCTCTTTTATCAGTAGGTCTTTTTACACACCTACTGTTACTAAGACCTGATTACTAACTTTTCCTAGATTTACTTCTAGGGTTTCTCCTACCTGAACCCTTGTACTATAGGAAATCATTCTAAATATCAATAATCGCCTCGTGTAAGCAAGTCGTACGTAATCCACGATTGGATAGTCGGTCGAATAATTAATTCTACCCTAAGCCCACAACCAAACAAGGAGCAGGAAGTAAGTCTGAACTAAGAACTCTAAGGCTATGGAATCCTAAGTAGGTACAACCCTAAATCATATACTTAGTAACTATAGGATTTCAGTACAAGCTTCAAGTAGCACATAAAGGCAATCCCTAAGACTGCAAGGCATCCTAATTAACAGGCAATTCTAACTAATAATTCATGAAAGGTCCTTGGCCTTACACAAACATGCATTTCTAACATATCATATACCAACAGATACAAATAATATCGATATTTTGGAAATCACCGTCCTTTCTAAGCTCCGTCTGATTGTACACATCGCATCCATTTCTTCTTTATATCATTTATTTTATGAAAAGTTTTGTTTAAGATATTTAGATCCTTATTTTGAGTATGGATCACACGAATGTTCATCCAATTCGCTCAAACCAGGGCTATGATACCAACTTGTAACGTCCCAAATTTTGAAGGCAAAGTTTTCATTTTTATTTATTAAAAATATAAGTCTTACAAAGCATTTCAATTTATTATTTTATAAACTATTATCTTAGTGGAAGTCTATAAAACTTTATTGACACTCTGATGCCAATACAGTCATGTGTGGGCCTTTCCATGGTCAGATGAACAACCTGTAAACAATTATTCAACAATTGTAAGCCAAGGTTTAGTGAATTCCCTCAAAATATTCCATACCATAGCACATATACAATGCATACACATAATAGCCTTCAACATATAGTTGGTATGCCCTATCCTTGCCTACAACATATAGTTGGACTTCACTTTGGCCTTTAGCATAAAGATAGTCTGCCTGAGTCTATTAGCCTTCAGCTCAAGGCTGGTCCGCCCTCAACTCCAGTTATAATAAAATACACATATAACAACAATCCACATAATAGGAAACTAACTATCCTAGCCTAATTTCATAAGTGTACACTACATGGTAGCTATATCCTAACATACATAGGATACATACTAGAGTATACAATATAGTGAGAAGAACTCACATTGATAGATTCTCAAAGGATTAACAGTCAACCGGACAGTTTAGCTGACGACCAATACTTTAATGAGGATTAACCTATATTACTATAGTTTATTAGTTCTACGGGAATTGGTCATGTAGGATAGAGATAACACTAATCTCAATTAATACCGATAGTTCTACTAAATAAGGATCGACCAGGTTGGACAGTTGAGAGGCAGGACCATTTCGACATATAGCTTTTCTGAAATCCATCAACCAAACCAACGTGTCCATTCTAGAAACCTCTCCCATAAGTAGATCAACCAGTATAATGACTTGTAATTACTGATAAATCTTAATTATAGGTTCCTAGTAATGACTTATAACTATAATTATAAATTACTCGATGGCAAAATAAGTGTGGCTCACTTACAGAGTGCTATTGATGAGAACCGAGATCTAAGTGGGCAGAATACTGACTTGGGATCTCCTACTTGAAGGCTACTACTCAGACGATTACTCAGGAGTGTCGCAGGACTTCGCCGCATGCCAAAAATGAAGGAAAAAAGGGGCTAAATAACAAAAGTTTCAAAGAGAAATCGATTGGATGGTGTGAGGAGGAATGGAGGAATGAGCTGTTATTTATAAGATGAACTCTTGGGATGAGCGTCGTGCATCATGGTGGCGCGCCACGCTCCTGGTAAAAAACATAGTGACATGGCGAAATGTTGTCCTGGCACGTTTCACAAAGTGGGTGGGGCTGCATGGTTTTGTCGGGCGCGCAGCGCTCCTGACGCGCACGCGTGCCATTTTTCAAATTTCAAAATTGCGTATATTCTTCATACGAACTCCATTTTTGAGGTTCTTTGTATCCCAGAAATCACTTGACGATGTCTATAACTTTCGTTTAAACCGTCGGCTAGTTTTGACTTTATATTTTTCACACAGGCTTAGACTGTTAAAGCCCGTATAAATCATAACTCCCTCATTCGAAGTTTGTTTTTGCCTGTCTTTATATTGTTAAACTCTTATTAACAAGATCTTCAATTCTCATTTAGATTGTCTCAACAAAAAATCGACCGATCTAAATTCGATTTTTGAGTTGTACACTGTCATGCCGAATCTTAGAAAAATCATAACTTCCTCTAATGATGTCATATTTAGACGTTCTCTATATTTACGCTCTCAGTTTAACGACCACTACAACTTTCGTTTAGGTTGCTTAAGCTAATAAGCCACCTATCTAAAATTCAATTTTTACGATATTCTGAGCTGCGTCGGTTTAATCGAAAAACTTCGAAGAAGCATGAAGTTGAATTTAAGCGTTCTATATATCTATGGAAATCGTATTAACGTTTCTTACGTGTCTATGGAGATTATTTTGGCTTAATATTAATATATTTTTATTTCATATTTTCTAATATTTACAAACTACGGCTATGGTGAAAATAGGGTGTTACAACGACGTGACATTTCCTGACCCACGATGTGGAGATGAAGAACCTTCTCGATGAGTCGGTGACTAGACTTGCAGAATACGCATAATAAATTTTTTCCACGGTGTGGCGAACACATGGCCACGACGTGGAAGCTCATTTTTGGCAAATATAAATAACAATAACTAGGTCAAATTCGAGAGAGAGTTGTTGATTTCTTCGACCAAAAACAACCAAAAACCTTTGAGAAACCCCTTGGAGGCCTGGTTTCGATTGAAGAAAATTTTGTTTTCCCTTTATTTATTTAATATTGAAAATGGCTAGTAATAAGAATGTCATCCACATATACAGTTAAAAACAATTACATATACTTTGTACAAACTAAATAATAAATACCCATTCCTACTTTATGCAAGCCCATATTTCACTGTTCTATGTTCTTATTACACATTACCCATTTCTAAAATGTGTCACTTTTGCTAGTTATATTGATTGTATTTCTTGTTATTATTGACAAATATTAGGTTGGATATAAGGTCGTTTTGGACTTTTTGTAACATCCCTAATATTTTGAATGATAAGGTGTTGTGTGTGAATTATGATGTAAAGGGGCAATTTGATAAAAGGGTAAAAGTCAAGAAATTTCAAGTATGAAGTTGGTTAGTACATTGTTACATGTTAGAATGATACTAGAAATAGTTATTTGATTATTAGAATTGGATTATAGTTTTTTGGCTGTATAATGTGAATTACAAGAGTAAAAATAAAAGCTTGCTAAGTACCAAGTTGCACTGCAGATACGCGATGTGTAGATGCCTTTTGACATAGAACGGTGATGTACATTGCTATTTTAGAAATGGGTAATGTGTAACAAGAACATAGAACAGTGATGTACATTGCTATTTCAGAAATGGGTAATGTGTAATAAGAACAGACGCGTAAAGTGGTATTACACAACACGTCCGAAAGTAAGAAGTTGAATCTAGTATGGTAGGAACGTGATGCATGCAAGTTAGATGACACGACACAAGTTAAGCAGTATGTCACACTTACATGGGGGTTACGCGATGGTAACCCGACGTCAGATAAGATCATTAACTGCTTGGAGTTGGTCAGATGCCTCTTTTGCATATTTTTGGATTCATGTGATTTTACTATGATTTACTTAGGCTGCAAGGAAAGGTAACATATTTGTCATACTGTTTTTCCTTCCACGTTATCGTCACCTCGGATTTTCCACACCTCTCCTATTTTTTCCATATAAAGAGAATGGTTTGCTATGCCAAGTTTGTTATTTATATATTATATGAAACGACTAAATTTAAATTAAAAAAAACTATAAAATTAATTAAATTTAAAAAAAGTACACAAAATTTAAATTAAAACTTAAGAAATATAATAATAAAGATAACAACAAAACATAAGAAACATAATTATAAATATAAAAACTAGTAAATTAACTGCACACCATGACAAAACGCCAAACTCCATTACAACTTTGTTTGTTTTCATCCATTTGATATAGATTTGATCTTTCTCACTTTGATGTATTTCGTTGAGCTAACATGTGTTAACTTTCCTTCAAAAGCTTTCCAGACCAAATGACCACCCAATACATTGACCCATGCACGGGCCAAAATCGTATCTTTTACGAGGTCCAAGTTATAACCAAGGACTTCTCTATCTTAATGGAATCAAATTGAGAGTTTGTAGAAGACATTTTACAGAGATAGAATTGAGTGAGGTAAGATGATTGTTGAAGGTTTTGAAAATGGTAATAATTGGTATTAGTTGTTGGTATTTATTTTGAAAAAAAAATGTTAAAATTTTGAATTTTAAGGTTAAGAAACGGCCAAAAAAGGATAAAGATGAGAGAGAATATGACAAACTTTTGTCGAGTGGGAACCTGGAACGTGACATGTGGAGCAGTGTGTATCGAGCCACATCAACGTATGCTGGAGGACATGTCGTGTCACTTTATAGTCTTATGTTTTATGTCCCTTTGTGACTCGATGTCCTCTTGATGACCTCTTGTCGCTCTTGTTTTTATGTTGTTGTTGCTGATGTTCTCTTAATTGTCGTTTGTTGTCGTTTTTCTATTGTTATTGATGTTGTTGATGTTGGGAGATTGCTTCCTCATCGGCGAGATATAATTCGAAATTAGGTTAGCAAAGTAAAATGTAAAGTTTTAAAAATTGATGTTTATTATATATATATATATATATATATATATATATATATATATATATATATATATATATTTTTCCAAAGTCAAAAGGACTAACAACAAATCAAGTTACATATTCAAGCATCTAATATATAATTCAAAATAAAAAGTCTCTCTGGATATATAGATTTAACATTTAATAATAACATATTCTTATATTTATATTTTTTTTAACCTCAATAAATTTTGATATAACAATTTTCATGTTTCTTAACTTTAAAGTTAGATTATTAATATTTTAGAAGTTGCGATTTTAATCCCTTATTATATTTTGTAGTTATGTTTTTAGTCTCTTAAATAATTATTATTTTTTTGTTTTTATTTTTATTAATAGTAACTTTTATATAAAAGTTATAAACTTTTACGATCTTTATTTACGTTCTTACTTTCTATTCATAGATTATATACACGTTATAGATTTTTATGATATTTCCTATTTATTATGGTATTAAGAGCAAAACTTTGTTTTGATATTTTTTTGGTCCATTTGATATGAAGTAATCATCTTTTTAAATGTGGACTGTTAAAATTTAAAAAGCACGTTTTATATACAACTTACAAAGAAGTTCTTTGGCGCAATGCGAGTGATGATTTCTACTACTTTTTGAAAAGGAAAAATATCACACAAACCAATAAGTTTCCAAGCTTTTATGCAAAAAAAACAATGCTTTATTATTATTATTATTCAGAAAAATCACTCATGTTTTTTTTTAATTTTTTTTTTCAGAATAACCACTCACATCAAATAAATTTCAAAAAAAACATTATTTTTTAAGAAAATTGTTTTTTGTTCTTTAAAATATAAAATTTTAATTTTGATATTTTGGTTTGTTTTTTTCGATTTTTATATATAATAAAGTAAACTAAAACAAAACAATTGTTTTTTCAAATAAATAATTTGGTTCATTCTCTTCATATATATATATATATATATATATATATATATATATATATATATATTAAAAATGAAACAACATTTTAACAGTAATGTTTTCCACTTTGGATTTTGGCCATAATTGTTTTGGTTTGTTGTCACTTTTAGTCCCTAATATCAAACTTTTTCCACTTTGGATTTTGGCCACATTGGTTTTGGTTTGTTGTCAGTTTTAGTCCTTAATATCAATGCTTTTCTACTTTAGTCCCTTGACTCATTGAGTTTATCAATAGTAATAACTTTTTAGCTATTTTGGCACTTTTGATCTTTAGAATCAAAACTTTTACATTTTGGTATAAAAAACACAAAAAAAAACACCCCATGCAAAGCATGAGTTCTCCACTAATTTATATATAAGATAGGAACCCAAACCAAAATAATTGGTTTTCTATTTTTTTCGTTTTGGTATTGTTTATGTTTTGTCATATTTGTCTATGGTTTTTTTTTTTTTGCAAACTTTGTCATCCGCTAATAAGTTTTATATGAAAGTATATGATATAATAGTTTTGCAAAGATATTCATGATGTATATTGGATGTAACGTCCCAAAAACAATAGTATTTTTTTTTTTTCAATTTTAAAGGCTTTATAATAGAAATCATAAGTCACCAACACAATGTTTTACAACCATATGAAAATCAGAGTAATAAGATCATAGTATCTCTCAAAATATGAAACTATTGTATGATGTGTACAATCACGTCATTGTCTTCCCCGGTCATCTGAAGTACCTAAAACATTTAAATCAACAATTATAAGTCAAAGCTTAGTGAGTTTCCCACAAAACAATAACATACAATATGTGCACACATGAGCCTACAGTTGTCAGGATCATCTCCTAATGCCTAAAGTACACTCGGACCGCTCTCATTGGGCCTACAATCTGACTGGACCGCCTCGCAAGACATACAGTACACCTAGACTGCCCGTGTATCTTGGCTTACAACACAAAGCAGGACTGCCTTAACATAACCACAATATGTCGACATATACTAACAAATAAACAATATCCATCAAACACAGTTAATCATACAGATCTACTAATCTAACATTTCACTACAACATATCAACATCCTACACCTAAGGATACATACTGCACTACAAAGTATAGTGAGAAAACTCACCTCGCAGTCTAACAGATAAACGATATAACTCACACGAATCCAAGAACTGGTACTATGAGTCACCTATACAACAAACATAGACCAATCCTCAATCTACAACCCAAAAACCCTCAAGTTGGCCAAAAGTCAACTTAGTCAAAAAGTCAACAGTCAAAGTCAAAAATGGCCACCAGGTCATGGCAGCTCCATGACAAAATAGTCACGGCCAGACCAACCACCACGGTAACAACCCAAACAAATCAATCACAAAGAACCCCCTCCTCCACGACGTAGTAAGCATGATGACATGTTCTGGACAGCTTAATGGATTAATCCCTTAATCCATTAAGCCACACTATCATCTCTTCTAGAAAGCTTCTTAACGCCCATAAGCTTCATAAAAACCTTTGATTTATGTACATGAATGTCCAATGCATGTCTTGCATGTCTTGAACTTGGTTAGGTCAAAAATGGTGAAAATAAGGTCAAAATGTCATGTATGTAACCAAAACTCAACCATTATTCAGATTTGGAACACTAAACCTCCAAGGACCTCAAGGATCCATAAATGTACCAACTTTATAGAATTCATCCACTCAAACTCTCCCAAACACGGAGAAACATGCATACAAGTCAAGATCTAGCAGCATAACACATAAATATTGGATTTTAAGACTTACAATGGTCTAGAAAATACGTTAACACTAAAATTGTGAAACTCATACTTAATTTTGTTTGATTCCTATGGTTTATAGCGGCTAAAGCCCATTTCAAATGAGGACAAGTAACATAATGTTGATCTTGCCATTGCCAATGCAATTGTACAACTACAATTACATCAGGTACAACTTCCTAATCCTCTACCCATTTAAACCTATAAATACAACCCACATCATCCTTCAATCTCCATACTCAACACTCAAATCAACCCATTTTAACCATTTTTTATCCTTAAAAACCATGGGTGTCTTGACATATACCGATGAACACATTTCCACCATCTCTCCATCAAGAATTTTCAAGGCCTCAATTATCGACTCCCACAATTTGATGCCAAAACTCTTGCCAGATGCTATTAAAAGTGTTTGAGTTTATCAAAGGTAATGGTGGGGCCGGAAGCATTAAGCAGATTAACTTTGCAAGAGGTAAACTTATATCCAATCCAAATATCTATTAATAGGGGCAAATATTTGTGTTTAATTTCAAAAATATATGTAGGTTATGTGAAGCATCAAATAGATGAAGTCAATGAAAAGACATTCACATACAAGTGTAGTTTGATTGAAGGTATGGGTATATCATACAAGTATCTTGTCAAGGTGTCGTATGATATTAAGTTTGAGGGTTCTCCTGATAATGGCACCATTGCAAAAAAATGACCACAACTATTTACACCCATGGTGATTTCTAGCTCAAGGAAGAAGAATTAAATGCAGGAAAAGAAAAGGTGTTAGGGCTATACAAGATTGTGGAAGCCTACCTCCTCAAAAACCCCGATGCATATGTTTAATAATTCACAATGTTTTCTTGAATAAATATCATATCATGAATAAAATTTAACTCAAAAAAAGTGTTTCTTGAAATAATGAAAAGAATTCAAGATTTATTGGCTTACTATGAAATTGTTGTGTAAACCAACAAAGATTTGGTGTTGGTGTAACTTGATGCTAACAACTTCCCCACATTTGTTGGCTGAGAAAATGCTAAATCAGAATGTTCAAGAATCACATCCAAACTAAAACTTTTCCTACATTCATGTGAAAAAAAAAAAAAAAAAGTTTAGAACTTTGAAGGCATAAAAGTGTGTGTGTAGGGGTAAGGGTACCTTGTGGCTTCAAGTAAATGAGTGGCAATGTGTTTTCTTCTGTTGGAGGGTGTGACCCAAATTGCACGGATGCCACAAACAGCAGGGATTGAGTCTTTTTCACAAATGATTGCTCCAAGGAGTGTGTCGTTTGAATTTCTTTGATTTTTATTTTTTTTTATGATTTCTCTTTGGAAACTAATGCTACCGAATTGTAGAGTGGTTGGAGTTGACTTTTTGACCTCCTTTAGAGTGGTGGTGACATCATGGTTTTGGTCTGAGTTTGAAACTAAAGGATAAGCTTTGTTTATTGGCTCTGCAACTAGACATCCAGCAACCCGTTGAGAGGAGATATAAAGATAAACCTATACATGAAAAATTGAAAGATTAGTTACAAAATCGGAAAACAAAAAAAGTAATTAAATCAAGAAAATACTGAAGGGATTTGTGAAAAATAGTCACCTTACAGTTTTTATGGAAGATCCATCCATCACCAAGCTCCATCTCCATCATCTTTATAACCTCCTCAACCTGTAATTACAAGATTTTATTAAGCAAGAAATTGATTATTTAAAAGATGTTTGACTGTACCTTTTTAATATGAGCAGGAGGATCATCATTAAGGACCAAAATAACACGTCCATGTTCTAATGAGTGTGTATCTATAACTCTTTCATTACGCCAACCCTTCAGTGTAAAAAAATCAATGAAGAATGAATGAGTAAAAGAAAATTTTGGAAACTAACATTAACATTAATGAAATGGTAAACATCAAAGATATAAGGATAAAGAATCTAACCTTGAAATGAATACCATGAGTGTAGCTTTTGTGAAATTCTTTGTGAACCCTTGTATCTTCTTCATCTCCAGGAGCAAACTTAAATCCACAAGTTTTACAAGTGTGTAATAGAAAATCGGATTGACCTAAATCCAAATGAAACTGTGCGTACTTCCTTTTCTTGTTTAAAACCTTTTTGGAATTTGTTGCAACTAACTGTTGTCTAAAATTAAGTTTGTTTGGATCATTTTCTTTGAAAAGATCATCATTAGCTCTGCATATCCAAAACCAAAAGTCAACTTTAGTCAGGTAATTTCTTGTATGGTAAAAATGCAAACAAACTGCTATTTCTTTGTTCTAGAGGTAAAGATTCTTTTTGACTTCTAAAGTGAAATAAACTAATTCCATGCTAAAAATTCAACAGGCCCAAATAGTTTTTTGTCTCCATGAATGCAAAAAGCAAAACATTTGATATTCAATTAATTTCTTACATACACGAAATCAGATATCAGCTTCGATTTGCTAACTTCTCACACTATGATAATCTTCTCAATGACACTAATAACAAAACTGAAACAGTTGGTGAAATTCTTATACTAAGAATTTAAAACTGTGGCAATGTTGATGTCCAGTTAGTAGCATAATCTACATCAGTTGCAATATCAGAAAGCACCACGTGGATTATTATAACAACTGATGCAAATGTGAAAGTGGATAGAGATAAGACTGAACAATGAATATACCTATCTGTGTTTGGAGCTCTTCGCGTGTATATGATGGGAATTTCAGGTTCTCTGGTGAAGTCTTCATCATCGGACAAGTTATCCAAAAGGGGAAGAGGTGGATCTAGGGCTTGGCTTCGTGATGTGGAAGAAGAAGAAGAAGGTATGAAGAATGAATTTATTTTCGATTGCATTGCTTGTTGTTGCTGTGAATAACAATTAAATTACATTCAAAATATGATATAAGCATCAACAACATTGAAGGTATCATAACTGAACATAGTATGGGCAGGTTATCACATAATTGAACCAAACTCAGATTCACAGAAACAGAAGCAAATTCACATTCACAGAAACCAAAATCAGATTCACATTCACAGAAACTAAAGAACCAATTCAAAAATCAACCATGGTGACCCAAACTGAAAAGTCCCAATTCTCCTCCAAAAAAGCCCTAAATCAACAAGTCTAAATTCATTTCAAAGAAACTGCAATGAATCCGTTGAGTTGCATCAGAATGGAGATAATATTTCGCCTCTTATACAAATAACCAACAATCTTCATCAAATCACAAGAAGAACACGAATTTGTGACAGAGCAATGCTGTAGGATGGGCTCTGTTGGTTAGAAATCGGATTTACGAGGCTAATAACAAAATGGCAACTTCTGATGTGCTTGGATACCTCTCATATTAATTGCCTACTGTGGATAAATTCCTGAAACATGGTACATCCAATATTGATGATATATATTGTGAACTTTTTAACTAAACCATGGCAATCGATTCCAACCCAGTTAGTTTCACAAATTACAAGTGTGATTCCAACCGCATCTGGAATCAGTATTGAAGTGTTCCAGGGAAGGTTTTCAAAAAAACGAACAAATACTTGCATCGAAATCCGATCCCATCCCATTAAAGGAGGAAGAAGAACGAAATACGAAGCATTTTTATGTGGAGATGAAAATACAATGGAATAATATCGATTTCAGTTTCTGTTGTACTAAAAAACTAGAATAGAATAAGAAACACATATCAGTAATTACCGTTGCAGGGCCTGAAGACGGCGGTCAACGAACCTGTAGCAATGGGGTCGAAAGTCGAAGGTCTCCGGTAACAGTGGGGTGCGGCGCTCCGGCCGGTGGCTTCACAGGAGAGAAGCAGCACAAATGAGGCGTCTTTTGTTGTGTCGCTGTTTGGAATGCAAAACTGCGAAGTCATATTTTGGCGCCGATGCTATGAAATTTGAGTTTCATTTTAATAGATTTTGATTTCCCGCTGGGGCAAATAAACCCTAATTAAAGCCCTAAAATTATTAATTTAAATAAAAATCTATTTTGTTATATATCATATTTTCATCATTTATTTTCGAGTAAATTACACGAATAGTCCCTAACTTTTTTTCTTAACTCGGAAGATTCTTATAGTTTGTTTTTGTTACTTTGTGGAAAATAGCCAAAAAATATTGAAGTTGCAAATTTGGCCACCGAAATCGCGGATAGGAAAGGTCCATCTGCGATTTGCACATTCCATCTGCGAATGTACAAGTGGCTAAAGCACAAACGTGCTTTAGCCACTTGTACATTTGCAGATGGGGTTATTTTATTTTATTTTTTTGTATATATATACCCTTAATCAGCCTAAAATCGCAGATGGACAGTGTTCATCTGCGATTTCCTCTCTATTTGATCTGCGGTTTTATGTATTTTTTTTTTTTAATTTTGACTATGAAATCAATGGGTTTGACTACGAAATTACCTTATTATATATATAAACTTTTGTAGAAAATTATCAGTTTACTTGTTATTTCTTTAGGAAATTTCTTAAAAATCTCTCTAAAAAAAATGATTGAATATTTGGTTTGTCTTGTAACTGGTGGGAGATGGCAAGTTATTGAAACAAATTTGGAATAATTGTGTCCACAGGGAGGTATTTCTGAATTCGATTTGATATTTTCTGAGTATATTAGTTATAGTGATTTTATATCTTTGGTGAGAAGCAAAATTGGTTTGTTAGACAAATATAGAATTAGTCTTCGTTTCCATCATCTTAAATTGAATCATTATATAGCCATGGTTGAAGACATGGATATTAGAATGTTGATAAATGTAATAAAATGTAGTGGAGGAAGGGCGGTGAAAGTGTTTGTGATGGTTGATGAAGGAGATCAGGTTAATGAGGCTGGTAACAGTGGAAATAATGCGGATGGTAATTTTTGCAGCTTTAAAGGGAGCAACGATCCGATAGGTACTTTTAATACTCCTAGTCTACCTCAAATTCACAGTGTTGCTGAAAATGTTAATGTTACTTATTCACATATTCGCTATGCGGATCCTGAGAATTACAAGTATGTTGGTGATGATGATGTTGGTACATATCTTAATAACGTGGGTGGTCGTTGTGTTGATGTTCACGTGAGAATTACTTTTATCTACTACATGCCTATTCACACACACACACACACACATATATATATATATATATATATATATATATATATATATATATATATATATATATATATATATATATATATATAAACCTGGATAAAGCGAAACGAACCAAAATAAACTACATTGTATTTTGGAACTAAAAAATTGAAGTGAAAAAAATAAATACTAAAAAATTTAAGTGAAACTAAAATTTTCATTTTAGTTAAACTTTGTTTAATGCTTAGAAATTAGACAAAATTGCAAAAATAGTCCATGTGGTTGTCAAAATAATGTGATTTTGGTCCAAAAATGTTTTGTGTTGCAAAAGCAGTCCAATTTTGGATACCTTGTGCATTTTTGGTCCAAAAATATTAACTTTAACAACTTGACTGTTAATTTTCTTAAAATGACAATTTTACCCTCAGGTACCATTTCTACAACCGAAATATAAGGACCGTTTTTGCATCTCTTCTTTTTAATTTTATTCAATTATTATACATTAAATCTTTTTTTTAATTTCATTTAATTAGATTACTTTTTTATACTAATATATTAATAAATATCATTTTTAATATATAATATTGATATATTAATAAATGTTACTTTATTAATTACATTTAGTTTAATTATTTTTTAATTTTCTTAAATAGATTGTTTATTTTTATTGGATTATTATATATTAATTAATATCATCTAAATATATAATATTAATACATTAAAAAATATTACTTATTGGATTATTAATTTCTTTTTTATTAGATTAATTATTTTTTTATTTGGATTATAACTTACTAATAAAAATTATTTTTAATATATAATATTTATATACTATTAAATATTATTTTATAGGATTACTACTTTTAATTGTTTTCTTCATTATTATAAATAAAAAAACCCAAAGAAAATCAACAACACCTCCTAATTTATTATAAATATTTTGAAGATAACATATTTTTGACAACATCACCACCATCACCTAGTCTCGTAGTGGTGGGATGGGTGAGAAATTTTCAAAATAAATTAGGATGATGGTGGTGTTGTCCAAAAAATAAAAAAATGAAATTAATCCAAACAATATGGTGAGGGTCATGCAATCAATAACTTAGGAGTATGTGTGATGGGGGAGACATATAATGTCGAAAAAGTGTCAAACTACTAGTCATACTACAAGATATCTTAGAGTTGGGTATTATGACATCATACCCTTGATTGTTGTGTTATTTAATTGTATATGGTTTGATAAAAAGACGATGTAATAGTCAACAAAACAACTTGATTGATGTTAAACCCAACTCCCGACTTCAAATGGATGATCTTCTTTATTTGTCATCACAAAACAAGTGTTTATACATCATACCCTTTAGTGACAAATGAGATGAAAGTTAAGTAGACAATTATCAAGACAAAACCAAGAGGGGTGTTTAAAGTCACCAAAGCTGAAATGGAAGCTGTTGAGAGAAAAAACTTGAGACACTTGAACAAACGTTAGAACAAGTACAGTTGCGGAATAGTTTATCTCAAAGGATCTAAAAGCTCAACAATAATAAAGAGTTAACGAGTTAGATAGTTAGAGTGTTAGTTGCGGAAATGTAAGGAATATAAATGACAGCAGGTGATATATCAAGTATACACATAAGTTGATTCATAACATGGAATGCATTCAGACCAAGTTAGTAAGTGAGATCGAACTTAGTGATTAAGTCACGAATGACTTGCTCCGAAGAGTAATAATATTCAGTAATGTTCTAGTGAACTTTGAGAGTAAGGATAGATTTTAAGGTGCGTAATCAGATAGAGATGAGAGATATATTAGATAGCATAGAAGTTGCGATAGATTGTAGAAGATGTGAAAGATTGATTTTTGAATCAGAAAGATTGAGTCCTTTATATAGACTCAGGAGTTACATGGATCAAATCTCTAAGAGTAACCATGCAAGGCATACTGGACAATAGAGAGTATTACAATAAAAGTAAAGTAATCTAGTAAGTAAGAGTGACTGCGGTTGATGATGACTTCGGGTGCGGTTGCTGAAGGAGATCTGACTGCGGATTCTCGAGGGCTGCGGTAGCTGAAGTTCAAGAGGGTCACTTTTATGATTCAACAATTCCCCCTGAGTGACCTCTTTAACTTCTCTTCGGTTATCAAGTTTTAGAAACTTGATCAGAATCCACCAAAACTTTCTAATATTCTCCAACCATGTGATACTTCTTAAAATTTCGAACTTGACTTCGGCAGTCGTGTGCTTTGATCTTTCAACTGCGGTTCGACAGATTTCAAGCTGCTTCCTTGTGAGGCGATTCATGGCAGTCATAGGAATGAAGTATTTGATTTTATCGACCTTCCTTTTGAAAATGACTCCGAGCTCAGGGAAGTTTGTTGCACCTAGGGATCTTTCTTAATAACCTTCGGTAGGCATCGGTGCAGGATCGAGTGGTGGTAGATCGAACTTTTTAGCAATTGTGGGGTAGATGTCTGCATCGATTTTTGCAAAGTCACAGACGGTTTCCCTCATAAAAGTGCTCGCCCTTTCAAGTGATATCTGCATCTTCGGATACTTCTCGCTTTTGTTTTTGAACACCTTTGCTATCAGGAAGATTTCTTCTGGATTCATACATGGGAAGTCAGCTTGGGTGCAGACATAGTCCTGATTCCTTCTTGTAAGCGTGTATTGAATGAAGTCAACTTTCATGAATTTCCGGGGCTTAAAGTTCTTGACTGCGGATGGTCTATCATTAGACCAGATTTTCTCTATGGAAGAAGCATGTTTGGCATAGAAACGGTTAAGTCTTTTGAATTCCATAGGCAGTCTCTTGTGATCGGGTAGGCTACGGTCAAACTGCTCAAATACAGTGAAGTATTTAGCATTTGGGGAGATTGGAACATCCCAGTAGCCATCAGAAGGGGGTTCAGCGTAGGTAAGGTAGGGTTTGTAGTCATCATCCAGTAGTCTTCGGTGGGGATTGATCCAGGAATTGATTAAGGATTCATCCATAGTAATGTCGAATCCGTTCTCTCTCCAGATGAGTTCAGCAAACTTGGCTGCTTTCCAATCTGTTTTCTTCTGTTTCGTAATGGGAGAGTCGTCGGAGTGTTCGGATGACATATTGGATGCAAGATTCTTGAAGTGGGGAGGAGTCTCCGGTCGCTCGGAAGAACTTTCTTGAACGATTTTGTGTTGCGGTGGAGACTGGTGAGGTGGTGATTGATGAGGTGGTGTTTGATGCGGTGATGGTTGCGGTGAGGGAATTTTTTCAGTTATGATGGGGGGGGGGTTTGATGATGAGAGACGCTATTTGAGTGATGGTCTTCATCACTTCCCCCTCTTGAGGAATGCAACACCGGAGCATCCTCAAGCCATTGTTTGAGACCATCAACTTTGGCACATACCTCCTGGAATTGAGCTTTAAGAACGTCAGCCAGTTGCTGATTGTTTGGGATGGCAGTGTTGAAGAGTAGTCGATGAATCTCCTTTGTCAGTTGAAGAATCTCCGGGCCATGAAAATTTGACGATAAGGATCATTGAAGTCTGTTGATTGTGGATTGAAGGACTAAGATGGTGGACTCATAAGCAGTGTGAGTCTCTGCTGTAAGATTTTGGGAGTGAGTAGATTGGTCTGCAATGGTTGCTTGTAAGTCTGCCTTGATTGCGGATACCTCAGAGATGAGGCGCTCCACAGCAGCCATGAATTGCTTGTGATCAGCTTGGCGACTTGTATCCAGGGATCGGATTCCCATTTCAACTTTCAGGGAAATGCGCTCAGCAGCCAGTCTTTCACGGGTTTCCAATCTTTCAATTCATTCAATTAAGGACTGCGGTCCTGGAGTGTCTTCAGGTTGCGGTTGAGTGGGTTTGACCACAGCGAGGATCTGGTCTACCTTGGCTTGTAGACTCAGAAACTCTTTTCTGGACACAACCATCTTCTTTTTCTTCTTCTTCTATTTGGGCTTGGAGGTTGAGTGGTGAGAGCCACTAGATTCTTCTTCTTCATCAAACATCATTAAGTCATCATCAGAAGGGTTAGGTTGGTTTACCTCATTGAGATCGACATCGTCGAAACCGAAGGTAGGAGCAGAGCTAACTTCGATTGCGGTTCCCTCTTCTTGAGAATCTATGACAGTTGGAGTTGGAGTTGGAGGGAGCTTAGATGTACCTTCACCGCCATGAGTGGACCGAGCCTTGCGGATCGTCTCAGCCATTTCGGTCATCCACTCTTGTACTTTGAGAATGGTGGCTACGGTATTAGCATTGTTGATTGAATCCGCCCAATATTTGGCTGCGGATTGGATCTCCTGTTGTTTCTGTTGAAGTTGTTTGATTTTCTAATCCTTCCTTCTTTGAAATGCCCAACGGAAAGCAGCATATTTCTTGACATCGGAGTCAGATACCGGAGTGTAATGTAACCATGAGTCATTCGACTCCTCACCGTCAAATCCTTGGAAACGCACCGAGGTGTCCCTCGGGTCCACGGATCCTTGCACACTAGTGCTCACCGTGCCTAAACCACCTGTTACAAATGTAAGCAGAGTAGGATTTCCTGAGCTTCCTCGGTCTCCTTGACCAGTGGTCAAGTCTGGCCTCGACTCAGTTCTGGCAAAGGCAGAAGAATCGCCTTGCGGTTGGGAAGGTGTTTGTAGTGTTTGGGTGACAGAAAAAAAGTATGGAGTTCAACTCCTCAGGGGAAAAGAAGTGTAGACGGGAAGCCCTGGAGACCTTAGGGCGAGAACCAGTTCCATCCCCTTGGGAGTGAGCTAGGGGTGAGTCTCCACGTTGAGATGAAACAAACTCACTTTCTGAGTCTGAGTGGAATTCGATTGTGGTATTGAATGGGTCTGCAGCCACCCCAAGGACAACCGGAGCCTTTTGAGAGGCTTCAGTCTCAGTCCGGTCACACATTTGGTCTGTGGGATTGGTTTTTCTTTTCTTAAGGATGGAGATGGGTTGTGCATCCTCATCAGAATCACTCACAGAGGGAGAGTGAGGTTGACGTTCGGATGATTCGTCATCTGAGGGCACAGTTTGTATGATCTTTCTTTTCTTTGAGGGTTCAGCTTGTCTGGGAGTATCTTTCTTCTTTGGAGTTCTTTGTTTCTTGGAGACGTTGTGGGGACCTTGATGGGTTGAGGCTAACTTCTTTCGTCTTTGTGACAGATTGGAAAGAGTGGTGGAGGATGGGACTGCGGTACTACCAGGAGTGGTGAGTACGGTTGTGGCTTGTAGAGGCGGGGTAGAAAGATATGGGCTAATACCTTCCGTAGCCTCGATATGGTCTGTGACTTCAGGGGTTTCACGACCAAGGGTAGATAAAATATGGACTGGTAGTCGTCGGATGGGTCCAAAAATAGATTGATCAGTAGAGGGATTGTACCTTTTCAGATCTTTAGTGATGAAGAGATTGGTGTCGTTGCCCATGCTAAGTCCTGCATCCGCGTGAAGATCTGAGATGCAAAAAGACCAGAACCTAGCAAAAGTGAGTTCGGTAGGGTTTTCTCTTGGACTCTCTTTGGGAATGTACTGCATAAAGTCATCCCATAGTATCTGACCATAGTTAACGTCATGGCCAGTAAAGATACTCCATAGTAGCTCCAAAAGTTTGAGACCCATATTATCAGTGCCTCCGGTTCGGCCTGATAGACTGCGGATGACAAAGTGACAAACGAATTGCCACACCGCAGGCAGCTGATTTTTCTTGAACTCGCCTATTCCTTTGATTTTCTTCTGGTAACCCATTTGGTATAGAGCATAGAGAATGTCCGCCATGCTTGGAGTAAAAACCCTAGTGGAAGGATGAACAAGCAGATTGATGGCATTGAGGAATTTTTCTTTGATCAGAATGACCAAAGAATCATTCACTAAATTGAGATGCACCTCTTGAAGATTTTCGAGGGGTCTATATGCAGAAAAGGCGCATTTGAATAGAGTTGAGAGGGGAACCACATATGTGAATGAATCGAAGGGGCCAAACAGGGGGTGATTGTTCAGAAACTTGATCATTAGCTTGATCGGAGCATTGTAGGAGGAATGCTCTTCAAACACAGACCTAAAATTGCTTGAAGCAATCGTAGGCATTTGGTTTCTTGTTGCAGAATCAGAGCCAGTTGGGTTTGCAGAGGCAGAGGCTTTGGAGAGTTTCTTCGAAACGCCGGATTTCACCATTTTTGAGAGTTTGAGGAAGGTTGCAGAAACAGAGTGCAAGAAAGATGGAGAGGTTCGATATTCAGAAAGCGTAAACCTTTCTTGGGGAAGAAGATGGGGTTTTATAGTGGGGGGTCTTGGAAGGGTAATTGATTTTTACCCTAGGTGAAATAAGATAAGGTAAAAACGTTTGGGTGTTTTTCTTTGATTGGGAGATGAAATCTCAGCCACAGATTAATAAGAGGTTTTAATCTATTTTTTGAGATTTACCAAAAAAGGTTGGCATTTAATGAAGTGTCAGTCAAAAAATGTCACGTCTGAAGAACGTGTGGTGAGGGTGGGTTTAATCTGTTGTGTAAAGGGGAAGGTGTAACGGAAGGGACGTGTTGGGGGTATTGGAAGGGACAGCTTAAAAAGATTTGTTTATGG
This sequence comes from Lactuca virosa, assembly GCF_052849685.1. Classification (NCBI taxonomy): domain Eukaryota; kingdom Viridiplantae; phylum Streptophyta; class Magnoliopsida; order Asterales; family Asteraceae; genus Lactuca; species Lactuca virosa. The sequence goes on from NC_136431.1 coordinate 263,530,655, forward strand.
AAAAACGTTCTTTTTGTCATCATACCTAAAATAGGTCTGACACAAGGTTTATTCAAAAAGGGAAATGGGACAGTTACACAAAGAATGTTTTTTTAATGATTTTCTTATTTAATGAAATATCATTAAATATCACACCATGAATCAAGAATTAATGAAACAGTTTAGAAAACAATCAATGTGGTTGCGGATTGAGATTTCATTGCGGATGGATCATTTGTCATTGCGGATGATTGGATGACTGCAGTAGAAGAACTGAGGAGAATACTTGAACAAAAATTAGTAAGAACAAACAATAAGGACCATTGAGAGATAAATATAATATATGGTTGCGGTACATAGACTGCGGTACACAGGATATACCAAAACCATCTATCATAAGTAACTTCAGTTAGGACCGCAATCAGAGACCAAGGATGGTCTGCGGTACCTATCAACTCAATAAGAATTGTGGGTCCGGATTCATCATTCCTAACATTTGTAAGAAACTGTTGAGTTTTGTAGAGTCAAGTGCCTTTGTGAATACATCACCAATCTCTTCATGAGTATGGACAAAAATAAGTTCAATGTTACCTTTCAGAATGTGGTCTTTGATGAAGTGATACAGTAGTTCAATATGCTTTGTCTTGGAGTGCTGAATTGGATTGTGAGAAATCGCTATAGCACTTTCAGAGTCACAGTAGATTGGTATCCGCAGCATTCTGTATCTGTAGTCCATGAGTTGTGTTTTCATCCATAAGACTTGTGAGCAACAGCTGGCTGCAGCCACATATTCAGCTTCCGCGGTAGACAATGATACACAACTTTGTTTTCTTGATGACCAGCTGACGAGTCTTCCACCTAGAAATTGACATCCACCGAAGGTGCTTTTTCGATCTAGTCTGCATCCGGCATGATCCGCATCAGTGAATGCCTGCAGGCTGAAATCATTCCCTGCGGGGTACCATAAGCCAAGAGTCTTGCTACCCTTTAAGTATCTTAAAATCTACTTGCCTGCGGTCATGTATGACATTTTTCGGTCAGCCTGGTACCTTGCGCGTACACCTGTTGCAAAAACAATGTCTGGTCGGCTTGCGGTGAGGTACATCAATGAGCCAATGATACCTCTATACGTCTTGTGATCCACTGATTCGCCAGAGGGATCAGCAGATATCTTATATCCGAAGGCCATAGGGACCTTAGCCGAAGAACAATTGTCCATTGAATATTTCTTTAATAGTTCAGTGGTGTATTTCTCCTGATGAATGAATATCCCTTGAGGGACTTGTTTCACTTGAAGTCCTAGAAAGAAGTTAATCTCTCTATTCATGCTCATTTGGAATTTGTTGGTCATGAGCTTAGCGAATTCATCCACCATTTTTTGATCAGTTGATCCGAAGATGATATCATCCACATATATTTGTACAAGCATAAGGTGATCACCATTTGCTTTTCTAAATAAAATGGGATCAATCACTCCTCTTTTGTATCCGGACGAGACAAGAAATTCAGAGAGAGTCTCGTACCACGCTCTTGGGGCTTGCTTTAGACTGTAGACTGCTTTTTCAAGCTTGTACCAGTGGTCTGGGAATTCAAGACTTTCAAAGCCCGGAGGTTGCTGAAGATAAACCTCCTCTTTTAATTCACCGTTGAGAAAAGCACTTTTCACATCCATTTGATGAACCTTGATGTTCTTGTGAGCTGCGTATGCTAAGAAGATTCGGATGGCTTCCATTCGTGCTACCGGAGCATACGTTTCATCATAGTCAATACCTTCAAGTTGACTATATCCCTTGGCAACTAGTATTGCCTTGTTTCTGACGACCGCACCGGATTCATCCAACTTATTCTTGTACACCCATCTAGTACCAACGATGGTGTGACCTTTAGGCTTCGGAACGAGCTACCATACTTTGTTTCTTTTGAATTCTTCTAGCTCTTCTTGCATTGCAGATATCCAATCTGGTTCTAGTAATGCTTCTTTGATCGTTTGGGGCTCAACCGAGGACATAAATGTTGCGTAGTGACAATGATCAGATAAATCCTTGGAAGATCGAGTCTGGATACCTGCGGATGGGTTGCCGATGATTTGACCTGGTGGGTGGTCCTTCGTCCATACGTGTAGACGGGGTTGCAGATAATCAGCAACTGCGGTAGAGGGAACATCTTCAATATCGGAAGACTCTGCGGTTGGAGACGGCAGTTCCCCCTGGACTTGAGAACATCCTGCTGAGTTGTCTTGAACTGGAAAGGTAGGTTCAGAGTTTGCTTGGGCAGATGAAGAAGGTTCCTCCTGGATTGCTGACGGGAGTTCCCTTTGAACCTGAGAAGGTTCCCCCTGGATTGCGGATGGGAGTGTGATAATCCTCGAGTCTGTTCTTGTGTCAATGTTCTCTATTATTTCATCATCCGAGTCCGAAGAAATGTTTGATGGTTGAAAGTCTCTGCGGATAGGGATTGGAGCTGCATCTTCTAGTACTGGAACCTCGATGGTTGTTGTATGGTCCGAAGTTGAGTTTTCCCCCTCAACCGGCAAGGTGGAAGTATTTAGTGATACCTAATCGGACGGTGTAGGACCAGATATGTCAGCATGCTGCTGTTGAGCTTCCTGGGACACAAGAACTTCAGATAACTTGGTTGTTTCTATAGGGTCAAAGATATCGTCATAGTTTACTTCAACTAGGTTGAGTGGACCCGAAGAGGTAGGAATATCACTTTCTAGGATTGCTGTGGTTTCGGTTGATGGAGCAGTGTTACGGATGTGATAGTCATCGAATTTCACATCGAAGCTTTCAATTATCAGCCTTGTACGTCTAATGAGAACCCTATAAGCAACTTTGTTAGTGGAGTAGCCAAGGAAGATGCCTTCATCAGACTTTGGTGCGAATTTGTTGAGGTGATCTCTGTTGTTGATTACGAAACATCTACACCCGAATATATGAAAGAATCAGACATTTGGCTTGCGGTTGTTGAGGCCCTCATACGGTGTTTTGCTGAGACGTTTGCACACAATGCTTCGGTTCTGTACAAAACAAGCTGTGGCCACTGCTTCGGCCCAGAAGTAGAGAGGAAGGTGTGTGAAGTTGAGCATAGATCTGGCAGCTTCTACTAGAGTGCGGTTCCTTCGCTCTACTACCCCATTTTGTTGCGGTGTGTAAGGAGTTGAGAAGTTGTGAGTGATGCCCTTTGAAACCAAGAAACTATTTAGAAGATGATTAGTAAACTCGATTCCATTATCACTTCGGATACGTCGTACTGGTAACTTGATCTGAAGTTCAATTTGCTTGATGAAATTGATCATGATCTGCGGAGTTTCTGATTTGAGTCTTAAGAAGTAGACCCAGGTGAACCGTGTGAAGTCATCAACTATAACCAGTATATATTTCTTGTGATGGAGACTGGCTACGGTAGATGGACCGCAGAGATCAATGTGTAAAAGTTCCAATGGTTCAGAAATTGAGGAGTCAATCACCATGGGGTGACTTGCTTTGGATTGCTTTCCACATTCACATGCAGGACAGAGAGTATCATTGCTGAACTTGAGGATTGGAAGACCTCTTACTAGTTCTCCGGTGACCAAATTGTTGATGTATCTAAAGTTGAGATAAGCTAGCTTGCGGTGCCATAGCCAGCTGACTTCGGATACTGCTTTGTATAGGAATCATAACTGCGGTTTGCCTATGATCAGAGATACATCCAGAGGATACATAGTACCTTCGGATCGGGACTTGAACAGACATGTGCTCCTATCACTTGTCATTACATATCAAAATTGGTCATCAAATTCAACTCGATGGCCTTCCTTACATAGTTGACCAACACTGATGAGATTGTGTTTGAGGCCTTCTACATAAGCAACCTTTTGAATAGAGAAGTTTCTCGTAGTAAGAACACCATAACCTCGGATTATCCCATTCGCATTGTTGCCGAATGTGACATTTCCACCGTTGCAAACTTGCATGAAAACCCGAAGGTATTCTAACCTTCCGGTCATGTGTAAGGAGCAGGCACTATCAATTAACCATTCTTCTTCTTGTTCCTCCTTGCACAAAGCCTGAGAATTACACGGTTAGTTTAGGCATCCAAACTAGTTTGGAGCCTGGGCCAAAAGCTGAGTTTCTAAGTGATGCATGAACCGAGGTTGCAGGGACTGATTTCGTGTCAACTTTTAATCCTAGTCCTGGGTGTTTGTGAATTTTTGGAGTGTTGCGTTTTTTGGAAAAGTTACGAGGTTTCTGAAAAGAATTAGATTTGACATGAGATGAACCATTTTGACAACTACACTGACATTGACATGCTGAAATTTTGTCTTTTGTTCTGACACTTGGTTTGGTCAGCGGTCTAAAGGATGAAGTAGACGTGTGACCGGTTCGAGGTTGGTAATCTCTGACATTTGTGCTGTCGAAATTTGAAAAAGTTTGTTTCGAAAAGGATTTAGCACGTGTAGACTCTTTGGACCTTGTTGCTGGATTTGGTAAAATGCCCTTCCACTTGTTAAAATTTTGATGTGATTTTAAAAGTGTTGGAGTGGGTAAAATACCCTTCCATTTCGGATCATCTGAGGAATAGATTTGAAAACCATTGCTTCGAAAAGACCTTACACCTTTTTGGGTTGTGTCGGATGATTAGGAATGACTGTTGAAATTGTACATTCCTTTTTGCATGTTTTCTTGATGGGAGAGTTTTTTGAAAAATAGTGAGAGAAAACAAACTTTTCTGGACTCTTAGATTTTGGAAATCTGATATGTCTTTTGTTTTTAGAAAAGTTTTGTCGATTTGTGCCTCGGGATCGAATGTCCTCTTTGAAAGCCTTTTTTGCTAAAGTTTTTGGAGAACCGCAGTAATTAGTGTTCAGATGCGGTTTCCTGGAAGCCTTTGAAATTTTTTGAAAACGAGGGCTTGAGTCATCAGAACTTGAGGATTCAGGGGTTTGAGAGCATCGACCCACTTCAAAGTTCTCTATGGGTAATTCATGATGAATTGGCTGAAGAGTCACAGAGCCTTTAATTGATGACTGCAGTAAGGATGATTTGACTACCGCAGAGTAAGTCTGAGTTGGGACTACAGTGGGACTTTTGTGGGACTTCTGTGGCTCATGACTACAGTGAGAGACACTGCGGTCTAAGGGTAGAGATGGGAAGTCCTGTGAGACTTCGGGACCCTCTATGACAATTTCTTCATCAACAACTGATGAGGTATGAGAATTTGGGTATATTGTGCCACAGATAGGGATTTGATCACATGTGTGACCCGAAACTTCAGGCACAATTTCCTCTATGACACAATTATTACTTAGATTATGAAGTCTACCGAAGTGTGTTCTGATATCTTTAGGAAATGTATTGTCATTGACTGGAAAATGAAATTCTCGATCCGGAGGGACATACAGTCGATCTTTGTTGAACCGGGGTGAGGAATCCTTTGCGGTAGGATATCCATTGGACCAACCCCAATTGTATGTATTGTCCACAGTTCCATTATTCACCAAATTTTCAATAGCTTCACTTTCATTGAACAATTTTTCTATTAAAAGATTTAAGCGTACAATCTCACTCTGAGCTAAATCTCTTTGGTTCAAAGCTATCTCTAGTTGTGTTTCACTCAACATTCTTGCATCTTTTTCTAACTCTAAGTCCTTTTCTAACATAGCCATTTTGAGTCATTTGTTGTCCAGTCGTCCTCTTATATGAAACATCTCTTGGGACGCTATGTTCTTCTCATCTAAGGCTTTGTTATAGTCTGTAAGGACGGCAGCACATGTGTCATTAAGATTGTCTATGAATGGTTGACAGTCATGCATGCTATAGTTTAGAGTTTGAATCATGAGTTTTACCTGTTCGACGATGCTTAGAGTGCCATCCTTTGCCATGTAGCAGTAGTTCTTTTCCAGCTTTGTAGACTCATCATCATCCGTAGTGGCCAGCATGCAGATTTTGCCTTTTCCTTTGACATTGCTGATGACTTCTTCTTCATCTCCGGATGACCAAACTTGATGGTCTCTTTTGACATGGGCTACGTATGCCTTAGCCTTTTCTTTTTCTTCCAATTCTTGAGCCATTCTAAGGTAGAATGCTCTGTCTTTCACTACATTTGCCTTGCAATCTCTTGCAAAATGATTCTCTTTGTTGCACTTGTGACAAATCACAACATCAGTTTTGTCTTCTGAGGGAGTACCGGCGTCAGAGGTTTGAATGGACTGCGGTGCCTCCTTTGGTTGAGTATTTTGAGATTGCGGTGATGGATGAGAAATTTTGGGATAACGTGAATGGTTGTGCTGCGGGTTGAAGTTACGGTTGAATGGAGGTTTGTTGAACTGTTGATTTTTACGAAATGAAGGTGGTAACCTGTTGAACTGTTGACTAACAAGAGCAATAGCTTTCTGAAATTCTTCTTCATCATCATACTATGATTCAGCTTCGTATGACTGCGGTGTAGTGTCATACGATGGAGAGTATGATTGATTATGTGGAGCTTGTGCTATAAGAGCAAGTGGTCCTCCGAAGTCAGCACAGTCTTTGAGTACGGTTGATTCTTGTGCTTGCAGTTCCCCGTAGAGCTTGTAGAGGGACAAAGAATGAATCTTTTTATCCCCTTGGACTATCATCTTAGCAGTAGTCCAATGTCTTCCCAAACCGTTGAGAAACTGAAGGTTTGTTTCATGGTTGTTGCGGATGGTGCCAGCATTTGATAACTTGGTGACTATCAGATTGAACCTTTTAAAGGAGTCTTCTAAACTTTCGCCAGTATGAGCTTTGAAGTTGTTGAACTCATTGAGTGCAGTTGTAAGCTTCTTGTCTTGAGCTTATTCTGAACCTTCGTACAAATTTTTGAGAACTTCCCAGATCTCTTTTGCTGATTTGCAGTTTATGATAATGTCGAAGTTGTCAGGAGCAACTCCACAAGAGATTTCATAAAAAGCAACAACATCATTTTCCATTTTATCGAGATCATCCTTGGTGGGACGGTTCATGACTGGTTGTCCTCCTCCTAGTTTGGCTGTGGCGTCATCAGTTTGAATTGGTGTAAGAACAGGGACATGTGGTCCTTCTTCTACGGATCGCCATACATCTCTACCAAGTCTTCTTAAGTACCTTTCCATTATTTGAGACCAATGATGATATTCATTTGCAACCAGTATTGGGGCTCGATTCGAACCACCAACACCGTTGGAGACATTCAGAGATAATGCTTGTGCCATTTTTCCTTGTTTTTTAAGTTTTTTTTAAAGAAATGTGCTTCAGTGGTATAGAAGGCCCTTTGAAAATCAGAATTTTGTTTTCAAAAAGCAACCACTATGGCTCTGATACCAATTGTTGAGAGAAAAAACTTGAGACACTTGAACAAACGTTAGAACAAGTACAGTTGCGGAATAGTTTATCTCAAAGGATCTAAAAGCTCAACAATAATAAAGAGTTAACGAGTTAGATAGTTAGAGTGTTAGTTGCGGAAATGTAAGGAATATAAATGACAGCAGGTGATATATCAAGTATACACATAAGTTGATTCATAACATGGAATGCATTCAGACCAAGTTAGTAAGTGAGATCGAACTTAGTGATTAAGTCACGAATGACTTGCTCCGAAGAGTAATAATATTCAGTAATGTTCTAGTGAACTTTGAGAGTAAGGAGAGATTTTAAGGTGCGTAATCAGATAGAGATGAGAGATATATTAGATAGCATAGAAGTTGCGATAGATTGTAGAAGATGTGAAAGATTGATTTTTGAATCAGAAAGATTGAGTCCTTTATATAGACTCAGGAGTTACATGGATCAAATCTCTAAGAGTAGCCATGCAAGGCATACTGGACAATAAAGAGTATTACAATAAAAATAAAGTAATCTAGTTAGTAAGAGTGACTGCGGTTGATGATGACTTCGGGTGCGGTTGCTGAAGGAGATCTGACTGCGGATTCTCGAGGGCTGCGGTAGCTGAAGTTCAAGAGGGTCACTTTTATGATTCAACAGAAGCAGATGAAATCTTTCAGGTTGAATGGTTTGAGTCACCCCTTTACTATAACGCGTGTGGAACGACTGCGCCTAACCTCAACTACAAAGTCGTACGATAAATATCTAATGACGAGAATGAGGGATCCAGGGAGGAAGATGAAGAAGAGGGAGATTTTGAAGACATAGATGACGAAAATGATTTGTTTTATTTAAACTAGACAAAACTGCACAAATGGTCCCTGTGGTTAGCTGAAATTTGCCACTTTGGTCCAAAAAGGTTTGGACTAGCACCAGAGGTCCAAACTTTTCATTTTGTTGCGAATTTGATCTAGTTTTCTATTAACTTTTTCATAATGACTATTTTACCCTTATATTTTTTCTTTTTCATTTTTTTATTATTTAAATACTTTTTTTATTAAAAGAAAAAATAAAAAAGAAAATTGGCATTTTCTATTTTATTTTTATAATTTTTTATAACAAAACAAAAAAAATAAAAATGAAATCTCTCTCTCTCTTTCTCTCTCTCTTAAACACACAAACCCACATTCTCTCTCAATCCTAATCCATAAAATCCTCCCGATTCCAATAACTATTGCACTAGAACTGGTACCTAAATCCACCCATAAACCTTCGTTCAATTCTTGACTCTGCTTGATCACATCTTCCACCAGATCGATTATCAACTCGGTTTCAGGACTTGGAATCAGAACACCTTCTTCGACACTTAGAACCAAATCCTCCGATGGTCACATCCTGTAATATACTAAAACAGTTTTCTCTTTTCAATCCTTTGCTTCCATAAAGAGTAAAGATCACCCAAATAAGCTCTTAATAGCAAAACAGTGTTGTGTTTGGAGTCATTGACGGTTAGTAATGGTTCTAGGTTTTCTAGAGCATCTTCAATCATAATGGAGGTATCTATAAATTACCACCGAGCCACAATAGTGTACACAAATCTAGATACACATACAAAGATAGGGTTCATAAATCAAATAACGGTGTAGAGTTAGGGTTCAAATAAATCAAACAATAGTTCAACATATTCACGGTGAGGGGCATAATGGTAACCTGATGAAGCTTCTTGAAGATTTGAGTATCGATATCTCTAATTTGTACTTCAAACTTATATTCGTGACTCACTTCGAACAAAGAAAGAAGCTTTCTACTCTGCAATCCCAGCTTCTTGAAGATTTGGAACGGTGTCGAACACTTGCTCTGTCCATTGACTACGTTTTCGACTCTTCAAATTCAAACAAACGTAACCCTAAAATCGATTACATTTGAGGGAAGAAGAACGAAGATTGGGAGAGATGGGCTGATAGCGATAATAGAGACTTTACAGGTAAACCGAATTGCCAATTAGAGAGAGTAAGAATCAAAGATCTCGATGGAAATCTCATACACAGTCAGAATCAATAAGATGTGAGAGGGGATTTGCAGTTAAGAGAGGCGGAGGTTTTGCAGGCGGAGGTTTCCAGTCAAAGACACATACACAGTCGAAATCTATGGGTTGGGTAGACTGATCGTAATATTGTTCTGGGGCACACCGACTTTCATATCTGAGAAATACCTTTTCGATTTGGAATAAATTATAGATCTGGAGAGAGAGAGGGAGAGAGATTTAATTTTATTTTTTTATTTTTTTTTAAATCTGAAAATCAGAAATACAATTAAGAAAAAAGAGAAAATCAAATTAAGAGGGGCAAATCCGTCATTTTGAAAAAATTCAGAACAAATTGGACCAAACAAGCAACAAAATGAAAACTTTGGACCTCTGGTGCTAGTCCAAATTTTTTTTGGACGAAAGTGACAATTTTGAACAAACCACAGAGACCATTTGTACAGTTTAGTCTTTAAACTATTAATTTCTTTTAGTTTTTTTTTTAATTTTATTTTTTATTGGATTAATTCTTTTTTTATAACACTACCACCATCCTAATTTATTTTTACAAAAATCTCACCTATCCCACCACCGCCAAATTAGGTGATGGTGGTGGTGTCGTCCAAAATATGTTATCTTCTAAATATTTAAAATAAATTTTGAGATGTGTGGTGAGTGAGATTTTTTTGTGTTTTTCGATTTAAAATAATAAAGAAAACAATGAAAACAAAATTATAAACAATTAAAAAATAGTAATACAAGAAAATAATATTTATTAATATATAAATATTATATATTAAAAAGTAAGTGCTAATAACTTATAATCCAATAAAAAAACTAATCTACTAAAAAACAAATTATAACACAATAAAGTAATTTTTTTTAATAAATAATGATTATATATTTAAAATAATACTTATTAATAAATAATAATATAACAAAAGAGAAATAAACCCTTAAAAACAAATTAAAAAACAATTAACTAAATATAAACTCATAATACAATAAACAAATATTTTTTATTATATAAATACTATATATTAAAAATAACATTTGTTAATATATAATAATACAATAAAAAATGATCTAATAAAAAGAAAATTAAAAAGAATTAATGTATAATAAATGAATAAAAATTAAATAAAGAAATGCACAAATGGTCATTGTAGTTTTGCTGCAGAAATGATCAGGATAAAATTGGTATTTTGAAAGAGTGAACAGTCAACCTGTTAAAGTTAACATTTTTGGACAAAAAATATTCAAGGTATCAAAAATCGGACCACTTTACACTATAATATAATTTTGGACAAAAATCATATAATTTTGACAACTGTAAGAATCATTTTTGCAATTTTGTCTAGAAATTATGTTGTATATAAGTAAAAAATATTTTTCTTAAAAATGATGTTTTTTGATTTTTTTTATATAAGTGTGTTTTCTAAAAAATTTAAGAAATATAAATGGTTTTTCTGAAAATAATAATAATAATATTAGTAAAATAATGATTTTTTAGATAAAAACTTAAAAACACAATTCCCTATATAAAAAATATTAATTTGTTAGATATCATGTCATCATATCATAAAAATAATCAAAATGAAAACAAATACTAATATATTTATGAATATCTCAAGTTCTCAACATAAATTTATGTTGAAGGAACGAGGAAAGAGCAAATAGACAGAAAGTGGAAAATATTTCCTCTGCAAATATGTGGACCCACCTTTAAGAATGGCACGACCTGCAAACACACACTAAACGGTGACGGAAGTTGCCGATTTAAGGTGACAGACGCCGGCCATTGGTTATCCTTCACCTTCACGCATGAGCAAATATTTCCCTTTACTGCATGCATACAACCCCCACCTCTCTCTCTCTCTCTCTCTCTCTCTCTCTCTCTCTCGCTCGCTCTAAAATCTCCCTTTCTCTCACATAATCATCATCATCATACACCAATTTAATCAAGCAAAAATCATAGTTCAATTCCAATTCTTCAACATATTCCAAATTTCCGAAACGCTCCTTTTTCTTTTATGATATTTATTAGCAATCAATACATATATTTCTTCAAACTAAGATCCCACCTATAAAACCCCATTAAAAACCCTCCCTCAACTGGAGCAAACGCATAAAGTTTGTCTGTAATAACTTTTTGGTTGGTTGATTTTTGATGCAATGAAGCCTCAGAGAAATAACAACATAATACAAACCCCACCGCAACATTATGCAACCGGAGACGAAGGTACTTTTCAGTCATTTTCGCCGGGGGTTCTCACCGATTCCGGTGTTTTGCCGGGGTACGATCGGGATCAGATAGCAAGTTCTCTTCCTCCTTCAATCGATGTGGATGAAGATGTATGTAGTGCGTTCTCTTCTCTCAATATCTCCCCCACCACTCACCTCCACAGCCCGAAGCTCCTCCCCGAGAATCTCCACGGCGAATTTCGCGGTTTTGGATCTCCGATCGGCATCGGCGAGGGTTCCGTTCATCCCTTTCGGAGCGATAGTGGTTTAAGAGGTGGAAACACCGGTAACAGTAACCGAAGGATTTATTCCAGTGTGGGCCATGCTCACCCCTTTACGGTGGACCCTCGTCAACATCAGCAACAACCCCTGTGGCGCAACAGAGAGGTTCGTTCTTCTGGGTTTGACTTTGACCAATCGTCCGACTTGCTCCACACGGAACAACTCAATCCATATTTCCTCTGTTCATCAAACTCATCTGCTCAAATTCTCGATGAAACGTTTCTTCCAAACACCATAAACGTTAACAACTCCAGTTTTTCAAGACCTGTTAGCGATAATCATAATCTGATCTCAACTAGATTTCGAAATCACCAGCTTTTGAGCTTTTTGTCGCTAAAAGAATTGAGGGGCAGGATCCTATCGCTAGCCCAGGATCAAAATGGTTGTCGATTACTTCAATCAAAGTTCGAAAACCCAACAAATGAAGAGATCGAAATGGTTCTGTATGAGGTATTGGACTCCATTACCGATCTCATGAAAGACCAGTTCGGGAATTACTTAGTTCAGAAGCTCATTTCAGTTTGCAACGATGATCACAAATTACGGATACTTCTTTCCCTGACCGATGTCCCAGTTCAAATGGTTCTTGTTTGTATGAATCCACATGGGTACGTTTAATTATTCCCTATTTTTCTTAATCTAATTGTGATCTTGAGAACCATATGAGTATGTTGTTGCTATTTTGCAGGACTAGAGCAATGCAGAAATTATTAGAGAACTTGACAGACCCATATCAGATAGCCTTAGCAATGGCGGCTCTCCGCCCTGGTGCCGCTAGATTGGCTAATGATCCAAATGGTCATCATGTTATTCAGTATTGCTTGATTCATTTCCCTAGTGAGGTTAATGAGGTATTATTGTGTTTAATTTTTTAACATGTAAAGTAATTTTCTTCGAATTCGACTAATATCAATCTTGCATTTGGCAGCCTATCTTGAATGAAATAGCAGATAAATGTTTCCAAGTTGCTACAGATAGAAGTGGTTGTTGTGTGCTGCAGGCTTGCGTGGAGCATGCTCATGGTGAAGTTAGAAACCGTTTGGTTTCTCAGATTTTAGCAGATGCGCTCCATCTAGCAGAAGATCCTTACGGGTTTGTATATCTAGCTAAATCATTTCTGTATTATTATACAAGACGTGTATAAGTTATGTATTGTTTTGTATAACAATACAGAACAAGATGAGACCGGATCTTTTGTCCAGTCTATCTAAATCTTTTAGTCATTATGGGACAAGATCTCTTGTCTAGTTCCATCAATCTCGTCGAGTCTTTTCATGTTCCTAAATTTTACTAAATATTATTATTTTATCAGCTACTCAGAAAAAAATATAGTTTTTCGGTTAATCTACCAAACATAACGTAAGACTAAACTTTTTTTTTTTTCTAGAAACTATGTGCTGCAACACATGGTGGGGCTGAATGTACTTGACTTCACTACACACCTCGTGAGGGAGCTTCAAGGGAATTTTGCAAATCTATCGTGCAACAAATACGCGAGTAATGTGGTTGAAAAATGTTTAATCGCATCAGGAAAAGATATCTCAAGCCAAATTGTTATGGAGTTGATCACAAGCCCAAATCCTTCAATGCTTCTTGTGGATCCGTATGCAAACTTTGTCATCCAGTCAGCGTTGACCGTTTCCACGGTTAGTTAATTGTTTCTTTATTTCTCAACCTTTTACACTCTTGTGAATGCGAGCGAGTAAATGACCATTTTATCCTTTTTAGGGGTTCATGTACGAATGTCTACTAGAGGTGATATCCGACAACATGTCGTCCATGAGAAGCAATCTTTATGGTAAAAAGATATTGGCGTGGTTTGAAAAGAGGAGAATTCTTGGCATCTAGAAAGAGCTGGAAGTTGTGAATACTTGGAAGGTCAAATGTAGTTTGTGAAATCAATGTCTTGTTTGATATAGATATTACATATATATGTTGTGTTGTGTTTGTAGTGAAATTGTTGTTACTTAATGTGTTAAGTTTAGTGTTAAAAGATGAATTAGGGAATAATCTCAAGTTGTATACACTCTTGAATGTGGAGTTATAGTGTTGTTATTACAATCACATATTACTATTTACTAATGTTTGTCTGGCTGGAAATGGAAATGTCTTGTTTCCCTTTATTTTTGGTGTTCGATATTCGGTACATATTATAACACTAGTATTTTTATGATAACTGTGTATTTTTAGGCTACTTTACTTTTAACATCAGTTCAACTCTGAAGGCTGCAATTTATCTGTTTTCGTGATAACTGTATGTGTGTGTGTGTGTGTTTTTAGGCTTGTTTCACTTTATTTTTGGTGTTCGATAATTGTGTTGCTTGATTGCCCCATACTTTTTTTTAATGTATATATATACTATTTTCTCTATCCATATGTGTCTATGCCATGAAGAACTATTACCTGTGTTCTTAAAAAGGGATTAACTATAGTTAGAAGAAGTAGTTTCTAAGCTTGCGAGAAGGTATACATTACTTATGTAACCATTATATTTAACTGGACGTATACCCATATATATAACTCATACATTGTGCAACAATAAATTGTGTGGGGAACTCGGAATATCGACTGATATTTTATTAAAAGTAACTAAGTCATTTTTTTTAAGATTTTAACAATTATAAGTTATAACAAGCATGTAAATACATTTTTATATTTTAAAGCACATTCTTTAATATCGCTCACCCAAAGTAATCGAGTCTAAGTCAATTTAGAAAGATAGAACCGGGATTTAAGTTTAGTTGAGTCATTTCAAATAGGGCATTTTTTTGGAAGGAACATAATTTTATTTAAAAATTAACAAGAAGCAGAAAGATACACATTACAAAAAAAATTGACGCTAAAATTGGGTTATGCAACAATTTAACTCAATTAAGGTCCCGTTTGATAGTTTCTGTCTGGGAAAGTGCTGTCTGGTAAAGTGCTGTCTGGGAAAGTTTTCTGACTGGGAAAAAACCATGCTGTTTGATTGTACATCTGATTGATTGTGCTGAATGATGAAAAAAAGTAATAATTCAATAAAAAATAAATTTAAAAAAGTTATTTAAAAAAATTAATAATCCAAGAAAGAAAGAAAGAGGCGGGGTTTGGTGCATAATTGTCTTTCCAGCCCATTCAGCCAGAAAGATATGATTTTGGGGCTTTCTGGGAAATACATATCTTACCAGGAAAGACCCTTTTTTTGTGCAAATCAAACAGTCTTTCCGGTCCATTCAGCTAGAAAGATCTGTTTGGACCTGGAAAGATGCGTATCAAACGGGGCCTAAGTGTAGTTTTCCTAACCCTATTGGAAATCCAAAAATAAGATCTATCAACAATGTCGTCAAAAATAATGGATTTCCTAGGTATTACCTCCTAAAAATAGTGAAAATTCTATAATTCCAAATGCACCAAAAAATTGTCGCCACCACGGCCTGCATTTGAAATAGAGCAAATTGCAATAAAGTCATTAAGTATACCAAAAATTTCGATTCACCGAGTGTTTCTTTTATTTGAAATTATGTCATTACATTTACAATTTTGTTACAATATGACATCAAATGACAGGTTCTTCTGGTAACCAATTTGCCTATATTGCAATAAAGTCACTAAGTTAACCAAAAAATCGATTTTGACATTGTGTTTTTTTTTCCTCAAAAATGTCATTATATTTACAAATTTGTTACGATGTCAACCAGTTAACTAGTTCCCATGGTTCCCATCGGCTATGAGATCTATTTCACCATTGTGCATCATCTCCTTCAGTCAACTAAGACAATATGTATAATTACCAAATTGGATTCACATAATTACAAAAACGGATGAATACTCCACTTCAAGTCCAAGGTTGTTTTAAATAAAATCAAGAGACCTTTCTAGATGCTATCATTTATTGTTTTAAATCGCTTATGTGTTTTGTAAGGAAAAACAGTATCATGTTCGATCATATGTGATAAATTGATAATGAACCGAGACTCACAAATTCAATTGGATTGAATTCCATATTGAAGTTAATCCTAATTTAATTGCATGAGTATAATACCATAACTATAATAGGGGAGATTTTAATTAGTATAGTCTTGTTCCCCATAAGGTCAATGTCGTTATATGATAAGCTTTACAACTCACTGCAATCCGTTGCTTAGAATTGCTATTTCTAGCTTTACAACTCAGTACAAGTATGGATAGGTGTGGAAGGTAGTATTGGTTCCGTACTACTAAAATCACATGATCTATACTTGGGTCGGGGGTGTTTCAGGAATACTAGGAAACTTGTAGGTGCGCATGCATAAAGTGGGTTAGCCTTATACATTAGTTTGATTTGCTCTTGTCGTTTTTCAGATTCAGGATGGTGACCTTTCTTGTTGGAGATTTAGATCAGAGTGAGAGGGATGTTCGTGACATCATAGCTGTAGAGATTTTGAGGTTCGTGAGAAAGGATCTGCTTGGTTTGATTAGTTATGTCAGGAACGAGTTGATTTAAGTGTTGTACGAACGAATTAGGGTTCTTCGGGCTGATTGGGAGGTCGGTCGACTCAGGATCCGTGAGGTTACCTTCAGGGAGTTTGATGCTTGTGGAGCTCCTCGTTTCTTTGGGAAGAGGGAGCCTATCATCAATATGCGTTAGATTAAATATGTGGAGAGTACTTTTCATGCCAGCTTTTGTTCTGCGGAAGCCAAGGTCAGAATTGCAGAGTGTCTTTTGCGCGATAGAGTTAGGGAAGTGTTGTTAGGGATGCAAATTTGACCCGCGGATTCGGGTACCCGCGGGGATCCGACCCGAACGGGGCGGGTATTCCCCGGCTTGACGGGTAACGGAGCGGGGACGAGGCTTAATTTTCAAACCCGAAGCGGGTACAGGGCGGGGACGGGTATGTGACTATCCGCCCGTTTAATACCCGAATATATATATATATATATATATATATATATATATATATATATATATATATATGCCTTGAGAATGTAATGCCTTGAGAATCCTTTTTATAAGGGTAGCTCATCTGATTGTTTTATTGTCTAGGCAATGTGGGATGTCTTTACTCCCTCCTCTTTCTTTGTCATTTTTAATTCTTTTTTTTTTTGTTTCAAACTAACGTTAAACAAATTTAAATTTGATTATCGAGCTACTAAGTATTTGTATATTATTGATTAAAGTATTGAGAGATATTTAAAGATTATACATTATTAATAGAGATCTTAATAGATATCTTGGAGCAAAAGGGTCTGGTAATACTAAATAACAAAATCCAAAACCTTTAGTGACACTAGCAAGAAAAGATATATGTATGTATAATTAATTTAATACTTCTTTATAGTTTAATTCATGAACTCCAAATAATAATACTAATTTACTCTCTCAATAGTCGGCACTAAATATTTCGATTCTTGGCTATGAACGAATTCTAAATGGTTTGATACTTTGATTTATGTATGCTGAATTTTTTTTTTGTATATAAAGAAGACATAAATGTTTTGTGTTCTAATAAATACTATAGGCTAAAAGATATGAATACTAATCCTACATTGGCCGAGTAGATAAAAGAAACGAAGGGAAACAAATATATAAGGGAAAGAGCCGCTTAAGTTGATTCTATATTTTTGATGGTGCTTGAGAAGAGTGCTTTCTAGTTTATTTAGAATAAACTAAATGAAATTTTAGAATTGAGTATCTAAGCTTTTTCAATTCTTGTGAGCTAATTACAAACTGAACATTGGCCTTTTTTAAAGTTTTCTTGACAAAAAGGCTAAGCTTGAGCCAATTAAATTAGTCTTGATCCATAAGAATGGACCTTTTTTAAAGTTTTCTTGACAAAAAGGCTAAGCTTGAGCCAATTAAATTAGTCTTGATCCATAAGAATGGGTATCTGATGAATCAAAGAATCGAGTATTGAATTAATCAGAGTATGAATTCAGGTAAGAATGAGAGATTGAACACCGGATGTAAATATGATCTTGTTTCAGCTCTATTACGCTTTCGAATGTTTATAGAGTACAATAGACATGTCTGTAAAAACTCTTATCTAACTCTAGTATATATCCCTATTTATAGGGAACAAAAAGCTTACAAAAAATGTACTAAGGCATAGACACTTAAGCTTCGAATAAAAGTGCCCTAGTAAAATACATTACAAAATATTCGAAGAGTTCAAAATACATTTCGACTAATTACAACAATTCGACCCTTACAGTATCTGATGGGTTATCCATACCCGGCGGGGAATTGTTTACCCGAATCCATCGGGGATTATGCGGGTCGGGGACGGGGATGGTTGTGGCTATCGGATTTCGGGTTCGGGGAAGGGGATTGCAGTCTCCGCCAATATCCGCCCCCGTTTGCATCTCTAAGTGTGGTGCAAGGTTATATAGAACCTCGAACCCGATATGGTCTAGCCTAGGTCATGGGAGGATTTTGTCACCATATTCAAGAGAGAGTTTGTTTGGAAATTGAGGTTAAGGATTTGGTCTGAGAATTTTTAGCACTTGAGCAGGCTACAAAGTCGGTGGTTGGGATCACCGCTAAGTTCAGAGAAAGAGCATTGCTTTGCCCGCAATATGCGAATACATAGGAAATGAGGATGGCTCGCTACCATGATATATTAAGGATTGAGATCCGGGAGCACGTGGGCATATCGAGTCATAAGAATCCTTCTGGTTTAATAGAGGCAACCATGGAAAGGGGTTGGAGTTGGAAACCCAACAATGGAAAAGGGAACATGATCAGGTTCATGTATCTGTAGCAAAAGCCAAGAAGGCTATTATGACTGACTTTCGTCCAGGAGATCGAGAGACTCGTGGATCTTAAAGTAGGTGTGGTCGAACTCATTAAGATATTTGTTGCATGATAGTTTCTAGATGCTTCAGATGTTGTTAGGAGGGTCACTAGAGTCGTGACTATAATCATAGGGAGTCCAGGATGTGTTTCATTTGTAGTCAGCTCGGCCATGTTAAGGCTGATTGTCCTCTAAGAGTAGATGGGGGTGGTTTTGAATTCAACACATTTAGCTTGGCAGCTACCGAATGGACAACATGGGACAAATGGAGTCCCAAGGGTCGGGGTTTAAGTTATCAGTTTTCTTCAATATGGTCGGGTGCAGCATTCGCTGGTGTCATTAGTTCCTTTCTATTTATGCTTTCATTTTTTCAGTTGTAACCTTGAATGACCTGTTGAAGGGTATTGATGTAATCAACTTTGGTTTTGTTTCAAATGTTTATTTATGATTGGGTTGTTGTTATTATGGGATTATATTAGTATGTTCAAACTCTTTGGTCTTGGTTTGAAGGATTCAGATTCTCTTATACCTTTTGATGTCAGAAGTGGTTGTGAGAACCAAGTGGCGAAGTTCTGGTCTGGCTCGAAACTTTGGATGGTTATGGAGTCGTTGGAGTTTAGCCAATTCAAATCAGGGGAGAATCGCTTATTCCGATAGAAAGAATTCCAGATTTTGGTCATCTTGAAGATTCGTGTTCGAGGATTAGCAGGTTTGGGTCATTGTCGGGAATGAAGCTTATGTAATGATTATTGATGTTCGACAATTAGTTGTGATCAAGGAAGCAAATGCTGAAGATTCAAGGTTATCTCGTCCGAAGACTTAAAGCACCAGTAGCGGCGCGTAATAGAGTTAGTAATTAGGCTCAGGTCGAGGGTTGTGTGATGACCTTTCTGCCTGTTCTTGTATGATGAATGCTTTGGGGTTCGAAGCACGACCCAAACACCTGATGGGTTTTAGTAGACTAGGGGTCCATCTCGTGTTAGTTTTGCTGGTTATCTTTGCAGCTTTGTGTGTAAGACCATGGGGAGCCCGTGGCAATTGTAATAGTGATATAAGACTACGATTTAGCCCGTAGCATTCAATTGGGTTGAAATAGACCAGTTGGTTGAAAGAGGGCGTTACAAAAGTGATGTAAGACTACGATTTGACATGTAGCATTCACTTGGGTTGAAATAAACCCGTTGGCTGAAAGAGGTAGTTGCAGGAGTGATGTAAGACTATAATTTAGCATATAGCATTCACTTAGGGTGAAATAGACCTGTTGGTTGAAAGAGGCTGTTTCAAGAGTGATGTAAGACTACGATTTGGCCCGTAGCATTCACTTGGGTTGAAATAGCCCCGTTGGCTAAAATAGGTCGTTGCAGGAGTGTTGTAAGACTACGATTTGGCCTGTATCATTCACTTGAGTTGAAATATCCTCGTTGGGGGTGAAGCTTACATGTCTTGGTTTATTTGTTTTGTCATTCCTATGTTTAGGGGTTATGAATTTTAGAGTCGTGTATATGTATATGCTAGTTTATTCCTTGTCTGTTGGGTTTTTGTTTGGGGTCTCGATTTTGCTTCGGTGTGTGAGGTTATCGGGGCAAGGTCGGGAAGGTCTTGGTCGGATTTTATCTGTAAGCTTTTGGTCAACATGGGTGATGTATGGGGTGGCTCTGTCTACCTGGAAGTCAAGCATGACTTTGAAATTTTCAAGATATTGGCAATGGAGTTAGTTCTTCTCATTGATGTTGAGTGGTTTTGTGTTGGTGTTCGTTCTTCTTCGGGTCGCGTATTTCTCGCTATAGGTTGTTTCAGCATCGGTTTCGGAAGGTGGTCATCTGCTTCGGGTGTTGTCCAGCTCTTCGAAGAATGGGTTTTTGACCTTTGAAAGATTCTTCTGGGGTATGGCTTATGAACGTGGTTTTCGAAATCCTTTTGTTGGTATTTGCAGATTCTAACATTCAGAGTGGCTTCGACTTGTGTTGAGGTAATTGGGCTTGGAAAACCCACAAGGAGTTCGGAGGGTGTTGTGAGAGTAAGTTGTAAGGCCAAATTTCAAGAATGAAATCTAATTTAAGTGGGGAAGAGTTATAACACTTGTATTCTAGAGCGGATCTGTGAAAGACAGAAAGACATCAAAGATATGGTTTCAGGGGAAAACCATATGCGACGACGTGATGGGATGATGACCACGACGTGGCATGACACATAAATGATTATGTGTCCTGATGGACACGATGACGTGGCAAGAAGGATGCCACGACGTGGCGAGTACTACAGCCCAAGCTCACGAGTTTTAGGGTTTCCTTCATATTTAAAGGCCTTAACTCAAGGGTTAGGTCATTTCCCTCATCCTCCACCCTCCTATCTCGAAACCCTAGCCTCTTCTCTTGTCTTTTGAGCTCTTTGTTGGTGTTCTGCCTATTTGAAGATTAAAGGAAGGCTTTCTTGAGCAAAGGATCAACTAGCATCTTATCTTCATCTCTTGGTGCATCTTCTGGACTTGTGTAAGTCCCCAAGTTCTCACCTTTATGGTTCATCCTTTGTAGATCTGGGTTTTGAGCTTATTTTCTTTTTAATATGTTAAAATGAATGGATGATTTTTGATAAATTTGGCAACTTTATCACTCCTAGAGGTCCCTTGGTCACCTCATGTTTTAGATCTAGACTTTCATGTTGATTGATACCATGCATGGAGTTTTGACTCCATTTCTTTACATTTTGACCTAGTTTTGGGAGAGACATACATTTGACATGCATGTCCATCAAGTAAGGATTTTTATGGTTAATTTGAGGGAAAAGAAGCCTTCTGAAAGTTTGAGCAAAAGACTTAATGAATTAAGTTCTTAATGAAAAAATGGCTTTTCTCGCAATAACAACGACGTGACCAAGGAAGGGCCACAATGTGGTGATGTCCTGCATACCGACTGTTTTGTCCGACATGCCCATATCGTAGCCAAGATGTCTCCACGTCATGATGGATGTTGACATGGTTAATTGTTGACTTTCGTTGACATTTGACCAGTCTGACATTGGGTCAAACTTGAAGGATTTGGGTTGTTGATTGAGGATTGGTATGTCTATGGTGTTAGTTGGTGCATGAGATTGATCAATGCGTGGTGTGAGAGTGTTGTTGTGCTTCTCAAGTGTAACATCCCAAAAATACCGAGTAAAACTTTCGCTTTAAATAACTCAAAACCATTTATACATTATCTCAAAAGATGATTAAAGTAAAAGTATATTCAAAACATCAAAGTAAAATCATGAATAATTATTGCAGAATAAATCTTCAAGGGATGCAGTGAGATCAAGTCGGGCTCTTCTTTTTAAAACTAGGAGTACCTAAAAATGTTTAAACCACAAAACCATAAGCACAAAGCTTAGTGAGTACCCCAAAATACCACATACTATATATATATATATATATATATATATATATATATATATATATATATATATATATATATATGCCAATGCAAAGCTGTGTCGGGTCTATTTCACCCTCGAGTCTATTTCAACTCATATGTCAGCACAAGGTTGTACCGGGTCTATTTCACCTCCGGTTCTATTTAACCCCCGAGTCTATTTCAACTCATGTGTCAGCTCAAGGATGTATCGGGTCTATTTCACCCCCGGATCTATTTCACTGCCAAGTATATTTCAACTCATGTGTCAGCGTAAGGCTGTATCGAGTCTATTTCACCCCACATACATAGGCATACAACACATACAGT
This sequence comes from Lactuca virosa, assembly GCF_052849685.1. Lineage (NCBI taxonomy): Eukaryota > Viridiplantae > Streptophyta > Magnoliopsida > Asterales > Asteraceae > Lactuca > Lactuca virosa. The sequence continues at coordinate 263,552,955 of NC_136431.1, forward strand.
AGGAGTCACAAATACTACAAGCATATACTATTACATAATCTAATAGGTTGACATTGGTTCTTTCGACCCGCAACTAATGTGAGGAGGCTCACCTGAATGACAAAACGGAATAGCACTCAACTCAGAACCGTGTCGGCCACAACTAACTGCTCTCCTGCAAAAAGATGGGTGCAAAATACCTCCTGCCAATCCATACAAGGCAAACACTAAACCTTCCAAAAATAGAGATTGACCAAAAATTCAACCCATACTAAAAGTCAACGGTCAAAGTTAACGTCCAGAGTTGACTTTAGCTGACCGCCATGTTGTGGCCTTCCTTGGCCACGTCGTAGCCTTCACCCAGCCAATATACGGGAAATTATCATTCACAACGTCGTGGAGACCTATGGCCACGTCGTAGGCACTGGGTTTCTAGCAGCTTAATGGATTAAGCTGCTTTCCTCGATTCCAAGAGCTCCAAAGCTTAGATCTGGTCCAAACTATGGTCTAAATGAATAAAGTTTCCAACTTTATCCATTAAGACACCCAAAGAGATCAAGATCTCAAACCCTAGGTCCAAATAAATCCAAAATCCCTAATGTCTTAACCGTTAAGCCCTTAATCTAAAAAAAGTCCTTAACCCCAACTCTTCCAGAAGCTAAATGGGGTACTAAGGGTCCATAAAAATGATTGCTTGATGGACATGCATGTCCCATGCATGTCCTTAACTCAACTTAGGTCAAATGGCAAGAAAATGACCTAAAACTTTTGCAAGGTTCACAAGTCACAACCAAACTTCATATCCATAAGATATGATGCTCAAGGGGTACTAGAGAGCAATAAAGTTTCCAACTTTATTTCATCCATTCACTCAAATCAACTATATGAACCAAAAAGGGACCAAAATAACCTAGATCTAAGAGAATAACTCAAACGATAGAGACTCGAATGCGTACCAATGGTCCAGAAGGTGATAATCAAGATGACAAGGTGTTGCTTGCTTGATCCTTGCACCAATTCTTCCTCACTTCCTTGCAAAAGCACCCAAAAGCACCCAAAATGAGCCAAAACCACCAAGAGGGAAAAGATTAGGGTTTTTCTGAGGTTGAGTGGGATAGAGGCCGAGAATGAACCCTAGAATCGATTTAGAGAGGCTTAAATACGAAAGGAACCCTAAAAGAGTCATGGGCTTGGGCCTGATCAGTTCCCATGTTGTGGCTTTCCTTGGACACATCGTGGTGGTCCAAAATATCATGCGAACTATTTAAACGTTGCCATGTCGTGACCTTCCTTAGTCACATCGTGACACAGAGTTTCCTTCAAAACTTCATCTTAGGTCCTTGCTACAATTAAGCTTAACCAATCTGGATACGGGTGTTACAACTCTTCCCCACTTAAATTAGATTTTGTCCTCGAAATCACTCATTACCATCTTCCAAACGCCCAAAAACCTGGACGATACTCCAACAACCCCGATACGGATCGAGAAGATGACCCATACATACAACAGCTTCCCAAAACTACAATCGAAACTAGCCTTAGCAGGCCCTCATACCCTGACAACGATTGAATCCTTATCCTACTAGCATATACCACTGAAGAAAAACCATCACTACTTTGCTCGAAATCCAAAATCCCAAAACGTTGTCTGACTCCCCGACAGATAGACCATTCAGAAATACTGCCAATTCGACTCTGCTTTGTAATCTAAACTGAGCATAAACCCTCCCAACCCTGGACTATCTTGATGTTTCCACTAGGAAACAGAATCCCTGATCATTCATCATCGTCGAAAACCTTTCACTTGATAACAAGGCAACTCCTAACACGAGCCTCCAAAATTAGTACCACCTTAGGCTCATCTTGTTGTCCCATAATTACATTTATGATGCAGTCGAGACCTACCTGGTCTCATACTTACCTACCAATTAACCGATATACCGTATTGCCAACCAGTTTTTGAGGTTGATAGCCTCACACAATTATACCATGCGACTCCTGAACGAAGGTCTATCTGGCAAGTGTTTTCCTAGCTTGCTTTCCATAATGGCTCCAACAGCCCCCTTGATCCAACCAAGGATATCATAACCAACCATCACACCGATGCAACAAAATCTACTTTGCTATAAATAAACGCTACAAGCCCAGTTGTAGCTTTATATCACATCCGACCTCAAACGACCCACAACCTTCCGTAATCCCATGAATGTTGTGGCCTTTCCACAGTCTCATAACATGTCCTGTATTGGTCTAATCCCACCTAGAGGAAACTACAAGCCAAATCACGGTTTCACCACACTCTTACAGCTGCTCATGGCCCAGGTGAATGCTATGGGCCATCCCGCAGTCTTACAACACTACAACACCACCTGCCAACCTAGTGAATGCTATGGCCACCCCCGCAGTCTTATGACACCTCTATACTGCCATCCTAGTGAATGTTATAGCCACCCCCACAGTTTTACAACACTTCTATCCTGTCATGGTCCCAACCCATGGTCTTACCGCTCATCTACCATACCAATCATTATCATCCTGGGTCGAACCCGCATCCGACTATACCCCAACCAGGTGTTTGGGTTATGCTTCGAACCCCAAAGCCTTAATCATATAAGAATAGGAAAGAGGCTCTAACACAAACCTTAACATGTTCCTGATCACATACCCACCATGCGTCACTAATGATCAGCAATGTAACCTGAATATTCGTACTTATGCAACCCTTAGTCCAAATGATCCCCCCCCCCCCACTTGGATTCAATTGCGCTCTTCCAATCCACAAAAATTGATGGATTTCCAATCCATCTCACAACCTTATTATTCAAATTGTCGACAAACAGATCTTACAAGAGCTGGCATTCCATGACTAGCCAATCTTAGCGATCACACACATTCCAAAAACCAGATCAATACATCCTGAAATCTCAATGAGCTCCATAATCCCAAGTACTTCCCATTGTCTCTACTAAAAGTCCTTGGCAACTTATCAAATGACAAAGAACAACATCTTAAATATCGAAATGGGTACCCAACTGCTTTGTCACACCCCCAAACCGGAACAGCGGAAACGTTCGGGGGCGGAGGACATCATATGTAGTATCACAACACATGCATCATAGTAATCAAAGTAACAAACAACCATTGCATTAATAATAAAGTATTTACAAAGTATGTGATTCACAAAAGATTGACTCCAAAAGTAAATAACTAAACAAGACATGAAGCTACTACACTTCATCTTCTGAATCCCAATGCACGTACCTGTCTGCTAGTTTCCTGACAACACAAGTTATTTTGAAAGAGTAGATCAACATTTAAGCTGGTGAGTTCATAAGTATTTTAGTTATGAAAAGTATACTATAAGTTATTTTTAGAAAAGTTCGCCTGTTCCTCCAGAAAATCCTATATTTTCTGATGTGATGAATGATAAGTAAAAATGACTTTACAATTCCTTCTATGAGTACTAAATGGATACAAGTTATATACAAATTAGAGTAAACAGGCAATCGATTATGTGAATCTGCCCTAAGCCCACAATCAAACAAGGAACAGGAAATGAAGCGGAAGTCACACATCCCATTGTTTGTTAGCTCTTCATTGTATACAACCCTGGCGTATTCATTTGGTACTTACGGAGTTAACTGTAATAGTTCTTTTATATTTGAAGAAAACATTCCTTAAGAAAATCATATATTTCCTTTAGTAAATGGTAACCGCAATAGATCATTCTATAATCACTTAGTTTATACTAGTTATATATAATCTAATATCGAACGGACAGTTAAATGTGTGAATCTTCCCTAAGCCCACAACCAAACAAGGAACAGGAAGTAAGGCGGGAAACACACATTCCACTGCCTATCGGACATTGATTATATATAACCCTGATGTATAAACTAAGGTATTATAGAATGAACCACTAAAGGTCCTTTGAGTTATACTGGTTTAATAATGCGAATCAAACCTTTTATAGATAAGTTTCTAGTTTCACTTAATTGATGATCTTTCTAAAAAGTATATTTTTGTACTAGTAAGTGGTATACTGAATTTGTATGCTATGACCTGACCCATACCTGTTACTGCCTATGATTACTTGGTGTGTACGTGTTATATATTAACTAATATCGAATAGATAGTAGACTGTGTGAATCTGCTCTAAGCCCATAACCAAACAAGGAACAGGAAATGAAGCGGAAAGCACACATCTTACTGCCTGTCGGATCTGATTAATATATAACCCTAATGTATCTACCGAGGAATCATAAAGTTAGCATTATAGGCCCCTTTTAATTGGATGTTCAATGTTACTAGGAAAGTTAAGTGGCGCAGTTCTATTGTTTAGGAAGACTACTAGAAGTAATGAAATCATGTACTCTAAACGCCTCAGTCGATACTGTTGTGAGTTTTATATATTGTTATGTTTTATTTATTATAGTCCGGTACTTTGTAGATGTACCCCATATATACCCCGATACTTTGTAGATGTACCCCATATATAACCTGGTACTTTGTAGATGTACCCCATATATATCCTTATACCATGTGTATTATCATATTTTGTTTTAAACAATGAGTTATTGATACGTTCCCTTCCTAGGTTACTGGGAGTGTAAAGTATAAGTACGTGAATCATGTATTGTTCCTCTGTTCTAGAATATAGTATGTACTGCATCCCTAAACTATACCTATTATAGTATACTAGTATGTTTGCTTGAACTATTCCTGATTTGTAGAAAAGACTCAATTAGCTACTGAATTAAACATGTACTTTAAAAATGGAGTTTTATAAACAACATTCTAACATCTTTTTAAAAGAGTTTTTGAATTGATTTGATTACTTACAAAAGCATAAGAAATCCTTTAATGTGATGGTTATCACAGGTAAATATTAACACAATTAAATTGTGTTCAACTTGTATCCCCCCTAAAAGCATTTAAAACCATTTAAAAGATAGATTATAGGGGTATGAACTTACCTTATGTGGGTGATTCAATTGAAGATTCGAATAAGGATGATAAGTTCCACGAATGAAGTCCCGAGGCACAAACGAGTCCTAAATGACATATAATGATACATATAGGCATGTAATTAGTAAATCTAACTACAAAGTTGATTGGGAAACAACCTAGGATGCAAGAATAACTCACCAAAGGAGTGTTAGAAGAAAGTTAGGAGGCTGAAAGGGTGTTCATGACTGTGCGTGAGGTGTTCGCGGCCCTATGGGGTGTTCACGGCCCAAGAACACATGAGTGTTCATAGCCCAAGATGAATGGTTCACGACCCACTTGAAGGGTTCACGGCCTTGGGAGGGTTCACAGCCCAGAAATGGTGAAGAACACTTGAAGATCTTGTTTGTTTGGTGAGTGTTTGAAGGCTATTTGATGTATTCCAAGAAGATGGTAATGAAAAGGGATGAAAAAGAGTGAAAGATGAAGTTCTTGTGGATGATACTTGAGAGAGATTTGAGAGGATCACGGCCAAGGAAGAAAGAAATGAAATAAAATCAACCATCTCTTATAAATAGGGACTAGTTCATGGCCTAAGAGGTGTTCACGGTCCGAGGTTCACGGCCGAAGCCTCGTTCACGGCTGAAGCCTCGTTCACGGCCGTGAACCGAGGGTTCACGGTCCGAAGTTGTTTGCGGTCATGCGAAGGTTCTTTATTCCTTAGGCTTTTCTCTCCAAACCAATAACACACTAGATACAAGGCTTCAAACACTTATAGATCATTACTCTAACTATATTAAGATAATTAAAGAAGTGAGTTTAACCTTTAATTGAATAAGTTTCATTTTTGTTGACCAAAGTTGACTTTTATAAGGATAAAATTTTCGGGTTGTCACACGCTTCCACGAATTACTTGCACTTATAGCAACTCCCACGTGAACCTGCAACTGACCACAATTGTAACAACGATAAAAATTCTCAAAAATTTTAAACTTTTCAAACATTCAAAAACCACCATTTGTTACAAACTGTTTTCAAAATAGTTTATCATCATAGTAATCCTAGAAATCATGACATAAAACATGAGGAGGTGCATGATCAAGCCTTCGCCTTCCCGCGATCATCCGAAGTACCTGAAACAAAATCCATAATTGTAAGCCAAAGCATAGTAAGTTTCCCCTAAAATACCACACCATACAAACTAGATCAATATCATGAACAAACAGTGTGCATACAGATCCTTCAGCCTAACTGGACCGCCTCATCGGGCCTTCAGCCTATCTGGCCCACTCACAGAGGTAGTTTTGGCCACCACATTGGCCTTCCCCAGGTGGTAAAGGATCTCACAATCGTAATCCTTCACCACATCCAACCAACGACGATGCCTCATGTTCAGATTTGGCTGATCCATCAGGTACCTCAAGCTCTTGTTGTCCGTGTAAATGGTACAACGAAACCCATAGAGGTAGTGTCGCAAAATCTGGAGGGCGAAAACCACAACCCCTAGCTCCAAATCGTGCGTCAGGTAATTCGCCTCATGAGGCTTCAACTGCCTCGAAGCGTACGCTATCACGCGACCCCGCTGCATCAGCACTGCACCCATACCCGTGATCGAAGTGTCACAGTAAACCACGAAATCGTTGACGACCTCTAGCAAAGTCAGAATACGTGCCTCGCACAACCGCTGTCTAAGAGTCTCGAAAGCTGCCTGCTGCTCAGGCCCCCAGCGGAATGTCACCGACTTTTTGGTCAATCGGGTCAATGGAACAACAATCTTGGAGAAATCGTGGATGAATCTCTGATAATAACCCGCCAGACCAAGAAAACTCCGAATCTCAGATGGAGACCTCAGAACCTCCCACTGCATCACGGCCTCTACCTTGGCCGGATCGACCAGAATACCCTTCTGGTTGACAAGGTGCCCCAGAAACTTCACCTCGCACAACCAGAACTCGCAGTTGGAGAACTTTGCGAAAAGTCTATCCCTCCTCTATGTCTCCAACACCTCCCTCTGGTGCTCCTCGTGCCGCTCCTGAGTCTTGGAGTAAACCAATATATCATCGATGAAGACTATCACAAACCAGTCCAACATCATTCTGTACACGCGGTTCATGAGATCCATGAACACGGCAGGATCATTGGTGAGCCCAAACGGCATCACCACGAACTCATAATGACCATAGCGAGTCCAAAAGGATGTCTTCTGCACATCGTCGTCCCCGAATCGCATTTGGTGATAACCCGATCGCAGACCAATCTTGGAGAACCAAGATGCACCCTAAAGTTGGTCAAAGAAGTCATCAATCATCGGGAGGGGATAACGGTTCTTCACCGTTACCTTATTCAACTCCCGGTAATCTATACAAGTCCGATGTGACCCGTCCTTCTTCTTCACAAACAAGATTGGGGTTCCCCATGGCGAACTACTCGGCCTGATAAATCCCTTGTCTAACAGCCCCTGTAGTTGTGTAGACAACTCCTGCATCTCAGGAGGAGCCAACCGATATGGTGCCTTGGCTATCGGAGCCGCACCAGGAACTAGGTCAATCCTGAACTCTACCTGCCTCTCCGGAGGCACCCCAGGCAAATACTCTAGGAACACGTCTGGGTACTCTCGTACGATCGATACATCATCCACGGTCGCCTTACCTTTATCGCGGGTATCCATGACATAGGCGACATACCCTGCGCAACCCTGCTGTAGGTAGCGTCTCTCCCTCGCTGCTGAACACAAAGTCGGTCCACACTGCGACCTCTCGCCCTGAATCACCAAACCTCCCCCACTTGGGTTCCGAACTCATACAAGCTGCTGCTCACAGTCGATCACTGCCCCATTGGGGCTCAACCAGTCCATACCCATGATAACCTTATTCCCTCGCAGGGGAATAGGGACTAAATCCACAGAAAACTGCTCATCGAACAACTCCAATGTACATCCTCGGTGAACCCTCGCAGCCCGTACTGTCCTATCATCCGTGATCTCTACATCAAGAGGACAGCCCAGCTCCCCCGGAGCTCCAAAAAATCGCTTGCTAAGCGCAAGCGATACAAAAGATCGGGTATCCCCTCGAATCGAATAATACCAGAGCAGATATGTCGTTCACTAAGGACGATCCTATAACGAAACACATAAACATAAGCGACAAATCAATATAAATAAAGATATAAGGAGAAGATACATACCCACCACAACATCGGGAGCTGCACGTGCCTCCTCTGCTGTCAGCTGGAAGGCTCTGCTCTTCGCTACAGGAGACTCTGTACGGCCCTGACGGCCATCATTAATCCTCAATGTAGCAGGAGCGGGTGCCGCCACCTGTCCCGCTGCTGCTAAACTCGGACACTCGGACCTCTTTGTGGCCCTTCTGATTGCACTGGAAGCAAATCAAATCAAAAATTGTGGTGGTGGTGGTGGTAGCAGTACAGTCCCTGCCGACATGACCAGTTCGGCCGCACTTAAAGCAGCCCGAACTACCCGCCCTGCACGCCCCCTCGTGCATCTTGCCGCACTTGACACAGAGGCTGCGGCCCCTCTGGCTCCTCGATCTGTGATCCGATACCTTGGGTTTTTGCCCGAACTTCCTTTCTGAACCCCATCTGGTTTCCTTTTCTTCTCCATATCCAAATCCAACTCCCTCTCCCCAGCCCTCACTATCATATCCTCCAGTGTCTTGCAGCTGGAGCGGCTAACAAACTGTCAGATATCACTCCGCAGCATCTTATGGTACCTGGCTTTTTTCATTTCCTCGTCCGTCACATACTACGGAAGAAGAAGGGCCCTCTCCATGAACATTACGGTGATCTCAGTCATCGTCTCAGTCGTCTGCTGGAGATCCTGAAACTCCCACGCAAGCTGTTGCACCTCAATCACAGGTGCGAACTCGACCCTGAACCTATTCGTAAAGTCACTCCAGGTCATAGAATCAAGGGCAACATCATCAATAGCATGTCCAATCTCCTCCCACCAATCTTGCGCCCTGTCCTTCAGGAGGCAGGAAGTAAGTTGGACCTTGTCCCCCTCGGGACAACGGCTGGTGCAAAAGGCGTTGGCGACATCTTCCAACCACATGCTACTAGAATTGGGTTCCCTAGCCCCATGGTTGTCTGTAGCTCCACAAGCTCGGAACTCCCTGAATGTCATCGTGCGTTCCCCCATCATGGCCACCATCTCGGTACGGAATGCACCCAGCCTCTCATCAAGAATCTCTAAAATGCCCTCATTGACCGTACCAAAGATCACAGGAGTCTGATCAATGATACTACATGTGATCTCATATGAGATGAACTCCCTAATTCGATCATCGAGTTGCCCGGCTCCAGTGCCCGAGCCCGATCCCTCGCCGGCGCCAGAACTGCAAACTGGTCTAGTGTGTAGCGTCACCATACTAAAAATACACCATAAAATCATCAGAATACTCATCATAACTCGATGGATCTCACACACTACAAGTTCCCTGGTCAGCCTTCCTTGATTCGAGTATGAATTCTCTGCTTTCAGTAGTACGGGCCCATACTACCTTCCATATCTATCCGTACTTTCCTCAAGAACTACCTTGACTCCACCAAGTCCCTTTCAATACTACTGCTTTCTGCGCTAATCTCATCCTAGGCTTCCCCTAAGGTAATCTCCGACCCACTCTCCGCCATCAGCTGCATAAGAAGTCCCTGCTACCTTTCCCTAACTAGCTCGCGAATACCATTACATATTACTAAGACCATATAATTCTTCAAATGAGAGGTCTCTCCCTACAATAGTTAGACTCAAACGAGAGTTGTGAAATAAGGCTAAACCTAACCTTCTGAAATTATTTAGTCTTCATAATATGTAACTTAGCATATTCGTTTACTAGTTAGTTAAAGATAACTAGAACTCCTAAAAGCACAAAGCAAGCAGCATTCGAGCATTGAGTAAACAAAACCAAGCATATCCTAATCAGGCCATCATATCACTGACTAATCAGTACTAGCATGCAGTTCAATAAGCTCATACAGTAGGCATACAAGGCATCCTTCCTAGATCCTTAGCCCTAATCTAGCATGCAGTTCAAATATTCACAATTCATATCATAACATAAACGTGTATGGGTAATTTGAGAGAACTTACTTGAGCTCGGCTGATTGCATGCACCACACCCTTTTCTTTTTTCAAAATCTTTTTTATAAAAAAATGTTTTTCTTTTAAAAAAATTCATACCTGGTCCTCAGTTTGAGTTCAGACACACCCGAGAGTGTGCCCGAATCCCTCAAACCAAGGCTCTAATACCAACTTATAACATCCCAAAATTCATGATCAAAAAATTCATTTTTAATTATTAAATAAAACCATCGTTATCAAGACATAGGTCAAAGTATCCAAAACATCGCAATCAAAGTATCCATATCAAAACATTTGTCAAAATATATCATAGTAAACATCCCAAGCTAAACATCATGGTGTGTGCAATGCAGTCATCCTGAGCCCTTCCCCTTTGCTACTGGAAGTACCTGAAACCAAAACTAAAAATTGTAAGCACAAAGCTTAGTGAGTCTCCCTAAAATACCACATACCATAAGCATAATCACATAATCACATATAAACATTTTGTGGGCCCCGCCCGGCATCGGACAGAGTCCGACATCAGGCAAAGCTCAGTATACATATAAACATATCGACAAATACACATAAATAATCACATAACGTAAACATATAAACATTCCTCGGGCCCCGCCCGACATCGGACCGAAATCCGGAAGCATACAAACATTCCTCGGGCATTGCCCGACATCGGACCGTAATTCGGAAACGTACAATACTAACACATGCAAGAATCACAAAGACATCAAGCATAAAAACATTCCTCGGGCATTGCCCAACATCAGATCGAAATCCGGAAAACATATAAACTTACATCAGGCACTGCCCAACATCGGACCTTAGTCCAGAACATACTAACATACATATACGGGCCGACATTGGTGCATTCAACCCGTTCATACAGGAAGAAAACTCACCTCCAATGTCGAATGATAGCTGAAACGTCTCTGTCCCGGAATTAGCTCTATACACTCCCTGAATCAAAGCAACCCCCTTAGATACCATTTATACTCATAACCCCTTAAGGGTCAACCATGGTCAAAGTCAAGGTCAAGGTCAAGTCGAAGTCAAAGTCAATGCTCCAAGTTGACCCAACTCGTTGAGTTTGTCCTTCAACTCGTCGAGTTCCCACGAATCATAGAATTGTGAAATCACGATCCAACTCATCGAGTTTTCCTCCAACTCGCCAAGTTCTTCCCTTTAACAAAATCGGGACATTTCAACCCAACTCATCGAGTTCCTCTATGAACTCGCAAGTTCTTCAGTCAGTCGGCCCTTCTTAATGCATTAGGTCACCATTCTTCAAACCAGGGCCCTATCTTCTGGATCTAAGCTGGAAATACGTCAAGAAGGGTAAAGTTTCCAACTTTACCCGTTAAGAACCTCTCCCCAAGGCAAAAACTCAAACCCTAACCCAAAATGATTTAGATCCGAAAACAAAAGCCAACAAAACTTCGAGATGGACCATGAGGTCATAGATCTGGACTCTAGGGACTAAATGATCACGTAAAGCCTTAAACTTTACCTACATACATGGCCATAAAAGCTTCAAAAGATCAAAATGATGGTCTAAAGGTTACATGGGACTTCCATGGCCATAAAGTTTGCACCTTTATGCCATGAAGTCTCCTCAAGACCCTAGATCTGAAGGGTTTGCCAAAATGGGACGTCCAAATCCCAACCATCAACATACTTGGACCAAAACATGAATCAAACATACTAAGACTAGATCTAAGCATATCATGGACAAGGTTGAAGCTTTATACCTCAGACGAATCAGAAATGAAGCCCAACTTCTGGATCTACAACTCCTTCTTGTGTCCTCAAGCTTTTCCTTCTTCCAATGGCTTCAATGCACATACTAAAACACTTAGAATAGCTCACAATAGCATTAGGGTTTTGAGATTTAGGGTTTGGGACGTGGAGGCTGTAAATGAGGCCAACATGAAATGTTTAAGGTGCTTAAATAGGGTGCAAACCCCATAAATTAGGGTTTCATCCCATGTCAGCCTACTCGTCGAGTTGAGGCCTCCCAACTCGTCGAGTAGGTTTCTTAAAATATGCGACCCTTATGATCTCTACTCGACGAGTTTGGGGCTTCCAACTCGTCGAGTTGCTCTTATAAATTGAATAATTAATAAATTAAATACTTACCAGGAACCAGACGTTACAATTTGCATTTCTTTTTTCATTCTATTTTCTTTACATTTCAATAAAAATTATGTTTGTACATTTAGATCCAAACAAAAAAAAGGTAATGCAGTTGTTTCTTGATTTTAGATCTTGATATATTTTGTTGTATACTGTTGAACACCATTTCAATTATTTCTCATAATTTTTGTAAGTATCTTAATAAATTTTGAAAAGATAGGACACTATAGCGTCTTTAATTCTTTTTAGATGACCAAAATCACCACCAATACAAAGAAAAATGCATTATTTACATTCTTCTAGCATACAAAATCTTTTTATGTGGATCATACTTTGTAGATCATGAGACACTTTAAAAAAATGAAACTATAGTCGTCTAATCAATCCATAAACTTTTTTATGGCTTTAGAAGGGCATAATGTGGGTGCCCACTTAGTGTTTTGGTCATTGCTACTTAGTATAAAAGATTTCATAAACACTTTGAGGTGATGTGACTTCCTTCACATCGATTGGTCAATGTATTTTGTCTAAATAATCTCTAAACATTTTTTGTTGTTTTAATCTCAATCACATATCAAAAAATCTCAACAAGATTTATGATAATTTTAGAATTAGGTCTAATTAACAAACAAACTAATGAATAATTATTCTCGATCACATATAAAAAAATATCAACAATATTTACTGGTGGGATGTCAAGTCCACCAAGCAAATTACACCCTTTGTTTGCAAATAAAACGTAATATAATGGTAAAAAGGGGTATCGATCCTCGGGGAAATGGTTGTATTCAATCACCAATGCAATCTAAAAGAACTATTGTAAATAAACTAACTAACTACAATTAAACTAAAAGGGGGGGTGTTATGATTGCTTGAAAACTAAAAGACTTGAATAACTAAAAACTTGCAATTAAGCAAGATAGTGAGATGCTCAAATGTTGGGAACAGTTGGTTAACCAAGGCAATTCAACACAATGAACATTTGTGTGTTTATCATTAGGATTCAACATGAAGCTTATCATTCATCCCAAATTGGTTATAGCAATCATGAAGCATGATATGCCAAGATTCCTCTTAGATAGTATGGAGGTTGGGGAAGCCCACAACACACCTTCTTAATCAAGATCAAGGGTTTAATTGAAGCAATTGAACCCAAGAAGTTAATTAGCCTTAATAAAGAAGGAATCCCCAATTCCTAGAGGATGTCAATGCTTACACATCCATAAAGGAGCTATGATTCATAAACTAGAGATGATTTTTACCATCATAAAGCCCTTGTTCTAAGTTAATTCAATGATTCAATGCAAGACCAAAGAAATAAACTAACAATAGCTCATTCAAGTGCCAAGCTCATGATCAAAGCATTAAACAAGCATAAGAAATATGATCTAGAACCATAAACATAAGATAATTGATAATCTAGCATGAATCCTTCAAAAACCCACAAACATTCAAAGGTTTAACCAAAGTTAACCAATATAAAGAGTTTAGCCACTCATGGCAATAGAACAACAATCACAAAAGTCTAATTGCATAAAGAAACTACCAAATAACTTGGAAAGATGAAGAGAAAATGAGTATTGAGCTTCAAAATCGCCTCTTCCAGGTCTCCAATGGTGTCAAATCGAAGTTATGGCTGCTAGATCTGATCCCCCAAGGTTATGGTGTGCCAAATGACCAAAATGCCCAAACTGGACAGTTGCGCGGGTACCCGCGCGACGAAAATTCCACCCGCGCAAATGTTGCTGTAATGCTATTGGTCCTTCATTCCTCCACTCCACCCTTCCACTACCAAAGATTCCTTTGGTCCCCTCCATATCCATGTGATTTAAACCAACTAATCATCATTTAGCTACAAAAGTGGATACTCCAAGCCCAAAAATAGAAGTTTATGACCCATCTTCACAAGTCCAAAATATCCAAGTCTTCAATTCTTTAAGGCCCAAGTCTTCTTTTATGGATCCGCCAAGCCCAATAGCGCCCCGAGAGCCCACAAGTTCGTCTTCACTCTAATCCACAATCGCGAAAAGCTCCAAAACCCTGCAAAATTCCTCATGCAAAATAAAAAGCACCCGGTACGATCCATACTAAAGAAAATAAATAAAATACAATGCAATAATGATAAAAAGATTTAAAAATCTAAAATAAACTAATAAAAATAAGGAAATAAAATAAGCTATCAAATCACCCCAAGCTTAAACCTAACTTGTCCTCAAGTTAGAACAAGACTAATATGAGATCGGGATGAGCTAAACTAAAAAGGAAAAAGAAAGGTACCATAGAACTTGGTCAACATCAGTCAACATGGTCAGAATTAGTCCTTCATGGACCCTACGCATCTTCAAAATGTTCCCCGCTTTAGAGCCATAAACCACATTCTCAACCACTTGATGGGCGAATAGATCACGGCTGGATGTAGTCGCGGTGTGCAAGACAAAGGAAACAGAGATGCGCCCAGTGGGGGCACTTTAAATCACCAATGCAGATCATAATGCACGAAGGAAAGGCGCCTCTTCACACACTATGATTCCTACATTTGTCAGGCTAAAGTGTATAGTACGAAATAGGGTTTTGCAGCGCGGCCTCCGGGCAAACATCCGGTTTCAGAGGCTTCTCCCTTGTACTGTCCTTTACAGTCTACCGTCTCATCGTCAAGGCCTTTTCTCACCAAAAATCAAAAATAAAATAAAATAATAAAAATTCTACTTAACCTAAATCTTAAACCTAACAACTTAAATCTTCAATCTTGAACTTCTGTTATTTGGTTTTCAGCCTCCTTGTTGCTTGATATTCAGCCTTCTTATTTCTCTCTCTTTTTTTTAACTAAAGCCTTGAACTTGGATTCTTGTTCTTCTTTTTGTGTTGCTCTTTTTCTTCATTTTTCGTCTTTGTTTTTGTTGCTTTTCTTTAATCTTCTTCATTGTTTCTTTTTGTCTTCGCTTTTCCAATTTCTTCATTTTTTTTTGTTTATTCTTTGAAGGTCTAAGGAATTTCACCATGTAATGGAGGCTAACATGAACGCCTAATGATCATTGACAATGTGCCAAGATCAACTAAAAAGGGTGGGAAATGACTCAAAAATGGGTGTTACCGAAAAGACTTGGTCCCAAAAGATGGGAATTGGGGGACCCACTTCAAAGTTCATCAAGCACCTTAATGCAAGGTGTGATAAAAAATCTATCTAACTATCTACTCTAGACTCCTAAAAAAATAACCTATCTTAAAAAGGTGGTGAGAATCTAACTAAGTAAGGCTCGGACGAGACTCGGGAGTACTAAGGGGTACTCTCTCCAAAACCAAGATGCGAGTCTTCAATATCTTCAATGTCTTCAAAATACCTTACCGGGCTAATCTTTGCTCGCACACATTGGCATGACCAACCACATCCCTCCGCACCTTGACCCAATCAAGCTACCTGCATCTGACCCCCACACAAGCGGTCTTAAAATGGTCCGTGAGGCTCAAAACGTGTCCCACTTATCAAATACAAGGAATTCCATATCAAGACCCGGGACCAATCTGTGATTCAACACTTATGACTTGGTGCTCTGGTACCTGTAGGTATGAGAAGACAAGAGAGAACAAAAATGCATGAACTTAAACTAGAATGCATCTAAAAAGTATGAAAATTAGAAAAGAAAGAAATAAAATATGCAATATTTTTGAACTTTTTATGCAATTTTTATGAATGTCCTAAATGACTTACTCTAAATGCAACTATATACAACCTAAATGCAATAAAAAAATTAAAATATAAGAATACCTCACCCCAAGCTTAAAATGAAGCATTGTCCTCAATGCTTAGGATGAGAGTAAGGAAGGATCATACCGGGATCAAGGTGGAGGAGGCCCACGAGGGGGGTAACCGTCTTCGGGCCGAAAATGATACCAAAGATCCTCCATGTAGTTATTGGCGCGGGCTTGCTGCTCCTCGATGCGGCGAATGGCTGTTGTGTTCCGGTTGCCCTGGAGGCGCAATGAGGCAAGCTGACTGTAGATATCAAGAGGGAATTCGTGCTCGGGATTGGGCTTATTGTGTTGCTGATAGGAGTGGTACTCTTGTTGTTGCTGAAAGTGTGATCCCGAGGGCTGAGCATAAGGTGGTGGCAATTGTCGGATCGGGAGGTCATAATGGTCTTTGGCCTCAAATGGACTACCAGCATTGGAATTTTCGACTTGCATTTCATCATCATCATCGTGTAACTCTTCAGGCAAGAACCAAGTTTCAGGCTCGCTGGTGGAAAAGGCGGAGATGCTAGGATTAGGCAAGATGTAAACTGGTTCCTTGACATGATTGAGCCAAGAAAACTGGTTATGACGGGTAGGATGAGGCATCAGTAATTCCATCCGGGTGAGGGCTATGCAGTCAAGGAGGTAGAGAGGTGGATCATCCACTGGCACATACTCAGACTCGGAAAAGTGAAGGCCCACACCCAAACCAATTAGGGTAATGAAACCTCCGATGCAAATATTGCCAGTGGTCTTCGTGCGAAGGCTGTCACACTTATCCAAGAAAAAGGTGGCGAAACCGGGGCAAGACCAATGTAGATGGCTCATGCAATAGAGGAAATAGAGCTCGACTGTGTTTATTTGTCCCGGCTCATGACGAGCAAAGATGGAAGTTGAAAGGATTCGGTGGGCGATTCTCCAACAAGGATGGATGATGTAAGGATCTTTTTGTCGACTTGGATTGAAGTTTGGAAGACTTGTTATTTGAGTCCAAAACTCTACATTAGGCACGCGTTTGAATCGAGTCCACTGATGGCTATAGATGTCGGTGTTGAAGGGACTGTATGTGCCCATGCTGATGTTGAGGGTGTCGTATGTGATTCGGTGCTACCGACCCTGGAGTTTAAATGTAAACACCCCTGCTGCGTCATCCCGTGCATAAGTGGAGAGGAACTATAGTGTGGGTTGTTGGTAAGTGCGCGCGGAAAGAGCGAGGAATTCGTGCCAACCGATGTTGAAGAACAGTTGTTGCAGGCAATCGTCAAGGCCAAGGTGTGTCATTGAGTCTTGGTGGTAAAATTTGGTGGCTCGAATTGCACGTTTTTGGAGGTTTGACCGAAATTGTTTGATTTGTGCACTCGTGAGGACAAGGTTACCCGCACGATCGGTATTCTCGGTTGACACTTTTTTTGTGGATTACGAGGATGAAGCCTCACGGGAAGAACCATGAGAGGCGTGAATGGTTTTGTCCCTTGCCATTGTACCTGTTAATAAACCTAGCAAACACAAATAAAAAAAAAACTTGGCCAAAATTACCCCTCACACTCGCCTCATACCAATCCAATCGAACCAAATAGCAAAAATATAAATCGGGCAAAATTCCAAACTTGCAATTTGGCACAAGTCAATGCAATCCAATCAATTCAAAGCAAACTAAGGCTAATTTAAATCAATCTAATGCATAGCACAAGCCTATTGAAATTAGAAGTTGAATGCAATAAAATTAAAAGAAATGTACCAAATTCGTGTGTTGAAACCCGCAAAGAAATTCGTAAAAACCGCACCCCAAGCTTGAATTGAACCCGTAAGGTTGAATCTTTTGAATATCCGGTGAGAAACAAAAATTTTGAAATTTTTGGTCAAAACGAGTGGCGGCGGCCGGCGGTGGCAACAGACGGCGGAGCTAGGGTTTCCGGCGAGGAGATTTTCCCGAATTAACAGTAGATCGGCGTGTGGTAGAGTGTTTGGTGAATAATGCCCCAAGAAATTTTGAATTTGACGGAGATTTGGCGTCGGAATCGGGTTTTGTTCGGTTTTCCGGCGAGGTAGAGGACGGTGGTTGTTTGCGGTTTACCGGCGAAAAAAAAGGTGGGGGTTTTGTCGGAATTGTGTGGGGAATAGGGTGGTGGTGGAGCGCCGGCGGAAGAAGCGAGTTGGAAGGCGGCAGGCGCTAGTTGCGCTTTTCCGGCGAGGAATGGGGGCCGCGAATGGGGCTGCCGGCTAGAGCGTGGCTTTGCTGGAGGAGGAGAGGAAAGGGGTACGGCGACGCGATTGCGTGTGTGGCAGCGCCGATCGATGGCGGAAGCAGCGGCAGCGGAAGGGAATTGTCGGCGGCCGGCGTTTGAAGACGGGAGGCACAAAGGGGGGAAGGGGGGGGGGGGGTTGGTCCGACGGGAAAGGAGGTATAAGGGTGGGTCTTAAGATGGAACGGGTCGGGTATCGGGTCGAAACTAGGGTCAGATCCGGGTAATGAGTGGGTTTGGATCGGGTTACCGGGTGGGGCAGGTGAGTTGTGGTTAAAATGGGTTGGCCGCGCAAGGAAGGTGGCAGTTTATTCTTGGGCGCGCAAGCATCTGCGAGGGTGGATTTAGGCCGCGCAGACTAATCAGATGCAATTCTATGTTGGGGAAGTTAGAACTCGGAACCTGCGCGGCTGGGGGTCGGTCGCGCAACGGCTGCGCGGGTACCCGCGCAAATTTCAAATTTTTGGCATTTTTTCAAACTTCACCAAGATCATTGCTAGATTTCCATATGCTTATTTTTAGACCAACTTCAAGCTTAGAAACACCCAAAACTTCAAGCGGAGATTATTTATTTACAATGCATTTATTTAACGTCTTTGCCAAGACTTAGCCCCACTTCCTTCAACCTTCGTAGTTTGGGTTTTCCAATGTGACATTGTCGAATTCTCCCGTGTCAAAGCCTTCATAAAATGGTTTCAAGCGGTGCCCATTCACTTTAAATATTTGATTTGTTTCCAAACTCTTAATTTCAACCGCACCGTGATCAAACACTTTTATAACAATAAAAGGTCCGTGCCATCGAGATCGCAACTTTCCCGGGAATAGCTTTAAGCGTGAATGATAAAGAAGAACTTTTTGGCCCGGAATAAAATGCTTATGAGTGATGTGTTTGTCATGAAACACTTTTGTCTTATCTTTGTAGATGCTTGCATTTTCATAAGACTCATTCCTCAACTCCTCGATTTCTTGAAGTTGTATCTTTCGGTGCTTTCCAGCTTCTTCAAGATTGAAATTACACTTTTTAACCGCCCAATATGCCTTGTGTTCCAATTCCACCGGTAAATGACAAGACTTTCCATAGACGAGGCGGAATGGAGACATACCAATTGGAGTTTCGTAGGTGGTCCGATACGCCCACAATGCATCTTCTAACTTCAAGCTCCAATCTTTTCGTGTGGTGTTGACCGTCTTTTCAAGAATTTGCTTGACTTCTCTATTTGACACTTCGGCTTGGCCATTCGTTTGTGGATGATAAGTGGTTGATATCCGGTGTGTGACACCATATCTTTTCATCATGGCTTCCATCATTTTTTTGATAAAATGAGTGCCCATATCACTCACCAAAGCTCTCGGTACACCATATCTTGCAAAAATGTTTGAATTCAAGAAGTCAATCACAATTTTGGAATCATCATGCCTTGTAGCCTTTGCTTCAACCCACTTTGAGACGTAATCAACCGCCAAGAGTATATAAGTGTATTCGAAAGAGACGGGGAAAGGGCCCATGAAATCGATTCCCCATACATCAAAGATCTCGCAAATGAGGATAGGGCTTTGAATCATTTCATGCCTCGTGGATACGGTTCCCGTTCTTTGACATCTATCACAACTTTTGCAAAATAGATAGGTATCTCTTGACATTGTTGGCCAATAGAGTCCACATTCTAAGACCTTTCACATGGTTTTGTTTTGACCAAAATGTCCTCCGCATGCATACTCATGACAAAACTTCAAGATTGATTCGACCTCATTTTGATGAACACACCGCCGTATTAGTTGATCCGGATAATGTTTCCAAAGATAAGGGTCGTCCCACACGTAGTATTTGGAATCACTCTTCAACTTGGCCTTTTGGTACTTGGTAAATGCGTGAGGAATTTCTTTAGTAACCAAGTAGTTCACAATATCCGCATACCATGGGATGGTGTTTGAAATGTAGAAGAGGTGCTCATCCGGGAATTCATCAAGGATAAAAGATGAGGAGTCACCAATATTCAACCGACTTAAGTGGTCCGCAACTAGATTTTCGGCACCACTTTTGTCCTTTATCTCAAGATCGAATTCTTGTAAAAGAAGAATCCACCGAATCAACCGTGGCTTGGAATCTTTCTTGGTCATGAGATACTTCAATGCGGCATGGTCGGAGTATACAATCACTTTTGTTCCGAGAAGGTATTGCCGGAATTTATCCAAGGCGAATACAATGGCTAGAAGTTCCTTCTCGGTGGTGGAATAATTGGCTTGAGCATTATCCAAGGTTTTGGAGGCATAGTAGATGACATGTGATGCTTTGCCCTCCTTTTGACCTAAGACCGCTCCAATTGCAAAATTGCTTGCATCGCACATTATTTCAAATGGAAGCTCCCAATTTGGAGGTTGGATTATTGGAGCGGAGGCGAGTAAGTCTTTGAGTTTGTCAAAGGCTTCTTGACATGCAACATTGAAGTCAAAATCAACATCTTTTTGGAGAAGGAGACACATCGGTCGCGTAATCTTCGAGAAATCTTTGATAAATCTTCTATAGAATCCCGCATGGCCCAAGAAAGATCTCACCTCTCTAACACATGTTGGGTAAGGAAGGGTTTGGATGACATCAATTTTGGCTTTATCAACTTTAATTCCCTTTTTGGAGACGACGTGTCCCAAGATGATGCCTTGATTGACCATAAAGTGACACTTCTCAAAGTTTAACACCAACTTCTTCTCAATGCATCTTTTCAAAATCTTCTCAAGATTATCCAAGCATTCATCAAACGAATTGCCATACACTGTGAAGTCGTCCATGAACACTTCAATTATATTTTCTACATACTCTGAAAA
This sequence comes from Lactuca virosa, assembly GCF_052849685.1. Lineage (NCBI taxonomy): Eukaryota > Viridiplantae > Streptophyta > Magnoliopsida > Asterales > Asteraceae > Lactuca > Lactuca virosa. Next base: position 263,573,898 of record NC_136431.1, read on the forward strand.
GATGCTCACCATGCATCTTTGGAATGTGGCGGGGGCATTGCATAATCCAAAGGACATCCGCTTGTAGGCAAACGTGCCAAAAGGGCATGTGAAGGTTGTCTTGTCTTGATCTTCGGGGGCAACGGGTATTTGATGAAAACCCGAGTATCCATCGAGACAACAATAATGTGACTTGCCCGCCAATCTCTCGAGCATTTGGTCGATGAAAGGAAGAGGAAAGTGACCTTTTTGCGTGCTTGAATTCAACTTTCGATAATCAATGCATACCCTCCATCCATTTTAAACTCGAGTGGGTACCATTATTCCTTTGTTATTCTCAACAACCGTGATTCCCGTTTTCTTGGGAACCACTTGAACCGGACTAACCCACTTGGAGTCGGAAATCGGGTAAATCATATCCGCATCAAGGAGTTTGATTATCTCTTTCTTGACAACTTCCATCATGGGAGGATTTAATAGTCTTTGAGCTTCCCTCCTAGGCTTACAATCATCTTCCATGAGTATCTTGTGAGTGCAAACATTAGGGCTTATTCCCTTAATGTCCGCTATTGTCCACCCCATGGCCTCTTTATGATCTTTCAAGACTTCAATCAATTGGTTTTCTTCAAAGTCTTTCAATTGAGAAGAGATGATCACCGGTAGAGTTTCATCTTGGCCTAGATAAGCATATTTCAAATGGCTAGGTAAGATTTTCAATTCAAGTGTGGGTGGGTGGATTATGGAAGGTGGCATCTTGTTTGGGGAATGAGATAAGGCAACTTGAAAAACATCCTTTTTTGTTGAGTTGTTAACTTCTAAAGTCTTCACAATCTCTTCAACTTCGGAGTCCAATGTATACATATCCAATGTTTTCTTCAAACTTTCAACATCAAAACTCATGTTAAGCACCATCTTCAAAAGATCCCCATGTGATAACTCGAATAATTCTTGGGTGATTGGCTCAATCACATCAACCCGATATAATGGAGAAATGTTGCTAGGGTATCTCATGGCTTCAAAGATGTTGAAGTGAATGATCTCTCCATCAAATTCCATTGTGATTTTCCCATTATGGACATCAATAATTGTGTGAGCGGTATTCATGAAAGGTCTTCCAAGAAGGATCATAGATGACTTGGAAGGGGTCTTCTCTTCAAGGTCAATGACATAGAAGTCCGCGGGAAATAGTAGTTGATTAACTTGCACTCGTACATCCTCCAACACGCCTCTTGGAAATACACTTGACTTGTCCGCTAATTGAATGATGACTCCGGTTTCTTCCAAAGGTCCAACATTGAGAGATTGAAAAACCGAGTATGGCATTACATTGATTGAGGCTCCAAGATCTAACATGACACTTTCAACATGTAAGTCACCAATGGTACAAGGAATAGCAAACATGCCCGGATCCTTGCATTTGGGTGGAAGCTTCTTTTGGATAACCGCGGACACATTTGCATTGACTTGAATCTTTTCAATCGCCTTAAACTTCCTCTTATTAGTGCACAAATCCTTAAGAAATTTGGCATAGCGCGGAATTTGCTTTATGACATTCAATAGTGAAATATTGATTTGAACTTTGCGGAAAGTCTCAAGAAATTCCTTCTCTTCCTCTTGATTCTTTGAGGGACCCAACCGGGATGGGAAAGGTGGTGGTATGACCAATGGCTTAATGTTCTTGTTGGAAGAGTCGGGTTGATCAATGTTGGGAACAACCGGTTCCTTTGAAGTAGCTTCAACCTTCGGAGGATCAACAATAATAACCTCATCTTCTTCTTCTCTTGAAACTCTTTTAGGGTTGCTTTCTCCAAGTGTTTTCCCACTTCTAAAAGTTATTGCACTCACATTGGGATTCTTCTCGGTTTGAGATGGAAGTTTACCCCTTTGTTCCATCTTGTTGAGAGCGGTGGCCAAGTCTCCAATTTGTGCTTGAATGAAGGAGAAAGTGTTCTTGGTCTCTTGTTGAAATTGGGTTTGGCTTTGAGCAAGAGAAGTGACAAGTTCTTGAAGGCTCATTTGGTGGGTACCACTTGGTTGGCCTTGTTGATGAGGTGGTTGGTAATTTGGAGGGTTATAAGAAGTTTGTGGATATGGAGGTTTTTGGGAAGGATATGGCGGATGTTGGGGTCTCATCAAAATGTTTGGTGGATTTTGCTTTGGTGGGTATGGATTGTTTGGGTTATTCCTCCAATTTGGGTTGAAGTTGTTTTGAAATCCCGTGGGTCTTGGTTGACCTTGATATCCTCCCATTGCATTCACATCTTCCGGTTCACTTCCAAGTGTGGGACACTTATCCGTGTAATGCCCCGTCATGGCACAAATACCGCATACCATCAATTGTTGACCACTTCCCACCACCATTTGACTTAGCACATTAGTCAAATCCAAGAGCTTTGATTCCAAGTGTTGAGTGTTGCTAACTTCACCAACCACTTGTGAAGAATTTCTCTTCATTTCATTTCGAGTCCCAAAGTTCCTTTGATTTTGAGAAATGGTTCCAAAAAGTGATCTTATCTCTTGAGGGGTTTTGTTGAAGATGTCACCACCACTTGAAGCATCAATCATCCTTCGATCTTTTTCATTCATACCCTCATAAAATTGTTGAAGAAGTAATTGTTCGGGAATGTTGTGTTGAGGACAACTTGTACACAAGTTGTTGAATCGGTCCCAAAAATCATGAAGAGTCTCATTCTCTCCTTGACGAATCCCCAAAATATCACTTCTTTGGCTTGATATCCGGGAGGTGGGATAAAACTTGCTATTGAAGGCTTTGAGTAACTCTTCCCATGTGTGAATAGATCCCGGTGGTAAGTTGAATAACCACTCTCTAGCTTTATCTTCCAAGGTGAGCGGGAAGACGGTTAGCTTGAAATCATCCAATGTCACATTTTCGGGCAACATGCTAACACATATCATATGAAACGACTTCAAATGCCTTTGAGGATCTTCTCTATCCAAACCATGGAACTTGGTGAGTTGATGTATGAAACTTGACTTCAATTCAATCCCTCGGCGGTTTGCGGGATAAACAATACCAAGAGGTGTGTGAGTAACATCCGTCTCCATCATTTGTCGAAGTGTCAACTCTTGAGGGGGGTTGGGTGGATTGGGGTTATTGGGATAATGTTGCAAGTAATTGGGTGGTTGTTGGTAAGGTGGGTATGTGTATTGGTTGTGATTGTACATTGGTGGTGGATAAGGTTGGTAGCTAGGGTATTGGTTGTAGGGAGGTTGTTGTTGGGGGTACATTGGTTTTTGGTACATTGGAGGGTGTTGGTAATTAGGTTGATTTGGGTACATTCATACCTGGTCCTCAGTTTGAGTTCAGACACACCCGAGAGTGTGCCCGAATCCCTCAAACCAAGGCTCTAATACCAACTTATAACATCCCAAAATTCATGATCAAAAAATTCATTTTTAATTATTAAATAAAACCATCGTTATCAAGACATAGGTCAAAGTATCCAAAACATCGCAATCAAAGTATCCATATCAAAACATTTGTCAAAATATATCATAGTAAACATCCCAAGCTAAACATCATGGTGTGTGCAATGCAGTCATCCTGAGCCCTTCCCCTTTGCTACTGGAAGTACCTGAAACCAAAACTAAAAATTGTAAGCACAAAGCTTAGTGAGTCTCCCTAAAATACCACATACCATAAGCATAATCACATAATCACATATAAACATTTTGTGGGCCCCGCCCGGCATCGGACAGAGTCCGACATCAGGCAAAGCTCAGTATACATATAAACATATCGACAAATACACATAAATAATCACATAACGTAAACATATAAACATTCCTCGGGCCCCGCCCGACATCGGACCGAAATCCGGAAGCATACAAACATTCCTCGGGCATTGCCCGACATCGGACCGTAATTCGGAAACGTACAATACTAACACATGCAAGAATCACAAAGACATCAAGCATAAAAACATTCCTCGGGCATTGCCCAACATCAGATCGAAATCCGGAAAACATATAAACTTACATCAGGCACTGCCCAACATCGGACCTTAGTCCAGAACATACTAACATACATATACGGGCCGACATTGGTGCATTCAACCCGTTCATACAGGAAGAAAACTCACCTCCAATGTCGAATGATAGCTGAAACGTCTCTGTCCCGGAATTAGCTCTATACACTCCCTGAATCAAAGCAACCCCCTTAGATACCATTTATACTCATAACCCCTTAAGGGTCAACCATGGTCAAAGTCAAGGTCAAGGTCAAGTCGAAGTCAAAGTCAATGCTCCAAGTTGACCCAACTCGTTGAGTTTGTCCTTCAACTCGTCGAGTTCCCACGAATCATAGAATTGTGAAATCACGATCCAACTCATCGAGTTTTCCTCCAACTCGCCAAGTTCTTCCCTTTAACAAAATCGGGACATTTCAACCCAACTCATCGAGTTCCTCTATGAACTCGCAAGTTCTTCAGTCAGTCGGCCCTTCTTAATGCATTAGGTCACCATTCTTCAAACCAGGGCCCTATCTTCTGGATCTAAGCTGGAAATACGTCAAGAAGGGTAAAGTTTCCAACTTTACCCGTTAAGAACCTCTCCCCAAGGCAAAAACTCAAACCCTAACCCAAAATGATTTAGATCCGAAAACAAAAGCCAACAAAACTTCGAGATGGACCATGAGGTCATAGATCTGGACTCTAGGGACTAAATGATCACGTAAAGCCTTAAACTTTACCTACATACATGGCCATAAAAGCTTCAAAAGATCAAAATGATGGTCTAAAGGTTACATGGGACTTCCATGGCCATAAAGTTTGCACCTTTATGCCATGAAGTCTCCTCAAGACCCTAGATCTGAAGGGTTTGCCAAAATGGGACGTCCAAATCCCAACCATCAACATACTTGGACCAAAACATGAATCAAACATACTAAGACTAGATCTAAGCATATCATGGACAAGGTTGAAGCTTTATACCTCAGACGAATCAGAAATGAAGCCCAACTTCTGGATCTACAACTCCTTCTTGTGTCCTCAAGCTTTTCCTTCTTCCAATGGCTTCAATGCACATACTAAAACACTTAGAATAGCTCACAATAGCATTAGGGTTTTGAGATTTAGGGTTTGGGACGTGGAGGCTGTAAATGAGGCCAACATGAAATGTTTAAGGTGCTTAAATAGGGTGCAAACCCCATAAATTAGGGTTTCATCCCATGTCAGCCTACTCGTCGAGTTGAGGCCTCCCAACTCGTCGAGTAGGTTTCTTAAAATATGCGACCCTTATGATCTCTACTCGACGAGTTTGGGGCTTCCAACTCGTCGAGTTGCTCTTATAAATTGAATAATTAATAAATTAAATACTTACCAGGAACCAGACGTTACAATTTGCATTTCTTTTTTCATTCTATTTTCTTTACATTTCAATAAAAATTATGTTTGTACATTTAGATCCAAACAAAAAAAAGGTAATGCAGTTGTTTCTTGATTTTAGATCTTGATATATTTTGTTGTATACTGTTGAACACCATTTCAATTATTTCTCATAATTTTTGTAAGTATCTTAATAAATTTTGAAAAGATAGGACACTATAGCGTCTTTAATTCTTTTTAGATGACCAAAATCACCACCAATACAAAGAAAAATGCATTATTTACATTCTTCTAGCATACAAAATCTTTTTATGTGGATCATACTTTGTAGATCATGAGACACTTTAAAAAAATGAAACTATAGTCGTCTAATCAATCCATAAACTTTTTTATGGCTTTAGAAGGGCATAATGTGGGTGCCCACTTAGTGTTTTGGTCATTGCTACTTAGTATAAAAGATTTCATAAACACTTTGAGGTGATGTGACTTCCTTCACATCGATTGGTCAATGTATTTTGTCTAAATAATCTCTAAACATTTTTTGTTGTTTTAATCTCAATCACATATCAAAAAATCTCAACAAGATTTATGATAATTTTAGAATTAGGTCTAATTAACAAACAAACTAATGAATAATTATTCTCGATCACATATAAAAAAATATCAACAATATTTACTGGTGGGATGTCAAGTCCACCAAGCAAATTACACCCTTTGTTTGCAAATAAAACGTAATATAATGGTAAAAAGGGGTATCGATCCTCGGGGAAATGGTTGTATTCAATCACCAATGCAATCTAAAAGAACTATTGTAAATAAACTAACTAACTACAATTAAACTAAAAGGGGGGGTGTTATGATTGCTTGAAAACTAAAAGACTTGAATAACTAAAAACTTGCAATTAAGCAAGATAGTGAGATGCTCAAATGTTGGGAACAGTTGGTTAACCAAGGCAATTCAACACAATGAACATTTGTGTGTTTATCATTAGGATTCAACATGAAGCTTATCATTCATCCCAAATTGGTTATAGCAATCATGAAGCATGATATGCCAAGATTCCTCTTAGATAGTATGGAGGTTGGGGAAGCCCACAACACACCTTCTTAATCAAGATCAAGGGTTTAATTGAAGCAATTGAACCCAAGAAGTTAATTAGCCTTAATAAAGAAGGAATCCCCAATTCCTAGAGGATGTCAATGCTTACACATCCATAAAGGAGCTATGATTCATAAACTAGAGATGATTTTTACCATCATAAAGCCCTTGTTCTAAGTTAATTCAATGATTCAATGCAAGACCAAAGAAATAAACTAACAATAGCTCATTCAAGTGCCAAGCTCATGATCAAAGCATTAAACAAGCATAAGAAATATGATCTAGAACCATAAACATAAGATAATTGATAATCTAGCATGAATCCTTCAAAAACCCACAAACATTCAAAGGTTTAACCAAAGTTAACCAATATAAAGAGTTTAGCCACTCATGGCAATAGAACAACAATCACAAAAGTCTAATTGCATAAAGAAACTACCAAATAACTTGGAAAGATGAAGAGAAAATGAGTATTGAGCTTCAAAATCGCCTCTTCCAGGTCTCCAATGGTGTCAAATCGAAGTTATGGCTGCTAGATCTGATCCCCCAAGGTTATGGTGTGCCAAATGACCAAAATGCCCAAACTGGACAGTTGCGCGGGTACCCGCGCGACGAAAATTCCACCCGCGCAAATGTTGCTGTAATGCTATTGGTCCTTCATTCCTCCACTCCACCCTTCCACTACCAAAGATTCCTTTGGTCCCCTCCATATCCATGTGATTTAAACCAACTAATCATCATTTAGCTACAAAAGTGGATACTCCAAGCCCAAAAATAGAAGTTTATGACCCATCTTCACAAGTCCAAAATATCCAAGTCTTCAATTCTTTAAGGCCCAAGTCTTCTTTTATGGATCCGCCAAGCCCAATAGCGCCCCGAGAGCCCACAAGTTCGTCTTCACTCTAATCCACAATCGCGAAAAGCTCCAAAACCCTGCAAAATTCCTCATGCAAAATAAAAAGCACCCGGTACGATCCATACTAAAGAAAATAAATAAAATACAATGCAATAATGATAAAAAGATTTAAAAATCTAAAATAAACTAATAAAAATAAGGAAATAAAATAAGCTATCATTTACTTGTGAAAAAACTCCAAATTAAACAAACTAGTTGTTATCCGATCAAATAAAATTAGAGTCAGATGAGGTGAAATTGATTGAAGCGAAAGTGATACTTTTTTGAATCCAGCACAAATTTTGTTTTCTCAAATCAAAGAAGTATGAAGTGAGAAAACCCACAAGAAGAAAGCCTTTATTCTCTACGGTCGGAGCATATGAGCTTCATGGAACACCTGATGATGACGAGTAATAGAAGTTGTAATATGAGCAGAAATTGTTGTACTTTTAGTCTGGTTGCACATATTTCCCTCTCTCTTTAATGGGTATTTGCTGAACCTGAGCTTTCTCTAGTGGAATTCATATTGTTTTCTACTTAAAGGGATGAGGTCGTCAAGAAAACCCACAATTAGATGAGATTTGGTAGGATGAACAAATAATGTTTGTCTGGGGATGCTCTTTAAAAAAAAATGTTTGTCTGGGGATGAAAATATAACGATTTGAGTGAAATCTGGAAAATAAAAAGAACGAAAAAAAATCATAATAATCACAAAACACCTTTCTGGTTGAGGAATTAATAAAAAAAAGTTATGAGGTTTGTGATGAGGTCGAGTTCGGGAAACGTGGTTTTGAAGTTGTTACATGCCTAGGTGGTGAGCTTTCGAGTGTTAAGATGGTTGCAACAACAGATTCTAGCTTGCTTTCGAAGGAAGTAGAAAGATTAGCGATGAGGTTAACCAAGGTTGGTGAAATGGTGGGTTTAAACGAACATACTGGATCAAATGAAAGATTCTCTATGAACATGTTCTAGAAGAAAGTGAATGGTGTTTGGGGTAAGAATGATGATCAAGAGCGGCTATTGATTTCAATGGTGAAAGAAACAACTGAATACTTATGGAAGAAGACGAAGGATACGAAAGAAGTCACATCATCTAAAAAAGGGCTTATGTGATTTACGAAACCTATTATATTAGGTAACGGGAGCAAGAAAGGAGGTGGACATTCACTTTATGCCTCTATATAGATACAAAAAAAGTTTAGGGTTTAGGGACTGATTAGACCAATTCCGAAAACATTGTGGGGCTATAATATCATACCCCCCTTTAAAAAACAGTATTTATATGTAATAAGAAAAAAATGACGGGATCAATGTAAATGCATTTGAAGATATGACACATGATGTTCTGACAAGACAAGAAAAAAAACATAGTTTACAAAGAAACGTCCGTTCAAACGTCCTAAACAATTGTTGCGGTCTTTATTTACTCTTTATGTATATACTTATTTTATAGATTCTCTATTTATGTAAACATAAATTCTTATATTTTTAAATATTTACCCAATATTATTTTAGCTACCTAATGTTATTTCAACACAATATGTGTACATAATTATAGTTTTATAATAATACTGTAATAAAATAAAAATACAATAAAAAAAGGGCATTTTTATATCTTGATAGAGGATAATATAATTTTTTTTTCTAGGGTTTTGGCAAATAAATGAAGGCAGCAAAACAACTTTGACGAGCCGTTAGCACCAGTTAGTAAAATGGCGGAAGATGAGCCGCGGCTACTGTGCGAGGCGGCGACGAACGGAGATACTCAGAAAGTGCAAACCCTAATCGCTTCCGGAGCTGACGTTTCCTACTTTGACCATGACGGTTTCACACCTCTTATGCTCGCTGCCAAACACGGACACGCCGATGTGGTTAAAACCCTGCTAGACGCAGGTGCTCCATGGAACGCCCTCTCTCCTACCAATCTCTCCGCCGGAGACTTCGCCATGGATTCCGGTCACCAAGATGCCTTTGACATACTGCTTAATACGGGTACTTCGTCATATTATCGTCTTCACATCAACACTTCTCTGTTTATAACTAATTTTTGTTAATTTTTCATCCTTATATCAAATTCAGCGCTCATTTTTTAACAGAACTTGATCATAATAGAGGTGCTTTCATTGCTCATTGTATGTACAGGGATACAAGCTGAATTGATACTTGGTACAATTGCAAGAAAAGAAAACAAAATTGGTGATTTGGATGGAGACTACTTAGAGGACAGAGTTAGTTTCAGTGAAGATAAGCTCATGGATGCCAATAGCAAAGCTGTAATGATGGCTTGGGAGAAACCATTAATGGAAGCTCACGCAAAAGCCATCTGCTCAAGAGGTGGTCACATTCTAAACATAGGATTCGGAATGGGACTTGTGGATACAGCTATACAACAGTATTCACCTGCTACACACACCATTGTTGAAGCTCATCCTGAAGTTTATGAACGGATGCGTCTTTCTGGTTGGACTGAAAAGGAAAATGTGAAAGTAGTATTTGGGAAATGGCAGGATGTTGTTCATCAACTTGATTCTTATGATGGTATCTTCTTTGATACATATGGGGAATACTATGAAGATCTAAGAGAATTCCATCAGCATCTTCCTGCTTTATTGAAGCCTGGAGGGATTTACTCATTCTTCAATGGACTTTGTGGAGGTAATGCTTTCTTTCATGTTGTTTATTGTCAGTTAGTATCATTAGAACTTGAGAGTTTGGGTTATTCAACACAACTTATACCCTTACCTGTTAAAGATTGTTTGGGAGAAGAAGTATGGGAGGGTGTGAAACATAAATATTGGCAGTTGGATACTTATTACCTTCCTGTTTGCGAATCTTTGGAAGAATCTGAATGATATTTATGTACTTCTGGAGTTGTTTTTGTTGAATTAGTATCAATTTTGAGTTGTTGTAGTTTTCATGTTTTTGCTAGCTACATCTTTTCTTTTTAGCAAAGAAACATTGAGATTAATTGTTTAGTATATTTATTCACATTGAAAGCAAGCGAAAGAATGTATCACTTTTTGGTTCATGTTGTTGTAGCAGTGTCTTTTGACACAAGTTTGAAGGAGACATGGAAAACAATTTATTGGTCTAAAGATCCTAAAAGTTGTAAATAAAAGTACATAATTCTATAGAATTAGATAACTTGCAAACCAAGTAAACAATGGTCATCAAATTTATGTTCTTCAACGATTGAAATGAAAGCTCTATAAATATATAATACCTTGCAAACATTTTGGATCATCAAAAACAAGATACATAATATACACACTAGTTTGGAACTCCAAAAGAGCTTAATCCGTAATAAAATCTCATGGATTGTGGATGATTTTAAATATCCATCTCTTCCAAAACAATCAATCTATCTTTTGCTTCTAAAAGCATTAGTGAATAATCATAATCAGCTCTATTAATCATAATCAGCTCGAGCCAATAGAGCTTTCAATTTTACATGCCATAAAGAAAGTCTTGTATCACGATCTAGCAACAAAATGTCTTACTTTATTGAAGCCATGAGAAAGTAATCAATTAAAACCAAGGTTCTAAATAACCCGAGGCGTAGCTTGGCGGCAAGGTCAAAGTTAAGCCATGACAAGCTTTGGCGAGCCATGACGTTTTTCAAGGCGTGACTATTTTATATATATTAAAAGAGATAAATCATATAATTATTGAATTTTATCAAGTATATCAAGTTTTTAGAAGTGTTATATTAGTATTTAATATAAAAAGTTAACAAAAACTCAATTATTTTAGGCCCGATATAAAACACCAAAAAAAAAAAACAAAAAAACCCGCGCCTTGAAAAAAACTCGCGCCATAACGCGATAAGACGCGCCTTGACACGTTATTTGGGCGTCACGCTTAACAAACCCGCCTTGGACGTTTTCGTAACGGCTACACCACGCCTCACGCCATGACGCGCTTTTTAGAACCATGATTAAAACCTTATTACAAATCAGGTTAAAGGAAGGAAAATCGATAATGGCCTTGCATGTTTAGGGAATAAAATAAGTTGAGACTTTAGAAAGTCTATGGATAAAATCAATGAGGGAGAGGGAGAGAGTATTTGTTTTATAAAAGACAACTTCAATATCACTTGTAAAGATAAGATAAACACAAAAAACAAAATAATAATACCAAGAACACAAAAGATAGGTGAAAACAATTTTTGGGGAAAAAACAAGAAGACATTACTTGGTGTATTAATGAAATTGACAAACAAGAAGAATGTTACATTGTTTTAGGGATGAGTTTTGGAACCGGACCGAACCGGTTTGGAACTAGAATTGGATTTGGATTTAAGAGTTTACTAGGGATGAGCAGTTTGTCCCAAATCCCGATCCCGTACCGGTACCGTACCGGAACCGGTACCGAACCGTACCGAATTTAAAAATACGAGACGGTACTTGGTACTCCAAATACATAAAATTCGGGAATCGGTACCGCCGGTACCGGTACCATTCCCGGTACCGGTACCGGTGATGTTAATTCGGTTCGGTACTCGGGATTAACTTTCGATCAAATTCGGTATTCGGGAATTCGGGAACGGGACGGGTCGGTACCGGTTCCATCCCACGCTCATCCCTAGAGTTTACAAGAATCAGGAACCTTACCGTCGGTGCTGGTTCCGATCCTGGTCCTGGTACCAGTTTTACGATTATTTTTCAAATTAGAACTGATTTTTGTGATTTTTCATAATGGAACCAGATTTGGAACCATGAATAACAATGCACTCTAAAAAAAAACCAAAAATAGCAATGCACTTTCAACCACCACAAATTGAAAAACTAATTTAATACAATTCAAATAACAAAGTTTAAACCATAAAATCAAATAATTTTGACTTCATATAGTGAGTTATGCACATTTTAAAAAACATGACAAAATTCCAAAAAAAAGAAAAAAGAAAAAAAGAAAATACGTAACATTGATATACTATATTCGGGGGATTGTAGCTAATTCAATATTGAACCAAAATATGTGTTTTTTTTTCTGAACAGTTGAAAGGATTTTATTAGTCACACTAGCAAGTAGCTAGCGAGCAAAGAACAAAACAAATTACAATTGAATAAACAAAAATTTTGAATCCAAGATACCTCGTTAATGTTGATTTTTCTATTCCTATTAACAACCCAAAATAAGATTAATCCATAATACTCTACAATCGTGTCTACTTTCTGTTAAACACCTTGGAATTTCTAAAGCACCACAACACCTAAAATGTACTCATGCAAATAGCTTCAATAACATCATTCTTTAAAGCCGACAAATAAAGAGAGTCAAGCCATTCCCAAATGCCTAGACCTATGGAGGCTGAAGTAAATCCAACAATTTTAGGACTGCATTCCATGTTTATACAATCTAAAATAAAGTACAAATATCAAATTACATGCTAGAAAAAAGTCAAGTAATTCTGACTTCACATGTAGTTAGATTTAGTAGCTAACCAAAATATGTGTTTGTACAGTCCAAAATGAAATACAAACACCAAATTACACGCTGAGAAAAAAAATCAAGTAATTTAGACTTCGAGTTATACACATTTTACATAACGGACATTTACTCAATGTCTTTGAACGTGTGATCTTCGTTTCGATATATTTACATTCCCTAGTTAATTTCACATAAAATACTATGAGACATGCTTTAAAAGTATAATTATACCACTAATCATGTTTATACTTTATATCAACTAAACTGGTTATATCTATAACGTTAACATTTTGTTTTGTTTGTTAATACAAGCATGTAAGTTATTACTGTAGTTTGCATTTTTTAGATCAAAATATAAAAGGGCTATTTTAAAGACAAATAATGATTATATTTATATTTAAAATACGCAATCCAAGTAGGAAAAAAAAACAAAAATAAAGACAACTGCTGAAAGCAAATGAAATTACAAAGTTATTGGTGATTTGGTTCCTAGAGTTCCCCATGGTGACTAACGCACTATAGACATGTACTAAAAGATGCGCATAAATAATATCCAATTGAAACACACTTTGAAACAAAAGGCTACATAGTAATATCCCTACGTAAACAAAAAGATATTGTTTTGGTGGGTAATATAAACATTCTATTTTTTATACCCATGAACTCATTGATAGAAAATAAGGAGAATATATTCTTAAACATTAAAATAATATATTTATCCAATTTAATTTTTAATATCATATTAATCATATATAAATTTTCAAAATATCATATTAATCTAAATTAACTTTTTAATATTTTATAATCATTTTAAATTTGGAATTTTATAACATGTATTCTAAGAACACATTAATACATATATAAGAAATATTAACTATTAAAAATATTAACATAATTAAATATGAAATGCATTAATTATATGGAATATTCTATTTCATTTGGTTTGGAAATAATCTAAAAGTTTTTTGGTTTGATTCTTACCCTTGTATATTATTCGATAAATTATAGAAAAATATAAATAGACAAATTTAAAAGTTTCAATCAATCCCACTTAGGATATACTTCGCTCTTTGGTTTCTCAACCAACATCCAAATTAAAAATTCCCCATGTTCACTCTTTTCCTCTTACTATAAATACAAACGATCTCCTCATTCCCATCATCACCCATAAGTCTCAAACAAATATGGAGATGATACAACAATTTTTCATGGCTGCTTTTGTTGCTTTCGTGTTCTCCATCCTAGTCGATAAGCTTGCTTCTATTACCATCAATAATGGACATGAACGAAAGTCCAATAGGCCCAATGTTCGTAGTACTAAAAGCAAAAGCAAAACCAAGAAAAAGGTTAGATTTGCAGTTCATAACCAGATTGCCATTGTTATTAACAATAAACTCGTTAGATTAGGGACCTTCAATGTCCCAAAGAACAAACAAACTTGGGATACAACGAGTTATGATAATTTGAATGAGGCATATCTTGGTGCACATTGGATCGGAGAAGAGTCAATGATCTACAAGGAAGGTGGATTGCTTATGGAACCTCAAGAACTAGGATTTGGTGGGGATCACGATTGATGATCAAAGAAAAGTGGATAAGGATGAAGTTATTCCGATTGAGTTTGCTCCAATAAAGTTGAGTGACTAAAAACACGACTATGATAGATTTGAAGATATATTTTGCTTGATAATGCTGTCACAAAAAAACAAAGGAGAAAGCTTATTTGGTTAAGAAGAAGATGTCACTAACAATGGGGACAAAGTAGCTAGAGAGAATTGATTCAGACATTTAGTCTTTTGTGGATACAAATTAGGTTCCTCTTAGGATAACCTTGATTTAGGAGTTAATCTCGCGTTTCATAAACTTTGTTGGTGCAAATGAAGGTTTTGTTTACTTTTTATATGTAATTAATTTGATAAACTTGATTTGATGATTGCCAAATTGATCATTTTTGTAGAGACAGAGTTTGTTTTTGTGCATTTTGTAATTTACAGATAAGTTCATTTGAAATAATTGAATAGTTTACAATATTACAATATACGTTTAAGATTTGATCTTGAGAAGCATATCGAAAATATGATACGTGAAGAGAGTTCCTACATGGAAGACGTGAGACTCCAGAATCACTTGTGTGTAATGACAAAACTAGATAAGTTCAAGTGATTTCGAGCTCTTGCAATTAGTTAAATTGCAAAAACAATTTAATTGGGAAAAACATGTTTTAGGAAAAATAATTGTAAAGAAGAAAAAGATACAAAAAGTGAAAAATGTTGGTCACCTAACACTTCGAGAGAAAGTTGGGCATTAGGGGCGACTCTATAGTGGTGACACGATTATATGAGCGACATTTTGAAGTTTGATGGGTGACATGTTGTCGCCGTTATTGTCCTAAAATCTTGCAATGAACGAACATGCACAAGTTTGTTAATGTTCACCTTTTAAGTTTAACTAAACAAACGAATAGACACGAACAAATAAATAAATTTCTTGTTTATGTTCGTTCGTTTATATTAATTTATGTACTAAATGAACGAACATATTTAAACATAAATGAATGTTGAAAAACATATATAAATATAAATGAACATAAATATTCATATTAAGAACTATCGTCAACGCTTATAATATGTTGATTGTACTTAGCAGTACCAATTTTGATAATTTTACAAAATCTAGAAAGAGTAAATTACATGATTCGTCCCTCGTACAAGTACTAAATTGCACGTTGAGTCACTATTATCAAAAATTAATTCAGAAAGTCTCTCGTTTGTTTAAATTTTGCCTGCTTCATCCCTAATGTCGTTGGCCAAACATAAAAATATGATTTTGCCCTTATCTTTATCATTTTGATTTATTTTTATTTTTTAGTTATAATTAATTAATTAATTAATTAATTATTTATTTCTTTATTTAAAGTAATGGACCCCAAATCATATACATCTCTCTCTCTCTCTCTCTCTCTCTCAAACACCAATCAATTAGAAGCCGAAGTTGTCCTCTTAGTCGCCGGAGATGGTGAATCTCGTTTTTTCGACTTAATGAGAAAAGAAGATCGGTAAGGAAGGAGCACCATGGATCTCATTTTTATGGCTTAGGGGTTGCAATTTCGGACATTAGATACATCGAAGGAAGAGATGCATCTAGAGACCTCCACACTCCGGCCAGCCACTAACCACTATCTCCGACCACCTACCAACACCTGCAACCACCTACTAGCGTTCGTGTTCACTGATACTCTCACTCTCACCCCTCATCAATCGAAAATCTAAAAATATAGAAAAATCCAAAAAAAAAACCCAAAATATTTCAAGAATATGTAATTCGCTGTAAATCAATGACCAAACACTAATCAACATGGTTGTATAGTTGAAACTCTAGAAGTCAGAACCACAAGACCACCATCAGTGAAGAGAGAGAAAGAGAGAGATAAGGTGGCGGTCATCTGATGTAAATCGAATATGCTGAAACTCATAAATCGAATCACCCACTGAGATAAATTTACTCAAGAGGGTGAGGTGCATCATCGCCAGCGGGGTTAGGGCTTGGATTTCTGAACATAAAAAGAAACGTGAATCAGGCGTTCTTCAACCTATTTCTGGTGATTGTTCCGGCTTTTCCAGTGATGATTCTAATCTTCCATTTTTCTATTCTTCAGAGAGAGAGAGAGAGAGAGAGAGAGATGAGGAGGAGGAGGAGGAGGAGGGGGAGAGAGAGAGAGAGAGATTTTATTTTTTTAAATCTGAAAATTAAAAAAACAAATAAGAAAAAATAGAAAATCATATTAATAGAGGCAAATCCGTTATTTTGAAAAAATTAAAACAGATCAGACCAACACAAACAACAAAATGAAAACTTTGGACATATGATACTAGTCCCAACTTTTTATGATCAAAATCGCAATTTTAAGCAAATCACAGTACCTTTTGTGCAATTTAGTCACCTAAAAATCATCTCTTATAGCTGCCATTTACCAAAGCCCCAAAATTCTACTTTTTCCTCGCAACAACAACCATTTCTCCCTCCTCCCTCTCCGTCGTTGGCCGGCGCTGCTTCATCTTGCGCCGCCTTTGCGTCCTCTACGTCGCCGAAATCTGCTCATCGCCGGAGAGGGAGAGAGAGAGAGAGAGAGAGGATGGATTAAAGGGGGTGGACGGGATTAGGGTAGACTTTAGAGGAAAAGGGTTTATGGTGGTGGGCCCCACGTTTTTGTTTTCTATTAAATTTTTAATAATAAACAAATAAAAAATATATATAAAAAGGATGGAAAAAGGTAAAATAGTCATTTTATGTCAGTCAAGGACCATCCGAGTGAAAAAAAAACATTACAGGGATGGTTCACGTTATTTTTTAAAAATAGGGATTTAACGTGCAATTTGACACTTGTGTCAGGGCCGAATCATATAATTTATTCATCTAAAATTTATAAAAATTAAACCATTCTTAGAAGCTCCATTTTCACTTTTACTGGTTCGTATGATATTATTATACATATAATATAATATAATAATCATACATAAACGAATGTAAACAAAAAAACATAATAGTAGTACGATAATTACCTTTTAGACTATATTTGTTATACTCATTCTACAACCAAAAAAACACAATACTAGTACCACCAAACTTGATTATTTTAGTGCCAATAATCGATGATCAACTAGAGATATTACAACACGACCCGAAGGTCAACAAGTACGTAATGACCATTGAATAGAAACACTACATCAAAATGCGAGTTTTAAGTACTCGGAGTCATCCATATGAAGGGAAAGCGAAGGACGGTGTTACCCATTGCAACAAAAAGGGGTTTGGTGTTAAACGCTAGGGTGGCCACAAGAGGATTATACTGATGGGTTTTGAGCATAACATCAATCATATGGTGTTCATGCAACCCTAATTGCTTGGATCTAGTTTTTCTACTTTGAACATGCAATAAACTTCCAAGACTTATAAACCCTAGATCTAGCATACAATTAATCGAATTAACATATAAACTAGGGTTTAGATCTTACCTTGATTGTTATGTAGCAATAACAATCAATCCTTGCTTTGATTGGCTTCAGAAAGCTTAGTGCCTCAAGTGTTGCACCTCTAATGGAGTCACAAACACCACTAAGCAACTTGGATGAAGAGGGAGGAGAGAGGAGGCACCAAAAACCGGCTGGAAACCCTAGAGGAACTCTTGTCCGCGTTTTTAGGGCATAGGGATCCTTTATATACATGTAGGCTATTAGGGTTTGCAACTAGGAAACCCTAATCTGACTGCTTAGGCCCTAAGCAGCCCATAGACTCCTTTAACATATCCCTTGGACGAATTCCTTATGGGCTTCCCATAGAATTCGTCCAACCTATATATTATTAGGTGATCCATAGCCCAATTGTAATTATCTTATAATTAAAACTCCAGTCCCCTAAGTTTAATTAATCTCTTTTAGTCACAAAATTAATTCTTAATTAATTCTTGACTAATATTAATTAAACAATATGATTTCTCCTTTAATATATTATTCTTATAATATATTAATAAATCATAACTAAACCTTTCTCTCCTTAATTCATCCTACATATTGCTATGGTGAAGGCAACCCAAAAGGACCATGCTCATAATCGGGTCAAGTACATACCAAAATAGTTATGGACTTAGACACTAATCCAACAGTCTCCCACTTGGATAAGTCTAATAACTATTTTGCATAACTTCAGAACCTGATCAGCAATCGTAGCTTTCAAAAGCCGCTGTCAACTCTGATCTTATCAGACACGCGTGTCCTTTAGATAAGGGATCATATATTCCTCCATTCTACAAGATATCGTATAGACATGAGACATGGATTTAAATCATTTTCTCTGTCTATGTATTGTTTCCCGACATCTGATTTATGACGACTGACAACAGACTACAATTGAACACATCAACTTAGTCCCGACTTGGCCAAGCGCTTAGGGTGTCATCACTAAATCATCGAGGGGCCCACAGATATCGCTTTTATCCCACTTTGGGTAAAAAGAATGGATAAACTTCGACTCAAATGCTTGTTTGCACCTACTAATCGAATAACACACAACAATAAGTTTTATAATACCAAGTTACTGGTGCGTTTACTTATCATCAATGTGCAACCGACTAGCAAATAACAACTCACACGTCTCGGTTTCAAGAATATACAATGTCATCGTCTCACTAATCACCCGTGATAAATCCATGAAGTGATTCAAGTGAGCGTGGGTTTAATCCAATACTTTAATCTTATCAAAGCACTCATGAACTCTGCAGCAAACTTGTGCTATGTCTAAACACTTTAGACAATCTACAGACAGATTCATGACAGTCTTCCTTCATACCTACTTCCAAAGTATGACCGACTATGGAGGTTCGAATAACCCAGTTATTCTGGAAGTCAAAACACACAAAGTGAAACGCAATAATAATATTAATCCTATATGGCCCCAAAACTTTTGAGCGTAAATAAAAAACACTTTTATTTAAACACCATATTGATTACTCATTATTCATTGCTTACTGTTTCAGAAAATCAACTTATTACTCGAATTATAACCACAATTGTCCCATGCTCCAAGCATGCACACTTTGGTTTCCTATGGTCCATACCTTGTGAAATAGATCACTTGAAAAACTTTTCCAATGAAACTCATTTCACAATCCTCAATCCTTATTATTAGTATAAGAATACCAAATTCTTGCCACTTTTAGAATATGTCAGATTCTAACATTTTATGCAATGATTCTTTCATAATGTCATAGCACAAAAGTCACCAAGACCCGGCTAATGAAATTACAAGGTATTCTATCGGAAATTTTTACAAGACAATTCCATAGACGTGAAGTCTCACATTCAAAGTACATTCCTTTGAACATCCTTCTCGCATAAAAGTTTCTAATCTATACATATTTCTTAATATCCAACTCCCATTAATGGAAACTTTTCCATATTTGCCATATAGAATCTTATCTATTCATAATAATGTCAATATAGTCCATCAAGTACTATACTTCCAACTACTCACAAGCGACAAATCATCAGTGAACCTCAGATCGTCCTTTGATAGTTGTTTAATTATTTTAGTCAAAACCGATTTTAGTCCTTTTTCCCTCTTAATGCCCTAGGCATTTGGAAAATTTAGAATGGTCAAATATTATAGCATATGCAATCGATCCTATACCCGAAGCGTATTGGACACGATGCATAATGTCTCACATAAAGATGTGATACTTTATCAGCCTTCTGCCATAATATTTTATGTGCCATGTTCCCATAATTCGAACTATGAAGAGGGATACCGTAATCGTAATCGAATTTTGAGAATGCACTATGTATCCTTGACTAAATTTATTAACATTTCTCGATCTAAGCTTTAGAATTTTGAAACAAAGTATAATATTCTCTCCCTTAATTATAGCAAAACAACTTTTCAACCCTTGCAACTTTGCAAAGTGAAACTTTGTTTTCTATAATTAATATTGCTAACTTGCAATACTTACCATAATAATCATGCTTCCACTAACATGATGATTATTTTCTTACCAGCATAACACTTATGCTCCCACTAGCTCTGACATGTATTCAGAAAACAATTGAACTTCCAGAAAACAATGCTTATTGAATTCCTTAAGTTCATATTTCTAATACCTAATGCTTTGATAAGCCTTTATCTAAGCTTTGTAAGCTCATACACCTTTGCCTTAGATAGCTCACATGTGTGTCTAAAGAAATTCAGAACTTATGTTACTAAGTCCCAAATGTTCAGACTAATTGCCAAATCTCACAATTCGAACTATGAAGAGAGATACCATAATCATAATCGAACTTGAGAATACAATTTTCACAATTGCTATCTTCTTAAAATCTCTCTTAGTGAACGCATTTTCTCACAATCATTTCCATGAAGGAGGGAAATCTTATGACACTTAGATTTTATGATGTATGTGTTCCTATCCATGTGAATTTGTCAAAACGAAGGTTTGCGACAAATCCAAAACCATATGGACTGAACTTGTTCAATCTTGATTTCTTGCCTCATGGTAACACGAGTGCCCACCATGTCTTCCAAGTGGTTTAGCAACTCACCCTTACATATCAATGTACTTTTCCATTGATCAAGGTGCTTTGTCTTTATGCATTCAAATGAGAACTCATAGAACTCACATACATATTTAGCTTAATTGGAATGGCACAGAAACAAAATAATATCAACATGATAGGTTATAAACCTCAAGTCGTGCGTTAGTGATGATTAACTAGGTTTAACTCTTGATTTGTTCTTGAAACCTTTCAAGACCATTAAGACTCTCACTGACTCCTTGACATATAAGATTCTTTTGTCAAGAAACATTCCTTAACAAAAACAAATATTCAATAGTTAGTGTAGTTTTTATCAAGACTATCACTTCACATAATTGGTTCTAGTTGGTCTTTGTCTTATCCAAGACATCACAACTTACCAATCTCAAATGTTCAGGAACGAGAAGACTTTTTCCAATTCCACATTTGTTGAGTGTTATAAACCTACTAAAGACTTGTCACTCAATTCACAATCTTGGAATATAACTCTAAGACTTGATATTGGAACGAAGTATGATTGACTTTTTGATTTTAACCATTTCTACAATTCTCGATTCCTCTTCATACAAATGCACTAAGACCCACTTGGAGGATCAATTGAGGTATGGTTCTTAATCATTAAGACTTATCATAAAACACAATAAAAGCTACTCTCCCTTCTTCTTATAATAGAGAGACTTTTATCTTTCTTCCTACTTGATTCTTCTTATTCGTTCTACTATTGATTGAAACTCTTTCAATCAACTCAGAATTATACTTAATCTTATAAGTATAACCATATTTACTAAACTTTAGTAAATCATGACGAATATCTTTATCACTCTTGTGGTGGACTTGATCAATGCACAACCTAGTGTACTCGATCTCCTAGTCCTTCTCTTGACACTTTGTCAAAGAATTAGTCTAATTTCCAAATATGAAGTTTCTCATTCATCACGCAACCAAGTTGTATGATTCCAAGTTTCTGTCCAACTGAAACTTGGGCGATGAGAATCTTCCTTTTTTTTGGCAAATTCTTGACATTTCCACAAATAACATAATTAAGAATCAAATCCATTATTGCTAACAATAGAAACAATCAAACATTAATTTTTCATACACACCATTGCAAGGATAAATAAATAAGACAAAATCAAAATTTATTTTATTGCGGAAAAAATTTGTCCTTACAATGCAATTCAACTAAAAAACTATGCTATTACATATTTCTTATCAATCTATCCCAACTCTAGAGTAGTAGCTCAAAAATCTGATCCTCGAGTCCATGCGATCGAAATCCATTTCTTCATGATCAGATTTAGCAAGCTTCTTCCTTAAGCTTCCTTTCTTTTCTTCGATCCTGCAAAAACATCAAAATGTAATCTTATCACATCATGTATTAAGAATCAAAGAATAGGAACTTACAGAGTTAGTTAATAGATTTTACCTGAAGTAGAGCCATACGTCTTGACTCTCCCATCTCTTAGATCTCTCAGGTAAACAGGGCAGCTTCGTCTCCAATGCCCCTTCTCTTGGCAGTAGAAGTAGATGGACTCTTTTGGAATGGCACAAGGAACTATCTCAGAATTTACCTTTTCTGGATTTCCAATGTCACCATTTTCAATGTCCATTGAAGTTTGGGAGTTTGATTTTCCAGACAAATTTGCTTGATCAGCACGCCAAATCATTTATGATTCAGCAGCTATAAGCAAATAGGTCAAATCAATGAGGGTCACGTCATGGTCCATCATATAGTACTCTCTAACGAACTCACTATATGATTCAGGAAGTGACTGAAGAACCCAGTCAACAGCCAACATTTCTGAGATATCGACACCCATCATCCTTAACCTATCAATGTGTGACTTCATCTCTAAGATGTGTGCACACACATGTTTCCCATTTTCGTGTTTACTTGCCAAAAGGGCTTGAGTGAGCTTGAACTTTTCAAGCCTTTGAACTTGTGGGTTAGGGAGAATAATTGGAGGAGGTGGAGGAAGTGAAGCATGACTCTCATTTCCTTGATCGTATCGTGGAACGTCATCTTCATTTGGAAAGCTTGTTCCAAGGGACTTGGGAAGACCATTGTTAGATTCAGACATCTACAAAATGGGAGAAAATTCAAGTTAGTTGATAAGAATCCTTGATGTAACACCCAAATGAAACTTCAAGGCTAGGATCCAACACAATACTCTACAACCTAGAAGAGGGATGCCGTAATCTAGTTGCATAATATTTGAAGGTAGGTAAATGACGATTTACCAACTTCCACCATGAAAAACGAAAAATAAATTTAAGTTTTAAATGAATTGAAACTCCTAGATCTTTTGAGATTCATTGAACTTTTCAATGGCATGTTTAATCTCGATTATGCCCTTTTATTTGTGACTGGGATGCCGAGGATCACAAATAAGGTGTGAATAACCATACAAATCTACGTGATGCACTCAATGATACTATCACCTAATCAATGTGCCGGTTAACCACACACGCTCCATTGATCTATGATAAACATCGATCCACCCTTCACAACCAATGTCAACCCCAAATTAGTGTGCCGGTTAACCACGCACGCTCCACTAACGTTTGGCAAGGGTGTGAAGTGTAATTCCATGGATTAGCATACAATTTCACATTTTGCCTAAAGTGACTATGATTTGGGAATTTATAAAAGCATTTAGTTACTTTGTACTTCATTATACTTATAATGGAAGGTTTCGTCCTATCCTACCCGTTCGGCTAACGACCATCCACTAGTCAAGAGTGCGGTGGGTAAGAGTGGATACCCATTCAATCGCCATTTTATAGGCAATTTCCTTAAACACCCCTTATAGACCAGCTTCGTGAATGAGGCCTACTAACGGTAAGACTAACTCTTTACTCATATATATAATATTAGACTTTTAATGTTATATATAGTATAGGGTGTATTTTACACTTTTAAAATACTAGGTGGTCTAATTTAATAAATTATACTTTTAATTTAATTAAATGTAAACCAAAACTTTATGGAATTATTAACTCTCTTTTAATTTTACACTTTAATTAATTAATAAAACCATAAGGGTGTAATTTGGACTTTTCAAAATACTAGGGTTTTAGAATTTAAAATTTCAAATTAAGACTTTTAGTTAAATTTTAAAATCCAAAACTTGAGGGCAAGTTTTGAAACTTTTTCAAACTTATGGTTTAGAATTTAAATATTTCAAAATCAAACTTTTAATCAAAAATTTAAATTCCAAAACTTGAGGACAAGTTTTGAAACCTTTCAAAACATTAAGGTTTAACTATTTAAATTTCAAAAACAAAACTTTTAAGTTCAAATTTAAACTATTAAACGTAAAGGGTGTAAATTGAAACTTTTCAAACTTACTAGGTCAAATATTTATCTTATATAATCCTATATTATCCATATTTAACCAAATCCATCAATTTTGATAAGGATAATCATTCCAAACATAAAAAATCGATTTTAGGCAATAAAAACGAGTTTTGGTAATTATCCACATCAAAATCTGACCAAAAATTCGAAAAATCCGGCAACTGAACAGCCAACTCGTCGTGTCCTCTTTGGAACTCGTCGAGTTCAAGCTACTCGTCGAGTTCTAAGAGCAACTCGGCAAGTTCATCAGGCAGACAACAAGAAATTTCGATTTTCTGGTCTTTGGCAGTTCAATTATGCATCTATTCAATAGAAAAACAACATAGGCTCTAATACCATTGATGAGTTTTGAGCATAACATCAATCCTATGGTGTTCATGCAACCCTAATTGCTTGGATCTAGTTTTTCTACTTTGAACATGCAATAAACTTCCAAGACTTATAAACCCTAGATCTAGCATACAATTAATCAAATTAACATATAAACTAGGGTTTAGATCTTACCTTGATTATTATGTAGCAATAACAATCAATCCTTGCTTTTATTTGCTTCAGAAAGCTTAGTGCCTCAAGTGTTGCACCTCTAATGGAGTCACAAACACCACTAAGCAACTTGGATGAAGAGGGAGGAGAGAGGAGGCACCAAAAACCGGCTGGAAACCCTAGAGGAACTCTTGTCCACGTTTTTGGGGCATATGGATCCTTTATATACATGTAGGCTATTAGGGTTTGCAACTAGGAAACCCTAATCTGACTGCTTAGGCCCTAAGCAGCCCATGGACTCCTTTAACATATCCCTTGGACGAATTCCTTATGGGCTTCCCATAGAATTCGTCCAACCTATATATTATTAGGTGATCCATAGCCCAATTGTAATTATCTTATAATTACAACTCCAGTCCCCTAAGTTTAATTAATCTCTTTTAGTCACAAAATTAATTCTTAATTAATTCTTGACTAATATTAATTAAACAATATGATTTATCCTTTAATATATTATTCTTATAATATATTAATAAATCATAATTAAACATTTCTCTCCTTAATTCATCCTACATATTGCTATGGTGAAGGCAACCCAAAAGGACCATGCTCATAATCGGGTCAAGTACATACCAAAATAGTTATGGACTTAGACACTAATCCAACATATACGACAAAAGGGTCTATTGGAATGAAGAAAAAACTCTTCAAGTTAATAAGGACGACAAAGAAAAAGTATGAGAGGAAGATATAAGTTGAGGAAATGTGGTTCCTCAAACATTGTTGGACAAGAAGCTAAACTATTGTTGGATAAGATCAGAAGAAGACCTAGACAATAATTTTATCGGCGTCCATTAAAAAATTAATATATTATAATAAATAAAATAAATAATAAAGTACAATAATATTTGAGGTTCATTTCATAAATTACTAAAAAAATATACTTAATATAGTATAATAAATAAAATAAAATAACAAAATACAATAATATTTGAGGTTCTTTTCATAAATTACTAAAAAAAATAGTGATATCCATATGTGTTGTTTTCTTTTGAGATTTTTTCTAAAAAATGATAAACTATGTAAAAAATATAAAAGTAAATTAATATGAATATTATCAAAAGAAACTCTAAAAATATGTCATTTGGGGCCGTACTATAACTTTTTATCTTTTTGTTCTTTTATATATATATATATATATATATATATATATATATATATATATATATATATATATATATATATAGGACCGGTTCTACCCTTTGCAAGGGCTTAGGGTCCACAATTTTGAAAGGGCTTAGGGTCCACAATTCCAAAGGGCCTCCAATTTTAAAGCATATTATGTTATATATATGTATATATGTATTTCTTGGGTTAGAAAGACAAGTTGAAGTTTGCTTGGGTGGTAAAAGCATTGGTTTATAAAACTAAAGGTCTTAAGTTCAAAGCTATTTGCTTATTTGAAGGGCCCAAATTTTTTTGTTTGCTTTGAGCCCCTAAATTGGTTGAGCGCCCATATATATATATATATATATATATATATATATATATATATATATATATATATATATATATATATATATATATATATATATATATATATATATATATATAGTTGATGGGCATTTCAAATGGAGTGCAATGCATGCAACCCGCTACTAACATACTAAATTCATGTCCGGACAAGATACCAACTACAGTCTTTTTGGAACAAAAAAAACTTAGATATCATGTATAGTCTTCTGACGAATCAATAGAGAAGATTAAGGAAAATACAAATCTTTTTGGAATAATCATCGTACTGGACATCTCATTGCTATCTATCGAATGGATCTATGAATTAATTTTGATAGTTTCAATAGTAACAAAAAAAATCAATTCAAAATAAAACGATTGCGTTTTTTTTTCACGTAGTCTTTTAATTTCCGATTTTAATTTTTGTTTTCCAGCTTATGATTTCAATATTTCTCAATACGTCGATTCTAATAATCTGATTTCACGCATCCTTAAAAAATGATTTTGTATTCATGTATGTCTAGTTTCTGGAAGCGCCAACGATTCTAATTTCTGATTTATAATATGTGCTAATCTGATTTCTGATTTATGAATTGTGTTAATCTGATTTTTAACTCATGTAAATTGAAATATTTCGTTATTTTTCTTAACTTCTTTTTTGTTAGTTTTCCGATAAAAAGTAAATTTATTTGTTTTTTTTATAATACATAATTTGAAACTTCAACATCACACGTTTTAAACAACGATTCAAAAATTATTATCCCTGTTGAAAAACAATTAAACACCACATGTTCATATTTAGGTGTTTTCGTTTCCTTTATTTACTTTATTCTCATTGTTTTATAAGTTTACAATAATAACATGTCTTGAAAATAATTATTGGGTAGTGAGATAAAGAAAGAATATATATATATATATATATATATATATATATATATATATATATATATATATATATATATATAAACAGAAGAACTAATGTTATTATAAAAATGATTCCAAGGATAAATTGTAACAAGGGTTTATTCTAAATAAATACAAAAAAAAAGTCATCGTCTTTTACTAAAAAAATTTCTATTGGGCTTATTTTTTTATATTTTGTCTGGACCCTTAAATTGGCTTGGACCTACCCTATTTGTTTTAGCCTAGTACTCTGCTTGTATCTATAAGGCTACACATAGTGGTCTCGATGGGGAGTCGGCATGCCCGACGTGTGCCATTGGCACTAACGGCTACACCGTCTCACCTAGAGGTACCGCTCAAAATTATGTCAGGGCATCTCTACGTTGATGGCTTCCCCATCTGTACCCTAAAGACTTGTATCATATGTAGTGTGTGTTGTCTCAAAGGTGGGGATAGAAAGATGTTTATTTTCATGGTTGTTTAATGGTTGAAAGATTGAATGAAAAAAAAAGTTTATTGATCGATGTGGTACTAATATGGCCAAATTGATGAATCGATAGATATACGACTATATATATATATATATATATATATATATATATATATATATATATATATAACCCCTAGTAGGTTTGAGTTTTGTTGTTATATTACAATTTAAAATAGATTTCAAGTAGTTTTCAGTCGGCGATATGTGAAATTTGATATAAAAATATGACTTTTTAAAAAGAGTTATCTAATAAAATAATTACAAAAGCATCTTATTTTAGATGAATTCGGGCGTGTTCGGCAAAAGTAGCTGGTAGCGGGTAACGGGTAGCTTGTAGCGTTTTGTTAAACGCTACATGAAGTAGCATTTGGATTTGGAGCGTTTTGTTTAAACCAAACGCTAGAAGCTTGTAGTGTCGAACGAGACTTTCTATTCAAAACGGAGCGTTTTATTAAACGCTACAAGCTAAAAGCTCTCAAACACTCCCTAAACGCTCCGTACCGAACGTGCCCGAAACTAGAATTTATGAACAAACACAATTTCTTTCCTTATGTGTCAATATGATTTTATAATTCATTATGTATTTTTAAATTAGGAAAAAAACGCGGGGTGCAGCAGAAAATGTCTAAAATCTATATACACGACACCCTGCACAAATTCAGAGAAATGCAATTGCCATTAAATTGGGGTTACATTGCCGACCCAATTGTCTCTGCAAACAGTGCTATCCCCAATTAATACGCCATTAATGGAACATCATCACATCCTTCATTGCCCACCGCTGTTTCCAGCACACATATGCGCGATTTAGGGTTTGTTTTGATGGGCTTAATTTCCTAATGATGGGTTCTATATTACTATATTCTCAGTCTACTGATATGGGTCGATGATTCCAGGTCGACTTTGGTGTTCTGATTCAATACTAGAAGAACTTTTGATTGTATTTAAAGGGAAAAGGTATCTCATGATCGTTGATCTGATTTGATTTGATTTCAAGATGAAGGCTTTTGGATTATGGGTTTTGTTTTTGGTGTTTGCAACAGCTTTAATCTGCTTATGTTTTTCTTCATGTTCTGGTAATCTCTCTAATCCTTGCTGTTTACTGTTTACATCTTTTCTAATCTACTCTATTCACAATTCTCAATACAACATCAAAAAAGATAATAAATAGGAAAAAAACAGTATTCTTTTGGATAATCCAAAGTAGAATAAGCTGATTATATATTTTTAAGGGAAGGAATAGTTCTTTTGATGAAATTCAGTAACAATTGTTTTTGTATGGGGCTATGTAGAAGCAAGCATGAACCTACACAAGGGCAGGAAACTTAAGGTACACAAGTGATATACTTCTCTGATACACACACATTAACTTCAAGTCTTGAATATATTATAGGATTTAATTGTTTTGAAAGGCTCAATTATATGGATTGAATCAAAAGTAGAAGCTTGTGTTATGTGGCAGGAGGATATGAATCTTGATGATGAAAGCAACATAGATTTGTTTGATTATCACAAGATCAATCCTGTTCCAAGTTCAAAGGCCTCAATAAGGCCAGGACCCATTCAACATGGGACTCCTCTTATGCCTTTCATCCCCAAGGATCCACCTCCTGGACCTGATCATGGCAATGATGCTGATCATGTAGTGTTTCCTTAGAATGTTTCTTGTATGTACTTTGATGATTTCAATTATATGTGTTTAAAGTTTAAACATTTCCATTGTTTGTATGTAAAGAAGTTCTAAATGTATTGTCATACAACCCATCCATTAATCCATTCCATGTAGATTGGAGCACATTAGGTTTTGTATCAAAGGGTCGTAGTTTGATAAATATCTATGAAACCATTGTTTTGGTTGACTTTATTCACAACAAATTATATCGTCTTTTATAAAGAAAGTTGGTTTCAAAGAAAGTTAAGGGACTAGAACTGACCGAAGGAATAGTTAAAGGTCTAAAGATTACGAATATAGACGAAGGGGGCTTGATAGACCCTGATACATTCTTGATTTGATACTCAGGCTAGGATAGAATTAAAGATAGATTTCCATTCATTCGAGAGGAATGGTCTCTCCAAAAGAAGAACAGAGTTCTCTTACAGATTAATTCTTAGCTACCTAAACAAGGACTCTACACTACCTTAAATATAACAATAATAAGACAAAATAAAGTAGCCACAGATCTCAGAAAAGGTTTGTCCCCCACAACAATTGTTTCCACCCATGATTGGCTGCAGACTCACTAATTGAAATATTAAAATAAAAGACTAAACTACCCCTTTGGCCAAATACCAACAAAACATGAAGGAATCACCCAATTTTCCTTTTTGCCCTTTGCTATAAAATAGTAAACTCGGGGGCTTATCAGGGCTAAAGTGAATTTTTTTCCCCATATATAAAATGCAATGAAGAGAAGCGAATGTGAAGGGAGAGAACCAGAAGAGGAAAAGATACGTGTTTTTAAATATGCCTCGATCCTCACCATATATAAATCCCTGAAAACTTGGCCATAGAGGTATAGGGTTCGACCATATAAGCAAATCAAACGAAATCGTGGAGAGAAGAAAATCAGAGTTTTAAGAAGCATTGGAGTAGGAAGCTTTCATTCGTTTCTGATATCGGGTAAGATACATGTTCTTCTTGTTGATGCTAGTTCTCCTCCATTAATTAGTCTAGCCAAGCTATTTGTAGTTTAGCTTAAATCATCCTTAATAGTAATAAGGATCAGAGAGTCCTAATTCTCGAACAGTAGATTATCACCTTCATCTTCTATTCATTGTTCAAAAATTTGTATAAGAAAAACACAAGTTGCAGACAAGTCTCCTATGGCTGCGTAGGTCGAATATTAATTATGTTAAGGAAGGTGATAGATAAGGTTAAACCGTTAAAATATAATCTATGTATATAGGGCTGATTTTTATTAAAAACACGAGTTTTCTGAATTTCCAATAAAGTGTTGTATGGTGATATTAAATTACAAAGCCAGTCCCTGAGGTTTTATACCGTTCAATTAAAATAACTTTTTGGAAATTACAGTTTTGGCCAAAAACAAATTCCATGGATATTTCGGTTTTATTAAATCATACTTATTATCGGGCTTTCTAACTACTCAACTTTAAGTGAAACTAAAAGTGTTTAGAAGTTACTATACCTCAAAAGCTGAAATATGCCTTAGAATCAATCTTTAACCGGCTTAATCTTTCAGGTCATACGTATATTGGACCAGAGCACTTGCTTCTTGCTTTGCTTGATAAGGATGGGGGTGAAAACCGTGCTCTTAGGAATTTTGGTGCATACGCAAAGGACATTCACAAAAAGGCAAGTGTAGTGTAGTTAACTTATATGTCATATATATGCTATATAAAATGATGTTTTGTCATATATGCAATCTTTGAGAAGCTAGGTGATGAGAATGATTGATGAGAGTAAACAAGAAAGCTCTAGCGACAAGATGCCAATTCTGGAAGAGTATGGTGTTAACTTAGCACAGCTAGCAGAGGTAGGTAACTTGTATACTTGTAATATACAACAAATGATTTACCTACCTACCATTGAGTTTATGTTATAATTAATTTTTTCCATTTTACAGACTTGGTATGATCCTGTTACTGATGAAAGGAAAGCACAAATCAAAAGAGTTATTCAAATTTTGGGAATACATACGAGAAACAACCCATGCCTTGTTGGGAAACCCGGTGTTGGAAAGACATATATTGTACAAGGCGTCACCAAAAATATTGTAGACTTAAAAGGTCCTTTCAGTAGGAAGAAGGTAAAATTTTACTTTTACTTTTACCCACAAGAGTTTGTTAATGTTAATTGTTTTTCAGATGATTAGTCTAGACATGCATCGACTTTTTCAAGGAAGGTATGAGGAGAGACTAAAGAAGCTAATGGAGGAAGTCGAGGAAAATGGTGGTGAAATTATTCTCTTTATTGATCAGCTCCGTACTTTATTTGAAGCAGGAGCCTCAGAGACGGCTATTTGTGCTGCTAACATCTTGAAGCCAGCTCTTGCTAGCGGTAAATTGCAGGCAAGTGACTGTGATTGAACATTATGTTGGGAAATCTAGGGTTTATGGTGGAGATCTGGATACCAACTTGGATCGTGATATCACTTTCCGAACTGATATTTCTACCATATGCCTGGGTTACAAGAAATTCAGCCTAGGATAATCCAAGTGGACACTTACGTTTCTAGGCACAGAAGACGTAAGCCAATATGCTAGAGGATTCTGTGAAAGTATGATGAAACGAGAGCTTAAGATCGTAACCCTCTTCTGTTGAGGAAGAGTTGTTTATATATTAAACACGATTAGGGTTTCATTAGGGTTGGGCCGTCATTAGTTGCTTTGGAAGCAAATAATGTTAATCCGGATTTAATGAGGATTTAGGGTTACCAAAAACTAACGAGTTTCGTTGGTTTTACCATAATCACCCTCAAGAAATTGAATTTTCCATTATGTTCCCAAAGGGGCGCTGCCCCTTTGGAAACCCCGGACTCGGGGGCGCTGCCCCCGGACCCCCGACTAGTCGTCGAACCGGCTTCTAATTCGATCTTATACATGCGTGCACTCCGCACAACCCTGTACATATAATAGAGTACAAATTATGAAGCCCTTAGCTCACATGTTACTTCCCGTTACTTAAAATGACATGGTGACACTAAAATCACCAACAATCCTCCCCCATTTTAGTGTAACCCTTGAACAAACATAACCTTTATCAAACAAACCAAACTAGTACATAATGAAAATATCGAAACGATTGAATTTCCACTTAGTATCATACATTTGCAAATACTCGAGAATCAGGGTGTTCTAAGAATTGAACCCATCAACCCATTTGAATACCAGAAAGTAAAATACATACTAGTTTATTGAATTTCTAGCATAATACAACTTGACACTATTATAAAGTCGTGTGTCCCAATCCTCTCATGATCGTATCAAGGTCAAGTCCACAACCTCTTGAAATGTGGCTACACTTCATAATCACGTAGGTAACTCCTTTCCATGTATCTGCACATACATTTATCAAAGGAATCATTAAGAAGTTAAACTTCAACCTGGCTAACTTGCAGAACCGAACACATACCTGGGATGAATACTTCATGTGTTCCAATCTATAAGTATGAGCTTTCCACATTGAATTCAACTCCTAACATTATATTAGGAGGGAATTGGGTGTCTCGTCATTATAGAATTAAATGGACTTTAATCCCATCCCGATTACAGACTTGTGCACTAAGTCTCTTGTCAGACCTTTAGTCAAGTGATCTGCCAAATTTTGTTGCGATTTCACAAACTCAACGGAAATCACACCATTCATGATTAATTCTCTAATCATATTATGTCTAACACCTAGATGTCTAGACTTGCCATTATAAACCTGGCTATATGCTTTAGCCAAAGCGGCATCACTATCACAAAGGATAGAAATAGGTGCTATCGGTTTAGACCACAAATGAATCTCATAGACTAAATTCCTTAGCCACTCTGCTTCTTTACCAGCAGCTGCTAACGCAACAAACTCAGATTCCATTGTCGAGTTTGTAATGCAAGATTGCTTCTTGGAAGCCCAAAAAATGGCACCTCCCCCAAGCAAGAATACCCAACCAGAAGTTGAGGAATGGTCCTCCATGTTGGTAATCCAACTTGCACCTGAATGACCTTGTAAAACCGAAGGACTCCCCAAATAACTCAAACCATAAGTCATGGTTCCCTTGAGATATTTAAACACTCTATTCACGGATTGCCAATGTTGAGCACTAGGATTGCTAGTGTACCTGCTCAACTTACCCACATCAAAAGCAATATCAGGTCTGGTACTTGTCATGGCATACATCAAGCTACCAATAGCCTTAGAGTATTCCAATTGTGAAATGGGAACGCCATTATTTGGCATTAATTTCACACTTGGCATTAATTTCACCCGTGGGGGCTCTGCCCCTCGACCCCGCCCGCTGACCTGGCAGCGGGACCCCAGCCAGGGGCTCTGCCCCTTGGACCCCGCCAAAGGGGCGCTGCCCCCGGACCCCTGACTATTCGTCGAACTGGCTTCTAATTCGATCTTATACATGCGTGCACTCCACACAACCCCGTACATATAATAGAGTACAAATTATGAAGCCCCTTAGCTCACATGTTATTTCCAGTTACTTAAAATGACATGGTGACACTAAAATCACCAACACATTAACTATACATGCTACTGGATAGATGATAAATGTTTGTAGATTTTCACCTCAGACCAAGTAAAATACACAAATTTACCAAACACCATATCCTAATCATCAATCTAAAAATTACAGAACCTTTTTTTTTAAATTAAACTTTGTAGTGTATCGGAGCAACAACTGATGATGAGTACCGGAAACACATTGAGAAGGACCCAGCATTGGAGAGACTATTCGAGCCCGTAAAGGTGCCAGAGGCAACTTTTGGTAGAACTATGATGATCTTAAAGCAGATTCAAAAAACATATGAGTATCACCACAAGCTCAGGTACACTCGAGAAGCATTACTAGCTGCTGCCCATCTGTCCTTTCGGTGCATAAGGTATGTCTTGCTCAATCTAGTGCCTATTATCATTCGTTTCGTGTGTGTGTGTGTGTATATATATATATATATATATATATATATATATATATATATATATATATATATATATTCTTTAATTTGTTTTACCTGTATCCATATATAGTGAGCGCGGTTGTCCTGGTAAAGCTATTGATTTAATCGATGAAGCCGGTTCATTGGTTTGCCGAAAGCACGAAAATGAAGGTCTAAACTACCGTGACCTTCTGGAAGGACTTAAACGGTTGAGAGAGCTTAGATTGGAATGCCAAGGGGAAATCGCCGCATTTCGCGATAAGGACTTAAAAAAGGTATTATATTATATTATATTATATTTTATGCTGCTCGTTTTTTTTCTAAATTTGACTTGCCAACTTTTTACGCTCAGCAGGCTGCTAGATCATGGGACCTTCTCGTGGGTCTTGAGCTTCAAATATTGGAGAAGAAGACAAGAATCAAAGAGATGAAGCGTAATGAATCGACGGGGATTACTGTAACCGAAGCAGACATTGAAGAGCTCGTCTCCTCTTGGAAACTTCATATCTAAACGCTACTACTATTTAGTATCTAGATTTAAGGGTGGGTGGGATTATTTATTTGGAGTAATTATTGAGTTATTTTGGTTTGTATAAGGAGTTTTAACTGTTAGCATAGCTTATTGACTTATTTAAAAGGTTTTTGATAAAGCATTAATTCCCTCATTATATCAAACACTAAAAAACAATTTATCGGTACTAGGTAAGCTAATTCAAACATTTTTTAAAAGCCGATTTTAACACGAGAAAAACTAATAAACAATTTTACTAAAAAAGTATTTTAAATAAACAATCTCAAACACAACTTGAGTTTTGTATTTTTTTTTTTACCTAAAGACATCATAAAGTAAATAAAGTCAATTCATGAACTAAAAAATAACTAAGAAATACAAGCATCAACAATTAAAGTAAAACTAAGAAATACAAAAAATTAGCGGCTAATATATGTTATAACTATTTCTTACATAGTTACAAAGAAAATACAAACACATTAACAATTATTTTTGTTATGGGAAGCATGAAAATTGAAACTACAAAGGACAGGAAAATACAAACACATTATCTTTAAGTCTTGAATATATTATAAGAATCGGTTGTTTTTAAAAGGCGTAACTTGCATGGACTGAATCAAAAGTAGAAGCTTGTGTTATGTTACTGTTGTGTTGTCTTGTCTGATACATGATTTTAAATCCGGCAAAGGATAACGATCTTGATGATGAAAGCAACATATATATAGATTTGTTCGATTATCACATGATCAATCCCGTTCCATGCTCAAAGGCCTCAATAAGGCCAGGACCCATTCAAAATGGCACTCCTCTTATGCTTTCATCCCCGAGGATCCAACTCCTAGACTGAATCATGGCAATGATGTTGGTCATGTAGTCTTTCCTTAGCTTGTTTCTTCGAAAAGTATGGAGACTTGCTGTTGATAGGGTGTATACACTATAATGATTTCAATATATGTGTTTAAAGTTTAAACATGTCCACTGTTTGTATGTAAAGAAGTTCTAAATTTATTATTATACCACCAATCCATTAATCCAATCTACATTGGAGCACATTAGCTGTTGCATCAAATGGTAGTAGTTTGAAAAAATATCTATCAAACCATTGTTTTGGTTATGTTTATTTACAACAAATTATATTGTCTTTTATCTAATATGGAATGACTATATGGATGTACATCATTATAGTTATAATGAGATTCATGGAATCTATTGTTGTTTATCTAATATGGAATGTGTTAAAAATATATAAGTTTATTCATTGCAAGATTGACATTGAGAAGATATTTTAGTCTAGGTGTATTGTGTAAAACGTGGAAAAGTGAGTTCTGACAGGGTTGTGAGAAATTTGTGGTGCAGGGTGTGATTTGGGTTGGTTTTTATTTTGCAGGGAATGCAGCTCGTTTTTGTAACGCCCCATTTCTGGTATGTGATTTAAATAAAGCAATTTTTCATTTCTTAAGGGGTACTCGACGAGTCAGTAGCCCGACTCGTCGAGTAGAGACGGGATTTGCATGCGGTTTAAGTTGGCAACTCGACGAGTCCATATTCTCGGACTCGGCGAGTCTGCCAGTCTGGATGAAACCCTAATTTTAAGGGTTTGCACCCTATTTAAACATCATTATAGCCTCCCACCCCAGCCTCCAGCACTCTTAGATCATCTTATCTGTAAACCCTAATCCTCCATTTCTAAGTTGAGTATTTTGTGCCATTTTAAGATTTAGAAGAGAAAGAAAGAAGGAAGATCCAAAGGAGAAGAAGAAGATCCAGAGTCTCTTGATCATTAGCCTCACATTCTGGTACTAAAGCTTGTACCTTGCTTGTTATTTCATTTGATAGTCTTGTATGCTTAGATGTGCTTCTTTATGGGACTTTTTGGATCCAAACTCGAGATTGGGACTCCTATAAGGAAATGAATCATAGATCTGAGTATATTTGAGTTGTAGGAGCTCAATGTAGCTGCCTTTATGCACCCAAAGTCGAGTTCCAAACCCTAGGACCCCATTCTTAGTTTATTTTGATATTCTAGCCTCATTTCTTCATGCATGCACGTAAAGTTGGAAACTTTACGTGTAAAACCAACCCTAAGAACCCAGATCTATGAATTGAATGCACTGGAATCGACCAGAACGGACTGAATAGTGATGACATGCAAGGGACTCGACGAGTTGTTCATCAGACTCGACGAGTCGAGTCGCGAGTCCCCGATTTTCCCCTTTTGAGTTATTACGAGTGGAATCAGTGAGTAGGAGGTGGACTCAGTGAGTTGGGTCACAGACTCAGTAATGGAAGGACTCGGCGAGTCAACGCCCTGACTCGGCGAGTCCAAGGCAATCTTCTTGCCTCAAGAACAGACTCGACGAGTTGTTCATACAACTCGGCGAGTCACAGACTAGGAATGTTCTTATGATGAAGGAGAACTCGACGAGTTGTTCATACAACTCGGCGAGTTGGATGAAGTTAGACTCGATGTTAGCATCGAAGAAGAACTCGTCGAGTCTTTGCCAAACTCGACGAGTAGTAGCGGGTAAAAGAGTAGAAAGGATGATAGG
Source organism: Lactuca virosa (assembly GCF_052849685.1). NCBI lineage: Eukaryota > Viridiplantae > Streptophyta > Magnoliopsida > Asterales > Asteraceae > Lactuca > Lactuca virosa. The sequence goes on from NC_136431.1 coordinate 263,611,154, forward strand.
GACTCGGCGAGTTGGCGGCCCAACTCGGCGAGTCCAGTCAACTGGAAGTTGACTTTGACCAGGATGTTGACTTTGACCAGGGGTAAAATAGTCATTTCACCCTCAGTTTAGTTATCGGTACTTGATTGAGTGTATTTATGGGAATTGTAGCCGGGGAGATACTGGAGCAGCAACAGACAGTTCCCGAGTAGCTTTTTCAGCATCCAGCTTACGAGGTGAGTTTCCTTCTAGTAGGAACGGGTCTACGGCCACAATGACGGCCCGTTTAGTTAGCAGTAGTTCCGGACTTCGGTCTGATGCAGTAGTTCAGTATGCTTGATGTCTTTGTGATCCAAGCATGTTTTGTGTTATGTGTTCCGGACTTCGGTCCGATGCAGTATGCGATATATGTGTTTTATGCTAGTAGCTATGATTGTGATATGCAATGTTCAGTCAGTTTCCGGACTCCGGTCCGATGCAGTTTCCGGACTTCGGTCCGATGCAGTTTCCGGACTTCGGTCCGATGCAGAGGGCAAGGCCCTGGTTAGTTCCAGACTTCGGTCCGATGCAGTCTCCAGACTTCGGTCCGATGCAGAGGGCAAGGCCCTGGTTAGTTCCAGACTTCGGTCTGATGCAGTTTCCGGGCTTCGGTCCGATGCAGTTTCCGGACTTCGGTCTGATGCAGTGGGCAAGGCCCAGTAGTTGTTTTATATGCTATTGTATGGTATGTGGTAGATTGGGGGAACTCACTAAGCTTTGTGCTTACAGTTTCAGTTTTTGGTTTCAGATACTTCCGCTAGTAAGGGGAAGAGCTCGGGATGATGGCATGGTACACACCACAGCTTCAGTTTATCCTGCGAGTTTTATTCAGATACTTCCCACATGTTCATGACATTAGTTTTGATTTGATATATTGTTATGACTTTTTGAGATACACGACACATGGCTTGATTATATGATATTCGAGATTACGTTTTTAGTTAATGTTAAAACAAAAAATTTTGGGTTGTATTTTTGGGATGTTTCAAGTTGGTATCAGAGCCTTGGTTTGAGGGATTCAGGCACACTTTCGGGTATGACTGGACTCAAACTAAGGAAATGGTAAGAGATTTTCAAAAGAAAAATGTTTTCGAAAGAATTTTTTTGAAAAGAAACTTAAAAAGAAAAGAGTTTTGAGGAAAGGAAAAAGGGTGTGGTGCATGCGATCAGCCGAGCTCAAGTAAGTACTCCCAAATTACCCATACAAGTTTATGTTATAATTATCAGTTCCAGTTTCAGTAGAACAACATGCTAGAATAGGACTAAGGATCTAGGAGGATGCCTTATGTGCCTGTTATATGTGTTCCAGCTTATTGAGAATTGTATGCTAGTATTGAGTAGACAGCAGTAGGATAGCCTGTTTAGGTTATGCCTGATAGTATGAGCTTAACATTGTATGCTAGTATAGTTTCTCGTTATGAGAATAGATTTGCTTGAGTAGTCTCCTGTGTCCGAATGCTGCTTGCTTCGTGCTTAGTAGGACTCGGAGTGATGGGAGTTAGCCACTAGGTGAATACGTCACGTCACATGTGATCAGGGTTGAATAATCTAAGAGTGTTGGATTTGGCCCAATTGCGCAACTCTTGTTTGAGTCTAACCGTTATAGGGACGAGTCTTTTACTCGAAGGATTATCTGAGCCTCGTCACATGTGATGGTATTCAGGTGATGGCTAATTGGCATTACAAGGAGGCCTTCAGCAGCTGAGGACTGGATTGGGTGGAGTCAGAGATTTCCCTAGGGCAAGCCTAGGATGAGAGTATCAGAGATCAATAGCAGTAGAAGTGACTTGGTGGAGTCTGTTGGATAAGGTGTCTAAGTCCATAACTTATTTGGTATATACTTGACCCGACCCGGCATGGTCCATTTGGGTTGCACTTCACCCGAACTATTTATATGGATAACATTATGAGAAGAGTATATTTGCGGCTTATTAATATATTATAAGTTATAATATATTAATATGAAATTGTATTATTTAATTAGTATTCGTCTTAAATTAATTATGAATTAATTTAGTGATCAAATGGTGACTAATTAAAAATGGGCTATTATATTTATATAGTGTGGGCTAACACTCATTATGGTAATGGGCGAAGCTTATATGGGAGTCCATGGATGATCCATGGAGCTCTTAACCCATGGATCCTTGGAAAGGAAAAGACATGGGTTATTAGGGTTTACCCTAATCATGCGCACTATATAAACAAGCTTGTGATGCATGAAATGACACCCTGGTGTGTGTGAAGAAAGGTGGCCGATTTCTAGAGCATAGATATACTCTCTCATAAGTTTTCCAAGTTTGTGGTGATTTGTGATTTCCATTTGAGGCATTTGGCTCTCAAACTCCTAAGGAATCAATTCACAAACAAAGGTATGTAATTCATCTAGTTCTTTTATGTTTAAAAGTTCCCCATGCCATGCTAGATAAGTTATAAACCTTGGAAAACAAATTTTGCATGTATTTTAGACAAACATAGATCCAAGGTTTATTAGGGTTGCATGTACACTTAGGAAGTGTTAGAATGCTCAAAGCCCAACAGTGGTATCAGAGACTAGGCTTGTTTGTTGATACTTGATGCAAAATTGTGTTAAAAATCGAAATTGTTTGCTGTCTGAATAGTGGACTCGCCGAGTCCATGGGGGGACTTGACGAGTCCAAGTGAAAATTCATCCTACTCGACGAGTAGGTTCGTGCACTCGACGAGTAGAATGAACTGACAGCAGATTTTCGACTTTTGTTGCTGGAAATGGACTACAAACATTACCCTAAACTGTTTTGGTGTTTTAAAACCTGTTTTAGATGGTGTAATGTTTATGCTAATCCATTTACAATGGCTTATATCAAAATTCCATGATTTTATGTGCTCATATAATTCTTGAAATCTTGATGATCATGTTCATGTTCTTATGAGTTTAGAAAAATGATAGGAATTATTTGCTGAATTGTTTATCATTAATTCTTGATCATTTATGTGTTTTAATGGAGTCCATAATTTGTCCTCAAGTTATGGGTATCCAAAGGTCACTTTCTTTTAAACACACATTTAAACACATAAGTTACATAAAAATGAAGAGTCTTCATTTTTTATGAACCATTAACTCATAAGTTATGAAATGAAAAGTTTTGAAAAGTTTCAAAACTTGCCCTCAAGTTTTGAAATTTGTAAAGTTACACACACTTTAATATACTTTAATTCCAACCCTTAGAGTTTTAAAAGTTAAAATTCAACCCTTATACTATTTATAACATTAATGGTTGATTATTATATATATATATATATATATATATATATATATATATATATATATATATATATATATATATATGTATAAGATCAAGTCGTTTTACCGTTAGTAGGTCTCATTCACGAAGCCGGTCTATAAGGGGGGTATAAGGTTGTTGCCTATAAAATGGCAACTTAATGGGTGTCCATTCTCACCCACCGCTTCCTTGATCGGTGGAGGGTCGTTAGCCGAACGGGTAGGACAATGACTTTAAATTCTCATTAAAAGTACAATGAATATTATAAAGTAACTAAACCTTTTATAAATTCTCAATCTTAGTTACTTTAGGAAAATGTGAATATGGTGCTAACCCATGAACTTCTCACTTTATACCTTACCAAGTCGTTGGTGGAGCGTGTGTGGTTAACCGACACACTAACTTGGACTAGTAAGGATCACGAAGGGTGACTTAATGTTTATCATAGATCGGTGGAGCGTGTGTGGTTAACCGGCACATTGATTAGGTGATAATATTAAGGGTACCAAGTGAGTTTGCATGGTTATTCACACCTTGTTTTGTGATCCTCGGCATCCCAGTCACAAAACCTGAAGGGCACAATCGAGATTGAAACATGCCATTGAAAGTTCAATGAATCTCAAAAGATCTAGGAGTTTCAAATCCAATTAAAACTTAATAATTTATTTCGTTTTTCATGGTGGAAATTGGTGAATCGTCATTCACCTACCTTCAAATATTTTATAGCTTGGATTACGACATCCCCCTTCCAAGTTATAAAATATTGTGTTGGATCCTAGCCTTAATATTTCATATTGGGTGTTATATTAAGGACTTAAAATCAACTAACTTGAATATCTCCCATTGTAGATGTCTGGTTTAGACAACTGTGATCTTCCCAAATCTCATGGAAATCATACTTCTCTACCTCCACCTCCTCCATTTATTCTCCCTGACCCACAAGCTCGAAGACTTGAAAAATTCAAGGTCACTCAAGCCCTACTAGCAATGAAACATAAGGATGGAAGACCTGTGTGCACTCATGTCTTAGGAATGAAGTCACACTTTGACAGGTTGAGAATGTTGGGTGTCGTTGTCCCAAGGAAGTTGGCTATTGACTGGGTTCTTCAGTCACTTCCAGAGTCATATAGTGAGTTCATTCAGAACTACTATGTGATAAATCACGACATGACCCTAATAGATCTATCTTATTTGCTTGTTGTTGCTGAGTCAGAAATGATGTGGCGCAATGGTCAAGCAAATATGGGTGGAAGGTCTATTTCTCAAACTTCCATGGACATGGACATTGGTAACATTGGAAGTCCAGAAAAGCCTTTTCTTCCCAATGGAAAGGGATCGGCCTTGGTCAACCAGGTTGACCAAAAGGCAAAGGGAAAGGCTAAGTCTGTGATAATCTCGTGTACCATTCCCAAAGAGTGTATATCTTTTTATTGTCATGAGAAGGGTCATTGGAAGCGAAGCTGCCCTGAATACCTAAAAGATCTGAAAGCAAGTAGAAACAAAAGGTTTGACTCTGCTTCAGGTAAGTCCACTATCTAACTCTGTTAAGTTCCTTATTGATGATTCTTAATACAAAATGTGACTCGGTTACATTTTGGTGTTTGGCAGGATCAAGCAAAGGGAAGGACACTTAATAAAAGGAGTATGTTGAATCTGATAGCGAATATGGATGGTTCGAAGATCGGATTCTTGAGCTGCTACATAAGAGTTATGATAGATTGCTAGAAGATATGTAATAGCATTGTTTTATTTTATTATATCTCCTTGCAATAGCATTTTATGAAAAATTGATGTTTGTATGGTTCTAGCAATAATGGAAATGTGCATTTGATTCTTTCATTAGTGGTAGTGTCTAAATTTATCAAATAAGGAAAGATTCTCACCACCCAAGGTTTCAATTGGACTGAAACTTGGAATCATGCAGGTTGTATTGCATGATGAATGAGAATTTTCATTTTTGGAAAGTTAAGACTAATTCCCTGACCACATGTATATGTGAGACAGGTGAAAGACTAAAGGATCGGTTACACTGGGTGTGTGCAGGTCAAAGTCCACCACAAAGATCGATAAGACTATTCGTCATGATTTACTAAAGTTTAGTAAAGATGGTTGTACCTACAAGTTGAAGTACAATTCTGAAACATTTGAAAAGTTTCAATGTATGGCAGGACGAATGGGAAGAATCAAATTGGGCAGAAAGATAAAAGTTTCTCAAATCTGAAAAGATGGGAGAGTACTTTAGTATCTTGTTTTATGATCATCTTAGTGATTAAGAAACCATGTCACAATTCATCCTCTAAGGACATCTTAGTGAATTTTATGGCTAAGAAGAGGATTCATGAATTGTTGGAATGGTTAAAATCAAGAAGATGAATCATACTTCGTTCCAAAAACAAGTCTTAGAGTCATACTCCAAGATTGTAACTTGAGTGACACATCTTAAAGAAGGTTCATAACACTTGTCAAATGTAAGAGTAAAATGTTTTCTACTCTTGTACATTTGAGATTGGTAAGTTGTGATGTTTTGGATAAAACAAAGACTAACTGACATCAATTGTGTGAAGTGTTTATCTTGATAAGAATCCGCACGGACTCTTGAATGTTTGTTTGGTTGTCAAGGAATGGTTCTTGACAAAGAGAAACTTGCATGTCAAGAGGACAGTGGGAGTCTTAAAGGTCTTCAAAGTTTCAAGAGCTAATCAAGGATAAAATCTATAGTTTATCGCTAGCACACGACTTGAGGTTTGTAACCTATCGTGTTGACATAATTCTTGTTCCTGTGCCTATTCCGGTAAAGTTGACTATGTATGTGAGTTCTGTGAGTTCTCAATTGTGTGCATAACAACTTGGAAGCAATGGTGGGCCCTTGGGCTACCAAGAGGCAAGAAATCAAGATTGAACAAGTTCAATCCATATGTTTTGAGTTTGTCGCTAACCTTGTCTTTTGATTACGTTTTTGACAAATTCATATGGATAGGAACACATACATCATAAAATCTAAGTGTCATAAGGTTTTTTCCGATTCATGAAAATGATGGTGAGGAAACGCTTTCACTAAGTAGATTTTAAGTAGATAGCAATTGTGTTGTTTGCATTCTCAAAGTCGTTAGTGGAGCTTGTGTGGTCAACCGGCACACTAACATGGACTTGTGAGAAATGGCAAACAGGTCTAAACATTATGATTACGGCATCCCTCTTCATAATTGTTTAGACACACATGTGAGCTATCTAAGGAAAGATATATGAGTCTGAGAAGCTTAGATAAAGTTTTTTCGAAGCATCTCGTATCAGAAGTCTGAACTTTGGTGATGAAAGTCAATAAAGTATTGATTTCTAGAAGTCGATTTCTGAGTACATGTCAAAGCTAGTGGGAGCATAATTGTTGTGCTAAATAATTATCATGCTAGTGGGAGCATAATCAATTATGATGAGTATTGTTAATTATAGAAAACAAGAATTTCACTTGGAAAAGGTTGTTTTGCTATAATTAAGGGAGAGGAGATTATACTTCATTTCAATCCTAAAAATTTTAGATTGAGATTTTAATCATCATTAGTCAAGGACATATATATGAGTTTTATGTTGGAATGGTTCAACATAAGGAAATTCTATATATATTGCGTTCTCAAATTCGATTATGATTACGGCATCCCTCTTCATAGTCGATTTTTTGAAAACATGGCAAATAAAAATATTGTAGCAAAAGACTCATCTAGTATCAGGTCTTTATGTGAGACATCGTGAATCGTGTCCCATATGCTTCAGGTATAGGATCGGTCACATGTGCTATAATATTCATCCTTTATAAATTTTCCAAATGCTCAGAGCATTAAGAAGGGAAAAGTCTAGAATTGGATAAGACTAAAATGATTAAGCAATTGTCGAGGACAATCTAAGGTTCACCAAAGATTGGTTGCTCAGGGACAGTTGGAAGTATAATGTTAAAATTTGGAAGGACCATATAGATATATTCTGAAAAGAGGTAGCTCTTGTTCAGATATGATAATCAAAATGGGAATATGGAAATTTTCCATATTGGGAGTTGGATATTAAGAATCTATGAGAAAGTTAGAAACTTTTATGCAAGAAGGATGTTCAAAGCAATGTACTTTGAATATGAGACTTCGTTTCCATAGAAGTGATCTCCTTTGGAATACTCTGTAATGACTGTTGACAAGTTTTGTGACTTTTGTGCATAGTCATTGCAAGAGGATCAATGCATATAAGTTTGGAATCTAACATATTACAGTAAATGACAAGAATTTGGTATTCTTTCATTTACGGTAAGGATTTGGGACTGTGAAATGAGCATCATTGGAATCATGTTCAATCGATCTACTTCACAAAGTAAAGATCATAGGCAAACATAGTGTGCATACTTGGTGTATGGCATGACTATTGTTTAGAAAACATAGTGTACATGCTTGGATCATGGGACAACTATTGTTTTAATTCAAGTGTTAAGTTGATAAATCGAAACAGAATAATGTGGAATCAATATGGTGATGAATAAAAGGTGTTTTATTTATATTCATAAGTGCTGAGACCATATTGGATTCAATTATTCTTGTGTTTCACTTTGCATGTTTTGACTTCCATAATAACTAGATTATTCTTTCCGAATGATTAAGTTATTCAAACCATCCACAGTCGGTCATATGTTGGAAGTAGATATGAATCAAGACTGTCATGAGTTGGTTGTAGAGGTCTAAGATGTTGGACATGGCTACAACACTTATGAGTGCTCATAAGTTATGAGTATTGGATTCAACCCACACTCACTTGCATCACTTCATGACATTTATCTCGAGTGATCGTGAGACGGTAATATCATATAAGTCTTCAAACCTAGAGATATGAGTTGTTACCTATGAGTTGGTTGTACATTGATTGCACGAAAACGCATCAGTAACTTGATGTTATAAAACGTGCCTTTGTGTATAATTCAACAAGTAGTAGAAGCAAGTATATGAGTCGAAGTTTATCTGTTCCTTCTAGTCCTTGGAGGATTAGAAGCGATATCTGGGCCCCTCGATGATTTTGTTTTGACCTATGTACCGGGCCCGGTCAGAACTAAATTGATGTGTTCGATTAAGTTCTTTGTCAAACAAATCGGAAATCGGGAAACAAACTGCTGGACAATAAGTAAGACATTGTTCCATGTATTTGTCCGGCTGATATCATGAGAGCAGAGGATTATATGATCAATTATCTAAAATGGCGCTTCATAGTTCAACAGAGTTTTCGAGAGCTACGATTGCCGGTTGGTTCCTGAAGTCATATAGGCATATATAGTTATTAGACTTATCCAAGTGGGAGACTGTTGGATAAAGTGTCTAAGTCCATAACTTATTTGGTATATACTTGACCCGACCCGGCATGGTCCATTTGGGTTGCACTTCACCCGAACTATTTATATGGATAACATTATGAGAAGAGTATATTTGCGGCTTATTAATATATTATAAGTTATAATATATTAATATGAAATTGTATTATTTAATTAGTATTCGTCTTAAATTAATTATGAATTAATTTAGTGATCAAATGGTGACTAATTAAACATGGGCTATTATATTTATATAGTGTGGGCTAATACTCATTATGGTAATGGGCTAAGCTTATATGGGAGTCCATGGATGATCCATGGAGCTCTTAACCCATGGATCATTGGAAAGGAAAAGACATGGGTTATTAGGGTTTACCCTAATCATGTGCACTATATAAACAAGCTTGTGATGCATGAAATGACACCCTGGTGTGTGTGAAGAAAGGTGGCCGATTTCTAGAGCATAGATATACTCTCTCATAAGTTTTCCAAGTTTGTGGTGATTTGTGATTTCCATTTGAGGCATTCACATTATTGGTGCTTGGCTCTCAAACTCCTAAGGAATCAATTCACAAACAAAGGTATGTAATTCATCTAGTTCTTTTATGTTTAAAAGTTCCCCATGCCATGCTAGATAAGTTATAAACCTTGGAAAACAAATTTTGCATGTATTTTAGACAAACATAGATCCAAGGTTTATTAGGGTTGCATGTACACTTAGGAAGTGTTAGAATGCTCAAAGCCCAACAGAGTCGAGGCAGTACTTGAGGAAAGTACGGATAGATGTGGAAGGTAGTATGGGCCTGTACTACTGAAAGCAGAGGATCCGTACTTGAATCGAGTAAAGCTGAGATGAGACCAGGGAACTTGTAGTAGCAGCGATCCCTCGAGATATATCCGTGTTTGTGACGTTTTGTCGTGGTATGTTTTCAGAATGGTGGTTTTACGCCCTAGACCAGCAGTCGGCAGTTCAGGTGTCGGGGAGGGATCAGGATCGGGCTCGGGGGCCGGGCAGTTGGACGAGCAGACTAGGGAGTTTAGAGCTGATGGACGAGAGGTTGAGCACCTTCCGTGCCGAGGTGGCGGCTATGATGGGGTCGCGCACACTCACCTTCAGGGAGTTCCGGGTTTGTGGAGCTCTAGATTACCATGGGGCACGGGATCCCATTGCGAGTACCAGGTGGTTGGCGGATGTCGCCAATGCGTTCCGCACCAGCAGATGTCCGGAGGGGGACAAGGTCAGACTAGCATCCTGTCTTTTGAAGGACAGGGCACGAGATTGGTGGGAGGAGATCGGACATGTCATCGGGGATGACGCAGCGCTTGATGCTATAACTTGGGTTGATTTTACTACCAGATTCAGAGCCGAGTTTGCACCGGTTATTGAGGTGCAGCAGTTAGCCAGGGAGTTTCAGGATCTCACCCAGACTACAGAGACAGTGGCGGAGATTACCGCCAAGTTCAGGGAGAGGGCCCTTCTTGTTTCTCAGTACGCAGCTGATGAGGAAATGAAGAAGGTTCGTTATCATGAGATGTTGCAGAGTGATATCCGCCAGTTTGTGAGCCGATCCAGCTGTAAGACGCTGGATGATATGATTGCGAGGGCTCGAGAAAGGGAGATAGATCTGGAGATGGAGAGGAAGAGGAAGCCAGAGGTGGCTTCTGGTACAGGGAGTTCGGGCAAAAAGCCCAAGGTGTCAGATCACAGATCTATGGGACAGCAGAGCCACAGTCGGTTTGGCAAGTGTGGGAGATTGCAAGATGGGGCGTGCAAGGCAGGTAGTGTCGGTTGCTATAGGTGCGGCCGGACCGGGCATATGAGTAGAGCTTTCCAGATGACAACAGAGGAGGCGCGAGCGACTCCTGATGTGGTGACATGTATATATTTTTCCTCTTATCTCCTTATTGATATTGATTGTTCCTCATGGTTATATGTTTTGTATAGGGTCGTTCTTAGTGAACGGCGTTTCAGCTATAGTATTGTTTGACTCGGGGGCTACCCGATCATTTGTGTCTCTTGCACTTAGCAAGAGGTTTAGCAGAGCTCCGGGGGGGCTGGATTGCTCACTAGAGGTTGAGATAGCTGATGACAGGACCGTCAGGGTCGCGAGAGTTCATAGGGCGTGTTCGCTACAGTTGTTTGATGAGAAGTTTTCTGTGGACTTGGTTCTCATTCCTCTGCGAAGGAATAAGGTTATAGTGGGTATGGATTGGCTGAGCCCCAATGGGGCAGTGATTGATTGTGAACTGCAGTTAGTGAGGGTTCGCACTCCCAGTGGGGGAGAGTTAGTGATTCAGGGCGAGAGGCCACATCGCGGACCAGTCCTTTGTTCAGCCACGAGAGCGAGGCGCTACGTTCAGCAGGGTTGCGCAAGGTTCATCGCCTATGTTATAGATGCCCGGGAGAAGGGTAAGGCGACAGTGGACGATGTACCGGTAGTGCGAGAGTACCCGGATGTATTCCCAGAGGATTTGCCTGGAATACCTCCGGAGAGGCAGGTTGAGTTCCGGATTGACCTGGTTCCGGGTGCGGCTCCGATAGCCAAGGCACCTTATCGGCTGGCTCCTCCAGAGATGCAGGAGTTGTCTACGCAGCTGCAGGAGCTGCTAGACAAAGGTTTCATCAGGCCGAGTAGTTCACCATGGGGAGCCCCGATCTTATTCGTGAGGAAGAAGGATGGGTCGCACCGTATGTGCATAGATTATCGGGAGCTGAACAAGATGACAGTGAAGAACCGTTACCCGCTCCCGAGGATAGATGATTTGTTTGATCAGCTTCAGGGAGCATCTTGGTTCTCCAAGATTGATCTACGGTCAGGATATCACCAGATGCGGGTCAGGGATGAGGATGTGCAAAAGACCGCTTTTAGGACCCGCTATGGTCATTATGAGTTTGTGGTGATGCCATTCGGGCTCACCAACTTCGGTCCGATGCAGTTTTCGGACTTCGGTCCGATGCAGAGGGCAAGGCCCTGGTTAGTTCCGGACTTCGGTTTGATGCAGTTTCCGGGCTTCGGTCCGATGCAGTTTCCGGACTTCGGTCTGATGCAGTGGGCAAGGCCCAGTAGTTGTTTTATATGCTATTGTATGGTATGTGGTAGATTGGGGGAACTCACTAAGCTTTGTGCTTACAGTTTCAGTTTTTGGTTTCAGGTACTTCCGCTAGTAAGGGGAAGAGCTCGGGATGATGGCATGGCACACACCACAGCTTCAGTTTATACTGGGAGTTTTATTCAGATACTTTCCACATGTTCATGACATCAGTTTTTATTTGATATATTGTTATGACTTTTTGAGATACACGACACATGGCTTGATTATATGATATTCGAGATTACATTTTTAGTTAATGTTAAAACAAAAATTTTTGGGTTGTATTTTTGGGATGTTTCAGTTTTTCTCAAAAGATGTAAGACGCACGGATCTTTCAGACCGGGTTTAGGTCGGGTTAAACCCGACTTCAATCCATGTTCATTACCCGATGCATATATTGCTCAGTTCCAGTTGAAGATTTAGACGTTTAGATCATTTTCACTCTTCTCACCTCGAGTCTCTCATTTATTCTCTCATCTTCTCCATATTAGGGTTTACATCCATATTAGGGTTTCATTGTTCTTGATTGTTTTCTTGTTCTATAATCTTATATCGTTTTGTTCTTGTTAAATTTAGTGTTCTTGTTTGAGTGTGAGAGTTTTTGTAGGTGAGGTTTCATTTGTAAGTTCCTAAACACCAACTGGATCTTATTTCATTAGTAAAAGATCTGTCAATGTTATCATTTAGTGTGTGATTTTATCGTTTTTAAAGAGTGGGTTTATTCATGCGTTGTTTTCGTTTGATTCGTGTTTCTCGAGTTAGGGTTTGTTAGGTTTATCGAATTAGGGTTTGTTAGATCGATTTTCATCTCGATCGGTTTTGTTGTTGATCGTTTTTTGTTCCTCGAAGTTGTTTTTGGGGATTTGTTGTTTGATCTGGGTTTTCTAGTTCCGATTTGTAACATCCCGACTCCCACGTATAAGTTTAAAGTTTATATATATTCATATTTTGGACCTAATCGACGAGTTGGCTGTCCTAACTCGTCGTGTAGAGATTGATCTGGACGAGTGATTTATGAAACCTACTCGACGAGTTGGAGGACCCAACTCGACGAGTGGAGTCTGTACATGAAAACCCTAATTTTTAGGGTTTGCACCATATTTAAAGGACCTTAAGTCCTTCCTTCCAGCCTCCTTACCACCTTTTCACGTCCAGAAGCAAACCCTAATCAATCAAACCCTATTTTGAGTGTGTGTAAGGCTAAAAGTGTGTGTTTGGTGCATTTCTTGAAAGAAACTTGAAGATTTGGAGGCTTGGAACGGGAAGAAGCTTGTAGATCCAGCATCTACATTGTGTTGGCTTTCATTTGGAGGTAAAAAGTCTTTACCTTGGCTTTCCATTCCTTAGATCTCTTCTTATACAAATTTTGTAACACCCCGTTCCTGGTACGTAATTCTTTACTTATTCAAGTGTTTATTTTGAGCTACTCAACGAGTTGGTAGCCCTAACTCGTCGAGTAGATGCCTTAAAGACGCGGGATTTAAAAAGTCTACTCGGCGAGTCCAAGCATGGACTCGACGAGTAGGTCTGCTAGGATGCAACCCTATTCTCGGGGTTTTGCACCCTATTTAAACATCTTAAAATCCTTTGTTGGGCTTCCCTTATCAGCCTCCTTGCCTCCAGAAAACCCTAGTTCGTTTGTGAGCCTTTCTCTTGAGTTTTGAGTGTGTTTTGTGCCTTTGAAGGTAGTTGCAAGAGCTTTGAGCTAGCAAGCTTGGGGAAAGATAACTAGATCCAGGAACACACTCATCTTTGACATCTTTCTGAGGTAAAAAGTTCTTATCTTGATGATCTATAGCTTAGATCTCCTTGCATGTGGATTCTTGGGTCTTTTTGACCCTTTTGATTAGGAAAAGCTATTCTCTTGGATTGTTTGCAAGACTTTTCCCCTTTTCTGTATTTTGGGGCCTCTAGAGCCATAAAAAGGGTCTTGAACCCGTTTTCATCCAAGTCATGACCATGTTCATGAAATTAGATTGCTATAACTTGAGTTTGGATTCTTTTGAGGTGTGCAAAGCCATCAAGTTTCCAACTTTATAGAAATGGACCTTGGAAACACCCTAGATTTGTATTTTGGAGCTACGGAAGTGTGAAACCAGCTAACTAGGTTAGATCTGCATGGGACTCGACGAGTTCATAAGGGAACTCGACGAGTCCGATGAAGAAACCCCCATAACGTTCATAGGACTCGACGAGTTGATTAAGGAACTCGGCGAGTATGAGGATCTTGTCCCTTCCCTGATAATGCCAAGACTCGGCGAGTCTGAAGAAGACTTGACGAGTCAGTTCGACAAACCGTGATGGCCAGTAGCTTAAGAACTCGTCGAGTCAAGAGGTGACTCGGCGAGTCGAGTCGCGATTTCTAGGGTTCTGAGTTCTAGGACTCGGCGAGTCACATGGCTGACTCGGCGAGTTTTGTCAACCTGGAAGGTTGACTTTGACCAGGATGTTGACTTTGACCAGGGGCAAATTGGTCATTTTACCCTAAGAATAGTTATCAGTTTTTGACTAAGTGTCCTTATTAAATTTATAGCTGGAGAGTCACCGGAGCAGCAGACAGAGATTCCTCACCCAGAGTTTCAGCAGTCAGTCAGACGAGGTGAGTTTCCTTCCAGTAGGAACGGGTCTATGACCACAATGTCAGCCCGTTTAGATGATAGTAGTTCCGGACTATGGTCCGATGCCGGGGCGGTCCCAAGAAGTAGTTATGTATGCTTGATGTCTTCGTGATTCATGCATGTTTATGTTATGTGTTATATGTTCCGGACTCCGGTCCGATGTCGGGCAAGCCCGATGCAGTATATGTGAATATGTTATATGTTTGTGTTATGTTCAGTTTATTCCAGACCTCGATCTGATGTCGGGCGGGGACCGATGCAGTGGGCGGGGCCCAAGTTATTCCGGACTTCGGTCCATTGCCGGGCGGGGCCCAATATATGTCGGACTTCGGTCCGATGCCGGGGGCGGTGTAACACCCGGTTCCTGATAAGCATTCTTAAATGAATATTTATCATTTTAGCAAAGGGACTCGACGAGTTGAAGGACCAACCCGTCGAGTAGGAACGGGCGTGGACGCGGGAGTTAAGTGACCTACTCGGCGAGTCGGTATACCGACTCGGCGAGTAGCAGCTGTCTGGGTGAAACCCTAAATTTGAGGGTTTGCACCCTATTTAAACGTCTTATTGTAGCCTCTATCGTCCCTTATGCTCCCAGAACACCTCATATCGAAACCCTAGCCGCTTTGAGTGATCTAAGGCCATTTTTGGTGCTTTTGGGTGGTTTGTGAAGCTTGAAAGGAAGGAAGAAGCTTGGGGATTCGAGTTGGGGCTTGTAGATCCAGAAATCTTATTCCATCTTCAGCTCAATCAAGGTAAATGCCCCCTGTTTTGGTCTTCCATTTGATTGTTCATCTTTAGGGCTTAGATTTTGGGTGCATTTAGGGCTTTCCAAGCCATTTTCGGATTTGTGAATTGTTTCATGGAGTTCTACTTCCAGATCTGAGTCATTTGAGGGGTCTCATGGCATAAAGGTGTCAACTCTATGGCTATGAGAGCCCCATGCATCTTGTAGAACACCTTTTAAGGATTTTTGAGCCAAAGACCCCATGCATGTGCACCAAGTTTGGAACTTACGTGTAAAATGGACATTAGGAGACCAGATCTATGGTTTTGAGGTGTTAAGACCCATTTAAATCGACTGTATAGTAATGGTCATGAAGGGACTCGATGAGTCGCTCTTGGGACCCAGCGAGTCGCAGTATATTGACCACCAAATCCTTTCTGTGGATGGACCAGTTGTTAGCAAGGAAAAGTCCCGTAGATGTTTAGTCATAGAAGGGACCTGGGAATCATGGGACTCGACGAGCGTATAAACAGACTCGGCGAGTCCAAGGCAATCTCCCAACCTTGAAGATGGACTCGACGAGTTGTTCATACAACTCGGCGGGTCATAGACTGGACACGTTCTTATGAGGGAGATGAACTCGCCGAGTTGAAGGAAGAACTCAGCGAGTCGGATGAAGATAGTCCCGATGGTTTGAATGAAGGAGAACTCGACGAGTTCTTGCAAGACTCGACTAGTGGTGTCGGGGTTGGATCGGTTTAGTGGAGCATGGACTCGACGAGTTGGTAGACCAACTCGGTGAGTCAGGTCAACTGGGTGTTGACTTTGACCAATGTTGACTTTGCCTGGTTTTGGTATTGACCCTGGTTGGGTTGTATGTTCGGTTTGATGATTTGAGGATTGTCGTGTAGGGATTGAGGGGTCGAGGAGATCCGACCTTCACGCCGAGGACAGTTCAGACGCTACACGACATTGAGGTGAGTTACCTTCCAGTAGAAGTGGGTCTACGGCACCAAGGCCGGCCCACTAGTAGTTGTTTAGCTGAGATGATTATCTTTGTGATAATTGCCTGGTCTGCTATTCTTTGATATGCGAGTATGCTAGTTTTCTTGATATGTGACTATGCTAGTTTTCTATGTAATGTGAGATGGTATCAGTAGGAGGGGACTAGTCCCCGAATCGGTCGTTAGGACCAACGGGTAGGTCGGACACCCCAAATACGTCTGACAGTATGATAGAGATATGACATTATGTGTTAGCAGTAGGGGGTGAAATAGTCCCCGTGTTCGGTTGAAATACCGGAGGGTAGGTCGGCCCCCCAGAATAGCCTGACATGGGTAGGTCAGCACCCCAGAATGGCCTGACATGGGTAGGTCAGCACCCCACAATGGCTTGACATGGGTAGGTCAGCACCCCAGAATGGCTTGACATGGGTAGGACGGGCGCCCCAAAATAGCCTGGCAGTATATATGCTTTGTGATTGTATGGTATGTGGTATGATGGGGGAACTCACTAAGCTTTGTGCTTACAGATTTAGTTTTGGTTTCAGGTACCTCTTCGTCTAAGGGGAAAGAGTCGGCGGTGTAGCAACGCATCATACACACACATGATTTCCGCATGGAGTTTTCTAGGAATGTACTCTGATTTATTTTACTTTGACAATATGATTTTCAGACACATTGTTATATTTCTAGTTGCAAATGATATGGCATGGGAAATGTTTTAGTAAACTATGTTGTGGATTACTTAATTAAAAATGAAAAAAATTGGGCTTGAAATTTGGGATGTTACACGGGGCCCGATGCAGTGGGCAAGGCCCAGTATGTGTTATATATGTTATTGCATGGTATGTGGTAGTTTGGGGGAGCTCACTAAGCTCCGTGCTTACAGTTTTCAGTTTTGGTTTCAGGTACTTCCGATAGCAAAGGGAAGAGCTCGGGGTGATCGCATGACACACACCATAGTATTCAGCCTGGGATTGTTTGAGACTCTGTTATTTTATCATATGTTTTGTTACAGTACTTGAGATGATGTTTTGTTATACATGATATACGTTTTTCCCTTATGATTTATGGTTTATTATGATTTTCAAGAAGAAATTTTTGGCTTGTATTTTTCGGATGTTTCAAGTTGGTATCAGAGCCTTGGTTTGAGGGACTCAGACATACTTTCAGGTGTGTCCAAACTCAAACTAAAGAAATGGTATAAAGATTTTCAAAAAGTGTTTTGAAAAAGCAAATGAATTTTGAAAAAGAAAAGTTTTGAAAATAGGAAAGGGTGTGGTGCATGCAATCAGCCGAGCTCAAGTAAGTACTCCCAAATTACCCATACAAGTTTATGGTATGATATGTTTTCCAGCTTTATTAGAACATCATACTAGATTAGGACTAAGGATCTAGGAAGGATGCCTTATGTGCCTGTTATATGTGTATCAACTTTATGAACTGCATGCTAGTACAGATTAGACAGTATGATAGCTAGAGTAGTATGTGTTGTTTATGCGTACTCAATGCCCGAATGTGCTTGCTTTGTGCTTTTAGGAGTCGTAATTGTCTTTCACTAACTAGTAAACGAATATGTTAAGTCGCATATTGCAAGGACCGAATAGTTTCAGAAGGTTAGGTCTAGCTCTATTTCGTAGCTCTTGTTTGAGTCTAACAGTTGTAGGGTAGGATCTATCATTCGAAGAATTATCTAGTTTGAGTAATATGTGATAATATTCGTGAGCTAGTTAGGGGAAGGGAGCAGGGACTTCTTATGCAGCTGATGGCGGAGAGTGAGTTGGTGATTACCCTAGGGCAAGCCTAGGATGAGAGTAGCAGAGAGCAGTAGTAGTAGAAAGTGCTTGGTGGAGTCAAGACAGTCCTTGAGTAAAGTACGGATAGATGTGGAAGGTAGTATGGGCCCGTACTACTGAAAGCAGAGGATTCGTACTCGAATCAAGGAAGGCCGGGATAAGACCAAAGAATTTGTAAGCGTATGTGATCCCTCGAGTTATGTTATTATTCTGACGTTTGTATGATATGTTTCTTTTCAGAATGGTGGTTTTACGTCCCAGACCAGCAGACGACAGTTCAGGTGCCTGGGAGGGATCGGGCTCAGGCTCTGGAGCCGTGCAGATAGATGAGCAGACCAGAGAGTTCATTTCCTTGGAGATTACGCGCAACATACTTGAGCAGACTCCTGTGATGAAACATACCAAAAATACAACCTAAAAAATTTTTCGTTTGAAAACTTAACTAAACCATAATATTAAATATTAAAAGATAAATCCATGAATCATACGTCTCAAAATGTCATATAAGTAAATCAAATCAACTGATGTCAAAACATATCAAAATGTCTGAATAAAACTCCCAGGATAAACTGAAGTTGTGGTGTGTGCCATGCCATCATCCCGAGCTCTTCCCCTTACTAGCGGAAGTACCTGAAACCAAAAACTAAAACTGTAAGCACAAAGCTTAGTGAGCTCCCCCAAACTACCACATACCATACAATAGCATATAAAGCAACTACTGGGCCTTGCCCACTGCATCGGACCGAAGTCCGGAAACTGCATCGGACCAAAGTCCGGAAACTAACCAGGGCCTTGCCCTCTGCATTGGACCGAAGTCCGGAAACTGCATCGGACCGAAGTCCGGAACTAACCAGGGCCTTGCCCTCTGCATCGGACCGAAGTCCGGAAACTGCATCGGACCGAAGTCCGGAACTAACCAGGGCCTTGCCCTCTGCATCGGACCGAAGTCCGGAAACTAATTGAACATGGCATAGCATAATCATAACTACTAGCATGAACACATATACTGCATACTGCATCAGACCGAAGTCCGGAACACATAACACAAAGACATGCTTGAATCACAAAGACATCAAGCACACTGAACTACTGCATCGGACCGAAGTCCGGAACTACTTCTAATTAAACGGGCCGGCATTGTGGCCGTAGACCCGTTCCTACTGGAAGGAAACTCACCTCGTAACGCTGGCTGCTGAGGTGCTAAATCTGAAACTGCCTGACTGCTGCTCCGGAACTCCCCGACTACAAATCCCATAAACACTAAATCAGATACTGATAACTAATCTCAGGGTAAAATGACTATTTTACCCCTGGTCAAAGTCAACATCCTGGCCAAAGTCAACTTCATGGTCAAAGTCATCTTCCTGGTCAAAGTCAACTTTCAGTTGACCGGACTCGCCGAGTTGGGCCGCCAACTCGCCGAGTCCCTCTCATCCTTTCAGATCCTCTACTCACTTCTGCTCGTCAAGTATGGCAAAGACTCGACGGGTCTTTTTTCGATACTAACATCGAGTCTAATCTTCATCCGACTCGCCGAGTTGTATGAACAACTCGTCGAGTTCCCTTGAACAGAAGAACACACCCAGTCTTTGACTCGCCGAGTCGTATGAACAACTTGTCGAGTCCGACTGCTTCCAGATCCAAGTCTTAACTCACTGAGTCCTTACTCTGCTCACTAATTCACCCTAAACTCTCAAATCGGGGAAAAACCGAGGACTCGCGACTCGACTCGTCGAGTCTGAAGAACAACTCGTCGAGTCCCAAGCATGCCAAACTATACCGTCGATTTTTCTCAATTCCAATGCATCCAATTCATAGATCTGGGGTCCTAGGACTGATTTCACATGTAAAGTTTCTAACTTTATGTTCATGCATGCTCATGATAAGCTAAAAAGCCCAATAAGGGGCTAAAAGAGGAGATCTAGGTTTGGAATGGGTGCATAGCTCAATAAAGGTGACAACCTTGAGCTTAAGGAGTCCTGAAGTGCTTAGATCTGAAACCCATTCGACTTAACTACCCATAAATCGACCTCAAGGTCTAGAAAAGGCTTAAAAACAAGACTAGCAAGCTTTTATGGAGATATACATGATGACAAGCAAAGATTCGGTCTTTATACCTTGATGGAAGCTGGAAAGACACACTAAGATCAGATCTTCTTTGCTCCTCTTGAGAACCCCTCTTCTCTCTTCTTCTTCTTCTAACTTCAAAATGCACAAAAATCCTCCACAAAATGAGAAATATTCCAAGAATGCTTAAAGGGAGGCTAGGGTTTAGTAAGGGACGTTCTGAGGGTGATGGAGGCAGGTTTGAGGCGCATAATGATGTTTAAATAGGGTGCAAACCCTTGAAATTAGGGTTTCATTCAGACTGGCATACTCGCCGAGTCCGAGGATATGGACTCGTCGAGTTGCCAACTTAAACCGCGAGCAATCCCGTCTCTACTCGACGAGTCGGGCTACTGACTCGTCGAGTACCCCTTAAGAAATGAAAAATACTTTATTTAAATCTCATACCAGAAATGGGGCGTTACATGTGAGCTTCGGTACGGTCAAGGAGGGTATTCTGGAGTTGTTGGAGGAGAGGTTTAGCGCATTCCGTACTGAGATGGCGGCCTTGATGGGGTCGCGCACACTCACTTTCCAGGAGTTTAGAGCATGTGGAGCTCCGGACTACCATGGGGCTCGATACCCCATTGCTAGAACCAGGTGGTTGGCAGATGTCGCCAACGCCTTCCGCATCAGCAGATGTCCCGTGGGGGACAAGGTTAGATTGGCGTCCTGTCTTCTGAAGGACAGGGCACGAGATTGGTGGGAGGAGGTTAGGAGAGATATTGGTGATGACACTGTTTTGGATGCGATGTCCTGGGGTGATTTCACGACCAGGTTCAGGGCTGATTTCGCACCGATTATTGAGGTGCAGCAGCTTGCTAGAGAGTTTCAGGACCTCTAGCAGACGACAGAGACTGTGGCGGAGATCACCGCCAAGTTTAGAGAGAGGGCCCTTCTCGTTCTGCAGTATGTGGCGGACGAGGAGATGAAAAAGGCCCGACATCAGGAGATGTTGCGGGGTGATATCCGCCAGTTTGTGAGCCGTTCCAGCTGCAAGACGCTGGAAGACATGATTGCGAGGGCTCGTGAGAGGGAGATTGATCTTGAGATGGAGAGGAAGAGGAAGCCAGAGGTGGTGTCTGGCGCAGCGGGTTCGGGCAAAAAGCCCAAGGTGTCTGATCACAGGTCTAGGGGACAGTAGAGCCACAGTCGTTGTGGCAAGTGTGACAGGTTTCACGATGGGGTGTGCAAGGCGGGGAGTTTCGGCTACTTCAAGTGAGGACGGACTGGGCATATGAGTAGGGATTGTACAACTACTACCACTACCACCACCACAACATCTGATCTGATTTGCTTTCATTGCAATCAGAGGGGACACAAGAAGTCCCAGTGTCCGAGTTTAGCATCAGTAGGACACGTGATGGCACCCGCTCCTACTACTCTGAGGATTATAGACGGCCGGCAGGGTCGGGCCGAGTCACCAGTGGCAAAGAGCAGAGCCTTCCAGTTGACAGCAGAGGAGGCACGAGCGACTCCTGATGTGGTTACCGGTATGTACCTTCTCCATCATCTCTTTATTATTTTTGATTATCACTCATGTTTATGTATTTGTTTATAGGATCGTTCCTAGTGAACGACATTTCAACTATGGTATTGTTTGATTCGGGGGCTACCCGATCATTTGTGTCGCTTGCACTTAGCAAGCGATTTAGTAGAGCTCCGGGGGAGCTGGATTGCCCACTTGATGTTGAGATAGTCGATGACAGGACAGTCAGGGTCGCGAGGGTTCATAGAGGATGTACGCTACGGTTATTTGATGAGCAGTTCTTAGTGGATTTGGTTCCTATTCGGCGGCGAGAACGAGGCGTTACTTCCAGCAGGGTTGCGCGGGATACGTCGCCTATGTCATGGATACCCGGGATAAGGGTAAGGCGATAGTGGATGCCATACCAGTAGTGAGAGAGTACCCGGATGTATTCCCGGAGGATCTGCCTGGGATACCTCCGGGGAGACAGGTTGAGTTCCGGATTGACCTGGTCCCCGATGCGGCTACGATAGCTAAGGCACCATATCGGTTGGCTCCTCCCGAGATGTAGGAGTTGTCTACGCAGCTGCAAGATTTGCTAGACAAGGGTTTTATCAGACCGAGCAGTTCACCATGGGGAGCCCCGATCTTGTTTGTGAAGAAGAAAGACGGGTCGTACCGAATGTGCATAGATTACCGGGAGCTGAATAAGGTAACGGTGAAGAACCGTTACCCACTCCGAAGGATAGATGACTTGTTTGATCAGCTTCAAGGATCATCTGGGTTCTCCAAGATTGATCTACGGTCCGGGTATCACCAGATGTGGGTCAGAGATGATGATGTGCAGAAGACCGCTTTTAGGACCCGCTATGGTCATTATGAGTTTGTGGTGATGCCGTTTGGGCTCACCAATGCTCCAGCCACGTTCATGGACCTCATGAACCGCGTGTGCATATCGATGCTGGATCGGTCTGTGATAGTATTCATCGATGACATCTTGGTTTACTCCAAGACTCAGGAGCAGCACGAGGAGCACTTGAGAGAGGTGCTAGAGACACTGAGGAATGGGAGACTTTATGCGAAGTTCTCCAAGTGTGACTTCTGTTTGCGCGAGATGCAGTTCCTTGGGCACCTTGTCAACCAGAAAGGTATTTTGGTTGATCCGGCCAAGATAGAGGTCATGATGCAGTGGGAGACTCTGAGGTCTCCAACTGAGATTCGGAGCTTCCTGGGTTTGGCATGGTATTAAAGGAGATTTATCCATGACTTCTCCAAGATTGCAGTTCCGTTGACCCGACTGACTAAGAAGTCGGTGGTGTTTCGCTGGGGTCCTGAGCAGCAGACAGCCTTCGAGACGCTCAGACAGCGACCATGCGAGGCGCCGATTCTCACCCTGCCAGAGGGAGTAGAGGACTTCGTAGTCTACTGTGACGCTTCGATCACATGTATGGGAGAAGTGTTGATGCAACGGGGGCATGTAATGGCTTATGCCTCGCAAAAGTTGAAGCCTCACGAGGCTAACTATCTGACGCATGATTTGGAGCTGGGAGCGGTGGTGTTCGCCCTCAATATTTGGCGGCATTACCTCTACGAGGTCCGTTGTACTATTTACTCGGACCATAAGAGTTTGAGGTACCTCATGGATCAGCCGAGCCTGAACATGAGGCAACGTTGGTGGTTATACGTGGTTAAGGATTATGACTGTGAGATCCTTTACCACCCGGGCAAGGCCAACGTAGTGGCCGACGCCCTGAGCCGCAAGGCGGTAGCGGCCCCGATACGAGATATCTGTCTGAGGATGACAGTGATTACTCCACTGTTGGAGCAGATCCGAGAGGCGCATGTCGAGGTCCTGAAGGAGGAGCGTCGGAAGTGAGAGAGGATTACAGGCCAGGGGACCTCCTTCGATTACGATAGCAGAGGGTTGTTGACCCTTCATGGGATAGTTTGGGTGTCGTACTGGGGCGGAGTGCGGAAGGTGTTGATGGATGAGGCCCATAAGTCCAGGTTCTCCGTCCACTCGGGAGCGAGGAAGATGTACAGAGACCTTCGCCCAGACTACTAGTGGCCCTGTATGAAGAGGGACGTAGCCTGGTACGTTGAGAGATGCTTGACCTGCAGGAAGGTCAAGGCGGAGCATCAGAGGCCGCATTGAAAGATGCGGCCTTTGGACATCTATGTGTAGAAGTGGGAGGATATTACTATGGACTTTATCATTAAGCTTCCCAGGAACGCACGTGGGGTCGATTCGATATGGGTCATCGTGGATCGGTTGACCAAAAGTGCACACTTCATACCGATCCAGGAGAGCATCTCGGCTGAGAAGCTGGCCGAGATTTATGTGCGAGAGGTAGTGGCACGTCATGAGGTTCCTGTCTTGGTGGTGTCAGACCGAGATGTCCGTTTCACTTCCAGGTTTTGGAAACGGTTTCATGACGAGATGGGTACTCGTCTCCACTTCAGCACCGCTTTCCACCCTCAGACGGACGGGCAGAGCGAGAGGACGATTCAGACTCTCGAGGAGATGCTTCAGGCATGTGTGCTAGATTTCGGTGGCAGTTGGGATACGTATATTCCATTAGCGGAATTTTCGTATAACAACAGCTACCACTCCAGTATAGACCGGCCTCCCTTCGAGATGCTTTACGGGAGGAAGTGTAGGACCCCAATCTGCTGGGGCGAGGTCGGTCAGAGGGTCATGGGGAGTATGGAGGTAGTACTCAAGACCACTGAGCGGATCCAACAGGTTCAGAGCAGGCTTCAGACTGCTCAGAGCCGACAGAAGAGCTACGCTGATAAGTGACATTCAAATTTGGAGTTTCAGGTGAGCGAAATGGTCCTCCTGAAAGTGTCACCCTGGAAGGGTGTTTTCAGGTTCCGGAAGCGGGGCAAGCTGGGCCCCAGATTCATTGGTCTGTTTAGGGTTTTGGACCGGGTGGGTCAGGTTGCTTACCGGTTAGACCTTCCAGCGGAGCTCAACCAAATTCACAGCACGTTCCATGTTTCCCAGCTAGGGAAGTGCTTGGTGGATGATTCAACAGTGATACCCATGGAGGATATTCAGGTTGATGACATCCTGAATTACATAAAGAAACCAGTGGCGATCTTAGATCGCAAGACGAAGGAGCTGAGGAACAAACAGGTCAAGCTAGTGAAGGTGCAGTGGCAGCACCGCAAGGGTTCAGAGTGGACGTGGGAGCCTGAGGAGGAAATGAGGGAGGACTACCCAGAGTTGTTTTCAGGTACAACAGACTTTGAGGACGAAGTCTAAGAAAAGTGGGGGAGAATTGTAACGCCCCGTTCCTGGTACACAATTCTTTACTTATTCAAGTGTTTATTTTGAGCTACTCGACGAGTTGGTAGCCCTAACTCGTTGAGTAGATGCCTTAAAGACGCGGGATTTAAAAAGTCTACTCGGCGAGTCCAAGAATGGACTCGACGAGTAGGTCTGCCAGGATGAAACCCTATTCTCGGGGTTTTGCACCCTATTTAAACAACTTAAACTCCTTTGCTAGGCTTCCCTTATCAGCCTCCTTGCCTCCAGAAAACCCTAGTTCGTTTGTGAGCCTTTCTCTTGAGTTTTGAGTGTGTTTTGTGCCTTTGAAGGTAGTTGCAAGAGCTTTGAGCTAGCAAGCTTGGGGAAAGAGAACTAGATCCAGGAACACACTCATCTTTGGCAGCTTTCTGAGGTAAAAAGTTCTTATCTTGATGATCTATAGCTTAGATCTCCTTGCATGTGGATTCTTGGGTCTTTTTGACCCTTTTGATTAGGAAAAGCTATTCTCTTGGATTGTTTGCAAGACTTTTCCCCTTTTCTGTATTTTGGGGCCCCTAGAGCCATAAAAAGGGTCTTAAACCCGTTTTCATCCAAGTCATGACCATGTTCATGAAAGTAGATTGCTATAACTTGAGTTTGGGTTCTTTTGAGGTGTGCAAATCCATCAAGTTTCCAACTTTATAGAAATGGACCTTGGAAACACCCTAGATCTGTATTTTGGAGCTATAGAAGTGTGAAACTAGTTAACTAGGTTAGATCTGCATGGGACTCGACGAGTTCATAAGGGAACTCGGTGATTCCGATGAAGAAACCTCCATAACGTTCATAGGACTCAACGAGTTGATTAAGGAACTCGGAGAGTAGGAGGATCTTGTCCCTTCCCTGATAATGCCAAGACTCGACGAGTCTGAAGAAGACTCGACGAGTCAGTTCGACAAACCGCGATGGCCAGTAGCTTAAGAACTCGTCGAGTCGAGTTGCGATTTCTAGGATTCTGAGTTCTAGGACTCGGCAAGTCACATGGCTGACTCGGCGAGTTTGGTTAACCGGGATGATCGCATTGCACACACCACAGTTTTCTAGCATGGGAGATTTACTCTGATATTTGATATGAGATTTTGATATGATGACAGATATTACTTTATTTAGAGATACATGGTTTATGATTTTTATATGATGATGATGATGATGATATTTATGGTTTTATTAATGATTTAAAAACGAAATTTTTGGACTGTATTTTTGGGATGTTTCATGCACCAAAAACTCTCTTAGCCTCACAAGCACAAGGAAGTAGCAAAGAACGGCTAGGATTTCCTTCTCTGGGGAATGAGGTGGTAAGGGAGGCCAAATGATGCAGATTAAGTCCTTTATATAGGGTGCAAACCCTAAAAATTAGGGTTTTCCTTTATAGTGCCTACTCGTCGAGTCGGGGCCTTCCGACTCGTCGAGTAGGTTCCAAATCTCGCGTCCTCATAACTGATCTCTACTCGACGAGTTGGAGCTCCCCAACTCGTCGAGTCCCAGCACAAAACCCTAAAACTTAGAAAATTAAATGATACCTGGAACAGGTGTTACACCTACCTTCCCTTGATTTTTTTTTTTTTTTTTGCAAATGAATTTTTTTACCACTTTATGTCTTTTACCGTTTATCATTGTGTGCTGTGACTTATGACTAATATTTTGAAGTTTTTATAACTTTTGAACGAAAAAATGTATGTTTGAAATAATTTTCATGTTTTAAAATTATAAATTAAAATTATGTTTATTTTGTGGGATCTTAGGATTTCGATCCCGATCTTGCAAACCCAAAAAGATCTTATATAGGATCTCAATCTTAACAACCTTGGTTATAACACCCAAGGTGGAAATGGGCAACACCAAATAACATGTAATAACACCCATATTTTCTATTTTTTTTTAATTTTTTTTTGATGTTTTTAGTTTCTATATTTCCAATTTCTTTTTTTATTTATGTCGTAATATTTATAATTATCATATAAATTAAATCATAAATAAAAAATAACATTTAAATAGTAAAATAAAATTATAAATCCTAAATTAAAAACAACATAAAAAAATTACAACTAAGGATAAAAACATTTAAAAACCTAAAATCCAAAAAAAAGATGAAATAAATTACATTTTTTATCTAAGTTATTCATCTACAGTGCCATTGTAGATATGATCTGCGAAGTCTTCTCGAGGTTGTTTGTGTTTTCGTTGGTCTTGAATATCAACGACTCTATGTAAGTATTCTGCTGTCCCCGGTTGAAATTGAATGTGTCCAGGTTCCATAGGCGAATACTCCGCAATGTTTCGTTCTTTATCTTCAATCATCATGTTATGCATAATGATACATGCATACATAATATGTCGTAGAGTGTCCAACTGATATGGTCGTGCCATATGTTCAACTATGTGTCATTTTGCTTTCAAAACTCTGAAACCACGTTCCACGTCCTTACGTTCTCCTTCTTGTCTTCTCTTGAAAAATTTGTCTCTTGGTTCTATCGGGTGTCGAAACGCCTTCACAAACGTGGAATATGGTGGGTATATTCCATCCATAAGGTAATACCTGAACTTATACTCATGGGCATTTACTGTGAAAGAAGCATCCGATGCCTTTTCGGTCAAAAGGTCCTGAAATATTGGTAACTGATCGAGAACGTTTATGTCGTTGTTAGAACCCACAACTCCGAAAAAAGCATGCCAAATCCATTAGTATTGTGTCGCAACAACCTCTAATACTAACGAAGGCGATCCAAGATGACCACTCGTGTATTGACATTTCCATGTCACATGACAATTTCTCCATATCCACTTTGTGCAATCAATGCTTCCAAGCATACCCGGAAAACCATGACATTCTTCACGTGCCGCATATAGTTGTTGCATGTCATTTAATGAAGGTTTGCGCAGGTATTTGTCACCGAAGGTTTCGATAACACCTCTCACCAATCTATACAAACTTTCTCGTGCAATTCGCTCTGACATTCTCATATAGTCATCAATAGATTCGGGCGACTCCCCCAACGCCATAAGCTTGATTGCAGCAACACATTTTTGCAACCCTGTTATAACGTCCTGTTCCGAATCGCTTTCCTAATTCGGGACTGTGGCCTGAAGATGGGTTATCATAAGGCTTAGGGCCTTTGGAAGAGATAGATCTAGACCCATTTAGGTACGGACAATGTAATTGAGGTGATCCGGGAGTTTGGGTGTGTCTTGGAGCCAAGGGGTATATCGGTAAAGTGGAAGTTCGAGCTCTTTATGGATTTTGTACTTTTGTTCGGAAGGCTTTGAGGTAAGGATAAGTTGATAGATGCGTAGAGCTTCTCGCCACCTTTTCGTGGATATAAAGAACGTCAAAAACGGAGTTGAAACGAAGAAGTTATGGTCGTTTGAAGTTGGAGTGGTTCGGGTGAGTGATCGTTGACTTGTTGACCAAGCTCATTTAAGGCTCACAACGTGAGCATGAAGTGCTCACGATGTGAGACGCACCTGATGCCCCAAAACCCTTATTTTTGGGTATTTAAAGGTATGGGATGATTAGAGTTGCTTCTCCTCAACCTCTTTCACTCCCAAGTCACTGAAAAACCCTAGATTCGGACTTCTTGAGCCCTTGAGCCATTGTTGGTGGTGTTGGTGTGTTATAATGATTGATTTCCTTGAAGAAGAAGAAGAAGAAGAAGCTCTTGGGAAGTTCCTTTTGGCAAGATAAGCTCCTCCTAGTGGCACTTCTGAGCTCATAAGTTTTTGTAAGTCTCAACGATCCCACCTTTCTCCTTTAATCTTGCTAGATATAGGTTATGGTTACCTTCTTTTCATGGGATCTTGAAGTATCATGCATAGGTTCCATAAATTTAGCAACTTTATGAACCACTGAGTCATTTGCTATGCTAGAACCCTTAGATCTGGATTTTTGTGCAAGTTATGGGCTTCAAGTTTGAATCTTGATGTTTATACCCATATTTTGACCTAACTAGTATTTAAGTCATGTATTGGACATATGTGACTAAAAAGCTTCGATTTTATGGTCCTTGCGGTCAAGGAAGACCCTCTAGACTGTCCCATGTCAAGTCTTAATGGATTAAGAGCTTAATGCTCATTTTTGGTCAGATCTGGACTCATGACGTGAGGAATGAAGCCTCACGACATGAGTACATATTCGAGGAAGTTCCTGGACTGAAACCACGAGTTCACGACGTGAGTATGAAGGGCTCACGACGTGAGCAGCCCCTGTGCAAGTTTTGGACTCTTTGATTGTGGGTAGCTTGATATTGGACTTGTCTTTTGGTTTGGGCTCATAATAGACTAAGGATTTTAGAGTAATGGACTTCTGGTTGGGATTGCCTTGTTGGGCTTGCCCTAATGGGCCTTAAATGATGAAATGGGCCTTAGTGGGCCCAATGCAGTTAGGCCTTGATTGGGCCCAATGGGCTTGGACTTTGGGCCATCGGAAAATCATTGGTTCAGAAAAGTAATTGGCCTTTGGGGAAAGGCCCATGTAAGGGTTTGGGCCCAATTTGGAAAATTGGGCCATTGATGGATATTTATGGATTAAATAGTTTTTGGGCCTTGGTTGTGAATCTTGTTGGGCCAGGGGTGAAACAGTCATTTCACCCCAAGTAAGGACTATTGGTCTGGACTAATTGTTATTTTGGGTAATTGTAGCTCGGGGAGTCGAAAGATCAGTCGTTCGGGGATCTGCCAGCTACCAACGAGGGGTTATTCGCAGGATTCTACAGTCAGCTTGTGAGGTGAGTTTTCTCCAGTAGGAGCGGGTCGAAGGCACCAATGTCGGCCTGTTTATGTATGTTAGTGTATACCGGATTTAGATCCGATGTCGAGGTTAGCCCGATGTAGTTTATATGTTCTGGATTTTGGTCCGATGCCGGGCGAGGCCCGAGGAAGGTTCATATGTATGTTTCCGAACTACGGTTCGATGCCGGGTGGTACCCGAGGAAGGAATTTATGTTTAGTTATAATTGTTGTCTTTGTGATACTTGTATGTGCCTGGTAGGGAGATGAGTGTGGGCGGGGGCCCGTATCTCATCACTAGCTGAGTGTGGACGGGGTTCCATATCTTATTAGTAGTAGAGTAGGGACAGGGCCTTTAGACTAGCGGTTATAGT
Source organism: Lactuca virosa (assembly GCF_052849685.1). NCBI lineage: Eukaryota > Viridiplantae > Streptophyta > Magnoliopsida > Asterales > Asteraceae > Lactuca > Lactuca virosa. The sequence continues at coordinate 263,640,985 of NC_136431.1, forward strand.
GTCGAGTTTGTCTGTTATGTGTTAGCTTGATTATGATTATATGTTTGCATGTGTATAGTAGGCGGGGCCCAGAGACAGGCGAGGCCTAGTAGAAATAGATCTGATACCGAGCGGGGCTCGTTGCCAGGTGGGCCTGATGTCGGGCGGGGCCCGATGTAGCAGGCCAGGCCCAATGTTTGCAGTGTGTGATTATGTGTATGGTATGTGGTAATTTGGGGAGACTCACTAAGCTTCGTGCTTAGGGTTTTCAGTTTTGGTTTCAGGTACTTCCAGTTGCAAAGAGAAGAGCTCGGGATGACTGCATTGCACACACCAAGATGTTTTAGCCTGAGATGTTTTACTTTGATATTTTGATATGAAACGCTGATAATAATGTTTTGGAATACTATGACTCATGTTTTGATGGAATGATTTGATAACTTATGGTTTTCTTTAATGGTTTTAAAACGAAATTTTTGGACCGTATTTTTGGGATGTTGCAAGTTGGTATCAGAGTGGAGCAGGCTCTGGGGGTAGCATGTCTGTAGCATATCGGTACGTCATACCCATGAACATATTATCCTCGTCGATATCATGATTGTGTGGATGAAACAGATCAAAATGATCCATTTTTTAATTAAATAGAGTAATAGAAAAGAAAATGAAATTGAAAGAAATAGAAATTATTGAAAGAATTTGTCGGGTTTTGTAGGTAAAATGAAGATAAAAATGTTGTGTATTTATATTAATAGAGATTTTTTTTATTTGTGACCGTTTGCAAACGGTCGAAATTTTGACTGTTCCAGTCAAAATCGTCGTTTCCTCCCGTTAGCACCATAACATGTGTTATCATAACACCAAAAAACTAAGAAGAGGGGGGGTGTAGGGGGCGTTATGACGCTGTTTTTTTATGTCCACGTCAGATTAACGGGCTCTCCCGTTGCCCATTCTGAGTGGTCTAAGAAAGTTAAATCAATCTTTAACTGGCTTAATCTTTCAGGTCATACGTATGTTGGTTTGCTTCATGATGAGGTTGGGGTTGCAAATCACGCTCTTAGGGATTTTGGTGCATTCGCAAAAAGGCAAGTGTAGTGTAGTTAACTATATATATATATATATATATATATATATATATATATATATATAATGATGTTTTATCTTTGAGAAGCTAGATTGAAGAGATTGCATAAGAAAGCTCTGGCGACGAGGCTCTTTTAATCAGAAGTTGAAAATCACAAAAAAAACTATCGGACTCGATTCCACGGCCTCAGAATGGTAAGCCTTGAGATTCCACGCCCTCAGAATGAGAAAATGTTGTGCTGAGAGCTCCATTCCACGGCCGTGGAATGGACAGTGTAATCATTCCACGACCGTGGAATCTTTTGATAAAATTCCACATCTAAATTTCGAGTTTTCTTCAATCTTGCTCTGATTCTTCTGAAATTTTGCAGAGATCCTCCCTTGAACATCATAAGCATGCTCCAATTCTTGAATCACCCTGAAACATCAATAAAAATGGTGAAAAGTAGATAGATCCTTGAAAGTGTCCCGATAATATAAACTACATGCAAAGTTAAACTAAATGCTATGCAATGCTTGAATTAAACATAAAATAAACATACAAAAAGGTGCACTTTATGCACCTAACAGTTAGAACCATGGAAGACCGAAGGGTTTGGCTGAAAATTTTCATAATATTGGTCGGATTATATGTGTTTGACCGCAAAATTCAAAGAGTTCGTCCGAAAGTTCATTTCGACAAGCACCAACAACCATCTCCAATAATTAGTGGTTTGACTTCGCTAAATTCATCTTCGCTAATATGATTTCTTTCATTTTTCAAAGCACACATTGTGAACTTGACCATGCGTACACATAGGATCCCAATGTACTAAATTTGTGCTTAGGTGACATTACAACCTTCTATAACGGTTAAGGGTATAAAATAGCAGGTAACAATGAAGTTTATATCCCTAGAAAATCTCAAAACACACACACACACACAAAACGTTAGGAACCCTTTAAAACAAAATGACAACGTTGATATGTAAGGCCTCATGTTATCTCTTTACTTAAAACTATTTGATCAGTTATTACTTAGATGTTTGTGGTGTTCAATCTATTTTAAGGTCTTAATTTGAAGATATTGATGCAACAAACATAAAAATCCTTTCTACTATCTTTGTATTATAGCATATCCTATTTTAATTCTTTTATTTAGCATAGAAAAAAAATGATTTCTTAACATTTTTATGTAGCATCCATTGATAAATAAATAAAAATTTAGAGCATTTGAATTTTCATAATACTAGTATATAAGACAAAATAACCAAACTTTTACAAATTAACGAACCTGAGTGTATGGGGGAGGGACATTTGCATGGCGACGTCACTATCGTTTCCTTAAAAAACGAAAGGAGAGAGAATAAAGATTTAAGCCTCTACGGGCTATAGGGAGTGGTAACACTCATAACACCTTGTCACATCATTATTTTGACTGTCATGTCATTTTTTTGTTATTCACCTCGCTAACACATTTTTATTAGCATTTCATACGGAGTGGTAACAATCTTAACATTCCATGTTTTTTTTTTCAAACTTAAATAAATTGTATTTTTTTAATACATAACATTTTATATTAAATAATTTTTATTTTTTTTATAAAACACAAATACTCTAAAAGAAAGAGAAAAAAAAGTTAAAGAAAGATAAAAAATAACATTGGACGCAGTAACAAATGTGTGGATTGGGTTTGAAAGTTGAAACCCCAATTAATTGCCCGGTCCATTCTTTCTCTTTTTCTATATTAATTTTAAGATTTATTACTAGCAATCACACAGGCCCATTTTCGAGAATAAAACCACCTATTCAACTAGTAGGGTTTCAACAAATAGGAGATTTGCTCTCTGCCGGAAAAGATAGCTGTTTGATCGGAGATGTCAACTGGAGACGAAGACAAAGAAGAAAGAAGAGGAGGTGAACTAAGTCAAAACTCAATACCCAATCAAATCATTGCAGCCCTTTCTCTCTCTTCTCGCTAAGCCGGCAGCGACAATCCCCTAGCGAGCCTATGGCGAGGGCCATAGCGCACGACGCCGTCCACCAATGCTTAGCTTTTCTTCTCTAAAAACGAGCTCCTTTCCATTTCAAATGAAGAAAATACAACAACAGGGAAATCGAGTAAGTCTTAAATTTTCAGTATTGGGAGCAAATCTAGTCGCAGGACTTAATATTTATTTTTATCTTATTTTTATATGTATTTAATGTTTGAGATCGTTTCTACATAAAACTCAGAACAAATGTTTGATGTTTTGAAAATGTTTTACCACAGATTTAGAAAAGAAAAAGAGTTTTTCTTGGGTGGTCTGAAATATAATGGTCTCTTCACTAGAATACCCATAGCATACGTAATATTTCATTTCCCACTCCAAAAAAAAGTTTTATTTTTGGGAAAATTTCATCTCAACATTGATATTGATCTGGAGCAACAAATTGACGTGAAGGTGTAATATTGTGGCTGGCCTGTTGCCTTGTCGTTGCTCTACCATTAGCGATTGGTTAAATGATCAGTTCATCTTAGAATTTCATAACAGTTGCCTTATCTCTGTCTCGAAACTTTCGAAATCGATTAGGGGCAAAAGAATCAATGGTGAAGGGTCAAATGCATATCTGAATCCTACAAATGAACTCATTCCTCCCAATTTATTACTTTCTCGTTTTAGCCATTTTCCCAATTTACCCTTATTACTTCTTCGAGAATAATTATGCAGATTGATATTACATAGATTTAGCAAATGTGCATTTGATTGTGATTAGCTATCAATCTATTTCAACTTCTTTCTTACCATTTTTCTTCGTTTCATTTAATTACATGAAACCCAAATTTGTGTTATTCATCATTGGTCCGACCTGCCTTTGTTTCACCATGTTTGATATCAATGAGTTTCGCCAAATGATGGCCCGTGAACGGGAAGAAGAAAGAGAATTCCAAAAAGCCAAATGATGGCTCGTGAAAGGGTAATATGAGTTTCAAAACACCCCAAAAACACTACACTATGGTATAAAACTGTGGTTTTCAACATGTTTGAAAGTCTTTCTTTTAAAGAACTATTATTGTTTTCCATTTTACCCTTTTTGAAAATTTTGTTATTTGATTATGCTTTTAAATGTGGATATGTTGTTTCATTTAGTTCTAAATTTCATTCTACCTTACAGGATAAAGATGAAGCCGACTACCTAAAACAGGACGTTGAAAACAAAATGAGATCAGATAGAGACAAATTGATACTTGATTTGCTGAACAAGAGAGCCTCAACGAGTGAAGCTCAAATCCAGGTTTAATTGTATACGTACAATTTTAAACTACAGAAATTTTGGAAAATTAACTTTTTAATGTTATCAATTTTGTAGGCTAATTTAGCCCGACTGCAATATGAGGTGAAAAGGGCTCAAAAAATCGACCGAGAACCAACCTTCAAAAGAATTGTGGAGCTTAAACAAAAAATGGATTCATTACGCGAGAGACGAGCGCGCGAAAGATTAAGCCAGCAGTCTAAATCAGTCATCTCCATGGTTGGATATACCAACTATGGGAAGAGTAATGAGTTGACTGGCGCCGGTGTGTGCTGTAAGGATCAATTTTTCACCACCATGGACCCGGTAACAAAAAAGGTAAGACCCATCGAATTTAGATATTAATAATTCTTTTATTGAAAACTAATTTAAATAAATCCCTACGGTGAAGCTGTAGAACAAAGTAATATTCTGCCCTTTATACAGGTGGACCTTTATACAAATTCAGATGCAGTTAAATTCATAGCTGCAACATTTACTTAAAGAATGTTAAAAAGGATTGTTTACAATAAAATTTAAACATGGAAGTTTCAATGTTTTGCCATTACCCATAATCATTAACGCCTAGTTCCTGAGTTGAAACAGAGAAAAGAAAGTAAAGAGAGAAAAGAAGAGAAAGGAAAGGAAGATAAATTTCTCTTTTGTGTTCCCGAGTTGGAGAAAAGTAGAAGCAAAATTAAAGATTTAGTTCTTTCTCTCCAAATCATTCCAAATCGGAATGAAAGCTACGAGGGAAAATGATCCTTTCATTTCCCTCGTTTAATGAAACTCGGGAACACCAAATTCTTTTAATTTCTTCTCACTTTCACGCACTTTCTTTCTTTTCTCTCATTAAGTTGAACTTGGAAACGAGTTGTAAATATAAAAAAAAAAACTTATGTCTTTTTGATATATTCTTGAAGCTTCCATGCATCAGCTGGAGGCGCATACCCAAGCACTTTTCTCCCGTTTTATCCGTATTCCTACATAAGATTGTAATTTTTAAAATTTAAATTAGTTAAATGTTAAAATAAGCTAATTTTTAAATATGTTGACTTACAATCTTATCAACTGTCCCAACTTTACTTATAAGCATGACCAGGTCTCGTCTACCTGAAGGAAAAGTAAATTCCACCATTAGTTTTTTTGGGAGTTATTGAAGGAACTTTTCCAAACTGGTGGCTTTTAAAAAGACGAAACACAAAAAGTATCTTCCAAATGCGCAACTTTTTCCTTGACTTCATCGGGATTTTGACACCTATCAACCTGTCAAAAAAGTTTAGAGGATAAACAAGTCAAAAGTATGTTGCTATTTGTTGGATTTTAACCAAATTAAATTAAAAGGCAGAATATTACTGAGCTTCACCATGGGAATAGTTGAAGCATTTTAAGTCAAGAAGCATCTTGTCGACAACATCCATCTGATTTGCTACTAGTGGATGACTGCATTAATAACAATATAACTTCATTATTAGGGTCCAAATACATTTTATAAAAATACAACATAATTAATCTTATATCAACTACAACTGCTAGTAGAGAAGAATGTTTTATCTCCTCAAATGTAGGGGTAAATGCAGAAAGCTTCAACACCAAAAAAAAATCATTAGTTCATTATTAAGTAAATTTATAATAGATATCAGAAAAAATAAAAAAACTTACAAGGTATTTGGGGGGGTTTTGTAAAAACCCAATATTGTCCCGTAAAAGGATATTCTGACAATTTTTAATCTAAAAAAATGCTTATATAAATCAGTTTCAATAAAAAAAATTGTAATATTTGAATTTTGTAAAGTAAAGGTGGAACTCATCCTCCTTGTAACCGGGTCTAGTGTGGTAAAAAGTTGATCCTCGACTGCAACGCTCCCGGTCAAGTTGTTGAAAATACTACTTTTCTCCCCGAATTAGTGTATCCAACAAGGGAAATAGTAGGTACGCGTTCCTGCATTGCTCTTGCGCGAGCGAAGCGCTCGCGCACAGACTCGAGTTCAAATCCGAGCTCGTTAATTTTTTTTAATGCATGTGCTCTGTTGACTTTTTTGGTGTTGTTCATTTCATGTTCTAGTCTCGCTAAGTTGACCTACAAAATTTACAATATGTAAAGTTAATTCTCAATCAACTTTAAAAGTAAAGATAGAGTATTCAACCAAAGTAAAGATAGAGTATTCAACCTGGACATGAGCTTCTTTTGTCGAGGCTCTTTTGGTCAACAAATCAACAATAAGTTCCCTCCTATCAAATTTTACTTTGTCGTCATTCATCTTTTAGGTACTTGAGTTCATCTTTATAATTCTGTTGGGTTATCCGATGAGAAACAAAAGTTGAAATGTAATGAATTTAAATCAACAAAGAAGAAAAGCTTAATGAGTGAAGTTTAGAACTAAATGAAACACACATATCCACATTTAAAAGCATAATCAAATAGAAAAATGAAAGAAAACACCTAAATGGAAATATATAGAAAAATGAAAGAAAACATCTAAATGGAAATATATATAGGCTCTTTTGTGTTTCTTTTTAAGAACTATTCGTGTTTCCCATTTTACCCTTTTTGAAAGCCTATTTATATTTCCATTTATGTGTTTTCTTTCATTTTTATTATTTAATTATGCTTTTAAATGTGGATATGTGTGTTTCATTTAGTTCTAAATTTCACTCATTAAGCTTTTCTTCTTTGTTGATTTAAATTCATTACATTTCAACTTTTGTTTCTCATCAGATAACCAACAGAATTATAAAGATGAACTCAAGTACCTAAAAGATGTATGGCAACAAAGTAAAATTTGATAGGAGGGAAATTATTGTTGATTTGTTGACCAAAAGAGCCTCGACAAAAGAAGCTCATGTCCAGGTTGATACTCTATCTTTACTTTTAAAGTTGATTGAGAATTAACTTTGCATATTGTAAATTTTGTAGGTCAACTTAGGGAGACTAGAACACGAAATAAACAACACAAAAAAAAAGTCAACAGAGCACATGTATTAAAAAAATTAACGAGCTCGGAATTGAACTCGAGTCTGTGCGTGAGCGAAGAGCTCGCGCAAGAACAATGCAGGAACGTGTACCTACTATTTCCCTTGTTGGATACACCAACTCGGGGAGAAAAGTAGTATTTTCAACAACTTGACCGGGTCGAGCGTTGCAGTCGAGGATCAACTTTTTACCACACTAGACTCTGTTACAAGGAGGGTGAGTTCCACCTTTACTTTACAGAATTCAAATATTACAATTTTTTTTTATTGAAACTGATTTATATAAGCATTTTTTTAGATTAAAAATTGTCAGAATATCCTTTTACGGGACAATATGGGGTTTTTACAAAACCCCCCAAATACCTTGTAAGTTTTTTTATTTTTTTGATATGTATTATAAATTTACTAATAATGAACTAATGATTTTTTTTTGTGTTGAAGCTTTCTGCATTTACCCCCACATTTGAGGAGATAAAACATTCTTCTCTACTAGCAGTTGTAGTTGATATAAATTGATTATGCTATATTTTTATAAAATGTATTTGGACCCTAATAATGAAGTTATATTGTTATTAATGTAGTTATCCACTAGTAGCAAATCAGATGGATGCTTCTTGACTTAAATGCTTCAACTATTCTCATGGTGAAACTCTAGAAATGCTCTGCTTTTTAATTTGGTTCAAATCCAACAAATAGCAACATATACTTTTGACTAGTTTATCCTCTAAACTTTTTTTTGACAGATTGATAGGTGTCCAAATCCCGATGAAGTCAAGGAAAAAGCTGCGCTTTTGGAAGATACTTTTTGTGTTTCGTCTTTAGAAGCCACCAATTTGGAAAAGTTCTTTCAAGAACTTCCAAATTGATAAGATTGTGAGTCAACATATTTAAAATTTAGCTTATTTTAACATTTAACTAATTTAAATTTTAAAAATTATAATTTTTTTTTTGATATTTAATGATTATGGGTAATGGTAAAACATTGAAACTTCCATCTTTAAATTTTATGGTAAACAATCCTGTTTAACATTTTAGCAGATTCTGGCACGAGGCGTCATGTTTGATTCCCACTATGGGTTTCTTAAAGTAAATGTTCATTAGCTAGAAATGAATATCTTGTTGAAAGAAATTTTTTTATACAGTCAAATGTTATACTCTTGTTGGGCCAAAATTATCAGATAAGATGCGGAATCTTTGTGCATATATTACATTCTTGTTGGAATTTTTATAGAAATGTTCAGAAAAACAGATAAGATAAAATCTAACCCGCGAATACCTTTACTTTTGAAGACCTAACAAATGGATCGTATAAACTATTAAAAAAATGATTCATTATTTGATACATGACCCACTTACGAGCTCTTTGAAGAAGAATGTGCAACCAATTTAGCTTAAGACAAGACTATGAAATCTAATTTTAATTTTCAAACTCATCACATATCATCTATGAGAGGATAAATAACATTTGTTAAACGGAAATCTGGAATCAACTCTACCGATGTGAATGACTATTGTTAGCCAACACCACTAAACAAGTCGATGGATGATCTTTGAATAAATGATACTTAAGAAAACGAGGTCATTTGTAAAAGAAGTTGTGACAAAAGTGAGTCATTACATCCCAAGTAAGATTTGTAAAATACCAACTAATATGTTAGCTTTAATTTTATTGATAGTCTCTTCTAAAATGCACACATTCTCAAAAGTGAATCAAATCCAGATAATCTTTGAATAATGCTCTTGCTCGAATTACATCCAAAGTGAAACCATACCTCATCACAATTCTCTACCTTACTACAAAACATAAACAGAAAGATGTTTTTAATGATATATTAGAAAATCTTGAATCTTGAAGTAGTCAGGATCAAAGTGATGCAACCTCACGTAATCATCTTCACCACCACTTGAAAAACTACATTACATAATAATAATAATAATAATAAATAATAATAAATAATCATCGGTAGATTTTGCAAATGAAATAGTTGTCTTTTGTGACCAACATTCTTGTCATTTTCTTGCAGCAATTTTCCTGTCTTTAAGTTTGAAAGAAGAAAAAAGTTAACTGAGGATAAGAGACATCAAGTGTGAAATACTTATTACATTGTATTTCAGATAGTTTAAAAAAATCATTTATTACCTCATTATATTCCATCAAGGAATGAGAGAGAAAAAAAAACATCCCACCACGATGGAATGAAAATCAGCTTCCATTCCATTCCTATGTAGCAAACAAACATGATTTCTTCATTTCAAACATTACCTTAAGTCTTTTTAGTTGGAGGGAATGGAACGGAGAAGTGAACTCAAGGTCATCAGCAGATAGCAGAAGTCAAACCCATAAAAGGGTCGGTGATGATTACAGCAAGCTTATCGCCAACGGAAAAATCAACAATTGAAGTTGAATGTGAAAAGCTCTGAACATCCCATAGTTTGGTTGATTGATCGGCCGTCACTACCGGTAATCAATCCTGCAGAATCAATTGTCAATCAGTTATCTTATTAACAAAATAAAATTCCACATAACACAAACCAGTTGTTAATTTGACGAATTTAAATAAGACTTAAAGATGGAGAGGAAGGAAGAAACTTACTTGAAACATCACAGCACCATACGGCACCATTGTGACCACGATATGTGCCCAATCGTCCGACATTGTCTGCGAACCACACAGTAGGAGTGTGATCTTTGGCGCAAGAGAAGAGAAGGTCACCATCCCTGGCGGTGGTTGGCAAGGAGGGGGTGAACAATCCGGGGAGGCATATCGGTCATGAGAGAGAGAGAGACCCACAGATCGGATTTTGAGCATTTTCGTGACAGAGATTGCAGCGATTCCGACGCAATTCCATAGAGAGTTTTTGTCGAGCCTCTTGGTGGAGGTATCGACGCCGGTGATGTCTATAATTGATAATCTGTCACGTTGGACTTGGGGGTCGACTGTTAGGGTAACGTAATCTCCGATGTTGTCGATTGCGCAGACGAGGAAGTCGAAGTGAGGCCCGAGGTTGGCTATGATGGCGGGGGAGAATGACTGAACGGAGGTGAAAAAGACTGGTGAACGTTTTAGTGGTGGTCACGCATTTCACGTGGAAGTTTGAGTTAGGAATCTCCGACCCACCCCCAAACTCCGTTTTAGTGGCTAGAGTAATACTTGAAAATGAACTTTGTTTTTACTTTTAAAATTTTAAATAAGAGAAAATTACAAATTTAGCCAAATACACTAATTGCTTTATAGAAAATAACCAAAAAAAAATCAAAATTGCATTTTTAGCCACTAAAATCGCAGATGGGTATAATCCATCTGTGATTTCGCCATTCCATCTGCGAACGTACAAGTAGCTAAAGCACAAACGTGCTTTAGCCACTTGTACGTTCGCAGGTGGTTTTTTTTTTCGTTGTATATATAACCCCTTTCCAGCCTAAAATCGCAGATGGACTATGTCCATCTGCGATTTCCTCTCTATTCACCTGCAATTTTGTGTGTGTGTGTGTATTTTTTTTACTACGAAATTGATACAGTTTAACTACGAAACAACCTTATTATATATAAAATTTTTCAAAAAATTATTATTTTTGTTGTTATTTCTTTGGAAAATTTGTTTAAAACCTCTCTAAAAAAATAAATGAATATTTGGTTTGCGTTGTAACTGACGGGAGGTGGAAAGAGAGAGTTTCTCTAAAAAAGATAGTGAAAAATGAAGAAAAAAAAACCTTTTATACAAAATAGCTACGAAATCACAGATGGAATGTACAAAATCACATATGGACTGTTCCATCTGTGAACGTACAAGTGGCTAAAGCACATATGTGCTTTAGGCACTTGTACGTTCGCAGATGGAAATACGAAATCACAGATGGACTTAGTCCATCTGCGATTTTAAGGGCTAGTTTTGTAATTTGTGTTTTTTTGGCTATTTTCTACAAAGTAATTTATGTATTTTGCTAAATTTGCAATTTGCTCTTTAAATAAAAGGAAAAAATGTTTAAGAAATAGAAAAACAAATTAAAGGTTAGATTAGTCTTTTTAAATTTAACAGAGACTAATTCCACAAATACACATGGTCAAAAGGACCACAAAGCCAAAAAAGTCAGTGTTTGGATTAAAACCCTAAAAAATAATACTATAAGGACCATTTTTGCAGTTGTGTCTAGTTAATATCTGGTTCTAAAATATAAACAATGTTCTTTAATTCATGATTAATAAGAAAAACACAATGATTTTCATGAAACATTAAAATTTGATACACTAAGAAAAACAAAAATAATCATACATGATAACCATCTAACTGTTACAAATAAAATCCCATTAAATAAGGTAATCTAATGAAGTTATGCGTACACAAAAATATGTTGTTATCTTTGGACAAATTTTGTGTTATGAAAAGATACAATAATAGCTTAATATTTTTTTATTATTAAAATAATTGGTCATTTTTCTACCAAAGTGATTGCATTTGTTATGATAAAGGTAATATATTTTTAATGTGAGTTTACATTGTGTCTTGCTAATTTTTAATTAACATGTATTATTAACAAAACCATGATGGTTATAAATTACCACTTAAGATTTAGAGTTATTAAACAGTCACCAAAACTAAATTTATTTTTCATTCGCATCACACTTCCACAGCAAGTTTACATTGTGTCTTGTTCCGATTCTTCTGAAATTTTGCAGAGAACCTCCTTGAACATCCTAAGCATGCTCCAATTCTCGAATCACCCTAAAACATCCACAAAAATGGTGAAAAGTAGATAGATCCTCGAAAATGTTCCAAAAATATAAACTACATGCAAAGTTAAACTAAATGCTATGTAATGCTTGAATTAAACATGAAATAAACATACAAAAAGGTGCACTTTATGCACCTAACAAATCTCCCAAAGCTTGAACTTTTCTTATCCTCAAGAAAGAATGAGAACCGGAAGAAAGGGATGATTTCTCGGTGACAAAAGAGATAACGAAAAAGAAAAGAATAGAAAGGAAAAGATAGATCATACGGGAACTAAGAATGGATGCATGCAATGAAAATAATTATACATGAAAACATAAACGCAATGAAAAATAAAATAAAATTTAAAACTAAAAGAAATTAAAGCTTTGTTTTTTTATTCAGAAGTGTTACTTGCATTTTCAACAACCGCCAAGGGTATAAAAATCAAATACTAATCATTCGAACTCACAAAAAAAAATTGTTCAATTATTATGTCACTCTCAAGAAAATCTCAACAAAGTCACACCTTGGACATTGTCCTTAAAAGTGACAGTCGTGGGGCCGATGTTCAAGTTAGAGGGTCGTAAGACTTCATACAAAAGTAACCGATTCAATGGTTTTGAAAATGTAGACAACGCCGGTGTCAAGCTACTTTATTTGGAAAGACATCATATTTTTATAAAATGAGCCGTTTCCCAAAACTCCTACAATGTTGACTCGACCTTGCTCCCCATCCCTAGCCTTACTGTTCATCTTGGGCTTACCCTCAAAAGTACCAATTGTTGCATCCACCCATTTTCTTTGTGTTATTTGTGTCTTTGACTCTTCAAGTTGATTTTTTTATTTGCCTGATGAACTTTGTTCTTTCATTTCTTCAAGTTGCTTACTTGTTTGAGGCTTTTATTTGATTTGACTTGCTTGCTTATAAATCTCTTTGTTGGAAGACTTGGCATATGGTTCTCTCATCAATCTATTCAGATATTGAACTCTTTGATCCCTTTGATGAGAGAAGTGAATTTGTGGAATGATTTTTGTAGCCCAATAGTTCTTCAATACTTCAGTCAACATATGGACGAGTGGATACAACGAAATCACCTTTCAAGAGGTCTACCCAAAAGCAATTCTAAGAATGGGTGCCCGGTTTTTTAAAACAAGAGTTGGCGTGTATCAGGTTTTAAGGGATGCGATATATTAATTTTTTTTACCTTCCTTCACTCTATAACTTAACATAAAAAATCATCTACCCTCTAGCTTTAAGTTACCAAACCACAACGGATCACCATGGAGGATGCCTTCAGGACGATTATTCTCTGTTTATGTGAGACTCCTTGAAGTGAGGAATTATTTCACATATTTTTATTTTTATTTTTTTAGTTTATTTCTTTTTTTTTTGTATGTGTTTGGACTTCAAAGCGGTCAACTACTCACACCCTTTAGGATTGATGGATCTATTTTCAAAATTTTTTGTTTGTTTTTTTGAATGATGCAAAAAGATGAAAATATATATTTTTTATTAAAGCAATGCAAACTAAAAATAAGTCGAAAGCAAAATCTTTTTGTGATTTAAAAAAAATATTATTTTTATAAAAATGCAACGCAAAGATTCACCCTCTCCCCAAGCTTAAAAATATGCATCGTCCTCGATGCTTAAAAAGAGAACGGGACAAATTGCTAAGGAGGATCTTGAGGCGGGTATGGGGTATGGTGGAGGATTGGGTATTGTGGATGGTTCTCTTTAGCTAGAGAAGGTCGTTAGAGTCGCCCCAGGGACGGTGCCCCAGGAGCGGGCTCCGACAGTCAAGTTAGATCGTCTGGTAGATCTAAGATGGTTCTCTTTAGCTAGAGAGAACCATCTTGGTGCTGGTAGTGGTGTATGGTGGCTGACGGCGAAGGGTGGCGGCTGAGCCACTCGGCCGGAGTATAGTGTAGCAGCTGAGCCAAGGAATCGATCCCTTCAATAGAGGAGATATTGTTCACTTTATAGGGGACAATTAGGTCAAGGGGAATTAGTTCAGGCCTTGGGCCAGCCCAATTTCAGGCCTAGCTAGCAAGGAGTTGGGCGAGGCTGGCGGGCGCACACCAGGCAAGACTGGCGGGCGCGCACTAGGAAAGGCTGATAATAGAGCGCCAGGCCGGGCCAACAGGAGAGTCCCCTACAAGGCTAGCAAGGGAGTTCCTAGGCCGGGCCAGCAGGAGAGTCCCCAGCAAGGCTGGCAAGGGAGTCCCCAGCAAGGCTGGTAAGGAAGCGCTAGGTGAGGCTGGCGCACCAGAGCTGTCTAGGCCATGCTAATGGACCATATATCATCAGTTAACATTTGTCTTTAAAGGACAAAACGCAACCAAATACAGGAATTAACAGCTAGCAACAAGCAATAACACACCAAATAGATGATTTTATATGAATAATGCAAAACAAGTATAATTGGAGAAAGAATACCCGATTTTTGTAGATTCCACTTGAAGTTGGTGCTTGAAATCACTCCCTTGTTGCTTCCCCAAACTTAATGAAATGTCCCAAAAATAATGGCATAAAAATTTCATTTTTAGATTAATAAATCGTTAATACATATCATTTCCATAAAACCAAGGTAATCAAGATTTAGCAAAACATCATCGAATCAGAGTAATTCACAGAATGCGAAAACATGTGGTGTGTGCCATGCAATCATCCCGAGCTCTTCCATTTGAAAACCGAAGTACCTGAAACGTAAACTGTAAACCGTAAGCACAAAGCTTAGTGAGTTCCCCAAGATACCTCATACCATACATACATAGCACATAACGGGCCCCGCCCAAATGAGTATAACAGGCCCCGCCCACTAAGATACGAGCCCCATCCACACTCGCATAACGGGCCCCGTCCATCGAGATACGGGCCCCACCCACACTAGCTTAATGCGCCCCGCCCATCGAGATATGGGCCCCGCCCACACTCGTATAACATATACAAATAGCAGATAATTATATAACATACAAACACATGCAAAAATCACCAAGATAATACAATATCATACAATCATCGGGCCCCACCCACACTCGCATAATGGGCCCCGTCCACATATAAGTCATTTACATATAGCCAGATACTAGCATACAGAATAACCATCGGGCCCCGCCCAATAAGCATACAAGCACATTGTTGTTGGATAAGGTGTCTAAGTCCATAACTATTTCTGGTATGTACTTGACCCGACCCGGCATGGTCCATTTGGGTTGCATGGCATCATGCATTTGGATAGACTAAATGAAAGAAATAACACTTGTGGTTTATTAATATATTATAAGTTCTAATATATTAATAGTATTATTTAATTAGTATTGATCAAGAATTAATCTAGGATTAATTAAGTGATCAAAAGATGACTAATTAAATATATGGGTTGATCATGTAAATCATCCATAACTTGTATAGTGGGCTAAAAGGCTCCATGGATAATCAAGTTGGGTTAAACCCATTGAATGCTCCATGGAGGCTCTATGGGAGTTACAAACCTATGGGTCATGGAAATGAAGAGTCATGCCACATTAGGGTTTACATGGTGTAACCCTAGATGTGACACACTATATAAGCAACATGTTCTCCACCAAAATCGGCGACACTAAGAAACAAGAGGGCTAGAGCCGATTTTGCAAGTGTAAGATTCTCTCAAAGTTTACTCCTTTGCATTTGGTGTTGTGTGAAGCATTTGAGGCATCACACTTGGGGTGCTAGGCTCACAAGGTTTCAAGGATCATAATCAACAACAAGGTAAGTTATTCTATCTTTTATTCAAGTTAAAAATGTTCCCCATGTATGCTAGATAGGAATATAACCTTGGAATTCAACTTTGCATGATTATTAGACAAACATAGATCCAAGGTTATTAGGGTTGCATGTACACTTAGGAAGTGTTAGAATGCTCAAAATCCCATCAATTGTAACACCCCGAATTCAGAAGACCTAGAAAGGAAAGAAAAGCCTCAAAATCAGGAAGCGACTCGTCGAGTAGATGGGTAGACTCGACGAGTAGAAGCGTGTTTTGGGGTTACGAGTTAAGTGACCTACTCGATGAGTCAGGGGACTGACTCGACGAGTTGGTCAGGGTTTAGAAAACCCTACATTCAGACCTTGTACCCTATTTAAAGAACATGAGACCTCTCACTCAGCCTCTTGCTACCCTCTCAAGTTGAAAAACGAAACCCTACCCACCCAACTTCATTTCTTGAGATTTGTGAAGATAAAATTTTACTTGGAGTGCACATCTTGGAGGATTGGAAGCAAGGATCAAGGAAGGGAGTGTAGATCCAGCTCTTACTTCAGTTTGGCAACTAATAGAAGGTAACAAGTTGTTACCTTGAGCATTCATTTGATAGATCCCTTCATCTTGAGCTTCATGGCCTTTTCTAGCACATTTGTGGCTAGTGCTTGCATGGAGCACGATCTAAAGTTTGCAACTTCAGATCTGGACTCTCCAAGGTCCCTACTGCATTAAAGTCTCAAGCTTTTGAGGCTTGAAGCCCTCCTCCATAGCAAAACCCTTCCTTGTATCTTAGTTTTGGCTTTTGGGAATTGTTTATACGTAAAGGTTGCAACTTTACGTGTAAAGCATGCTCTAGGAGGTTGGATCTACCTTTGGGAGCGATGGTTGGCTTAAGAAATCGTCTGAATAGAGTTGTACCAAAAGGGACTCGACGAGTTGTTCTTTGGACTCGGCGAGTCGAGTCGTGGTTCCCCAATATTTCCTGTTTCTGTGTAAGGTGGTTGAATCTAGAAGAGGATTCAGCCATTTAGATTCATTATGGACCTGAAGATCATCATACTCGACGAGTTCAAGGATGAACTCGGCGAGTCCAAGGCAATATCCCAAACTTATGAAGATGGACTCGACGAGTTCAAAGGCAAACTCGGCGAGTCAGTTGTAAAAGGGTCTCGATATGTTTAATGGTGAACTCGAAGAGCTCAAGGAAGACTCGACGATTAGGATCGAAGTCCAGAGTAGCGTGTGGATTATGGGACTCGACGAGTTGGAGGGTCAACTCGGCGAGTTGAAGTCAACTTGGGGCGTTGACTTTGACCAAGTTTGACCTGGTTTGAATTTTGAGGGTATTGTGGTCTAAGTGTTGTTTTGGGTATTGATAGTTTGGGGAGCCGAAGGATTAGCAGTTCAGGATTTGCCGGCTAGCAATCAGAAGTGTTTCAACCAGTCTTCAGCAGTGCGAGGTGAGTCTCCTCACTGTGCGCATGGGTCTACGGCCACAATGCCGGCCCATTATGTTTATGTTTATGTATAGTAGGAAGATCCGGGGTTAGCCCTAGGCACTTATTATTATATAATCCGAGTTACGACCTGATACCGGGCGAGGCCCGAGAAATGTTAGAATGCTAGAGGTCTTTGTGATTCTTGCATATATAGGTATGATAGGTTCCAGACCGGGGGCCCGAAGTATGTTAGATGATAGTATGTTTCCGGAATGCGAGTCCGTTGTCGAGGTAATCCCGAAGAAGGTTCTTATGTTGTATGTTAGAATATACTGATTGTCTCTATGATACTTGTATGTGCCTGGTAGGGAGGTGAGTGTGGGCGAGGTCCCGTATCTCATCACTAGCTGAGTATGGATGGGGTTCCATATCTCATCATTAGCAGAGTAGGGGCGAGGCCCGTGATAGGAAGGGTGTGAGTGTAGGCGGGGGCCCGTATCTCACTACTAGCAAGAGTATGGACGGGGTTCCATAACTTCAGTAGCAGACCAGGGGCGGGGCCCAAGTTAGGCGAGGCCTTAGATCAAGGTACAGTTAGAGTGTGTTTATTTATATGCTAGTATGTTATTTGATTGTATGTATGTGTATAGCAGGCGAGGCCCGGAGACAGGCGGGGCCTAAGAGAGACATATCTATATACCGAGCAGGGCTCGATGCCAGGCGGGGCCTGATGTCGGGCAAGGCCCGATGCAGCGGGCTGGGGCCCAGTACGTGGTTATATATACATGGTTATGCGTATGTGGTAGGTTTGGGAACTCACTAAGCTTTGTGCTTACAGTTTTCAGTTTTGGTTTCAGGTACTTCCGGTAGCGGAAGGAAGAGCTCGGGATGATCGAATGTCACACACCAAGAAGTTTTAACTTGGGATGTTTTACTCGGATAAAAAGAACATGTTTTGAGATGATACTCTGATTTGATATATGAACCTTTGTTTATGGATGAATTGATCTGATACTCACGTTTTTATTAATGTTTTAAAAAGAAATGTTTGGTCATGATTTTTGGGATGTTACAAGTTGGTATCAGAGCCTTGGTTTGAGGGATTCGGGCACACTCTCGGGTGTGTCTGAACTCAAACTGAGGATTTGGTAAGAAAATTTTCAAAAGAAAATCGTTTTTATAAAAAGAACTTTGAAAAGAAAAAGGATTTCGAAAAAGGAAAAAAAAAGAGGACTTTGAAAAGAGAAAAGGGTGTGGTGCATGCAATCAGCCGAGCTCAAGTAAGTTCTCCCAAATTACCCATACAAGTTTATGTTTGTTGGGTTTTGAGCATTCTAACACTCCTATGGTGTACATGCAACCCTATAAACCTTGGATCTATGTTTTCTCTATTATACATGCAAATATTAACTATTCCAAGGTTTCATCCTAACTAGCATATTATGAAGCACCTATACTACAAAGTTCTAGTTAGATGACATACCTTTTGATGTAGCTTGATGTCTTCAAGCTTTAAGAGCTTAGCCCCAATAGTGTGGAAGCCTCAAATGGAATCACAAATCACCAAAACACCTTGGAAGAACTTGAGAGAATATGTATGCACACTAAAATCGGCCCACTCTTATTTTCACACACTTGTGCCAATTTTGTGAGCCAAGGACCCCTTTATATATTATGGAGGATTAGGGTTACATCCATGTAAACCCTAATACCCATGACCTTTCATTTACATAGGATCCATGGGTTAAAAGCTCCATGGACCATCCATGAAAGCTTAGCCCAACCTAAATGAACTTGGCCCATTCCATATATATAAGAGTCCATATTTAATTAGTTCTTTTTGATCACTTAATTAATTCTAAATTAATTCTTGATCAATACTAATTAAATAATATGATTCCATATTAATATATTAGAACTTATAATATATTAATATAAATCATAAATATACTATTCTCAAAAGACTATCCATATAAATTGTGCCGGTGAAGTGCAACCCAAATGGACCATGCCGGGTCGGGTCAAGTACATACCAAATATAGTTATGGACTTAGACATTAATCCAACAGTCTCCCACTTGGATAAGTCTAAAACTATTATTGAGTATGACTTCAAAACCTAACTGGCAATTGTAGCTCTTAAAGCCGCTGTCGAACTCTGACCTTGTCAATGACTTGTCCATTAGATAAAGGATCATATATTCCTCCATTCTAGATATCATATGGACTGAGACATGGATTATAATCATTCTCTCTGTCCATTTGTTGTTTCCCGATTTTCGATTTATGATGACTGACTGATTGAACAAATCAAATCAGTCCTAGCTTGGCCAAGCACTCACATGTGTCATCGCTAAATCATCGAGGGGCCCACAAATATCGCTTTTATCCCGAAGGTAAAAGGAATGGATAAACTTCGACTCATATGGCTTGTTCTACTACTTGTTGAATCATACACAAAGGCACGTTTTATAACATCGAGTTACCAAATGCGTTTTCGTGCAATCAATGTATAACCAACTCATAGTAACAACTCATATCTCTAGGTTTGAAGAATATAAGATATTATCGTCTCATGATCACTCGTGATAAAATCATGAAGTGATTCAAATGAGCGCGGGTTGAATCCAATACTCAGAACTTATGAGCACTCATGAGTGTCGTAGCACCACTTTGTCCACCAACTTGAACCTCTACAACCCAACCCATGACAGTCTTGATTCATATCTACTTCCAATAAATGACCGACTTTGGATGGTTTGAATAACTTAATCATTCAGGAAGAGCGACTTAGTTATTCTGGAAGTCAAAACATGCAAAGTGAAACACAAGAATAAATGAATCAAATATGGTATCAAACCCTATGAATATAAATAAACACTTTTATTTATCACCATACTGATTACTCATTATTCATTGTTTCGGTTTTATCAACTTTATACTTGAATTAAAAACACTAGTTGTCCCATGCTCAAAGCATGTACACTATGTTTTTCTTAAACAATAGCTTTGCCATACACCAAGTATGCATTCTATGTTTGTCTATGATCCTTACTTTGTGAAATAAACCAATTGAACATAATTTCAATGATTCTAATTTCACACTCCCAAATCCTTATCGAAAAATGTGAGAATTTCAAATTCCTATCATTTATCGAAATCGGTTTAGATTTTAAACTTATATGCACTGACCCTCCTGTAATGAATATGTACAAAGTCACAAAGACTTGTCAACAGTCATTATAAGGTATTCCAATGGAGATCAACTCCATGGAAACTAAGTCTCATATTCAAAGTACATTGCTTTGGACATGCTTCTTGCATTAAGTTTTCTAATCTTACACAGATAACTTCCACCTATGGAGACAACTCCATATTCTCATTTTGACTATCACTTCTGAATAAGAGATGCCTCTTTTCAGAATATGTCAATATGGTCCTTCCAAAATTAGCACTATACTTCCAACTGTCCCTGAGCAACCAATCTTTGGTAAACCTCAGATTGTCCTCGACAATTGCTTAATCATTTTAGTCATATCCAATTCTAGACCTTTTCCCTTCTTAATGCCTCTGGGAATTTGGAAAAATTTAGAAATGACAAATATTATAGCACATGCAATCGATCCTGTACCCAAAGCAAATGGTACACGATTCATGATGTCTCACATAAAGACATGATTCTAGACCAGTCTTTTGCTACAATATTTTTATTTGCCATGTTTTCAAAATTTGACTATGAAGAGGGATGCCGTAATCATAATCGAATTTTGAGAACGCAATATATAGAATTTACTTAAGTTGAACCAATCCAACATGAAATTCATATATATATTCTTGACTAAAGATGATTAAGGTCTCAATCTAAGCCTTTAGAACTGAAATGAAGTATATCCTCTCCCTTAATTATAGCAAAACAACTTTTTCAATCCCTGCAGCCTCACGAATTGAAACTTTTGTTTTCTATAATTAACATTGCTAACTTGCAACACTAACAATAATTATCATGCTCCCACTAACATGATGATTATTAGCATAACACTTATGCTCCCACTAGCTTTGACATGTACTCAGAAATCAGCTGGACTTCTAGAAATCAATACTTTATTGATTTTCTTACCAAAGTTCAGATTTCTGATACGAGATGCTTTGATAAAACTTTATCAAAATCATACACCTTTCCTTAGATAGCATGCATGTGTGTCTAAACAATTTCAGAACTATGAAAAGGGATGCCGTAATCATAGTCTCAATTGTTTAGACCTTTTGCCATCTGCTTCAAATCTACTTGGTGGAAGTGTTTCCTCACCATCATTTTCATGAATCGGAGAGAAACCTTATGACCCTTAGATTTTATGGTGTATGTGTTCTTATCCATGTGAATCGTCAAAACCATAGTCACAAGACAAGGATAATGACAAATCCAAACTCATATGGACTGAACTTATGCAATCTTAACTTCTTGCCACCTGGCAGTACAGGGCCTGCCATTACTTCCAAGTTGTTATGAAACCAATTGAGAACTTTCAGAACTCCTATGCAAAGCCAACTTTAACTGGAATGAGCACAGAATATGTCAACACGATAGGTTATAAACCTCAAGTCGTGTGCTAGTGAAGAACCTCAGGTTTTATTCTTGATTAGTTCTTGAAATTCTTTTTAGGATCTTTAAGACTCCCACTATCCTCTTGACATATAAGACTATCTTGCCAAATATTCAAGAGATAGTGCGGATTCTTTATCAAGACAAACACTTCACACAATTGGCCTTAGTTGGTCTTTGTTTTATCCAAAACATCACAACTTACCAATTTCAAATGTACAAGAGTAGGACACTTTTACTCTTACATTTGACAAGTGTTTTAAACCTTTCTTTAAGATATGTCACTCAAGTTACAATCTTGGAGTATGACTCTAAGAATTGTTTTGGAACGAAGTATGACTCATCTTCCTGATCTAACCATTTCAACAATTCATGACTCCTCTTCTTAGTCATAAGAATGCACTAAGATGACCTTTAGAGGACTAATTGTGATATGATTTCTAAATCATTAAGATGATCACAAACATGATACTAAAGTACTCTCCAATCTTTTCAGATTTGAGAAACTTTTATCTTTCTGCCTAATTTGATTCTTCCCATTCGTTCTGCCATACATTGAGACTTTTCCAATGTTTCATAATTATACTTAAACTTGTAAGTATAACCATATTTACTAAACTCTAGTAAATCAAATAGTCTTAACGAGCTTTGTGGTGGACATGACTAGTGCACAAGAATGTGTACTCGATCCCTTTAGTCCTTCACTTGACTCACACATCCATGTGAACAAGTAATTAGTCTTGATTTTCCAATGCTTGAAAGTTCTCATTCATCATACTATTCAACTTGCATGATTCCAAGTTTCGGTCCAATTGAAACTTGGGCGATGAGGAACTTTCCTGATTTGGTAAATTTAGACACTACCACAAATGAAAGAATCAAATCCATTTTCCAATATTGCTGTCAGTGGAATCATATAAGCAACAATTTTCCACAAATGCCATTGTAAGGATACTTCAAATAAATAAAATTAAACAATTTTCTTTTATTTTAAAACTTTGCGGAAAAACTTATCCTTACAATCCACATGGAAAATTGTTGTTATCTATTCCTTAGCAATATATCATAACTTCTTAAGCAACTGCTCAAAATTCTGATGCGATCGAAATCCACATTCGCGATCAGAATCAGCATATACTTCCTTTAAGATTTCTCTCTATTCTTTGATTCTTAAAACATCAACATGTGACCCAGTCACATCATGTAATGAGGATCTCAGAATAGAACTTAACAAAGTTAGATAATGGGCTCTACCTGATGTAGAGTCAAACTTATTGACTTTAACATCCTTAGGTAAATTTGGCAGCTTTGCAATCAACGCCCCTTCCTTTGGCAAAATAAACATATGGACCCTTTGGTAATGGGACTATCTCAGACTTAGCCTTTCTCTTTACCATTTGGTCAACCGGGTTGACTATGGCCAATCCCTTTCCATTGGGAAGAGAATGCTTTTTCTGGATTTCCAGTGTCACCATTGTCACTGTCCATAAAGTTTTTGGGAAGTTGATCTTCTAATCAAATTTGTTTTACTATCGTTCCAAATCATTGCTGATTCAGCAGCACCAAGCAAATAGATATGATCATTAAGGTTCATGTCATAGTTTGTTTCATAGTAGTCCCAAAGGAACTCACTATGTGACTTAGAAAGTGATTGAACATCCAACTTTCTCAAGACTTTGACACCCAACTCTCCCGGCTTGTCAATATGTGACTTCATCTCTAAGATGTGATCACACATAGACCTTGCTTGCCATTAGGGCTTGAGTGACCTTGAACTTGTGGGTTAGGGAGAATAATTGGAGGAGGTGGATGTCACACCCCGAAACCGATGGCGGAAACGTTCCGGGGCGGAGTGACGTCATGTAGAGTATCACAACCAATGTACATAGCAAGCATAGTAAACACAACCATTACATTACATGAGAAAGTTTTACATTTGTTTGAAAATAAAGTACTACAAGTTTTCTTAGATACATTCGTTAGAACAAAAGTGAAGACGAGTCTTCTATATGCTCCGTCTTCTCCAAAAGTTGGTGGGAGTACCTGTCTATGGATGCCCTGAGAATACAAGCAGTTTTAAAATATCAGCAAAAAGCTGGTGAGTTCATAAGCGGTTTGTTTTCTGAAAAAGAAGATTCAGTTTCTTTTAGTTTCATGAACAGTTGATATCCAAGAAAATCCCATATTTTCTTATATGTAAGTTAATTTGAATGGGATATGAAAACCATAAGTTATGACCCTGGAATTACTATCCAGTACGAAAGTAGGCAGTTTTAATACATAAAACTATATATTAGATCCATGGAATACCATCCAGTACGAAAGTAGGTAGTTTTAATACATAAAAACTATTATATTAGATCCCTGGAATACCATCCAGTGTGAAAGTAGATAGTTTTAATACATAAAACTATATATTAGATCCCTGGAATACCATCCAGTATGAAAGTAGGTAGTTTTAATACATAAAACTATAGTTGAAATAAAGTAAGAAAAATCCGTAACCAAGTTGGTTTGTTAAATACGTATTGTGAGCCGTATAACCATACTGATATGACCCGTGACCTCCTTGACGTTCTTCAGGCGTCGTTCGATTTACAAAATTTGTCACCCCAGGCGTGCCCGCCTAACTGTAGCTAACAGTTTAGGTGTGGGATTGTCAGTACCGAATAGATCTATCCACAAATTTCACGTTCTCCCTCCAGGAGACTCTGGTTATACTTCCGGTGAGGATTTATTGGTATCCCGAAGGATATAACGAAGATAAGTCTCACAAGCTAGTATTTACAGATTTTCGGATGATTCAATCGTTTTCGAGTTTCGAATTAGTTTGGAACATAGTAGAGTATAAATAATTAAATACAACATAATTATTTAGCATGATACTCTAGATTAGACATAGATAAACTAAATCAGACATAGTTTATATTTTTGACTTTGCATGAAATCGAAATTCGTATAACAAGTGGTAAAGATCCCCAAATTATTCCCATAATAATTTGCACAGTTTGATAAGTTTTTCCCATTTAGATTGGAAAGGTTTGATAAGTTCCATACAGTTTTAGGAAAACTATGTAATTATATTTAGAAAATATCCCTTATGCTCTGCCTATTACAAGAGGGATAAAGTAACATAAGTTCATCGGAGAATCGTATAATTACATCAGTTTCTTTTAAGTTATGAAAACCTTTATGATTTTGCTTGTATTCCCCCCCTGAAAACATGAAAAACTTGGAAAAGGTGTAGGGGTATGAACTCACCTGACGAGAATGTGCCGAGTAGGATGCTAGAAGGCAACTTAGGACTTGAACACGCGTGAGGTCCCTATGTAACATGAAGAGATACATAATTGTATCTAATTAGACTTTGATTTACTAAGATAGCAGGATAATACACTCCGAGGCATGAAAACACTTCAATTCAAGTGTTAGGGATGGTACGGGTTGTATCTAAGGAGTGTAGGGCCTAGATAAGGTGTTTACTCTTCAAGTGTAAACCCTTAGGGGAGTTTACGGTCCAAAGACCACATCCCCCATGAGTTTACGGCCGTAAACTCATGAGTGGTGTGTTCTTGGTTGATCAATGACCTTATCTTGCACGCGGGAAGGTTCTAAGGTTGATTCCATGGCTTAGGAAGTGATCGGGACATGAAATGGCCTAGGAATTAGGGTTTACGGTCCTTGGACCACCCTTGGGGAGTTTACGGTCGTAAACTCATGGGTTTACGGTCCTTGGACCACCCTTGGGGAGTTTACGGTCGTAAACTCATGGGTTTACGGCCGTAAACCCACCCTTGTCCATGTTTTGTCCATTTTCCATGTGTTTTGGTGGTTTGTAGGCCATTCATGCAAGTTCTAGACTCAAATACAAGCCATGCAAAGTGTTTGGAGCATTATAACACCCTTGGAAGGTGTTTACGGTTTTGGGAGACGTTCCCAAACCGTAAACTCAAGTTTATGCTCATTTGGACATGTTTTAGGGTTCTAAGATCATCTAAGCAAGTTTCGAGGCCATTAGACATGCATTGGAAGGGTTAAGGAGCATCAAAACCCCATGAAAGGGTGTTTACGGTTTTTGAATATTTAAGAACCGTAAACTCATGTTCATGGCCAAAAATTCATGATCTTGTGGTTCTAACTCCATGCATGTAAGGATCTAAGCATTATAAGAGGTTTGGAAGGGTTTTGGGGCTTCAAAAACCCCCATTGAAGGAGTTTACGGTTTTTGGGAGGCTCCCCAAACCGTAAACACGAGTTTTTGATGCATTTGAGAGTTTAAGACATGGATTTGCATGCATGTTAGGATAAGCAACTAGTTAGGAAGGATCACTTACCAATTTGGAGCTTGAAAGTGAAGATTCTTGAGAGAGTTCGATTTCTAGAGAGAGAGTAGAGAGAGAAAGTTGAAGTGTGGGAAAAGCTCAAATGGTGGTCACTCCACCCTTTTATGTGTCTAGAGTTAGTGACCCGGTGGGAATACACCCAATACGGACATTAAACGGAGCTTAATATTTTACCCGGGTAAATGACCATTACCCGTATTAGTCGTAGTCTAGAAATTTTCAAAAGATTATTTAGAGTGTTTTCACTCAAATAAATATTTCGTTTCAATACATAGGAAATAATAATAATAATTCTAAATGAATTATTTAATTTGAAAGTGAACGGCAAAAACCCAAAATAAAATAAATTTTATTAACGGCATGGGTTATGTTAACGGAATATCTTTCGGGTTGTCACATTATCCCCCCGTTAGAGGAAATTTCGTCCCGAAATTTAGAATTTAGATACAAATCATGGAATTGGAAAGAGATGCGGGTATTTCGTTTTCATCGAGTCTTCGCGTTCCCAAGTGAATTCGGGTCCCTGCTTGGCATTCCAGCGAACCTTCACTATCGGGATGCGGATTTGTTTCGTTCGTTTGATCTCTCTATCCATGATTTCGATGGGCTCTTCCACAAAGTTCAGGTTTTCGTTGATTTCGATCTCATCCAGAGGAATCACAAGGGTCTCATCAGAAAGACACTTTTTAAGGTTTGAAACGTGGAAGACAGGGTGAATATTGCTAAGTTCATGAGGTAAATGGAGTTTGTAAGCTACGGGACCAATCCTGGCTAGGATTTCGAAAGGTCCTATGTACCTTGGGTTAAGTTTTCCACGCTTTCCGAAGCGTATCATGCCCTTCTAGGGTGAGACTTTCAACAAGACACGGTCTCCAACCTGGAATTCCAAGGGTTTTCGTCGTTTATCGGCGTAGCTCTTTTGTCTATCTCGGGAGGCCTTCAGTCGTTCTCGGATTTGTACGATCTTTTCGGTGGTTTCGCGGATGATTTCTGGACCAGTGAGAGTGCTGTCAGGGACTTGTCCCTTGACCAGCTGCGTGTCACCCAACTCAGCCCAGCACAGAGGGGATCTGCACTTGCGGCCATAGAGGGCTTCGAACGGCGCAGCCTTGATGCTGGTATGGTAGCTGTTGTTATAAGAAAATTCAACCAAAGGAAGATGAGTATCCCATGACGCGCCGAAGTCGATGATGCAGGCTCTCAACATGTCTTCCAAGGTTTGGATGGTTCTCTCACTCTGTCCATCTGTTTGAGGATGGTAAGCTGTGCTCATACCCATCTTAGTTCCAAGAGCCTTCTGTAGTGACTGCCAGAACCTAGAAGTGAACCTGCTATCCCGATCGGAAATGATGGACACAGGTACACCGTGCAGTCGGACCACTTCTTGGATGTAGATTCGCGTGAGTTTTTCCATTTTGAAGTTTTCCTTGATAGGAAGGAAGTGAGCAGATTTGGTCAGTCGGTCGACAATTACCCAAATGGTGTCGTACCCACTCGGAGATTTGGGTAACTTGGTAATGAAATCCATAGTAATCATTTCCCATTTCCATTCAGGTATTTCGGGTTGTTGGAGTAGGCCGGAGGGTTTTTGATATTCGACCTTCACTTTGGCGCAAGTCAGGCACTTGCCCACGAAGGTAGCGATTTCGGCCTTCATATTTGGCCACCAATACAGTTTCTTGAGATCCAAATACATCTTATCCGAACCTGGGTGTACGGAGTATTTAGTATTATGGGCTTCATTCATGACAACCTCTCTGAAACCTCCGAACTTTGGGGTCCAGATTCGGTCCATGAAACAATAGACTCCGTCGATCCTGATCTCAAGATTCTTATCCATTCCTCTCAGGGCTTCGCCTGACACATTTTCTGGTCTTAAGGCTTCCAGCTGAGCCTCTTTGATTTGCGCGGATAAGTGGGAATGGATGGTCATAGTCAGTGCCTTCACCTTACGACCTGAGTATTCTTTCCGGCTGAGGGCATCTGCCACCACATTGGCCTTGCCGGGATGGTAGCGGATTTCACACTCGTAGTCGTTGAGTAGTTCAACCCATCGCCGTTGTCTCATGTTCAGCTCCTTTTGGTCGAGGATGTGTTGTAGACTTTTATGGTCAGTAAAGATGGTGCACTTAGTTCCGTAGAGATAATGTCTCCAGATTTTTAATGCAAAGACCACTGCTCCCAATTCTAGGTCGTGAGTCGTGTAGTTGACTTCGTGTACTTTCAGTTGTCTGGAAGCATAGGCGATGACCTTGCCTCGTTGCATTAGGACACAACCGAGACCTTGATTGGACGCATCGCAGTAGACAACGAAGTCTTCCGTCCCATCGGGAAGGGACAGGATAGGTGCGCTGCACAAGGCTCGCTTCAGTGTTTGGAACGCAGTGTCTTGCTTTTCGCTCCAACAAAAGGGTACACCTTTCTGAGTTAGAGTGGTTAAGGGTTTGACAATTTTGGAGAAATTTTGAATAAATCTGCGATAGTAGCCAGCGAGACCCAAGAATTGACGGATTTCGGTGGGTGTTTTCGGTGTTGACCAGTTTTCTATCGCTTTGATCTTTGAAGGATCCACGTGTATGCCCTCCTTGCTTACCACGTGACCAAGGAAAGTAACCTTCCGGATCCAGAATTCACATTTGGAGAATTTCGCGTACAGTTGCTCCGATCTAAGAGTTTCCAACACTAGCCTCAAGTGTTGTTTGTGATCCTCTTCGCTTTTGGAATAGACAAGTATGTCGTCGATGAACACGATAACAAACTTGTCCAGAAAGGGACGACACACCCGGTTCATCAAATCCATGAACACTGTCGGTGCGTTGGTTAGACCGAAGGGCATAACTACGAATTCGTAGTGACCGTATCGAGTCCGAAAGGCTGTTTTGGGAACGTCACCCTCATGGACTCGCAGCTGATGATACCCTGATCTTAAATCGATTTTGGAAAAGTAGCTAGCTCCTTGAAGTTGATCGAAGAGGTCGTCTATCCGAGGAAGGGGATAACGGTTTTTGATTGTGAGCTTGTTCAGCTCTCGGTAATCGATACACATTCGAAAAGATCCATCTTTCTTTTTCACGAATAAGATCGGGGCTCCCCACGGCGAGGAACTCGGTCTGATGAATCCTTTACTGAGCAGCTCATTGAGCTGACTAGATAACTCCTGCATTTCTGCCGGAGCTAATCGATAAGGAGATTTGGCTACGGGGGTAGCTCCGGGGATTAAGTCGATACGAAACTCCACTTGGCGTTCAGGAGGGATTCCTGGGAGATCCTCCGGAAAGACATCAGGAAAATTGCAGACTTCGGGGATGCTCTCGAGGTCTTTAACTTCCTGCTTTTCGTTAACGACATGGGCTAAGAATGCATAACACTCCTTCCGCAGGAGTTTCTGGGCTTTGATGCACGAAATGATGCGAAGGTTTGAACTGAGTTTATCCCCGTAGATTACAAGAGTTTCATCCGAAGGAAGATTGAGACGAATAGCTTTTTCGAAACAGAGGATGTCTGCACGATTGGGGCTCAACCAATCCATGCCAACGATGACATCAAAGCTCTTTATGGAGACTGACATAAGGTCAATGAGAAATGAACGGTCGTTTAAGGATAGGGTACACCCTACGTATATCTCGTTAGTGCTCTCTTTCTCACCGTTAGCCATTTCGACGGTAAACTTTTCGGTTAATGGTTGGGATTTTTGCTTAAGAAATTGTTTGAATGCATGACTAACAAAGCTCCTTTCAGCACCAGAATCGAAAAGAATGCATGCATAAGAGTTGTCAAGGAGAAACGTACCCGTGACAACGTTGGGGTCAGCGACTGCCTCTTCTTGTCCCATGGTTAGAACTCTCCCGGTGTTGTTGGTTGTTGCTGCTTTGGGGCAGTCCCTTTTGAAATGCCCAACCTCCCCACAGTTGTAGCAGGCTCGGCCAACACCTGCTCCAGAGGTTTGAGTAGTTTGCTGAACTGGCTTTCTGCAGTCTCGAGCCAGATGGCCCTTTTTACCACATTTGTTGCAGTGCTTTTCACGACAGGGCCCGGAAGCACGATGGTGGTAACTGCACTTATCGCACCAGGGAAGAGTACCAGTGTATGCACTGTTAGGGGTTTGAGTTGCAGGAGAGGCGACAGGAGTTGTAGTAGCGTGGACTGCCACAGTTTGCTGTCTTTTCGAGGGTCCTTGCGAACCCTGACCCTTTCGCTTGTTCCAGAATTTCTTCTTATTTTCACTACTCCCTTTAGCCGGCTCAGGAGTGGCTATCACTTCGTCGGGCTCGTCGCTATGATCAATCAGGGTTTGCGCCAAACACTTAGCGCTGTCGAAGGTTTCTGGCTTTGCAGCCAAAACATTTCCCTTGGTTGGCTGGGTCATCCCCCAAATGAATCGTTCGATCTTTTTGCTTTCCGGGGATATCATTCCCGGACAAAGGAGTGCTAGGTCTTCAAACCTAGAAGTGTAGGAAGCAATGTCGGAACCCTTCATCTTCAGTGTCCAGAGTTCGTGTTCGAGTTTTTGCATCTCGCCCCGTGGGCAGTACTGGGCTATCATGAGTTCCTTCAGTTTGTCCCAACCCATGGCATTTGCCACTGGTAGGGTTAAGGACTTGACCCGGCCATTCCACCAGGTTAATGCTTTGTTGAGGAAAGTGCAAGCGGCGTACTTCACTTTGTTGGCCTCGGAGACTGCGCAAATTTCGAATATGGACTCAATCTTTTCAAACCATTGAGTCAGAGCAATAACACCTCCCTTGCCATCGAAAGATGTGGGTTTTGCGTTCATGAAATCTTTATAAGAGCATTCTTTCTGGTGTCCCTGACCACCTTCCTGAATTTGAGGATGCATACCACCTCCCTGACCACCAGATCCACCGGGATTCATTTGTGACATCGCAGCAGCCACGGCAGCAGTAACAACTGACTGAAACATGACAGGATCAAATTGGGGAGGAGGCGGTGGTGGAGGAGTGTCGTTGTTTCTCCTGGTAGATCTCCTTCGGGGAGGCATCTTGATCTGAAATGACCAAGAAAGAGGAGGATGGAATTTAGAGATATGAAGCAAGGATATATCTCATAAAATTTTTAGAGCGTTCTACTAAGCGATAGGACAGGAAAATTACTTAAAGTAAGTAAACTATCGCTAAGGGAGGAATGAGTAGTAACACTCGGAACGGATTTCCATGAGGTATTTGGTTCGGACTAAAATGCTCCCATAGTATTTTATGTTGAATGGATATTAGGTAAGTTATAGGCCTGCTGTACACCACAGTCACTCCCAAGCACATGTTGGCCGTGTCTCGAATGAATATAGTTGATCAGGCTATATTGACCCTAGACATGACTACATAACTGCCCAGGTTTAACCACAGTGCACAACGCCCAATTTACTTATGCTTTGTTCTCTTTGCGATACGGATTTCGGTACTCGGGAATTACTTGTATACTTTTATAAAAATACTTATATTTTAAAAGCATACTTTTAGTTTAGAGCTCTTAGGCCCCTTAGTGTTTATAGTTGTATACCATGTAAGGTTCGGTATACTTAGTTCACTATAAACAAGGGCTCTGATACCAATCTGTCACACCCCGAAACCGATGGCGGAAACGTTCCGGGGCGGAGTGATGTCATGTAGAGTATCACAACCAATGTACATAGCAAGCATAGTAAACACAACCATTACATTACATGAGAAAGTTTTACATTTGTTTGAAAATAAAGTACTACAAGTTTTCTTAGATACATTCGTTAGAACAAAAGTGAAGACGAGTCTTCTATATGCTCCGTCTTCTCCAAAAGTTGGTGGGAGTACCTGTCTATGGATGCCTTGAGAATACAAGCAGTTTTAAAATATCAGCAAAAAGCTGGTGAGTTCATAAGCGGTTTGTTTTCTGAAAAAGAAGATTCAGTTTCTTTTAGTTTCATGAACAGTTGATATCCAAGAAAATCCCATATTTTCTTATATGTAAGTTAATTTGAATGGGATATGAAAACCATAAGTTATGACCCTGGAATTACTATCCAGTACGAAAGTAGGCAGTTTTAATACATAAAACTATATATTAGATCCCTGGAATACCATCCAGTACGAAAGTAGGTAGTTTTAATACATAAAAACTATTAGATTAGATCCCTGGAATACCATCCAGTGTGAAAGTAGATAGTTTTAATACATAAAACTATATATTAGATCCCTGGAATACCATCCAGTATGAAAGTAGGTAGTTTTAATACATAAAACTATAGTTGAAATAAAGTAAGAAAAATCCGTAACCAAGTTGGTTTGTTAAATACGTATTGTGAGCCGTATAACCACACTGATATGACCCGTGACCTCCTTGACGTTCTTCAGGCGTCGTTCGATTTACAAAATTTGTCACCCCAGGCGTGCCCGCCTAACTGTAGCTAACAGTTTAGGTGTGGGATTGTCAGTCCCGAATAGATCTATCCACAAATTTCACGTTCTCCCTCCAGGAGACTCTGGTTATACTTCCGGTGAGGATTTATTGGTATCCCGAAGGATATAACGAAGATAAGTCTCACAAGCTAGTATTTACAGATTTTCGGATGATTCAATCGTTTTCGAGTTTCGAATTAGTTTGGAACATTGTAGAGTATAAATAATTAAATACAACATAATTATTTAGCATGATACTCTAGATTAGACATAGATAAACTAAATCAGACATAGTTTATATTTTTGACTTTGCATGAAATCGAAATTCGTATAACAAGTGGTAAAGATCCCCAAATTATTCCCATAATAATTTGCACAGTTTGATAAGTTTTTCCCATTTAGATTGGAAAGGTTTGATAAGTTCCATACAGTTTTAGGAAAACTATGTAATTATATTTAGAAAATATCCCTTATGCTCTGCCTATTACAAGAGGGATAAAGTAACATAAGTTCATCGGAGAATCGTATAATTACATCAGTTTCTTTCAAGTTATGAAAACCTTTATGATTTTGCTTGTATTCCCCCCTGAAAACATGAAAAACTTGGAAAAGGTGTAGGGGTATGAACTCACCTGACGAGAATGTGCCGAGTAGGATGCTAGAAGGCAACTTAGGACTTGAACACGCGTGAGGTCCCTATGTAACATGAAGAGATACATAATTGTATCTAATTAGACTTTGATTTACTAAGATAGCAGGATAATACACTCCGAGGCATGAAAACACTTCAATTCAAGTGTTAGGGATGGTACGGGTTGTATCTAAGGAGTGTAGGGCCTAGATAAGGTGTTTACTCTTCAAGTGTAAACCCTTAGGGGAGTTTAAGGTCCAAAGACCACATCCCCCATGAGTTTACGGCCGTAAACTCATGAGTGGTGTGTTCTTGGTTGATCAATGACCTTATCTTGCACACGGGAAGGTTATAAGGTTGATTCCATGGCTTAGGAAGTGATCGGGACATGAAATGGCCTAGGAATTAGGGTTTACGGTCCTTGGACCACCCTTGGGGAGTTTACGGTCGTAAACTCATGGGTTTACGGTCCTTGGACCACCCTTGGGGAGTTTACGGTCGTAAACTCATGGGTTTACGGCCGTAAACCCACCCTTGTCCATGTTTTGTCCATTTTCCATGTGTTTTGGTGGTTTGTAGGCCATTCATGCAAGTTCTAGACTCAAATACAAGCCATGCAAAGTGTTTGGAGCATTATAACACCCTTGGAAGGTGTTTACGGTTTTGGGAGACGTTCCCAAACCGTAAACTCAAGTTTATGCTCATTTGGACATGTTTTAGGGTTCTAAGATCATCTAAGCAAGTTTCGAGGCCATTAGACATGCATTGGAAGGGTTAAGGAGCATCAAAACCCCATGAAAGGGTGTTTACGGTTTTTGAATATTCAAGAACCGTAAACTCATGTTCATGGCCAAAAATTCATGATCTTGTGGTTCTAACTCCATGCATGTAAGGATCTAAGCATTAGAAGAGGTTTGGAAGGGTTTTGGGGCTTCAAAAACCCCCATTGAAGGAGTTTACGGTTTTTGGGAGGCTCCCCAAACCGTAAACACGAGTTTTTGATGCATTTGAGAGTTTAAGACATGGATTTGCATGCATGTTAGGATAAGCAACTAGTTAGGAAGGATCACTTACCAATTTGGAGCTTGAAAGTGAAGATTCTTGAGAGAGTTCGATTTCTAGAGAGAGAGTAGAGAGAGAAAGTTGAAGTGTGGGAAAAGCTCAAATGGTGGTCACTCCACCCTTTTATGTGTCTAGAGTTAGTGACCCGGTGGGAATACACCCAATACGGACATTAAACGGAGCTTAATATTTTACCCGGGTAAATGACCATTACCCGTATTAGTCGTAGTCTAGAAATTTTCAAAAGATTATTTAGAGTGTTTTCACTCAAATAAATATTTCGTTTCAATACATAGGAAATAATAATAATAATTCTAAATGAATTATTTAATTTGAAAGTGAACGGCAAAAACCCAAAATAAAATAAATTTTATTAACGACATGGGTTATGTTAACGGAATATCTTTCGGGTTGTCACAGTGGAGGAAGAGAAGTATGACTTCCATGAGCCAAACTCGGGAAGTCATATTCATTAGGAAAGCTTGGTTTGGGAAGATCATTGTTGTCTAAACCAGACATCAACAATGGGAGAAATTCACGTAAAGTTGATTTAAGTCCTTAATATAACACCCAATATGATATATTAAGGCTAGGACCCAACAAACTATTTTATAACTTGGAAGAGGGATGCCGTAATCCAAGCTATAAAATATTTGAAGGTAGGTGAATGACGATTCACCAATTTCCACCAAGATAAACGAAATGTATTATTAGGTTTTAATTGGTTTTGAAACTCCTAGATTCTTTTGAGATTCATTGAACTTTTCAATGGCATGTTTCAATCTCGAGTGTGCCCTTCAGGTTTTGTGACTGGGATGCCGAGGATCACAAAACAAGGTGTGAAGTAACCATGCAAATATACTTGGTACCCTTAATATTTACCCCTCAATCGATGTGCCGGTTAACCACACACGCTCCAACGATACTATGATAAACATTAAGTTACCCTTTGCCTACCTTGTTAAGTCCAGGTTAGTGTGCCGGTTAACCACACACGCTCCACTAACAGCTTAAACAAAGTGCAAAGTGTAATTTCATGGATTAGCACCTTATTCACATTTTCCTAAGTGACTAAGATTGAGAATTTATAAGTGTTTAGTTACTTAGTATTTATCATTATACTTACAATGAAGGGAGAATTATAGTCCTTGTCCTACCTGTTCGGCTAACGACCCTCCACCGGTCAAGGAAGCGGTGAGTGAGAGTGGACACCCATTAAACTGCCATTTTATAGGCAGTAACCTTATACCCCCCTTATAGACCGGCTTCGTGAATGAGACCTACTAATGGTAAGACAACTTGCTCTTATACATATAATATATTGAACTTTTAATATTATAATAGTATAAGGGTGTATTTTAGACATTTAAAATACTTGGTGGTTTAATCTATTAATTAAACTAGACTTTTAATTTAATTAAACTCAAACCATATATTTATGGATTTAATAATACTCTTTTAATTAAACGCTTTAATTAACTATTAATAAAGTCCATAAGAGTTAATTTGAACTATTCAACAAAACATCATAATTCCAATTATTAAACTCAAAATTAAAACCATTTAATTAATTGTTTAAGTTATGAACCCAAGAGTTTTAGAATTCAATTCTTTTTTTTCATAAAAAACTTTTCTCAAATTCCAAAACTTGAGGGCAAGTTTTGTAATTCTTGAAAACCTTTGGATTCCATAACTTATGGAATTAATGGTGTTTTATGATGAAACTTTCTATGTTCCATAACTTAAGAACAAGTTATGAAATTCTTTAAAACATTAATACCAAATTTTGTAACTCCATAAAAACTATGAATCAAATTTTTTTTTTTAAAAAAAAAACTTTCATATCCATAACTTATGGAAGTTTCAAAAACTCTTAAGATCACAACTTTAAAAAAACTTTTGAGCTCCAAAATTTTATGAAAAAATATGTAACTCCTTAAAACATTTAGATCAAAATTTTAAAACTAATAAAATAATCATATCATTTTATCTTTTACTAAATTTGACCTAATTCAACTCATATAACAAATTATTCAAATTTTACAAATAATTCGTTTTTCACAAAACAAGTAATTATCTTAAAATTTGACAAACGTCATGTTTTTTTTTCCTTTTTTTTCAACTTGAAAATAAAACATTTGCATCAATATAACAGAAAACAACCTGGCTCTGATACCACTGTTGGGTTTTGAGCATTCTAACACTCCTATGGTGTACATGCAACCCTATAAACCTTGGATCTATGTTTTCTCTATTATACATGCAAATATTAACTATTCCAAGGTTTCATCCTAACTAGCATATTATGAAGCACCTATAATACAAAGTTCTAGTTAGATGACATACCTTTTGATGTAGCTTGATGTCTTCAAGCTTTAAGAGCTTAGCCCCAATAGTGTGGAAGCCTCAAATGGAATCACAAATCACCAAAACACCTTGGAAGAACTTGAGAGAATATGTATGCACACTAAAATCGGCCCACTCTTATTTTCACACACTTGTGCCAATTTTGTGAGCCAAGGACCCCTTTATATATTATGGAGGATTAGGGTTACATCCATGTAAACCCTAATACCCATGACCTTTCATTTACATAGGATCCATGGGTTAAAAGCTCCATGGACCATCCATGAAAGCTTAGCCCAACCTAAATGAACTTGGCCCATTCCATATATATAAGAGTCCATATTTAATTAGTTCTTTTTGATCACTTAATTAATTCTAAATTAATTCTTGATCAATACTAATTAAATAATATGATTCCATATTAATATATTAGAACTTATAATATATTAATATAAATCATAAATATACTATTCTCAAAAGACTATCCATATAAATTGTGCCGGTGAAGTGCAACCCAAATGGACCATGCCGGGTCGGGTCAAGTACATACCAAATATAGTTATAGACTTAGACATTAATCCAACAATGTTATGATATGATTATGTGATCAACATGTTAGATTTAGGGCTAAGGATCTAGGAAGGATGCCTTATATGCCTGTTATATGTGTTTATTGAGTTGCATGCTAGTATTGGTTAGACCATGGTAGGACGACCTGATTAGGTTACGCCTGATTATATGAGCTTAGATCGCATGCTAGTCCAGATTTTGATATGTGAATATGATTGCTTGATTATGTTATGGTTAGATTTTCCTTTTGTCTGAATGCTACTTGCTTTGTGCTTTGGGGGACTCTGAGTGATGGGAGTTATCTATTAGATGAATACGCTAAGTCACATGTGACCAGGGTTGTATAATCTTAGAGTATTGGATTTGAACCTATTGTGCAGCTCTCGTTTGAGTCTTAACCGTTGTAGGGATGAGTCCCTTACTCGAAGGATTATCCGAGCCTCGTTGCATGTGATTGTATTCATGTAGTGGCTAATTGGAATTACAAGGAGGCCTTCAGCAGCTGAGGACTGGGTTGGGTCGGAGATTTCCCTAGGATAAGCCTAGGATGAGTCTAGTGCTAGGAGCAGTAGTAGTAGTGAAAGGGACTTGGTGGAGTCGAGGAAACTCTTGAGGAAAGTACGGATAAATGTGGAAGGTAGTATGGGCCCATACTACTGAAAGCAGAGGATCCGTACTCGATTCAAGAGGGGCCGAGATAAAACCAGGGAACTTGTAGTGTGTGTGTGATTCCTCAGCAGTGATGTGTATTTTGATGGTTGTTGTGATATGTTTTCAGCCTGGTGACGTTGCGTGAGAGACCAGTGGACGAACCAGGCGCCAGATAGGGATCAGGCTCGGGTTCAGGAACCGAGCAGCTCGAGGAGCGGATGAGGGAGTTTGTATCAGCTGAGATTACACGCGGTATTTTAGACCAGATCCTGTGATCTTTTGCACGGACAAGGAGGGCATACTAGAGATTTTGGATGAGAGGCTAGGAGCTTTCTGCGCGGAGATGATGGCCTTGATGGGAGGGCGTGCATTGACATTTCGAGAGTTCAGAGCTTGTGGAGCTCCAGATTACCATGGGGCTAGGGACCCCATTGCTAGCAGCAGATGGTTGGCAGATGTCGCCAACACCTTTCGTTCGAGCCGGTGTCCCGAAGGGGACAAGGTCATACTTGCCTCCGCTCTTCTGAAGGACAGAGCGCATGATTGGTGGGAGGAGGTTGGCCATGCTATTGGGGATGATGTCGCATTGGACGCGATGACATGGAGTGATTTCTCGGCCAGGTTCAAGGCCGAGTTTGCACTGGTGATTGAGGTGTAACAGTTAGCCCGAGAATTCTAGGATCTGCGACAGACTACAGAGACAGTAGCGGAGATCACCGCTAAGTTCAGGGAGAGAGCCCTTCTGGTTCCGCAGTATGTGGCGGACGAGGAGATGAAGAAGGCTCGGTACCACGAGATGTTGAGGAGCGATACCAGTCAGTTTGTGAGTCGGTCCAGCTGCAAGACGTTGGAAGATATGATCGCTCGGGCCAGAGAGAGAGATTGATCTTGAGACAGAAAAGAAGAGGAAGCTAGCAGAGGTTCATGTATCTATTGGTTCGGGCAAGAAGCCCAAGACATCAGATTCTAGATCGAGAGGTCCTCAGGACCGGGGCCGCTGTGGTAAGTGTGGCAGGATGCACGAGGGTGCATGTAGGAGCGGCAGCGGTGGTGCTTCAGGCTGCTTCAAGTGCGGCCGGATCGGTCATCTTAGCAGAGATTGTACTGCTACCACCACCCAGGGATCAGACCTGATATGTTTCCACTGCAGTCAGAGGGGCCACAAGAAGGCCCAATGTCCGAGTTTGCTTCCAGCAGGACAGGTAATGGCACCTGCCCCTGCGACTTTGAGGATCACCGACGGCCATCAGGGCCGGGCAGAGGCGCCTGCGGCGAGGAGCAGGGCGTACCAGTTGGTTTCAGAGGAGGCGCGAATATCCCCCGATGTGTCAGGTGCGTATCTTTCTTTTCCCCTAGCAGCTTTTATTTTGATTTTATTGTTATAGTTCTGCATCGGTATTGGTAAAGGTATTTCAGAATTTTGTGGCCTGCTTGTGATTCAGTTATATGCCGTCTGCATACCCTGGATTCTAGAATGATAGTTAGAGGTCGTTACCTTTTAGAGCAGGTTACTCAGGATGCAGTAACTGTAGCATGCATGTGTGGGACTCGGTACTGTCTCGCTGGTTTTTAGGGAGGAATCGTTTGGGAATAAGTCGGTTAGATCACCAGTAGTGGTAGCGTGGGTTGTCGACAGAGTGACCAGAGGATGATGGGGAAAATTAGGAAATTCTTCCAAGTTGTGAGTTGTGAGGAGCTAGCTGAATCGAAGTGGGGGAGAGCCACCCGAGTGGCCATGGGCAGAAGTAAGTGCGAGATGGGGATGCGCTCGCATTCTTGGTAGGGTAAAAGCAGCTCAAGTGGCTGCCTGGATTGAGGGGCATGTGAGTTGGGAGTTTGCGAAACTTCATCACATTGAGTTCGTGTCCCCACGATTGGTTGATAGCTGGTTGGGAACCAGGTTGGAGATTTTCGGCAAGGCGTGAGTTTAGGCAGGATTTAAGACTGCGGGATAGCCGCAACATTCCCCAACAGTGAGTCAGTGAGGGAAGTGTTGTAAGACTGCGGGTGAGCCGTAGCATTCACTAGCAGCTTAGTTAGTGGAGTGTGGGCGGGGCCCCGTATCTCCTAGTTAGCATGATAAGAATCAGGAAAGGATAGCAAGCTGAGTTTAGAGGAGGAGTGAGCCTGCTTAGCCCAAGTTAGGTGAGACCTGTGGGAGAGGCCGCTCCGAAGTGTAGTTTGGGTGAGACCCGTGGGCGAGGCCCGTGTACTTATAGCAGTAGGTGGGACCTGGTAGAGACCTTAGGGCCAGGGTAGGGGATTGAGGATCCCAGATCTTCTAGAGCTAGAGTGGCTAGGTAGGTAGAGCAGTTCTGGTAGTCGTAGTATTTTCGGAAGTCGCTGAGAGCGACTGAAGGACTGTCCTTGCATTCAGTCACCGGTTGGGAATCGGTATTTCGGGTAATGGCAAACCAGTTGGGACCAGGGTGGTCTCGGTTCATCCGGAAGGCGGATGAGAGTCAGCAGGGTTTCAGGCAAGAGTGGCCGGGATTGCAGTTTCAGGAGAAGGTTTGATCTTGATGGAGATAGGAAAGGTTTGTTGCTTATGGCGAGTTGCCTTCGGAAGGCCAGTGACAGCGCAAAGTAAAGGGGTGAACCCCTTGGATGTCAAGTGTAGGTGCTCGGGATGTACCGTAAGGATTACCAGTTGAGTAAGAGTGTTGTACTCGAAGGTTGCAGTGATTGGACTGTTCTCAAGATACTATTTTCAAGGATTGGACCGAGCAGGCAAGATATGCGACGATTAGGAATGCCGTGAGAGGTTGCGGGGTTATGAGCCGAAGCGGACTTCGAGGACGAAGTTTAGATTAAGTGGGGGAGAGTTGTAACACCCCGAATTCAGAAGACCTAGAAAGGAAAGAAAAGTCTCAAAATCAGGAAGCGAGTCGTCGAGTAGATGGGTAGACTCGACGAGTAGAAGCGTCTTTTAGGGTCGCGAGTTAAGTGACCTACTCGACGAGTCAGAGGACTGACTCGGCGAGTTGGTCAGGGTTTGGAAAACCCTAAATTCAGACCTTGTACCCTATTTAAAGAACATGAGACCTCTCACTCAGCCTCTTGCTACCCTCTCAAGTCGAAAAACGAAACCCTAGCCACCCAACTTCATTTCTTGAGCTTTGTGAAGATAAAAGTTTACTTGGAGTGCACATCTTGGAGGATTGGATGCAAGGATCAAGGAAGGGAGTGTAGATCCAACTCTTATTTCAGTTTGGCATCTAATAGAAGGTAACAAGTTGTTACCTTGAGCATTCATTTGATAGATCCCTTCATCTTGAGCTTCATGGCCTTTTCTAGCACATTTGTGGCTAGTGCTTGCATGGAGCACGATCTGAAGTTTGCAACTTCAGATCTGGACTCTCCAAGGTCCCTAATGCATTAAAGTCTCAAGATTTTGAGGCTTGAAGCCCTCCTCCATAGCAAAACCCTTCCTTGTAGCTTAGTTTTGGCTTTTGGGAATTGTTTATACGTAAAGGTTGCAACTTTATGTGTAAAGCATGCTCTAGGAGGTTGGATCTACCTTTGGGAGCGATGGTTGGCTTAAGAAATCATCTGAAATAGAGTTGTACCTAAGGGGACTCGGCGAGTTGTTCTTTGGACTCGGCGAGGCAGGTCGTGGTTCCCCAATATCTCCTGTTTCTATGGAAGGTGATTGAATCCAGAAGAGGATTCAGCCAGTTGGATTCATTATGGACCTGAAGATCATCGTACTCAACGAGTTCAAGGATGAACTCGGCGAGTCCAAGGCAATATCCCAAACTTATGAAGATAGACTCGACGAGTTCAAAGGCGAACTCGGCGAGTCAGTTGTAAAAGGGTCCCGATATGTTTAAAGGTGAACTCGACGAGCTCAAGGAAGACTCGACGAGAAGGATCGAAGTCCATAGTAGCGTGTTGATTGTGGGACTCGACAAGTTGGAGGGTCAACTCGGCGAGTTGAAGTCAACTTGGGGCGTTGACTTTGATTGTTGACTTTGACCAAGTTTAACCTGGTTTGAATTTTGAGGGTATTGTTGTCTAAGTGTTGTTTTGGGTATTGATAGTTTGGGGAGCCGAAGGATCAGCAGTTCAGGATTTGTCGGC
This sequence comes from Lactuca virosa, assembly GCF_052849685.1. Taxonomy (NCBI): domain Eukaryota; kingdom Viridiplantae; phylum Streptophyta; class Magnoliopsida; order Asterales; family Asteraceae; genus Lactuca; species Lactuca virosa. The sequence continues at coordinate 263,682,832 of NC_136431.1, forward strand.
TAGTAGTCAGAAGTGTTTCAGCCAGTCTTCATCAGTGCGAGGTGAGTCTCCTCACTGTGTGCATGGGTCTACGGCCACAATGCCAACCCATTATGTTTATGTTTATGTATAGTAGGAAGAGCCAGGGGTTAGCCCTAGGCACTTATTGTTATATGATCCGAGTTACGACCTGATCCCGGGCGAGGCCCGAGAAATGTTAGAATGCTAGAGGTCTTTATGATTCTTGCATATGTAGGTATGATAGGTTCCGGACCGGGGCCCGAAATCGGGGTAAGACCAAAGTATGTTAGATGATAGTATGTTTCCGGACCGGGAGTCCGATGTCGGGGTAATCCCGAGGAAGGTTCTTATGTTGTATGTTAGAGTATATTGGTTGTCTCTGTGATACTTGTATGTGCCTGGTAGGGAGGTGAGGGTGGGCGAGGTCCCGTATCTCATCACTAGCTGAGTATGGATGGGGTTCCATATCTCATCATTAGCAGAGTAGGGGCGAGGCCTGTGATAGGAAGGGTGTGAGTGTGGGCGGGGGCCCGTATCTTACTACTAGCAGGAGTATGGAAGGGGTTCCATAACTTCAGTAGCAGACCAGGGGCAGGGCCCAAGTTAGGCGAGGCCTTAGATCATGGTACAGTTAGAGTGTGTTTATTTATATGCTAGTATGTTATTTGATTGTATGTATGTGTATAGAGGGCGAGGCCCGAAGACAGGCGGGGCATAAGAGAGACAGATCTGTATACCGAGCGGGGCTCGATGCCAGGCGAGGACTGATGCCGGGCGGGGCCCGATGTTGGGCAAGGCCCGATGCAGCGGGAGGGGGCCCAGTACGTGGTTATATATACATGGTTATGCGTATGTGGTATGTGGTAGGTTGGGGAACTCACTAAGCTTCGTGCTTACGGTTTTCAGTTTTAGTTTTAGGTACTTCCGATAGCGGAGGGAAGAGCTCGGGATGATCGCATGGCACACACCAAGAAGTTTTAACATGGGATGTTTTACTCTGATAAAAAGAACATGTTTTGAGATGATACTCTGATTTGATATATAAACCTTTGTTTATGGATGAATTGATCTGATACTCACGATTTTATTTGTAACGATTGACTTTCGAGGTATTGATTAATTAATTCTCCTTAATTTATGGTTGGGCCAAGTATAGACAAAAAGGACTTTTGGATTGGACTTAAGCATTTGGGCCAAGGATTTGGGCTGCCCATAAGACGTATGCTGGGTGTAGCCTGGGTGCACGCGGGGCGTAGTGGCCTGCATAAGATTCGGGGGACGCGCACACGTACGCGCAGCGTACCAGGAGTACGTGCAGCGTACGTGAGCAGATAGCAAACCCTAATTTTTAGGGTTTAAATCATATAAATACCCCATTATAGCCACACCCCTGGCTTCTTACCGAGAAGTAGTTATGTATGTTTGATGTCTTTGTGATTCATGCATGTTTATGTGTTATGTGTTATGTGTTCCGGGGAGAGCCCGATGTCGGGGTAAGCCCGATGTATGCTATGCTAGTCCTGTGTTATATGTGATATGTTTCGGACTTCGGTCCGATGCCGGGGCAAGCCCGATGCAGTTTATGTGATTATGTTATGTGTTTATGATATATGATATGTTATGTATATGCCGGGGTGAGCCCGATGCCGGGGCAAGCCCGATGCCCGATGCGGTCGGATGTCGGGGTGAGCCCGATGCCGGACAGGAGTCCGATACCGGGTAAGCCGATGCGGGGATTCATACCGATGCAGTGGGAGTAATCCCAGAGTTATATTTATCTATGTTATGTTTGTGTATGGTATGTGGTAGTTTGGGGAGACTCACTAAGCTTCGTGCTTACAGTTTCAGTTTTGGTTTCAGGTTCTTCCGGTAGCAAGGGGAAGAGCTCGGGATGATCGCATGGCACACACCACCGTCATTAGCCTGGGATTTTCACTCTGATATTTTAGTACATGTTTTATCCAGTGGATTTTATTATGATGATTGAGATACATGATACATGATTTTCTATTTTCACTCTGCTTGGATATGGGTTTTATAACAATATAAATGAAAATTTTTGGGTCGTGTTTTATGGATGTTACATTATTAATGTTTTAAAAAGAAATTTTTGGTCATGATTTTTGGGATGTTACACACATACATGCAAGAGTCACACAAACATCTAACACCATACGTAACAAAACATGGGTCGACATTTGTGCCTTCGACCCACTAAACTCAGTGATAAGACTCACCTCGCGCTGCTGAATCCCAAGGATAAATCTCTGGCTGCTGGTTGACTGATCCCCGAACTATCAAATTGAAAACAACACCCAATCAACATTTGGGTACCAATCCATATCCATAAATCCATTACTAGAGTAAATGACCAATTTACCCCTCATCTCTTTTGGACCAAGGCTTAGGCCCAAACCTAATAATTCACAAGGCCCAAATACCAAAAACCACCCAAGGCCCAATCTATGGCCTAATTTTCCAAATTGGGCCCAAACCCATTGTAGGCCTTCTCAAAATAATTATCAGTCCAAAACCTGGTGGACCAACAAGGTCCAAGACAATTAATCCCAAAAGATGGCCCAAACCGAAGCCCAACATGCAAAATCCTTCCTGACTGAGTACGCGGAGCATACCCATCTATATGCTAAGCGTACTCGCTGTTTGGCTTGTATGCTGCGCATACTCACCTAATAAGCCAAACCTTACATTAAGCTCTTAATGCATAAATCCAGAAGTCCAAACCACATATCTGAGTCATAAAAAGTGTCTAGAACCATAAAGTTACTGACTTGGTGACTTTGCATGCCCCAAGAAGACCCAACCTCAAAATATAACATTCTACTATCATGAAAAGGACCCAAACTCATGCATGTATGGATTTAAACCCTAAAGGTGCCAAGTTTATGGACCTTGAACCTCAGAAACACCAAGAGGGGCCACTCAAAGCTCCTAGAGTGGCATCAAGCCACTAGATCACATCTATGGGGACAAAAAGGAACCAAAACTCATAAATGATAGATCTAAGATATCAATGATCACGTTCATAGCTTTATACATCAAACAAGTTGGAAATGAAGCACATAATCAAGATCCATAAGCTCTTCCTTGATCCTCAACCTTGCACCAACTTCTACTTCTTGGATATGGACCAAAACACACCAAAAATGGACACCATGAGCTCAAAATACCATCATGAAGGCTAAAGGACGATTTCTAGGGTTTTGGGGACTTAGAGGCTGGTAAAGAGACCAGCCCTAAGGACTTAATGTGCTTATATAGGGTACAACATAAAAATTAGGGTTTTAATTAAGATGCACGTACGCCCGCGTACGTGCCCAAAGGCGCGATCCTGCCTCGCGTACACCATTGTACGCCTCGCGTACACCATTATACGCCCGCATAGCAGCTTTAGAACTAGTACACCATGCGTACACATATGTACGCCCCGCGTGGCTTAACCCTTAACCCAAATATACTCCGAAGGCCATAACTTCCTCATTAAAAATATTATTCTGATGATCCTTATATCGATGAAAAGGTAACAAGAAGCCCTACGCTTTAATCAACTCATACCTGCCTTACAATATCCTGAACAACATTCAATTTCCATAAAAGCACGATCTGACATATTACCAAAATACCCTTTAGCTTCAAAGCACAAACCGAATACCCGGATCATCTAAATTACATCATCCACCCCCAAATGAGTCCAAATCGCAATTCCGCAAGGGTCCTAAGCCTGCCTATACCCAAATCCTGGATCACCACTCCGAAATGGGAAGCGATTTGGGGCGTTACACTTAATTAAAAAAACGAAAATACCCCCGAGTTGCCTCTCGGGTAGGTGCCCTTTTTTTAAAGTCGGTGGCTCGACATGGACCCCTATGATTTGTCAATCATGGTACTTTGGATCCTCAATTTCCTTAATCTCCTCATCGATCTTGAACTTTTTGGAAGGTTTCTCCACTGCATTCTTTCAAAGATTCTTGTCTAGAACTAAGGCTAGCATATCAGGATTTGATAAATCAAAACATTATTCAGTTAATGGATTAATGAAATCCACGAAATTTTATGATGAAATATCCCTTGGATATCGCATAGCATCATAAATGTTAAAATTTATCACATATCCATCAAATTCCATGGACAATGTACCATCATAAACATCATTTTTTGTCCTGGTTGTTTTCAAAAAAGGCCTTCCTAATAGGATTGAACTTGAATTTTATGAATCATGATGATCTATGTCTATAACATAAAAATCTATTGGAAATACTAGTTCATTCACTTGAACTAACACATCTTCTAGCACACCTTTTGGATGTACTAAAGATAGGCCAGCCAACTGGATGATCACCCCGGTCTTCTTCAATATGCCAATATTTAACGTTTTGAAAACAAGATAAGGCAAAACATTGATAGAAGTTCCAAGGTCTGACATAGTTCGTGGAACATGAAGGTTACCTAACTTGTAAGGAAACGTGAAAACATTCGGATCCTTGCATTTTTTAGGTAATATTTTCTGTAACACTATATATACATTCTCGCCTACTTTTACAGTTTCATTCCCTTTTAACTTTTTTTTAGACGTGCATAATGCCTTAATGAATTTAGCATACCTAGGAACTTGTTTGATTGCATCAATGAGAGGAATATTTACCTCAACCTTTCTGAACATCTCCATGATTTCTTTATCTCCTCTTTCACGTTTAGATTTGTTCAACCTTGTGGGAAATAGAGGAGGAGTAACCCTCACTTCAATGAGTATTTGCTTTGAAGGTGCTTTTGACTTTTCATCTTCTTTCTCTAACTCCATCTCTTCTTCTTTTTCAACCATAATTGGACCTTCATACTCTTTACCATTCCTCAAAGTAATGGCACATGCATTATTATGTGGATTCTTCTCAGTTTGTGCGGGTAGTTTTCCTTGTGATTCCAATTTACTTACAAAAGTGGCAAGTTGAGTCATTTGTTGCTCTAAAGTCCTGATACTTGCCTTGGTATAATTTTGGAATGATTGGGTACTAGTGGCTAAACTCTTGACAATGTCTTCCAAATGCATTCTTGAACCACTTGAACTACTTCCTTGTTGCATATTTTGAAGTAGGAAATGAGATTGTTTATGTGGTTGATGATGAGGCTGGAAATTTGATTGGTGATGCATTTGATTTTAGAAAGGAGGTCTACGTTGATAAGATTGTGGTCTTGGTTGGAAATTGACATTGGGTTGATGCCAATTTGGGTTGCTTCTTGGCTAAAATTTCCCTCGTTGTTGACTAGAAAATCTCATGGCCTGAACCGACTTTATATCTTCTTGTAACATAGGACAGTGGGGTGTCCAACTTGGGTACAAATACCACAAGGTCTAACTGTTCGTGGTTTTACAACCTTATCCTTAGCAAGCATCATCATAACTTTAGTCAACTTGGAAAGTTGACTCTCGAATTGTGGAGTAGAAATCTCTTTCACTCCTCTTAGTGCATCAATATACCATTCTTCTTCTTAATTTGTATGCTTGAACTTTTTTTCCATGTTCTTGATAAGATCTCTAATTTATGTAGGAGTTTTGTCAGGTATTGATCCTCCACTTGATGCATTGAGAAATTTTTTATCCCAAGATGACATCCCTTCACAAAAATACTGCAACAACTGGTATTCTGAAATTCCATGCTTTGGACATATTGTGCACAACTTCTTGAACCGTTCCCAATAAGTGTGCAAGGCTTCTCTTCTTTGTTGTTTGATACCAACAATTTCCCTTCGTAAATCTGAAGCTCTCATTTATGGGAAATACTTGTCCAAAAACATATGTGTAAGCTCATTCCATGTTGTGACTGACCCCGATGGTAAGCCATATAAACATTCATTGGCTAAATATTGTAAAGAAAAGGGGAATGCCCTTAACTTGATTTGATCTTCAGTGACTTCATTTCGCTTCATTCCCACACAAACAACATGAAATTCCTTAAGGGATTTGTATGGGTCTTCATTCTCAAGACCATAAAATGGAGGCAACACATGAATGAGTCCAGATTTGAGTTCAAAGTTAATTGCATTGAGATAGTTGATGCACAATGGTTTTTGGGTAACATCTTGTGTGGACCATTGTCTAAAGGTTTGTCCAGGAGGTGGAACGGGGGACCTTGATCGCCTCCTTGGTGATTACCCTTGACCTTCCATGGTAGGAGTATGGATGGAGGTTTCAGATTCAGTGGTATGACTGGGTGAAAATGGTGGTGTGGATTCTTTGGATGTAGTGGAAAGATTTGATGAAGAAGCTCTGGATTGTTGTTGTTTCTTTAAAATTCTAGCTTGCTTCTGTCTTTACTTTGCAGAAATCTCTATCTCCAAATCAACTGGTAAAGATATACCCGTGTGAAAAGATATTGGCATAAACAATGGTACCATCGTATCCCCGATAACGGTGCCAATTTGTTTGGTGTGTCAAACCAACAAATAAAGGGATAAAATAATAATAAATAAACACAATTCACTGCTACTATGTATACTAAAGATAATATAGAATAAGAAGGGATGGTCCATAGAGATGTGGGACTTAATGTTTAACTATGTTTTCACACATCACGATAATAGTTTTTAAAACAAGGGGGTTTTATTGACTTCAAATTAAACTTCACAAGGAAACAAATTAAGACTAAAATTCAAGAATTAAAGAGGCATTTCTGATTCCAAATTCAGTTCAAGTACTATGTTGTAAGATGTAATGTGACTTTAATTTATGTTTAATCTAGGTTGGTAATTAAGATATTAACATGCTCTAATATCTCCAAATTGACAGAGGTATTTCACTCAAAACATGATCTTTAAGTAAAACTTCATTTAACTGAAGAAATTAAAACAAGCTCTTAGATTAGATCACTAGAAGACTTTAAGTTCAAACAATTAATACCAACAATGTCTAATTTTCCTTATAAGCTCGAAAATATGAACAACCAATCTTTGATTACACTAATTTTGATTCCATTGAAACCAATTAAGTTCTTGTTACCAACTACAAATCATAAACCATATACAAATTTCACAATTTAACTAACAAGAGTGATATGAACCCTAATTTCATTGATCAAGTGAAAAGAGTGCAAATAAAACATATAATGAAGACCAAATCAAAGATTACTAGATAGAAACATGAAATTTAGTTCACATCATAATCTAACAACAAGTATTTAAGGATCTAGAATCAGAAATGAAAGGAAAAGTTAGCCCCACATGGCTAAATCAAAGTACAAAGTCAACAAGTTTAATCCTTAAACAAACTTACAAAATGAGAGCATTAATGTTTCCAAAGTGCTAAATGATGATAAAGTATGTGAAAATCTCCCCTTGCAAGTTTTTGGTCAAAGTTGACCTAAAATGGCCAAGGAACCTCTTTTAATCAGAAGCTGAAAATCACAAAAAAAAATTGTAGGTCTCGATTCCACGCCCTTAGAATGGTAAGACTTGAGATTCCACGACTTAGGAATGAGAAAATGTTGTGCTGAGAGCTCCATTCCATGGCTGTGGAATGGACAGTGTAATCATTCCACGCCCGTTGACTTTGACTTTGTCCAGGGTTGACCAAGTTTGACCTAAGGGTATTTTAAGTTACCGGAGTTAATTATTGATTAAGATTGTATTTATTGTTAGTTGGCGTGAGGTTATCCGGTTCGGCTTTCCGAGCAGTTATTTGATTATCAGCGAATCGAGGTGAGTTTTCCTCACTGTACTTATGGGTCGAAGGCACCAAGGCCGGGCCATTGGATTGATATCCTGCTATACACTGATATGCTAAGTACGAAATAGATCTGCATGATTATGCTAGTTGCCGATATGTTAGTCTGGTAGATCTGTAGGACTACCCGTGATCTTGTATACCTAATTATCTGTATATGTTTGTTATCTGTTATATGTCGACATGTTGTGTTGGGTTGAGGTTGTATTGCTTTGTGTTGTAGCCAACAAACCCTTGAGCATTCTAGATATGAGCTGAGGGTCGGGAAGGGCATGCCAGACTCATACTGAGGGCTCAGTAGCATTCTAGATACGAGCTGAGGACCGGTTGGTATGCCAGATTCGTACTGAGGGTTGAACATTGGTATTCCGGTCCGATGACTAATCGGGGTAGATAGCAAGCCAGACATAAGTTGTAGGCCCCGAGGGCAAGCCAGACTTATGCTATGGGCTCATGATCAAGCCATATATGAGCCATGGGCCCGATAGGCAAACCAGACTCATACTGTGGGCTCATGGGTAATCCAGTCTTTAGTTGTGGACCCATACATGCTGTTACTTGAATATGTTATCTGTTGTGTGTTGGTACTTTAGGGGAACTGACTAAGCTTCGCGCTTACAGTTTTGTTTATGGTTTCAGGTTCTTCAGAGGACTGTGGCAAGGCGAAGGCGTGACCGTACACATCCTTGGTTTTACTACTGATTGGATCTTGGGAGACTCTGATTTTAAAGAATGTTTTGGAAACAATGATTTTGTAAACACTTTTATTAGTATATGGGTTGTTTTTAAAGGTTTAAATTTGTTGTGATTTTTTTATAGATGTTACAAACCAACTAGTACAAGTAATCATACAATTCTACCAATCTAACACATACTCAGTGAACAAAGGTAATCATACAGATCTACGAGTCTAATACATAACCAACATAACATCAATCCAACAACAAGATACATAACCTAGTGGGCCCGCATTGGTGCCTTCGACCCACAAGTACGGTGAGGAAAACTTACCTCACGGTCTGAAATATAGATGAACAAATCACTGCTCCAACTACTGACTCTATCGGTCACCTACACAATAAATAGTGACCTAAACTCAAACTACTACTCAAAATACCCAAAATACCCCTAAGTCAAACTTGGTCAAACCTCTGGTCAAAGGTCAAAAGTCAAAGAAAGACAACATAAACTGAGTACGCCCTGTGTACTCAGTCACTACGTCTAGCGTAGTGCACCCTTGGCCAAGTTACAATGCATCAACCAGGTACGCCCATCGTACTACTAGGTACACTCAGCGTACTCAACTGGTTCCACTTTTCTCTATTAAGTGCTTATTTCATTAAAATCTCACGTCCAAAGCTCAGATCTAGTCCTAACTAACATTCTGAGTCATAAAGTTTCCTACTTTATAACTTTCCATGACTAAAAGAAGTCCAAAAACCAAAACCCTAACTTAATACACAACCAAAGCATTATAACTCTTGCATGGATGGAGGAAAAGGACCAAGATCACATTTTTATGATTCCTAATGCTCAAAAACGCCTAAAAGTACAACTCTTATGGTTTAGACTAAACCATACTCATGAACACCGAGATTATGGGACTAAAATGCATAAAAACTTAAGAACTAGCAAGATCCAAGGAAAACATTCATCAAGATCCAAGATTTATAACTTCAAGGGATGCTTGAGGGTGAGACACTTCTGGATCTAGTTGCCTTGAGCTTCCAAGATGATCTACCACCTTCTTTCTAATTCACAAGTACAAGAATACACTCTTATCAAGTGCAAAATCACACACAAGGAACTATGGTTTGCAAGGGACGTTTTTGGGAGATGGAGGTTGATGAAGGAAAAGGGTTTTGAGAAGATAAGAATGATTAAATAGTGCTCAAACCCTACAAATTAGGGTTTGCTCACCTGACACGTACGCCCAACGTACTCACTTAAGTGCGCGTCCCACTTTAAAGAGTTACGCCAAGCGTATGCCCCAAGTACGCTTAGCATAGGAACCTCTTTTGCAACATATTTTATCTTTTGGTTCAAAAAGGAAATTACCTGATATCTGGGTGTTACAGGGTCCAAGGGGCAGAGCCCCTACTTGGGGTCGACATAGGTAGTTATATCCTGTTTTTTTTTTATTATCATTTTTTATGGTACACACACGAAATCATAACCTTATTCATTCTATGTTCTTATCACTGAATTTTATCCAATTGAGATTTCGATTGTATCATCGAAATACTTCAATTTGAAAGTGTTATCACGAGTTCACGACATTTAGTGGATTCCAAGCAATCGATTTATCCCAAATTTCTAACAACAAGTGATATGTTTCTCTTACATAGTTACAAAGAATATACAAACACATTCACTTTAAGTCTTGAATATATTATAAGATTTAATTGCTTATAAAAGGCACATCTTCTATGGATGGAATCAAAAGTAGAAGCTTGTGTTATGTTACAGTTGTGTTGTTTGATATATGACTTTAAATCTAGTAGGAAGATATCGATATTGATGATGAAAGTAATGTAGATTTGTTTGATTATCATGTTCCAAGTTCAAAGGCCTCAATAAGGCAAGGACCTATTCAACATGGCATTCCTCTTATGCCTTTCATCCCCAAGGATCCACCTCCCGGACCGGATCATGGCAATGATGGTGCTACATGTAGTCTTTCCTTAGCTTGTTTCTTTAAAAAAAAAGTATGTAGACTTGTCGTTGATAGGGTGTATGCACGTTAATGATTTCAATTATATGTGTTTAGTGTTTATACATATCCATTGTTTGTATGTAAAGATGTTCTAAATGTATTATTATACAACCAATCCATTAATCCATTATACATTGGAGCACATTAGGTGTTGCATCAAATGGTGGTGGTTTAAAAAAATATCTTTGAAACCATTGTTTTGGTTACAATCTAAAACATCTGATTTTACTATAGATGTTATAGATTTTCTCAATAGAGTCCAAGAGCTCATGTATATTAAAATATTTTGTAAAACTTTTTATAGTTGCAAAGGCTTGATTTTATGATACAAAAAAGAAATAGTCAATATTAATAATTACATTTCTGTCCACAAAAACAAATGAGTAAATTGCTACAATAATATATTTTATTGTCGTTATTAAATTTATCCTTAATATAGTAATAAGTAGTTGTGCTATTATTTCAAGCTGGTAAACAAAAATTGAAACATCTGCTTCCAAACTGGTAATGGCAAGTAGCTAAAAGTTGGTTGGTACATGCACTAACATTCTTCGACATGAAGTTATTTTAGTCTCAGTTTTATTTCTATTTGTAGTTGTTATCATCTACCACTTCTTAACCACCATTTTTATGTCACATCTTCCTCCAAACATTTTTTTTTTCTATAATTATTTCCACTGATATTACTACATGAAAAGTTGAAAACCATAGAATTGTTATAGAAATAAATCAAATTTAATTAAACTAAAGTAAATTATCTTTAGATAATTTGATTTGACTAATTTGTATTTATTAACTAAACCACCCACAAATTGAGTGATGCAACAACAAACACACAACCAACTGGTACAATGACAAAATTCCATTTAATCAAAAAATATTATCATCTAGGTTAAATGGTGTCGATGTACCATATAATTAATGCAATTAAAACACATTTTCATTGATGTTATGGTGACTATAACATCTTGATTATAATTATACAACTATATATATCTTGATCACACACACGTACACAAACATTCCTTCAACAAAATCTTCTCTCTCGTCTTCTCGCCGGAAAACAGCCATATTCCCATTGTCACCACCAATGCATTATGCATTCTAAATAACTATCTGTTTCGATTTCATTCATTACCATATTTCATTTGAGTTACCAGATTTGCTATTGGCTTGGAATTAGAGATTTGTTTTGCACATTTTGGTTAGAGAAATGCGAGATAATGGTTGCTGCTGCTGTGTCTTCTACCGATACAGCACCTAATCTTAAGGTGTCATCACGGGCTCCGGCTCCGGCAAGGTCGAAGCGTGCGCCGCTATTGCCTTCGAAGAGTGACAACCATGGTCCTCCTCTGTCACGGCCGAAATCTAGAGAACTTACTTCACGATACTCGTCTTCTGGTTCTTCTTCACCTCCTGATACTGCTACAACGATGTCATCTCCATCTTCGTCGTGTTCCTCTTCTACAACAACGCCGTTGTCTCCAAATTCTGTGTGTACTCCTAGGAGACGGATTCCGTCGCCGATTGTTTCTCGAACGAATTCCGTAACGACAGTGTCTGTGGTGAGTAATAAGCGAGATCAATCAGCGGAACGGCGTCATACTCGAAATTTACGTACAGGTGTGACGTCAGCGAGCGCGAAGATGGTGACGAAAACGTCTGCAAGGAGTTTGTCGGTTTCGTTTCAAGGTGAATCGTTTGCGCTTCCGGTTAGCAAGGCGGCGAAGCCGGTGCACAATGGATTAAGAAATCGTACACCGGAAAGGAGGAAGGCTGTAGCGACGCCGGCTAAGATTTCAGATGTTTCGCAGCCCATTGAAACGAAATTAAGTGGATCTGGAACTGGAACTGGAACAGCCGGTGCTGATAGGGCTTTACGAAAATTCATCGAGACGAAACTGAAACGTAATACAGAGATTCCAGGGATCGACGAAACTGTTAATAAGCTTGTATATGATTCTGATAATTCCGATCATGCCATTTCCGATACAGAGAGTATTTCCTCCGGGAGCACCCTGTGTAATGTTCGAGGTGGAGGGCGTCGTGCTGTGGTGGTTCCGGCTAGGTTTTGGCAAGAAACTATTAATCTGCTTAGACGAGTGCAACCAGAGTCTATTTCACAACCGTTGTCCAATAGCAATAAGCTGATCTCCGGATATAAGATTTTAGATGATGGTCCCAAACTCTCCCGACGAGGATCACCATTTTTTCCAGTCGGCGGAGCTATTCCACTCCCTGCATCGAAGCACAAGCCCAATCCCAATCCATCTTCAATGCGCAATGGAGTACGATCTAACAGTAATTTGCTAAACACACCTTCAATTCTCAACTTTTCTGCTGACAGAAGGAGAGGGGAGGTGGGAGAGAACAAGCTTGTTGATGCACATGCGTTAAGACTGTTTCATAACAAACATCTGCAATGGCGGTTTGCAAATGCTAAAGTAGATGCTGCCATGGTTGTCCAGCAAGCAACTGCTCAGGTAACAGTAACAGCCACCAAATTGGAGTTTTCAATTGATCTTCGCCACCATAAAGATATCATACAGTTATCCTTTCTGTACCTTTTATCTGAAACAATTACTATTTCTTTCAGAAAAGTCTGTATAACGCATGGGTGACTATCTCAAAGATGTGGCATTCTGTCATATCCAAAAGATTACAGATACAACAACTGAATCAGGGCTTGAAGTTGCACTCTATCCTCAAGAAACAAGTAAGAATGTCGATTCACTTCATTGTCACTTTCATTTTGTTATTGATTTTCCCCTATTTTTAATATAAAATAGTGTTCTTAATTCTGATCGTATGTTTTTGACAAATGGAGATGCCATATTTGGATGAATGGGATCAAAAAGAAAAGGATCACTCCATCTCCTTAGGTGGAGCTATTAAGGTTCTGGAGTCTAGCTCTCTTTGTCTTCCAGTTTTATGTGGTGCAAAGGTATGATCTTCAAATCTTAATGATCTTCAAAAGTAAAACTGTAAAAAATATTTGTTACATTCATTGATTTTACAGGCAGATGTTGAAAATTTGAAAGACGCCATTTTCTCAGCTGTTGATGTGATGCAGACAATATCAATCTCCATATGCTCTTTAGTAACTAAGGTGAAGTGGAACAACTAACTCTATGAATCTTTCTTTTTTCAACTTCTGTTTTTTCTACATGAAACATTTTATTAAAACAGTTTTTATAACAGGTGGAGAATGTGAATTTTTTGGCATTTGAACTTCAACAAACAACAAAAAGCGAATGCTTTTTGCTTGATCAATGCAAGGATCTATTTTCAACATCAACACTCTTTGAGGCAAGTCTTGTTAGTGGTTTTCTTTTTTCCTATGAAGGGTTTAAAAAATATTTGAGAAAATAAGGAAACTCATATGAAAATGGAAAGAAAAAAAAAGTAAATGAGGACAGATTTGTAAAACGACCGAGACTTTTTATATTAAGTCGATCTTTCTTTCTACACAGGTGCAAGAATGTAGTCTGAGAGCACATGCATTGCAACTTGTACGTCCGGGTACAATGACAAGACTGTGAAGGTGATGTCGCTTTGACCACTTACCGAAAAACAAATTACTAACACAATACTGGAAATTCCTACTTTGCCCTTTATCATGGAGCTAATTCAATAAACGAGAGAGAGAGTAGGTGAGTGTCATATATGCATATGTTTGTTCTTTCATTTGTGTATTGTTCCTTTTTTTTATCTTTAGGATTAGATGGGAACAATTTGCGTATAGGTCAGAAAATAAATGTAAACTTTTATTTTTAATGCAAATATATTATCTTTTTGTCGAAATTTTCTTTTGAAGCTCTATTTGATTTTTTCCTTTGGTTTTGGGCTATGTTTGTCATACTAGCTGAAAAGCTAGCTGATAGCTGAAAAGCTAGCTGTTAAATAAAAAACTAGCTGATAGCTGAAAAACTAGCTGATAAAAAATAACGTTTGGTAAAACTAGCTGAAATATATAAAATTACATAAAAGGACATGCGAGAGTATGTGTTTCTATAATTAATTAAGGGGTGTATTTGGAAATTTTTAAAAAAACTCCTAAAAAACTAGTCTAAGGCCGTGTTTGTCGCGCCACAGCTAGCTGATAAGCTAGCTTATTTTTCGAGCTTTTTTATGTTCTCGTTTTTGGCAAGCCAAAAAGTAGCTTATAAGCTAGCTTTTTGAAAAGCTACTTAGACTATCTTTTTAGGAGCTTTTTTAAAATTTTCCAAATACACCCCTTAATTAATTATAGAAACACATACTCCTACATGTCCTTTTATGTAATTTTATATATTTCAACTAGCTTTTAAGCTAGTTTTACCAAACGTTATTTTTTATCAGCTAGATTTTCAGCTATCAACTAGCTTTTTATTTAACAGCTAGCTTTTCAGCTATCAGCTAGCTTTTCAGCTAGTACGCCAAACATAGCCTAAGTAGCTTTTCAAAAAGCTAGCTTATAAGCTACTTTTTGGCTTACCAAACACGACAACATAAAAAAGCTCGAAAAATAAGCTAGTTGTGGCGCGCCAAACACAGCTTTGATGGGTATGTACTTTACTACTTTGCCTTCTCACAATTGAATGGTAAGGGGCTTTTTGGTAGCATCTGGATAATTCATATTTGAATGACGCATAGGCTTTGTATGAATCTATATCTAAATGATAAATTGATATTTGGTTAGGCATATGAATGTCTATGTCTTAATGATGAAAATGATTTAACTATTACTAAATGATCACTAAACTTATATATATATATATATATATATATATATATATATATATATATATATATATATATATATGTGTGTGTGTGTGTGTGTGTGTGTCATAAAATCCAAATTAAACATAGATCAAAATTATATGTATGACAATTCCAAATTAAACATCATACATTCATATAATATCCAAAATTAAACATCATACAACATCCAACTTAAAAATAATCTTTTGCATATAAATTTAATATAATTGATTAGGAATTTTGTCACGTAAAGTAGCCATATATTTCATTGTCTTGGTTATCCCATTGAATGTCGAGTGCATTTTGGTCTATCACTTTCTCCATCTTGTACTTCACGAGTAAACATAGTGCCTTATTCAAAGTCCATAAATAACTGATCATGAATATTATATATTCTTATAAAATTATGTACTGCAAAACAATCACTATGTCTTTTGTATTGGAAAAGGATAATCAGCCATTTGCTTTAGGATTGAGAATCTCGTCTTCAAAACACTATAAGTGCGCTCAATAACACTTTTGAGTTGTACGTGAGCATGGTTGAACCTTTCCTCCTTAATTAATGTATGGTGGTATCGAAAATCGGCTAAATAATACCTTATATTGCGGTAGGGGTTATGATGTTTTGGTTAATGCACTAGTGTTCGTGTATGTGGCACCGCATACACCCACACTCGTGGACTAGTGAATAAAGTATGTGCATGAGCATGGTTGAATCTTTCTTTCTTAGTTAACGCATGAGTGTGGTGTATACGGCGTCTCAAAGGTAACATTTATCTGTAGATGTAAGTGATGCAATTGTTATATGAAAAATATATAATGTATTTAATAATCAAAGTAAAAAAAAATACAAACCTGGTTGAGGGAATGGAAAACCAAAATTCGAAAGACAAACAAAATTTTCTAATATCGAAGCTTTCACTAAAAAGCAAAATAGGCATTTAGTATCTTGGGTCAAATATTCCCCACTCCATTTTTACCAACTTTTCCATACCCAATTCCATATGGCACTCTTTATGTTTCTTCACTAACATCCTTGCAACTTTGTCAATTTCCTCACCGACTTCGATGATCTTTGCATTGATTGTTGCTTTTCCTTTTCGATTCGATCCTCTGTTTTTGGAACAACTAAAGGTTCCTTAATTTGGATTTCGGGTGAAGTCATACTTTCCATCTGAGTTAAATTAATATCATAAAATTCACTTAAATTAACGCTGGACGAGTCAAAAGAAGGGTGAGAAAGTGTAGAAGATGACCCCAACCGCCAACGTTGGTCGCAGTCGATCCATCGAACAACTGAACACAAAGATCAAAGTACGCTAGTGGAGAAGTTCACAACACTTGTACCATTTTGTTCGACTACTTGAAATGTATTTATAAACATATGCCAACTAACGGTTGCCAAAGAAATGTAACATAAATACTTGTAACAGATAAATGAATCATATAGTGACATGTCACACCCTCGGCCGACGGCGGATCGTCGAGCCGTGCGACGTTAGGATGTTGGATCACAAATATTCATACATTGAACAGTACAAAACAAGATGTAACATAAATATTACCTCCATTATGTAAAAAATAGTACATCAGAATATGTTTTATTAGAATCTCTAATAAAAAAGGTGCCTCTATAGTTAGCCATGATAATAAACGATACTAAGCTTCTAGTAGCTCCATCAATCAATCGCTGCTTCAGAGAATGCAATCTTCTATCTCACAGTTTTCTAGGAATACATGTGGGTTTTGAAAGGTCAACATAATGTTGGTGTAACACCCGTTTATTTATTAAGTTAAATAAATTAATTAATGAACGATTAATAGCCCTAAAATAAATAATTATATATCAAAGGATGGTCTCGAAGGGCTAATTGTCATAAGTTTAGAAGTTGGGGGTTAAAAGTGTAAGTTCTGGATTTAATTTGAGAAGGAATTCAGAAGTTAGGGTGCGTTTGGTAATTTCAGGACTTATTATGAAAGGAAATTATGGGATCAAGGGCTAAAGGGGTAAATATTGGATTAAGATTGAAAGAAAAAGGGAAGGAAGGGGCTAAACTCGACATTATGGAGGTAAGTTTGGGGGATCGGGGTATATAACCCGTCACCCCTCCCGCTTCAAACCCTAACCCTAGGAGTTAGAATGCAGCCGCCACACTCTTCCTTCCGTCTCCGGCGCCACCATCCACCTCGCTCATTTCCGACCGCCTAGCACCACCGGACTTCCACTATGTGTTCTATCGGCGAGAGAGAGTTCAATGAGTCATGCTTTTGGCGACGGGGCTGTGAGGGGTTAGGCGAGCGAAGCTGCTGCCACCGCTGCCAGCCGATGTCGAGCACTGCCGCTATGATTTCACTGCCGGTGAAGCCGGGAACTGCCGAGGAAGGACCACCGCCACCGCCTATTCCTCGTTCTTCTGTGGCCTGACGTCATGTATGTCGACGGGAACCGATGGTGGGCTTTGGCCGCCGTTGCTGGGTTTCCGGTCGTCGCTTGCCAACCGTAGCAGCTGAGTTGGGGACGTTTCGCTCTTCAGATCGTGACCACGAAGCGTGTGCAGGGGTTTGCTCGGCTGGGGATCGAGGGAATCGCCGCCACCACCGTGAGGTGGTGGCTGTCGTCGCTGCCTTTCCGTTATGCCGCTTCTGTCGCCGCCTTGCGCCACCAGGTGGGTGGCTGGGGTCGTTTGGTGACCATATAGTGTGTTTGTATTTTCCGTTGAGTTTGTGTGGTGTGTTTTATTTGGCCGGAAAAGCCACTGCCGCCACGAGCCACAGCCGGCCACCACTAGGGTGGCTATGTGTGTGTGTGATTAGTTTAGTGTGTGTGTGGTTAGTTGAGATTTAGCCTTGTAAAATGTAATTTGAATTTGGAATAATGAAAATGAACTAAACCACCACCGTAAGGTGGTGGCCGCCGCCGTGAGACACAATTGACCACCACTACCCGAGGTGGTAGTGGGTGGTGCCCCACAAGCAAACCCTAATGGACCTAGCAAGACCCTAATGGGCTTAAAGATTAATTTTGGGCCTATTGGGCCATGTTTGAGAGGAAAATCCTAATTAGGGTTTAGAAAACCCTAATTGTGAGTAATTGGGCCTTAGACCTATTGGACCTACCTTTAGGCCATGGGGATTGGATGGTGTATCAAGCCCAACTACACCATATCACTTATCTAGTAGAGTAAAGGACTTAATAAATTAAGTCCTTAATGGGTTAAGTAAGAAATACTTAACCCTAGTTATCATTTTATGTGAAACCCTAATTTCAATTGGGCTTTGTGTTGGGCCATCCAAGAACAAGCAAATGGACTAGAATAATTTAATGGGCTTTAGGGTAAGACCCATAGGAGGGTGTGGGCCCAATTTGGAAAATTGGGCCATAGATGGGCCATAGTTGGGCCTAGATGGTTGTATGGTATTGGGCCCTTAGAATGAGACATGTTGGACCAGACTAAACAATTGGGCCTTAAAGGAAGTCCATGTAGAGGTTTGGGCCCAATTTGGAAAATTGGGCCAAAGGTTGGGCTTTGAGCCATAGTTGGACTTTGGGTCTATGGATTGGGCCTTGGGCTTGGGTAAGCCAGCTAGGGGTAATGTAGTAATTACCCAAAGTATGTATTTATAGTTATGTGTAGAACCCAATTATTAATTGGGTGTTATTTTGGTGTTGACAGTTCGGGAATCTGTCATCCAGCAGCTAAGGTTGAGTCTGCGGGACTTCAGCAGTATGAGATTGTGTCTACGGGACTTCAGCAGTGTGAGGTGAGTTTCCTTTCAGTAGGGACGGGTCTACGGCCACAATGCCGGCCCGTTTAAGTTAGCAGTAGTTCCGGACTTCAGTCCGATGCAGTAGTTCAGTATGCTTGGTGTCTTTGTGATACAGGCATGGTATGTGTTATGTGTTCCGGACTATGGTCCGATGCAGTATGTTGTATATGTGTTCATATTATATGTCATGATCATGTTATGCTATGTTCAGTCAGTTCCAGACTTCGGTCTGATGCAGTAGTTCAGTGTGCTTGATGTCTTTGTGATTCAAGTATGACTTTGTGATATGTGTTCTGGACTTCGGTCCGATGCAGTATGCAGTATCTGTGTTTATGCTAGTAGTTATGATTATGCTATGCTATGTTCAGTCAGTTCCGGACTTCGGTCCGATGCAGAGGGCAAGGCCCTGGTTAGTTCCGGACTTCGGTCCGATGTAGTTTCCGGACTTCGGTCCGATGCAGAGGACAAGGCCCTGGTTAGTTCCGGACTTCGGTCTGATGCAGAGGGCAAGGCCCTGGTTACTTCAGAAAATTGATTTTGTTGCTTTGATTCTATTATGATTGAATGGTTGTTACTGTGATTCCTATTGATTCCTACTGTAAGCATGTGTACAAATGATTTTGTTGTGAATTATTTCACACTTCCGATTAGAAAACATGAATACACTCTTTCCAATTACATGGAGTTCCTCATAAACAAACACTTGGAATTCTTGTAGGTTTGGTATATTATTATTCTTACTGTGTGATTGAATTTCAAAATTATTTGCTTCAACATTTATTTGATTCAATATTATTGGATTTATGTTTTGTTCATTTTTCTAAATGGATGTTGTTATAATGCTTTGTTGGGTTTTATTCAAAAATTAGTTTCAAAAACAAGATTTTAGCAACAGAAGACTTGGGTATATTTTTTGAACAATTATAAACTAGTTATAACTAACCATGAATCTTCTAGTAAAGTGTGGAAAGAAAACAAACACCAAAGAAGGAGAAGAATTTAACAACCTTTGTAGACTTTGAATCCTCTAAGGGAGGTTTGGAAGTTAATGAAGAATATGGAACCTTTGAGACACCTACATGAAACCAACTTGATGTAAGATGCTAGTCTTGTAAAGCTCTTAAATAATATTTAGTTCATATCAAAATATGAACCAAAGAGAGCAAAAGAAATGCAAGTAATCTTCAAAGCATAAACCAAAGTACGAGAGTCTCCAACTCCTCTCTATGTTACGTTTTTTGCATGTAAGAAGTAACAAGAATGAAAGCCTTTCCCGCATCCTATAAAGCAAAAACAATACTTATGGGTCTTTAACCATTAAGCACCCATGCATCTACTAGCTAGATTGTTCCCCATTAGACCTGACAATGGAACGGGTTTTGACCGTGATCAGCTCCAAACCCATGTAAATTTAATGAGTTTGGATCATATTTTATGATTCGTTTACCCGTTAAAGACTCATACCCGTTAACCTTTTTATTAAAAGAGTCGGGTATGGATCACTATCGATCCGATTTGTTTATGACCTGTTCCGTCTAAAATTTTAAAATATAAATTTATTATTTATAAGTTATACATTGATAAGGACTCGTGGAGTTCGATCATTCCAATTCCACTTAACAGTTCCTAATGGCTGAATTCTAGTCGACTCCCACTACAGATAACTATATAAAATCATACAAGTTTGCAATAGTAGACATTTGTTTTGTTTAGGAAATGTTATTTATTAAACTATAATTGTAGTTTATTTTGGAATGGATGTTGTTTGGTTTTACTTTTTAGTGATTTATGTTATATGTGTTGTAATGGATAATTATTGCTAAATCTTAATATTGTAAATGAGTTGGGTAAAAGGGTTGGAAATTTGTTGATCCGGTGGATAAAGGTATGAGTTTAATTATTCAAAACTCTACGGGTTACAGTTCAGATTTGGATCAACATTTGAAAATTACTTGATAGGTTTGGATTAAGGCCGATCCGCTCCATTGCCAGGTCTATTCCCCATGCTTCTTATTACTTTTGATTAAATAAGTCAAATGACCATACTTTTTGTCTCCTTGAGAATTTTTGGCCATGCCTAATAAAAAGAAGACATAAGCTTTATATTTTATAAAACAAATTTATAAAATATAAATTTTAACTTTTGGGTAAAAGACAAGAGAATTTATCTAGTCCAAAATGTTATACATGACTTATAAATCATACCATATGATATATATTATATTACTTGCTAATGAAAATTAATATTTCCATGAAATAATTAATTTCCAATTAATTATAAGAGTTTATTAAATATTTATTAAAATCAATTTCTAATAAATAATTAATTGTATCAAGTTGTTGTTAGGGTGATCCATTAGTATCATATGTTAATTAGTAATATCACTTTAATATGACTCTTGAGCATACTAAATATTTCACAACTTGTAATGGTCCATATAATATAAATTATTAAAAAGCTCCAAAAAGCCATCAATGTTAACTGTAAAATACAATTTCATGAGTTGGATGTGATAACTTAGTTTTAATTTTTGTAACAGAAATCACGAATCTGTTATGCTAGAAGAAGAAAGGAGCAATGAGTTAATATTACCTAATACGAGACATGCTAATGCCATAACAAACGTGATTCAGAATGAAAATTTCTATAGAATTTCTCAAGTTGCTGTTGTGAGCAATGAAATAATTAGTGACAATGAAATTGATTAAGAATATGGGATTGGAGTGTATATGCCAAAACTTCCCTTGAATAGTTGGCAATACTCATAAATGTTACTCAATTGTAGAGTATTGGCATCCGAGTTTTCCCCACTTCCTCATGAAGTGTATTGGCCACAATCGTCATCTAGAGAATTGCTTCCAAATTTAGAGCTTTTACGGAATAAAAAAGGTCGTCATCGCTCAACGAGACTATGAAATGAAATGGACATCAAAAAAGGGAAAAATAGATACCTTTGTGGAATTTGTAGACAAAGTGACCATAATCGGAAAAAAATGACCATCTGAGCCAAGGTAAATGAAGAGACGTTAAAGCTAATCGGCTCAAGCAATAGAAATGTTTCCTTTTTTATTTCCATTTTGTAAAAAGTCATTGTTGGATTTGTACCAAAAACAATTGTACATTTGATGTTGGTTTTAATTTAAGATGTCTAGCATTATTGTTTAATCAATTTCTTATGATAATGAAATGAGATATAATATGTTTATAATTTTTTTTACAAAAGTTAATAGCAAAGAGTTAAGAAAAGGTAAAAAGTAATATTTTAAATATCAATAAAATTTAAAGAAATGCTGAAAATATAAAAAAAAAGTTTAAAAAAACATTGTTTTGGACTTTTGGTAAATATTAGAACAATAGTTGAAATTTTTTCAGAAAAAATTAAAAAAAAATACTATTCCCTCATTTCCAAATTAATTGTCCACTTTTGACTTTTGAAGTTTTTTTTCTTCAAATTAGACATTAAATATTTTTATTTGTGTTATATATTACATGATTAAACTTATAATAATGAAAATACATTTAAAATACAATTCATTCATATATTTTGCATCAAGTATTATCTATAAAAAAGAAAAATATTTAAAGTCAAATTTGAAGAATAAGGACTTCAAAAGTCAAATGTGGACAATCAATTTGGGACGGAGGTAGTATTTTGATAAATATTTTAACTATTATACTCTTTTGATAAATATATTTGAAAGCTTTGATAAATATTTTTTTCAAACACATCTCTTTGGTTAAAAAAAATAATAAAAAATAAATAAATAAAAATAAAAGTCACGTTTAAATAGTAAAAATAAAAAGTGATTAGAACCATATGTAATAAAACGTGATGATAATTAATTAAGTTGAAAAACCCAAGATCCATGATTCTTTATTATTTACATTGACCACTGATTTAAAGGTATTTAAAGAAACTTGATTGGATGTCGAAGAACGCAAGAATATTTGACCCTTCTGCCTTTTGCGTTAATGGGATTCTAGAGAGAATTGAACTTTGCAGTCCAATTTCACGGCGGTATCACCCCCAAATCCGCAGCCGGTAAATTGGGTTTGGTGCATACGCCTTTCAACTGTTCCCGGAAACCAAAGGCCAACATCTGTCCACATCATCCATACAAATACGCAGCCTTGCTCCTCTTACTCCTCCCACCGGGAAACAACAAATTCATCCAAAAAATTCATCATCGTCTCTTTCTAACATCAAATCCTTTCATGGATCCATCGTCTTTCGCTTTATCATCAACAATTCGGTTTATTCTTGATTCTCAGTTGCCTTTTTTTGTACGCTTTCTTATTCATCGTCGACCTTGTACGTCCTTCTGACGACTTAAATTAGCTGTTTCCAATGGGTAAACAACGTAAGTAACAATCTTTAATCATTACTCATTCATTTTATAACATTTTGATATAATTCTGTCTGTTTAGGTGATTTACCAGGCTCAATTGAATTAGGGTTCTGTTCAATACTATATCTTTTCTGATGTTGTTCATCATAATCTTGGTTCCTTGGTATGAATAATCGGTTTCCAAATAATTAGGGGTATAAACCCAGTTGCGAATTTGTGATTTGTCATCGTTCTCGATCATACAAATTTCTATTTGCCCTAATCGGCTTGAAATAAACTACAACATACTGTATTTTGTTCATCGGGCTTTAAAATTGATTAAAATTCAATCGATTTTTACAGGTCGTAATCAGCGTAAGAATGCTGCAATGCTTGATAGTGATGATACGGATAGTGTAAGTTCTTCATCAACTATCCGTTCGGATCAAATGCTGGGAAATGGTGGGGAGGAAGTGCAAATTGATAAAGAAAGTGTGTTAGATCAAAGTTTGGATGCTTTATACGAAAAAAGGTAGTATTTTTTTCCCTAAAATTTCATTGACTTTATCTATTAAGTCATTTTTTCTTTATCAAGTAAGAAACACCCATATATCTAGCTTACCAGATTAAGTCATTGTTTTAAAGGGGATCAACAAGGGAGAATGCTTTGGTGACAATCATAGAGGCTTTCAACAGCAGCTTGCCTCATGAATTTGTTGAAAAGAAGTAAAGAACATTTTTTTTACATTTATGGTTTCTTTTCATGGTTATTTATGACATCATCAACATATTTATTTTTGCCTTTCTTTTAGATTTGCAACAATGCTTCATCAATGTCTGAATTCTGTTAAAAAGGGTTCAGCAAAAGAGGTAGCTTTAGCATCTCATGCCATAGGTATGCTATACACATTTATACTTTTTTTTTTTTTTTTTTTTTTTTTTTTTTTTTTTATAACATATTGACTTCACCAGTTTTATAGAAATCTCTAAATATTATAGTTTATTTTAATAACAGGATTACTAGCTCTAACTGTTGGCTCTGGTAAAAAAGCACAAGAAATATTAGAAGAATCAGTTTCTCCAATTTCAGAGGCTCTTAAATCTCGTTCAGAATCATCAAAAATAGCATCGGTAAACATTCATATAATCCCCTATCTTTTTATAGCTTTTTTTTCTTCTTAATTTACAAAATTTGATGCTTTCTTTATTTTTATATTTTTCAAAAAACAATTCTAGTTGCTAGATTGCTTGGCTGTGATAACTTTTGTTGGAGGAAATGAACCTGAAGAAACCGATAAATGCATGCAAATAATGTGGCAAGTCGTTCATCCCAAACTTGGTCCCAATGTATGCATCTCTTTTTTTTTTTTTTTTTTTAAACTTTTTTATATTTTTTGTTTGGTATAAATTATTTTATGTTGATATAAATTATTCTATAAGGTTGTTGCCACTAAACCATCACCACCAGTGATTACAGCTATGGTATCCGCCTGGTCATTTCTTCTTACAACAATGGATGGTTGGACACTCGATCCCAAAACCTGGCAAGGGTAAAACCTCATCTGTCTTGTCAAACACAGTACAACCTGTTATGTCATGTCACACAAAGCACAACCTTTTATGTTATGTTATGTTATGTCATGTCACACACAGTACCACTTGTTATGTCATGTACTCATTTCAAACTCAGTGCAAGTTGTTCTGTCTGTTTTGTCATGTTATGTCGGAGAGAATTGTGAACTAACTTTTTATAAAAGTTATGCAGGTCAATTTCTTATTTTTCTACACTTCTAGAAAAGGACGACAGATCTATACGAATAGCTGCTGGTGAAGCGCTGGCGTTAATTTTTGAAATTGGAAATTTGGAGAAATTTTCAATTCAAGAGGGGAATAATAAAGATGTTACATATATTCAAGGTTTAAGAGCAAAAGTCTTGAATCAAGTTAAGAATCTTTCTGTTGAAGCAGGTGGAAAGGGGTTGACCAAGAAAGATCTTAACAACCAACGCAACACCTTCCGGGACATTCTAGAATTTCTCGAGGTACTTCTATTTCTATACCACCTTCTAGAAGAATTTAGTCTCGTTAAATGATTTTATTAATGATTTTTTGTAAAATAAAAATAGGATGGTTATAGTCCCGAAACATCTTTGAAGATTGGTGGAGACTCACTTACCACCACAACATGGTGCCAATTAATACAGGTATGTATTAATCACATTGTGCGTGATACATATCACGCACAATGTATGCATCAGGCACATCACACACCCGGTGTGCCTGATGCATACGCTTGTGTTTGGTACGTACAATATTAAGCGCTAAAAGTTTTTTTTTTTTTTTTTTGACAGCTGAACTTTTTAAAGCGTTTTCTTCGGGGAGGATTTATTAAACACATGCAGGTTTGATTTGCCTCCTTTAAAACTGATAAGTGTATATTATATTATTATGTATATGGGTTTTTTTTTTCATTTTGATATCTTGTTATTGATATTAATGAAGGATTATTTTGTAACCTAAACAGGAAAATGAATTTCTTCATGATGTGTTTGATTTCACACCGAAGAAAAAGCTTATCTCAGGTGTATCTGGAACTGAGAAGGTTCGTTCCTACTATAAATATACTTTTTTTTATTGATTTTAAGTTCTTTTTTTTTAATGAACTTGGTTTTTGCTTATTTAATTTGTTATAAAAGGCTTTATTTATTTATATTGTTCTTGGAACAGAGGATGTACAAGTCTCCAAATTCAGCCCTCAACAAGGCAAGGACACAGTACCTCAATAAGCAAAGAATGTTATCACAGGTAAGCTTTTTGTTTCTTTTTAAAGGTGAAATGTTTATTTATGCAATAAAGCTTTTAATTTTTTTTTTTTTTCATAATTTGAGCAGGATAAGAATGCGGGTCATTATGCTTCGGGGTTTGATGAAGAGTGAAAAACCACAGCATCATTCTGTTACAGATCTGGAACCTTATTATATATTTAAATTTTTTTTTTTTGTGTATTGCTTAAAAAAAGTTGATGTCGAGTCACTTTTGCTAAAAAAAGATGAGGGAAACTAGTTGTGTTTATGACACCAATAAGGCATATTATTTATTAATAATAAGCTGGATGCCTGAATTCATTTGTATCCTTTTCTTGTAATGAATATTCAAATGGTGATACATCATGTATATGGATTTGACATTTGTTGTATTTGTGTTATGTGTATTCAACTATATCTAGGGCTGTTCATTATTCAAATAAAACCGAATTGTCCAATTGGACAATTTGGATTGGACTAGTTGGTTCGGATATTCGGATTTTTTGATTGGTTTTCAACAAAACCGAATTATTATTTTGGATTTCGGATTGGTTTTGGTTTATAAAATAAGAACCGAATAGTCCAAAAAAACCGAATAACAATTTATTATTTATTTACTTTTAATTTATCTTTAATTATTTATTTATTTTGTAATTTATTTTTCAAATAGGTTCAAAAAGTTCCACCTAATATCAAACATTAATATTCATTTTCTCTTAAAAAAAATTATTTATAAAATATTAAACTGTAATATATATTCTTAGTAGTTGTTTACAAATTTTAAATCACAACCAAATAATTTGGTTTTGCTTCTTGTGTAAAATTGGATAAAATTATAATTATATGTCGTTTTAAATTGTTTCGGTTATTGAAAACCGAATTATTAAAACCGATCCAACCGAATTATAATTGGATTGGATCGGATCGGATTTGAATTTTATTTGGACTGTTCGGATTCATGTTTTGAAAACCGAAATCACTTTGGATTCACTTGATTGGATCGGATCAAACCGATCCATCCAAACGAACACCCCTAACTATATCCAATGTTTATAATGTATTGGAATACAATACTTGTATTCTTTTGTGTGAAAGATAATAGCAAATACTTATAGGGTAAAGATTAGCATATCCATATGATGCATACAATGGGTAACCAACTTATGCCAGGTAGATTGACACATATACAACCCAGGTGGACAGTAAAATGCCAAATCAGCAAGAATTGGCTAAACATATATTGTCTTCCATTTAAAGACTTGATCACTTTTTCTTTACCTTTTTTTTGCCCTTTTGATCTTCAATTAAAAACTTAATAAGCTTTTCTTACTTTTATATGTATATACTAACACATGTGCATTTTTATTTTTTCTTTTATGCCTTTTAGTTATGGACTTAATATGAAATGATGTTCAGTTAAAGAGTTGATCTGTTTTTCTTTAACTTTATATGTATATACATTAGAATATGCTACTTGTGCACATGAAACACTTTCAAGTTCCCAAAGCAGTGGACTTTTATATGTATATACAAAATAAGATTAATGGTACATTTTGTACGTGCATATAAAATCATTACTGGTATATCAGTGACGTTTGTAGAAGATTATATTATATTTGGGAGTGAGACTTGAAATATAGTAAGAAAATAAAATAAACATAAACATGGATTAATCCCGTATTCTATTTATAATATATATGGGTTAACCATTAACAACCCCATTCCACTAATCAAGAAACCACATGTGCAACCATAAAACATCTTTTCAACCAACAAACTCAAAACCCACCAAGCCCAGAAAAATGTTTCTTCATAGCTTGATCTTTCCTGTAATGATTACTCCTCCCCCCACCACCACCACCACCACCACCCCTCCTCCCTCTCCCCCTCCCTCCTCTTCCACGTTCACCACCACCCCCACTCTCATTCCCATCCTCCCCGTCATTCCCTTCCACCACATTTTGCTCCTTTCCAACATTACCCCTACCCCATCCCCTCCCTCGATTCACCCCATCACTCGTTCTCACAGGGGCATTATTGTCTTTTCCCTTGTTACCCCTCCTCACCGAATCCCCATTCCCCCGTCCTCCTACCACATCATTCATTTCCACCACCTTTTGTACAGCACCCAATGGTAAATTACCACCACGCCCAAGCCCATGAATCGTTTCTTTCTGCGCTTGATTTACGATATTAGCCTCGTTATAATTCGCAGCTGCAACAGAACCCGAAACTTTATAACTATAATTCTTCCCATCCTTAACAAAAAACTGAGGTTTTTGTCTCGACCCCCATCTAGAAGCTTCCGAAGCCGAAGTATCATTGGAATTCACTTTTTCACTGTAATCATCAAGTCCGGAATCCACAACACTTAATCCAAGATCATCAAAAGAATCATCATACTCATCTTCATACTCAGCAACAGATTGAAGTGCAAAAGTCTTGGAAGCTTCATCTTTTGTGTTAAGAATTTCAGAATCCGGTTTGTTTGTATTTGACTTTCTAATGAATCTCCCAATTGAAGAAGATGATGTTGAAGATGGGCCTGGGCCTGGGCTCGGGCCCATTAATTTTGTGGGTGTTGGTGGTGTAAGTTCGATTAGTTTTCCTTTTCCTTTATCGTTTTGGGGGAGGGGAGGTGGGGTGGGGTGGGGTGGGGGTATGGGTAGGGTGGGGTCCAGTGAAAGTAGGTCACTATGAAGTGTTCCTTCTAGAATTCTTTGAATGACTTCTTCAGGGTTTTGGTTGTATACTTCGAGACATGCTGAAATGAAGCCTTGACTATAATCGGGAAAAAGGTCTTTTATTTGACTGATTTTGGATTCGATTATCGCGTTGTCTTCGTCCATTTCTATCTTTGTGTTTGTTGCGGAGGGTAATTTTGGTATTTGTATGGTTGTGGGGACCAGTATGATTCCGGAAAGAAACTGGAATTGTTCCTTGTCTAGTGAGATCCAACCTATAAAGAAGAAAGAAATTGTGTTACTGTTTGGTATGATGGAATCAGCACAGGAATGGAATGGTCTATTCCATGGAATGAAACATTCCATTCCCTCTGATCGAAAAGTAACCAAAATGATTATGGTCAAGTATAAAAGATTCAACCTTCATTCACTAGGAGCTGAAGTCTATCCATCAATTGGTATTTCTTTTCAACACTTTGAAGCAAAGAATTTACACTCCTTTCTTCTTGAACAATTGAACATTCTTCACTAATTTCACGAAATGTCTGAACCAAAATATCTGCCCTGATGACTGGATCTTCCACTTGGGCAGGAAAAATCTTTGAGGCAAATGGAAGACGTGCACTTTCTACAAACAATTCTTCATTTAAGTAACACAAATTCACTAACTTCAAACAAAAATCAACAATTCGAGATGATAACATCTTCAAACTAATCACAACTTTCGGTAACATCTCTGAAGAGATGCTTTCATTTCCATTTTTCTTTGATGAAAATAGTATTTTAAACCCCCGCTGCAGATTTGGCAACAATGAATCATGCAATC
The DNA here is from genome assembly GCF_052849685.1 of Lactuca virosa. Classification (NCBI taxonomy): domain Eukaryota; kingdom Viridiplantae; phylum Streptophyta; class Magnoliopsida; order Asterales; family Asteraceae; genus Lactuca; species Lactuca virosa. The sequence goes on from NC_136431.1 coordinate 263,712,434, forward strand.
TTGCAAGAATTTTAACCAATTCATCGCTTCCGAAACTACAACAAGAAAACCAAATCAACATTTGGTGTCATGAAAAGTCAACAATCAAGATTTAGTGTTATAAAATTGGAAGTGAAACTGTACCTTGTTTCAACAGGGCAGGAGAAAAAGACAGCAGCATGGTTGTAAGCAGCAACCAAAGCATCCATTGATACAATAGCATCATTTATAAAATCCATTACCTAAAAAGGAAAGGAAAGTATACAGATAAGCATAAAAAGAAGCAATCACTACTTGTTTCAATTAAAGAAAAGCTTCAAGAACCTCAAGATAGTCAGAGTGAAGTTGTGTTAGACCATCATCTTGGGCGTTATGAGATGACAATAAAACCTACACTTCAACCCAACAGACAAAAATATTCAATATGCAAACATGAAAAATAGTATAAAAAAAAGCTCAAGGGAAACCACCTCTAAGGATGTGCTACATCGCTCATACATGGTATGAACTATGTTAAGAAAATGAGAAACAACAGCATTGAAGCTATCATGGATCGAAGGTTGGGCCTTTATTGCATTTGTAACCTGAAAAAATGGTGACTGTGTTGAATGAAGGGTAGTTTTGGTATTTTCACTACTTATTTCGTTGTTTTGTAAGCACTTACAATTAACTTTGTCAAGTCTTCATTCTCATGACCGTAAATTGCACAAATATCTAGCAGCTTAGGCAAGTCAAGCAACTTCTTTTCCTGCAAAATGACTACATGTATAACTAGTAAACAAGGATTCCATAAAATGTTAAATGTCAGAGTAAATTTATAGCTTATATACTAAAATGGGACACACCTGCATGATCTTTTGAACTAAGACTATCAGAAGCCTTGGCACCAGGGTCCCGATTTGAAGATCTTCACAAGGAAAGTTATGCAATCTTGAAGTAAATGATGTGGTCAAAATTGTGGTGAAAATTCAGAAAGGAGTCTAGACATACATGCGATAGAGAATCATGAATACGCGCCTGCTTAGCTCATGCTCGCCAACAATCATCCCTGCAACTATTCCCTTGGCGCCACGATAAGGAAAGTCATACCATCTACTTCTGTACTTCAAGAAACTTTCCAGAAAAGCATGAAGAGAAGTATCACTAGCCACTGAGATCAAATGGAAAGAGAAACACCAACAAACGTGAGGAATTTAACATGATAGACTACACCAATCTGTAAGAACACAAGTAGTACACGAGTAACGAATGATTGATTCACGAAATTTTGTAAGTTTTTTGTGCATCAAAGCAAGGGTAAGTAACTTGCGATTGGTTTCCGTTGCAAAAGTTTACAGTTACGTCTTGACGCAATTTCTTGCTTGTTGATTGACGGACGCCAATATGCAAGCAACTTAACACTACATCGAAGTGAAATTAAGTGCACGAGTAATCAACGATTGACGTGATTTAAGCAATCTAACGAAATTAAGATTGTGGAAAAACCTTCTCTCCAAAAATCTTTGGGGTTTAACTTGAGCAAGATAGAGCACTCTCTATTCAACAAATCAACAACTCCCTGAGATTCCACAGGATCCAGACCCCCTTCCGCAACCCCTAGACCCGCCGCAACCGCCTCGTCCTGCGGCAAGTAACTTATAAAATTGCCAGCTTGAATCCCACGCTGCCCACTGGAACTTTTACTGGTACCGGATGAAGATGATTGCTGCTGCTGTTGCCGAAGAGAATCGGAGAGCGTCGGCTTCGAATTGTGAGTTTGGGACGCTGCCGCTTTAGGTACGAATCTCTGTTGCTGGGTTTTGTTGGGCAAACTCCTGTTATTGAATCGTTGATTGTTCGACATTACAAAAAAAAAAGTATGTGTTTGTGTGTGTAATAATGTGTGCTTTGTTAGGGTTTTAGGTGATGGCGATGAGTCTGTGAGAATCGTCGATGTATAAATTTGGCTATTTGGGTTGCAAATCTCGATTTGGAAGGTGTATCGATGAGGAAGCGATGTATATGGAGAGCACGAAACGCCGTCGTGTCGATGCGTGGAAAGCAAACAAGAAACAGCGCCTTGGAGGCTGCTACTTTGGCCCGCGGAACTCCAAACGAAGTCAACTAACTCAACCTGTGCTGTTATTCTTTTCCAATAAGCCCAAAATAGTTTTACTATAATTTCTTGGGTTAATTTCATAAGTTTACTCCATAGCTTAAATGACACTTCAACTTTGAGATTTTGTTCTGGATCTATCGTTAAATGACACTTCAACTTTCGATTCTCCATGCATACCTTTAACATGAAATGATAGTGAGTCTCGAGGTGACTAGAGACAATGAACAAATCTAATGTTGTCATCTTCGATGAACACATTAAAAAGTTCCCACAATGAAAAATTTGTTGTTCCAAAGGTCTTCCTCCAACCATAATGAAGTATATCATTTTTTATGACTCGTTACCATTTAGAGGGCCCAAAAGTATGACATTGTGGGTTGTTGTTTGTTGGTCATGTGTGTTATATAAATAACACAATATAACATAATGATCATCTTTAATTGAAAGAGGAGGGGGTTAGTACAATCATATCAAGTTTAAGAAGAGTTTCTTATAAATAAACTTAATATACAAAACAACCTTTATTTGTCTGGAAATAGATAAATACAATGTATATTTCGGATCATGAATTACAAAGCAAAAATTTACGAGTCAATGTTCATAATTTCAACAATAGCTTCAAACAAACACCGACAAAAGTATTGGAAGCCATTGCTTACTTCTCAATGATAAAATAAAAGGGAGACATATCCTTATACTACTACATGCTTCTAAGAGTAAAAAAAAACTTCTTCTCTCTGCTTCTTTACCTTTATACTAATTCCATATGAAAACAAAATTGAATGTACATATAAAGACAACATGTTTCATCATTCAAAATTTAAAAAGTAAATAAACAACATATAAAACATGTTTGACTACTAACACAAATTATAGCAACCGTTAGTAAAATGCCTTGATTAAGTTATATGCATTCTTCATACAAATTTGAAGTTATATGCATACGATGAATGTTCAACAATAATAGCTATCAGTTGATGGATCATGAATCAAAAACAAAATCATGTGTTATGTTATAAACAAGAATATCCATTAAGAGGCTTAACAATCAAACCTTAATGTTTTTCTACATAAGTATCCATATATCTTGAAACTGAGAAGAGAGGAGTTACTAACTCCTTATCATTGACACTTACTAGTAGTTGTAATCGCGCGTGCACATGCACACACATTGAATTGACGCAAATTTATATCATCTAATTAATTAGAGAATAATCAGAGTTTCCTAACAAGTGAAGAATTCTATCAAAATTTAAACACTTTAGCATGGTTTATCACAAAACTAGCTCATACCCTCTGCTTGATATTTATCTTTCACAATTTAAGACTAGGAATAGATACACCAAACCTAATTCACTTAACTATAGCTTTGATACCAATGATAACAATCCGAACATCATCTAATAACGAAGGAATAATCAGAGTTTTCTAACAAGTGAGATTTTATAAAAGATGTTTTAGGTACTTTAATAGAATTATACTTATTAATGAGGTTATGTCTTATCAAATCCGTTCGACTAACGACCCTCCACCATATAAGAGAACGGTGGGTAAGAATGGATACCCAATGACGGTCATTTTATAGGCCGCTTCCTTAAACTCTCCTTATAGTATGACTTCGTGAATGAGGCGTACTAACGATTTGACTGACTTAGTCTTATACATATAGTAATTATTAAACTTTTAATTTTACATATAGTATAAGGTGTATTTTAAAAACATTTTCAAAATGCTAGGTTTAAATTCAATTTTCAAAATTAAGAAATTAATTTAATAAATCAATTATGTTTTTAATCTTTATCTTTTAATTAATCAAATAATTAAATATAATAAAAACATAAGGATAATTCACAAATTCAAGATAAGGATATCTGATTACTAAGATAATTACTCTAATCAATTTATGAATTAAACTTTTAATTTTACATAGTACCCAACCCTGCAATTGATGCATCACAACAGACCACGAAATCCTCAACTCCCTCAGAGAAGGCAAGTACCAGTGCCTCACACAGTTTCTGGTGAAGAGTATCGAATGATGGCTGCTGCTCAGGCCCCCAACTAAACACAACCTCCTTCCTCGTCAACTTAGTGAGATGAACAATAATCTTGGAGAAGTCTCGAATGAATTTGCGGTAATATCCCGCCAAACCGAAGAAGCTCCGAATCTTAGATGGAGATCTCGGTACTTCCCACCGCATCACCGCCTCTCTCTTGGCTGGATCGACCAAGATAACGTTCTGGTTGACGAGGTGTCCTAGAAACTGAACCTCGCGCAACCAGAAGTCACACTTGGAGAACTTGACATAGAGCCTCTCCATCCTCAAAACTCCAAGAATCTCGCGCAAATGCTCCTCGTGCTGCTCTATGGTCTTCGAATAGACCAGAATGTCATTGATGAAGAGGATCACCGATAGATCCAACATGGGCCTGCACACCCGGTTCATGAGATCCATGGACGCCGCTGGTGCTTTGGTGAGCCGAAAAGGCATCACCACAAACTCGTAATGCCCATAGCGAGTTCAGAAGGCCGTCTTCTGAATATCCTCCTCTCACACCCTCATCTGATGGTAGTCGGACCTCAAATCAATCTTGGAAAACCAAGATTCCCCCTGCAACTGATTGAAGTGATCATCAATCCTCGACAATGGATAATGATTGTTTATCGTTAGCTTGTTCAACTCCTGGTAATCAATACACATCCGGTGTGAACCATCCTTCTTTCTGATAAAAAGGATCAGTGCTCCCCAAAGAGAATTGCTCGGTTAAATAAACCCTTTTCCTAACAACTCCCGAAGTTGAGAGGATAACTCCTGCATATCAGGAGGTGCGAGACAGTATGATGCCTTGGCAATCGGCGCCACACCCAAGATCAGATCGATCCGAAACTCCACTTGCCTCGTAGGAGGCACACCTGATAACTCCTCAGGAAAAACATTTGGAAAATCGCATACAACAGGAATATCAGAAATGTAAATGAATCCCTTCTCCTCAACCCGAGTATCCACCACACATGCCAGATAACCCATACACCCATGCTGCAAACTTTGTCTTGCCCTGGCGGCAGAATAGAAGGTTGATCCCGACCTAGTACCCTCATCGTAGATGGTCAGTATTCCCCTACTAGGGTCTCGAACCGTTACCATCTGACGCTCACAGTTAATTAGAGCCCTAAACCAGCTCAACCAATCCATACACACGATCACACGGACATCTCCCATCGCAATAGGGATAAGATCTATCGGATAACCAAAACCAAAAATCTCTAACACACAACCCCAATATACATCAGTAGCGGAGACCGGACACTCATCGGGTATAAATACTCTCAAGGGCCTGCTCAAGGCCTCCCGCGCAATACTAAATTCGTGATAAAAAGATGATGACACAAAAGACCGACTCGTACCCAAGTGAAAAGCACAAGCACAGTACATAATTCACAAGAAAAGTACCTACACGATCAATAACATAAGCAACATAAATAAATCAGCAGAATAATAAAGAACACATACCAACCACGACGTCTGGAGCTGCTCGGGCCTCCTCTGCCATACATCAGTAATACGCAGGGTCGCGGGGGCCGGAGTCTGGACCGCCCTAGATGCAAGCTGAGGACACTCGTCCCTCATATGTCCTGTCTGGTTGTAATTGAAGTAGACCTGAAATCACTTGGGGCAATCCCTGGCCAAATTCCCCTCCTTGCCACACAGGTAGCAAGTCGTCCCTAACCGACATGGTCTCTTATGCCCCTTACCGCACTTACCGTAAGTGCGACACTTTTGGCCTCCAGCTCTCGAGTCAGCGGGCTTGAACCGCTTAATCGCCGACTACGACTATACTGACTTCCTATCTCTCACCTGGGTCTCCTTCTCCTCTCTAGCATAGTTCTCCAGCTCAATAGCTCTCCTCCTGGAATTGGTCTGCAGCTCAGCCAATGTCCGATATGAAGTGTTTGCCATGAACTCACGGATATCCCTCCTCATAATACTCAGATACCGACTCACACATGCCTGCTCAGTAGACATGAACTCAGGACAAAACAAAGCCCTCTCATGAAACATCCTGGTGATCTTAATCACCATCTCTGTGTTCTGCTTAAGAAACAGGAACTCCTGGGCCAACCTCCCCCTCTCTCTATCCTCTCTCTCTCTCTCTCTCTCTCTCTCTCTCTCTCTCTCTCTTTCTCTCAACCACTGGAAAAAACTCATCTCTGAACATCTCAGTAAATCTCTCCCAGGTCACCATAAAACGCTCTGTAAGGGTATAATCAACTGTCATAATCTTCCACCAATCTTTCGTTCCCAAGCAAAGCAGGTTCAACGCGAAACGAACCCTCAGATTCTCTGGACAGGAGCAAGTGTAAAAACAACCCTCAACATCATAAATACATCTCATCGCAACAATCAGATCCTGGGTCCCATCAAACTCGGGTGGCTTCGTGTTGTTGAACTCCCAGTACCACAACGAATCACCCCCCGTGGTCTCACAGCAACAACAGCTGCAGTGGTTGCGGCAGCAACAACCTCAGTGACGGCGACATAACGCTCGTCAAAAGTCTTAATCAGCACGGTCTTGATAAACCCAGACATCTCTAGGATAGACCCTCTGATTTTTGCGGCCACCTCGACAGCAACAATCCTGCGAATCTCATCATCACTGGCACTCGGTCTCTCGGGGTCGTTGGAGCCTGAATCTCGAGTAACCACCATACTGATACACATAAGAAAACCATCAGAATCAAGCTAAAGCACATACACAAACACCCATACACTCCTACAAGTTCCTTAGTTCCTTAAGATTCCTTCTTGATCTGCGTACGAATCCGGTGCTTTCAGTAGTACGGTCCCAATACTACCTTCCACACCAACCCGTATTTGTCTCAAGTCATCCTCTCAAGACCCTAAGTTACAAGGACTCTGTTTCCACATATCAACTATACACTCGCTCTGCTGGTTCCTTAGAACCACGACTAAGCATATAAACACTAACTCTAGACTGCTCCCCCAACATTGCTCCGCCTCACAAAATCTCCTCTGTCCTCGCCATTTTCTTCGCACATGCCAATCGTACACAATACAAGACTCGATAGACATTTGAATAATTGATTCTACCTCAAATCCACAACCAAATGAGAAACAGGAAGAAAGGATAAATCAGACATTCTAAGGTTATAAAATCTTAACTATGTACAATTATATAGCATACACCAAGCAAATAGCAATGACAGATTCAATCCCATAAGAACGACTCCTAGGCTAAAGGCATCACAAATCAGGCAACACTATCACACCATTCCTGCAAGATCCTTAGCCTACCATGCAATTCTATCAGCTCATAAAATATCAGTTCCACACTACTCATAGTATAAATTGAGGTATTGTGGGAAACTACTGCTCGAGCTCTGGTTGATTGTACACACTGCTTCACTGGGGTTTTCTCCTGTAAAAATCTTCATTTCTTTGAAAAGTTTTTATGAAAAGCTTCAGATCCTTAGTTTGAGTTTGGAATTACCCTAGAGTTCATCAAAATCCCTCAAAGCAGGGCTCTGATACCAAATTGTAACACCTCAAATTCTAAATCAAAATTTCCGTTTTTAAATTACCAAAATATTGTTCATAAACCAAGTCATCAAAAACATAAGTGTCAAATATAAATCATCATCACAAAATATTAGAGTATCACAGACTGTCCTAGTAACAAATCTCCCAGTGAGTGTATACAATCAGACCTTCGCCTTCCCGCGATCTTCAGAAGTACCTGAAACACATATATCAACAACTGTAAGCACGAAGCTTAGTGAGTTCCCTAAGATACAACATACAACATATCATAAATAAACAACTATGGGTTATTAGCAACCCTGAGGACTATCAGCAGTCCCAGTGGGCAACAACACACCCTATGGGTTATCAGCAACCCTGGAGACTATCCGTAGTCTTAGTCACACATAAACAACATAATACAAAATAACAATTAGAACCAGCTGGTCATCACAAATACAAATATTCTTCCACACAGGTAAGAATAAGTGAGGAGACTCAATTGATACTGATGCCGAATAAATCTAACACCTGAACTGTCGGAACTAGACTCTGCCTAATAACATAATAATTAACCCTAATTAATAATCAAGGTCCACAATTTAACTTACGAATTCAAATCCCACAACTAAGCCTCTTAAGGGTAAAAATACCATTTTTTCCCTTACATGGTCCAAAACCCTGAATCTTGACTAAAGGTCAAAAGTTAGCAAAAGTCAACTGCCTAGCGCGTACGTTGGGCGTACTCTCCTCCTACGTGGGGCGTACTTAAAAGTAAGGAGGGGATCGGGGTCGCACCTGGCTATGCTAGTCGTAGCCATTTGTACGCGGGGCGTATGCCGTTTGACCCCAAATATCACTCCAAAATGGTCTTAATCGTTAAGACATGCATCCAAACATAGATATGATCTTCTTAGAACGTCTTAATTCATAAAGTCCAAAACTTTAAGCCTTTGCATGGCTGAAAAGTGCTTAAACCTTAAAACTCTAACTTAATCCATACTCATCACTACCAAACTCTTGCATGGCTATAAAGAGACCATCAAGCAACTGTTTTTATGAATCTACAAGACCTAAAATACATGAAAGGACAACTAATATACTCCGGAGTACTCCATACTCACAAAGGTCCAAGCTTTGGGACAAAAAACTCATAAAAATCATCTATGGAGATCTATAAGGAAACACATCAAGGTATAAACTTTATACCTTCAAAAGATGCACAAGCTGAAGTGGTTTCTGGATCCACAAGCTTGCAAGCAACACCACCTTCTTCACTAGTCTTCTTCTTTAACAAAAGGCCACCAAAATCACCACCAAGCTTCAAGATCTTCACTCACAAAGAATACACTCAAGATTGGGGTTTGGAAGGAGTGGAGGCTGATTATGGGAGATCCAAGGGTGAGTTAATGTCTTTAAATAGGGGTGAAACCCTAAAATTTAGGGTTTAGAGACTGGGCTAGTACGCTCGACATACCGCATGTACGCCCCGCGTACTAGCATGGCTTCCACGATCCCGGGCTTCTCATGAGTATGATGCACGTACCCTCATGTACGCCCAACGTACATGCTAAAAGGTGGAACTTAAACCACGAGGGACCAAATGTGCAAACTTTGATTAGGTCAAGAGCTAAAAATGAAAATAGATAATAATAAGATGTTACAAGGTCATCATAGGGCTTTTTTGTGGGTTAGTTTCATAACCCATAAGCTTGACAATTGATTAATTTTTTGTTTAAACCAAAATCCTTATTTTTAACACAAAGCCCCAACAGTGTTCCTAAATTTTATGGTTTGTACGTTTATCCAAAGTTAACATGCAAACCAAATAATCAAGCAAAAAGAAAAAATTAGAAAAGTTATTGGTTTTTTTTGGGAAAAAGTTTTGATTTAAACTGAAAAATCATAGAAACTTTTTAAAAGGAAATTTTATTTGTACCCTCACCCCCAAATTGATTAATGTACCCCCAAACTAGTGGAATAATGCTTGTGTACCCTTAATTTGACACTTAACTTAATTATTTATATGATTTGATTGACAAGAATTACACTATTAATACAGTGAAATCCACATCTTTGACCGTTACTTTAATTTAGGGTTAATCTAAAAAAAATCATATATTTTGTGTTTTTTCTGGATTAAACCTTAAATTTATTTTTTCCTGAAAAAAAAACTTGTATTTTTTCATTTTTTCCGAAAAAACCTTCAACTTTGTATCTTTTTTTCTAAAAAAAAACATTCAACATTCTAAATGATTCGAAATAAACCTTCAACTTTTTTAGTTTTTCTTGAAGAAAAACCTTGCATTTTACAATTTTTTTTTGGCAAAAAATGACTAAAATGGCCAAATCGAGAAAAATAAAAAAATACAAGGTTTTTTTAAACAAAAAATAAATTTGAAGTTTAATACAGAAGAAACACAAAATATAAGATTTTTTTGGGATTAACCCCTTATTGAAATATAGGTTGGTGTCCCGTTAATAGCATTGCCGCTATTGACGGGATTTCTTGTAGTTTTGAGAGATTAAGTGTTGAGTTATGTGGATTTAATGAGTACAAACTTATAATTCAATATATCCTTTTGAGTATCCTTTAATGTTTTTTTAATTTATTATAAATATATATGTATTTGCTTGTGTTGGTTATGGTTGTGTGCAGGAGGACATATTGTGAACAAATTATATATCTTTTGGACTGGATTGATAATGCGGTGAAGATATGTGCACACGGGTTATATTTGGTCCATATTATTGATCAAGTAACCCAGATTGACTTGTCAAAGAGATAAATAGGATATTTGTGTAAGGATTAAATTAGACTGATACTTTATACGAATATCTGATTCTTTCTCTCTCGTCTTTAGGGTTTGAGTTCATAGTGTTCATCTTCTGTTCTTAATCATTCTTTCATTGAGTGTGTAGATTAGTTGAGTGATTTGTAGTGAGGTCTTTTGTAGAGAGAAGAGAGTTTATGTAGTAAGGTCTCATTTGTAAGTAATGGTGAAAACCTTCTGGTTCTTAATTAAATAAGAACTGTTGATGTTGTATGTGTTTGTGTTCGAGTTTCTTTTGTTGGTATCAGAGCCTGGTCACGGTGTTTTGTGATCGTTCTCAACTAGGTCAAGTTAGGGTTTTTTGGATCTGTTATCAGATCTATTATCTGAACTATAGTTCCTTTCCCGATCTGTAGTAGATCTTGAAGAAATTGGTGTTCATCAACCCGGTTGTTCTCTTGTCACTTCTTAAGAGTAAACGTTTGTGATAAGTAGTAAACGTTTAGGGTTAATTTGTATTAATCCTAACGGCCAACTCTATCACAACGGTCAACATTAAGATTGTGCAAACAAGGTTCTAAAATCGGGTTGGTTCTGGCATTTGAATGCCCTTTGATTCAGCGGTGATTCTGTTTATAGAACTCAGCGGAACTACTTTGCTGATTGCTGAGCTTATAATTTGTGGATCACTGTAAGTTTCACACACTTCTTCGGTTTTGTTTATTGTTGTTCTTGATAGATCAGTTAACCTTTGATCATTTGTTGTGTTATCATCTCGTCTGTAAACTTGATGAATCAATGAATCGAGTAATGAATTAATCAGAGTATGAATTCAAGTAAGAATGCGAGATTTGAACACAGGATGTAAATATGATCTTGTTATGCTCTATTATGCTTTCGAATTCTTTATAGAGTGCAATAGACAAGTCTGTAAAAGTTCTTATCTAACTCTAGTAAATAACCCTATTTATAGGGAACTGAAAGCATACAAAAAATATACTAAGGCAATGACTCTAAAGCTTCGAATAAAAGCGCCCTAGTAAAATACATTACAAAACATTCGAAGAGTCCAAAACATACTTCGACTAATTACAACAATTCGACCCTTACAATCTCCCCCTTTGTAATCATAGTCGAAGTCTTCAATTTGTAAGAAGTGTGATGGAATACAGTAATACTCTTCGAATCTCCGTGTACCAGGAGATAATATTCTTCAGCTCTTTCTTGTCACCTTCATTGTTCTTCTTGCAATGATTCATACGAACAATCAAGTTCGTATATTGAGATGTTGAATATCTCTCTACTTCACTTGCTTGGAATAAGAACCGTTTAGACTTTCTAGCTTTGTCTTTTCCTGCGAAGACAATTCCAAAAGGCTTCAGGCAAATTTCACCATCAGCATACTTCTTCAATTCCGCCTGAGTCTTCGTAGGAGCCATCGGAGCTTTAATTTCCATTCCTTTGGCAGTAGCTAATTCAACACCTGTTAGTGCCAAGCACTCATAATAGTTTTCGATAAAAATCTTGATGTGAGCTACTCCAAGCTTGAATTGATCTGGTTCTGTGTTTTGAAGGTATGAGAATGATTTGTCTTTCAAAAGTAATGCAACTTGTATAAGATCATACAAGTTCATTAATGGAAAATCTGCAACAGTGAATTCGCAAATATTTCCATTTGCCCTGGCAACCACATACTTAACATTTTGGACTGTGTTTTCAAAAACCACATCCTTTTTCATACTTATGACCTTCTTGATTTTTATTAAAGACCAAACTTCCTCAGGGGCTTTTCCAAGAACAGCATGAAAACGAATTTTCATGTGTGTACCTTCATCTTTATTTTTAAAATTCCCTTCTGCTTTGAACTGAGGCATGATAAACATCATTTCATTTATGGGAAAATCCAGCTGGCTTGCATCAGTATTTGTGACCAAATAACTCTGCTTTGGTTTCTTCTCGAATGTATACATGTGATTAAAAGCAACCTTGGCCTCAATTGTTTCGTAATTATAATGTTTGGCTGGATCACCTTTATCCATTCCCTTCGAATCACTAGCACGCTGAGTCATAATACTTTGAATAATCCTCAGTTTTTCAAGTTCAGCTTCTACTTCAGCCTTCTTTTCCTCTTTCGATTTTTCCACTACAATTGATTTGCCTTTATCTTTCAAGGCTTGATTGTCAATTGTCTCTTTTGGTTTTGAACCACTCCTACCAGTCTCCGAAGATTTACCAATCACAATTTCTTTCGAAATTGGTCTTGCAATTGGCATTGTTGTTACAACAGTTGAAGTAACAAGTTCAGCAGAAACTATTACTGGTTTTGTTGTTGGGATTTTCAAAAAAAAGATTTTTCCCACAACTTTCGCATCTTCTCCACTAGTCTTCAACTCACTAGTTTTTCTTTCTCCTCCTTGCACCCCTGTGAAAACAGGTGGGGAAAACGTTGTTGGAAGAAGACTTGATATGCGAAAGAGAGGAGCAAGTTGTTTGTTGAGAATTGCTTCGAAGTGAACAAACTTTTATGACAAAAATTCAGGTGTAATCAAGGAAGAAGACACCGGCCTGCCAGAAATTTCTTTTAACTCCTTGAGTAAAGTAATCACTTCCTCAAAGTTTGCACTTTCAGTTAATGAAATTTGAGTAAGTTGTGGACTCAAACTTTCATATAATTTGACAAATTTGGTGACAGCGTCACAAATTATATCAACCTTTTGATGCAATGATGCATAGTCGTGTTGAACAGTAGCTATTTCTCTTTTCATATCTTCACGAAGTTCGTGAATTTGCAAGTTTACATCCTCTCGAACTTTCTTCACATCTTGAATAAAAAGAACATGTCTTTCCTTTGCAACATTCTTCAACTCTCTCAGATCACCAGCAAATTTCGAATTTTGAGAATTGATTCGAATTTCATTGTTTTGATCATTGATATCAACTTTCTCCAAAATTCGTGATTCAGAGTCTGTAAGCATTCCAGAGACTTTGCTCATAACTCTGGTTTCAAACATCTTCAACATCGAATCAATCTCCAGACTTGAAACAGATGAACCACCCCCAGATCAGCTTGGGATTGAAGTATTGAATTCAACTTCTGATTCAGGATTTTAAATTGTTTCATGGTCATCAGCATATGATCAGGAAACTGTTCTTTGTCTTCATGAAATTCCAATTAATCAAACATACCACCAAACCCCTCATTATCAGTCTCTGTCTCCACAAAAACGGTTTCTTGAACAGGTGAAGTAGGTTTGGGTGGCTCAGTAGATTGAGAAGAAAAAATAGAAGTAAAGGGTTGATCAAGAATGTGTTCGAATGTTGGAGAATCTGTTGTTTAAGTAAGAGGAGCAGAAGTAGATGGACCTGTAGCTTCATTTTTCGAACCTCCTTCACCCATATCGACATTTGCATCCGTATCAGATACGTGTGCAGGGATGCCTGAAGTTCGAACCTCCTCAGGAACTGATTTGGCAATCGAATCTTCGGATGGTATGACAACTGTCTTCTCAGGAGTGAAACTTTCTGTGATAAGAGTAAACTCTGGAGTTTCTGGAATTCTTTCACTATCATCTTCTGTTGACTCAGTAGAGATTACAAGCTTTCGAGTCTTCTTCTTCTTTTTCTTTGACAAATGCTTTGCCATATCTTCAGCCCTTCGTTTCTTGGACACCGGTGAAACAGGTGCGGGCACTTCCCTAATTAAAACGCCTTGATGAGTGATTTTTGGTTTTCGAATCACTTTTTGTGTGGGAGATTTGCGTTTATGGGTTGACTTCATTTTAATTCTTCGAAACATTCCAGTCTTCGAAGGAATGATAACATTTTCTTGGGTTTCTTCAAGAATAGGCTCAATCACTTGAGTCTCAGCAACAGACACTACATCAGTTTCAGGCTTCTTCTTTGGAGATTTCGAAGATTTTGACTCAGTTTCATTCTTCTTCGTCTTCTTGGATTTCGTACCATCTCTATCCAAGAGTATGCCAGTTTTGATTGAAGAATCAATAGTCTTCAAATATGCCACCAATACAGAGTTCGAAGGATCAACTCTTTTAAGCATAGCATCTGGAAGACGAGCAATTGATGGAAAAACTTCAGCACTATCTGTGACATCCTTCGGATAGTGATATGATTGAAAAACTGCTTTGTCTTCATCATTGGGTACCAAAATCCCTTCCTTATTGTAAAAGTGTTGCAAAATCAAACTCCAGTATCTTGCACACGAAATACCATGAATAGCATGCGTGTGTTCTACACCCTTTTGGAATTCCTTCCACAACTGTGTATAATAATCGACTTGAAGATCATAGTAGATGCCAGCAACCATGGCATAAACCTCCATTCTTCCTTTATCAAGGCCAGCTGATCTCCCAGTCAAACATCGTAAAAAAATACCAAATAAGAAATTCCAGATTCGTGGAAGTCCAGATTTCTTAAAATCACTAATCTTAGACAATGGTGGCTGATATCCCATCTCATTAAACATGTGAACGATTTGTGGAAAAGTAAATGAAACATATGGAGGCGAATTCGGAATATCAAGAATTTGGCAAAATAGTTTCTTGGTTAGCCTGACCTTTTTTTCGTTCACCAGATGAAAAGTAATCGTATCAGATGTTTTGTTGTATGTCGCAGTTGATCCTGCTTGAGAAAGCCAGGACAATGGAACAGAGAAAGAGTTGAACATCACTTTAGCCAAAACCGAGTTCTTCAAAGCAACTATGAGCATCTTTAATTCTTCCGGGTACTGAGAAACTTCACCCTCCAAGTAGTAGTTTGTTGCTTGAATCTTCATTATTGGTAATGAAGAGGCATCTTCAGTGGTATGAGAATCAACATGAGCAGAAGTCGCCATTTTTAGGGTTTGAAGATGATGATGAATAGAGAATTTGGGAAATTTGCTTTTTGATCGCGTAAACTGACAATGAACCCCTTGAATTCCCTTTTATATGTAACCCTTAAATTTGAATTTGAAGCGGGATAGGTATTTAATGATATCCGACGTGGCACCTTGAAAATCGGACCATTATTGCGTAAAAGTAGCCATGCGTCAAAAAGTAGCTGTCACATTGCCTTGAAAAACGGACAGAATACCATAGGTCATTTATAAACAGCCTGTCTTGTAATCCCCAAGAATATTGTAACCGTCAGACCCCTTCGAATGGAAGCAAGGCTCTTTCACTTTTGGGATGAAAAGCGAAGTCATACGCCAGAAGTTCGAAATCATCAGCCTGAGTTGGTATTACTCAGAACCTCAAGGATTTCGTGAGTGCTGTGTTCCAAAGAATAGAGACGAGAAACAAATATAAGAAAAATATGGGATATTGTGATGTCAAACCATTGACACAAAAGCAGATGAAATCCCGGGCAAAGATTACTTCATTAATCATTAAGAGAAATGATCAATAGCTTGTGTGGGTTCCCGTGAATTACAATCGAATACTTGTTGATAAGTATCAAAGGGCTTCTTTTATAATGCTTCGTGGATAGTTCAAAATTTCGTTACATGTCATCCTAAACATAAGGTGAGAAATTATAACAGAAATTACTTGTTTGACCAGTGTAGTCAGTGACAAGTTGGCTTTGAAAATTTTTGAAATGACTAGGACATTCGAATGAAACTCACACGGAAATCATATTCAAGAAAAAAAAATTTGTGTGCTGGATCTTGTTGGGTAACAAACATCGTGGGTTTCGAATGTTTGATCAAAACCACTCATTCGAAATGAATATGATTTGGAGTTTCGAATTTTGGTACAAAAACAAAAGTTTCGTGAAAATCTGGAACTTAGTTCCCCGTCAATTCCTTAAAAAAGGTAATGAAAATTAGGTTTCACTTTCATCACGGTCTCATGATGTCAGATCATAAACACAGAGTTTTGATATATCTAAGTCTCGATGGGTTTGATCAGAGACCTCTCGGACATATGTCTTCGTGTGTGATCGTGTAAGAACTTTATGGATGAAAAAGATTGATGTAAGACACGAAAAGTACCTCTGTTATGTTTGGACCAAACAGTAAACTCTTAACTCATTTTGAGAAGAGTAAGGTAGCTCAAAGACTAATGTGAATATAAGCCTGATTGGGAAGAAATCTTCGTATGAATAATTTCATTAAGGCTTTCGTACACACACATTTAGTCATGGAGGCTTTGGTCAACATACAGCAACATGCTTCTAGGGACATCCTAACTAGTTCGAATGATGAAAAATTTATCGATTCATACGAAAAATGTACCTTACCCGAGTACTGCAAGCATAATCTCCTCTGTATCATCATGAGAATCTGCAACAAAATACTAAAAAGAAATAAGAATCAAAATATTTTTGATGTTTTGATTTTTCGAAAATAAAGACAGAACAAACGAAAATCTTTTTGAATTTTTGAATTTTTCGAAAATTAAATGACAAAACAAACGAAAATCTTTTTGGATTTTTGAATTTTTCGAAAATTAAATGACAAAACAAACGAAAATCTTTTTGGATTTTTGAATTTTCCGAAAATTGAAATAGTATTTGATACAAATATGCAAAATTTTATCATCCCCTTATAAGTAACAAATGTACGCATTCGAAGAGGTCGAAGCGTTGACTATGAACAGTAACAGCTGAATCAACCCTTAAAATAAGTAACAAATGTGCGAATTCGAAGGGGTCGAAGCGTTGACTATGAACAGTAATCTCTGAATGCTGAATGACTTTGCCTTGTCTTTTATTAAGCGCCTCTGATTCATTCCTTATCGTGCATCATTCTTCTTTTTCGCATGGAACAGAATTTCCATCGATCATTCCAAGTCCCTCTATAATTCTCACAAGAGATTTTTCATCTAAAGGTTTCGTGAAAATATCAGCTAACTGATCAGTTGTTTTCACGAATTGTACTTCAATATTTCCATCCTCCACGTGATCTTTGATAAAATGATAACGAATAGCTATATGTTTAGTCTTCGAATGCTGCACAGGATTATGCAAATTCTTATTGCACTTTGAGAATCACAATATAATGTAATCTTTTTCATATTTATTGCATAATCACGCAATTGACTTTGGATCCATATTATTTGTGGAGTGCAAGCAGCAGCAGCCACATATTCTGCTTCAGCTGTTGAAATTGATACGCATGTTTGCTTTTTCGACTGCCAGCTTACCAATTTGCCATCAAGAAATTGACATCCACCACTTGTGTTTTTTCGATCAACATTACAACCACCCAAGTCTGCATCCGAATACGCTTGTACAAAGAACCCAGTTTTCGAAGGATACCACAATCCTAACGAAATTGTTCCTTTAAGATAACGAAAGATATTCTTTACAGCAGTGAGATGTGGTTCTCGTGGATTAGACTGATACCTAGCACAATTACACACAGAAAACATGATATCAGGTCTACTAGCTGTGAGATAAAGTAATGAACCAATCATGCTCCTATATAAAGTTATGTCAACAGCAGGTTTATCTAACGACGGTGTTAGCTTTATGCCCGTTGCCATTGGAACTCGTAACTTCGTGCTATTCGTCAATCCAAATTTTTCCAACAGATTCTTCGTATATTTTTCTTGATTAATAAAAATTCCTTCTCTATTTTGACGAATATTCAAACCAAGAAAATTATTGATTTTTCCCATCATGCTCATTTCGAACTTACTCTTCATCAAATCTTCTAATTCTCTAGACAAAGCAGGGTCAGTTGAGCCAAAAATAATATCATCAACATAAATTTGTACAAGCATTAGATGATTCCCCACTTTCTTTCGAAATAATGTGGGATCAACTGATCCTTGTTTAAATTTAGATTGTTTCAAAAATAAGGTAAGAGTTGCATACCATGCTCGTGGTGCTTGTTTCAAACCATAAACTGCCTTATCTAAAATATATACATGATTTTGAAATTCTTCGTTAATAAAACCTGGGGGTTGTTCCACATAAACAGTTTCTTCAAGCTCTCCATTTAGAAATGCACACTTCACGTCCATTTGATAAACATCAAAATCTTTGTGAGTTGCATAAGCCAGAAATATACGAACCGCCTCGAGTCTTGCGACAGGGGCAAAAGTTTCTTCATAGTCGATTCCTTCTTGTTGTGAATATCCTTTAACAACAAGTCTGGCTTTGTTTCGAACAATATTTCCATCTTTGTCGGTTTTATTTTTGAAAATCCATTTTAACCCGACAATCGAAACATTTTCAGGTTTAGGAATTAATCTCCAAACCTTGTTTCGTTCAAATTCAGACAATTCAGATTGCATTGCAACAACCCAATCTGAGTGTTCCATAGCAATCTTAACTATTTTTGGTTCAATCTTAGAGATGAAAACATTGAACATGCAAAATTCTTGATGAGTATTTAATACCTCATTCTTTGCACGAATTTGAGCTCTTGTTAAAACTCCCTCTTGTGGATTCCCAATTACTTGATCCTTCGGATGATCTTTTGTCCACTTTTCCATTGGCGGATATGCTGGATCAAATTCCAAAGGTGCATCTTCGTATATATCATCGTTTTCTGAGCCTACAATCGAACAAGCATCATCAAAATCATTATTATCTTCATTATTTTCTGAATGCTCCCCCTCAACATCATCATTCAATCTTTCTTTCTCCCCCTCGAAAGAATGCATGTCGTCAGCTAATGTATTCGAATCCAAGTGCTCCCCCTCCACTGGATTGTTTTGCATACTTTCGCCTTTCTCTGAAGAATTTGATGTTGAAGCATCATTAAGCTTTGTTAGTTCAGAGATATGATTATCACTTGCATTTATTTCAGCATCAACAGCATGATCTGAAATTCCAAAAATTAAATCATAATCATTATCTAAGGTTTGTAAGGGTTCAGATTCATCTTGTATGTTTTCAGAATTGGATGATTTTCAAACTGTGATTTTGTTTGTTTAACGTAATAATCATCAAATGTAAGATTAAAAGTTTCTTCAACTTTTCGTGTTCTTTTATTCAACACACGATATGCGACTGCATTATGCGAATAACCCAAGAAAATCCTTTCATCTGCTTTTGCTTGAAATTTCGTAAGATGATCCTTGAGATTCATAATGAAGCATCTACATCCGAAAACATGAAGAAATTTGACGTTAGGTTTTCGATTGTTGAGAATTTCATATGGAGTAATGTTAAAACGACGATGAATAAAAGATCTATTTTGAGTGAAACATGCGGTTGATACTGCTTCAGCCCAAAGATATTGTGGAAGATTCGCATATGCCAACATAGTCCTTGCCGCTTCGCATAGAGACCTATTTCTTCGTTCAACAACACCGTTTTGTTGTGGTGTGTATGGAGATGAAAAATTATGCGAAATCCCTTTGTCCACCAAAAATGAATCAAGAACATTGTTCTTAAATTCAGTTCCATGATCACTCTTAATTTTTCGAACAATCTTCTTCAATGTTGTTTCCATCTTTTTGATAAAGTCAATCATGATTTGTGCAACTTCAGATTTAAGCCTGAGAAAATAAACCCACGTAAATCTGGAAAAATCATCAACAATCACTAAAATGTACCGTTTCTTGTTGAGAGTTGAAACTGTCGAAGGTCCACACAAATCAATATGTAAGAGCTCCAGAGGTGCAACTATTTTCGAATCAATCGTAATTGGATGACCTTGTTTATGTTGCTTGCCAACTTCACAAGCTGCACATAAAGAATTATTGTCAAATTTAAGTACAGGTAAACCTCTTACCAAATCTTGTACCACAAGTTTATTGATGTTTCGAAAATTGAGATGAGAAAGTCTTCGATGCCAAAGCCAACTTAAGTCTGATGTTGCTTTCGAAAGAAGACATATAGCAGGTTTCCCTACTATCGGATTGATGTCCAAAGTGAACATGTCACCTTTCCTTTTGGATTTCAGTAACACCTCTTTTGTTGTGACATTCGAAATAATACTTCCTTCTTCGTTAAAAAGAACTTGATTGCCAGTGCCCACAACAAGTTGAGAAACACTTATCAAGTTATGTTGAAGACCTTCAACATACGCCACACGATTCACTGTGAATTGACCATTCGTGATCTTCCCATATCCTTTGACTTGAAATTTTTTATTGTTCCCAAACTTCACTACTCCAGCATTTTTGAGACTTCGAAAATCACGTAAATTCTCCTTCTTCCCAGTCATGTGACGAGAGCAACCACTATCGATGTACCACTTGTTATCATATTGCTCATCACATAGTACCTACATTCAATGGAAAATTTTAGGTACCCAAGGCTTTTTGGGTCCTTGGAAATTAGATTTCAATTTCGAATGTAATGAAGAACTTTTAACCCAATCACAAACTTTTGTTTTGAGACTATCAATTAAGTTTACATCTTCATTTAAAGGAACCGAAATATAAGTTTTTAATGGTTTCGAATGTTCACTGACATTACCCTTCGAATTCTGAGTTTGTGAATGAACATTCTTTGCTTTTATTACTAGTTTCCAAGCTTTGACTGAAATGTTCGAATCCTTAGACGATGAACTGCCATTTGATGAATTATTCACATACTTTTCATATGCTTCGTGAATTTGCTCCTTTGAAAATGTATTTGACTGATACATCTTTCCTTTGCCTTCAAGCCAATGATCAATGTTCTTCCTTGACGTTATTCCTTTTTCTCGTGAAGTTTTCATAGTTTCTTTCTTCGTTTGATTTGGAAAATTTGGCTTTTTAGGAACAAAATCAACTTTTGGATTTGTTATAAAAGATTTAGCATAGGATGTATCAACTGTTAATTTAAAATGTTGACGTTGAAAGAATTTTTGATTTGGTTTTGAGTTATTTGAAAATTTTCTTGAAATATTAGTTTTTGAAACTTTCGAAAACCTTGGTTGTTTATTCACTTCAGACTTTGAATGATTTGATTGAGATGAATGTTGAGGTTTTGTTGAAAAAGATGAATTTTTAGCTTTGAAAACATTTTTGGGTGATTGTGATTCAGACATCTTTTGAGACTCAACATTTTGCCAAAATATTTTCTTTCTTGCTTGTCTTTTTGAAATGTAGTTTTCCTTCGAAAATTTGTCAATTTGATCTTTGAATTCCTTGGAGTTTAATTTGACAACTTTTTCACATTCCTTTTCAACTTGTTTTGAATTCTCTTTTTCAATTTCTGATTTTTCAACCCATTTTCTTTGTGGTTTTTGACGTTGGAAAACATACGAATTCTTTGTTAAGTTGTTTTCAACTGTGCTTTGATTTGCTAAAAAACCTTCAGCAGTTGTTTTTGAATTATCCTCTTCAACTAACTTCTTTAATTCTGGTTTGCTTTTCTCAACATTTCCAGTAGTTACGAAAACTTGATTTGGAAAAATGACATCATCTGTACATTTGAAATTTGGATAAACCACTGAATTCGTTTCAAGATAGTTTTCACCTTTTTCATTCATCACTTTTTCGAACTTTTGTGTATCATCATACACCTGATCAACCACAATTCGAGGAGTTTCTTCTTCCTTTGAAGATTTCTTTTCCTTCGAAATGTTCTTTTCATCTTCATCATCACTATCATCAGTTTGGCTGTCTTTGAGATCCACGAAGTTCATATCATAAACTTTTGAAGTTGAGGGTATATCAGTTTCATTTTCAACCATCAAATCCTTAACTTTTTCTTTTCCTTTAGATGTTGAAGCAACATTAACAACAGACAACTGAGAACAATCAACATCTTCAAGTTCACTAATTTCACTAATATTGTCAGAATTATCTTCAATATCAGCAAAATTAGATTGAGAATCAGATGTTGAATTCTCAGTCTTTTTCAAAATTTGAATTTGTTCAGATTTAGTCAAAGTATCATTCACTATGTTAACTAATTCATTCGCATCAAGACATTCATCAATTTTGACAATTCCATATTTATATTTATCATCATGAACTCTGTCAAAATCAGCTATTATTAGCTCACAATCATACGAAATATTATCTACCTTGGCTCTTACGAATGCTAGGAAAGGTAGTAATTTTCTATGTTGCTCTTTACTTATATCACATGAATGATGTAAATCAGTTAATTTGCTATAAAGTCGTTTAGCAGAATTACAATAAATGTTTCTTTGTGCTAGCAAAAGTTTAACATCACTCGATAAACTATCCCTATCACACATTATATTTATCATTTGTAATTCCAAACATTCAATTTTGCTTATTTTCATGTCTAATCTCTTTTTGACCTCTAACAACTCCATTGACAACTTGTTGGCCTCATTGCTAGCAGACACAACAATTGAATCAAAATAAGTAACCGTCTCATCAAAAGAAATTAATTCAGAATCATAAGCATGAGTAGGAATATTAAAGGATTCAAGAATTTTACGTACCTTTGTTGTCATTGGAGATTTGTCAGCTGCTTTGGATACGAAGCATCATCCCCTCACTTCGAATTCCTCATCATCTGAGTCCTCCTCCATTTTCGCATACAACGCTCCATGCGTTGGATTCCTCATTTCTTCATCGTCTGACCCGGATGACCAGATTTGATAAGTTCCATCTTCATCCTCATGCTCACCCTTTGCAACCAGTGACAAATTCTTTGCTTTAGCACGAACCACCTCAAGCTTCTCTGCATAGTATGCCTCATCTTTGACTTTATTCTTCCTCTCATCCTTCTTTCGAAGCATACAGTCATTTGCAAGATGATTCGCACCGTTGCAATAATAACAATCTATTCCTGCATCACCTTTCAGCTTCTTTTCACCCTTTCCATCAGCTATCTTCGAATCTTGCTTCTCAACTTTCTTTTTCTCCTCAACAACATTTTTACTCACTGAATTTCCTTTCACCTCAGCAAGCTTAGTCTTCGAATTGAACGGCTTTTTGAAAAATTTCTTGACACGATTATTCGAGTAAAATGCTATTGCTTCATCATCCGAATTCATGATGAATCCTTCTTCTTCCTCAGAATCACCATTTTCAGCTTCTTTCTCAGAAATCTTTGATACAAGAGCTAATGAACCTCCCAAATTCAACTTCGATTCCTCAGCAATTTCATTTACCTCAATTTCGTGTGTTTTCAACTGATTGTACAAATCATTGAGAGTTGATGTATCAAAACTTTTCTGATTCTTCACCATCATACTCACACTTCTCCATTCTTTTCGAAGCCCCATTACAAAGATGAGATTGAATTCCATTGAAGTCCTGGTAATTCCATAGCGATTGCAACGATAGATTAACTCGTTCAGACGATCATAGTAAACTTCAATTGTTTCTCCTTCTTTTTGTTTGAAGTCTTTCAACTCAACCAAACACTGTTTCACTGAATTGCTTTTTGTCTTCTCACTTCCTTGAAATTTATCTTTCAAATTGTTCCAGATTTCCTTTGCAGTTGTACAACTTCTAACGTAATTGTACACAACTGGAGGTAATGCACCTCGCAGTTCCCTCATACACCTCTTCTCCAGTTTCTTCAGACGATCAGTTTGATTATCAACTCCAGAATTTGTAGAAGATGATCCAATTGGTTGAACATTCACTGGAACATTGACATTTCCAGTGATACATGACCATAATTCTTCATCCAGACCATTCAGATAATCCTGCATACGATCAGCCCACTGATCATAGTATTCAGGGATTAGCATTGGAATTTCGGTTGATGAACCTAGCAGATGAGAAAACGAGGTCATCGAATTGAGATTGAAACTCGCCATTGTTGTACGGAAGAAGATTTTGAGAAGTTTGAAAAGATTTGAGAATTTGAAAAAAAAACTAGATGAATCAAATCGAATTGATGAGAATAACACTCGATTCAACAATTCAAATGCAGAATCGAATCACAGACTAAGATCTTGACAATTTTTCACTTTAAAAAAGTGCAGAAACTTTTGAATCAAAAAGTTGATTCAAAAACTTTTTGAACAGCGTGAAAATCAGATCAGAGATATGATTCCTGCTCTGATACCAATTGATGAATCAATGAATCGAGTAAGGAATTAATCAGAGTATGAATTCAAGTAAGAATGCGAGATTTGAACACAAGATGTAAATATGATCTTGTTATGCTCTATTATGCTTTCGAATTCTTTACAGAGTGTAATAGACAAGTCTGTAAAAGTTCTTATCTAACTCTAGTAAATAACCCTATTTATAGGGAACTGAAAGCATACAAAAAATATACTAAGGCAATGACTCTAAGCTTCGAATAAAAGCGCCCTAGTAAAATACATTACAAAAAATTCGAAGAGTCCAAAACATACTTCGACTAATTACAACAATTCGACCCTTACAAAACTAGATTGGTCTGGCCTTCTGTGTGCTATAATTATTGTCTAGTCTATAGAAACTATTGTGAAGTTGTGTGTTCTTGAGTGCTGACTTTTTGATTTATCTGTTTTTTGATTGGTTATTGTTGTAATCATGTCTGACACACTACCTGAAACATCTGGTAAAAATGATGTTGTTGATTTTGATGATCCACTTTATTTGCATCCATCAGATCATTCTGTGACAACTATTATAAGTTTTAAACTTCTTGGTACTGAGAATTTTAGAGTTTGGAAGAGTTCCATGACTAGGGCTCTTAAAGGCAGAAATAAACAAGGGTTTATTGAAGGAACTGAATTAAAAGATAATAAGGATACTGTTAAATCTTTAAAATGGGACAAAGTTAATGCTATTGGATGTTCTTGGATACTTAACTCTCTTTCTAAATCTATTTACATTGGTCATGCTTGTTCTGAGTATGCTTTGGATGTTTGGAATGAACTATGTGAAACCTATTATAAGGCTGATGGTTCTGTTGTTTTTAATATTCATCAACAAATTAATAATCTTACTCAAGGTAGTTTGTCAGTATCAGATTATTTTAATAAACTAGATGGTCTATGGAAAGAATTTGATGGGTTAACTAAGTGTCCTGACTGCACTTGTGAAGCTGCTACTCATACTAAAAACCATTCAAAACTCATGAAACTTATGCAGTTTCTCAGTGGTCTCGATGACTCATTTAACCAGGTTAAAAGTCATATTCTTTTAATGGAACCATTGCCTAATGTTAAAACAACTTTTTCCATTGTATCTAGAGAAGAGTCTAATCAGAAACATGGGAATATTTCTGTTTTATCTAATAAAAGTCAAAATTCTTCAGCATTTGCTGGTAAAATTGTTGATAATAAAAAGTTTAAAGGTAGAAACCATAACTTAATCTGTAAAAATTGTGGAATTAAAGGTCATACAATTGAAAAATGTTATAAGCTAATTGGTTATCCTAAGGATTTTAAACCCAGGTCTGAGTTTAATAAGTCATCTTCCTCTACTATGTCTGGTACTGCTTCACATGTTAGTGAAAGTATTAATGCTTCTGATAAGTCAGATCATTGTTTTTTAACAAATGATCAATACACAAAGTTAATGTCACTTCTTCAAGAGAAAGACTTATCAGAAGGAGTACCTGCTAATGCCAATATGGCAGGTATGACTAGTAATAATGTTCTTTTTAATAAAAGAAAATGGATTGTTGATTCAGGGGCAATTCAACATATGACTGCATCTGAATCACAATTTTTTGATGTGGTTGATGTCTCCAAACTTAATCTAAGAGTTGATCATCCTAATGGTTCAACTGCTAAGATAGATAAGATTGGAAATATTAATCTTTCTGATTCTATTATGTTATCTGATGTGTTTGTTATTCCTGATTTTCATGTCAATCTATTGTCTGTTCACAAAATCTGTAAAGAAAATAAGTGCAATGTTGTTTTTGATGAAAATAACTGTTTGATTCAGGATTCACTGTCAATGGAGACTGTGAAGACTGGTAAAGAATTTGGAGGTCTTTATTATTTGGAAAATCAAGTGTTAGGTAGGTCAAATTCAGTAATTAATAATCATAGATGTTTTGTTTCAAAATTAACATGGCATAATAGAATGGGACATCCAGCTGATAAAGCTTTAAATGTTTTAAAACCTTTTTTAAATTTTGATGATGGGTCAGTTATGCCATGTGATGTTTGCCATAAGGCTAAACAAACTAGGGAACCTTTTCCTCTGAGTGAGCATAAGTCCTTTAGTTTAGGAGAGCTTGTTCACTTAGATGTTTGGGGTCCCTATAAAGTAGCTGCTATTGGTGGTTTTAGGTTTTTTCTTACAATTGTGGATGATTTTACTAGAGCCACATGGGTTTTTTTGATGAAGTCTAAAGAAGAAGTGTTTAATTGTTTCCATGAGTTTGTTATGTTATTAGAAAACCAGTTTAATGTTAATCTAAAGATTATTAGATCTGATAATGGAACAAAGTTTGTTAATCTAAAAATGAAAAGTTTTCTTGAATCTAAGGGTGTTATTCATCAGACTTCTTGTGTTCACACTCCACAACAAAATGGAGTGGTGGAACGAAAGCATAGACATTTATTGAATGTTGCTAGATCTTTATTGTTTCAAGCTGGTTTGCCTAAAAAATTCTGGTGTGATTCTATTTTGACTGCTGTGTTTTTAATAAATAGAACCCCATCTTCTGTTTTGAATGGAAAAACTCCTTTTGAACTAGTCTATAAATATGTTCCAGTTTATGATAAAATTCGTGTGTTTGGTTGTTTAGCTTTTGCTACTATGTTAAACATTACTGATAAATTTTCTGAACGATTTGAGAAATATGTTCTTATTGGTTATTCTAATGTTAAAAGGGTTACAAATTGTTTAGTCTTGATAATGGTTCTTGTTTCTTTTCAAGGGATGTAAAATTTTATGAGACTGTTTTTCCTTTTAAGTTGGCTTCTAAATCAAATGAAGTTTCTCAATTTTTTGAGACAACTTCTTTGAACAATAAGGATCCATGGGATCCATTTTCCAATGATGAACTTTTATTTTCTGAAAATTTTAATGATAATCAAAATAGTGGTGTATCTAATGGTAATAGGCAGGATGGTGATACAGTTGTCAATCAACCTTCGGGTGCAATTGATCTAGGTATTGATGGTAGTTCTAGTTTAGATGCAACTATACCTCATCATGAAGGTACTCTTGGTTGTGAAACTTCTGGTTCGCAACCTGAGGCTGTTACAATGGATCCCACTAATTGTTCTGAGGAAAATCTTAATCATG
This sequence comes from Lactuca virosa, assembly GCF_052849685.1. NCBI lineage: Eukaryota > Viridiplantae > Streptophyta > Magnoliopsida > Asterales > Asteraceae > Lactuca > Lactuca virosa. The sequence goes on from NC_136431.1 coordinate 263,739,855, forward strand.
ATAATACTATTTCTGATTCACAGTTAATAGGAATTAGAAAATCTACTCGTGAGTCTAGATTTCCTCAAAAGTTTAATGATTTTGTTATAGAAGGAAAGTATAAATATGGAATTGAAAGGTCTGTTAATTATTCCTTTCTTAGTTTTGATAACAAATGTTTTACAACAAATTTAAACAAAACAGTAGAACCACAATCTTATTATCAAGCGTCCTTGGATCCTAACTGGGTAAATGCTATGAATGAAGAAGTTGAAGCTTTGTATAGAAATAATACATGGGAGATTTGTGAGTTACCTGCTGACAGAAAACCCATAGGTTGTAAATGGGTGTATAAAATAAAGTATAAATCTAATGGTGAAGTAGAGAGGTTTAAGGTAAGGCTTGTTGCTAAAGGTTATAACCAAAGGGAAGGAATAGATTTTGATGAAACTTTTTCACCTGTTGCAAAAATGGTTTCAATTAGATTGTTATTTCTCTTGCAATTAATTCTAATTGGAATTTATATCAATTAGATATAAATAATGCCTTTCTGTATGGTGAATTGGATGAAGATGTTTATATGACTTTACCACTTGGTTATAATGATAAGAATGGTAACAAAGTTTGTAAGTTGCTAAAGTCTTTATATGGGCTAAAACAAGCTCCCAGGAAATGGAATGAAAAATTGTGTGGTTTTTTACTTGAGTTTGGATTTGTTCAAAGTATGAATGATTTTTCATTGTTTGTTAAAATGACTAATGGTACTATTGTTATATTGCTTGTATATGTTGATGATATAATTTTAAGTGATAATTGTGATGAAGAGATTAATAAGGTTAAAAGTTTTTTGAAATCCAAGTTTTTAATCAAAGATTTAGGCAAATTAAAGTTTTTCTTAGGAATTGAAGTTATAGATATTGATAAAGGAGTATGTTTGTGTCAAAGGAAATATTGTATGGAGTTATTACATGAATTTGGTATGTTAAGCTATAAACCAGTTAAAACTCCTTTGGATTGTAATGTTGTAATTAAAGGAGAGGGCATTGATAGTAATGATGTACTTATCCAAAATGTTGTTCTTTATCAGAAGTTAATTGGAAAACTCATTTATTTAACCATTACCCGTCCAGATATCTCATATGTTGTACATGTGTTGAGTCAATTTATGCATTCACCAAAAAAATCTCATTTTAATATTGCTATAAGGTTGCTTAGGTATTTAAAGTTAAATCCTGGAAGGGGTTTTTCTGTTAAAAAAGGTAATCTAAATTTAAAAAGCTTTGTTGATGCTGATTGGGCTAAGTGTTTAGTGTCAAGGAGGTCAGTTACAGGTTATGTGATTTTTCTTGGTGATACTATTGTGTCATGGAAAAGTAAGAAACAAGATACTGTTTCTAGGTCCTCTACTGAATCAGAATATAGAGCACTTGGTGTAATTTCTTGTGAAATTATGTGGATTTTGAAGTTGTTGTTTGATGTTGGATTGAAAGATCTAACACCTGTTTCTATATTTTGTGACAATGAGTCTGCTATAAAGCTTGTTCATAATCCAGTTTTTCATGAAAAAACAAAACATTTTGATGTGGACACTCATTTTATAAGGGACAGAGTGTCTAAAGGTGTTGTTGAAGTTCATAAAGTAAGTTCAGATTTTAATCTGGCAGATATTTTTACTAAACCATTGGGTGTTGTTAAACATGAGTGGATCTGTAAAAGTCTAGGACTGGTTGATCATTTTCAGAATAAGTGTTGAAATTAATTTTGAATTATAAGTTTGCGGAGGGGTGTTGAGTTATGTGGATTTAATGAGTACAAACTTATAATTCAATATATCCTTTTGAGTATCCTTTAATGTTTTTTTAATTTATTATATATATATATATATATATATATATATATATATATATATATATATATATATATATATATATTTGCTTGTGTTGGTTATGGTTTTGTGCAAGAGGACATATTGTGAACAAATTATATATCTTTTGGACTGGATTGATAATGCGGTGAAGATATGTGCACGCGGGTTATATTTGGTCCATATTATTGATCAAGTAACCCGAATTGACTTATCAAAGAGATAAATAGGATATTTGTGTAAGGATTAAATTAGACTGATACTTTATACGAATATCTGATTCTTTCTCTCTCGTCTTTAGGGTTTGAGTTCATAGTGTTCATCTTCTGTTCTTATAAATCATTCTTTCATTGAGTGTGTAGATTAATTGAGTGATTTGTAGTGAGGTCTTTTGTAGAGAGAAGAGAGTTTATGTAGTAAGGTCTCATTTGTAAGTAATGGTGAAAACCTTTTGGTTCTTAATGAAATAAGAATTGTTGATGTTGTATGTGTTTGTGTTCGAGTTTCTTTTGTTTAAGATTAACGATGGATACCTAACTGACAAAACAAATCGAAGATCTTTACCAACAGATACATCCGTTGGTGTTTTGGCGTATTGAATTCGGTTCAACAAGTATATGACATTTAGCGACAGAATTCTATCGCTAACTAAGAAATATTCCGTCGTTGAATGTCGATAACTGTAAATGTGGCTTATATAGTGCCGGGAGTTCCATCGCCAATGCCAATCACCACCGAATTTTGACAAACAGATTAGTCATGTTGCCTCTGTATTTCTCATACATGTGTTAATGGTTTTTATTCTTTGAGATGTACGATTCTCTTAATACCATATTACCATTTATTATTACTTGATTTAGGGATAAGGATAAACATACATATTAATTAAATTGTCTACAAATATAAATACATTGTTAAATCATTATCAAATGAGCATATGTGTGGTTTGTAATTAAGTCCATATGTTAATCATATATTTCATATTGTATAATATTCCTTTGAGATATTCTTGAACTTGTAAAACGAAGTTTTCTCAAATAAATAACCCACCACATATTTGGTTATAAACATGCAATTAATACAACATTTTGTTAATAAATATATAAATCAACACCATGAGTTATAAATTCTCATGACCAGAAAAAAATATGAATTTGATAATTACAATTAGTCAGAATATATGTGTATAAAGTTTTTTTGTCATTTTACTTTTATTTAATAAGTAATTGACAATGAAACAAAACTGTTCCTAATTTTAAGATTGTGAAAGTTTCTGGTAGAGACCCATGTCCATCCCATGGTATGCTATTGGAGCAAACATCCACATGTCATCTGAGCTTAGCAACTGCATAAAGTTAGGAAAAAAAAATCAGTCACCTCGATGATCATGTGTTTAAATTAATATGGAAAAAGTGAAGTATGGTTATATACTTATAATATATAATACGATCATTTATAGCTTTATCATAGCTTAACGATGTGTATATACCTTAATTTGCAGCTGCAAGAACTTCACATAGTGGACAGCTTCTTCAAGCATTGTGCTAATGTCAACCTTCGTCCCATTTGGAACAAGGTTCTGAAGGACTTTCAGTCTCTCGTTTATCCTCTCTCTTCTTTTCTGCAAATCCAAGCAAAAACCAATATTAATTACACATCATTTCATAAGAGAACACAAGATCCAGTTGCAATAATTGGAAGCAATTAAGTAATCATCAACACTCACCCGTGCATAGAGGCTTTGAGGATCAGTGGCTGCACCTCTACCGGCTCTAGTTTTCCAGTTCGAGTTGTCTGCACCTCCAGTCAAATCATCCTCAGAACTGCAAGAACTTGAACTTGCGATGGGTGCATTCCCTCCTCCTTTATTGTTGTTTGTATCTTCTCCTTCAACCCCATTGTCATTTACAGTAGTAGTCATCACTTTCTGTTTCTTCTTTGGCTGCACTTTCTTCTTATTTTTCTGTGCAAAAAAAAAATGGTAAGAATATATTCAGTTCAATGTCTTTAAAGATATGTTCAAGATATTAAATTGATTCCACAATCTCACAATAATTAACTGCATAAAATACTATACTCACATTATCTCTTGAAACCCTAGTTTTCTTCTTGGGATTCTCATTTGTTTTTTCGTCATTGACTTTGTCTTCCACTTCATTTGGCGATTCGAGGATTTCAATCTTTCTCTTGGAGGGCGTGTGCTTGTGCTTATCAGCAATTGGCACAGTTGGATCAACAGTATTCTCTATATTGACTTGTTGTCTCGAGCATAGAATTTCTTCCATAGAATCATCGGAAAAAACTTGGGCTAGTAATGAGGAGTTATAATCGTTTTCATCATAGAGATCAATCGAATCATGATGATTACACACACCATTTGTTGGTAAAGGAATAGTATTAGAAGATTGGTAGGGAAGAGAGACTGCACCATCATAAGTAACACATCCATTGTCGTTACTTTCATGAGAGAAATATTGGCAGAGATTAGGGTTGATATTTTCAGAAGCATAACGTAAATCATGATCGTTGATGAACGATGAGTTATTAACAGATGAAACAATGGAATGAGTTTCAAAGTTCAAACCACGATCTTGATCACACGAAAGTAAACCATAGCCGGAAAAGTGGCCGGAATCTTGATCATCAGATAACATTCTGCTCAAACTTTCCCATTCTTCATCAAACAAGATTCCGAAAGACTCCATCTTCGTGGGGAATTTGGATGGAAGGGTAGAAGATTGATGATGATAAAAGAAAAGGTTTTGAAAGGTGCTTGGGAGATGATGATATTGAGAAACATATTTATACCCATAATGAAGAATGATAGTAAGGTTTGACTTGATTAATTAAATGGCTAATCATTCCGTCGTTGGTAGTTCTTTCTGTGTATACATGTAATTTAAAATCGAGAGTCCACTGTGGGACCTAACTGTTACGAAAAGTATAGTACAATATACAAGGGAAAAGTAAATTACATTTTTGGTCCTTATAGTTACCTGATAGTAACACAGTTAGTTCAAAAGGTTCATTTCATGCATTCTTGGCTCTATTTTAAACATGTAACACCTATGGTCCTTCACCCTAACCTCTATCTCCCCACAACCGTTAACCCTCCTCAGGTGTTGTGCACATGAAGGCAGATAATCTTTGATATATTAACCGAAAAACTTGCTTTTAATTTATAACATAATTTATCAATAAGATATGTCAAACTCATTATCAGAAAGCTAACTTATAAACTAATTTATAACATAATTTACCACATGTTTATAAGTTTTAGCCGCTTCAGCCACACCAACTAATGTTAGCTTTTGTACAAAATGGTGATTAATCTCAATGCATTCAGAGTAAGGAAATTATATTGTCCAAACTTGTTCCATGGGGTTTATCTTAAAATGGTGATTAATAAAAGTTGCATTATTTAATTTGATCAAGAGTTCAAGATCGATTGTCCATATATAAAAAAATCACATTCTATAAGTCCAATTGAGATGTACATCTTTTAGATTTTCTTTTTCAAAAAATCAAAAAAGATACAACGGCCATCTGTCAAAAACACAAAGTCAATATTTGATTTGTAGTGCCAAATATTGATGATTGCATAGAAATCATTAAAATAAAGACAATTAGAGTTATAGACTAAAGTAGTTTAATTGAATTAAAAATTCGTAAATATATATTATACACAAAACTGAATTCTCAATATAGGAAAAAGAACATTGATAATAAAGCATCATCTAAACCGGCTCAACTACTAATTAGGAGCTTAAACTTATATATATCATATATATCATATAATATGATTGGACACTCTTATAAATGGTCTTTAACTCTAATCATTTGCTGTCGACTAAAACTTATTAAATAGTTGGGTATATATGAAAAGAAAAAGAAAAGAATTTGTCAGTGTTCAAATCATGTCCAAAATATGACTAATGTTTTTTTGTACCTCGCACGTAATAAGCCTTGGATGGGTTCGAAATTGGTTGTTTAGATTTAGTTTACCAATTTTTTAAAATTAATGATTGATTATGAAAAATGAACATCGTTTAGATGATGCAATTTACTATTTCTCTAATTGATGATTAATTATGAAAAATGATAATGTTAGTGATAAAATTGATCATACTTTATGAGATTTATCCTTTTAGTTGTAAAAATTACAAAAAATGTTAAATTATACCCTAAACATGATTTCGGAACTATATACCTTTTGGATAAACAATTGCCTATTTAGCCGGTCATGTGGTATAAAATTGAAGTGTATGGCATCCTACGTGGATTATCAAAAGTTAGATTTCAAAATCTTGGAAAAAACTAGTGTCATTTCTATCTTCATTTTTGTATTGGTAATGAGCGAATAACATCATAGTTTTAATTAGTGAAACAGACACTCTTAAGACAAAATTAGTTTATCACTGAAAACACTCTTGGTCATGTTAAAGACAACCAATCAATTAAAAATCATAACCATTCTGAGATTTTCCAAAAGATTGAAGAACATCTATGATATCTTATATTTTCTTGAAAGACTCATAAGGAAATATGTGATGATGTTTATTATTGTGTGCATAACAAGGCTCCTTCGAAGGAGTTTCATTATTTCAAAGGCAAGCCCATATAACATTGACGAAACTGGCTCATGAAGCATTTTTGATGTCGTATCTAACATAGAATCTTGCCTACAAAAATTTCTTCTTGGGGAGCTACCTATGGCTCCCCGCAAGGGCGGCTCCCTTTGCCCTCACTCACTCTTACGGGTGTTGTCCATAGCTCATGACATATTTTGGTGGTTTTTGGCAATTATAAGGTCAAAAGTTCAATCAGACTCTACAACCTAACAATCTCTCACTTGGAGGTTGATGAACAAATATGTTGCCACCCATTATAGAACTTTATAAACCCGATCTCCTTCTAGTGTGCACTTTCTCTTTAAGTACATGGAAAACCAGTTGAAGTCATTTACAACTTCAATTTCTCTATAGTCACCACCTCGATAACATGTTTGTTGGATTCTTTATACCAATGATTTTCTTTAAGTTTAGTAAATTTTATGGCATCCTACTTGTGCATTGCATACTAGGATGGATTGACTTGTGAGTGTCTGAGCACTAGAAGAGAACTGCTCCCTTGTTCGACCTTAGTGGTTCTGTGGATGGACGCTGCAAATTAAACCAATTCCTTAGTTATTCATGTAATGGTCATGATTTTCCTGAAGGTTGATCTTAATGGTCGTTGGCCTTAATATAATGTATAACCCGATCTAGGCCAAAAAGACCATCAGGACCCTATTTGAAAGGGACTTGCTTGAGAGTAGAATATTGGTTGGGGTGTAATATCCAAAAGTTTGAATGTTTATTAAGTAAGAAAGTAAAAGAAAATAAGTTGGAAAATACAAATATTGTCAATAAGGGCAAGTTAGTCCTTAGTATAAATATCATGAAATTTGGAAATTTGGTTTTATGATTTTGTTGATACATGTTATTGTAATCCTTATGACAAGATGCAAGGTTAAATTAAGTGAATTAAGCCATGAAATTTTGCATTTTGACTATAAATGTAAAATAGGAATTTTTATAATTTTGAGTGTCAACTTTGCAATGATCATATATTGGATGGGAAACTGTCACTCCTTAGTTAGTTGTTTCGAAGATATACCCACGTTCGAAAGTATATGGTGGGCGGACTCACACACGACATTCATCCAAGAAAGTGTGGTTTTTTTAGGATTTTGAAAAGAATCAAATATAATTATTTGTGACTTTTTACTTTAAATTAGTTATATGTTTGTGAACGTTGGATGGTCTATCGATGTGGAAACTTTCTTGAATTCTTTATTTGAGTTTCATATAAACAAAGGATTAAAATCCTTGGGCGGCTTAATTTCTAGAAATATGACATTATTACCGAAAAGAATGGGACACTGTCCCCATAGATACTCTTAAACCTAATCCAATCTTTATGATAAAATCTGAGATCTTTTACAAGACGTGTTTTCTATGTATATGTTATATTAGTTAACAAATGTATTTTGGAATAGTGAATTTGCAGAACCGTAAAGTTAGCCATAGAATCATATAGATTGTTCGATGCCATTCATACTATAAGATTTAAGGGCAATATGTGTCACATGTGTTGACGCTAATACAATCATTTGTCCATGCTATTATCTTTAGCAGCAACATGGTGCCACAAATAAGTAGTTGTTAATGCGTTGCCGCTAATGCTTATTTGTCACTCCATATTGGTGTAGCTATGTCGTTGCTATTATGTCGTCATTTTTTTTTAAATTTTAAATTAACAAATATAAAAATCACTATCACAAATAAAGAAAATTTGTTGTATCTTCTACCATAATAAATGAAAATGATTTTGTCAAATGTCATCTTCTCATTACATTTGTCACATGTTATTTTCTAAGATTTTTTGATTTTCTTTTTTCCACTTATCATTTTCTTATGTTTTTCATTTTCTTAAAATTTAAAATTCAGTTTTTAGTAAGGGCTATATATGGTAGATACATTAATTATATTAATATTGAAAATAAAAGCTCTAGCCGTTTTTTTCCTTAGTAAATGTTTATATACATTTTAAAGGATTAACATTAAACATTTTTTAAGAAGAAAATTGCAAATTTATCCTTTTTTGCTAATTACTTTGCAGATAATAGCCAAAAACACCCAAAGTTACAAAAATAGACACTAAAATTGCAGATGGATTAAGCCCATCTGTGATTTCACCTTTCTATCTGCGAACATACAAGCTGCTAAAGCATGGTTGTGCATTAGAGACTTGTGGGTTAGTCCATCTGCTACCACCTGCGATTTTGTCTTTTCCAGGGAATAAATACCTATTTTTTGGAACACTCATTTTTCTTGATTTTTGTTGGGGAAAACTCTCTCTCTCTCTCTCTCTCTCTCTCTCTCTCAGGGAGCTATAGACGTTCTATGTACTCTCCCGAAAATATGGGGATCGTGTGTTGGTCCTATGTAGTTGCATATGATATGTATCTAACTAAATGTTTGATTTTTAAATTCAAACGTTTGAGTAGAAAAATTAATTTTAAATATAATACGGTTTATCTTCATACATAATAATATTAATTTCAAAAGTTAAAATCGTTCATAGTTCCCTCAGAGAGAGTTTTCCCCAACAAAAATCAAGAAAAATTAGTATTCCAAAAAAATTATACAATGAAAAAGGCAAAATCATAGGTGGTAGCAGATTGACTAATCCATCTGCGAACGTACAAGTCCCTGCTGCACAACCATGCTTTAGCAGCTTGTACGTTTGCAGATAGGAAGGTCAAAGCGCGGATGAACTTAATCAATCTGCGATTTTAGTGGCTATTTTTGTAACTTTAGGTTTTTTTTGGCTATTATCTGCAAAGTATTTAGCAAAAAAGGCTAAATTTGTAATTTTCTCTTTTTTAAGTCATGTATTTAGGTAAATATTTTTTTATGTCAATATAAATTTATATTAACTATATATACATATATTTTCCTAAATATACTTAAGAAAATACTAAGTATTTTATTTATCTATAATATTTTTTTATACGATAATTAAGTAGTATATATATTTTATACTTTATACATGGAATACATATAGAAACAATGAACAAAATGTGAATTTACATGTTAGCAAAATCAAGTCATGTAAAATGTGTAGTGATTAACAATATTTTTATATAGCTATACATTTAAATTTATAATGTCTCCATTTTAATAATTGAACTTTAAAAGTTTGATAACATTTTTTCATCATAATTTTATTTTAGGATTTAGACAAAATTGCAAACATATATGGTCCCTGTGGTATGTATTTTTTCCAAGGTCTAGTCCAAACCTCGATTTTTTTGGCTTCATGATCCTTTTGACCATGTTTGTGATTTTTGTCCATTTGAAAATTAAAAAGACTAAAATGCCCTTCTGATACATTTTTTATTATATTTTTTCTCTTTAATTTAAAGTTTTATTAATAAAAAATACGGGGCCCACCTCTCTCTTTCTCTATTTATCTCTCCCTCTCTCTCTCTCTCTCGGGTTGTGTTTGATAAACACTCAATAACTGAAGAACATCTTCTCAAAATCATCTTCTCAAGAACATCTTCTGGGTTCCATCTTCAAAACACATACCCCATAAACATCGATTTTGACCACCGTCTGTCACCACCACCGTTTGCCGCCTCCATCTTCAACTATATTTTTCTGCCACTCAAGAACATCCCTCTCTATCGCCAGATCTAAAGCATCTTTCCTTCACCGGCGTCGTCACCTACCCAAAGAACCTTCACAGTCGTCGATCGGAAAACCCAAAACGTTTGCTACCGATATGAAAAACCTCTCCTTCACCACCGATCTTAAAAACCTCAAGAAACAGTTCAACTTCTCATTCCCATATTCTTCAACTCACACTCTCACCACCAAAATTAGACCGCTGATTGTTAGTCACAATCACACAACTGCAACATACATAAGATTAGGGAGCGTTTTTAGTGAGATGAGAAGAAAACCCGCTCATACGCCATGTCTTTTTCTCCGACCTCCAATTGTTAGTCACCATCGCACACCAGAGATTGAAGAAACATGTTCTTGGTTTTCGGTACTAATTTAGAGTTTTTGAATCAAACTCGTTGAGGGTGTGTTCTAAGTTTCTGACAGTTTTTGAGATTGTTTTGGGTTTAAACAAAGCTAAACCTAATGTAGTGCTAGATTTTGTGGCTTTGTGTCAATTGTCTTTGTGACAAATATCGTCTTCTTGGTAAAGACAAAACCTCTTTTCTTGGTGAAAGGAACATTTGGAGAGCTTCTGTGTTATTTACTTTCTGTTGATTATTTCGTTTAGATTAGTTTTACCTTTCTTGTTCATACTTGAAGTATATACGATCATAATACAAACCTTCAATTGGTATCAAAGAAGGTTTGTGATATACTCAAGTTATCATGTCGAATTCAGGCAATTCCAAATCCTTCGGTCTCAACAAAATACCTCCCTTTGATGAACACAACTTCGCTATGTGGAAAACCTAGGCCATGTTGGTTCTTAAAACCATTGACTATGAGATGAAAAATATTGTTGAAAAAGGTCCCCGTGTTCCTATGTACCAACCCATGGAAAACAACACTCCTGTTGGCCCTATGAAGCAAAAGCCAGAAGCAAGTTATGATGACGATGACAAAAGACTACTCAGTCTTGATGTAAAAGCCAGGGCCGCTATTGAAAATTCTCTTCCATACCATGTGTATCATATTGTACAGAATTTTGAATCATCCCAAGAGATCATGGACACGCTGACGTTGGCTTATGAAGGCACTGTGGAAGTCTAGGCTACGACCATCAACAACCTTAATTGAAGATACAAGCATTTCTTTGCTCAACAAGGTGAGTCTCTTACTCAAACCTTCAATAGGTTTAATTGTTTGGTTAATGATATGCGCATGCTGGGAATCGTTAAGCACTCATCACAGTTGGTTCTAAAGTTTCTCGATTCTCTTGGGAAGAGTTGGGAACATCACACTGATGTTTTTAAGAATGGTGAGAAGATCGATTCCATGGATCTGAATTCGTTTTTTTTGGTAATCTACGAAATTATGAAGAGACCAAATCTCTTCGTAAGGAAATCATGAAGGACTCGAATAAGGAAACTTTGTTGCCCTGATGTCTCGGAAGGAAACAATAAAGCACATCAGCGAATCAGAAAATTCAGATCAGGGTGAACAAAGTAATGAAGATCTCACCGGTGAGCTTGTTGTCAGTGTTGTACTTATCGTCAAGTGTTATGAAGAAAGAAGAGCAAACGGGGTTAGAAGAGCTCAATTCAAGGGAAGCAGCTCAGCGAAAAGATCCATGTCAGAGAAGAAAGGCTCATGTAACTGCTTTAATTGTGGAAGCCCTTACCATTTTGCTAGGGATTGCAAAGAGAAGAAAGATGCCCAGAGTCTTGAGAACTATGAAGTTATGTACAAGAAGCTGGTGGCTCATATGAAGAAAGAAAACATCTCTTTGCCAAAGGATTTCATTGCAAAAGAGGAAGATCATGAAGAATGGGTGGATGAAGAAGAGACATATGAAAATGAGGCGCTGAACGTTAAGGGTATCATGGCACTTGTAGATGATTCCCCTGATGGTACATGTGACACTGATAGTTCTAGAGAAAAAGAAAGAAAGAAAGAAATCGATACATTTGGGGTCGCCAAAGGAGAGAAAGAAAGTGAAGTGGCTCGTAATCGGGAAAAAAGAAGGAAAATATGTTGAATCGATTCAGTCGTAATTGTCCCAACCTTATTAGCGGCCACATCTTAGTGTCAATAGTGACGACGCTTATTAGCAACGAATGTTGTGGGGGCAAAGTCTCGTAGGCTCTTTTGGGGGAGTATTAGCAGCGACAAGATGTAACCCCTATTAAGGTAGCCCTATTGCCCTAACAAAACCAAGCAAAGTCATTGGATTAATCTAAAAGTTTGATGGCTTGGATTAATTTGAACTGAAACACACGGATCAGGGAACTAAGCAATAGTGTTACCCATATTGCCCATGTTTCTTGTAGTGAAAGATCAATTTGTGCACACGGCTTTTTGCTCTTTGACATGGCATGTCACAAGTATTTTGTTTATGAACGACAAGTCACTTCAAGGTTGACATGTACAAGATTCAAACATGAGTCAACTCTACATCGTTAGGCCACTCGGCCACCTTATGGACTTATGGTGGTTATGTCACAAGTTGTTAATGTAACTTATTGGTTTTAACTGTCGCTAATGGTAGTTGTAGCCTTTCATCTTTTGCTTTTTTTGCATGTTCTTTGTGTAATTTTGATTCCTATATCATTTTTATTATCTTTATCTATCATTCCATAACATTACAGCGAATCGATGGGCAACCGCACTTCAAATGATAAAGAACTAAAGGTGAAGAGGGATGAAGCTAGGTTTTTCAAGCTTCTTGAAACACACGGGTTTATGGATTAATGATCTGATTTAATATGTCATTATTGTTAGACACATGAATCAACAAACTCTAATGACCATTTTGACAATTGGATCGTATCATTATGTCAGCGTATAAAATGACAAAATTATTGGTATGCTGACTATTCACTATATCATTATTTTTCTCATACAAGTAATAGAAGTGATTTGTGTGAAGATCCATGGCAATTGTCATAGATCGACAATAAGTAGCTGTGATATCTTAGTAAAAAACAAACATAAAACAGATTTATGATAATGGGTTTACAGATCTTCTTTCACTTTTTTTAAGATTTCAATTATTTACGATTGTCTTGATTATTTTATCAATTCCATGTAAAACCAATGTTTTAAAAAATGGTTTTTTAGTTGAGCCGGTCTTGATGATGAGTTCTCGGTTCAACCCGGTTTTTAAAGAAACCGTTCAGTTTGCCACAGTCTAGAATATAACATAAAACCGGATCATTGTTGAATCGCTTTTATCCCCGGTTCAATTGGACTCTTCGAACACTTTTTAAAACGTTGTGTAAAACATCTTGTTTGCATGACCCAAGTACACAATAAGCTTTCTTAAATGAGACATCCCAAAAGCTAGTATAATACTTAAAAAATAAAAAATAAATATACGAAACTGAATAATATTATAGTTTAATGATTTTGTCACAAGGTAAACGTTAGGGTCTAGAGGTTATCTGAACCTAGTCGTGAATTGACCATTCATCCTGCCGATCTCCACGGTTTTACTTTTGCAAGCAAATGGGAGTTGCACCGCACGATGCCTCTCTCTCCATGTCGGCTGCTCTATATGTAGCAACTCTTTTTATATATTTTTCCTATACGCCCATCATTCTTAACTTTATTTATAATGTTATAGTATTTATTTTTTGTTCGATAAATTCATTTTACTACAAGCTTGTGGAGAAATAATTAAACATTGAATACCAATCTTTTGTAACCCAGGAAATTAAACATTGTTAATTAGTTGTTATTCATAATACTTCAAGATTGAGTTTTCAAATTGAAAGAAATATTGCGTATCTTTATTCTTTAATATAGAAATATTGTTTCTGGCACTCGTATTACTGTTGATATCGTGAAGTTAAGAAAGAATTGAGAGTTTGCAGGCTGTATGTTATGGGGAGAAGCATGAATTAGAGGAGACAGCTAATCTTGTCTCAAGCAACCAACCAACAAGGAAATATAAATATATTCATCCCATCCATCCATTCATGTATGCTATGTAGCAACGTGGCTTTACTGTTGCAAGCCACGTAACTTTTTCTTTTATATATAACAGCCGTTGTAAAGAAATATAATTTTATAGTTTGAATATAAATACTTAAATAGGTATATGAAATAGATATATGCCGTTAGAAATAATTAAGTTAATATTATTTGTTAATAATAATCTTTACGTTAAATAATAATTTTTACGTTAAATAAAAAAAACTGATATTAAATATTATGATTTTGAGCCATATAATAAGAAATAGGTTTAATATAAAAGCATAAGTTGCAGAGTTATATTAGTTATAATAGCTGAAAACAATTCACAAAAGAAAAATCAAAATTATTATAATTTAAGATAAATATTTAATTCAAATTATAAGTTCTCAATGATCTCTATTTAAAAGTTGTCTTAAAGTATAATGCTATACTAATTTAATTTAAAAACACTTCAATTGATTAATATACAATTTCGATCATGATGGTAATGAATTTAAAATAAAAACAGGAAGATTATTTTCTAGTTAAAGATGTTCTTTTTCCAAAAAATTAAAATTTTAATGGTTCAGTTATAAATTTTTTATTTTGAGTGGTTAAAACGAATAGTCCAAATTATATAGATTTTAAAGTTTTATGTAGTAATTTTTTTTTTCAATGGTTTAAAAGGAAAGGAAATTCACTGGTTAAAGTGAAAAATTAGAGTACATTTGCTCTTTTGGAATTTACCCTTTTAGTTTTGAAAAAATGAAAAATTTAGCCAATTACACTAATTACATTACAAATTTAGCAAAAAAAAAAATCGAAATTACAAATTTGGCCACTGATTTCGCAGATGGAATAGCCCCATCTGCGATTTGGGCTTTCCATCTGCGATTTACTGTAGCCATCTGCGATTTTATGCCGATTTTCTTATATAAGGTTTTTTTTCTTCATTTTTCACTCTTCATTACAGAAAAACTCTCTCTCTCTCGGGGATTCCTTTTGACGATTTTTGAAGAAAATGGAAGATTATTTCAACAATCCCGCAAATATGGTTAGATTTTAACTCTTTTAATGTTGTAATTAACATTTATTTAGTATGTCTTTATTATTTTATTATTTATTGTATTAGTTAGTGTAAAAAAAAAAGAAATTATAATGTTTGTGAAAGGGTAATTTTGTTGTATTTGATAGTTTTAATATTTGTTATTAGTAAACTTGAAGTTTAAATGCTATTTTGTTAGTGGTTGTATGAATATACAAGTAGAAACTGCGTAGAGTGTGCATCGGGTGGTTGTACATTTAGTAAAATGGTTAGAATATGCTCGTTTTTTTAAATTATTAGTTAAATAAATTGTTAGAATAATGTTTACAATATGTTATTTGTCGTTTGTATAGTTGTTGTATAACTTGAAAAATTGTATATTTTTATCGTGTAATTGTTTTTATAAATTGAAAAATGGTTAAATTACAGTATGTGTACAATAGTCGTTTGTATATATATTTGTCGTATAAGTTGAAAATTTGTATATATTTGTTTTTGAAGTATAAAATTTTTTATAGTATCGTTAGAAATTGTTTGTATTTGTCGTATAAGTTGAAAATTTGTATATATTTGTCGTATAACTTGGAAAATTGTTAATTTAGTTGTTGTTTTATTTGAAAAATTGTTTGTTTATATGGTTAGAAAATGTTATTTTATATAATTAGAAAGATAAAAATTGTTTGTATATTTGTCGTATAACTTGGAAAATTGTTTATATATTTGTCGTTTAAGTAGTTGAAAAATTGTTATACTATGTGTATGTTATTGTTTTTTATCGTAAATATATAAATTATTTATTAAATATTTGTATTTGCATTGTTATTATTGTTTATGTTATTATTGCACTTAATAATCATATATTTTAAAACGAAATATTTGTTTAGTTCTCTAATATGTTTTTGTGTTTTGTGCAGCATGATTTTAATTATTTCAATGTGAAAACAATTGTAAACTTAAAAGGCTCGGGGTGTAATATATGGGAATTATTTGAAGTGTTAGATGGTGTCAGGCGTGACATATTTAGAGATACCGTATTTGGTTATTTGTTGGATGTCCCTCGTTTACAAGGGGACGGATTGTTGTTCCATAAAATGTTCCTTCATCAGATCCGGCCGGACGCTGTTTTATCTCCAGATGGAATTAAACGGTTATATTTTAGAGTAGGCGATACGAAAATGGTATATGGGCCGGAAGAGTTTTGTTTGATAACCGGCTTCAATTTTGGGGAGTATCCAAAAAACATCGGGAAAAAAGTGTCAGAAAAAATAGTAACTGATAAAAAAAGATGTTTATTGCGTGAGCGGCTATTTCCGAACTATACAAATAGTTCGGTGAAAATCGGCGACCTGAAAAGTTTTATTTTAAATCAACCATTCTTAGAAGTTGACGACGCCGATGTAGTTAGAGTATGTTTGATATACATTTTGTGTGAAGGTTTTTTGGGAAAAGAAATAAATGATCGGGTGCCACAAGATTGGTTTTTTTTTTGCTGAGAATTTGGATGTCTGGAACAGGTGTATTTTGTTTACGTTGAAAGTTTTATATTATTAATGTTAATTTATATTATAACTAATTTTTTTTGTTTTGTTAGTTTCGCTTGGGGTAGCTATCTATGGGATTTTACGTATGATGACCTTGAGGATACATGGAACAAGATAAATAAATATTTATCACTTCCTGAGCGTCGTCAAACTTTAAAATACTCCGTCTCAGGATTTACGGCTCCAATAAGGGTATAAAAATTTACTTATATTTAAATTGATTGTTATGTTTTTTATTTTAATTTTAACTTTTATTACTATAATTGTAAAAATTGTAGATATGGATATATGAGATGCTTCCGGCTGTTCGTGCATGTGGATTTGTATTGAGAAAAAATAGAGACATGTCTCGGATGAAACGATGGAGTGAGACAAAAAAATTGAAATGGGTTGATGTGAACAAGATTTTTTCAAAGATACAGGTTTATAAATATTTTTTTTATTATTAATAATCTTCATTATTATACTTTTATATGCATTTTTAATATGTTAAATTTTTTAGGAGGGACAACCACCAAGACAAAACATGTTACCGAGTGATGGTGAGATGACATCTTGTTATTATATGTCATTTCAAGAGTATGTATATGGTGAACGGAAATCAGTTCCATCCCCAGTACGGGACCATTTTAGGAGACAAGACGAATCTTCGTCTAGTATGTCGTCCAGTGGTCGCTCTCATGGTAGAGGTAGGGGCAGTGGGAAACACAACCTAGACGAGGTGTTGAAACGGCTACATGCACTGGAGCAGCATGTGTTTATGAACCGAGAACCTAGAGAGGTTTTTGTTGAAGAAGTGAATAATGAAGAATTTTGGAATGACATCAGTTTTGAGGAGCCTGCAGTATTCCAAACAAAATTTGATGAACGGGTTAGTTACACGCTACATTATTTTTTTAATTTTATTAACATATATGAATATTTGTGTTTATATTTTATATTTGAAAATGTAGGTTGTACAAGATGAAGTGATGAATAAAAATAATACAACTGAAAATATTTTTGGTGATATTGAAGACGACAAGGTTGTTATAGATATTACCTTTACGATTTTAATAATTAATTTTTAATGTGTCTTTTGTTAATAAGTATAATGTTTTATTTTTAATGTAGGAGTTGGAGGAGAGGAATGACAATGCGGGGAACAAATTTGATGATGATGTGTTTGATGTAAATGATTATAATGAAGCTAAAGAGGTTCTTATACTTACATTTATTTTTATTTTGTTTTTAGTAGATTGAAACATTTTTTTAATTAGAGATTATTGCTTATTAAATTAGGTGTCGGACGAAGATGAAGTAATAATTACGGGAAATGTAGATTATTATGATGATTATGGTGTTGATGGCAAAGAAGTTACACCCGATAAACCGAGGACTCGAAAACCATCACAGTATTTGTGCCCTCCTTACACCGAGGTATTCGTTTAATTTATAAACTTATAATTTTATGTTTATGTGAATTATTTGAAAGATAGAGATTTAAACATTTGAATATTGTTTTTAGTTGCACACGACACCGAAGCAAAAAAGAAGGTTGATATCAAATCAACAAGCCCCGTTCCTCCTCCAGCTTTTGCTGTTGCTCACAACTTCTCCGTGTTGCGCCTGCAACCTTACGTAGCAGGCGGTGAGGTTGTCATCCACAATTATTTATTTCATTCATATGATGTCCAGCATCGTTTGTTTAATTTCGTGTTAGATAGAGATTTTTGGAGCACCTTGTTTGGGCATACACACGACGAATGGTTGGAGTCATCGGTAAAATAATTGTTAATTTATTATTTTAAAAGTAATTTGTTTTTTAGTCAATAACAAAAGTATCATAATTTTGTGCAACATATAACCATTTGGTATAGACTATTGATGGAGAGACGGTTTGAGGGCGACCGACATACAATAATGCCTCCAAATTTTTTTGTTTGCCATGCTTTGGAAGAAGGGCAGGATTGGAGGGCGTTTATGGCTGGTATTGCTACGTACCCCAACTTCATGGTTGCTTGGTGGGATGTCGATACGGTAAACTTAATTTTTTATATTGAAAATATTATCGTTATTGTCGTTATGTTTTTATATTGTGATATAAAAAACATAATTTTATTTTCTGATCCTTATACAGGTCCTATTGCCGATTCATTCATCCCCTAATCACTGGCTATTTGGGGAACTACGATTGGCGTCAATGGAAGTCCATATTTATGACAGTCTCGGTAGAGTGGCTTATGAAAAATTCAAATCTGATGGAACCTTTACCAAATTTGAATCTCAGGTGGCAAATTATTTGGACAAGATTAACTATTGGGCCCGAAGGAACATCCCAAGGATTCCATTGAATATGCAATTCATTTATGAAGAAAATGTTCCCCAACAAAGTAGTCATTTGGGAGATTGCGGTGTTTTTGTTTGTATGTTTATGGAGCAATTAGTTTCAGGTCAACCAATACGTGAACTTATTGACCCAAAGAACGCAGCTTTAGAGTTTCGCCAACGGATGGCAAAAATTTATTGGGGGTCGAGTCTTGGTCCTATGTAGTTGGATTATATTTTTGTATATGTAAATTAATGTTGGATTTGATTATTAGTTTATTTTTCGTTTTAACGTTACAACAATTACAACAAATTAATGACCTACTGATAACTTATCAATACTTACAACATAAGAACGACAACAACATTTGTTTTAACGTTACAAGTACACTGTTCTAAACATAAGTACAAATACAACAATTTATTGACCTAACAACTTCAAAACTATCAAAACAATATTAAAAAGCTTACAACTTGTAAACAAGAACTGCCAAGAATAACACCCAACTACAAACCAACGCTATCTTTAACTTCTTATTTTCTGATTGAAAGAGCTTATTAGAGTTAGCTACTTTAGCTATTACCATAGATGATTGGTCCTTCTCTTCATCAACCCAACTGATAAACCCGCATTTTGGTCCCTGTAAATTTAAACATTGACAGTAACAATTGTTGCCATGTAAACACGAGGGTTTAAATATGAATGACGTTAAGAACATGATACCAAATATGGGCAAGCGTAAAACAATCTTCCTGGGTTTTTAGCTGTACCCGAAATCCTAATGATACGTTCACCTCCGCAATTACAGTATGCCATTCGCCTTTTTTAGTCTATCTAATATGAATTAATTTCACATATAGATTTAATGGAGTTACATTACACCCATTTATAGAAGAAATTTTATTACAAACAAGTATCTTTGACTATGAAATGAACTGGTTTGACTACGAATTTAAAAAGTTGAACTATGAACTGCATACTAGTACATTGTCTTGTCTTGTCGGTCAGTGATGTTTGACTATGAAATGAACTGGTTTGACTACGAATTTAAAAAGTTGAACTATGAACTGCATACAAGTACATTGTCTTGTCTTGTCGGTCAGTGATGTTTGACTATGAAATGAGGGACATTCTTTAAAAGATTCCATGCATCTAAGTGGGTAAACTCGCTACCATCATATTCAAAACGGTATAGTTCCAAAGCCATCTGTCGCAGAATGTCTTCATCCGTATTTGCATGTTCATTATCCAACTCGTTATAAATACGTTGAAATTGTTTCACCTTTATTTTCAAATCCAGAAACTTCGCTTTGACATCTCTTCTTCTTCGATATTGAGTACGTCCCATTAAATGGTGAAACAAATGACAGACACGAGACCAAAATGATCCAGCGCGAACTTGTGGGGGACCCGGTAGAAAATCCTCCTCTACAGTTATAATCCAAGCTTGAACCAAAGCGACCTCCTCTTCGTTCCTCCATATATGTGGTACATGAGACCAAAATTATAGGTGACTTAACAATCATCAAATCATCGGGGATATCCCATTCGGATGGCTTTGGCAAAGGATTTATTGATTCCTCATACGTTTTCCTCAATGTTTCGGTAAAGTAAGCATTTAATGCATACCTCGAGCAGTCTTGGTAATTGTTCACTGTTAAACATCTTATGACATGACCACAAGGTATCCCATCAAGTTGTCAATGCCTACATGTACATGTCATATGTTGGAAATCAACAATCACATTTTGTGCCCCCTTTTTGACCTCGCATTTCGTATTTGAGATCATGCGAACATCCCACTTAGTAAAAGTTTTTTTGTTTTCTTTTACAATTTCATTGGCCCAAGGGGTAAGTATTGTTGTTGCTTCCGCTAAAAAAACAGGCAAAACGAAGAAGTTAAGATCAATAACATTAAATTAATAAAACATTAATATTAAAAATTTACTTAATACCTGCAAAGTTACGTCTTTGAAACCACCATTGTTGCATTGTTGCACGAAAAAAATCGATCAACATAAGTATTGGCACCTTACGTGCGTGTCTAGATAATGCATTTATAGACTCCGCACTGTTGGACGACATAAGATTGTATCGGTTCCCTTTAAAGTGTGCCCTTGACCAAGTTTCTGGATTTATACTTTTTAAGTACTCCCATACTGGTTGTTTTGTTTTTTTCATAACATCCATGGCAGCGTCAAAAGCATCAACTGTGTACGCCCTACAAGCTTCCCAAAAAATTCCTTTAACTGTGTTACTCTTCCCGAATCTAGATACTATGTTGAAATACAAATGGACAGCACATATTCCATGATGAGCGTGAGGAAAAATGTTGGCAACGGATGTTGCTATAGATGGAGACCTATCAGATATAATTGTAAGCTCCTGCATATTTCCTATGCAATCACGTAGTTTTTGAAAAAACCATGTCCAAGAATCGGTACACTTATTTTTGCATATACCATATGCAACCGGTAATATTTGGTTTTGTCCGTCCTTAGTAACTGCAAGTAACATGGTACCTTTGAACTCGCCCTTTAGGTGGGCTCCATCTACTACTAGGGTCGGTTTACAATATTTGACAAAAGCGCGTACCTACAATACATTGTATATCTATTCAAATACACCAAAATAAAAATGAAAAATTTAATAAAATATTATAATACTAACCGAGCAACCGAGTGCGACGTACAAAAACTCAAAGCGATCATCACCATCTGTTTTAATATGTGTCACCGTACCCGGATTATGTTTGACCAAATTATGACAATACGCCGGAAGTTTGGTAAAAGAATCTTCTTTCGTACCCCTTAACAACAACAATGCATATTGCTTCGCACGCCATGCCTGATGGTATGAGATATTGATATTCAATTGAGCATTCATATCATTAATAATATCTTTTCCCCGATAAACTCTACTATAGTCTTCAGCCAAAACATCAGCAATATATTCACCCAAAACATATTTGTTTGCTTGTCGATGATTAGGTTGCAAAATTGTTGAAGAACATGTGTGTACATCAACAAATTTATTCACTTGGAAAAGTCCATCAGAATTTTTAATTGCTTTTGCTCTTAGTAACCAAGAACAATTTTTCGAAACACACACAGCTTCATACCTTGATTTGGTGGATCTACTTGTCCTCGTCTGAAAGCCTTCTCGAAGACATTTTTTTACCAATACACCGCTTTAAAAGTTCTTTGTTCTTAAATATACTCTCACATTCAATCTTTTGAAGATTCATGTCTACCATCTGTGTTGGGATATCTTCATTAATATCAACTGGGCATGCTGGTACAGGCGGCATACCGTAAAAAAGGTTATCGGGAAACTTAGCTTTAACTTCATCACCCAACTCATCTCTATCTGAATTGCTTTGTAGGTCGGTTATATCTAAACGTACATCATCAACATCAACATAATTCCCGTAAACATGCTTTTTTTCATTTTTTTGACTCGAATTTTTTTTTCTTTTTACTTTTATCTACTACACGCCTATTCATAACTTTAACTTCTTGTTCGGCAACATCATCACAACGACCACCCACATCATTAAGATATGTACCAACATCATCATCACCAACATACTTGTAATTCTCAGGATCCACATAGTTAATAGGTGAATAACTAACATTAACATTTTCAGCAACACTGTGAAACTGAGGTACACTAGGAGTATTGAAAGTACCTATCGGATCGTTGCTCCCTTTATAGCTGCATAAATTACCAACCGGCTGATTTCCACTGTGACCACCCTCATTAACCTCATCTACTTCATCAACCACCACAAACACTTTGACAGCCCTTCCTCCACTACATTTGATTACATTTATCAACATTCTAACATCCATATCTTCAACTATAGCTATATAATAATTTAATTCAGGATGATGGAAACGAAGACTAATTCTATATTTGTCTAACAAACCAATTTTGTTTTTCACCAAAGATACAAAATCACTATAACTAATATACTCAGAAAATATCAAAGCAAATTCAGAAATACCTCCCTGTGGACATACGTATTCCAGATTTGTTTCAATAACTTGTCATCTCCCACCGGTTACAAGACAAACCAAATATTCAATCATTTTTTTAGAGAGATTTTAGAGAAATTTCCTAAACAAATAACAACTAAACTGATAATTTTCTACAAAAGTTTATATATATAGTAATATTATTTCGTAGTCAAACCAATTGATTTCATAGTCAAATTTAAAAAAAAAAAAAAATTAAAAAAAATTCGCAAATTTGCAGATGGAATACAGAGTAAATCGCAGATGGACACAGTCCATCTACGATTTTAACCCTGAAAAGCCCCTATATATACAAAAAAAAAATTCAATCCACCTGCGAATGTACAAGTGGCTAAAACACAGCAGGTGGATTGAATTTTTTTTTTTGTATATATAGGGGCTTTTCAGGGTTAAAATCGTAGATGGACTGTGTCCATCTGCGATTTACTCTGTATTCCATCTGCAAATTTGCGAATTTTTTTTAATTTTTTTTTTTTTTAAATTTGACTATGAAATCAATTGGTTTGACTACGAAATAATGTTACTATATATATAAACTTTTGTAGAAAATTATCAGTTTAGTTGTTATTTGTTTAGGAAATTTCTCTAAAATCTCTCTAAAAAAATGATTGAATATTTGGTTTGTCTTGTAACCGGTGGGAGATGACAAGTTATTGAAACAAATCTGGAATACGTATGTCCACAGGGAGGTATTTCTGAATTTGCTTTGATATTTTCTGAGTATATTAGTTATAGTGATTTTGTATCTTTGGTGAAAAACAAAATTGGTTTGTTAGACAAATATAGAATTAGACTTATCCGTACAATTACTTCTTCAACAATTTTATGAGGGTATGAATGAAAAAGATCGAAGGATGATTGATGCTTCAAGTGGTGGTGACATCTTCAACAAAACCCCTCACGAGATAAGATCACTTTTTGGAACCATTTCTCAAAATCAAAGGAACTTTGGGACTCGAAATGAAATGAAGAGAAATTCTCCACAAGTGGTTGGTGAAGTTAGCAACACTCAACACTTGGAATCAAAGCTCTTAGATTTGACCAATGTGCTAAGTCAAATGGTGGTGGGAAGCGGTCAACAATTGATGGTATGCGGTATTTGTGCAATGACGGGGCATTATACGGATAAGTCTCCATCACTTGGAAGTGAACCGGAAGATGTGAATGCAATGGGAGGATATAAAGGTCAACCAAGACCCATGGGATTTCAAAACAATTTCAATCCAAATTGGAGGAATAACCCAAACAATCCATACCCACCAAAGCAAAATCCACCAAACATTTTGATGAGACCCCAACATCCGCAATATCCTTCCCAAAAACCTCCATATCCACAAACTTCTTATAACCCTCCAAATTACCAACCACCTCATCAACAAGGCCAATCAAGTGGTACCCACCAAATGAGCCTTCAAGAACTTGTCACTTCTCTTGCTCAAAGCGAAACCCAATTTCAACAAGAGACCAAGAACACTTTCTCCAACATTCAAGCACAAATTGGAGACTTGGCCACCGCTCTCAACAAGATGGAACAAAGGGGGTAAACTTCCATGTCAAACCGAGAAGAATCCTAATGTGAGTGCAATAACCTTGAGAAGTGGGAAAACACTTGGAGAAAGCAACCCTAAAAGAGTTTCAAGAGAAGAAGAAGATGAGGTTATTGTTGTTGATCCTCCGAAGGTTGAAGCTACTTCAAAGGAACCGGTTGTTCCCAACATTGATCAACCCGACTCTTCCAACAAGAACATCAAGCCATTGGTCATACCACCACCTTTCCCATCCCGGTTGGCTCCCTCAAAGAAACAAGAGGAAGAGAAGGAATTTCTTGAGACTTTCCGCAAAGTTCAAATCAACATTTCACTATTGGATGCCATAAAGCAAATTCCGCGCTATGCCAAATTTCTTAAGGATTTGTGCACTAATAAGAGGAAGTTTAAGGCGAATGAAAAGATTCAAGTCAATGCAAATGTGTCCGCGGTTATCCAAAAGAAGCTTCCACCCAAATGCAAGGATCCGGGCATGTTTGCTATTCCTTGTACCATTGGTGACTTGCATGTTGAAAGTGCCATGTTAGATCTTGGAGCCTTAATCAATGTAATGCCATACTCGGTTTTTCAATCTCTCAATGTTGGACCTTTGGAAGAAACCGGAGTCATCATTCAATTAGCGGACAAGTCAAGTGTATTTCCAAGAGGTGTGTTGGAGGATGTACTAGTTCAAGTCAATCAACTTGTATTTCCCGCGGACTTCTATGTCATTGACCTTGAAGAGAAGACCCCTTCCAAGTCATCTATGATCCTTCTTGGAAGACCTTTCATGAATACCTCTCACACAATTATTGATGTCCATAATGGGAAGATCACAATGGAATTTGATGGAGAGATCATTCACTTCAACATATTTGAAGCCATGAGATACCCTAGCAACATTTCTCCATTATATCGGGTTGATGTGATTGAGCCAATCACCCAAGAATTATTCGAGTTATCACATGGGGATCTTTTGAAGATGGTGCTCAACATGAGTTTTGATGTTGAAGTTTGAAGAAAACATTGGATATGTATACATTGGACTTCGAAGTTGAAGAGATTGTGAAGACTTTAGAAGTTAACAACTCAACAAAAAAGGATATTTCTCAAGTTGCCTTATCTCATTCTCCAAACAAGATGCCACCTTCCATAATCCACCCACCCACACTTGAATTGAAAGTCTTACCTAGCCATTTGAAATATGCTTATCTAGGTCAAGATGAAACTCTACCGGTGATCATCTCTTCTCAATTGAAAGACTTTGAAGAAAACCAATTGATTGAAGTCTTAAAAGATCATAAAGAGGCCATGGGGTGGACAATAGCGGACATTAAGGGAATAAGCCCTAATGTATGCACTCACAAGATACTCATGGAAGATGATTGTAAGCCTAGGAAGGAAGCTCAAAGACGATTAAATCCTCCCATGATGGAAGTTGTCAAGAAAGAGATAATCAAACTCCTTGATGCGGATATGATTTACCCGATTTCCGACTCCAAGTGGGTTAGTCCGGTTCAAGTGGTTCCCAAGAAAACGGGAATCACGGTTGTTGAGAATAACAAAGGAATAATGGTACCCACTCGAGTTCAAAATGGATGGAGGGTATGCATTGATTATCGAAAGTTGAATTCAAGCACACGAAAAGATCACTTTCCTCTTCCTTTCATCGACCAAATGCTCGAGAGATTGGCGGGCAAGTCACATTATTGTTGTCTCGATGGATACTCGGGTTTTCATCAAATACCCGTTGCCCCCGAAGATCAAGACAAGACAACCTTCACATGCCCTTTTGGCACGTTTGCCTACAAGCGGGTGCCCTTTGGATTATGCAATGCCCCCGCCACATTCCAAAGATGCATGGTAAGCATCTTTTCAGAGTATGTAGAAAATATAATTGAAGTGTTCATGGACGACTTCACAGTGTATGGCAATTCGTTTGATGAATGCTTGGATAATCTTGAGAAGATGTTGAAAAGATGCATTGAGAAGAAGTTGGTGTTAAACTTTGAGAAATGTCACTTTATGGTCAATCAAGGCATCATCTTGGGACACATCGTCTCCAAAAAGGGAATTGAAGTTGATAAAGCCAAAATTGATGTCATCCAAACCCTTCCTTACCCAACATGTGTTAGAGAGGTGAGATCTTTCTTGGGCCATGCGGGATTCTATAGAAGATTTATCAAAGATTTCTCGAAGATTACGCGTACGATGTGCCTCCTTCTCCAAAAAGATGTTGATTTTGACTTCAATGTTGCATGCCAAGAAGCCTTTGACAAACTCAAAGACTTACTCACCTCCGCTCCAATAATCCAACCTCCAAATTGGGAGCTTCCATTTGAAATAATGTGCGATGCAAGCAATTTTGCAATTGGAGCGGTCTTAGGTCAAAAGGAGGGCAAAGCATCACATGTCATCTACTACGCCTCCAAAACCTTGGATAATGCTCAAGCCAATTATTCCACCACCGAGAAAGAACTTCTAGCCATTGTATTCGCCTTGGAGAAATTCCGGCAATACCTTCTCGGGACAAAAGTGATTGTATACTCCGACCATGCCGCATTGAAGTATCTCATGACCAAGAAAGACGCCAAGCCACGGTTGATTTGGTGGATTCTTCTTTTACAAGAATTCGATCTTGAGATAAAGGACAAAAGTGGTGCCGAAAATCTAGTTGCGGACCACTTAAGTGGGTTGAATATTGGTGACTCCTCATCTTCTATCCTTGATGAATTCCCGTATGAGCACCTCTTCTACATTTCAAACACCATCCCATGGTATGCGGATATTGTGAATTACTTGGTTACTAAAGAAATTCCTCACGCATTTACCAAGTACCAAAAGGCCAAGTTGAAGAGTGATTCCAAATACTACGTGTGGGACGACCCTTATCTTTGGAAACATTGTCCGGATCAACTATTACGGCGATGTGTTCATCAAAATGAGGTTGAATCAATCTTGAAGTTTTGTCATGAGTATGCATGCGGAGGACATTTTGGTCAAAACAAAACCATGCAAAAGGTCTTAGAATGTGGACTCTATTGGCCAACAATGTCAAGAGATACCTATCTATTTTGCAAAAGTTGTGATAGATGTCAAAGAACAGGAACCGTATCCACGAGGCATGAAATGATTCAAATCCCTATCCTCATTTACGAAATCTTTGATGTATGGGGAATCGATTTCATGGACCCTTTCCCCGTCTCTTTCGGATACACTTATATACTCTTGGCGGTTGATTACGTCTCAAAGTGGGTTGAAGCAAAGGCTACAAGGCATGATGATTCCAAAACTGTGATTGACTTCTTGAAGTCAAACATTTTTGCAAGATATGGTGTACCGAGAGCTTTGGTGAGTGATAGGGGCACTCATTTTTGCAACAAAATGATAGAAGCCATGATGAAAAGATATGGTGTCACCCACCGGATATCAACCGCTTATCATCCACAAACGAATGGCCAAGCCAAAGTGTCAAATAGAGAAGTCAAGCAAATTCTTGAAAAGACGGTCAACACCACACGAAAAGATTGGAGCTTGAAGTTAGAATATGCATTGTGGGCGTATCGGACCGCCTACAAAACTCCAATTGGTATGTCTCCATTCCGCCTCGTCTATGGAAAGTCTTGTCATTTACCGGTGGAATTGGAACACAAGGCATATTGGGCGGTTAAAAAGTGTAATTTCAATCTTGAAGAAGCCGGAAAGCACCGAAAGATGCAACTTCAAGAAATCGAGGAGTTGAGGAACGAGTCTTATGAAAATGCAAGCATCTACAAAGATAAGACAAAAGCGTTTCATGACAAACACATCACTCGTAAGCATTTTATTCCGGGCCAAAAAGTTCTTCTTTATCATTCACGCTTAAAGCTATTCCCGCGAAAGTTGCGATCTCGATGGCACGAACCTTTTATTGTTATAAAAGTGTTTGATCATGGTGCGGTTGAAATTAAGAGTTTGGAAACAAATCAAATATTCAAAGTGAATGGGCACCGCTTGAAACCATTTTATGAAGGCTTTGACACGGGAGAATTCGACAATGTCACATTGGAAAACCCAAACTACGAAGGTTGAAGGAAGCGGGGCTAAGTCTTGGCAAAGACGTTAAATAAATGCGTTGTAAATAAATAATCTCCGCTTGAAGTTTTGGGTGTTTCTAAGCTTGAAGTTGGTCTAAAAATAAGCATATGGAAATCTAGCAATGATTTTGGTGAAGTTTGAAAAAAAATGCTAAAAATTTGAAATTTGCGCGGGTATCCGCGCAACCGTTGCGCGACCGGCCCCCAGCCGCGCAGGTTCCGAGTTCCAACTTCCCCAACATAGAATTGCATCTGATTAGTCTGCGCGGCCTAACTCCACCCTCGCAGATGCTTGCGCTCCCAAGAACAAACTGCCACCTTCCTTGCGCGGCCGACCCATTTTACCCACAACTCACCCGCCCTACCCGGTAACCCGCTCCAAACCCACTCATTACCCGGATCCGACCCTAGTTTCGACCCGATAACCCGACCCGTTCCACCTTAACCCACCCTTATACCCCCTTCACCCGGCAGACCTCCCTTTCCCCCTTGTGCCTCCCGTCAACGAACCTTCCTCCCTTATTCCTCCCGTTTGCAGCGAACACCACCGCCACCTTTATTCCACCGGCCGACGCAAGCCGTCGATCCCGATTAGTGGCCGACGTCCAGCCGCGTCCGCTCCATCGCCGTCTGTCGCCGCCAGCAGCCCCGTTCGCAGCCCCCCCTTCCTCGCAGGAAAAGCGCAACCAGCGCCTGCCGCCTTCCAACTTGCTTCTTCCGCCGGCGCTCACTCCCCACCTTCATCCCCACCTAATTCCGACCAAACCCCACCTATCTATTCGCCGGTTCACCGCAATCAACCACCACCCAACACCTTCGCCGGAAAATCGTAGAACACCCATTCCCCCGCCGCCTTCCATCAAATTCAAAACTTTCTTGGGGCATTATTCACCAAATCCTCCCGTGCACTCCGATCTACTACATATTTGACCAAATCTCCTCGCCGGAAACCCTAGCTCCGCCGCCGGCCGCCGTCTGTCGCCGCCGCTGGCCGCCGCCACTAGTTTTGACCAAAAATTTCAAAATTTTTTGTTTCTCACCGGAGTTTCAAAAGATTCAATCTTGCGGTTCAAATTCAAGCTTGGGGTGCGGTTTTTGCGGATTTATTTGCAGGTTTCAACACACGAATTTGGTACATTTCTTTTAATTTTATTGCATTCAACTTTTAATTTCAATAGGCTTGTGCTATGCATTAGATTGATTTGAATTAGCCTTAGTTTACTTTGAATTGATTGGATTGCATTGACTTGTGCCAAATTGCAAGTTTGGAATTTTGCCCGATTTATATTTTTGCTATTTGGTTCGATTGGATTGGTGTGAGGCGAGTGTGAGGGATAATTTTGGCCAAGTTTTTGTGTTTGCTAGGTTTATTAACAGGTACAATGGCAAGGGACAAAACCATTCACGCCTCTCATGGTTCTTCCTGTGAGGCTTCATCCTCGTAATCCACAAAAAAAGTGTCAACCGAGAATACCGATCGTGCGGGTAACCTTGTCCTCACGAGTGCACAAATCAAACAATTCTGGTCAAACCTCCAAAAACGTGCAATTCAAGCCACCAAATTTTACCACCAAGACTCAATGACGCACCTTGGCCTTGACGATTGCCTGCAACAACTGTTCTTCAACATCGGTTGGCACGAATTCCTCGCTCTTTCTGCGCGCACTTACCAACAACCCACACTAGAGTTCCTCTCCACTTATGCACAGGATGACGCAGCAGGGGTGCTCACATTTAAACTCCAGGGTCGGCAGCACCGACTCACATACGACACCCTCAACACCATCATGGGCACACACAGTCCCTTCAACACCGACATCTATAGCCATCAGTGGACTCGATTCAAATGCGTGCCTAATGTAGAGTTTTGGACTCAAATAACAAGTCTTCCAAACTTCAATCCAAGTTGACAAAAAGATCCTTACATCATCCATCCTTGTTGGAGAATCGCCCACCGAATCCTTTCAACTTCCATCTTTGCTCGTCATGAGCCGGGACAAATAAACACAGTCGAGCTCTATTTCTTCTATTGCATGAGCCATCTACATTGGTCTTGCCCCGGTTTCGCCACCTTTTTTTTGGATAAGTGTGACAGCCTTCACACGAAGACCACTGGCGATATTTGCATCGGAGGTTTCATTACCCTAGTTGGTTTGGGTGTGGGCCTTCACTTTCCCGAGTCTGAGTATGTGCCAGTGGATGATCCACCTCTCTACCTCCTTGACTGCATAGCCCTCACCCGGATGGAATTATTGATACCTCATCCTACCCGTCATAACCATTTTTCTTGGCTCAATCATGTCAACGAACCAGTTTACATCTTGCCTAATCCTAGCATCTCCGCCTTTTCCACCAGCGAGCCTGAAACTTGGTTCTTGCCTGAAGAGTTACACGATGATGATGATGAAATGCAAGTCGAAAATTCCAATGCTGGTAGTCCATTTGAGGCCGAAGACCATTATGATCTCCCGATCCGACAATTGCCACCACCTTATGCTCAGCCCTCGGGATCACACTTTCAGCCGCAACAAGAGTACCACTCCTATCAGCAACACAATGAGTCCGATCCCGAGCACGAATTCCCTCTTGATATCTACAGTTATCTTGCCTCATTGCGCCTCCAGGGCAACCGAAACACAACATCCATTCGCCACATCGAGGGGCAACAAGCCCGCGCCAACAACTACATGGAGGATCTTTGGTATCATTTTCGGCCCGAAGACGGTTACCCCCCCCCCCCCCCCGTGGGCCTCCTCCACCTTGATCCCGGTATGATCCTTCCTTACTCTCATCCTAAGCATTGAGGATAATGTTTCATTTTAAGCTTGGGGTGAGGTATTCTTATATTTTTTTTTTATTTTGTTATTGCATTTAGGTTGTATATAGTTGCATTTAGAGTAAGTCATTTAGGACATTCATAAAAATTGCATAAAAAGTTTAAAAAATATTGCATATTTTATTTCTTTCTTTTCTAATTTTCGTACTTTTTAGATGCATTCTAGTTTAAGTTCATGCATTTTTGTTCTCTCTTGTCTTCTCATCCCTACAGGTACCAGAGCACCGAGTCATAAGTATTGAATCATAGATTGGTCCCGGGTCTTGATATGGAATTCCTTGTATTTGATAAGTGGGACACGTTTTGAGCCTCACAGACCATTTTAAGACCGCTTGTGTGGGGGTCAGATGCAGGTAGCTTGATTGGGTCTAGGTGCGGATGGATGTGGTTGGTTAAGCCAATGTGTGCGAGCAAAGATTAGCCCGGTAAGGTATTTTGAAGACATTGAAGATATTGAAGACTCGCATCTTGGTTTTGGAGGGAGTACCCCTTAGTACTCCCGAGTCTCGTCCGAGCCTTACTTAGTTAGATTCTCACCCCTTTTTAAGATAGGTTATTTTTTTAGGAGTCTAGAGTAGATAGTTAGATAGATTTTGTTTATCACACCTTGCATTAAGGTGCTTGATGAACTTTGAAGTGGGTCCCCCAATTCACATCTTTTGGGACCAAGTCTTTTTGGTAATACCCATTTTTGAGTCATTTCCCACCCTTTTTAGTTGATCTTGGCACATTGTCAATGATCACTAGGCGTTCATGTTAGCCTCCATCCTTTGTTACACGGTGAAATTCCTTAGACCTTCAAAGAAGAAAACAAAAAAAAAATGAAGAAATTGGAAAAGCGAAGACAAAAAGAAACAATGAAGAATATTAAAGAAAAGTAGCAAAAACAAAGAAGAAAAATGAAGAAAAAGAGCAACACAAAAAGAAGAACAAGAATCCAAGTTCAAGACTTTAGTTCAAAAAAAAAAAAGAAAAAAAAGAGAAATAAGAAGACTGAATATCAAGCAACAAGGAGGCTGAAGACCAAATAACAGAAGTTCAAGATTGAAGATTTAAGTTGTTAGGTTTAAGATTTAGGTTAAGTAGAATTTTTATTATTTTATTTTATTTTTGATTTTTGGTGAGAAAAGGCCTTGACGATGAGACGGTAGACTGTAAAGGACAGTACAAGGGAGAAGCCTCTGAAACCGGATGTTTTCCCGGAGGCCGCGCTGCAAAACCCTATTTCATACTATACACTTTAGCCTAACAAATGTAGGAATCATAGTGTGTGAAGAGGCGCCTTTCCTTCGTGCATTATGATCTGTATTGGTGATTTAAAGTGCCCCCACTGGGCGCATCTCTGTTTCCTTTGTCTTGCACACCGCGACTGCATCCAGCCGTGATCTATTCGCCCATCAAATGGTTGAGAACGTGGTTTATGGATCTAAAACGGGGAACATTTTGAAGATGCGTAGGGTCCATGAAGGACTAATTCTGACCATGTTGACCGATGTTGACCAAGTTCTATGGTACCTCTCTTTTTCCTTTTTAGTTTAGCTCATCCCGATCTCATATTAGTCTTGTTCTAACTTGAGGACAAGTTAGGTTTAAGCTTGGGGTGATTTGATAGCTTATCTTATTTCCTTATTTTTATTAGTTTATTTTAGATTTTTAGATCTTTCTATCATTATTGCATTGTATTTTATTTATTTTCTTTAGTATGGATCGTACCGGGTGCTTTTTATATTGCATGAGGTATTTTGCAGGGTTTTGGTGCTTATCGCGATTGTGGATTAAAGTGAAGACGGACTTGTGGGATCTCGAGGCGCTATTGGGCTTGGCGGATCCATAAAAGAAGACTTGGGCCTTAAAGAGTTGAAGACTTGGATATTTTGGACTTGTGAAGATGGGTCATAAACTTCTATTTTTGGGCTTGGAGTATGCACTTTTGTAGCTAAATGATGATTGGTTGGTTTAAATCACATGGATATGGAGGGGACCAAAGGAATCTTTGGTAGTGGAAGGGTGGAGTGGAGGAATGAAGGACCAATAGCATTACAGCAACATTTGCGCGGGTGGAATTTTCGTCGCGCGGGTACCCGCGCAACTGCCCAGTTTGGGCATTTTGGTCATTTGGCTTGCCATTACCTTGGGGGATCAGATCTAGCAGCCACAACTTCGATTTTACACCATTGGAGACCTGGAAGAGGCGATTTTAAAGCTCAAGACTCATTTCTCTTCATCTTTCCAAGTTATTTGGTAGTTTCTTTATGCAATTAGATTTTTGTGATTGTTATTCTAGTGCCATGAGTGGCTAAACTCTTTATATTGGTTAACTTTGGTTAAAACCTTTGAATGTTTGTGGGTTTTTGAAGGATTCATGCTAGATTATCAATTATCTTATGTTTATGGTTCTAGATCATATTTCTTATCCTTGTTTAATGCTTTGATCATGAGCTTGGCACTTGAATGAGCTATTGTTAGTTTATTTCTTTGGTTTTGCATTGAATCATTGAATTAACTTAGAACAAGGGCTTTATGATGGTAAAAATCATCTCTAGTTTATGAATCATAGCTCCTTTATGGATGTGTAAGCATTGACATCCTCTAGGAATTGAGGATTCCTTCTTTCTTAAGGCTAATTAACTTCTTGGGTTAAATTGCTTCAATTAAACCCTTGATCTTGATTAAGAAGGTGTGTTGTGGGCTTCCCCAACCTCCATACTACCTAAGAGGAATCTTGGCATATCATGCTTCATGATTGCTATAACCAATTTGGGATGAATGATAAGCTTCATGTTGAATCCTAATGATAAGCACACAAATGTTCATTGTGTTGAATTGCCTTGGTTAACCAATTGTTCCCAACATTTGAGCATCTCACTATCTTGCTTAATTGCAAGTTTTTAGTTATTCAAGTCTTTTAGTTTTCAAGCAATCATAACACCCCACTTTTAGTTTAATTGTAGTTAGTTAGTTTATTTACAATAGTTCTTTTAGATTGCATTGGTGATTGAATACAACAATTTCCCTGATGATCGATACCCATTTTTACCATTATATTACGTTTTATTTGCAAACGAAAGGTGTAATTTGCTTGGTGGACTTGACATCCCATTAGTCGCGCCAGTAGGCGGGAGGGTTTTGCAGCAAAAAGAAATATACGGTCCATATTTGTTCTCGTGTTCTGAATTATATAATTGTTCTCATTTGAAACGATGACATAAACACATACTGTATTCTATAGTTAGAGATGACATTTTAGCATATCGACAGGTATGTTGTTTTCAACGGTTCTATTGGCAACCCATTTGGATACTGGTGATGTGCATGTATCAGTTTGTTATGCCAACAATGATGTGTTGGTCGTGCAAGCGAGGTGCAACAAATGGGGTTGTGCAATTGTGTCTGGCAAGACCGAGGGTGATGATGTGTTACTTAGAGGAGGTAGGCACAATAGAGGGGCTTAAGACAATATGTTCGTCAGAGGGTGGGGTTATAACATAGGGGTCATCGGAAATATGTTTGTCGAGGATGTGGCAAAACAAATAGGGTATCGGTAGTAGTGTTTGGAATAGAAGTTTATAAAATAGATATAAACTAAAATCGATAAACATAAAAAAATGAATATTCTTTAAATTTAAGAAAATTCCATATCTTCGTGGATCTATATCTGATGTTATTTGGATAGCAATCATGTCCCATATTAAATATATTGAAATGTAAACTTCATAATCCAACATATTCTCATATAATTTTTACAAAAATCATTACATTATTTTTTTAGTGCATTAAAACTCATATATTTTTCTAAAAGTCTAATTTAAATCTATTAAAACCCAAACTATTTTCATCCAATCATTAAAAAATTCACTATATTCTTTTTTTAGTGTGTTAAAACCCTTTATTTCTCTGAAAATTTTCAATTTAAGTGTTTGTAACCAGCAAACCCTTAAGAACCCGTTATACCTAACATTGGTGGCTATTTAGGTTTACCTATCCCAAAGCCCTAAATTAGTCATTTAAGAAAATATATGAATTTTAACGCACTAAAAAAATATAATGGTTTTTTTAAGAATTAAATCAATATATGTTAGAGTTTTTTCGAAGGTTTGCCTATGTTGAATTTATAAAGAAATCGATAGTATGGGAAATAGTTGAAGTACATTACACGTATGGATATAAAAGGATAGTATGGGAGTATATTACTCGTATGGATATAAAAGACAAAGTACGTTTATATTTTATGTAGTCTGCCCTTCATTTTCTTGCAACCATCACTTATACTACTTAAGTACATTAAGAGAGATTAACAAAAAAATAAAAATATATGAATATTTGAGGGACCATGGAAGACTTGGAAGTGTTACTCACAAGTGCATTATTATGTAATTTAATAAGCATCTTAAATAAGCTCATTTAGTTATGTATGTTTATTACATAAAACGTACTTAATTTAATAATACCAATGTTTAATTAGCATTATCTCGTCTTCTCTAACATGTTACATGAGGAATATGAAGTCAACGCATTTTAATAGATATGCATATTAGTTTGCATTGATGTTAAACCAATGATTTTGAAGTCAAATCTCTTTCAGCAGGTTCTAATCACAATTAGGACCATGGAATAATGGCTAACGTCTGTTTATTTTATAAATTTGTAATAAAAGGCGGTTTTCATGCAAAGCTTTATCATAAAAGTCAACTAATTTGTTGCATGAGGATAATCACAACATACCAAAAGAGAGGGATGCTATAAAAAGAATTAACAAGATTTTGAACATTTATGAAGAAATAACCATGAAATTCGTGAAAATAATTGGTTAGCCAAGCAACTTTTCTAACAAAAAGTTACATCGTAAACATTTAGTTGTATTCTTCAATTTCATATACCATCACATATAGAGTATTTGGTGTATTGTCAAGTTCCTCAAAGTTTATGAGACACTCATATAGTATTTGGTGTATTGTCAAGTTTCTCAAAGTTTCTGAGATACTCGTACGAGGAGAGACAAAATGGACAGTTGTATAGGATTCAATTTTTTTAATGCTTATTTTTTTTTGAACGGTATATATATATATATATATATATATATATATATATATATATATATATATATATATATATATATATATATATATATATATATATATATATCAAGAAGCTAAGTAACAAACAAAGACTCTCATAGTAGCTAGTTTTTGGTTTTGAAGCCACCCGAACTTTCCAGGGTCATATATATATATATATATATATATATATATATATATATATATATATATATATATATATATATAACGATAAAGGTCTTTTTCTGGCTCGTTCTGAGTATTTGAATTATCATGACCGACCCTGAAGATAATATAAGTTCACAATGTGTTGAGATTTTAGTCGTATGGGGTTTTATGCCCCACGCAATGTGACGAAAATCTAAGCAATATATATTATTTTTCTTTGGTGATATAACATGTCTTATAGTACGGACAAAAGATTGAAAAAGTTATAAAAAATAGTTCTATCGAAAATAATTTGTAAATATAAATTCTTAAAAATTAAATATGTAAAAGAAGGTGTAAAACTTTTTTAAGAGAAAACTTAATTTTAAAGAGAATAAAAAACAAATTTATAAGCAAGAGTTGGAAAGAAATCTATAAAGGAAGTTTGGATGAAAATCGTAAAAAAGAAACTTGTAAGAATGATGTAAAATAAGTTGTACAAAATAAATTGTCAAAAACATTTAAAAACAAAATTGTAAGAAAAAAGGGAAAATTGTGTAAAGGAAATTGTACCAATTTGAAAAATAATTGAAATTTGGACCAATATTGTAAAAAAAAAAGTAAAGCTAGGGAAAATCGTAAAAACTATGAGAAATTCCATTATTGATCTTTGAGCTCCATTTTTGGTGATTTAAAGTCTTGAAGAAGAAGAGAAGGCATTTGGTGCATCATTTCATCTTGCTAACTACTCCATCATATACTTGAGTTTCATTAGGTCTCTTTGTGACCTGTAGGGCTGGTTATCAGATCTATGATCAGTACTGTTATCTTCTAGACTGCGAGGTGAGTGTTCTCAATATACTTTGTACTGCAGTATGTGTCATTGTATGTAGGATGTTGGTATATTATAGTGATCTGTTAGATTTGGTAGATATGTATGATTACCTGTACTTGTTGGTATATTGTAGTGATCCCGAAGTCCCCATTTGAGATCAAGAGTTTTCTGGGGTTAGACGGTTACTATCGGAGGTTCATTCAAGATTTTTCCAAGATTGTTATTCCTCTGACTCGCTTAACGAAAAAGAGTGTGGATTTCTGTTGGGGGCCTAAGCACCAGGCTGCATTTGAGACTCTGAGGCAGAAGTTATGTGAGGCCCCGATATTGACCCTTCCTAAGGGTGCTGAGGATTTTATGGTATCTTATGATGCTTCGATCACGTGTTTAGGGTTGGTACTCATGCAGTGGGGGTAGGGTCATTATGTATGCATCCAGGTAGTTGAAGCCTCATGAGGTTAGGTATCCAACACACAACTTGGAGTTGGGGGCTATGGTGTTTTCCCTCAAGAATTGGCAACACTATCTATATAGGGTCCCTTGTATCATTTACACAGATCATAAGAGCTTGAGACATATTATAGATCAGCCGAATTTGAACATAAGGCATCGCATGTGGCTTGACGTGGTCAATGATTACGACTGTGATATTCTTTATCATCCACGGAAGACCTATGCGGCCGCTGACTCTTTGAGCCGCAAGGCAGATAGTGCTCCCGTTCGAAGAATCTGTTTGAGGATGACCATTGACTCACCACTCTTGGATTTGGTTAGGGAGGCTCATGCCAAAGGAATCAAGAGGGAGAATTGGAAGAAGGAGAATATCAAGGACCATATCATCATATTTGCTACCGATAGTTGAGGGCTTATGACCTAGTGTGGACGGGTTTGGGTCCTAGTTTCTGGTGGGGTCCGACAAACTTTGATGGAGAAGGCGCATAAGTCCAGGTTCTCGATTCAACCTGGAGCCACAAAGATGTATTGAGACTTGATACTTAAATATTGGTGGCCATGCATGAAGCGAGAGATAGCTTGGTATGTGGAGAGATGATTGACATGTGATATGTGCATATTTAACCATGTATTTCATGTGTATACCTAATACTTTTAGCTACAATTATGTTTAGTTTGGGAAAAAAGATACTTATTAAGTTTGAAATATGTTTTGCAGTTGTGTAACACCCTGTTTATTTATTAAATAAATAAACAAATTAATGAATGAATAATAGCCCTAAAATAAATAATTATATATCAAAGGATGGTCTCGAAGGGCTAATTATCACAGTTTTAGAAGTCAGGGGTTAAAAGTGTGAGTTCCAGACTCAGTTTGTAAATATTTATGAAGACAAGGGCTCCGTGGTAATTATTTGGATTTAATTTAAAAGGATATGAGGTGGAAGGGCTGAATATGTCATGATTAA
Organism: Lactuca virosa; assembly: GCF_052849685.1. Classification (NCBI taxonomy): domain Eukaryota; kingdom Viridiplantae; phylum Streptophyta; class Magnoliopsida; order Asterales; family Asteraceae; genus Lactuca; species Lactuca virosa. The sequence goes on from NC_136431.1 coordinate 263,778,703, forward strand.
GATATTGGGGGCTGTTTGGTAAATTTTGTACCTAAATTGTAATTGTTTTAGAGGGTAGGGTTTAAATGGTAAAATTGGGGCTGAATTTTAAAGAAAATATGAAGGGAGGGGCCATTCTTGACATTATGGAAAACTTTTATATGAGTCGGGTATTTAAAGTCCCGTAACCCTAATCCTAGAGGGTATCTACAGCCGCCACTTCTCTCCACCCTTATGGGCCCTCACCGGCGCCACCATCATTTCGGATATCTCCTCCTGTCGTTCGTCAACCTACATCCGCACCACCCTTCTCGTTTCCGATCGAGCAAAACCGCCAGACGATCCCGTTCCGTTCTAGGCCACCGCCTTTGCCACCGGGATTGGATGTCATTCAGCGCCGCCATTCCTCTCGCTACCGGCAACGACGAGGACGGCGAACGGGAATCCTTCTGCTGCTGATGCTAACGCTCTCTGTCACAGCCTTTCTCTCCATTCCTTCGTGCGATGCTTCAGCTGGAACGTCCACCGCCGCCCATGCGGTTCATTCTAGCCACTCCGGTCAACACCCACCACTCCGAGGGGGGGCTGCCATGTACATCTCAGTCGGCAAGTCGCATGTATGCGCGTTCTCCTGTCGCTGTTTGTTATAGGCATGTTGTTTGGTCTAAAACCAAGAACAACCACCATGGCAGCCGACCATGGTGGCTGCTGCCGTCAACACCATCATTAACCGCCGTCTGCTGCCCTTTCGTCGCCACCAGCCGCCATGGAAGGTGGATGTGTGCGTGTGTGTGTGTTTTGTGTGTGTGCTTGTATTAGTGTGTGTGGTGTGTGTTGGTTTAGCCTGAAAATCAAGAACAACCACCGCCACCACCGTAGGGTGGTGGCTGCCGCCATGAACCACCGTGTGTGTGTGTGTCTTAGTGATTGTGTGTGTTTAGTTGAGATTAGCATTGTAAAATGTAATTAGAAATCGGAATAATGAAATGAAACCCTAACCACCACCGTGAGGTGGTGGCTGCCGTCTCCTGCCGCCACCGGCCGCCGTGTCGGGTGGCGGTGTGCCTTGTTTGGATCGTGACTCATTTGGAGTGTTTGGACAAAGGGACTAAAACCCTAATGGGCCTGATAAACCCTAATGGTCCCAATAAAGCCCTAAATGACCTAAAAGCCCAAACATGTAACTAATAGGCTTAATGGACCCTAATGGATCTAAGGACTTAGCTAATGGGCCTATTGGGCTAAGATGGGTTGGAAACCCTAATTAGGGTTTGGAAAACCCTAATGCCATGAAACCCTAGTTTGGGACTTATTGGGACCGCATCGGAGTTATTTAATGAATTTAAATATTAATTAATAATCATTGCAAATTAACCTAAGGCCATGTGGGACTTAATGGATTAAGTCCTTAATGGGTTAAGTAGGAAACTTAACCCTAATCATCATTTTATGTGAAACCCTAATTTCACTTGGGCCTAAATGATTGGGATAATAATGGGCCATCCAAGAGCAAGCAATTGAACTAGAATAATTTAATGGGCCTAGGGTAAGGCCCATGTAAGGGGTTTGGGCCCAATTTGGAAAATTGGGCCATAGACGGGCCATTATTTGGGCCTTGATGATTATGAGACATTGGGCAATTGAATGCCAAATGTTTGGACCGGACTAAATGGTTGGGCCTTATGGTAAGACCTTGTAAAGATTTGGGCCCAATTTGGAAAATTGGGCCATATGTTGGGCTTTGATTTCCTAGTTGACTTTGGGCCTATGGATTGGGCCTTGGGCTTGCATAAAGCCAAGCTTGGGGTAATGTAGTAATTATCCAAAGTATGTACTCATGGTTATGTAGTGGAACCCAATTATTAATTGGGTGTTATTTTGGTGTTGACAGTTCGGGAATCTGTCATCCAGCAGCTGGGGTTGAGTCTGCGGGACTTCAGCAGTGTGTGGTTGTGTCTTCGGGACTTCAGCAGTGTGAGGTGAGTTACCTTCCAGTAGCGGTGGGTCTACGGCCACAATGCCGGCCCACCAGTAGGAGTTGTATGTTAGATGATTGTCTTTGTGATATTCATCTAGGGTTGCTACTACCTGATATGTTTATGTGCTAGCATGATATGTTATATGTGATAGTGGTAGTATGGGGGAGAATAGTCCCCAAGTTCGGTCGTTAGGACCGAAGGGTAGGTCGGGCACCCCAGAATTGCCTGACAATATGTTTATGCTATGATATTATGTGGTAGTAGTAGGAGGTGAAATAGTCCTCGGATGTCGGTTATAAGGACCGACGGGTAAGTCAAGCACCCCAGAATGGCTTGACCTGGGTAGTCAGGCACCCCAGAATTGTCTGGCAGTATATGTGTGTTATATTATTACGTGGTAGTGGTAGGGGGTGAAATAGTCCCCGGTAGTCGGGTGAAATAGACCGACGGGTAAGTCAAGCACCCCAGAATGGCTTGACCTGGGTAAGTCAAGCACCGCAGAATGGCTTGACCTGGGAAGTCAAGCACCCCAGAATGGATTGACCTAGGTAGTCAGGCACCCCAGAATTGGCTGACAGTATGTTATTGTATGGTGTGTTGTATGATGGGGGAACTCACTAAGCTTTGTGCTTACGGTTTACAGTTTTGGTTTCAGGTACTCGTTTTCAAAGGAAAGGAGCCGGCTTGATCGCAGCGCATCACACTATGTTTTCCGCACATGAGATCTTTGGGATTACACTCTGATATGGTTATATGATAATATGTTTTGATTACTGACACTTTGGTTTTGACATGATATATTAATATGGATGTTTTTATACTGATAGTTTTATATAATTACTTAATTAAAACGAAATTTTTGGTCTTGAATTTTGGGATGTTACAAGTTGGTACCAGAGCCTTGGTTTGAGGGATTCGGACATACTCCCGGGTGTGTCTGAACTCAAACTAAGGACTTGGTATGAAAATTTTCAAAAAGTAAAAACCCTTTTATAAAAAAAAGTTTGAAAAGAGAATAGAACTTTGAAAAGAACAAAGTGTGTGATGCGTGCAATCAGCCGAGCTCAAGTAAGTTTTCCCCAAGATACCCATACATGTTATGATATGTTATGTTATGATATGATTATGAGAACTGCATGCTAGATTAGGGCTAAGGATCTAGGAAGGATGCCTTATATGCCTATTGTATGTGCTTGTAGACTTGCATGCTAGTACTGATCAGTCAGTGATAGGATGACCTGTTTAGGTTATGCCTGATTGTATGAGCCTTTGAATTGCATGTACAGATTCCTGATTAGAGGATAGAAAGGTTTGATTGGAATATGATGGTTAGATTTTCCATTGTCTGAATGCTGCTTGCTTTGTGCTTTGTGGGACAAGTTACAAAAACACATTTTAGAATCAACTCTAGATTAAAATGGATTGAAAACACATAATCAATTAACTTTTCTATTAATCTAATAAAATCATATGAACAAAGATAATTCACATCAAATCTTTTTCAAAGTAATTAGCATAACTTTTAAACTAATACAATTCGATTTTTCAGATAATTTTGCAAGTATAACAAGAAAACAAGCCTTGGCTCTGATACCACTGATGAGTTTTGCGCATTCTAACACTCCTAAGTGTACATGCAACCCTAAATACCTTGGATCTATGTTTTCTCTATTATACATGCAATTATGAACTTTCCAAGGTATTACCCTATCTAGCATACAATACTTGATACTTGGGTAATCAAATTGATATAATACATACCTTTGTTTGATGTAGCTTGTCTCCATGAAGCTTGAGTGCCTAGTGCCCCAAGTGTGACACCTCAAATGGTTCACACAACAACAAATGCACATGGAATGACTTGGAACACTCCTTGAAATCGTCTAGCCCTCATATTCACACTTTAGTGCACGATTTCTTGAGCCATGGGATTCTTTTATATGGTGGCTATTAGGGTTACACCATGTAACTCATAACTTTACCCATTCCTTATGCTCCATGGATTTTAACCTCCATGGAGTATCCATGGGTCACCCCATGGACTTAGTCCAACATAAGGAATCTTGGATCACAAGCCCACATATATAAGAATGAATGATTTACACAATCAACCCATATATTTAATTAGTCTCCTTTTGATCACTTAATTAATTCCAAATTAATTCTTGATCGATACTAATTAAATAACCTTATTAATATACTAGAACTTATAATATATTAACCAACCTTAAGTGTTATTTCTCTCATTATAGTCTATCCAAATGCATGATGCCATGCAACCCAAATGGACCATGCCGGGTCGGGTCAAGTCTTACCAATTATAGTTATGGACTTAGACATTAATCCAACAGTCTCCCACTTGGATAAGTCTAAAGCTATTATTGCGTATGACTTCAGGAACCGATCAGCAATCGTAGCTCTCAAAAGCTTCTGTCGAACTCTGACCTTGTTGATGAACTCTGACCTTTGTCAATGACTTGTCCATTAGATAAGGGATCATATATTCGTCCATTCTAGATATCATATGGACTGAGACATGGATTATCAATCATTCTCTCTGTCCATTTGTTGTTTCCCGATTTCCGATTCATGATGACTGACTAATTGAACAAATCAAATCAGTCCTGGCTTGGCCAAGCACTCACATGTATCAATCATCAAGGGGCCCACAAATATCGCTTTTATCCCGAAGGTAAAAGGAATGGATAAACTTCGACTCATATGGCTTGTTCTACTACTTGTTGAATCATACACAAAGGCACGTTTTATAACATCGAGTTACCGAATGCGTTTTCGTGCAATCAATGTACAACCAACTCATAGTAACAACTCATATCTCTAGGTTTGAAGAATATAAGATATTATCGTCTCATGATCACTCGTGATAAAATCCATGAAGTGATTCAAATGAGCGCGGGTTGAATCCAATACTCAGAACTTATGAGCACTCATGAGTGTTGTAGCACCACTTTGTCCACCAACTTGGACTTCTACAAACCAACCCATGACAGTCTTGATTCATATCTACTTCCAACATATGACCGACTGTGGATGGTTTGAATTACTTAATCATTCAGGAAGAGCGACTTAGTTATTCTGGAAGTCAAAACATGCAAAGTGAAACACAAGAATAAATGAATCAAATATGGTATCAAACCCTATGAATATAAATAAACACTTTTATTTATCACCATACTGATTACTCATTATTCATTGTTTCGGTTTTATCAACTTTATACTTGAATTAAAAACACTAGTTGTCCCATGCTCCAAGCATGTACACTATGTTTTTCTTAAACAATAGCTTTGCCATACACCAAGTATGCACTCTATGTTTGTCTATGATCCTTACTTTGTGAAATAAACCCATTGAACATAATTTCAATGATTCTAATTTCACACTCCCAAATCCTTATCGAAAAATGTGAGAATTTCAAATTCCTATCATTTATCGAAATCTGTTTAGATTTTAAACTTATATGCACTGACCCTCCTGTAATGAATATGTACAAAGTCACAAAGACTTGTCAACAGTCATTATAAGGTATTCCAATGGAGATCAACTCCATGGAAACTAAGTCTCATATTCAAAGTACATTGCTTTGGACATGCTTCTTGCATTAAGTTTTCTAATCTTACACAGATAACTTCCACCTATGGAGACAACTCCATATTCTCATTTTGACTATCACTTCTGAATAAGAGATGCCTCTTTTCAGAATATGTCAATATGGTCCTTCCAAAATTAGCACTATACTTCCAACTGTCCCTGAGCAACCAATCTTTGGTAAACCTCAGATTGTCCTCGACAATTGCTTAATCATTTTAGTCATATCCAATTCTAGACCTTTTCCCTTCTTAATGCCTCTGGGCATTTGGAAAAATTTAGAAATGACAAATATTATAACACATGCAATCGATCCTGTACCCAAAGGAAATGGTACACGATTCATGATGTCTCACATAAAGACATGATTCTAAACCAGTCTTTTGCTACAATATTTTTATTTGCCATGTTTTCAAAATTTGACTATGAAGAGGGATGCCGTAATCATAATCGAATTTTGAGAACGCAATATATAGAATTTCCTTAAGTTGAACCAATCCAACATGAAATTCATATATATATTCTTGACTAAAGATGATTAAGGTCTCAATCTAAGCCTTTAGAACTGAAATGAAGTATATCCTCTCCCTTAATTATAGCAAAACAACTTTTTCAATCCCTGCAGCCTCACGAATTGAAACTTTTGTTTTCTATAATTAACATTGCTAACTTGCAACACTAACAATAATTATCATGCTCCCACTAACATGATGATTATTAGCATAACACTTATGCTCCCACTAGCTTTGACATGTACTCAGAAATCAGCTGGACTTCTAGAAATCAATACTTTATTGACTTCCTTACCAAAGTTCAGATTTCTGATACGAGATGCTTTGATAAAACTTTATTAAAATCATACACCTTTCCTTAGATAGCATGCATGTGTGTCTAAACAATTTCAGAACTATGAAAAGGGATGCCGTAATCATAGTCTCAATTGTTTAGACCTTTTGCCATCTGCTTCAAATCTACTTGGTGGAAGTGTTTCCTCACCATCATTTTCATGAATCGGAGAGAAACCTTATGACCCTTAGATTTTATGGTGTATGTGTTCTTATCCATGTGAATCGTCAAAACCATAGTCACAAGACAAGGATAATGACAAATCTAAACTCATATGGACTGAACTTATGCAATCTTAACTTCTTGCCACCTGGCAGTACAGGGCCTGCCATTGCTTCCAAGTTGTTATGCAACCAATTGAGAACATTCAGAACTCCTATGCAAAGCCAACTTTAACTGGAATGGGCACAGAATATGTCAACACGATAGGTTATAAACCTCAAGTCGTGTGCTAGTGAAGAACCTCAGGTTTTATTCTTGATTAGTTCTTGAAATTCTTTTTAGGATCTTTAAGACTCCCACTATCCTCTTGACATATAAGACTATCTTGCCAAATATTCAAGAGATAGTGCGGATTCTTTATCAAGACAAACACTTCACACAATTGGCCTTAGTTGGTCTTTGTTTTATCCAAAACATCACAACTTACCAATTTCAAATGTACAAGAGTAGGACACTTTTACTCTTACATTTGACAAGTGTTTTAAACCTTTCTTTAAGATATGTCACTCAAGTTACAATCTTGGAGTATGACTCTAAGAATTGTTTTGGAACGAAGTATGACTCATCTTCCTGATCTAACCATTTCAACAATTCATGACTCCTCTTCTTAGTCATAAGAATGCACTAAGATGACCTTTAGAGGACTAATTGTGATATGATTTCTAAATCATTAAGATGATCACAAACATGATACTAAAGTACTCTCCCATCTTTTCAGATTTGAGAAACTTTTATCTTTCTGCCTAATTTGATTCTTCCCATTCGTTCTGCCATACATTGAGACTTTTCCAATGTTTCAGAATTATACTTAAACTTGTAAGTATAACCATATTTACTAAACTTTAGTAAATCAAATAGTCTTAACGAGCTTTGTGGTGGACATGACCAGTGCACAAGAATGTGTACTCGATCCCTTTAGTCCTTCACTTGACTCACACATCCATGTGAACAAGTAATTAGTCTTGATTTTCCAATGCTTGAAAGTTCTCATTCATCATACTATTCAACTTGCATGATTCCAAGTTTCGGTCCAATTGAAACTTGGGCGATGAGGAACTTTCCTGATTTGGTAAATTTAGACACTACCACAAATGAAAGAATCAAATCCATTTTCCAATATTGCTGTCAGTGGAATCATATAAGCAACAATTTTCCACAAATGCCATTGTAAGGATACTTCAAATAAATAAAATTAAACAATTTTCTTTTATTTTAAAACTTTGCGGAAAAACTTATCCTTACAATCCACATGGAAAATTGTTGTTATGTATTTCTTAGCAATATATCATAACTTCTTAAGCAACTGCTCAAAATTCTGATGCGATCGAAATCCACCTTCGCGATCAGAATCAACATATACTTCCTTTAAGATTTCTCTCTATTCTTTGATTCTTAAAACATCAACATGTGACCCAGTCACATCATGTAATGAGGATCTCAGAATAGAACTTAACAGAGTTAGATAATGGGCTCTACCTGATGTAGAGTCAAACTTATTGACTTTAACATCCTTAGGTAAATTTGGCAGCTTTGCAATCAACGCCCCTTCCTTTGGCAAAATAAACATATGTACCCTTTGGTAATGGGACTATCTCAGACTTAGCCTTTCTCTTTACCATTTGGTCAACCGGGTTGACTATGGCCAATCCCTTTCCATTGGGAAGAGAATGCTTTTTCTGGATTTCCAGTGTCACCATTGTCACTGTCCATAAAGTTTTTGGGAAGTTGATCTTCTAATCAAATTTGCTTTACTATCGTTCCAAATCATTGCTGAGTCAGCAGCACCAAACAAATAGATATGATCATTAAGGTTCATGTCATAGTCTGTTTCATAGTAGTCCCAAAGGAACTCACTATGTGACTTAGAAAGTGATTGAACATCCAACTTTCTCAAGACTTTGACACCCAACTCTCCCGGCTTGTCAATATGTGACTTCATCTCTAAGATGTGATCACACATAGACCTTGCTTGCCATTAGGGCTTGAGTGACCTTGAACTTGTGGGTTAGGGAGAATAATTGGAGGAGGTGGAGGAAGAGAAGTATGACTTCCATGAGCCAAACTCGGGAAGTCATATTCATTAGGAAAGCTTGGTTTGGGAAGATCATTGTTGTCTAAACCAGACATCAACAATGGGAGAAATTCACGTAAAGTTGATTTAAGTCCTTAATATAACACCCAATATGATATATTAAGGCTAGGACCCAACAAACTATTTTATAACTTGGAAGAGGGATGCCGTAATCCAAGCTATAAAATATTTGAAGGTAGGTGAATGACGATTCACCAATTTCCACCAAGATAAACGAAATGTATTATTAGGTTTTAATTGGTTTTGAAACTCCTAGATTCTTTTGAGATTCATTGAACTTTTCAATGGCATGTTTCAATCTCGAGTGTGCCCTTCAGGTTTTGTGACTGGGATGCCGAGGATCACAAAACAAGGTGTGAAGTAACCATGCAAATATACTTGGTACCCTTAATATTTACCCCTCAATCGATGTGCCGGTTAACCACACACGCTTCACCGATACTATGATAAATATTAAGTTACCCTTTGCCTACTTTGTTAAATCCAGGTTAGTGTGCCGGTTAACCACACACGCTCCACTAACGGTTTAAACAAAGTGCAAAGTGTAATTTCATGGATTAGCACCTTATTCACATTTTCCTAAGTAACTAAGATTGGGAATTTATAAGTGTTTAGTTACTTAGTATTTATCATTAATACTTTTAATGAAGGGAGAATTATAGTCCTTGTCCTACCCGTTCGGCTAACGACCCTCCACCAGTCAAGGAAGCGGTGGGTGAGAGTGGACACCCATTAAACTGCCATTTTATAGGCAGTAACCTTATACCCCCTTATAGACCGGCTTCGTGAATGAGGCCTACTAACGGTAAGACTGACTTGCTCTTATACATATATTTATTTTTAACTTATAATACTATAAAGTATAAGGGTTGAATTTTAACTTTTAAAATTCTAAGGGCTAACTTGGAATTAAAGTATTCATGGGGAAAACTTTACAAATTCCAAAACTTGAGGGCAAGTTTTGAAAATATTCAAAACTAATTAATTCCATAACTTATGTGTTTAAAGTAGTTTTAATTAAAAAAAACTCTTCAAGTTCCATAACTTGAGGACAAGTTATGGAAGACTTTAAACTAATAAAAGAATGTAACTTTTCTTTATTTTTGTAACTTATGGAACTAATTAAGGTTACACATTTTATCATTTAATGAAGTGACTCTTGAACCTCCATAACTTGAGGACAAGTTATGGAGTCATAAAACCATTTAATGAGGACAAGACTCTTCATTTTTGTAACCATTGCGAACTTTTTATGAGTTTTATGAAACTTAAATGTGACTTTTCATATAACTTGAGGACAAGTTACAAAAACACATTTTAGAATCAACTCTTAGATTAAAATGGATTGAAAACACATAATCAATTAACTTTTCTATTAATCTAATAAACTCATATGAACAAAGATAATTCACATCAAATTTTTTCCAAGTAATTAGCATAACTTTTAAACTAATACAATTCGATTTTTCAGATAATTTTGCAAGTATAACAAGAAAACAAGCCTTGGCTCTGATACCACTGATGTGTTTTGCGCATTCTAACAATCCTAAGTGTACATGCAACCCTAAATACCTTGGATCTATGTTTTCTCTATTATACATGCAATTATGAACTTTCCAAGGTATTACCCTATCTAGCATACAATACTTGATACTTGGGTAATCAAATGGATAGAATACATACCTTTGTTTGATGTAGCTTGTCTCCATGAAGCTTGAGTGCCTAGTGCCCCAAGTGTGACACCTCAAATGGTTCACACAACAGCAAATGCACATGGAATGACTTGAGAGAAATGGAACACTCCTTGAAATCGTCTAGCCCTCATATTCACACATTAGTGCATGATTTCTTGAGCCATGGGATTCTTTTATATGGTGGCTATTAGGGTTACACCATGTAACTCATAACTTTACCCATTCCTTATGCTCCATGGATTTTAACCTCCATGGAGTATCCATGGGTCACCCCATGGACTTAGTCCAACATAAGGAATCTTGGATCACAAGCCCACATATATAAGAATGAATGATTTACACAATCAACCCATATATTTAATTAGTCTCCTTTTGATCACTTAATTAATTCCAAATTAATTCTTGATCAATACTAATTAAATAACCTTATTAATATACTAGAACTTATAATATATTAACCAACCTTAAGTGTTATTTCTCTCATTATAGTCTATCCAAATGCATGATGCCATGCAACCCAAATGGACCATGCCGGGTCGGGTCAAGTCTTACCAATTATAGTTATGGACTTAGACATTAATCCAACAGCATCTTGCGGAGTGGGTTCCGCGTGCACCGTTATCATTCCGGATCTTTGTCGGGATCTATGCGGGAGTATTATTTAGAGGATACTCGGTCAGGAGTAGAGCGATAGTTCTCCAGTGAAGTCAGCGTTCAGTGGTTCCATCATTGTAGGGTAGGGTCGTTAGCTGTCTATGGAAGAACTTTGGAGATTCAAGGCACCATCGTTGCTAGGGAAGGATTGGTAGTGTGAAGATTGTGAAGTCATTTGCGAGTGTTAGACGCATGGGTGTTCGGTCATTGGATGTCCAAGAGAATTGCATTTCTCGCATGGGTTGTGTTCGGTTAGAGTTCAGTGGTATTGCAAGATTTGGAGTGGGAACGAAGATTCGTCAGTTAGAGTGAAGATTAAGGTCTTCTGTGGACAACATGGGAGATGGATTGAGGTGTCAGACTAGACCAGATCTCAAGGGTACTCTTCAGGATTTCAGAGAATGGGTCATCTCAAGGTTTAACCGGTGATTAATCGCTAGCATTGGTAAGCACAGGTTGTCATCAGTGGGATACTAGAAAGCGAGAAGGATTGGGAATCCTTCAATTCTCGCGTACAGTGAAGACTTAGTCGAATCTAATTGGGGGAGAGACTTTTCGTAAAGTTCTCCAAATGTGAGTTCTGGTTGCGCGAGGTGCAATCTCTTGGGCACCTTGTCAACCAGAAGGGCATTCTGGTCGATCCGGCCAAGATAGAGGTCGTGATGCAGTGGGAGATTCTGAGGTATCCAACCGAGATTCGGAGTTTCCTGGGTCTAGCGGTTTATTACTGGAGATTTATACGGGACTTCTCCGAGATTGCGATTCCTTTGACCCGACTGACCAAGCAGTCGATGGCCTTTCGTTGGGGCCTAAGCAGCAGGCAACCTTCGAGACTCTCAGACAACAGGTTTTGGGAACCAGATTAGAGCTTCAGTTAGTACTCAAGTTCGATTGAGTGTTAGGTCGAGTGCGTGTTCGACCCTATTTGGAAAGTGTTGTAAGACTACGGGGGTAGCCGTAGCATTCACTGGTGGTCAGTTAGCATGGGAAGTGTTGTAAGACTACGGGGGTAGCAGTAGCATTCACTAGCGATCAGGTAGTGTGGAAAGTGTTGTAAGACTACGGGGGTAGCCGTAGCATTCACTAGTGGTCAGTTAGCATGGGAAGTGTTGTAAGACTACGAGGGTAGTCGTAGCATTCACTAGCGATCAGGTAGTATGGAAAGTGTTGTAAGTCTGTGGGTGTAGCCGTAGCATTCGCTAGCGGCCAGATAGTGTTAGAGTGTTGTAAGTCTGCGGGTGTAGCCGTAGAATTCGCTAGCAGTCAGATAGTATTAGAGTGTTGTAAGTCTGCGGGTGTAGCCGTAGCATTCACTAGCAGCCTGATAGTGATAGAGTGTTGTAAGTCTGCGGGTGTAGCCGTAGCATTCACTAGGTTGGTAGATAGCTTGAGCGCGTTGTTAGGACGCGGAAGGAACAATAGTACCCACCAGTTCGGGTGTAGCAGTGAGGATATGGAAATCCACGGATTGTATTCAGAATTACCCAGATGGATTAGATCTGGTTGAGCCAGTGACGAGACTGTAGGAACGCCACAACAGTTACGAGGTCAGGGAAACAGTGGACTGCTCAAAGTCGTTTGTGAGATAAGGCTACCATTGGTCATGTAGCAATCGCTTTTAGCCTTGGACTTGAACGTCAGGATTCGACGTATGGACCCGATCGGTTAGATCAGAAGGTTGTTAGAGCCACAATGGCATGATAACTAGTGGCAACTAGTCCAGAGAAGGATTTCGTTCAGAAGTCATGTGAGGCGATTAAGTGGGAGTCGTTTGGCTCCGCAGCCAGGCCAAAACCCGATATTTCAGATGATTGGCGAGCGAATTGAGACCCAGGAGGTCTCGGTAGCTTTTGGAAAGCGGCCATGTGGCAACATAATGCTTCAAGCAGTTCAGTGTTCGGGCAGATTCAACGTTTGGGCAGTGTTAGTATTTGTGTATTAGGTTGCAAGTACGAACAAAATAACTGGTTGATTGGGAAGTGACAAGTCACTCACAATGGGATTAGATGAGCCTTGGCCAAGTATAAGTGATCTGTAGGGATAATTGGGTCTGTGATTTCAGTTTTCTAGTGGGGGCCGCAGGCTATCAGAAGTTAAGTAGTCAGTTGTGGGATAAACGGACTGATTCAACGATAATGATTCAGTATGAGTGGTCTGTCAGGGAACCAGACAATCTCAAGACAGCAGATTCAGACGGAGTAGATGTGATCTTGTTGCGACGAGTTCGTTTACCTGCGGATGTTAGGGCTTTGCGAAGACTGGTCACTGCTACCCTGGGAAGGCTAGGGTGTGCTCAGGATGATGACTATGTTACTTGAGTGGCTTGGCGTATAAGAAATGGTAAGGAATGATTTCGAGGACGAAATGTAATTTAAGTGGGGGAGAGTTGTAACACCCTGTTTATTTATTAAATAAATAAACAAATTAATGAATGAATAATAGCCCTAAAATAAATAATTATATATCAAAGGATGGTCTCGAAGGGCTAATTATCACAGTTTTAGAAGTCAGGGGTTAAAAGTGTGAGTTCCAGACTCAGTTTGTAAATATTTATGAAGACAAGGGCTCCATGGTAATTATTTGGATTTAATTTAAAAGGATATGAGGTGGAAGGGCTGAATATGTCATGATTAAGATATTGGGGGCTGTTTGGTAAATTTTGTACCTAAATTGTAAATGTTTTAGAGGGTAGGGTTTAAATGGTAAAATTGGGACTGAATTTTAAAGAAAATATGAAGGGAGGGGCCATTCTTGACATTATGGAAAACTTTTATATGAGTCGGGTATTTAAAGTCCCGTAACCCTAACCCTAGAGGGGATCTACAGCCACCACTTCTCTCCACCCTTATGGCCCCTCACCGGCGCCACCATCATTCCGGATCTCTCCTCCTGCCGTTCGTCAACCTACATCCGCACCACCCTTCTCGTTTCCGATCGAGCAAAACCGCCAGACGATCCCGTTCCGTTCTAGGCCACCGCCTTTGCCGCCGGGATTGGATGTCATTTAGCGCCGCCATTCCTCTCACTACCGGCGACGACGAGGATGGCGAACGGGAATCCTTCTGCTGCTGCTAACGCTCTCCGTTACATCCCTTCTCTCCATTCCTCCATGCGATGCTTCAGCTGGAACGTCCACCGCCGCCCATGCAGTTCATTCTAGCCACTCAGGTCAACACCCACCATTCCGAGGGGGGGCTGCCATGTACATCCCAGTCGGCAAGTCGCATGTATGCACGTTCTCCTGTCGCTGTTCGTTATAGGCGTGTTGTTTGGTCTAAAACCAAGAACAACCACCATGGCAGCCGGCCATTGTGGCTGCTGCCGTCAACACCATCATTAACCGCCGTCTGCTGCCCTTTCATCGCCACCAACCGCCATGGAAGGTGGATGTGTGCATGTGTGTGTGTTTTGTGTGTGTGCTTGTATTAGTGTGTGTGGTGTGTGTTGGTTTAGCCTGAAAATCAAGAACAACCACCGCCACCACCGTAGGGTGGTGGCTGCCGCCATGAACCACCGTGTGTGTGTGTCTTAGTGATTGTGTGTGTTTAGTTGAGATTAGCATTGTAAAATGTAATTAGAAATCGGAATAATGAAATGAAACCCTAACCACCACCGTGAGGTGGTGGCTGCCGTCTCCTGCCGCCACCGGCTGCCGTGTCGGGTGGCGGTGTGCCTTGTTTGGATCGTTACTCATTTGGAGTGTTTGGATAAAGGGACTAAAACCCTAATGGGCCTGATAAACCCTAATGGGCCCAATAAAGCCCAAAATTACCTAAAAGCCCAAACATGTAACTAATGGGCTTAATGGACCCTAATGGATCTAAGGACTTAGCTAATGGGCCTATTGGGCTAAGTTGCATTGGAAACCCTAATTAGGGTTTGGAAAACCCTAATGCAATGAAACCCTAATTTGGGACTTATCGGGACCGCATCAGAATTATTTAATGAATTTAAATATTAATTAATAATCATTGCAAATTAACCTAAGGCCGTGTGGGACTTAATGGATTAAGTCCTTAATCGGTTAAGTAGGAAACTTAACCCTAATCATCATTTTATGTGAAACCCTAATTTCACTTGGGCCTTAAGTTGGGCCTTTCTATTACGCCTAAATGATTGGGATAATAATGGGCCATCCAAGAGCAAGCAATTGAACTAGAATAATTTAATAGGCCTAGGGTAAGGCCCATGTAAGGGGTTTGGGCCTAATTTGTAAAATTGGGCCATAGATGGGCCATTATTTGGGCCTTGATCATTATGAGACATTGGGCAATTGAATTCCGAATGTTTGGACCGGACTAAATGGTTGGGCCTTATGGTAAGACCTTGTAAAGGTTTGGGCCCAATTTGGAAAATTGGGCCATATGTTGGGCTTTGATTTCCTAGTTGACTTTGGGCCTATGGATTGGGCCTTGGGCTTGCATAAAGCCAAGCTTGGGGTAATGTAGTAATTATCCAAAGTATGTACTCATGTTTATGTAGTAGAACCCAATTATTAATTGGGTGTTATTTTGGTGTTGACAGTTCGGGAATCTGTCATCCAGCAGCTGGGGTTGAGTCTGCGGGACTTCAGCAGTGTGGGGTTGTGTCTTCGGGACTTCAGCAGTGTGAGGTGAGTTACCTTCCAGTAGTGGTGGGTCTACGGCCACAATGACGGCCCACCAGTAGGAGTTGTATGTTAGATGATTGTCTTTGTGATATTCATCTAGGGTTGCTACTACATGATATGTTTATGTGCTAGCATGATATGTTATATGTGATAGTGGTAGTAGGGGGAAAATAGTCCCCAAGTTCGGTCGTTAGGACCGAAGGGTAGGCCGGGCACCCCAGAATTACCTGACAGTATGTTTATGCTATGATATTATGTGGTAGTAGTAGGAGGTGAAATAGTCCTCGGATGTCGGTCGTAAGGACCGACGGGTAAGTCAAGCACCCCAGAATGGCTTGACCTGGGTAGTCAGGCACCCCAGAATTGCCTGGCAGTATATGTGTGTTATATTATTACGTGGTAGTGGTAGGGGGTGAAATAGTCCCCGATAGTCGGGCGAAATAGACCGACGGGTAAGTCAAGCACCCCAGAATGGCTTGACCTGGGTAAGTCAAGCACCCCAGAATGGCTTGACCTGTGAAGTCAAGCACCCCAGAATGGCTTGACCTGGGTAGTCAGGCACCCCAGAATTTCCTGACAGTATGTTATTATATGGTGTGTGGTATGATGGGGGAACTCACTAAGCTTTATGCTTACGGTTTACAGTTTTGGTTTCAGGTACTCGTTTTCAAAGGAAAGGAGCCGGCTTGATCGCAGCGCATCACACTATGTTTCCGCACATGAGATCTTTGGGATTACACTCTGATATGGTTATATGATAATATGTTTTGATTATTGACACTTTGGTTTTGACATGAGATATTAATATGAATGTTTTTATACTGATAGTTTTATATAATTACTTAATTAAAACAAAATTTTTGGTCTTGAATTTTGGGATGTTACAAGTTGCAAAGACATGCTCGGGATAAAAAGGAAGCAAACGAGGAGCTGGAAGTAGGAATGAGTGGGCTAAAGCAAAAAGAAGTAAAATAAGGCTTGAAGATAGAAGACCACGACGTGGTAAATGGAAGATTCTCGACCAATAAGCTGACTAGGAGAATACAGAATTAAGTGGAAGACCACGACGTGGTGCCTATTTGCCACGTCGTGGTGATTAGATTTATGGAAACTATATATATCCGATCATTAGGTCGAATGGGAGGACTTCTGGTCGTTTTTCTCAGAGGGATTGCGACTAAAACCCTCTGGAATCCTTGAAGAAGATCAGGAATCGATTGGATCTCAAGAGTTGAAGAGATTTAGAAGAATTCTACATAGATCTAATCGGTTTGCTAAGCATTACTCATGTCTAGTCTTATTTGCATGGATTTTGTGTGTTTTTCTGCTATTATGAGAGGCTAAAAACCTTATACTTACGTTTGGTGAAGATGAACATGATCCTTATGTGTTGATTTGATTTATGGATGATTTATGTTGATTTGATTTATGGATGATTTATGTTGTCAAAACCCTAGCATGTTGTAACATCCCAAGATTTTGCAGGTATTTCCAAACCCTCTTCTATCATTACTTTGTCAACTGTAGTCCTTGGGGTTGAAAGTGTAGAGCCAAGCTAAGTATAAGGGCCAAGGTTACAACCTTGGGTCAAGAAGGAGTACGCTGAGCGTACATAAGAGTACGCTAAGCGTACTAAGGTCCGCCTTAGTACGCTGGGCGTACACTTGTGTACGCTGGGCATACTTATATGAGGATGAAACCCTAATATTTAGGGTTTGGGGACTCTATAAGCAACATTATGAGCACCTAACCCTCCCTTACCTCAGCCTCCACTGCTTAGAGTCGTTTTCCCAAAACCCTAGCCATTTTCTTGAGTGTGTGAGCTTATTGAGTGTTTCTTGAGTGTTTTAAGAAGAATGTGTTGCATCAAGGAGTTGGAGAAGAAGATTAAGCTTGTAGATCTGAAGTTGGTTTGTGCCCTAGAAGCTCTAGAAGGTAAAAAGCTTCAAACTTTATGCATATATGTAGAGATCTTGCCATTTTGCTTTAAAGAACCATTTCTTATCCCAAAAAGTCCCAAGATGGTGCGTGATGTGATTTGGACGAAATGAACTGTCCTTCTAGAGTCTTGAAGGAGTTTTGAGTGATAAAAATGAGGTCCTAATGGCTTAAGATGTCCCATGCATGGAGTAGGAAAGTCTTAATGGATTAAGACCAAGTATTAAGAGCTTTCTGGACGTCCAAAGTGATAAAGTTCGTGACTTTATGGGACCTAGACACATTTGGTCACTGGATCTGAAGTTTGGGCTTAAGTGCTTAAGCCATTAAGCACTTTATGGGACCTAGACACATTTGGTCACTACTTGCGAGGTGAGTTATCCTCACTATACTATGGGGTCTAAGGCACCAAGGCCGACCCATCGCATTTGATATCCCAATAGTTGATTACATGTTGAGTATGAGGTGATTATACATGCTAGTTTGCTATGCCAGTTAGGTAGATCTGTAGGACTCCCTGTGTTATTGTTTGATTATCTGTATGTGCAAGTAGCTGTGTATGTAGACATGTTGTGTCGGTAGGGTTGAGGTTGCATTGTCTCGTGCAGTGAACAACAAACCATGGAGTATGCCAGATATGAGCTGAGGGTCGGGAAGGCATACCAGACTCATACTGAGGACTCGTTAGCATACCAGATACGAGTTGAGGACCAAGTGGTATACCATACTCGTACTGAGGGCAAGTAATATATGTTTCAGTTGTAGGACTGCAGGGGAGGCAAACCAGTTGTGAGCTGTGGGCCCGGAAGGCAAGCCAGACTCACACTGTGGGCCCAGAGGGGTAATCCAGTCTGTATAGTTGTGGACCCATTGCATGTTGTTATTATGTGTGCTGTTTGTTATGTTTCGGTATTTTGGGGGAACTCACTAAGCTTCGGGCTTACAGTTTCAGTTTTGGTTTCAGGTACCTCAGAGGATCGAGGGAAGGCAAAGGCGTGATCGTACAGCTCCTCACATTTTATGACTATGTTTATGGGATTCTCTGATATAGAACTATTTTGAAAACAAATTTGTAATAACTCTTGGTTTCTAAATGTTTTTAAAAGTTTAAGTTTGGCTGGATTTTTATGGGTGTTACACATGTTTTAGTTCTAGTTTTTATTGTTTATTAATCAAGTTTTGTGTGATAGTTGATCATTCTAATCACATGAACTTGTAACCTAATTTTTTATGATCATTAAATAATTAGAACTAGGATTAATCACATCTTAGATAAGGTAATTAAAGCTAGTAACTTAAACTGTTTTAGAGAGCATAATCAATCTTAATTTGTGCTTGGTTGCTTAACTTAACCATAGGAAAGTAACTATTATATTTATCGTTCATAGTCCAACTTGTGCTAATTATTGATTTGGTGTTTAACTTGTGCTTGATCATTGCATGGTAATTCATAAATTGGTATGTCTAGATATTTGATCATAATAGCTAGTTAACAAATTGGTAATCAATATATTCCATCCACTAGAAATCAACCATAGGAGAAGGTGAAATGGGAACTGAACATAAGTACTTGTCACACCCCCAAACCAGAATGGCGGAAACATTCGGGGGTGGATGACTTCACGTAGTATCATATCAGCTGAATATTTGTAAAGAAAGTAAACACAACCATGATAAATATAATTTAAAAGTTACATTGTTGCATGTGATACATGTCTCAAAAAAATATATTACAATATGATGATTTAATAAGTTTTGAAAACTGACGCCTTAGCGTCCCTTCTCCAAAAGTTGATGTTTTACCTGTATTACTGAATCCCTGAGACATACAAGTAGTTTTGAAAAATGTCAACAATTAAGTTGGTGAGTTCATAAGCGTTTTTGTACTAGAATTATATGTCTTTCTGTATAAAATAACTGAGCTTGTTGTTGGATAAGGTGTCTAAGTCCATAACTTATTTGGTATATACTTGACCCGACCCGGCATGGTCCATTTGGGTTGCACTTCACCCAAACTAGTTATGGATAATTTTATGAGAGTTGTATACTTACAATTTATTAATATATTATAAGTTATAATATATTAATATAAAGTCATGTTACTTAATTAGTTTTAATCTTGAATTAATTATGAATTAATTTAGTGATTAAAAGGAAGACTAAATAAATCATGGGCTATTATATTTATATGGTGTGGGCTAACACTCATTTGGGAATGGGCTAAGCTTATATGGAAGTCCATGGATGATCCATGGAGCTTTTACCCATGGATCCTTGGAAGAGGAAAAGACATGGGTTATTAGGGTTTCACCCTAACCATGTACACTATATAAACAAGCTTATGTTGCATGAAAAACACCCTTATGTGTGTGTGAGTGTGGTGGCCAAAATCAAGAGTTAGTATACTCTCTCATACATTTTCCAAGTTTGTGGTGATTTGTGATTTCCATTTGAGGCATTCACATTATTGGTGCTTGGCTCTCAAACTCCAAGGAATCAACAATCAACAAAAGGTATGTAATTCATCTAGTTCTTTTATGGTTAAAAGTACCCCATGCCATGCTAGATAGGTTATAAACCTTGGAAAATAATATTTTGCATGTATCTTAGACAAACATAGATCCAAGGTTTAATAGGGTTGCATGTACACTTAGGAAGTGTTAGAATGCTCAAAACCCAACAGTGGTATCAGAGACTAGGCTTGTTTGTTTGATACTTGATGCAAAATAGTGAAAAAAGTCGAATTTTTTGCTGTCTGCCTGATGAACTCGCCGAGTCCATGGGGAGACTCGCCGAGTTCATGTGTAAACTCATCCTACTCGCCGAGTAGGTTCGTGCACTCGGCGAGTAGGAGCCTCAGAATGCAGATTTTCGACTTTTGCTGCTGGAAATGGACTAGAAACATTACCCTAAACTATTTTGGTGTTTTAAAACTTGTTTTAGTTGGTGTAATGGTTGTTCTAATCCATTTACAATAGCTTATATCAAAATTTCATGCTTTGTATGTGTTCATATAATTCTTGAAACTTTGATGATCATGTTCATGTTCTTATGAATTTAGAAGATGATAGGAATTATTTGCTGAATTGTTTAGGATTAATTCTTGATCATTTATGTGTTTTAATGGAGCCCATAATTTGTCCTCAAGTTATGGATATCCAAAGGTCACTTCTTTTAAACACACACTTAAAACACATAAGTTACATGGAAATGAAGAGTCTTCATTTTATGAACCTTTAATTCATAAGTTATGAAATGAAAAGTTTTGAATAGTTTCAAAACTTGTCCTCAAGTTTTGGAATTTGTAAAGTTACACACACTTTAATATACTTTAATTCCAAACCCTTAGAGTTCTAAAAGTTAAAATTCAACCCTTATACTATTTATAACATTAATGGTTAATTATTATATATATGTATAAGTTCAAAGTCGTCTTACCGCTAGTACGCCTCATTCACGAAGCCAGTCTATAAGGTGGGTATAAGGCTGTTGCCTATAAAATGGCAACTTAATGGGTGTCCACTCTCACCCACCGCTTGCTTGACTGGTGGAGGGTCGTTAGCCGAACGGGTAGGACAAGTACTTATGAATTCTCATTAAAAGTATGATGAATATTATAAAGTAACTAAACCTTATATAAATTCCCAATCTTAGTTACTTTAGGAAAATGTGAATATGGTGCTAACCCATGAAATTCACACTTTGTACCTTACCAAGTCGTTGGTGGAGCGTGTGGGGTTAACCGGCACACTAACTTGGACTAGTAAGGATCACGAAGGGTGACTTAATGTTTATCATAGATCGGTGGAGCGTGTGTGGTTAACCGGCACATTGATTAGGTGATAATATTAAGGGTACCAAGTGAATTTGCATGGTTATTCACACCTTGTTTTGTGATCCTCGGCATCCCAGTCACAAAACTTGAAGGGCACAATCGAGATTGAAACATGCCATTGAAAAGTTCAATGAATCTCAAAAGAATCTAGGAATTTCAAAAAAACCAATTAAACCTAATAATTCATTTCGTTTTCATGGTGGAAATTGGTGAATCGTCATTCACCTACCTTCAAATATGTTATAGCTTAGATTACGGCATCCCTCTTCTAAGTTATAATATATTGTGTTGGATCCTAGCCTTAATATTACATTTGGGTGTATTATTAAGGATTCGACATATATCTAATCTAAACTTGTTTTCTTCTTTTCAGATGTCTTCCGACAACAAAGCTTCGGGCTCTAACCCTACTGGCTCCTTTTCCCTCATGAACCTTTGTGGGAGGGTCATCTTTGATGGTTCCAACTTCATGGATTGGATCCGGAACATCAGGATGGTTACTCGTTACGAGGACAAGGAATAGGTCCTCGATAAGGAGCTAAAGGAGCTTGATGAGTCCACTGCTACTCCTGAGGAGGTCGCTGAGTATCAGGCACATGAAAGAGATGCCACCAAGGTGGCATGCATCATGATGGCCACCATGACAGCTGAACTCCAAAAGTCCTATGAGGACTATTACCCTTTTGAGATGCATCAGGATCTGATGGAAAGGTACCATCAGAGTGCTCGTCAAGAGCGGTATGAAATAATCTCCTCCATGATCACTACCCGTATGAAGGATAGCGAACCAATCACGAGCCACATGCAGAAAATGCAAAGGTATGTGGACCGTCTAATGAAACTGAATGTGAACTTCCTTGAGGAGTTGGCAATTGATATCATTTTGCACTCCTTGCCATCGTGTTATGATCAATTTCGTATGACATACCACATGAACAAGGAGGAAGTCACACTCAGTAAGCTTTAAGGACTTCTGAAGACTGCCGAAAGTGGTCTTAAGAGTAAGTCGGTTGCTACTCCTACTCCTACTACTACCCTTGTTTTGGCTATCGGGCAAGGCAAAGGGAAGAAGAGGAAGCACCCTTCGAAGGGTACCAAGGGAAAGTCCCTTGAAGGCTCCTCATATGGAACCGAAGGTGGTTCTATCACTCCTTCTGCCATCCCTAAGGATGCTGAATGCTTCTACTGTCAAAATAAGGGGCACTGGAAGCGAAACTGCCCAAAGTACTTGCAGGATGTCAAGGATGGGAAAGTGAAACCATCCCATGCAGGTATTTACACTATATTGTCTAATAACTCACCATCTTCTAATTCTTGGGTTCTTGATACAGGTTGTGGTATTCACATATGTTGTGACTTGCAGGGCCTAAGAAGAAGTGAGGATGTGGAGCACGGAAAGATAAACTTAATCATGGGGAACAAGAAGGTTGCACCTGTTACCAAGATTGGAGTTTATACTTTGTTGCTAGATAGTGGGTTAAAGTTAGATTTGAATAAATGTGTGTACTCGTCTGAAATGGCGAGGAATATTATTTCCTTTCATGCTTTGTACAAACAAGGTTTTACCTTTTCTTTTGATAATGAAGTTGGTAGTATTAATGCTTTCTTTAATAATGTTCTTTATTTTAAAGCATTACCTTGTGATGGTGTGTATGAAGCTGTATCGGTTGTAGATAATTTAGGAAATAATGTATTATGTATTGATTCTTCTACTAGCTTGGATAAAGCATCTTTGTGGCATTGTCGTCTTGGACATGTAAGCAAGAAACGCATAGGCCAGCTCCAAAAGGATGGAGTCTTGGAGTTGTTCGACCTCAAGTCGGATGATAGTTGTGAGTCTTGTCTACTTGGAAAAATGACAAAATCACCCTTCACTGGTACTTGTGCAAGGGGTGAGGGTTTGTTGGACCTTATACATACTGATGTATGTGGACCATTCAAAACCGCCACAAGGGATGCTAATCGCTATTATGTGACTTTTATTGATGATTTTAGTAGATATGGTTATGTCTACTTAATCAAACATAAGTCAGAAACTTTTGAAAGGTTTAAAGAGTTTAAACAGGAAGTAGAAAATCAATTGGGCAGGAACATTAAGATGCTTCGATCCGATCGAGGTGGTGAGTATCTTAGTACTGAGTTCCTCGACTATCTTAAGGAGTATGGGATTGTCTCACAATTGACACCTCCCAGGACACCACAGCTGAATGGTGTAGCTGAGAGGCGCAATCGAACTTTGTTGGACATGGTTCGCTCTATGATGAGTCGAGCTTCGCTACCAATCTCTTTTTGGGGGTATGCCTTAGAGACTGCCGCCCACATCCTTAATCTAGTCCCTACAAAGAAGGTTGCCAAAACACCTCATGAAATGTGGACTGGGAAAGTTCCCAATTTGGACCATATCAAGATTTGGGGTTGCGAGGCTTTCGTGAGGCGCGAAACTCATGACAAGCTCGAACCTCGAAGTGAAAGGTGTATTTTCATCGGCTACCCACAAAAATCCTTTGGTTACCTCTTCTACAGACCCAGTAAGAATGTGGTCTTTGTGGCTAGGAGAGGGGTCTTTCGAGAGAGAGAATTTATAAACCAAGGAGACAGTGGGAGGCAAATTGACCTTGAAGAAATTCAAGACTCAATTGGTGAAGGAACCTCAGACACTAGCAATCAACTTGAGGAGGAAATTCCTGTTGATCCAGCTGACGAGTCTATACTTCCGAGGCGTTCCACAAGGGTTAGGAACACACCTGAGTTTTATTATGGATTTCATATTACTACGGAAGGTGATACATTTATCAGTGACAGTACACTGGTAAATCTGGATGAACCTAACAGTGTTAAGGAAGCCATGGCAGGCCCAGAGTCTGCTAAATGGAAGGAGGCTATGGACAGCGAGATACAGTCCATGTATGACAATCAAGTTTGGAACTTGGTTGACAATGTACCAGGCCGTAAGACAGTCGGGTGCAAATGGATCTTCAAGAAGAAGACCGACATGGATGGGAAGGTGCACACTTATAAGGCTCGACTGGTTGCGAAGGGGTTTACTCAAACTCAGGGTATTGATTATGATGAAACCTTTTCACCAGTAGCAAAGATTAAGTCTATTAGGGTTATGCTAGCCATTGCTGCATTTCATGATTATGAAATATGGCAAATGGATGTCAAAACCGCTTTCCTTAACGGAAAGTTGGCTGAGGATGTTTACATGAATCAGCCAGAAGGTTTTGTCAGTGCAGAGTACCCCAATAGAGTGTGCAAGCTTGAGAAATCCATTTATGGATTGAAACAAGCATCTCGAAGTTGGAATCTTTGTTTCGATGAGAAGGTCAAAGAGTTTGGTTTCTCAAGAAGTGAAGATGAGTCCTGCGTGTATGTCAGAGCTAGTGGGAGTATAGTTAGCTTTTTGGTACTGTATGTGGATGACATACTACTCATAGGAAATGACATCCCAACCTTGCAGGAGGTTAAGTCCTGGCTTGGGAAGTGCTTTGCTATGAAGGACCTTGGAGAAGCTACCTATATCCTAGGGATAAGGATATTAAGAGAAAGGAGTAAAAGACTAATTGGACTTAGTCAGAGTATCTACTTGGATAAGGTGTTGAAAAGGTTCAACATGCAGAATTCCAAGAAAGGAGAATTACCGATCCAAAGCAATGCCAAACTGAGCAAGGCTCAGAGCCCGAGTATAGAAGATGAGATAGCTGAGATGAGTCGATTACCTTATGCTTCCGCTGTTGGTTCGATCATGTATTCTATGACTTGTACCCGTCCTGATGTGGCCTTCGCTTTGAGCATGGTCAGTAGATATCATGGGAACCCTGGCAAGGCTCATTGGACTGCGGTAAAGAATATTCTCAAGTACCTACGGAGGACTAAGGATTGGATCCTTACGCTTGGTGGGAGTGATGACTTGAGAGTAGTAGGGTATAGTGATGCTAGCTTTCAGACTGATAGGGATAACTTCCGCTCTCAGTCGGGCTGGGTCTTTACCTTAAATGGAGGGGCAATCACTTGGAAGAGTTCCAAATAGGAGACTGTAGCTGATTCGACTTGTGAATCAGAGTACATAGCAGCGAGTGAAGCGGCAAAGGAGGCGATATGGCTGAGGAACTTCATCGGAGACCTTGGAGTTGTACCAGCTATTAAGGAGCCTATGGAGATTTTCTGTGACAGCAATAGTGCGGTTGCCTTAACCAAGGAACTAAGAGATCATGGCAGATCCCAACACATTGACAGAAAATATCACTTCATAAGACACAAGATAGAAGAGGGACTCCTCGTGGCAAAGAGGGTATCGTCAGATGAGAACCCTGCGGATCCCCTTACGAAGGCACTGACGAGGGTGAAGCATTTGCAGCATGCGAGGCGCATCGGGCTGAGGGACGATATTAGTTTTACAGATTAGATAGCCTTTTCTGAAACTTGTAAAATGTAATCGACGTTTGATGATGAATAAAATTTGTGATTTATTTATGAGCAAAGTGTTGCTATCATTGTCAATTATTTACTATTGTTTCAGTTTTGCATGTTTTGACTTCCAGAATAATTAATTTATTCAAACTCTCCACAGTCGGTCATATGTCGGAAGTAGGTATGAATCAAGACTGTCATGAATTGGGATTGTAGATGACTAAAGGTGTTTAGCCATAGCAATGGTTGCTACAACATTCATGAGTACTCATAAGTTATGAGTATTGGAATAAACCCACGCTCACTTGTATCACTTCATGGAATTTATCTCGAGTGATCGTGAGACGGTAATATCATATAAGTCTTCAAACCTAGAGATATGAGTTGTTACCTATGAGTTAGTTGTGCAGTGATTGCACGTAAACGCATCAGTAACTTGATGTTATAAAACGTGCCTTTGTGTGCAATTCAATAAGTAGTAGAACAAGCATATGAGTCGAAGTTTATCTGTTCCTTCTAGAAATAGAAGCGATATCTGGGCCCCTCGATGATTTTGTGTTGACCCATGTACCGGGCCCGGTCAGAACTAAATTGATGTGTTCAGTTAAGTTCTTTGTCAAACAAATCGGAAATCGAGAAACAACTGCTAGACAATAAGTAAGACATTGTTCCATGTATTTGTCCGGCTGATATCTTGAGAGCAGAGGATTATATGATCACTTATCTAAAATGGCGCTTCATAGTTCACAAGAGTTTTCGAGAGCTACGATTGCCGGTTGGTTCCTGAAGTAATATAGGCAAATACAATTATTAGACTTATCCAAGTGGGAGTCTGTTGGATAAGGTGTCTAAGTCCATAACTTATTTGGTATATACTTGACCCGACCCGACATGGTCCATTTGGGTTGCACTTCACCCAAACTAGTTATGGATAATTTTATGAGAGTTGTATACTTACAATTTATTAATATATTATAAGTTATAATATATTAATATAAAGTCATGTTACTTAATTAGTTTTAATCTTGAATTAATTATGAATTAATTTAGTGATTAAAAGGAAGACTAATTAAATCATGGGCTATTATATTTATATGGTGTGGGCTAACACTCATTTGGGAATGGGCTAAGCTTATATGGAAGTCCATGGATGATCCATGGAGCTTTTACCCATGGATCCTTGGAAGAGGAAAAGACATGGGTTATTAGGGTTTCACCCTAACCATGTACACTATATAAACAAGCTTATGTTGCATGAAAAACACCCTTATGTGTGTGTGAGTGTGGTGGCCAAAATCAAGAGTTAGTATACTCTCTCATACATTTTCCAAGTTTGTGGTGATTTGTGATTTCCATTTGAGGCATTCACATTATTGGTGCTTGGCTCTCAAACTCCAAGGAATCAACAATCAACAAAAGGTATGTAATTCATCTAGTTCTTTTATGGTTAAAAGTACCCCATGCCATGCTAGATAGGTTATAAACCTTGGAAAATAATATTTTGCATGTATCTTAGACAAACACAGATCCAAGGTTTAATAGGGTTGCATGTACACTTAGAAAGTGTTAGAATGCTCAAAACCCAACACTTGTTTCTAGAAAATCCAATATTTTCCATGTATGTGAGGTAGCTTGAAAAATTCCAAAGACTGAAATGCATGAGAAATTTTCATACCTAAAATAGTGTAAGTAGGTTTATATATATGTATACATATAATCATTAATGCATTTGATATCCCCGTAAATCAAAATGTTTTGATACCCCATGTGAGTTTTATAACCATGCTATTGACCCAGACTGCCTGTAACAACGTTCTTCAGGCGTTGAAGTGTTATGACATTTGTCACCCCAGACCTGCCGGTCTAACTGTAGCTAACAGTTTAGGTGCGGGATTGTCAATCCCGTATAGATCTATACACAAGTATCACGCTCTCTCTTCAAGAGATTATGGTTTATAATACAGGACTTGAAATGCGTACTGGAAAGTACGGTGAAGCCAAATGTATCACAAAATTTAGTATCAATAGATTTACGAAATGAAAATTCGATTTTCCTTGTAAGTGTAAGTATTTCCTCTTTATAGTGTTTACAGTATGTAAAATGTCACGAATAACTCGTAAACTATACCTATTATAGTTTTTCGAAAATGTGTTCCATTAAGATGATAAAACTTGGTGTATTACTAACTTCGCATGTAAAGTGTGGCATTGGTAGTAATATTATTTAACATTTATAAACAAAAAAAATGTAGATGAAGTATCTGAAATCCTAAGTAACGTTTTGTATTTTCACATAAGTTTTTCTCGTGTTTCACTTGTATTCCCCCCCCCCCCTCCTAAAGTATAGTAAAAATGTGAAAATAAATGGGTATGAACTCACCTGGAAAGTGTGGTGATTTGAAGAAAACGGGATTTTTCT
Source organism: Lactuca virosa (assembly GCF_052849685.1). Lineage (NCBI taxonomy): Eukaryota > Viridiplantae > Streptophyta > Magnoliopsida > Asterales > Asteraceae > Lactuca > Lactuca virosa. The sequence goes on from NC_136431.1 coordinate 263,806,987, forward strand.
CGGGCAGCACTTCGACCGGAAAGTGGTAAATTTTTCGGGAATCTCGGAGCTTCGGACCTTCGTCGGAGCTTGGATATGAAACCGGGGTGTCGGGGTAGTCTTAGGATAGTAGAAGTATGATACTAGGGAGAGAAAATGGTGAATGAGCAATTAAATCCCTGAAGTCTCGCATGCTATTTATAGGAGGGCTGCCAGGCTTCGTACGCTGGGCGTACTCCGAAGTACGCGGGGCGTACCTCGTCCGCAGCTCGTACGCTGGGCGTACCCTCGTACGCGGGGCGTACGTCAGCGATGACGTCATCGGTCGCCGGTCTTCGGATGGGACGGGAGTAGAGGGCATAGGGGCGACGTGGTCGATCCGAGGCCCTTCATTTGCGTACGCTGGGCGTACCCTCGTACGCGGGGCGTAATCCTTCGGATAAGCCTCGAAGTGTGTGCCCAAATCTTTGAAAATCCGTAACTTTCGCATACGAGCTCCGTTTTTGACGTTATTTATATCCACACATAGGTGAGAATATACTCTACAACTCTTGTTTAGACTTCGTCGGCAAATTTTGACTTTATTTTTAATTATATAATTTTTAATAGGCCGGGACAGGATAAATCCGTTAAAAATTCATAACTTCTTCATCCGATGTCCGTTTTCGTCTGTCTTTTTACCGTTGTAATACTATTGTCGAGATCTTCAATTCTCGTTTAGGTTGCGTCGGCTAAAAATCGTTCGATCTTTATTTCGAATTTTTGGCTGTCTACTGCTGTTCTGAAACTTAGAAAAATCATAACTTCCTCATACGAAGTCAGATTTGGACGTTCTTTTTATGTACGCTCACGGTTTGTTATTATCTACAACTTTCGTTTAGATACTTAAGGCTAAAAAGTCTTTTATTGAAATTTCACTTTTTACGCTTAACAGTGTTTTACCGGTTTTGTCGCGGATCTTTGATTGGTCATAACTACTTCGTTATAACTCGGATTTGAGTGTTCTTTACATTTCTGAAAACCTTGACACGATATCTAACATTTTATGTATCCCAATTGAGACTTTTGAACATTTCATTTTTGACGCTATTTTTATTGATTTCAAAATAGATTATAATATTTGACTTTTTGAATATTACATTGACTTGGAATATCGGGTTGTCACATCATCCCGCCGTTATAGGGAATTTCGTCCCGAAATTAATTCTACATTAAGTATTTATGGACTAGGGAAAAGATGCTGGTATTTTTGTTTCATTTGATCTTCGCGCTCCCAGGTGTATTCAGGTCCTCGCTTGGCACTCCAACAGACCTTCACAATGGGTATGCGACTTTGTTTTGTTCTTTTAATTTCCCGATCCATGATTTCTACAGGCTCTTCTACGAAGTGGAGACTCTCGTTGATTTCAATTTCGTCCAGAGGGATGATGAGAGTCTCATCGGACAGGCATTTCTTTAGGTCCGCCACGTGAAAGGTAGGGTGCACGCTATTGAGTTCCTGCGGTAATCGAAGTTTGTATGCTACTGGGCCAATCCTGGCAAGGATCTCGAAGGGTCCGATATACCTTGGGTTTAGTTTCCCACGTTTTCCAAAACGTATTAATCCCTTCCAGGGGGAGACTTTCAATAGTACCTGGTCCCCAACCTGGAATTCCAAGGGTTTCCGTCTTTTGTCCGCATAACTCTTTTGTCTGTCTCTTGAAGCTTTTAATCGTTCTCGGATTTGGACAATCTTCTTGGTAGTTTCCCTTATGATTTCTGGGCCAGTGAGAGTGCTGTCAGGTACTTGTCCTCTAGCTAGTTGCGTGTCACCCACTTCAGCCCAACACATAGGTGATCTGCACTTACAGCCGAAGAGGGCTTCAAATGGAGCAACCTTGATGCTAGTGTGATAGCTATTGTTGTACGAGAACTCAACCAATGGTAAATGGGTATCCCAAGCCTTACCAAAATCGATCACACAAGCTCTTAGCATATCTTCTAAAGTTTGAATGGTTCTCTCGCTCTGGCCGTCGGTTTGTGGGTGGTAGGCGGTACTCATGTCTAGCCTCGTTCCTAGAGATTTTTGTAGTGACTGCCAGAACCTCGAGGTGAATCTACTATCTCGGTCCGAGATAATGGATATTGGTACACCATGCAGTCGTACAATCTCCCTGATGTATGTTCTAGTTAGTTTCTCCAGCTTGTCCGTTTCCTTTATTGGTAGGAAGTGTGCGGATTTGGTTAACCTGTCGACGATCACCCAGATAGTGTCCAGTCCACTCGCTATCTTGGGTAACTTGGTTATGAAATCCATGGTTATCTGCTCCCACTTCCACTCGGGTATTTCTAGTTGTTGCAACAATCCCGAGGGCTTTTGGTACTCTACCTTGACTTTGGCGCAAGTCAAACATTTGCCTATATAGGTAGCGATTTCGGCTTTCATGTTTGGCCACCAATACAGTTTCTTGAGATCCAGATACATCTTGTCTGAACCGGGATGTACGGAGTATCGAGTCTTATGGGCCTAATTTATGACAACATCTCTGAATCCGCTAACTTTGGCGTCTAGATCCGATTCATGAAGTAACGAACTCCGTCGTCCTTGACTTCAAGATTCTTATCCATTCCTCTTAAGGCTTCACCCGCCACATTTTCAGATTTCAAGGCTTCTAATTGAGCTTCCTTGATTTGTGTGGACAGGTTTGAATGGATCGTCATGGTTAAGGATTTCACTCGGCGGCCCGAGTATTCCTTTCGGCTGAGGGTATCAGCTTCTACATTAGATTTTCCGGGATGATAACGAATCTCGCATTCGTAATCGTTTAGTAGTTCTACCCATCGTCTTTGTCTCATGTTGAGTTCCTTTTGATTGAGGATGTGCTGAAGGCTCTTATGATCGGTGAAGATTGTACATTTAGTGCCGTAGAGATAGTGTCTCCAGATCTTCAGGGCGAAAACGACTGCTCCCAATTCGAGATCGTGCGTAGTGTAGTTGACCTCGTGTGCCTTGAGTTGTCTTGAGGCGTATGCGATGACACATCCAAGTCCCTGGTTTGACGCATCACAGTAGACCACAAAGTCTTCTGTTCCTTCTGGCAAAGATAATATAGGTGCGCTGCATAGAGCTCGCTTCAGTGTTTGGAACGCAGCGTCTTGTTTTTCTCCCCAACTGAAGGTTACGCCCTTCTGAGTCAGGGTGGTAAGTGGTTTAGCAATCTTTGAAAAGTTTTGTATGAATCTTCGGTAATACCCAGCAAGGCCCAAGAATTGTCGGATTTCCGTTGGAGTCCTTGGAGTTGACCAGTTCTCGATTGCCTTGATTTTGGAAGGGTCCACGTGTGTCCCTTCCTTGCTGATCACGTGACCTAGGAAATCTACTCTCCGAATCCAAAATTCTCACTTTGAGAATTTCGCGTATAGCTTCTCTGTCCTTAATGTTTCCAAGACCTGTCGGAGGTGTTGGCTATGTTCCTCTTTACTCCTTGAATAGATGAGTATATCATCTATGAACACGATCATAAATTTGTCCAGGAAAGGACGACATACTCGGTTCATCAAGTCTATGAACACCGCCTGTGCGTTTGTCAATCCGAAGGGAATCACTACAAACTCGTAGTGACCATAGCGAGTTCGGAATACCGTTTTGGGAACGTCTCCTTCCAGGGCTCGCAGCTGGTGATACCCAGATCTTAAATCGATCTTTGAGAAGTAGCTCGCTCCTTGTAGTTGGTCGAACAGATTGTCTATTCGGGGTAAGGGATATCGGTTCTTGATCGTGAGCTTGTTTAGTTCCCGGTAATCGATGCACATGCAAAAAGATCTATCCTTCTTCTTTACGAACATAATCGGTGCTCCCCAAGGTGAGAAGCTCGGCCTGATGAATCCTTTGCTGAGAAGTTCATTCAGCTGGCTGGATAATTCCTACATTTCTGCCAGTGCTAGACGGTACGGCGATTTTGCTACTGGGGTAGCCCCGGGAATCAAGTCGATTCTGAACTCGACTTGACGTTCTGGTGGAACTCCTGGAAGATCTTCAGGGAAAATGTCGGGGAAATTACAGACTTTCGGAATGTCTTTAATGTCTTTCGTTTCTTGTTTCTTATCTACCACGTGGGCTAGGAAGGCATGATATTCTTTGCGTAGATATTTTTGGGCTTTGACGCAAGAGATGATTTGTAAATCGGTACCGGGTTTGTCACCATAAATGACGAGAGTTTCGCCACTTGGCAGATTAAGGCGAACGACCCTTTCGTGACACAGAATATCGGCATGGTGAAGGCTTAACCAATCCATACCGATGATGACATCAAAGCTTCTTATAGTGATCGGCATTAGATTGATTTAGAAAAAGTGTTCATTTAGAGCTAGTGTGTAGCCTACATACAAATCGTTTGTGCTTTTTGTTTTACCGTTTGCCATTTCTACTGTAAATATCTTATTGAGTGCTTGGGGTTTTTGATTAAGTAAGTGTTTGAACTTATGGCTCACGAAACTTCTCTCCGCACCACAGTCAAAGAGTATGCATGCATAAATGTTGTTGAGGAGAAACGTACCCGTAACCACCGTGGGATCGGCTATTGCTTCGTTCTGCCCTATTGCCATCACTCTTCCTACGCCGCCAACATTCTTTGCCTTAGGGCAATCCCTCTTGTAGTGCCCAGTTTCCCCACACCCATAACATGCCTGGCTCACTCCGACACCAGGAACTTGGGTGATTGGTCGCGCCATTGCCTTACAGAAATGGGCAGTGTGCCCTTTCCTGTCGCAATTTTTACAGTGCATCTCCCGATAATTTCCGTTGTGATGGTAATTGCATTTGTTGCACTTTGGTAGGTTCCCAACATATTGTTTTGCCGGCGTAGGGGTAACGGGAACAACAGTGGGGGCAGTAGCGGCATGGACTGCCACTATTTGTTGTTTCTTGGAAGATTCTTGTGAAGATTGACTCTTCCTCTTATTCCAAAACTTCTTCTTGTTGTTGTTGTTGGTATTGTTGTTATTGTTGTTGCTTCCTCTGGTTGGTTTTGGGACGACGGTCATGACGTCTTGGCAGATTCCATGGTCAACAAGGGACTGTGCCAATTGTTTGGCACTATCGAACTTAACGGGCTTGGAAGCTAGCACACTCCCTCGAAGCTGGGGTGACAATCCCCAAATATACCTTTCTATCTTCTTGCTCTCTAGTGTCAACATCCCCGGGCAAAGTATTGCCAAGTCACTGAACCTATTTGTATAGGTTGTGATGTCCGAGCCCACCATAGAAAGGCCCCAAAGCTCATGTTCAAGCTTCTGAATCTCGCCCCTTGGGCAGTACTCTTGCATTAGCATTTGCTTCAGGTTCTCCCAACCCATGGAGTTAGCCACTACTAGAGTTAGTGACTTGACGTGGCCATTCCACCACGTTAGGGCTCGTTCGGAGAAAGTACAGGCAGCAAATTTTACTTTGCTCCCTTCTGGGCATGAGCAGATCTCGAATACGGCTTCCGTTTTCTCTATCCATTTGGATAGAGCCATTACTCCCCCAGTTCCATTAAAGGGTATGGGTTTGCTGTTGGTGAAGTGCTTGTAAGTACATTCCCCGGAACGACGCTGGTTTTGGCCATTAGTAGAGCTATTTATTCCTCCTCCTGATCCGTTGTTACTCATTTGTGCCATTGCTGCGGTTACGGCAGCCGTTACAGCAGCCTGGATGGTAGCAACATCCATTGATGGAGGTGGTGGTGGAGGTGGTGTTGGTGCTCCGGTAGTATTGAAGCGTCGAGGATTTCTTCTTGGCGGCATGATTCTGCGATAAGTTAAGAGACGAATTCTTGATACGTCTTCAGAAATGATTATGGAAGGTCTTAGTATTATATGTTTTGCGTTCCGAACATTACCGAATTTTGTAAGTTAATGGAAACTTACAATAATAAGTGTATAATTTCCTTAGTATTTTAAGAACTTAATGGAATACTCAAAGAAATAATAAATGCGTGTCAATCTCATTGATATTAATATTAGATACAACGATCAGGAAAATTTGACCTTACATAGGTCTAGGGTACATCAATGAAAGCGGGAAAATTTTGACAACATTTAGACCCCTGAATTGTGTACTCATAATCCGTCGGGTTTACATTTATAGAAGAAAGAGTAGCACCAACGCTTCTTGATAAGTATATACATAGCGCAAGAAGTACGCGCTCTACTCCGAGTGGGTGGTACGCTGTGGACCATGGTATGTGGTTGTGGAAGTCTGAGCTCGGGCTACTTGACGTTCAGCCTCGATGACGCGCTTTTCCATTGCGGCTTGGATTTTACAGAATTCCCTTACTTCAGCCCTAGCAGCAGTAATGTCTTTCTGAAGGGAAAAGGCATGCTCTATTGTTCGCTCATGCTCTTCGTCCAGACGACGAAGACGTACTGCAGTGACTATAGCGGTGGCGCCAATGTCCAAGAGCCGGTCGGCGTTCACTCTTGCTTGCTCGCCTTGGTTGGCGATGCGACGAACCATGACAGGGAATTCTCTGTCAGCCGAACCTCCGTTGCTGAGGTTATAAAAGCCTTGTCACATGCCGTAAGGTGGGCGTTGTCCTTGTTCCTTGCTCCATCGTTTCAGGTCCACAGCCCAGCGGGGCGCCGAGCCCTGAAAGTTCCTTCGGGGATTTGCTGCTCCTCGGCGAGGATTGTAGACCTCTGGTTCCGAGTCAGTGCTCCCACCATCTCCTTCCTCTTCTGAATCTTCGTCTGGGTCTTCCTCGGGATCCTCTTCGGAATCCTCTTCTGGCTCTTCCTCGGGAATCTCTTCGGGATCTTCTTCTGGGTCCTCCTCAATCCAGCCTCCATTACCCTGGTTAGGGTAGTAGGGATCCCCGAGAATGTGAAATCTTTCCATTTCGTCTGATCGAGAATAGAGGTAAGAGGACTAAATATAAAACTTGAGAGTAAAAAGATAATTTTTGATAAGCATAATTCTATTTATTTGACGATTCCTAATTTTAACTAAATATCGAGGTTCGCACGATTATTACAGTTTTTATAGTAGTATAAAATAATCCTATAGTATTTCAAATTTGTAAGTTTGATTCTAGTATTTTCTTTGGTAAGTTTTTGACTCGTTGCTCACTATGACTATTCCTCGACATATGTTGGTCACATCTTGGATAAATATAGTTGATCAGACTATATTCATCCTCGATCTGATTACATACCCCGAGGCCTAATCGTATTGTCCAACTCGTCTTAATACTTTTGTATAGTTTTGACTATGATACTAGACCGTTGCATGCATGTACTTATACTTTTATATGATGATTTAATAAGTTTTGAAAACTGTCGCCTTAGCGTCCCTTCTCCAAAAGTTGATGTTTTACCTGTATTAATGAATCCCTGAGAAATACAAGTAGTTTTGAAAAATGTCAACAATTAAGTTGGTGAGGTCATAAGCGTTTTTGTACTATAATTGTATGTCTTTCTGTATAAAATAACTTAGCTTGTTTCTAGAAAATCCAATATTTTCCATGTATGTGAGGTAGCTTGCAAAATTCCAAAGACTGAAATGCATGAGAAATTTTCATACCTAAAATAGTGTAAGTAGGTTTATATATATATATATATATATATATATATATATATATATATATATATATATATATATATATATATATATATATATATATATATAATCATTAATGCATTTGATATCCCCGTAAATCAAAATGTTTTGATACCCCATGTGAGTTTTATAACCATGCTATTGACCCAGACTGCCTGTAACAACGTTCTTCAGGCGTTGAAGTGTTATGACATTTGTCACCCCAGACCTGCCGGTCTAACTGTAGCTAACAGTTTAGGTGCGGGATTGTCAATCCCGTATAGATCTATACACAAGTATCACGCTCTCTCTTCAAGAGATTATGGTTTATAATACAGGACTTGAATTGCGTACTGGAAAGTACGGTGAAGCCAAATGTATCACAAAATTTAGTATCAATAGATTTACGAAATGAAAAGTCCATTTTCCTTGTAAGTGTAAGTATTTCCTCTTTATAGTGTTTACAGTATGTAAAATGTCACGAATAACTCGTAAACTATACCTATTATAGTTTTTCGAAAATGTGTTCCATTAAGATGATAAAACTTGGTGTATTACTAACTTCGCATGTAAAGTGTGGCATTGGTAGTAATATTATTTAACATTTATAAACAAAAAAAAAACGTAGATGAAGTATCTGAAATCCTAAGTAACGTTTTGTATTTTCACATAAGTTTTTCTCGTGTTTCACTTGTATTCCCCCCCCTAAAGTATAGTAAAAACGTGAAAATAAAGGGGTATGAACTCACCTGGAAAGTGGGGTGATTTGAAGAAAACGGGATTTTTCTCGGGCAGCACTTCGACCGGAAAGTGGTAAATTTTTCGGGAATCTCGGAGCTTCGGACCTTCGTCGGAGCTTGGATCTGAAACCGGGGTGTCGGGGTAGTCTCGGGATAGTAGAAGTATGAAACTAGGGAGAGAAAATGGTGAATGAGCAATTAAATCCCTGAAGTCTCGCATGCTATTTATTGGAGGGCTGCCAGGATTCGTACGCTGGGCGTACTCCGAAGTACGCGGGGCGTACCTCGTCCGCAGCTCGTACGCTGGGCGTACCCTCGTACGCGGGGCGTACGTCAGCGATGACGTCATCGGTCACCGGTCTTCGGATGTGATGGGAGTAGAGGGCATAGGGGCGACGTGGTCGATCCGAGGCCCTTCATTTGCGTACGCTGGGCGTACCCTCGTACGCGGGGAATAATCCTTCGGATAAGCCTCGAAGTGTGTGCCAAAATCTTTGAAAATCCGTAACTTTCGCATATGAGCTCCGTTTTTGACGTTCTTTATATCCACGCGTAGGTGAGAATATACTCTACAACTCTCGTTTAGACTTCGTCGGCAAATTTTGATTTATTTTTAATTATATAATTGTTAATAGGCCGGGACAGGATAAATCCGTTAAAAATTCATAACTTCTTCATCTGATGTCCGTTTTCGTCTGTCTTTTTACCGTTGTACTACTATTGTCGAGATATTCAATTTTCGTTTAGGTTGCGTCCGCTAAAAATCATTCGATCTTTATTTCGAGTTTTTAGCTGTCTATTGCTGTTCTGAAACTTAGAAAAATCATAACTTCCTCATACGAAGTCAGATTTGGACGTTCTTTTTATGTACGCTCATGGTTTGTTATTATCTACGACTTTCGTTTAGATACTTAAGGATAAAAAGTCTTTTATTGAAATTTCACTTTTTACGCTTAACAGTGTTTTACCGGTTTTGTCGCGGATCTTTGATTGGTAATAACTACTTCGTTATAACTCAGATTTGAGTGTTCTTTACATTTCTGAAAACCTTGACACGATATCTAACATTTTATGTATCCCAATTGAGACTTTTTTAACATTTCATTTTTAACGCTATTTTTATTGATTTCAAAATAGATTATAATATTTGACTTTTTGAACATTACATTGACTAGGAATATCGGGTTGTCACAGTATTCTTTAATCTTGAAATAAATTTGTTTTCTTAATTATTGAGTTTTAATAGTTTGATTTAAGTTCTTATGATCTTGCAAAATCAGTTAAAACCCCCAATTTGAGTTTGTTTTCTTAGTTTAATTAGAAGTATTTATATTAATTAATTAAATTTCGTTCCTTGTGTTCGACACCCGAATTACCTAAGTTATTCTATAATCCAACTAGGTACACTGCCTATAGGTGCATAAATTAGTGAAGTTAGTTAGGTTATAAATTTAAAACAAGTAGGTACTTTTGTGCACATCAACATGCCGGGTGATCAAGGCAGATCACTAAAGGCCGCACGGTAAGTTTTAGCCTTGGAGGTTCCCATGTGGAAATGGGAGCAGGTCATCATGGATTTCATCACCAAGTTGCCGAGGACGGCTAAGAGATTTGATGCCTTATGGGTTATTGTTGACCGCCTAACCAAGAGTGCCCATTTTCTTGCCATTCGGGAGAGTTCTTCGGTCCAGAAATTGGTCGATGTTTATGTGCATGAGATTGTTGCTCGCCACGGTGTGCCGGTTTCCATCGTATCCGACCGTGATGTGCACTTCACTTCTCGATTTTGGCAGAGGTTTCATGAGGAGGTGGGTACGAGACTACATTTGATCACTTCTTACCACCCTGAGACAGATGGTCAGAGTCAACAAACTATTCAGACGCTCGAGGATATGTTGAGGGCTTGTGTCATCGATTTTGGTGGGAGCTGGGACTCCTACCACCCCCTAACCGAGTTTTCTTACAACAACAATAATCATTCCAACATTGGTGCAACTTCCGTACGAGATTCTATATGGGAGCAAGTGTCGTACTCCATTTTGTTGGGGAGAGGTCGACCATAGGGTCATGGGGAGGACTGAAGTGGCTCTCCAGACGATAGATCTTATTCAGCAAATTAGACAGAGGTTATAGACAACACAAAGTCGACAGAAGAGTTACGCTGATAGACGACAGTCTGAGTTAGAGTTTCAGGTTGGGGATATGGTTCTATTTAAGGTATCACCATGGAAGGGTGTTATACGCTCTAGGAAGCGGGGAAAGTTGGCCCCCAGATTCATCGAACCTTTTAGAGTAGTGGCCAGAGTGGGAAAGGTGGCTTACCGGCTGGATAGGTTGGAGGTGCTTATTCAGATTCATATATGTTGGATATAGTGTCTAAGTCCATACCTATATCTGGTATGTACTTGACCCGACCCGGCATGGTCCATTTGGGTTGCATGACATTGCAATACTTGGATAGACCAAATTGAGAGAAAGGACACTTAAGGTTTGTTAATATATTAATAATATTATTTATTTAGTATTGATCAAAGAATTAATTTGGAATTAATTAAGTGATAAAAAAGAGACTAATTAAATATATGGGGTTGATTGTGTAAATCATCTATTCTTGTATAGTGGGCTAATGATCCATGGTTTGTATGGATTGGGTTAAAACCCATAAGGTGCTCCATGGATAGTCCATGGAGGTTACAAACCCATGGATCATGGAATATGGAAAGCCATGACAATTAGGGTTTACATGGTGTAACCCTACTTGTGGCACAACTATATAAGGACCCCTAGTCTAGCAAAATCGGGACTACTACTTGTACAAGAGAGGGCAATCCGATTTTGAGTTTTAGTAAAACTTCTCTCAAGGTTATTCCAAGTGTTGTGGTGTTGTGTGAGACATTTGAGGCATCACACTTGAGGTGCTAGGCTCACAAGGTTCTCAAGGAATCCAAACCACAAAATGTATGTTCTTCTTCTAGCATTTATGTTTAAAAGTTCCCCATGTATGCTAGATAGGTTAAGAACCTTGGAAAATCAAATTTGCATGTATCATAGAAAAAACATAGATCCAAGGTTTATAGGGTTGCATGTATACCATAGGAGTGTTAGAATGCTCAAAACCCTTCAGTGGTATCAGAGCCTAGGCTTGTTTTATTTGATACTTGATGCAAACTTGTTGAAAAAACTCAGTTTTCTGCATTCTGCAGCATGAACTCGCCGAGTCCATGGGGGAACTCGACGAGTCCATGAGTAAATTCATCCTACTCGTCGAGTAGGTTCGTGCACTCGACGATTAGGAGCCCCTGAATGCAGATTTTCGAGTTTTGCTGCTGGAAATGGACTAGAAACATTACCCTAAACTGTTTTGGTGTTATAAAAATTGCTTTAGATGGTGTAATGGTTATGCTAATCCATTTTCAACGGCTATTATCAAAATTTCAAGCTTTATATGGTTTATTTATGATTCTTGAAATTGTTGATATGAACATTCATGAACTTATGAGTTTAGAAGATCATAGGAATTATTTGTAACTTGCTTGTTAGTTTAATTCTTGATCATTATGTGTTTTAATGGAATCCATAATTTGTCCTCAAGTTATGGATTACCAAAAGTCATTCTTTTAAAGTCCATTATTAAACACATAGGTTACATAAAATGAAAAGTCTCTCATTTTATTAATCCATTAACTCATAAGTTATGAAAGATGAAAAGTTTTGAAAGTTACAAAACTTGCCCTCAAGTTAAAATTCAACCCTTATACTTTATAATATTATAAGTTAATAATATATATGTATATATATATATATATGTATATATATATATATATATATATATATATATATATATATATATATATATATATATATATATATATATATATATATATATATGTATCAGAACAAGTCATTTTACCGTTAGTAGGCCTCATTCATGAAGCCGGTCTATAAGGGGGGTATAAGGTTGTTGCCTATAAAATGGCAGCTTAATGGGTGTCCACTCTCACCCACCGCTTCCTTGACTGGTGGAGGGTCGTTAGCCGAACGGGTAGGACAAGGACTTTAAATCTTCATTAAAAGTATGATGAAAAATAAAGTAACTAAATGTTTTGTAAATTCCCAATCTTAGTTACTTTAAGAAAATGTGAATAAGGTGCTAACCCATAAAATTACACTTTGCACTTTGATTAAGTCGTTAGTGGAGTGTGTGTGGTTAACCGGCACACTAAACTGGACTTAATAAGGTAGGTAAAGGGTAACTTAATGTTTATCATAGTATCGATGGAGCGCGTGTGGTTAACCGACACATCGATTGAGGGGTAAATATTAAGAGTACCAAGTAATTTGCATGGTTACTTCACACCTTATTTTGTGATCCTCGGCATCCCAGTCACAAAACCTGAAGGGCACACTCGAGATTGAAACATGCCAATTAAAAGTTCAATGAATATCAAAGAATCTAGGAGTTTCAAAACCGATTAAAGCCTAATAATTTATTTCGTTTTTCATGGTGGAAATTGGTGAATCGTCATTCACCTACCTTCAAATATTTTATAGCTTGGATTACGACATCCCTATTCTAAGTTATAAAATATTGTGTTGGGCCCTAGCCTTAATATTACATTTGGGTGTTTTATTAAGGACTATCTTTATATCTAATCTAAAATTGTCTTTCTTCTTTTCAGATGTCTTCCAACAATGCTGCTTCTGGCTCAAACCCTACTGGCTCATTCTCTTTCATGAGAATTTGGCCCGAAAACCCGAACCGAACTGAGAACCGAACCGAACCGAATTATACCCGAATAAGCAATTCGATTCGGTTTTCGGGTATCTATATAAGGCTTATTCGGGTTTCGGGTTATTCGGTTCGGGTTACCCGAATAAGGGCTTATTCGGTCCAAAAGGACCGAACCGAATATGAAAAGTCACATTTTTTCCCCTTGCACAATTGCTTAATCGGTCTTGTGTTCTATCGATCGTTACCCAAAATACCCACGTAATACACCAAAAAAAATCAACGAAATCGATTGAGAGTAGCGTATTACACCAAATCGACGACATTACCCTATTGTATCCCGTATGGTAAAAGGTATAACTTTATTATTTGTATACTTTTTTTATAATTATATTTTAACATTTTCTATGTTTATGTTGATAGATATTTTGGGACTGCAAATCTCTACCGTGGTGTCAGAGGCGGCGTTTATTACAAGCGGGTGTATATTGGATCCATATTGAACAAATTTGTCTGCAAATATAGTAGAGGTTTTGGTTTGCACTCAAGATTGGGTAAGGAAATCAAGAAAGCCAATTGTGGACAACATTGATGAAATTTTGAAAGACGATGGGGTCGCGAAAGCTTTAGAAGAGGCGATAAAGAACGGAGATGGAAAGGGAAAACAACCAATTAATATTCCCGAATAGTTAATTCGTGTTTGAAAAATATTATTTTGGATATGGATAAAAACTTAAGATTCATATTTTAATTTAGGTGTGGAATGTTTAATGTTTAACTTATATACTTATAGATAGATTTTTTGGTGTTTTGGATGTTTAGTGTTTAGTGTTTAATATGTTGCTTAATAACTATATCTTAAGATTGTGGTGGTTGGATTTTACATTTTATATATCAAGAATAGTTAATCCGTGTTATTCGTGTTTATCATAAGCTACAAAACTCATACAAAATACAATATTTATAATCACATTGTAAATGTTATTTGGGTTATTTGGGTTACTCGGATCCTTAATCATCTTGTACATGTTATTTGGGTTATTCGGGCCAGAACCGAACCGAACCGAATAATACCCAAACCGAACCGAACCCGTATTGCTTATTTGGTTCGGTTTTTGGTTCATACAATTACCCTTATTCGGTTTTCGGTTTATTCGGGTTCGGGTCGGTTCGGTTCGGTTTCGACCCGAATAACATCATCCAACTTTATGGATTGGATCAGGAACATCAGGATGGTCACTCGTTATGAGGACAAGGAATATATCCTCGACAAGGAGCTTAAGGAACTTGATGAGTCATCTGCTACTCCTGAGGAGATCGCTGAATATCAGGCACATGAAAGAGATGCTACCAAAGTCGCATGTATCATGTTGGACACTATGACAACCGAGCTCCAAAAGTCCTATGAGGACTACTATCCTTTTGAGATGCACCAGGATTTGATGGACCGCTACCATCAGAGTGCTCGTCAAGAGCGATATGAAATCATCTCCTCTATGATAAAAACCAGGATGAAGGATGGTGAACCCATCACTGGCCACATGCAGAAAATGCAAAGGTATGTGGACCGTTTGCTGAAACTGAATGTGAACTTCCCAGAGGAGTTGGCAATTAATATCATTTTGCACTCCTTACCTTCATGTTATGATCAATTCCGCATGACATACCACATGAACAAGGAGGAAGTTACACTCAACAAACTTCAAGGACTTTTGAAGACCGCGAAAAGTGGTCTTAAAGGTAAGTCGGTTGTTACTACTCCTACTCCTACCGCGACCCCTGTCTTGGCAATCGGGCAAGGCAAAGGAAAGAAGAGGAAGAGCCCTTCGAAGGGTACCAAGGGAAAGTCTCTTGATGGCTCCTCTTCAAGTGGAACCAAGAAAGGTTTCGTCACTCCTTCTGCTAACCCTAAAGAGGCTGAATGCTTCTATTGCCATGAAAAGTCGCACTGGAAGCGAAACTGCCCAAAGTACCAGCAAGATGTTAAGGATGGGAAAGTAAAACCCAACCATGCAGGTACTTACACTATATTTTCTAATAACTCACCCTATTCTAATTCTTGGGTCCATGATACAGGTTGTGGTATTCACATATGTTGTGATTTTCAGGGACTAAGAAGAAGTGAGAATGTGGAGCATGGGAAGATAAACTTGATCATGGGAAATAGGAAAGTTACACGTGTCACCAAGATTGGAGTTTATTCTTTATTGCTAAGTAGTGGGTTAACATTAGACTTGAATAAATGTTGTTATTCGCCTGAAATGGCAAGAAATATTATTTCCTTTCATGGTTTGTACAAACAAGGTTTTACCTTTTCATTTGATAATGATAGTGGTGGTATTAATGCTTTCTTTAATAATGTTCTTTTTTTTAAAGCATTACCTTGTGATGGTGTGTATGAAACTGTGTCGGTTGTAGATAACCTAGGAAATAATGTGTTGTGTATCGATTCTTCCACTAGCTTGGATAAAGCATCATTATGGCATTGTCGTCTTGGACATGTAAGCAAGAAACGCATAGGCCAACTCCAAAATGATGGAGTCTTGGAGTCATTTGACCTAAAGTCAGATGAGAGTTGTGAATGTTGTTTGCTTGGGAAAATGATAAAGTCACCCTTCAATGGTACTTGTGCTAGGGGTGAAGGTTTGTTGGATCTTGTACACACTGATGTGTGTGGACCCTTCAGAACCGCCACAAGGGATGCTAACCGCTTCTATGTGACTTTTACTGATGATTTTAGTAGATATGGATATGTCTACTTAATCAAGCATAAGTCAGAAACCTTTGAAAAGTTTAAAGAGTTTAAACAGGAAGTGGAGAATCAGTTGGGCAGGAACATTAAGATGCTTCAATCCGATCGAGGTGGTGAGTATCTTAGTACAGAGTTCCTTGACTATCTTAAGGAATGTGGGATTATCTCACAACTGACACCTCCCAGGACACCACAGTTGAATGGTGTGGCTGAGAGGCGCAATCGAACCTTGTTGGATATGGTTCGTTCCATGGTCCATTTCGCTACCAATCTCATTCTGGGGGTATGCCTTAGACACTGCCGCCCATATCCTTAATTTAGTCCCTACCAAAAAGGTTGCCAAAACACCCCATGAGATGTGGACTGGAAAAGTTCCCAATCTAGACCACATCAAGATTTGGGATTGCGAGGCTTTCGTGAGGCGTGAGACTCATGATAAGCTCAAACCTTAAAGTGAGAGGTGTATTTTCATCGGCTACCCACAGAGATCCTTTGGTTACCTCTTCTACAGACCCAGTGATAATGTGGTCTTTGTAGCAAGGAGAGGAGTCTTTCGAGAGAGAGAGAGCGAGTTCATAAGCCAAGGAAACAGTGGGAGGCAAATTGACCTTGAAGAAATTCAAGAGTCAAGTGGTGAAGGAACCTTAAACCCTAGCAATCAACCTGAGGAGGAAACTTCTGTTGATCCGACAGAAGAGTCTGTGCTTCTGAGGCGTTCCACGAGAGTTAGGAATGCACTTGAGCATTACTATGGTTTCCATATTACTGCGGATGGTGATACACTTATCAGTGATAGCAGACTGGTAAGTCTGGATGAACGTAACAGCTACACGGAAGCCATGACAGGCCCTGAGGCAGCTAAATGAAAAGAGGCTATGGACAGTGAGATACAGTCCATGCATGACAATCAAGTTTGGAACTTGGTTGACAATGTACCAGGTCGCAAGACAGTCGGGTGCAAATGGATCTTCAAGAAGAAGACCATCATGGATGGTAATGTACACACTTATAAGGCGCGACTGGTTGCA
Source organism: Lactuca virosa (assembly GCF_052849685.1). Lineage (NCBI taxonomy): Eukaryota > Viridiplantae > Streptophyta > Magnoliopsida > Asterales > Asteraceae > Lactuca > Lactuca virosa. Next base: position 263,823,770 of record NC_136431.1, read on the forward strand.
AAGGGCTTTTCTCAAACTCCAGGAGTTGATTATGATGAGACCTTTTCACCAGTAGCGAAGATTAAGTCTATTAGGGTTATGCTAGCCATTGCTGCATTTCATGACTGTGAAATATGGCAAATGGATGTCAAAACCGCTTTCCTTAATGGAAAGTTGGCTGAGGATGTTTACATGAGTCAGCCAGAGGGTTTTGTCAGTGTAGAGTACCCTAATAGAGTGTGTAAGCTTGAGAAATCAATCTATGGATTGAAACAAGCACCTCGCAGATGGAATCTTTGTTTCGATGAGAAAGTCAAAGAGTTTGGCTTTTTGAGGAGTGAAGATGAGTCCTGTGTATATGTCAAGGCTAGTGGGAGTATAGTTAGCTTTTTGGTATTGTATGTGGATGACATACTACTCATAGGAAATGACATCCCAACTCTGCAGGAAGTGAAGTCCTGGCTTGGGAAGTGTTTTGCTATGAAGGACCTTGGTGAAGATGGCTATATCCTAGGGATAAGGATTTTGAGAGACAGGAGTAAAAGACTAATTGGACTTAGTCAGAGTACCTACTTAGATAAGGTGCTGAATAGGTTCATCATGCAGAATTCCAAGAAAAGAGAATTACCGATCCAGAGTAACGCCAGATTGAGTAAGACTCAGAGCCCGAGTACAAAGGCTGAGATAGCTGAGATGAGTCGAGTACCTTATGCTTCCACTGTAGGCTCGATCATGTATGTTATGACTTGTACTCGTCCTGATGTGGCCTTTGCATTAAGCATGGTCAGCAGATATCAGGGGAACCCTGGCAAGGCTCACTGGACTGCGTTAAAGAACATTCTCAAGTACTTGCGGAGGACTAAGGACTGGGTCCTTACCCTAGGTAGGAGTGATGGCTTGAGAATATTAGGGTATAGTGATGCTAGCTTTCATACTGATAGGGATAATTTCCGCTCTCAGTCAGGCTGGGTCTTTACCTTAAAAGGAGGAGCAATTTATTGGAAAAGTTCCAAGCAGGAGACAATGGTTGATTCAACTTGCGAATCAGAGTATATAGCGGCAAGCGAGGCAGCAAAGGAGGCTATATGGCTAAAAAACTTCATTAGAGACCTTGGAGTTGTACCAGCTATAAATGAGCCTATAGAAATTTTTTGTGATAGTGAAAGTGCAGTTGCCTTAGCCAAGGAAACAAGGGATCATGGGAGATCCAAACACATCGACAGAAAATACCATTTCATCAGACATCGAATAGAAGAAGGACTCCTCGTGGCAAAGAGGGTATCATCGGATGAGAACCCGGCAGATCCCCTCACGAAGGGACTGAGCAGGATTAAGCATCTCCAGCATGCGAGGCGCATAGGGCTGAAAGATGATATTAGTTTTAGTAGTTAGATAGCTTTGAAATATGTAAAGTGTAATTGACATTTGATGATGAATAAAAGTTGTGTTTATTTATGAGTAAAGTGTTTCTATCTTTTGTCAATCGTTTACTATCGTTTCATTTTGCATGTTTTGACTTCCAGAATAATTATGTTATTTTATCTCATATTATTCAAATTCTCCACAGTCGGTCATATGTTGGAAGTAGATATGAATCAAGACTGTCATGAGTTGGCTTGTAGATGTCCAAAGTATTGGGCATAGCAAAGTGTTGCTACAACACTCATGAGTGCTCATAAGTTCTGAGTATTGGATTCAACCCACGCTCGCTGATATAACTTCATGGAATTTATCTCGAGTGATCGCGAGACGGTAATATCATATAAGTCTTCAAACCTAGAGATATGACTTGTTGCCTATGAGTTGGTTATACATTGATTGTACGAAAATGCATTGGTAACTCGATGTTATAAAACGTGCCTTTGTGTATAATTCAACAAGTAGTAGAACAAGCATATGAGTCGAAGTTGATCTGTTCCTTCTTGGATTAGAAGCGATATCTGGGCCCCTCGATGATTTTGTGTTGACCCATGTACCGGGACCGGTCAGAACTAAGTTGATGTGTCAATTAAGTTCTATGTCAAACAAACCGGAAATCGGGAAACAAACTGCTGGACAATAAGTAAGACATTGTTCCATGTATTTGCCCGGCTGATATCTAGAACAGAGGATTATATGATCACTTATCTTAAATGGCGTATCATCATCATCTCAGATCCGCGAGACCTTGAAAGAGCTACAATTGCTGATCGGTTCCTGAAGTCATACATGCAGTTATAGTTATTAGACTTATCCAAGTGGGAGACTGTTGGATATAGTGTCTAAGTCCATAACTATATCTGGTATGTACTTGACCAGACCCGACATGGTCCATTTGGGTTGCATGGCATTGCAATACTTGGATAGACCAAATTGAGAGAAAGGACGTTTAATGTTTATTAATATATTATAAGTTCTAATATATTAATAATATTATTTAATTAGTATTGATCAAAGAATTAATTTGGAATTAATTAAGTGATCAAAAAGAGACTAATTAAATATATGGGGTTGATTGTGTAAATCATCTATTCTTGTATAGTGGGCTAATGATCTATGGTTTGTATGGATTGGGTTAAAACCCATAAGGTGCTCCATGGATAGTCCATGGAGGTTACAAACCCATGGATCATGGAATATGAAAAACCATGACAATTAGGGTTTACATGGTGTAACCCTACTTGTGCCACAACTATATAAGGACCCCTAGTCTAGCAAAATCGGGACTACTACTTGTACAAGAGAGGGCAATCTGATTTTGAGGTTTAGTGATACTTCTCTCAAGGTTATTCCAAGTGTTGTGATGTTGTTTGAGACATTTGAGGCATCACACTTGAGGTGCTAGGCTCACAAGGTTCTCAAGGAATCCAAACCACAAAAGGTATGTTCTTCTTCTAGCATTTATGTTTAAAAGTTCCCCATGTATGCTAGATAGGTTAAGAACCTTGGAAAATCAAATTTGCATGTATCATAGAAAAAACATAGATCCAAGGTTTCTAGGGTTGCATGTACACCAGAGGAGTGTTAGAATGCTCAAAACCCTTCAATATCACCTTCCATGTTTCTTAACTTCAGAAGTACTTGGTTCATGATACATCAATGGTTCCATTAGATAACATTCTGGTCAATGAGCGTCTGAATTATTTGGAGAGGCTGGTGTCTATTCTGAATAGGAAAACGAAGACCTTACATAACATAGTGGTACCCCTAGTCAAGGTTCAGTGGTAACATCGGAAAGGTTCTGAGTGTACATTGGAGCCCGAGTCGAAGATGTGTGAGCACTACCCAAATCTATTTATAGCCGAGGATTTCGAGGATGAAATCTAGTTCAAGTGGGGGAGAAGTGTAACACCCAGTTCCAGGTAGGCATTGCTTTTAAGTTATTAATTAATTTTAAGGATTTAAAACTTGGTCACGACGTGACCGTGCCCGAGAAAACGTGCATCCTATTTAATTGTCACGACGTGACCACATGAGGGTCACTACGTGACAGCCCTTGCATGCTAAAACCCTAATTTTGGGGATTGTCCCCCTATTTAAGGGAAGTGAGGGCTAGGGTTTGCTCACCCTTAGCCTCCATCACCTCCCTTCACCCTCCAAAAACCCTAATATTTCATTATTGATCTTTGAGCTCCAATTTTGGCGATTTGAAGCCTTGAAGAAGAGAAGGCAAATGGTGCATCATTTCATATTGCTAGCCACTCCATCAGCAACTTGAACTGAATTAGGACTCTTGTGACCTGTAGGGTTGGTTATCGGATCTATGATTAGTATTGTTCTTTTCTAGACTACAAGGTGAGTTTTCTTACTATACTTTGTACTGCAATATGTGTCCTTGTATATAGGATGTTGGTATAATGTAGTGATCTATTAGATTTGGTAGATCTGTATGATTACATGTACTTGTTGGTTATTGATTATTGTTTGCATATGTCGGCATGATGCGGTTGGGTTGAGGCAATACCGCTTTGTGGTGTAAGACACCAAACCCGAGAGCAATCCAATTATAAGCTGAGGGCTATGAGGGCATTCCAAACTTATGTTGTGGGCGTGTGAGCAATCCAGTCATAAGTTGAGAGCCGCGAGGGCATTCCAGACTGATGTTGTGGGCTCGGGGGCAATCCAATCTTATGTTGTGGGCCCAGTGTACATGCATTGTTTATATATTGTTGTGTGGGGTATTTTGGGGGAACTCGCTAAGCTTTGGATTACATTTGTTTATTTTAATGTTTTCAGGTACGTCACAAGACCAGGGCAAGATGAGTGCATGATTATACACATCCTCCTATTGTTTTATGTTTTGATAAATTATCTTGATACTATAACTTTTGTGGATATGATTCGAAAACAATGGTTGACTATCTATGGTTTTTGTGGAAACGTTTTTGTAAAAATGAAAAATTTTATCATGGTTTTTGGGATGTTACACTGGTAGTGACCGTCCAGTTATGACCTCTCTCAACTGTAAATACAGTGTGAGTTGCCATAGCCAATTAAGGTCACTCTAAGCTCTCAATTTCGCTCTCGGCAATATACATCTCCAAAACCCCATTTTAGCTTGATGTTCAGAGCGTGGTTCGCACTAGATATATCATTAACATTGTTTTGATCTAGGTGTTACGAGGCTCGAAGACTTCCTTTATTTGCCCCTTCTCGTATAACAAGAACATGTGTTAAATCTAAATACTCATCCTTTTATATCTTCTTTAACAACACAAGACCACATTTTTAATCATCAAGTCAACACACTTTCATGTCCCATGCATCAATAAAATCCACAGCAAGCTTAGTTACCCTAGAACTTCAGAAATACATGTACTCACACATAAATTATATAAATGGATAATGACTTAAAAGGGTGACATATTTTTTGATTTGTACACATTTAGTCTCTGAGTTTTTTTTGTTCATATTTTCTCATTGAACTTGTTGAAATGTTCCAAAAACATCCTTATCAGCTACTATATGAGGTCTAGCCGGTTTCCGGCGTGTTTAACAACTCTGATGAGGCTCCGACGTTCATGGTTTTTCCGGAGAAGATAACACACATACAAACACATAAGATCTATATCAGATTCAATGTTTTTATTATCTCTTTCTTCTCTTTTCTCATGAACTCAAGAACTCCAATACATACACTTCTGGAGATCGAGCATGATTACATACATAGATCTGAAAATCGACTTCAGAAAAGAGAGAAGAGAGAAATGTATGTGTGTTGTTTCAGATCTAATGTTCGAGCATGGACAAGATGAAGACGAACACTCTCCTGAAATCGACGAACACACAAACACTTCAGCTCGTTTGGTTTTTGGGAAGAAGATGAACATGATGAAGACGAACACTCTCATGAAATCGACGAACACACCAGGTTTGAGGGTTTTTAAGGGCAGCTTCGAGCATCAAATCTGGGTTGAATACGATGAACATCAGATCTGGGTTGGAGGTTGAAAACGATGAACATCAAATCTGGAACAACACTTTGATTTCAAAGCTCGATTTCTTGTATGAACTCTAAAGAATAATACTACGAAGAAGATGAAAATGAGACGATGAACATTTGATCTGGAACAACACTCTAAAGAAGATGAAAATGATGAAGACGAATAGCTTTGTGTGTGTTCTTAAAGTGAAACCCAAAAATCCCAAAGCTCGATTTCTTTTATGAACTTCATTTCAGATTCGTCATCAGAAACCCAAAAATCCCAGATTTCTTGTATGAACCCCATTCCAGATTCGAGTGTGTGTGTGTGTGTATTTTCATATTTAGTTATGGGTTCATAAATCAAACCAAAATATGCTATAAATCGAAATGAAACCCAGATCTGATCTATGTTCTATATTTGAAAATCAAAATCTAAAGAACACATATACAAACCCGATCAAGTTTGTGTATGTGTTCTTGAATCTCATATATGTGTTAATCTTTGTTTCATTGAAAAAGAAAATAGAACAAAGAGAGAGAATGAGAGAATATATCAAGAACTCATACCGCCGGAAAAATCATAAAAGTCAGAGTCTTGCCGGAGAAGATGACCGGAGTATCATCGGAGTTCTCAAACACGTCGAAAACCAGCTAAACCTACGATTGAAGGTCATAAAAATGTTTTTTGAACGGTTCAACAAGTTCAATGAAAAAAATATGAAAGAAAAAAAGAAAAAAAAAAACTCGGTATGACTAAATATGTACAAATTAAAAAAAATTTACCCTTTTAAGTCATTATCAATTATATAAATCTTTAAAAGAAATATAAAATTAATTTATGTAAACACTCCCCTTCAGCTCAAGTAAAATATATAAAAGTCAATGTATAATTGATGTTTGACTCTTCTTTGTTCGTCATTATTTGCAAGTCAAATACTAGTTTATTGGCTTTCAGAGATACAACACAAAGAATATTCAAGATCACAAAACTCTACGGTATCTTCCAAACCAATTCAACCTTATTTTATATATATATATATATATATATATATATATATATATATATATATATATATATATATATATATATATATATATATATATATATATATATATATATAAAAGAGAACTTGAGATTCAACTTCAGCCATACATTTCTCATTTGCCGCTCTAACGCTCCAGCGTACCGACAGACAACAACAGCGGGGTATGCCTAATCATAAATGATTATATGACAGAGATGTATAATAATGATTATGCATGTTTATACGTATATGTCTAATCATAAATGATTATACATATATCTCTGTTCACAGATTGAGTAATCATATATGATTATGACAGTTGGTAGCAGAAGAGTTGGTGATGACAGAAGTGACGGTGGTATAAGTGACGAAGGTGACAGTAGTGGGGTCGGATGGTGTCAGAGGTGGTGATAGTGGTGGTGGCGGTGGCGGTTGTGGTGGTAGGGATGGTGGTGGAGGAGAAAGAAACATGCGACACTATATAATTAATTACTATTATAACAGACATGCTGCGCCGGCACGCCGGAGAGTTAAAACGACAGATGTGAAATATATGGCTGAGGTTGAATCTCAAGATCTTTATTGTATTTTTAATCTCAACGGAACCTATATATATATATATATATATATATATATATATATATATATATATATATATATATATATATATATATATATATATATATATATATATATATATATATATATCATCTCAATCTTTTTTAAAATCAAATAGAGATTATTAATATATAAAATAAAAAAAATGTTGACTTTGGGTATTGTTACATCTTGCATCTACCGACTTCAATAATTTTGGTTTACATCGTTAGATGTACACATTTTGTTTGAATGTCAAGATTTAGGAGCGGAGGAACCATCGGCAGGATGCAATATTTGCATTACTTGATAATAGATTATAGTGTATATGCCGTATGACATCTTAAAGCCGTATAACATCTTAAACTTACGTTTTGTAGAGAAATGAAACCTGAAAAAGGAAAATAAAATAAAAGATAATGATTTATTGTTGAAAGAAATAGAACATGTTGTGTTTTAATTTTGTTTTTATTAGAGAAATAAAAACAAACTTGACAAGTTGACAACGATTCTCTTCGTGTAATATACTAATTATACGTACAATTAAATCACAAGGTGTTCATTTAATTTTCATATCAGGTCATAGGAACCAATTTTAGAGAATTTTGCAGTTCACCGTGTCCATTGCTATCGCCTCCATGAGACCCGTTAGTTTGTTGCAATTACAAAAAATAGGGGGTGGTTAAAGGCATGTATAGTCTCCTAACATACGATTTATATAAATATGATGTCTTTTGCCCTTATTTAAGTTTTGAGTTATTGGTAGGGTACGTTTGATGTAGAGTTAGAATTCCTCCTTACTGTTTTAACAAGGTGACTCAGATGGGGAGCTTACCAGGTTGTTATAAGGTTATTTTTGTCAAATGAAGATGAAATACATCCAAGAGCGCAAGGTAACACCAACTCCTTCGTCGAGCCCCAACACCTATCTATTAATTTTTTTCCATTTGCTGCTTTTTTTTTTTGTGTTATTAGTTTGACTTTTAGTTGTGTGATTTGTTTATGTGATGTTTTTATAACAATTTCGCAGATTTTTTTTAAAACAATTCAGGGCCTTGATTGAAATACTAAGCAGGTGTTGGAGAAGTATCCAAATATATTCTTGCCCACAAGGTGTTTGAAATATGCACCAACTTTTGTTACAACATCCTTATGTAATTTCCTTATGAAATGCACTAGGTTTATTGTTATCAACTTAAGTTTGAGTTTATTTTCGCTATTGACATAGCTGTGAAAATTTGTCCACTTTTGTTGATTACAATAGGTAATGGAATTCCTATGCCATGCCAACAATAGACTGAAAGCAAATTAATAGGTTTGCCTTTGGAAGTGTTAATGAGGTTGCTGCTTCAGCACCAATCAAAATAACATGAGCTGTTTGTATCTGGTCAAGCTCTGGTATCACAATCTCTACTACCTTTAATACAAAATGTAGAAAAAGGTATATATTTAATAAATACAAAATAATTGAGGACGAATTTTCAATATTTTTTCCTAAATTATAGCCGTAACTTTTTACCAAGTCTTTAGTGCTTAAACTTTTTAAAAATCAATCTTTAGTGATTGACCACAATGAAGCTTCTGAAAAGCATAATCACGAAATAAGGAATGAAAGTTGATGCTATTATTAAAAAAAACATTGATAATTATAACATGTTCATTTTTTTGTTACCCATTCAACTATTTTCATCATTTGTTTCTTAACAATATCTAATGTGTATTTGCTTTTATTTGTCGACAGATTTGATAACATAATGAAGTATTTAGACAAACGTGGAATACAAGATGCACATTGACATCAGAGGGGGAAGAGAGCATACAAGAAGTAACTCATGTAGCTTAATGTCTCTTCAATATCTCCCTAAAACTGGACCCCATGATTCAGACCTGTTAGGATCGAGACACTAACACGAAACTCTCTCTCTCAGCTCACAAATTATAGAAAAACAATAACACAATGATTTATAGTGGTTCGGTCGAATTTCTGACCTACGTCCACTCTTGGTAACTAGGAATATATTCTATTGATCTTGGTACACAGTTTACAAATACATATGATTACTACATATAGAGATTGAAATTGCAAGTTGTCAAAAGTAGCTGCTAATCATGATCCGTGAAACATGGTGCCATGATTTCTTGCATGTTTTCTGCCTTTACTTTTGTCTGCCACTAAACAAGTGGCTTCACCACTCAACAATCTCCCACTTAAAATTTAATACCCTGTGGTGGTTTTGTATGAATCTTTACAACCACCAAGATCTGCATCTGCATAACCATTCAGAACTACGTCTTTTCCCTTAAAATTTAATGCCGTCTTTGAAGTCCCTTTCAAGTATCTCAACAACCATTTAACTGCTTCCCAATGTTCTCTTCCCGGATTGGACATGAATCTACTAACAACTCCCACTGCATGAGCTATATCTGGTCTCGTGCATACCATTGCATACATGAGGCTACCAACTGCGGATGCATAAGGAACTTTAGCCATTTCTTTCTTGTCTTCATCTGATCTGGGTGACTGAGCTTTAGAAAGCTTAAAGTGACTTCCCAAAGGTGTGCTTCTGATCTTGGCATCTTTAAGGCTGAATTTCTCTAATACTTTCTCAAGGTACTTTTCTTGAGATAGTGTTAAAGAACCATCTTTGTTTCTGAATATACTCATCCCGAGTATTTGCTTTGCAGCTCCCAAGTCTTTCATTTCGAACTCTTCAGACATCTGTTTCTTCAACTTCTTGATCTCTGACATGTCTGAACCGGCAATCAACATATCATCTACATAGAGTAGTAGAATGATATAAGAACCCTTAAACTTCTTGATGTAACAACAATGATCATTGTCACATCTCTTGTAACCAACTTTTCTCATGAAGTTATCGAACTTCAAATACCATTGTCTGGGTGCTTGTTTCAGACCATACAAACTCTTCTTCAATTTACACACCAAGTTTCCTTTGCCTTTATCCTGAAAACCCTCTGGTTGTGTCATGTAAATGTCTTCATCTAGGTCACCGTGTAGAAAAGCTGTCTTGACATCTAGTTGCTCTAGATGCAAACTTTCTGCTGCTACAATACTGAGAACAAGTCTGATAGTGGTCATCTTCACTACTGGAGAGAATATTTCATTGAAATCAATTCCTTCTTTCTGTTGAAAGCCCTTGACTACTAATCTTGCTTTGTACCGTTTGGTACCATCATGTTCATCCTTGACCCTGAAAACCCATTTATTCTGAAGAGCCTTCTTCCCAACTGGAAGCTTTGTTAAGTGCCATGTGTTGTTCTTCTCAAGCGACTTCATTTCATCTTTCATTGCTAGCTCCCACTGCAATGAATCTTTCAACCCTATAGCTTCAGAGTAACACTGGGGTTCACCGTTTTCTGTCAAAAGAATGTAGTTGACAGATGGTGAGTATTTGTTTGGTGGTCTTGTGACTCTGGAAGATCTTCTTAGTTGAACTTGAGGTGTGACTGGGGACTCTGGAGTTGGAGGAATGGTTTCTTCATCTTCAGAATCATTACTGGAATTATCCCCTGAGCTCCCACTGTCAGTTGAATCATCCCCAGATTCAGGGATTTCGACTGGAGCTTCTTTCTTCTTTTCAACACCTTCAAACTCAACATACTCCTTCTGATCTTCTGGACTTTTGTTGTTTCTGTCTTTGTATAACTCGGCTTCGTTAAAGGTGACATTCTTGCTTCGGATTATCTTTCTGCTCTCACTATCCCAAAGCCTGTAACCCATTTCATCCGACCCATAACCAATGAATGTACACTTCTTGGTCTTTGAATCAAGTTTATCCCTGTCACCATCTTTTAACAAACTGTAAGCAGTACAACCAAAGACTTTCAGGTGTTTGAGACTTACTTCCTTCCCTTGCCATATTTCTTCTGGTAATTTAAAATCCAAGGGAACACACGGTGAACGGTTGATCAAGTAGGCTGCAGTATTAACTGCATCAGCCCAAAATGTCTTAGGTAAACCAGAATTCAACCTCATGCTTCTAGCCCTTTCATTCAGAGTTCTATTCATTCTTTCAGCTACACCATTCTGCTGAGGGGTTCCTGGGACCGTCTTGATCATCTTTATCCCTTGCTTAGCACAATAGTCAACAAACTCCTTGCTTATATATTCACCACCATTATCCGACTTCAGGCATTTTACCTTCAAATCAGTTTCATTTTCAACAGCAGATTTCCATATCTTAAAAGTATCAAATACATCAGATTTATTTTTAAGAAAATAGACCCATACCTTGCGTGTTGAATCATCGATAAAGGTTACATAGTAGTTTTTGCCTCCTAGAGATGAAACTGGTGTTGGTCCAAATACATCCGAGTGAACAAGCTCCAACTTCTGAGCTTTCGGTGTCTTCCCCGTTTTTACAAAAGTAACCCGCTTTTGTTTCCCGAGAACACAAGATTCACAAAATTCAGTTTCGACTTTCTTCAAGTCTGGAAACTTTCCTTTCTGAGCCAACATCTTCAATCCCTTATCGCTCATGTGTCCGAGTCGTTGGTGCCATAAATTAGATGGACTCGGATTGGTGGTTACGGCATGAACACCATCACCAGGTATTTCTACCATGTATAGAGTGCCTTTCTTCTTTCCTTTGGCAATCACCAAGTTGCCTTTGATCACTTTCCATTGTCCACCCCCAAAGTGAACATCAAGTCCTTCATCATCCAACTTACCAACTGAAATCAACTTTCTCCTTAAGTTTGGGATAACCCTGACATCTTTCAATGTCCAGGTGGTTCCCATGGAGGTCTTCAAATCTACGTCTCCTATACCCGTAATATCAAGCACTTGATCATCGGCCAAACTAACTTTGCCAAAGTCACCTGTTTGTAGGTTCTTGACCATATCTGGGCATGAGACAGCATGGAAAGAAGCACCCGAATCCATAATCCAGGATTCCATTGAATTCTCAACACAACATATGAGAAAATCTCCCGATTCTTCAGAGGATACATTGTGTACTTCTTTCTTTTCAGCTTGTGGTTTTGGACATTGGTTTCTAAAGTGACCTTTTTCTTTGCAATTCCAACATTCAATATCTTTTCGGTTCTTGGACTGCCCCCTTTTTCTAGACTTTGATCTGCCTCGACTATGTCCTCTTTCGTTTCTTCTTCCTCTACTTTCTGTATGCAATAAAGAACTAGAACTAGAACTAGAAGTCTCACCATTGCTTCTCCGTCTGATATCTTCATTTACAATCAAGTCACGAATACTCTCGAAAGTGAGTTTAATAGTGCCGGATGCACTACTAACAGCTGTGACGGTGCCTGACCAACTATCGGGCAAAGATGATAAAAGGAGGAACGCTTGTACTTCATCTTCAAACTTTATTGCAACTGAGGCTAAACGAGAGATAATCGAGTTAAACTCGTTTATGTGAGCGGTAACTGACATGCCTTCCTTCATTTTGGTGTTAACCAATTGTTTGATGAGGAACACTTTGTTGGAAGTGGACGGCTTCTCGTACATGTTGTACAAAGCCTTAAATACTCCATAAGTAGTTGTTTCATTAACAATGTTATACGCAACACTCTTTGCCAATGAAAGCCTAACTACACCCAAGGCTTGTCGATCCAACAACTTCCATTCTTCATCATACATGTCATCCGGTTGTTCGCCCAACATAGGCAAATGCAAACTTTTCTGATACAACATATCTTCAATTTGCATGTTCCAAAATCCATAATCGGTTCCATGAAACTTGTCAATTTTGATTTTACCATCTTCTGCCATTTTTGCAATTTTCTGAAAGAACAGGGACCTGTCTTGCAATTTTCTGAAACTTCAGGGACCTGTCTTGCAATTTTTTGGAACTTCAGGACCTGTCTTTGCAATTTTCTGAAACTTCAGGGACCAAATCTGAGTTTTTCAAATTCTGCTACAGTGACGCTACATTGTCGCTACAGTGTCGCTACAGTGTCGTCTTCTCCGACAGGTCTCCGGCGTACAGTGTCGTCTTCTCCGGCAAGGCTCCGGCGTACAATGTCGTCTTCTCCGACAAGGCTCCACCGCTACAGTGTCGTCTTCCGGTGGTCGAAAAATTCAGAAAAAAAATATTTTCGGAATCTTCGGAACGAGACCTTTCCAACGGTATACACCAAAATCGTTTTTGACGAAAACAAATTTCGACCAAAAAACTGAAAATCACCTTCTGGAGCTAAACCAACGCTCTGATACCACTTGTTAGGATCGAGACACTAACACGAAACTCTCTCTCTCAGCTCACAAATTATAGAAAAACAAGAACACAATGATTTATAGTGGTTCGGTCGAATTTCTGACCTACGTCCACTATTGGTAACTAGGAATATATTCTATTGATCTTGGTACACAGTTTACAAATACATATGATTACTATATATAGAGATTGAAATTGCAAGTTGTCAAAAGTAGCTGCTAATCATGATCCGTGAAACATGGTGCCATGATTTCTTGCATGTTTTCTGCCTTTACTTTTGTGTGCAACTAAACAAGTGGCTTCACCACTCAACAAGACCTTGGTAATAATTAATGCCTTTCTCCCTTATCAGTCGCAAGTTACAAATTAAGACCTTGCAAAATAATATCTTTACTAGCAAGTAAAAATAATATGTTAATCGAAAATTAGATTCCATTAACATCTTGTTTTGAGTTACTTTCATTAGTAACCCTTGTATTGAGGTTTATTGCATTTTGGTCATTAAGTAAAAGGAGTGCAAAAGGGCCCATAGTGGCATTTTGGTAATTTTGGATTTTGGGAGTACGCTGAGCGTATGTGTGTACGCTAAGCGTACTAGGGCGCGCCTTAGTATGATGGGCGTACACCTCGTATGCAGGGTGTACGTGAGGATCATGCAAACCCTCATTTTTAGGGTTTCGCTCATATTTAACCATCATTATAAGCCTCACACCTCATTCTTCTTCAGCTTCCTTCTGTGAAATCGATCCCCCAAGCAACCCTAAGAGCAAGAGAGCATTTTGGAGCCTTTAGAGTGGTTAGAAGTGTCCTTGGAGAAGAAGAGAGTGGTTTGGAGAGCTTGGAGTTGGGAAAGCACTTTGGATCCGAGGTTTCTTTCTTGTTGGCAAGCTCTAGAAGGTAAAAAGCTTGCAACTTTACCACTCTATCTTGTAGATATAGACTTTTGCCCTTTCTAAGTCACTTTTGGTCCCAAAATGGTGAATCTTGAGCATGTCATGTTCTTGACCCATTAAGCCGTCCTTTCAGACCTTTGGAAGGATCTTGAGTCATAAAAATGGGGCCTTAATGGCTGGTCTTGCTCCATGCACTCTTTAGAGTGTATTAATGTATTAAGATGTTGATTTAAGCACTTAATGGACATGCAAAGTCATAAAGTTGGAAACTTTATGACTCCTAACAGTATTTTGGCCTTGGATATGAAATATAGATGTGAGAGCTTAAGCCATTAAGCTCTTAATGGAGATTTAGGAGGTCTGGGAGTACGCCCCGCGTACCTGGAGTACGCATCGCGTACGAGGTCAACTATCCCGATGGTGGTCAACGCTCGAGTACACCCCGCGTACATTTGTAGTACCCCCCACATACTCACTCTATGTTGACTCGGCTGGGTTGACTCAGTTGATTTTGACCAGTTTAACTTTGACTTTGAGCAAGTTTGACCAAGGGGCATTTTGGGTATCTTGAATGGTGTTTGAGAATTGGTCATTTGGATGAATAGGTGTTGGTTAGAGCTAAGATTCCGAGTCGGGACCTCATCAACTATTGTTCAGACTGTAAGGTGAGTTTTCCTCACTGTACTTATGGGTCGAAGGCACCAAGGCTGTCCCTTTGGATTGATATCCTGTTTTATCGTATGTTGCTATGCTGTAGTGATCTGTTAGATCTATATCCTGCTATATAGGATGTTGTTATGCAGTAGTGATTTGTTAGATCGATATCTTGGTATATGGAATGTTAGCATGCGGTAGTGATCTGTAAATCTGCCAGTTGTCTGATGTCTGGTTATATGTTTATCTATTATTTGTATGTCGACATGTTGTGGTTGGTCGGGTTGAGATGATCCTACTTTGTGCTGAAGGCCAAGATACCTAGGGCGGTCCGGATAGACTGTAGTCCTGCGAGGCGGTCCGGATAGGTTGTAGGCCCTCCGAGGCGGTCCAGTCATGCTGAAGGCTCGGGAGCAGTCCAGATAGGCTGAAGGCCCTGCGAGGCGGTCCAGTTAGGCTGAAGGCTCGGTGATGCATGTTGTGTTTGAGATGTTGTATGTGGTGGTACTTTGGGGGGAACTCACTAAGCTTTGGCTTACGGTTTTTAGTTGTTGTTTCAGGTACTTCGGATGATCGCGTGAAGGCGAAGGCGTGACCGTACACATCCTCTATTTATGACTTATGGTTTTGGGATACTGTTAGGGTGCAAAGTCACTCTTGGATGTAGTGTTTTAGGCTTTCCTCTTTGTATGTGTAAATGGGTTGAGTCTTTCTTATAAATAGGAAGTGAGTGACTCCCATTATGTAAGGAACCATTTGGAGTGTTAGACTAGAGAGAGAAACTTTGTACAAACCCATTTGTATATCCTTTCTAGATCTAATATGAGCTTACAAAGATTTATTTACTCCTTGTGTTCTTGATTTTACATGATGATTCACTAGATCTTTCTAATTCCGCACATGCCATCATAATCAACACCACTACAATTGGTATCAGAGCGGGTGTTCTTGATTTCATCAAAAATTGATCCATGGTGGCAATCTTGATTTGGTGATTCATTTTTTGATCTTGGATCTTCGTGGTTTAGAGAGTTTTTGGATTCTAGAAATCGAATTCATCTTTGATTCTGTTCATAATTCGATTTTCTTCACTAGAATTCAAGTGATTTTTACTTTCTCTCTCTAGAAAACCCATTCAAAATCACTTTCTCTCTCTAGAAATCTTTAAGTTTTTGTGATCATGGCGGATTTGCCATATGATTCTTGGATTGTGATCGTTGAAGATATCAAATACAAAGTCAATGAAGATCAATTTTATGGGTTGGTGTTAAGCAAATTGATTTCATGGGGAAATATGGTTTCTTATGGAGGTTTGAAGGATGATCATGGAAGCTTGGTATTTCAACCAATTTGTAAGATTGCATGGTTGAATAAAATTGCCTTGTCCATAATAGTTCGTAGTAGAAATCAAAAGGAAGGAGAAGAAAGAGATTTGTTCAATAAGAAATACATTTCTGTAATTGAAAACCCGAATGATCTTCGTGCACTTAAGTTTGTTGAAGTTGTTGACAATGGAGTTCAATGTGATGTTCTTGATGTTCTTGAAGTTCATGATAAGAAGATTCAAGTTGATTCTCAAGATGAAAAGGTTTTTTGCTCGATTGGAGTTCAAACTGATGATATTTTGTGTTCTTGTGATTCGTTTGAAGGAATGATTCCTTATCGGAAGCCGGTGATCCAAGAAATTCACAAGTATCAAACTCCAAAAGATTTGATTCAAACTCATAAAGTTGAAGTTGTGGAAAGTGGGTTTGTTCATGAAATCAAGTCTTCAAGATGCAAAAAGATGAGAAAGAAAAAGAAGAAGAAGATTAATCCGAAAAACATGCGGGTTTACTCACAAAAATTGTCAAATGTTGTGAAGCCGAAATCCGTGAAGCAAATTTGGGTTCCAAAGCAACAATCTCCAAAGGTTGCATTGAATTTGAAGTCAAAACCCAAAAGTGTTGGTGGTTCTTTTGAAGATGTTCTTGGTTTGATGAAGAACACGAAGAACACGAAGAACGAGTTGTACATCTCGCATAGTGGGTGGTATAATGTTCAAATTGGAGATTTTCTCGTTCCAACAAAAGAACCAAAATCTTCTAAATTCGATTCGTTTGTTGAAAACAGAACTCGATTCGTCAAAAAGGTATCTCAAATTCTCAAATGGATTCCAAAACGTCCATGATTTCGATTCGTATTTTACGTTTTTCATTTTTGATCGATTTGCCTCATTGGATCAAATCCATTTCAACCCCATTGATTGATCCAATTATTTTTGTTTAGATCAAAACCAAAATCAAACTCATTTTGTTTAATCTTCGAATGTTACTGTTCTTGTAATTCATTGTTGAGCCCGATTCCAATTCATTTGAAATTCTGTTCGTCCAAACGCATAAATTTTTTTTATATCATCCAATTTCATGATTTGATCAATTTTGAGTCCAAAAACTTCAATCAAAATTTTGAGCCCAATCATATCTCGTTCTTTACTATTCATGTAGTCCAAAACATTACCCAAAATTGAATCCAAAACATTAACCTGTTACTGTTCATTGATCCATAGTTTTTGAATCCAATACCGACCCGAATCAATTCACATTTGTTTTTCTCTCAACTTGTTCATATAACTTTGATTCACTTATGCTTAAAATCGACATTGGTCAGAAGAGTCGGAAGACTCAAAACTCATAAGTTGAAATTAGATAGCTTATGAGTCAAATGATTATGAGTTCGATTTCAACTGATGAAGTATTGCAGTTGAGCGAAGGTACTTCCGATGTAGGGTCAAATTCAATTGAAGGTTGTTTTTCGATTTGGATGTCAAACTCTTGAGTTTGATATGTGAACAAGTAATTTCGATGTTGAGTTGATTTGGTTTTAAGATCGAAATCCGTTTCAAGGTATAGTGTATCAGATTGTTCAATGGTGTATGTGTTTGGAGTCAAGAGTCGATTTTGATTTTGACCTTTCGAATCTGATAACGAATTGGGAACGAAATTGAGTTTGTGTGGTAGTTAGATGTGAGTCTGGACATTTCGATGTGTGAGAATAGAAGGTATGGATGACGAATAGATGGTCGATGTGATGTCGAGTATCAATTAGAATCGATAGTTGAATTGAATTTCAAAAGTCAAAGGACGATTGATGATGAATAACTGAAGAAATTTGATTTTGATTTTGCTGTAGTTGAAATCGAATTTATGACTGATAGATGTTTTGGAGTCGAATTGGTTGAATGGTATCGATTTTAAGAATTGGGTTGAACTCGATGACTATGGCAGATAACGAAATCGAGTTGGCTGTGTTCATCGAGATGTTGATTAAAAGCGAAGGTTGTGATGATTAACGAATTGATTATTAATGGCAAAGGTTTTGAAATCAATTGTATTTGGTATCGATGATATGGATTTCGTAAATGAGAAGTGATGTCGATTTTTGATCTTGTGTCGAGTAGCAAAGGTTCAATTGGTGATGATTGGGATTTGAATGTTGAATGTTTACTGAGGTCGACTGTGTAAATATGTGTTTGAGTGGTGAATGGATTCGTTTTTAGATGACGAGTTGGAATGATTGAGGAATCTGAGTTTGGGGATGAAATCGGTAACTGATAACAAAGGAATCGGTATTTTATGGTTGCTGATTGATTGTCTATTCGTGAAGGAGAAAGCGAAGTCTTGGGATTGAACAATTTCGTTAGTGGTTCAAGATGTTAACTGGAAATCGACAGTTAACGAATCGAATTTGATTTTGGAGTCAATGTTCGAAAGGTTGAGCTGATCGTTGATGTCGATTGTTGATTTTTGAGATCGGGTTCGAATCGTTGAAGGATTGGACAGTAGTGTTCTTGAGTTCGTATGTGTGATAATCAATTTGGGTTAATTGAAATCAAAAGAACAGATGGGTTTGATGTTCGAATGGAGTTGATGTACGAAGGGTGTTGGTGATTTCGTACGAAAGGGATGAAGTTTCGTACGAAGGGGAGAGAGAAAGAGTCTTCGTACGTTACCATGTTTAAGCATTCGTTCACTGGTAACACGAATTGTGGAAGAAACCAAAAGTTACGAATATTACCCCTGAACTTCGAAAACATGGCAAAATTGGTCCAGTTTCGAATTTGGAGGAAAAATTGATGAGAATACAGAATTTTCGAAGTGAGTCCCTGCAGTTTCGAAAAGTTAGCAGAAAATACCCAACTTCGAATTTGGAGTAAAAAGCTGAGAAATTGAGAATTTTCATTTCTGGTCCCTGCATTTTGTGCGAATTTACGCTTTATGCCCAGTTTCGCAAATGGGGTAGAGTTTTGCATATTTGGCTGTTTTGGGCGCAACGGGTCCCTGCAGAATTCAGAAAGTGACGATTTTTACCCGGTTTTTGAAAAATCTTGCAACTTTCACTCAAAAAGTCAAAAATTTTCATAAATTGGAAAATTTTTGTGGCTTTTTCGTGATTGTTTTTCCGTGCAAGATTTTTGGTGATTCATTTTTGGTACACATCAAGGGGGAGTATTGTATTGTTCATTCCTCGAGCGCTTCTCACCCTTAATGGGTTTTATAATCATTTTTTGATTATAAAAAGGGGGAGAATGATGGGTATTTGAAGCGGGTTTCTCGAATATTCGTTTGCGGATTTTGAAGACCGGTGTTACTTCGAGGGGGAGTTTGGTCTTGATCGCGCTAGCTCGTTGGAGACTGAAGCCGGGACATCCAATCCTAACTTTGAGGGGGAGAATGTTAGGGTGCAAAGTCACTCTTGGATGTAGTGTTTTAGGCTTTCCTCTTTGTATGTGTAAATGGGTTGAGTCTTTCCTATAAATAGGAAGTGAGTGACTCCCATTATGTAAGGAACCATTTGGAGTGTTAGACTAGAGAGAGAAACTTTATACAAACCCATTTGTATATCCTTTCTAGATCTAATATGAGTTTACACAGATTTATTTACTCCTTGTGTTCTTGATTTTACAGGATGATTCACTAGATCTTTCTAATTCCGCACATGCCATCATAATCAACACCACTACAAATACTCTGATGTGGAAAAACAATTTGGAAACAATGATTTTGTAAACATTTTATGACTATGGGTTGTTTTTAAAAATTTTAATTTATTGTGATTTTTGGGATGTTACAAGTTGGTATCAGAGCCTTGGTTTGAGTGAATTGGAGGAACACTCGTGTGAATCCAGTGTCAAACTAATGAAATAAATAGGTTTTTAAAATGATTTTTAAAATTGTTTTCAAATTAATCAAATAGGATATGATGTGTACGATCATCCGGAGCTAGTAAGTAGACCCCAAATTACCACACTGTTATTTGATATTGTGATATGTTAGAACATCATGCTAGTGATAGGCTAGGGATCTTCAGGAATTACATGATAGAATTGCCTGATTATATGATGAATGATAGCCTAGGGTTTTCCTTATATGGAATTGACATCATTACTGTAGTTACTTAGTGTATGCATCAAATTGTACATAACTAAGATTTTATAGCCTGAGAATGTTTGATTTAGCCTTATTTTTCTGTTCCTTTTCTGGTTATGGGCTTAGGGTAGAATCAAGTATTCGACTATCTATAGGATCCAGTGTTATGTATGATTAGCATACACGAGTGCCGCAAGGTTCGTGGAAGTTTCATGGATGAGTCATGTAGGGTAAGCCGACAAGTCGATGAATGTCTAGCCTTTCTTTAGGAAGTGTTGTTGGGGTTGTTTTGATGATCTTTTGAGAAAAATACGGGTAGGAGTGGAAGGTAGTATGGGATCGTACTACCGGAAGCACAGGACCCGTATGCGTAGCAGGGAAGTCACAACGCCTAGGGCTTTGTTGGGAGTTGGTTCCCATGGTATGATATGCGTTAATCTAATATCGCCATGGTTTATTTTCAGTATGGTGGTTACGAGACGATTTGAGTCGGGATCCGGATCAGGAGTCGGGACAGGTGGCTAGGATAGGCCGGTAGTGACTGAGGACCGGGTTAGGGAGATCATTCGGAAGGATGTTGTTTCTAATGTCCGGGAGCAGATATCAGAGCTGTTTGGGTCTATCAAGACCGCTATGATGTAGTTCTTTGACGGCCGTATGCTGCACTTTCAGAGACTGCTGCTGATGCTGCCTTCGAAGTCGTTGCCGCTGCAGGGATTGGCGTTGGGAGGGCTTTTCAGTACCGGAACTTCGACAATACGAAGCCCCCAGTATTTGGCGGAGTTCAGGATCCGATAATTGTCATGAGGTTGTTGTTTGACATTGAGGGGTGTTTCTTTACGTGCTCTTGCCCAGCTGACTAGAAGGTCAAGTGCGCTCTGAACCTTCTTCGGTCCGGAGCGAAGGATAGGTGGAGGTTGGTTACTAGTTCATACACCTCAGAGCATCAAGCTACAGTTTTATGGGAGTAGTTCTCTAACATGTTCCGCTCGAGATATGTTCCTTTGGTAGAGCAGGAGAGATTAGCCCAGGAGTACTTGGATTTGAGTCAGGGGACCGAGTTGATGATGGAGATCACCAAGATGTTTATGGAGAGAGCTATGTTTTGCCCTGAGTTTGCATCTTCTGAGAAAGCTCAGATGACTCGGTACTTGAGCATGCTCAAGACGGACATCCGCCAGTTTTGTGACAACCCGAAATTTCTATCTTGTACAACCATTCAATTCAGTCAAAGTCAGACTTGTTTCTGCTAACTTTTAGCACTGTTTAGAGTCTGTTTGAGCATTCTAAGCCTATTATATCAAAGGATCAAGTGTTAGATTGGGTCAACTGAAGTTCAAAACCATCAATCAAGCCATAAACCCCTCAATGAGGAGTTTACGGCCAGGACACAAGAGTTTACGGCCGTAAACTCATGGTGGCCGTAAACTCTAGCCTATAAGTATGAATCTTGGGCCATTTTTCTCCACTTTTACCATTTCCAAGGCTAGGAACTCGAAAACTCTCTCAAGTATCATAGGATCTTGCTTCAAAACCCTAAAAAATGTAAGTGATTTCTTCCATCTATGTGTTAGTACATCTCTTATTCTTGAATCACCTTTGAATTCATCCATGAATTCCATCTTTTGGGTCTAGATCTTCAAGATCCTCAAGAACATCAAGAACACATAAGTTCTTTAGGCCGAAATATACTCTTCTAAGCTTCTAAATCGTAAGTACCGTCTTAGATACTTGCTATCTAGTTCACACTCTTGATTCTAGCCTTGAAATCAAGCTTTCCCAAGAACAACAATATTTTACGGCCAAGAGCATCTCCCTTGGCCGTAAACCCTTAATATAGGTGCATTTGGACCTTAAACTCTTCCTAAGGCTTGGACATGAACCTAGAACCCTTCCTCAATGCTTTAAGCCCTTTAAAAACACCCATATGCACAAAGTAGCATGAGTTTACGACCGTAAACTCATGGGGCCGTAAACTCATTGGCCGAAATCACATAGGGCCGTAAACTCATGGCCGTGAACTCCCTTGGTCATGCCATTTTGGCCGTAAACTCCCTAGAATGGCCATACACCCTTAGTATGCAATCATATGTGATTGTAGCACTTCAATCTTAGGGTTTCCTAGTCTAATAGGGTGTTACCTTGCATGATTAGTTGTTTATGCACTAATTATATACATATATGTGTCATTATATGCTAAATAGGATCCGTGTGTGTGCTCAAGTCTTCACTTCACACCTAGCATCCTATACCACTCTTTCATCCAAACTACTCACTACAGGTGAGTTCATACCCCCACATTTTCATAGTTTTTACTGTTTTAAGGGGGGGGGGGGGGGAATACAAGTCTAACACAAAGTTTTTGTGTTATAAACAAGTGATTTCAAATATCTTATCAAAATGGATTTCAGTTATCATTAAATCAAATGGTTTCAATGATGTTTCAAAATCACATCAAGTCACCAAAATGAATTTCAAAATATTAAACTTCTTTTAAATATTTTATAAACTTATATTTTTCCCCAAAAAAATCATACTAGTATACATATATTTATATAAATAAGATTTAAAAGATTTAGGACTGATAACCCACTTTGGTTCCTTTTCCTTGTTTGGATGTGGGATTACAAGTATCAGTTATTTGTCCGAGTGTCATTTAAATTTTACTTATATATATTTGTATATGTATACAAGTATAAAAGTTTGTTCATTTAGTTTCAATTACCCTTTGTAACAAGGTGAGCAAGGGGTTGTATTCATGAATACTAGGTATCAATACAGAAAGTACATATAAATTATAATAGGTATAATTTATGATTCACAGAACATTAATTCATGATTCAAGCATACTAGAGTACATTGTTTTACAAAAAACAAAGGTTTAATTCAAAACTATCCAAGCGTATACATTCTTTCAGATACAGGTTAAGAGTACTAATTCAAGAACATACTATTAATCATTTATTTCAGACTGATTGAGTTTTCATAAGTATTATACATGTAACGTTTATATGCTTTTATGAGTCAAGTAGTACAGATTGTTTAATTCATTTAAACAATATAGTAAAGTCCTGACATTATAACCAGAATCTCCAGCCGGGGATCGAAACAATGTGTGTACAGATCTATATTGGGATTGACAACACCGCACTCAGACTGCTAGCTATAGTCAGGCATACACGCCTGTGAGTGACAAATTGTTATCAACATGTGTTCAGCGCACTCATAGCGTTGGGACAGGCCATCTAGTCAGTATGGTTATAATAACTCATTAAAAGATATTAACAATACGTTAGTGTATAGTTAACTAAACTTATGTACTATTTCAAAGTACTAGTTTACCAGATACAGTTTACAGTCATACATTACAGTTTACAATAACAGTTAATGAATTCAGACATACTCATAGATACAAGTTTAGAAAAGGATTACAAATACAGAACATTGGTTTACAAATAGAACAGTTTTATGCAACAAAAACTACTTTTCATATACAGCAGAAAATATAGGATTTTCTGGAAACAGTTACATATTCAAGAAGCAGAAGACATTCTTTCAAAACATAAATACTTATGCACTTACTCAACTTTATGTTGATACTCTCTTTTCAAATTACTTGTATTCTCAGGGAACCAGTAGGCAGGTACCCCCCGAGCTTTTGAGAAGATGGAGCTATTTATGTCTTGTCTTCTTCTTTTGTACAACTATTTAGTTTCATAATACAAGGTCGAAACACATGTAAATATTTATACTTTTTAAATACAGTGGTTGTTTGTACTCTGATTACTATAATGCATGTGTTGTGATATTACAAATGAAGTCCTCCACCCCCGAACGTTTCCGCCGTCTGGTTTGGGGGTGTGACAGATTGGTATCAGAGCATTGTTTATAGTGAACTCAGTATATCAATCCATAAAAGATATACAAACTATAAATACATTTGGGGCTAAGAGCTCTGACTACAAGTATACTTTTAAAAATTTAAGTATTTTACAAGAAGTATACTAACACTCATACTTACAAGTACAGTATCACAATCATACGAACTTAAAAGTATTTGGATGTTGAACATTACAGTCAAACCTGGGCAGTTATGTAATTATCTGGGATTAATATAGCCTGATCAACTATATTGATTTGAGATATGACCAACATGTGTTTGGGATTGATAGTGGTGTTGTGACATGTCTAAAACTTACCATACATATTCAAAAGAACTCTAGAACAGAACATAAAGATTAAAATACTATAGGGGTATTTTAGGCACTATATACTAATAACAAACATGTGAAAACAATAGAACAATTAAGGGTAGAATTGTAAATATTAAGGGTATATTACAATTATATATAATTAAAGTTATATAGACTTAGAATATGTGATCTAGCTTCATTTCCTGTTCCTTGTTTGGTTGTGGATTTAGAGCTAGATTATTTACTCAAAGGTCGATTATATCCAAGTTATATATAATTAGTATACACTTTATATTTATAGTGATACCTAGAAAAAGTATACATAATATATTACTTGTTAATTATAGATCTCTCTCGTAGAAACTTGTATTCTTAATCAATCGTTACTAACTATATTCTATATCTCTTATCCTTATTCTCGCTTAGATAACAATGGCTGGATTTCACATACCCGGAGACCTGTATTTCCCCAATCAAGAACAAGATGCAGAACCAGAGGAAAATCACGAGATTCCCTTAGATGATGACTTTACTAAAAATTTTCCTGAAGAGAATAATTCCGAATCAGAAGCCTATAATCCACCACCAGTTGCTCAAAATCCTAACCCTCGTCCGGTTTTCCAAGGTCCGACGCCTCTATGGATAGGTTTTAGTGTTATTTTTCATGTTTTTCCTGTAAGACCACGAACATTTTCTTTTTCGGTAGGTCTGTATGATGTCGATATTTCCTCAAAATTTGGTATATTGTAGACCTAGTTAAGGTCAAGTTTTCTAGACTCTATGTATTCAATATGCCAATGTAATCGACATGCATTTTCACAACCTTTGAAAAATAACCATTCAATTTTATATCTTCCTGTTACAAGTTGTACTTGTCGTAGACTTCTATTTCCAATTCATTACAAGATTAGTGTTAAACTATATGTTTTAGTTTAGAGATATCAAAATTCATATTCACTCTTGATATCTTACCTTGTTTGTATCTTTTGACTGGTATAGAAAAAGATGCCTCCTCGTAGAAATCCAAGACATCGCAATGTAAATGAACCACCGGTGCCACCTCCGCCATCACCTCCTCAGTTTGACCCTGCTATGTTCCAAGCGGCGGTCACGGTGGCTGTAGCTGCTGACATGTCTCAAATTAATACTCCTGGATCTAGTGGGTCAGGAGCTGGTGCAAATCCTTCTAACCATGGCGAAGGTCATGGGCACTCGCGAGAGTGCACTTATAAAGATTTTTCCAATGCCAAACCCAGGACCTTTAATGGAACTGGAGGAGTTATGGCATTAAGGCAATGGATAGAAAAGACAGAAGAAATTTTTGAAATATGTGCCTGTCCAGAGAGCAACAAGGTCAAGTTCGCTGCTTGTACTTTTTCGGAAAGGGCTTTAACATGGTGGAATGGCCACGTTAAGTCACTTACTCTGGTTGTGGCTAATTCAATAAGCTGGAAAAACTTCAAGGCCATGCTAATGCGGGAATATTGCCCGCGAGGCGAAGTCCAAAAACTTGACCAGGAACTCTGGGGTCTTTCAATGGCTGGTTCTGATATATCAACCTATACTAGTAGATTCTGCGATCTGGCAATTCTTTGCCTGGATATGGTTGCTCTGGAGAGCAAGAAGATTGAGAGATATATTTGGGGGTTGTCGCCCCAAATTCAATCAAGTGTTTTAGCTTTGAGGCCTGTTACTTTTGATAGTGCCAAAGAGTTAGCACAATCTCTTATCGACCACGGAGCCCATCAATACTCAGTGGTTGCTGTACCAGAACAACCAAAGGGAAACAACAACAACAACAATGACAACAACAACAACAACAACAACAACAACAACAACAAGAAGGGTAGGAACAAAAGGAAGGGCAAGTTTTCACAAGATCCCTCAAAGAAACAACAGCTAGTTACAGTTAATGCTGCTACTGTACCTGCTGCTGTTCCTGTTAATCCAGCACCAGCCAAGCCTTATGCTGGAAACCTCCCCAAGTGCAACAAGTGCAATTTTCACCATAATGGGAATTGCCGGGAAATGCAGTGTCGTAACTGCAACAGGAAAGGGCATACTGCCCGATTCTGTAGAGCACCACCCCAACCACTTAACCAAGTATCTGCTGCTGGAGTGGGTCAAGCATGCTATCAATGTGGTGAAGTGGGGCATTTCAAGAGAGATTGTCCTAAAGCTGGAAATGCAGGTGGAGTGGGGAGAATTTTAGCCTTGGGCCAGGAAGAAGCAGTGGCAAATCCCGCAGTAGTTACGAGTACGTTTCTTCTCAACAACACTTATGCATGCATTCTGTTTGATTGTGGTGCCGAGAAGAGCTTTGTGAGCCATAATTTCAAACACTTGCTAAATCAAAACTCTCAACCATTAAAAGAAACATTCACGGTCGATATGGCTAATGGGAAATCCGAATCCACCAACGATATATACATAGGATGTAATCTTACTTTGAATAACTATTCGTTTCCTATTGACCTTATGCCAGTCTCTATCAAGAGTTTCGACGTTATAATAGGTATGGATTGGTTGTGTCCTAACCGTGCTGACATCCTATGTTATGAAAAGGCCATTCGTCTGAATTTACCAACTAATGAAACTCTTGTTATTTACGGCGACAAACCTGGAACGAACCTCCAAATCATTTCTTGCATCAAGGCACATAAATACCTTCGCAAAGAGTACTGTGCTTTCTTAGCTCATGTTGTAGACAAAAAGCAAGAAGTGAAAGATATCGCGAAAATTCCTGAAGTCTGTAACTTTCTCGACGTTTTTCCCGATGATCTTCCAGGAGTACCTCCCGAACGACAAGTCGAGTTCAAAATCGATTTAATTCCAGGGGATACCCCTGTTGCCAAGTCTCCTTATCGTTTTGCACCTTCAGAAATGCAGGAATTATCCAGCCAGCTTAATGAACTTCTTAGCAAAGGTTTCATAAGACCAAGCTTCTCACCCTAGGGAGCACCAGTTTTATTCGTGAAGAAGAAGGGTGGATCATTCCGTATGTGCATAGACTACCGCGAGCTGAATAAACTTACCATTAAGAATCGATACCCTCTGCCTCGCATTGATGATCTGTTCGACCAACTTCAAGGTGCGAGCTACTTCTCAAAGATAGACTTAAGATCCGGGTATCATCAATTACGAATTTTGGAGGATGACATTCCCAAAACCGCGTTCAGAACTCGTTATGGTCATTATGAATTCGTAGTGATGCCATTCGGATTGACGAATGCAGCTGATGTGTTCATGGATCTAATGAACAGAGTGTGTCGTCCATTCTTGGACAAATTCGTCATAGTCTTCATTGACGACATCCTTATCTACTCAAGAAGTGAAGAGGATCATAGCCAACATCTTCGTCAAGTTTTGCAAACTCTTAGAACAGAGAAACTTTATGCGAAGTTTTCAAAGTGTGAATTTTGGATCAGGAAGGTTGATTTCCTAGGTCACGTGGTCAGTTCAGAAGGAATACACGTCGACCCTTCCAAAATAAAGGCAATTGAAAACTGGTCAACACCCAAAACACCTACAGAAATCCGTCAATTCTTAGGTCTTGCTGGCTATTATCGCAAATTCATTCAGAATTTCTCTCGAATAGCTAAGCCTCTTACCACCCTGACGCAAAAGGGTGTAACGTTTAGTTGGGGAGAGAAGCAAGAAACAACGTTCCAAACGCTGAAACGAGCCTTGTGTAGTGCACCAATCCTATCTATTCCTGAAGGAACAGAGGATTTTGTAGTGTACTGTGATGCTTCCAATCAAGGGCTTGGATGTGTTCTTATGCAAAGAGGAAAGGTTATATCCTATGCCTCAAGACAGTTAAAGACGCATGAAGTCAACTATACAACACATGACCTTGAACTAGGAGCAGTAGTATTTGCTCTGAAGATCTGGAGACATTACTTATATGGCACGAAATACACATTATTCACGGATCATAAAAGTCTCCAGCACATCTTCAATCAGGAAGAGCTAAACATGATACAATGACGATGGGTAGAGCTACTGAACGACTACGATTGTGAGATACTTTATCACCCTGGTAAAGCTAACGTAGTAGCTGATACCCTTAGCAGAAAAGAATACTCGGGACGCCGAGTAAAGTCGTTGACCATGAAAATCCATTCATATCTGTCCACACAGATCAGAGAGGCTCAACTCGAGGCCTTAAAACCTGAAAACGTGGCAGGTGAAACTTTGAGAGGAATGGATAAAAACTTTAGAGTCAGGGATGATGGAGTCTATTGTTTAATGAACCAAATCTAGACACCAAAGTTCGGTGGTTACCGAGATGTGGTTATGAATGAAGCACACAAAACTCGATACTCCATTCATCCGGTTTCAGACAAGATGTACCTGGACCTCAAGAAACTATACTGGTGGCCAAACATGAAGGCCGAAATTGCTACCTTTGTGGGCAAGTGCCTTACTTGTGCCAAAGTCAAGGTAGAATACCAGAAACCTTCAGGTTTATTGCAACAACCTGAAATACCGGAATGGAAGTGGGAGCGGATTACAATGGATTTCGTAACCAAGTTACCTAAGACATCGGGAGGTTATGATACTATTTGGGTAATCGTCGATAGATTAACCAAATCCGCACACTTCTTGCCAATCAAAGAGACCGACAAAATGGAGAAATTAACAAGAACTTACCTCAAGGAAATCGTTAGATTGCATGGTGTGCCAATATCTATTATTTCTGACCGAGATAGTAGATTCACTTCTCGTTTCTGGCAGTCTTTACAAAAATCTTTGGGAACTAGGTTGGACATGAGTACAGCCTACCATCCACAAACTGACGGACAAAGTGAGAGGACGATTCAAACTTTGGAAGATATGTTGCGAGCTTGCGTGATAGACTTTGGTAAGGCATGGGATACTCATTTACCCCTTGTCGAATTCTCTTATAATAATAGTTATCACACTAGTATAAAGGCTGCTCCTTTCGAAGCTCTCTATGGCAGCAAGTGCAGATCACCTCCGTGCTGGGCTGAAGTGGGTGATACGCAGTTAGCTAGAAGTCAAGTTCCTGACAGTACCCTCACTGGTCCGGAAATCATTCGTGAAACCACTGAGAAAATCGTACAAATCCGGGAGCGGCTTAAAGCTTCCAGAGATAGACAGAAAAGCTACACTGACAAAAGAAGAAAACCTTTGGAGTTCCAGGTTGGTGACCGCGTCATGTTGAAGGTCTCACCCTGGAAGGGCATGATACGCTTTGGAAAGCGTGACTAGTTGAATCCGAGGTATATAGGACCATTCGAGATTCTTGCTAGAATTGGTCCCGTAGCTTACAAGCTCCGACTACCTCAAGAACTAAGTAACATACATTCTGTTTTCCACGTCTCAAACTTGAAAAAGTGTCTGTTATTCCACTCGACGAAATCGAGATCGACGAGAGCCTCAACTTCGTGGAAGAACCAGTAGAAATCATGGACCGAGAGGTCAAGCAAACAAAGCAAAGCCGTATTCCTATAGTGAAGGTTCGCTGGAATGCCAAGCGGGGACCTGAATTCACTTGGGAACGCGAGGATCAAATGAAATTGAAATATCCTCATCTTTTCGCTTAGTTGTTTGTAATTACTTAATTGCTTAACCTCTAATTTCGGGACGAAATTCTCTCTAATGGGGGATGATGTGACAACCCGAAATTTCTATCTTGTACAACCATTCAATTCAGTCAAAGTCAGACTTGTTTCTGCTAACTTTTAGCACTGTGTAGAGTCTGTTTGAGCAGTCTAAGCCTAGTATATCAAAGGATCAAGTGTTAGATTGGGTCAAATGAAGTTCAAAACCATCAATCAAGCCATAAACCCCTCAATGAGGAGTTTACAGCCAGGACACATGAGTTTACGGCCGTAAACTCATGGTGGCCGTAAACTCTAGCCTATAAGTATGAAGCTTGGGCCATTTTTCTCCACTTTTACCATTTCCAAGGCTAGGAACTCGAAAACTCTCTCAAGTATCATAAGATCTTGCTTCAAAACCCTAAAAAACGTAAGTGATTTCTTCCATCTATGTGTTGGAGTGTCGGTTGTGGGTTTCTATCGCCAACGAACACGGGGTTTTTGCATCCACAATGTATCAGGGTTATGTATTGGAGATCTTCAGGGTGCCTTATCCGATTGATCTGATCCCTATCCCATGGGGGTTGTATGCATGATAGTGGATATGGACTGGCTGAGCAGGTTTGGTGCCATGATCGATTGCGCGGGCCAACGAGTGGTAGTTCGAACCCCATGTGGGGAGGGGGGGGGGAACTGGTTTTCTATGGAGAAGGCACCAGGGTTGGTTCAGAATTTTGTTCAGCAGCCATGGCTTGGCAGTATATTCAGCATGGGTGTGCAGTTTATCTGGCTTATGTTGTTGATACACAGGTTGGGGAGTAGGCTTTAGTTTCATAGGTACCATTTGTCAGGGATTTTGTCGATGTTTTCCCGAAGGAGTTACCCAGGGTGCCTCCCAAGAGGCAGGTTGAGTTGGATTGATCTAGTGCCAGGTGCGGCTCCGATTGCCAAGGCACCGTACCGCTTGGTTCCGCCTGAGATGCAAGATTTTTCCTCTCAGCTTCAGGAGCTGTTAGGCGAGCAGTTCATCAGACCGAGCAGTTCTCCGTGGGAAGCGCCGATACTGTTCGTCAAGAAGAAGGACAGTTCACAACGGAAGTTCATTGATTACCCGGAGTTGACCAAGTTAACGGTGAAGAACCGTTATCCCCTTCCGCGGATTGATGACCTCTTTGATCAGTTGTAGGGTGCATCTTGGTTCTCTAATATTGATCTGAGGTCCGGGTATCATCAGGTGAGAGTGAGAGAGGAGGACGTGGATAAGACCGCGTTCTGGACTCGTTGTAGGCATTACGAGTTCGTGGTGATACCATTTGGGCTCACCAATGCACCTGTTGTGTTTATGGATTTGATGAATCGGGTGTGCAGGCCGATGCTCGACCGATCTGTCATTGTGTTTATTGATGATATCTTGGTGTATTCCAAGACCAGAGAACAACATGATGAGCACCTTAGAGAGCTTCTGGGAGTATTGAGGCGCGAACGGCTATATGCCAAGTTCTCGAAGTGTGAGTTTTGGTTACGAGAGGTCCAGTTCCTGGGGCACCTTGTTAAACAGGATGGGATTTTGGTCAATCCGGCCATGATCGAGGCTGTGATGCAGTGGGAGGTTCCGAAATCTCCCTCAGAGATCAGGAGTTTCTTGGGTTTGGCGGGATATTATCGGAGATTTATTCGGGATTTCACCAAGATTACGGTACCCCTCAGTCGTCTAACGAGGAAGGGGTTGGATTTACGATGGGCCCCTGAGCATCAGTCGACATTTGAGACTCTGCGGCAAAGGTTATGTGAAGCCCCGGTATTGACCCTTCTGGAGGGAGTCGAGGATTTTGTGGTATTCTGTGATGCATCCATCACCAGTTTGGGGGCGGTCCTTATGCAGAGAGGACGAGTGATCGCTTATGCTTCGCGGCAGCTGAAGCCGCATGAGACGCGATATCCCACGCATGACCTAGAGTTGGGGGCAGTGGTGTTTGCCCTCAATATTTAGAGACATTATCTTTATGGGATCCGTTGTAATGTTTACACGGATCACAAGAGTTTGAGATATCTTATGGATCAACCAATATGAACATGAGGTAGCACAGATGGCTGGACGTGGTCAACGATTATGACTGTGAGATCCTTTACCATCCGGGTAAAGCGAATGTGGTAGCGTATGCATTGAGCTGCAAGTCGGCTGGGTCTTCGGTTGGAGAGACGTGTATGAGGATATCCGTTGATTCTCCGCTTTTGGTATGATCAGGGAGGCTCAAGCAGAGGGAGTTTGGAAGGAGAACTGGGAACAGGAAAGAATCAGGGGTGAGATCAACAAGTTTGTCACCAATAGTCGGGGGTTGTTGACCCGGTGCGGTCGGGTTTGGGTTCCAGTTTCAGGTGGGATCAGGCATATAGTGTTGGAAGAGGCTCATAAGTCTCTCTTTTCTATAGGATGGTCAAGGTCGAGCATCAGATGTCGCATGGCAAGCTACAACATTTGGAGATTACCATGTGGAAGTGGGAACAGATCACCATGGATTTCATCACCAAGTCGCCGAAGACGGCCAAGAGTTTTGATGCTATATGGGTTATTGTGGATCGATTGACCAAGAGTGCCCACTTTTTGGCCATCCAGGAGAGCTCTTCGGCTGAAAAGTTGGCCGATGTGTATGTCCGGGAGATCGTTGCTCTTCATGGGGTTCCTGTCTCCATTGTTTCAGACCGTAATGTTCGGTTCACTTCCCGTTTCTGGCAGAATTTCCACGAGGAACTGGGCTCGAAGTTGCATTTCAACACTGCTTGTCATCCGCAGACGGACGGTCAGAGTGAGTGGACCATCCGAACCCTTGAGGATATGTTACGGACCTGTGTCATTGATTTCAGTGGGAGTTGGGATTCCTACCTACCTCTTGCGGAGTTCTCCTACAACAACAGCTATCATTCCAGCAATGGTACCCCACCTTTTGAGCTTTTATATGGTCGAGGATGTCGTACCCCGATATGTTGGGGAGAGGTGGGTCATTGGGTCATGGTAAGGACCAAAGTAGTCCTTCAGACCACGTAGTTTATTCAACAGATCAGGAAGAGACTGCAGACTGCCTAGAGTCGGCAGAAGAGCTATGCCGAACGGCGCCGATCAGAGTTGGATTTTCACCTCGGCGATATGGTACTCCTGAAGGTCTCACCCTGGAAGGATGTGATACACTTCAGGAAGAGGGGGAAACTGGGTCCCCGGTACATTAGACATTTCTGTGTGATCGCCAGGGTAGGCCAGGTGGCTTACCGGTTGAATTTTCCTAGCGAGCTCAGTCAGATCCACAACACTTTCCATGTCTCTCAGTTGCGGAAGAGTGTGTTGGACAACGAGACAGTTATTCCCTTGGATGATATTCAGGTCGATGAGCGCCTGAATTATATTGAGAGACCGGTGGCTATTTTGGAAAGGAAGATGAAGGTCCTGCGCAACAAGAAGATACCTTTGGTAAATGTTCAGTGGTAGCATTAGAGAGGCTCCGAGCGGACCTGGGAGTCGGAGTGTGAGATGAGGGAGCATTATCATGAGTTACTCGCTGCAGCAGACTTCGAGGACAAGGTCTAAGTCAAGTGGGGGAGAATTGTAACATCTTGTTTTGAGGTACTTTCATTATTAACTCTTGTATTGAGATTTATTGCATTTTGGCCCCTAAGTAAAAGAAGGAATGCAAAAGGGCCCATAGTGGCATTTTGGTAATTACGGATTTTAGGAGTACACTAAGCGTACCGAGGCGCGCCTTAGTACGCTGGGTGTATACCTCATACGCTGGGCGTACGTGGGGATAATGCAAACCCTAATTTTTAAGGTTTGGCTCATACTTAAGCATCATTATAAGCCTCACACCTCATTCTTATTCAATCTCCTTATATGAAATCGATCCCCCAAGCAACCGTAAGAGCAAGAGAGCTTTTTAGAGCCTTTATAGTGGTTAGAAGTGTCCTTGGAAAAGAAGAGAGTGGTTTGGAGAGCTTAGAGTTGGGAAAGCACTTTGGATCTGAGGTTTCCTTCTTGTTGGCAAGCTCCAGAAGGTAAAAAGCTTGCAACTTTACCACTCTATCTTGTAGATCTAGAATATTTCCCTTTTTAAGTAACTTTTAGTCCCAAAATGTCGCATCTTGAGCATAGCATATTCTCGACCCATTAAGCTGTCCTTTCAGACCTTTGGAAGGGTCATGAGTCATAAAAATGGTGTCTTAATGGTTGGTTTTTCTCCATGCACTCTTTAGAGTGTCTTAATGTATTAAGATGGTGAGTTAAGCACTTAATGGACATGCAAAGTCATAAAGTTGGAAACTTTATGACTCCTAGCAGTCTTTAAGCCATTAAGCTCTTAATGGAGATTAAGGAGGTATGGGAGTACGCCCCGCGTACTTTGAGTACGCATTGCGTACGAGGTCAACCATCCCGATGGTAGTCAATGCTCGAGTATTCCCCGCGTACATTTGGAGTACGCCCCGCATACTCACTCTGTGTTGACTCAGTTGGGTTAACTCGGCTGAGTTGACTCAGTTGACTTTGACCACTTTGACTTTGACTGTAACGAAGGGGTATTTTGGTTATATTTAATGGTGTTTGAGAATTGGTCATTTAGATGAATAGGTGTTGGTTAGAGCTGAGATTCGGAGTCGGGACCTCATCAGCTATCGATTAGACTGTGATGTGAGTTTTCCTCACTGTACTTACGTGTCGAAGGCACCAAAGCCGACCCTTTGGATTGATATCCTGTTTTATCGTATGTTACTATGATGTAGTGATCTGTTAGATCTGTATCCTGGTATATAGGATGTTGTCAGGCTGAAGGCTTGGTGATTCTTGACTGGAAGACGAAAACCTTGAGGAACAAGGTTGTGGAGTTGGTGAAAGTTCAATGGCAGCATCGCAAGGGTTCTGAATGGACGTGGGAGCCGAAATATGAGATGATGGAGCATTATCAAGAGTTATTTGGAGTTGCAGACTTCGAGGACGAAGTCTGATTCAAGTGGGGGAGAATTGTAACATTCGGACCTTGTAAGTTTCCTTTTAACCCTTTCTAATCCAATATTTACAATATTGGTCCTCTGGCTAGTATGCGGGGCGTACTCTATGACTACACTTAGCATACTAGCTAGACCTTGATCACGGGTATCGCCCATGTACACTGCGCATACGTGGGGTTACGCATGGCATATGCTGGATTTAGACAAACCCTAATTTTTAGGGTTTGTGCCCTATTTAAGCATCTTAAACCTACCTCCTAACCATTTTAGACTAGCCTCCATATCTTGAAAACCCTAATCTTTCCCTTAGCCTTTGTTTTGGTGTTTTGAGCTCGTGTGAAGCATTTTGGTGGGTTTTTGTGTATCTTGAAGTGGAAGAAGAAGATTGAAGACTTATTCTTTGGAGAAGAGCTTAGAGATCCAGATTTTGCTTCATCATTTCGTGACTTTTGAGGTATAAAGTACATAACTTGTCAAGTCCTTGTATAGATCTACTTTTGGGCTTGTTTATGGCTATTTTGGTCCCTTTTGGTTGGTCCTTGTGTGTGACATCCCTTAATTTCTCGGCCAGAAAAGACCGATTTATTTTATGCTTTTTAAAATAAAATCAGAGTAATCCTTTTAAAAGATGTTGCGGAATTTGTTCCCAAAACAAAACATGATAAAAGTTTATCAAAACCTTTCTTTAAGAAATGTATATTTTCATTTCATATCAAACCTCGGGATGTCATGTTCCGATACAGATCAAAAGCATAAACAAAACATTATAAGCCTTACAACAGTTATTTACAACTACTGGCCTATAATCCAAATATCACTCATCATCATCCGACTATGCTCGGGGTCCACTACCTGTAATATCAAAAGCTGAGTGGGTCAGGCTTGGGAGCCTGGTGAGCATATAGGGTTTTCAACCCACAATAAATAATAAACTTATTAAGTTCTCAATCAACAATAAATTTATTAATTTCATCAACCAAAAATAACCCTAATTACCCATTCCCATTATCCTCAATTTACGTCCCTAAACAACTATCACAAGGGACCTAGCCTAAGGATTTTCACTAGGGGTGACAACATTGCTTCGGGGGTTCCTCAGCAATTTATGTCAAATAAGGCAAACATCGGGGTGACAACACTGCTTTCCCTCTGCAATTTATGTCAAATAGGCACGATGTCACATCGTCGCCATGTGCTAAGTCCATAGCTCTTATTTATCGACAGTATTTCCCACGAGAATCCCCCCCGCAATACATGTCAATGGGTTTTCCATGTGCTAAGTCCATAGCTCTTATTTATCGACAGTATTTCCTACGGGAATCCCCCCCGCAATACATGTCAATGGGTTTTCCATGTGCTAAGTCCATAACTCTTATTTATCGACAGTATTTCCCACGGGAATTCCCCCCCCCCCCCCCCCCCCCGCAATACATGTCTCTGGGTTTTTAGAGTACAACTGATGAACATATAGTTCACACACTTACAGGTTGCGAGCCTGCTAGTGCTCCACAGATCATCTAGAATAGTCCATGGTTGTCATCCATACTCTGCTGAATGACGGGGGCCACGTTTGGGTAAGTGATTCTCTCACATTTCACTACTCACTCTCAACTCATGATCTATATCACTGATCATCTCATTTATCCAACTCACCTTTCATCACACACCCACTATTTCATCTACCCATGTTTTACCCAACATTTTTGTAGATAAAAATACATATACAGTTTAAATTATTTAACAACCTGTATAAATCATTCCTTCAACATCCATCTCAAATAAACAAACAATATATATATTCACACAACACGTATTTTATATAAAATACTTCATATCTATGTGTAAGGTGAAAGTAACTACACACTCACTTGATTTAATGAAAATCGGGCAGCACTTCGTTTCCTAAAACGATCGTTTCTAATAAAACCGGGAGTTTTATTGAGAAACCGGGCTCTGCGAGGGTCGGGCTTCGAAACCGAAAAGATAAATTTTCCGGGCTTCTCGGGCACTTCGGGACGTGTTCCGGGCGTTTGGTATAGTACCGGGGCTTTGGGGGAAGTGAAAATAGCTAAAATATTGAAAAAGGGGTGAAAAGTGCCAATTTTCCAACTTTAGCCGGGAGGGTTCGCACCCTCCTATTTATAGTATGCGAAGCTGCTGACCGGACGGCTGAGAGGAAGCCACACGACAGCAGATGCGAGGAGAGGTCATGTGGGCTGCGCATGCGAGGGCCTCGGTGGCAGCTTCTTAGTGGACCGGAGTCTAGGTCCGAGACTTCGGACGTGGCAATGTATACGAGGGTCGGACACGCAATAAGGGGGTACGAGGCAACCTCTGATTGGCCGAGCCTTCGGTCCAAAGAGAATGCGACATGCATCGACAGGTGGCCTTGGATGACTCAGCAGTTCGGACATGTGGCACGATTTGAGCGAGGGTGACGTGGCCGAAGCCACCTATGCGAAATTTCTCGATTTTTGTGCAAAACTTCTAAAATCCATAACTTTCGCATACGAGCTCCTTTTTGACGTTTTTTATATGCACGCATAGGTAAAATTACGCTCTACAACTTTCGTTTAGACTTCGTAGGCTAATTTTGACTTTAATATTTATATTATTATTTTTAACAGACCGAGACAGGAAGTCCGTTAAAAATTCATAACTTCTTCATCCGACGTCCGTTTTCGTCTATCTTTTTACCGTTGTGCTACTATTGATGAGACCTTCGATTCTCGTTTAGGTCGTGTCGGCTAAAAATCACTCGATCTAAAATTCGAGTTTTTAGCTGTCTACTGCTAAGCTGAAACTTCGAAAAATCATAACTTCCTCATACGAAGTCAGATTTGGGCGTTCTTTTTATACCTACTCTCGGTTTAATGAACACTACGACTTTCATTTAGATCACCAAAGCTAAAAATTAGTTTATCAAAAACTCACTTTTTACGACATTCGGCACCGTGCCGGTTTTGTCACGAAACTTCGACATGTCATAACTTCTTCGTTATAACTCGGATTTCGGTATTCTTTATATATTTGTAATTCTTGTCACGCCCACTACGAGTTTCTTAATAGATATCGGCTTTATCTAATATTTATTTTCGACGCTCATTTTATTCTTAATTAATTAAACCCTAATAATTAAGCATAAAACACATAAAACACATAATATTCACATAATTCCTTTTCATTTCTTCAAAATGAGTTACAAAGGTTAACCTAGACTATAACGTCAATATTAATGCCTAGCCTAGAAACACAGGCATTACATTGTGAGCTAAGGCCGTTTCAGAATCTTAACCCTTTAGATCTGGACATTTTAGGGGTCCCTTATGTATAAAAATGCAAACTTTATGGTGTATATGGACTCAAGCATGTGTTACGACCATTTGTTCAGTTTTTTTGAGCTCTAGAGTCGCATTAAGCCATGCATGCACGTAAAGTTGCCAACTTTACGTGACAAATAATCTTTTGAGACAAGATCTGAGAGTGTGGAGTAGGGGCTGAATGGATGAAGTGCTTATTGATGTGGGGTGGCCAACTGGGGAGTACGTTGGGCGTACAAGCTGGTACGCTGCACTTACTAGCCCCAAAGCCTGTACATTAAGCATACGAGCTGAGTACGCCCCACGTACTTAGCAGGTGGGCTTCAGATTTGGGAGTCACGATTTTGGGCCATGTGTAGACCTTAGGAGTTTAGGGCCTTGTTGGGCCATCAGATTTCTAGTTTGACTCTTTTGGATGAAGGCCGACTAGGGATGAGCATTAGAACTGCCGAAACCGGAGCCAGACCGGAACCGAACCAGAACCGGAATTGGTAACAAGGTCCGGTTACCGGTTCTCCATTTTTATAAAAACCGGTCCCTGTTCTAAAAATGGGAACCGGTTTGATATTTTTCCCGTTTTTTAAAATGCGCATAACTCACTCATATGAAGTCATAATTATTTGATTTTTTTCCAACATGTAATTTGGAATTTGTAATTCTATTTTGACCGTACAAACTTTAAATGGTTAAATATTGAATCAGACACACGCCCCGAAAGAAAGAACATCGATGCTGCGTTTTTTCTATTTCAGATTTTTTTTTTGTTTTTTTTAATTCTGTCACATATTTTTAAATGAGCATAACTCATTCATATGACGTTGAAATTACTTAATTTTTTTCCAGCATGTAATTTGGTGTTTGTAGTTCATTTTAGACTATAAAAACACATATTTTGGTTAAATATTGAATCAATTATAGACCCCGGAAGATAACATATCAATGCTGCGTATTTTCCGTTTCAACATTTTTTTTTTGAAATCTGTCCCGCTTTTAAAATGTGCATAACTCACTCATATGAAGTCGGAATTACTTGATTCTTTTTTCATCGTGTAATTTAGGTGCTGTTTGTTTTTTTTGAAGCCAAAATGTCTGCAGTCTGCGGACCACATCTGCAAACCTCTGCGGCAGAAGAGGTGGACCAAATGCCTGCAGTATGCAATAAGAAAACTGTTTATTTTTAACGTCTGCATCTGTTGAAATAAATTAATTTTTCAAACTTAATTTCATGTCATAAACATTAAAAATGCATTTGCAGCAAAAAAAGAAAGAAAAAACAAAA
The DNA here is from genome assembly GCF_052849685.1 of Lactuca virosa. NCBI lineage: Eukaryota > Viridiplantae > Streptophyta > Magnoliopsida > Asterales > Asteraceae > Lactuca > Lactuca virosa. Next base: position 263,863,278 of record NC_136431.1, read on the forward strand.
TTGCACGATGACCCATGTTTTTTTTTGGTTTAGGTTAAAATGAGGTCTGAAGACCTTTGAAGACAGTGGCCAATGTATGCGCCAGGAAGACCTCGCGCATACGTTTTTTGATCTACGCACTTCCAAAAAACAAACACTCTGCGAGGGCATATGTCTGCGCGGCGCAAACAAAAGTGGTTGGGCAGATCTTCACAAAAAAAAACAAACAGCCCCTTAGTGTTTGTACTTTAATTTAGAATGCAAAAAGTCATAATTTGGTTAAATATTGAACTATTTACAAGCTTCGTAAGATAACATATCATCTATAATATTTCAACCGGTTCTAGTTTGAAAAATAACCGAAAAACCAGGACCGGAACCGGAATCGGCACTAGAACCGGCGGTCCGATCCCGGTTCTTATAATATAGGAAAACTGGTTCCGGTTCTGAAACGGTCCGGTTCTAAAGCTCATCCCTAAGGCCGACGAAGGGATTTGGGTCCAATTTGGAAGATTGTGCCATAATTGGTGGGTAACTATTTTTGGAATTGGGCCTTTTTGAGTAGTTGGTTTGGGCTTTGGCCTTAGGCCAAGTTTGGTAAAGGGTAAAATGGTCTTTTACCCTAGTTGAAACTCTTAGTTATGAGTCCGAATCCAATTATTAATTGGATGTTATTTTATGATAGCACATGGATTTTCGGACTAGCATCCAATGATTTATTTGTGAGATTCAGCAGTCTGAGGTGAGTCTTCCTCACCATGTTTAGCGGGTCGAAGGCACCAATGCCGACCCATGGTTTATTATGTTAGGGTGCTAGATGTACATGTGACTCTTGCATGTGTACGTGTTTGGATGCTTAGTGGGCGGGTCCCAATCGATATTTTGTATGTTATTATTTGTTATACTTGTATGTTTGTGTGACGTCCCGTATTTAGGTCAAACACCGTGAACGGTCAAGTTCACAGTAAGTCTCTTGGTAAATTGACTCATTGAGTTTTAGTGCATCTAATGTAAAATAAATGAGTTATTTCAATTATTATAAGATACTGGATGGTATCTTACTTCCGAATGTGTAAATTTACAAACGAAACAAACAACTCAAATGGCAACCTTAGGAATGCGTTTGAAAACTGAAATTTAGTATTATGTCGTTGTGAGAAAAACAAACACTCTACTCTCGTAGTACGCGTTTTCCTATTTCCAAAAATATAAAGAACGTCCAAAACGGAGTTCGTATGCAAAAGATACGACCGTTTTAAGAATCTCAAACCAGTATAATATTGATTTTCTTAAAATCGCTAAAACTGTTTCTATCCGTTGAGGGACTTGCACACCTCAAATGGGATTTCCGAAAGCATTTTTGGACTCAGGCTATAACTTAATATTAAATTTCATATTTGAAATATTTTTTATAAAAGTAAAAAATCTGACGTTTTCAACTTAATTAAACATGAAACTTTAAACGTCATTTCACGAAGATCGGCATAACAGAATTCAATTCTGTCTGCATTTTTGAAATCACCACGACCTGAACATTACGCAGACACTTTTAGAAAATTTATGTAATCGGTTCGTGGACACGAGAATCGAGGTACACATCACGATAAATAAAAATATACAAAAATATATTGTAGTTATTATTGTGAAAAATGTTTATAAGATATATAATGACAAGACCACTATATATGTATGTATATATTTGGTGTCGTATGCGACTTCAAAAGATCCAAATTAGTCGTATAATCACAATAAATATATGTTATATAATTAAAATTATATAACAACACTAAAGATATATAAATTTATATATGTAAGTACATACGAGTATGAGACATATGTCATAATAAATTATATATGGTGGATTAAATTTTCCTAATTATATATTAGATATATGTCAATTTTAATTTGAGAGACCAATGTTTAACAAATTTCAAATTTTTATGTTTCCTAACGTATTAGTTTAATTTTATATATACGTATATCGTATGAATAAAACCAATAAAATTTCTCAATGATTCATACACAAATATCTACTTAATTAAATCAATACACACATTACATACAAAAATGAGACTATTACAATACAAATTATACAATTGCTAAATACATACCGAATTAAATCGATACACACATTACATATAAAAATGAGACTATTACAATACAAATTATACAACCCTTATTTTATACAAAGATACACCCAAAACAAACTAGTTAGAAGTTATTTCTCATTGTGAGCTATCAAGTGAAACACAAGTCACCAACATCACTTGTCCCTGCACATCACAATTTAACAGATTACGTGCACAATTTCTTGAAACCCACCACACTCAATCAAAATCACACTAAAAAAAAACCTGTACAATGCTAAAGTGAACACTCAAACTCAACCCATGATCTGTACCTGCAAACAAGAAGAATATCGATCACCTCAAAACCCAAACACCACCATATTTCTTTTCTGCCTGCTTCTTCGTATCCAACCAAGATCAAACATCATCAACAAAAAGAACACTGAGTTTAGTCAAAAATCAAACCCATATCCCCTTCATTATCATCGATTTTCCAGGAAAACCCAAACACCATAATGATTTCTATCAAAGAATAAAAAAAAACTTAACAATACTGCAAACCCCACCAACAATAATATATAAGAGTTATATATACTCTGACCGGCGATGAGAACACTTAATAAAACTCTAACATGCCTCCAACTAAAACTACCAACTAATCCCTTTAGGTCAAACGCCTCAACTAAGGTTAGTACCGTACATAAGCCATACCATAAATAAACCTGAAACGTACGCCTATGTTATTTATGGTTGGGCCGGTGAACAACGAACCTTGAGCAAGGAGTTTGATAGACTACAATGGTTGAAAGTTTTAAAGATTGAAGGATGTTCTCAAGATTCGCTGTAGAAACTTATGTTGGATTAATGTCTAAGTCCATAACTATAATTGGTAAGACTTGACCCGACCCGGCATGGTCCATTTAGGTTGCATGGGATCATGCATTTGGATAGACTATAATGAGAGAAATAACACTTAAGGTTGGTTAATATATTATAAGTTCTAATATATTAATAAGGTTATTTAATTAGTATTGATCAAGAATTAATTTGGAATTAATTAAGTGATCAAAAGGAGACTAATTAAATATATGGGTTGATTGTGTAAATCATTCATTCTTATATATGTGGGCTTGTGATCCAAGATTCCTTATGTTGGACTAAGTCCATGGGGTGACCCATGGATACTCCATGGAGGTTAAAATCCATGGAGCATAAGGAATGGGTAAAGTTATGAGTTACATGGTGTAACCCTAATAGCCACCATATAAAAGAATCCCATGGCTCAAGAAATCGTGCACTAATGTGTGAGTGTGAGGGCTAGACGATTTCAAGGAGTGTTCAAGTTTCTCTTAAGTTATTCCAAGTGTATTTGGTGTTGTGTGAACCATTTGAGGTGTCACACTTGGGGCACTAGGCACTCAAGCTTCATGAAGACATTCTACATCAAAGAGGTATGTATTCTATCTTGTTATATTTATTATTTTGTATGCTAGATTAGGATAATACCTTGGATGTTCATAATTGTATGTATAATAGAGAAAACATAGATCCAAGGTATTTAGGGTTGCATGTACACTTAGGAGTGTTAGAATGCTCATAACCCAACAGTGGTATTAGAGCCTAGGCTTGTTTTCTTGTTATACTTGCAAAAGTAGCTGAAAAATCGAGTTGGATGCATATATTTGATTGTTTTGGCTGGAATTGGACTAGGAACATTACCCTAAGATGTTTTTGGACTTATAAACTTGTTTTTGATGTGGTAATGTTCATGCTAATCCAATTTCTAAGATAATTGTCATAATTTCAAGATTTGTATTAGTTTGTATGTTCTTGCTAATTTCTTGAAGATTGATGATTTGAATTATCTTGTTCTTATGAGGTTCTTAGATTAATAGAAAAGTTGTGTGAAATAGTTGTTTTCAATCCATTTTAATCTAAGAGTTGATTCCAAAGTGTGTTTTTGTAACTTGTCCTCAAGTTATATGAAAAGTCACATTTAAGAATCATAAAACTCATAAAAGTTGGCAAATGTTACAAAATGAAGAGTCTAGTTCTAATTAAATGGTTTTATGACTCCATAACTTGTCCTCAAGTTATGGAGGTTCAAGAGTCTCTTCATTAAATTTAAAAAAAAAGTGTAACCTTAATTAGTTCCATAAGTTACAATAAAAAAAGTTATTTTTTTTTATTAATTAGTTTAAAGTCTTCCATAACTTGTCCTCAAGTTATGGAACTTGAAGAGTTTTTTTTTAATTAAAACTACTTTAAACTCATAAGTTATGGAATTAATTAGTTTTGAATAGTTTCAAAACTTGCCCTCAAGTTTTGGAATTTGAAAAGTTTTCACTTATGAATACTTTAATTCCAAGTTAGCCCTTAGAATTTTAAAAGTTAAAATTCAACCCTTATACTTTATAATATTATAAGTTAATAATATTTATATATATGTATAAGAGTAAAGTCAGTCTTACCGTTAGTAGGCCTCATTCACGAAGCCGGTCTATAAGGGGGGTATAAGGTTACTGCCTATAAAATGGCAGTTTAATGGGTGTCCACTTTCACCCACAGCTTCCTTGACTGGTCGAGGGTCGTTAGCCGAACAGGTAAGACAAGGACTATAATTCTCCTTTCATTAAAAGTATTAATGATAAATACTAAGTAACTAAACTCTTATTAATACCCAATCTTAGTTACTTAGGAAAATGTGAATTTGGTGCTAACCCATGAAATTACACTTTGCACTTTGCTTAAGTCGTTTGTGGAGCGTGTGTGGTTAACCGGCACACTAACATAGACTTAACAAGGTAGGCAAAGGGTAACTTAACATTTATCATAGTATCGGTGGAACGTGTGTGGTTAACCGGCACACTGATTAAGGGGTAAATATTAAGGGTACCAAGTATATTTGCATGGTTATTCACACCTTGTTTTGTGATCCTCGGCATCCCAGTCACAAAACCTGAAGGGCACACTCGAGATTGAAACATGCCTTTGAACAGTTCAATGAATCTCAAAGATCTAGGACTTTCAAATCCAATTAAAACCTATTAAATTATTTCGTTTTTCATGGTGGAAATTGGTGAATCGTCATTCACCTACCTTCAAATATTTTATAGCTTGGATTACGGCATCCCTCTTCTAAGTTATAAAATAGTTTGTTGGGTCCTAGCCTTAATATTTCATATTGGGTGTCATATTAAGGACTTTAAATCAACTATCTTGAATATCTCCCAAAAAGATGTCTGGTCTAGACATTTATGATCTTCCCAAATCTCTTGAAACAAGCTTTCCTAAATGAAGATGATGTCCCATGGATATCATACTTCTTTCACCTCCTCCAATTATTCTCCCTAACCCATAAGTTCCTAAAAAGTTTAAGGTCACTCAAGCCCTATTGGCAAGGCAAGGTCTAGGTGTGATCACATCTTGGAGATGTAGTCACATATTGACAAGCCGGGAGAGTTGGGTGTCAAAGTCTTGAGAAAGTTGGTGGCTCAACTACTTTCTAAGTCACATAATGAGTTCTTTTGGGAATCCTATGAAACAGACTAAGACAAGACCCTTAATGATCTTATCTATTTGCTAAGATCAACTTCCTAAAACGCTATGGACATTGACAATGATGACATTGGATATCCAGTAAAGCTCTCTCTTCCCAATGGAAAGGGATCGGCCATAGTCAACTCGGTTGACCCAATGGTAAAGAGAGAGGCGAAGTCTAAGATAGTCCCATTATCAAGGGTCCATAGGTAACTATTGCCAAAGGAAGGGGCATTGGTTACGAAGCTGCCAAATTTACCTAAGGATGTTAAAGTCAATAAGTTTGGCTCTACTTCAGGTAAAGTCCATTGTCTAACTCTATTAAGTACATGCTGATTCTGATCGCGAAGATGGATTTCAATCGCATGGTTCGGTGACCAGAATTTTGGGCTATTACTTAAGAGTTATGATATTTATATTGCTTAGGAATAGATAACAACAAGGTTTTCATATGGATTGTAAGGATAAGTTTTTCCGCAAAGTTTTAAAATAAAAGAAAAAGGTTTTGATTTTATTTATTTTAAGTATCCTTACAATGGCATTTGTGAAAAGTTGTTGCTTATAAGATTCCATTGATAGCAATATTGGAAAAATGGATTTGATTCTTTCGGTTGTGGTAGTGTCTAATATTACCAAATAAGGAAAGATTCTCATCACCCAAGGTTCAATTGGACCGAAACTTGGAATCATGCAAGTTGTATAGTATGATGAATGAGAACTTTCAGCTTGGAAAATTAAGACTAATTCCTTATGTGAATAAGGAAAGGACTAAGGGATCGAGTACACATTCTTGTGCACTGGTCAAGTCCACCACAAAAGATCAAGAAGACTATTTGTCATGATTTACTTAAGTTCAGTAAATATGGTTATACTTATAAGTTTAAGTATAAGTCTGTAGCATTGGAGAAGTTTCAATGTGAGACAGAACGAATAAGAAGAATCAAAGTATGGCAGAAATATAAAAGTTTCTCAAATCTGAAAAGATGGGAGAGTACTTTAGTATCATGTTTATGATCATCTTAATGATTAAGATACCATATCACAATTGGTCCTCTAAAGTCATCTTAGTGCATTCTTGTGACTAAGAAGAGGAGTCATGAATTGTTGAAATGGTTAAATCAAAAAGATGAGTCATACTTCGTTCCAAAACAATTCTTAGAGTCATACTCCAAGATTGTAACTTGAGTGACATATCTTAAAGAGGGTTTGTTAACACTAGTCAAATGTAAGAGTAAAAGGTTATCTACTCTTGTACATTTGAAATTGGTTAGTTGTGATGTTTTGGATAAAACAGAGACCAACTTAGGCCAATTGTGTAAAGTGTTAGTCTTGATAAAGAATCCGCACTATCTCTTGAATATTTGACAAGGGAGTCTTATATGTCAAGAGGGCAGTGGGAGTCTTAAAGCTCTTGAAAGTTTCAAGACTTAATCAAGAATAAAACCTAAAGTCCTTCACTAGCACACGACTTGAGGTTTATAACCTATCGTGTTGAAATTTTTGTGCCTATTCAAGTATGCTTTGCATAGGAGTTCTGAGAGTTCTCAATTGGTTGCATAACTACTTGGAAGCAATGGCAGGCACCTGAGCTGCCAAATGGCAAGAATTTAAGATTGCACAAGTTTAATCAATATGAGTTTGTATTTGTCACTAACCTTGTCTTGTGATTATGGTTTTGACAAATTCACATGGATAAGAACACATACACTATTAAATCTAAGTGTCATAAGGTTTCTCTTCGATTCATGAAAATGATGGTGAGGAAACACTTTCACTAAGTAGATTTTAGCTAGATAGCAATTGTGATATTTGCATTCTCAAAGTCGTTAGTGGAGCGTGTGTGGTTTACCGGCACACTAACATGGACTTGTGAGAAGTGGCAAAGGTCTAAACAATTGAGACTATGATTACGGCATCCCTTTTCATAGTTCTAAAACTGTTTAGACACACATGTGAGCTATCTAAGAGAGGTGTATGATTTTGATAAAGTTTTATCAAAACAATCTAGTATCAGAAATCTGAACTTTGGTAAGAAAGTCAGCTGATTTCTGAGTACATGTCAAAGCTAGTGGGAGCATAAGTGTTATGCTAATAATCATCATGTTAGTGGGAGCATGATAATTATGACAAAGGTTGCAAGTTAGCAATGTTAATTATAGAAAACAAAAGTTTCAATTCGTGAGGTTGCAGGGGTTGAAAAAGTTGTTTTGCTATAATTAAGGGAGAGGAAATTATACTTCATTTCAATTCTAAAAGCTTAGATGGAGATTTTAATCATATTTAATCAAGGATATATATATATGAATTTCATGTTGGAATGGCTCAACATAAGGAAATTCTATATATGGGTCCATTATTTGCGTTCTAAAATTCGATTATGATTACAACATCCCTTTTCATAATCTGAATTTTGAGAACTTGGCAAATTGAAATGGAAATATTATAGCAAAAGACTGGTTTAGTCTTTATGTGAGACATCATGAATCGTGTCCCATATGCTTCAGATATAGGATCGATTACATGTGCTATATTCATCCATTCTAAAATTTTCCAAATGCCTGGGGCATTATGAAGGGAAAAGGTCTAGAATTGGATATGACTAAAATGATTAAGCAATTGTCGAGGACAATCTAAGGTTTACCAAAGATTGGTTGCTCAAGGACAGTTGGAAGTATAATGTTAATTCTGGAAGGACCATATTGACATAATCTGTAAGGAGGCAACTCTTGTTCAGAAGTGATAGTCAAAATGGAATATGGAAATGTTTCAAAGTTAGAAATTATTCAATCTGTGTAAGATTAGGAAACTTAATGAAAGAAGGATGTTTCCAAGGAGCTGATCTCCTTTGGAATGCTCTGTAATGATTGTTGTCAAGTCTTTCTGACTTCGTGCATAATCATTAAGAGGATCAATGCATATAAGTTTAGAATCTAACAGATTTCATTAAATGGCATGAATTTGGAATTCTTGCATTTGCAGTAAGGATTTGGGACTGTGAAAAGAGGATCATTGGAGTGATGTTCAATTGATCTATTTTACAAAGTAAAGATCATAGACAAACATAGTATGCATACTTGGTGTATGGCATGACTAGTGTTTAGAAAACATAGTGTACATGCTTGGAGCATGGGACAACTATTGTTTTAAATTCAAGTATAAAGTTGATAAAACCGAAACAATGAATAATGAGTAATCAGTATGATGATAAATAAAAGTGTTTATTTATATTCATAGGGTTTGATACCATATTTGATTCATTTATTCTTGTGTTTCACTTTGCATGTTTTGACTTCCAGAATAACTAAGTTGCTCTTCCTGAATGATTAAGTTATTCAAACCATCCACAGTCGGTCATATGTTGGAAGTAGATATGAATCAAGACTGTCATGGGTTGGTTTGTAGAGGTCCAAGTTGGTGGACAAAGTGGTGCTACAACACTCATGAGTGCTCATAAGTTCTGAGTATTGGATTCAACCCGCGCTAATTTGAATCACTTCATGGATTTTATCACGAGTGATCATGAGACGATAATATCTTATATTCTTCAAACCTAGAGATATGAGTTGTTACTATGAGTTGGTTATACATTGATTGCACGAAAACACATTGGTAACTCGATGTTATAAAACGTGCCTTTGTGTATGATTCAACAAGTAGTAGAACAAGCCATATGAGTCGAAGTTTATCCATTCCTTTTATCTTCGGGATAAAAGCGATATCTGTGGGCCCCTCGATGATTTAAAGATGATACATGTGCGTGCTTGGCCAAGCCAGGACTGATTTGATTTGTTCAATCAGTCAGTCATCATGAATCGAAAATCGGGAAACAACAAATGGACAGAGAGAATGATTGATAATCCATGTGTCAGTCCATATGATATCTAGAATGGAGGAATATATGATCCCTTATCTAATGGACAAGTCATTGACAAAGGTCAGAGTTCATCGACAAGGTCAGAGTTTGACAGAAGCTTTTGAGAGCTACGATTGCTGATCGGTTCCTGAAGTCATACGCAATAATAGTTTTAGACTTATCCAAGTGGGAGACTGTTGGATTAATGTCTAAGTCCATAACTATAATTGTTAAGACTTGACCCGACCCGGCATGGTCCATTTGGGTTGCATGGCATCATGCATTTGGATAGACTATAATGAGAGAAATAACACTTAAGGTTGGTTAATATATTATAAGTTCTAATATATTAATAAGGCTATTTAATTAGTATTGATCAAGAATTAATTTGGAATTAATTAAGTGATCAAAAGGAGACTAATTAAATATATGGGTTGATTGTGTAAATCATTCATTCTTATATATGTGGGCTTGTGATCCAAGATTCCTTATGTTGGACTATGTCCATGGGGTGACCCATGGATACTCCATGGAGGTTAAAATCCATGGAGCATAAGGAATGGGTAAAGTTATGAGTTACATGGTGTAACCCTAATAGCCACCATATAAAAGAATCCCATGGCTCAAGAAATCGTGCACTAATGTGTGAGTGTGAGGGCTAGACGATTTCAAGGAGTGTTCAAGTTTCTCTCAAGTTATTCCAAGTGTATTTGGTGTTGTGTGAACCATTTGAGGTGTCACACTTGGGGCACTAGGCACTCAAGCTTCATGAAGACATTCTACATCAAAGAGGTATGTATTCTATCTTGTTATATTTATTATTTTGTATGCTAGATTAGGATAATACCTTGGATGTTCATAATTGTATGTATAATAGAGAAAACATAGATCCAAGGTATTTAGGGTTGCATGTACAATTAGGAGTGTTAGAATGCTCATAACCCAACAGATCTGCTCCCATTTCCACATGGGAATCTCTAGAGGCTGCAGCTTGCCATGCGGCCTCTAGTGCTCGGCCTTGACTATCCTGCAGGTCAGGCACCTCTCAACATACCAAGCGATCTCTCGCTTCATGCACAACCACCACTAACTCAATCGCAAGTCCCGGTACATCTTGGTGGCCCCTGGGTGAATAGAGAAGAGAGACTTATGAGCCTCCTCCAATATTGTCTGTCTGAACCCACCAGACATTGGAACCCAGACCCGACCGCAACGAGGCAGTAATCCCAAGTAATCCCTGGCTACCCTACACAAATCGGGTGTTCTCACCCCTAATCCTCTCAGGATTCCAGTTCTCCTGACACATTCCCTCTGCCTGGGCTTCCCTGATCAAGCCCACAAGTGGAGAATCCATTGAAATCCTCATGCACATCACTGGAGTAGAAGATCCAGTTGACTTGCGGCTCAGAGCGTACGCAACCTCGTTCGCTTTACCTGGGTGGTAAAGGATCTCACAGTCGTAGTCCTTGACTACATCTAGCCATCTGCGCTGTCTCATGTTCTGGTACGGCTGATCCAAGATGTGTTTCAGGATCTTGTGGTCCATGTAGATGGTACAGCGGACCCTATAGAGGTAGTGTCTCCAAATCTTGAGAGCGAATACCACCACTCCCAACTCCGGATCATGAGTAGGGTATCTCGTCTTATGTCGCTTTAACTGCTGCGATGCATAGGCTATCCCCGTCTTCTATGCATGAGGACCGCTCCCAGTCCCGTGATGGATGCATCACAGAATACCACAAAGTCCTCAACTCCCTCTGGAAGATTCAAGACTGGAGCCTCGCATAGTCGTTGTCTGAGGGTCTGAAACACCCTCTGCTGCTCGGGGCCCCACCGGAAATGCACCCCCTTCCTCGTCAGACGAGTGAGGGGTACTGCAATCTTGGAGAAATCCTGTATGAATCTCCGGTAGTACCCTACCAATCCCAAGAAGCTCCTGATATCCGAGGGAGATTTCGGAACCTACCAATGCATAACCGCCTCGATTTTGGCCGAATCGACCAAAATCCCCTCCTGGTTAACGAGATGTCCCAGGAACTGGACCTCTCGTAACCAAAACTCGCACTTCGAGAACTTGGCATACAGCCGCTCTCACCTCAAAACTCCCAATAGCTCCCGAAGATGCACCTTATGCTGCTCTCAGGTCTTGGAGTACACCAAGATATCATCTATGAACACTATGACCAAGCGGTCGAGCATCGGTCTACAAACCTGATTCATCAGGTCCATGAATACTTCTGGCGTGTTGGTGAGCCCAAACGGCATCACCACGAACTCGTAGTGTCCATAACGAGTCCGGAACTCAGTCTTCTCCACGTAACAGAGAAACCCATAGTTCTCCATCGATCATTCGGTAATCTCCAAACTTCTCCCTTTATCATTTGAAATCGGTAGGATTTCAATTCTCTCTCTATCGTTTGAAATCGATAGGATTTCAATTCTCTCTCTATAAATTGGAAATCTATAGGATTTCTGGAACCGATCACTCTCTATAATTTGGAACCTTACCATGAGAGGATTGGAGGTGACTGCCTACACCTCCTGATTTAACAACCTCACAAACCTTTACCCAAGAATGGTGAACCCAGAATACAAAAATACTGAAAGGTACATCTGGGGATTAGCTTCACCAGTTTAAGGTCCGATTATTTCATCCAGACCCACTATCTTTGACAGTGCTAAGCAATTGACCTATCAATTGACTGAACAATGTATCCGTCAAGGTACCATGACCCCACAAACAGAAGAGAACCTGATTGGTAATACAAAAAGAAAGTTCCATGACAAGTGAAAGGAGAACTTCAAACACCACAAACCCAACCCAAAACCTATTGTTGTGTATGTCGTAATCACAAACACTCCCATCCAATCAAATCTCTACTCTGGGAATTTAACGCACTATACCAGGTGCAATTTCCACCATGTCGGGAACTACATGGTCTGCAGCATCCATAACTTAAGAGGTCACACCCCTATGTTCTGTAGAAATGCCCGGACAATATAACTTCAACCACCACTGCATGCGAAAGCCGAAATTGCTTCGAATGTAACCAACCAGGGCACTTCAAGAAAGAATGAATGGAACTCAAGAATAAGAGTGGAAAAGGAAGAGCATTCGTGATAGGTGCTAGAGATGCTCGCCAGGAACCAACTGTGGTTATTGTTTAGAAGCATGAGTAACCATAAATCATGGAAACTTAATGAAGCTTACACAATAGAAGTAGCAAATAAACAGTTAGAAAGCACCTTAGAAATACTCATTAATTGGCTTCTTAGCCTGAATAACCCAGTCTTTCACATCAACCTAATACCTATGGCCATTAGAAGTTTCAATGTGATCATCAGAATAGATTGGTTATCACTTCATCGAGCAAAGCTTTTATGTTACGAAAATTCCGTCCAACTACCTTTACCCAACAACGAATCCCTCATGATTTAAAGAGATAAATCAAGAAAAAAATCTAAGAGTCATTTCTTGCATGAAGGCGAGAAGGTGTTTACAGAATATATGTTTCACTTTCTTGGCCCACATAGTGGATATGCAAGTCAAGGGTAAGGAAATCAAAGACATACTGTAACACCCAGAATTTTGAAGAGAAATTGTTAAGAATAAACCTATTTCAAGGTGTTCAAGATGGAAGAATCGCTAGGGTTTAATGAACCAACTCGATGAGTCGAGATGCCTCAACTCGGTGAGTTGGTGGCTGGGAAGAAAACCCTAATTTCTAGGGTGTTGTACCCTATTTAGAGAACTTAGGTTCCTTTGGATGGCCTCCTTATCAGCCTCCATTGATATCAAAACCCTAAATCGAGTTGTAGCCTCCATTATCAAGCATTTGAGTCTTGGAAGGAAGTTTGGTGTCTATTTTGTGCTTTGTGAAGGAGTTAGAAGATCTTGAAGTTTCTAAGCTTGGTGGAGAGGCCTTGGATCCAGAATCATTATCCATTTTTCAAGGAGTTTGAGGTATCAAGTTCTTATCTTGATGGATAGATATTTATATCTTTCTTTTTCGGTTAATTGTTATGTTTGAGTCATGGGTTGGATGGATGTTGGGATTAGGACGTTCCAAAGCCTTATTCTTTCAGATCTAGGGTTTTCATGGATTATTTGGCATAAAGGTCATACTTTATGGATATAAGGGCTTCATGCATTCTTTAAGTCCCTCACTAAGCCCTTTTTGAGCATTCGAGCCTCTCCTAGTCATGTGTGAGCGTAAAGTTAGAAACTTTACGTGGTCTTCCAGCTCTAGGGTATCATCTGCAATTTAGGGGCTTTGTTATTGAGTATTAAGTGTGTAATGGTTAAGCCCTCATCCTTTTAAGTTTAGGCTTTGGGGCTTGGACCCATTTCGATGGTTCCTAAGGGTAAAGTTGGAAACTTTACCCTTCTAGATCTCATAATTGGTCGAGATCTGAGTTGTGAAACTCTTGGAGTCATTAATGTCGGCTTAATGTATTAAGATGTGGGTTTCTGGCAAACTCGGTGAGTTTGTGGATAAACTTGGCGAGTTGGATCGTTATTCCCCGACCTTGCAGATTGATAGAAGAACACGACGAGTTGAAGGGAAACTTGGCGAGTTGGGTCAACTCAGGCTGTTGACCTTGACTTTTGACCCTGTCTTTGACCAAGTTGTTCTAAGGAGATACTTGAGGTAATCAGAAGTGTAATTAAGAAAATTACGGGCTTAGGATAAGACCCATTTGGGGTTGGGCCCAATTTGGAAAATTAGGCCATTAGTGGGCCTTTGTGGATATTTTGGTTTTGGGCCTCTGTTTTGGTTCAGGTTGGGTTAGGGGTAAAATGGTCATTTTACCCCAAGTAATGATTATGGGTTATAGCATGGAACCCAATTGCTAATTGGGTGTGTTTTTGGTTTTGATAGCTTGGGAAGCCGGCAGGGAAGTATTTAGGGGTTTCTTTCAGTGAGCTTCTGCATTCGAGGTGAGTTTTTCCGCACTATACCCGTGGGTCCAAGGCACTAATGCCGACCCACTAGTTTTGGTTATCTACTAGTAGAAGGATGCCTTAGGGACTGTATATAGTCATGTAGGATAGATTGAGGACTCTTGATCTAAGCTCTCTTACCTGTTCCTTGTTTGGTTGTGGTTCTAGAGTAGGATCACCTGTCAGGGTGACTATCTCACCTCTGAGTATATACGACCATGAATTGCTTGGATTATTGATACTTAGTATGCTGTTATGCTGGAGTGATCTCTTAGATCCGTATCAGAGCCTTGGTTTGAGTGAATTTGAGGAACACTCGTGTGAATCCAGTCTCAAACTAAGGAAAAAGGTTTTTTTTAAAAAACAATTGTCAAATGGTTTTCTAAATAATCAAGGAAGATGTGATGTGTACGATCAGCCGGAGCCAGTAAGTTGACCCCAAAATACCACACATTTATTTGAGACTATGTTATGCTATATTAGAACAACATGCTAGTGATAGGCTAGGGATCTTTAGGAATTGCCTTATTATATGATGCCTGATAGCCTAGGATTCTTCTGTGTATGAAATTGACATCATTACTGTAGTTGCTTAGTGTATGCATTATATTTGTACATAACTAAGATTCTATAGCCCAAGAATGTTTGGTTTGGCCTTATTTCCTATTCTTGTTTGATGAAGGGCTTTAGGTAGTATCTGGTATTCGACTGTTTATAGGATCCAGTGTTATGTAGGGCTAGCATACACGAGTGCTGCAGGGTTGGTGGAAGTTTCATGAGTGGTGCATTGTTTAGCGGGTCAGCATGAGGAAGGATTAGCCACTCCGAGGAGAGTGGGGAACAGGACGAAGGCGTATCCATGGCGTTGGGAGTTTGAGATCGAGGATTTCGTATGAGGGTCTGTCTGATTTTATTGTATTTTAATGTCAGTCGGCTCCTCTGCGCGAATGTTGCTTGCTTTGTGCTTTGTGGAACTCATGAGTGATGTGGGTTAGCTATTAAGTGAATATGTCAAATCACATGTGAAAAAGGTTGGATAATTTTAGAGTGATGGATTTGACCCTGCTACACAGCTCTCGTTTGAGTCCAACCGTTGTAGGGATGAGTCTGTTACTCAATGGATTATCTAAGATTTGTTTCATGTGATTGTATTCGTGGAATAACTAATTCACATTGTGAAGAATTCTTCAGCAGCTGATGGTAGAGAAGTGTGGAATCCTAGGATAGCCTAGGGAGTATTTTAGTGTGGGTGTGTCGCTGTGAGCAGGTTTCAGGAGTATTTTGTGACTAGGTCTTAGAGGACTCAATATGATTCTTGAGGAAAGTATGCATAGGTGTGGAAGGTAGTATTGCGCCCGTACTACTGGAAACACATGATCCATACTCCATCCAAGGAAGATTTCGGGGATTTTAAGGACTGGTCAGGGGAGATAGCATTGTTGGATACCATGGTTCGAGGCAGTGGTTCCATATATGTCGATCTTTTTGGCTTGGGTTGCTCAGGTGAGGATGGGCTATGGTGTTTGTTCAGGCCCTGTGGCGAGATTGATGTGGGCTGAGTGGTTCTTGTAACATCCCAAAACTCAAGACCAAAAATTTCGTTTTGATTAATTAAAAACCGCTTAATAAATCTTGCTCAATCATTTAATAACATTCTTAATAAACAATTATCAGAGTTTTAAATCCCAAAGATCATCTAGTGCGGAAAACATGGTGTGATGCGCTGCGATCGCCCCGAGCTCCTTCCTTTGAAAAACATTAGTACCTGAAACAAATAGCTGAAAGTCGTAAGCACGAAGCTTAGTGAGTTGCCCAGATACCACATACTATACATATCAACTGATCCATACATGCCATTCGTAACCATGAGCCATACATAACAAACATATCCATAATCAAGTAAGGTGCTATGTGCCAAACATAGTCTTGCTGTTATGCCACGGGCCGCACGTGGTCTTTCTTGTCAAGCATGGGGCCACTCCCTGGGTCTTACAAACAAGTGCCAAGGGCCACCCCCTGGTCTTCCATGCAAGCATCATAAAAGACAACTATACATACTACTCTACTAGGCTACTCAGCATACAGTGTGCCAGGAGCCACCTCCTGGTCTTTCATTCATAATAGCATACAGTGTGTCAGGAGCCACCTCCTGGTCTTTCATACATGTTGCCTAGGGATAACACCCGGGTCTTCCTACCATACATAATAACATACTGTGTGCCCGGAGCCTCCTCCTGGTCTTTCATGCATAATGCCTAGGGCTAACCCCCGGGTCTTCCTACCATACATAATAACATACTGTGTGCCAGGAGCCTCCTCCTGGTCTTTCATGCATAATGCCTAGGGATAACCCCCGGGTCTTCCTACCATACATAATAACATACTGTGTGCCAGGAGCCTCCTCCTGGTCTTTCATGCATAATGCATAAGGCTAACCCCCGGGTCTTCCTACCATACATAAACTAAATGGGCCGACATTGTGGCCGTAGACCCATACAAACAGTGAGGAGACTCACCTCGTACTGCTGAAGCTGCTGATAACCCTCCGGCTGCTATCCAATAACTCTCCGAACTGCTGCTCCTCTAGCTACCAATACCAATAATAGAAACACTTAGTCTAACTGTCCTCAAGAAGTCAACTAAGTTAACTCTGGTCAAAGTCCCTCTCAAGGTCAAGGTCCTGGTAAAAGTCAACCTTCCAGTTGACTCGACTCGCCGAGTTGTTCTGCCAACTCGCCGAGTCCATGCTCCTCAAATCCCAAAACAACCCCGACTCCACTCGTCGAGTCTAGCGAGAACTCGACGAGTTCCCCTCTATCTAACACTTCGGGACTATCTTCAACCAACTCGTCGAGTTCATCCTTGAACTCGTCGAATTCGTCATCATCGTATGAATGTCCAGACCGTGACTCGCCGAGTTGTATGAACAACTCGTCGAGTTCATCTTCATAACTAAGGAGATTGTCTTGGACTCGCCGAGTTCCTCCTTGAACTCGTCGAGTACTATGATCTTCATGTCCATTCCGGACCTAGTCTGGCTGAATCCTTCACTAACTCCACTCACTGATCCGATTCATAATAGAAGGGGTTGGGTTTACGACCCGACTCGCCGAGTCCATGAACGGACTCGTCGAGTCCACCTTGTGACATCTCTATTCTGTCGATTACAGTCCATTCCAACACTTCCAACTCATAGATTTGGACTCCTAATGCTAGCATTGCACGTAAAGTTGCCAACTTTACGTGCATGCAAGGTGCTATGAGGCAAGAACACTTAATCCAAGCTACAATGAAGGCCTAGGTCATGAAGTGGGACCTTAGCTGGATAAAGCCAACAACTTTGAGCTTCTAAAGCTCAAGAGTGTCCAGATCTGTTGTCCAATCCATCCTCAAAGGCTTAATACTCGGATTCTACTTGGAAATGATCCAATTGTGACAAAAAGGCAAGCTAGAAAGGGGATCCATCAATTGAAAGCTCAAGGTTCAGACTTTTTACCTCCTAACAGTTTCCAAGTCGATATGGAGGATGGATCTATTCTTCCTTCCTTGCTCCTTTCTCTCCAAGCTTCCAAGATGCACTCTAAAGGCCCTTAATCTTCTCAAAAGCTCAAACAATGGAGTTGGGTGGCTAGGGTTTTGGGTTCTGGACGAGAGAGGCTGTAAATGAACCCTAGGGAAGACAATAAGATGCTTAAATAGGGTACCAAGTCCAGGAATTAGGGCTTCCTAACCCAGACTTGACTCGCCGAGTCCACTCTCCGACTCGTCGAGTCGGTCACTTAATCTTGCACCTGGATCCCGCTCCGACTCGTTGAGCTCTTCCTTGGACTCGACGAGTTGACCCCCTTTTGACTTAGGGTTTTCCTTCCTTTCTAGGTCTTCGGAAATCAGGGTGTTACAACTCTCCCCCACTTAAACTAGACTTCGTCATCGAAGTCCGCAACGGTCAACTACCTTACCATCCGGTTACCACTTTACCACTAGCTACACACTCCGCCCATCCGATCCAAACCTTGAAGATGTCATCTTCAGACTAACCTGATCATTACTACCTTCGAGTACAACACTTTTACCCAACCGGTAACCTTACCGATACTCCTGTTACACCTACCCTTGATAGACAAGGGGTTCACCCTCTTACCCTACACTGCATCTGGCCTTTCCAAGGCACTTTCTACAAGGAACAGGCCTTCCCAATCTCCTTCGAGGACCAATCCTCTGCTGAAACCGCGATCCCGACCACTTCCAGTGCCGGAATAATCCGACAACGATGCTCCAATAATGAAAACTCCACTCAACGTGAGAATTCAGACAATTCTTCGGGTAGCAGACCCCTCTCTGCTACGTTTAAGGCTCAGACGAGAACAGCCTCACCGAGCCAAATCATTTACTCTGAGATCATTTGATTTCGCGGTGAGTAACTCAGCACCACCCGATCAGCTCACGGCTTCTTACAACAAATCCCTCACCCCTTATTCCTGCCCGAAGTCCTGCTGACTCCCCTCCGCCTACCGGGTGAACCGAGACCGCCCTGGTCCCAACTGGTCTACCATTATCCGAAATACCGGTCCCCCACCTGTTACTGAACGCAAGAACATTCCCTCAGTCGCTCTCAGCGGCTTAAGAAGATACAGTGACTACCTGAATTGCTCTACCAGTCCAGCCACTCTGGCTCTAGAAGATCTAGGATCCCCGATCCCCTACCTTACCCTAAGGTCTCTACCAGGTCTCACCTGCTGCTAAAAGAACACGGGCCTCGCCCACGGGTCTCACCCATCTATACTTCGGTGTGGCCTCTCCCACAGGTCTCACCTATCCAGGGCTATGCAGACCCACTCCTCCTCTAATCTCAACTAGCTAGACTTTCCTGATCTTATCATGCTAACTCGGGGATACGGCCCCCCGCCCACATTCCGCAAACTTAGTTGATAATGAATGCTACGGCTTACCCACATTCTTACATCACTCCTGGTCTCCAATGACCTACCGCCTTCCGAATCGAAACATATTGTGACCCACTCACATCTGGTCGGCTGCCCCGCCCTATCTTAAACTATCTGAAAACCCTACCAGTGAATCACGCATATGATACATTCGTACTGCCGAATAGGGACTGACGAATGCTACGGGCCACCCCGTAGTCTTACTATACTCATTCTGCCAACTAGTGAATGCTACGGGCCACTCCGATAGTCTTATAACACTTCTGCGCTACCGGCTAACTAATGCTACGGGCCACTCCGTAGTCTCACCACACTTCTACGCTATCCGTCGACTAATGCTACGGGCCACCCCGCAGTCTCATTATACTAATGCTACGGGCCACACCGCAGTCTAACTATTCTAATATACGATTGCTACGGGCCACACCGCAGTCTTACAACTCCCTTACTCTATCTACTAACTAGTGAATGCTACGGGCCACCCCATAGTCTTACAACATTCCTACACTATCTGTTAACCATTGCTACGGACCACCCCGCAGTCTTACCACACTTCTCATACTATCTGACCACTGGTGAATGTTACGGCTATCCGGTAGTCTGACAACACCTTCCACACTGACTCGACCACTGATCATGGTCTTTCGCTCACTACTAATCCGTACATACCCATAATTGAGCATACAAGCACAATCTAGTACCCCAAGCTGTACTCATGTCCTAACTGAAACTCCCAACTGATTCTTCTGAAACCTGCTATTAGACATCCCGAGAATGCGATCTCACAATTGGCAAGTTTTCCGAACTTCCAATTCACACTATCCTCAATTCATACAGCCGCCTGGGTCGTCTTTCTCCCTGACACGAGAGCGAAACTTATCCCAGTTTCAAACCCACTCCTGCTCCCGTAACATGATTGTTTCTCCCCCACTCAGCTTCGACTAAGTCTTTACGGCACGCGAAAATCCGAGGATTTCCATTCCTTCCTCCCTTACCCAAAAAGGCATGATAACTACCATCGCCTTAATATTGCTAGCGATTCGTCACTAGCCCACTCCAAGTACCGAATACTGGATGAACACTTTCTGCATCCCCGATACTGATAATCCCCTGAGCTCAACTGTCGTCCTTAAGGTCCGAATAACTAATGCTCAGAGCAACCTCTTCAGTGATAGACCATTTCCTTTGATGCTTCCAAAAGCTATCCCATACACCAAGACTAGAACCACCGAACCGTGATGATGGTGGATGCCTACTCCATGGACCCTGCCCACCGACCTCCACGTAACGCTCCTGAACCGTTTTCGACCGTAACCGAGATAATACTGGACACTTCGAACCCGAAGTGAGATATGACCTTACACTAGCTACTAATAGTTTCTGGTATGCAATTGGCATATGACAATTCCGAAATACAATCCGAATACAAGCAGAGAGATAACTCATACATACTATCACCTGAGACCGAGGTAAGAACAATCATAATACATATATAATCGAAAATAGCCATTGATACATACCTGCAACATTCCCTGCTGTAATCCAGATCTCCCTCGTCTGTCACTACAAGGCCCTACCCTCTCACCCATCCGTACTCCTCAAAGTTGTCGGGGCAGACGCACTCCCTGATCCACCCCTCATCGTCGGGCAGTCAGCCTTCTTGTGGCCCACCTGATTGCAGTGAAAACATAATGGGCTTGCCCCCTGTGGGCAGTCCCTGCTGACGTGACCGTCACTGCCACACTTGTAGCAGCCTGAACCCCTGGAACGACAAACTCCCTCGTGCAGTTTCCCGCACGTGCTGCACTGACTTCGGCCCTGCCAACCTACAAATCGCTGGTCTGAAGTCTTGGGTCTCTTCCCGGGACCCTCCAAAGTACGGATCTGATCCGAGCTCCTCTTCGCAATGTGCTCCAAATCAATCTCCCTTTCCCGCGCCCTGGCAATCATAGAGTCCAGGGTCGGGCATGCCGAGAAGCTGACATGCTCCCGAATATAGCTCTCAACATGTCATGATAGCGGGTCCTCCGCATCTCCTCATCCCCTGCATACTGAGGCACCAATAAGGCCCTCTCCCGAAACTTGGCGGTAATCTCCGCCACCGACTCCGTCATCTGTCTCATGTCTAGGAACTCCCTGGACAGCTGCTGAAGCTCCACAGCCGGCGCAAACTCCGCCCTAAACCTGGTCACAAAGTCGGACCAGGTCATAGCCTCAATGGCTGAGGCTCCCAAGGAATCACCAACTGACTCCCACCAGTCTCTAGCTCTGTCCCTCAAGCATCATGCAGCAAATCGAACCTTCGACCCCTCAGGACAGAAGCTCATCAACTGTGCAGACTCAATGTCTGCAATCCATCTCCTGGCAACAATGGGGTCCTTCACCCCGTGGAAGTCTGGCGCGCCACTCCTCCTGAAGTCCTTGAAGGACAGTGTGCGCTATCCTGACTGCCTGGATGCCATATCACTCCGGAACGCTCTGAGGCGATCCTCCATCAGCTAAATAATCCCTTCCTTGATCGACCCGAAAATCACCGGGGTCGACTCAAGGATACCTCTCGTGATCTCAGACGCGATGAACTCGCGTAGTCCCTCATACATTGGCTCGAAACCTGCACCCGAACCTGATCCTGAACCGGATCCTGATCCTCCTGCTCCGTGTCGCGTAATCATGACCATTCTGAAACGAAACACATAATTTTCAGGGTCGCACGTAACCTCAGAAGGTCTCACATACTACAAGTTTCCTGATTCTATCTCGGCCCTCCGTGACTCGAGTACGGATCCTCTGCTTTCAGTAGTACGGGCCCATACTACATTCGATATCTATCCGTACTTTCCTCAAGGATTGCTTCGACTACACCAAGTCCCCTCTACTACTGCTACTCTCTGGTACTCTCCTCCTAGGCTTTCCTAGGTTCCTGAACTCACCCAGTCCTCAGCTGCTGAAAGACTCTTAATGATGCCAATTAACCACTACATGAATACCATCACATGTGACTAGGCTCGGATAATTCTTCGAGTAAAGGACTCATCCCTACAATGGTTAGACTCAGACAAGAGCTGCGCAATAGGGTCAAGTCCAGCACTTTGACATTATTCAACCCTGATCACATGTGACTTAACGCATTCATCTAGTAGCTAACTCCCACCACTTAAAGTCCCACAAAGCACAAAGCAATCAGCATTCAGACAAACGGAAAATCTAACCAAACAAGCCATTCTATCCTTGTATTAGGAATCTACACTAGCATGCAATTCAAGGGCTCATACACTCAGACATAATCTAAACAGGCCATCCTACTACTGGCTTATCAGTTCTAGCATGCAGTTCTACAAGTTCACATAAGCATATAAAGGCATCTCTCCTAGATCCTTAGCCATAATCTAGCATGCGAATCACATATTCATAACATATCACATATCTAACATGTATTGGTATTTTGGGAACCACTTACTTAAGCTCGGCCGATTACACGCATCACACACCTTGTTCTTTTCAAAGTTCTTTTCTCTTTTCAAATACTTTTCAAGTTCCTTTTGAAAATTTGCATATCAAGTCCTCAGTTTGAGTCCAGACACAGCCGAGAGTGTGCCCGAATCCCTCAAACCAAGGCTTTGATACCAACTTGTAACATCCCAAAATTTAAGACCAAAAATTTCGTTTTGATTAATTAAAAACCGCTTAATAAATCTTTCTCAATCATTTAATAACATTCTTAATAAACAATTATCAGAGTTTTAAATCCCAAAGATCATCTGGTGCGGAAAACATGGTGTGATGCGCTGTGATCGCCCCAAGCTCCTTCCTTGAAAAACATTAGTACCTGAAACAAATAGCTGAAAGCCGTAAGCACGAAGCTTAGTGAGTTCCCCAGATACCACATACCATACATATCAACTGATCCATACATGCCATTCGTAACCATGAGCCATACATAACAAACATATCCATAATCAAGTAAGGTGCTATGTGCCGAACATAGTCTTGCTGTTATGCCACGGGCCGCACATCGTCTTTCTTCTCAAGCCTGGGGCCACTACCTGGGTCTTACAGACAAGTTCCAAGGGCTACCCCATGGTCTTCCATGCAAGAATCACAAAGACAACTATACATACTACTCTACTAGGCTACTCAGCATACAGTGTGCCAGGTAGGGATGAGATTTAAAACCGGAAAACCGGACCGGAACCGGAATCGGACCGGAACCGGAACCGTTAGAACAGGAATATATAGAACCGGTTCCGGTTCCGGGTTTAAAAAATGGCTTTATCCGGGTAATCCGGGTTTGGGTCCATTAGGTCCGGGTAAACCGGGTCTAAAAATCGGAACCGTTGTTTGGAACCGGAACCACTTTTAGGAACGGAACTGGTTTTTGTGAAACGTTTAAAAGATGTGTATCTCATTCGTTTCAATTCCGATTGACATGCAGTTTTTTCCAACATGTAGTTTAGAGTTTTTAAATGATTTTAGACTATAAATTTGCTATTTTTAGTTTTATATTCATTGACTTACAGTCCCCGAAAGTCGAAATATCAAAGCTGGAAATTTTTAATTTTTCAGTTTTTTTGTATTCGGTGAAAGTTTTAAAACATGCATATCTAATTCGTTTGAAGTCGGATTGATATGTGGTTTTTTCCAACTTGTAGTTTATAGTTTGTACATGAGTTTAGACTATAATTTTGTCATTTTTGGTTTAACATTCAATGATTTACAGTCCTGCGAAGTCGGGATATCAAAACGGGAAATTTTCAACTTTTCAGCTATTTGTTTTTGTACTGTGTATTATGTGAAAATGTTAACACATGCATATCTCATTCGTTTAAAGTCGAATTAACATGCGGTTTTTTTTCAGAGTGTATTTTCGAGTTTGTACATGTTTTAGACTATAATTTTGTTAATTTTGGTTTCATATTCAATGAGTTATAGTCCGCCAAAGTCGGGATATCAATATGAAAATTTTCAAAGTTCAACCCACTAAGTAGTAAGTAATCACCAAAAAATTCCGATTTTTCCGGGTTTTCTGGTTCTAAAACCACTTTATCCGGTTCCAACCTACCGACTTTGATGTTTTTAGGTTTTTCGGTTTGAGACCCACTTTACCCGGAACCATACCCGGTTTCCGGTTCTACAAAATTCCGTTAACCGATCCGGTTTTTCCGGGTCCGGGTCCATCCGGTCCGGGTTTGGACCCACTTTCATCCCTAGTGCCAGGAGCCAACTCCTGGTCTTTCATTCATAATAACATACAGTGTGTCAGGAGCCACCTCCTAGTCTTTCATACATGTTGCCTAGGGCTAACCCCCGGGTCTTCCTACCATACATAATAACATACTGTGTGCCAGGGGCCTCCTCCTGGTCTTTCATGCAAAATGCCTAGGGCTAACCCCCGGGTCTTCCTACCATACATAATAACATACTATGTGCCAGGAGTCTCCTCCTGGTCTTTCATGCATAATGCCTAGGGCTAACCCACGGGTCTTCCTACCATACATAATAACATACTGTGTGCCAGGAGCCTCTTCCTGGTCTTTCATGCATAATGCCTAGGGCTAACCCCCGGGTCTTCCTACCATACATAAACTAAATGGGCCGACATTGTGGCCGTAGACCCATACAAATAGTGAGGAGACTCACCTCGTACTGCTGAAGCTGCTGATAACCCTCCAACTGCTATCCAACAACTCTCCGAACTGCTGCTCCTCTAGCTCCCTGAGCTACCAATACCAATAATAGAAACACTTAGCCTAACTGTCCTCAAGAAGTCAACTAAGTCAACTCTGGTCAAAGTCCCTCTCAAGGTCAAGGTCCTGGTAAAAGTCAACCTTCCAGTTGACTCGACTCGCCGAGTTGTTCTGCCAACTCGCCGAGTCCATGCTCCTCAAATCCCAAAACAACCCCGACTCCACTCGTCGAGTCTAGCGAGAACTCGACGAGTTCCCCTTCATCTAACACTTTGGGACTATCTTCAACCAACTCGTCGAGTTCATCCTTGAACTCGTTGAGTTCGTCATCATCGTATGAATGTCCAGACCGTGACTCGTCGAGTTATATGAACAACTCGTCGAGTTCATCTTCATAACTAAGGAGACTGTCTTGGACTCGCCGAGTTCCTCCTTGAACTCATCGAGTACTATGATCTTCATGTCCATTATGGACCCAGTCTGGCTGAATCCTTCACTAACTCCACTCACTGATCTGAATCATAATAGAAGGGTTTGGGTTTACAATCCGACTCGCCGAGTCCATGAATGGCCTCGTCGAGTCCACCTTGTGACATCTCTATTCTTTCAATTACAGTCCATTCCAACACTTCCAACTCATAGATCTGGACTCCTAATGCTAGCATTGCACGTAAAGTTGCCAACTTTACGTGCATGCAAGGTGCTATGAGGCTAGAACACTTAATGCAAGCTACAATGAAGGCCTAGGTCATGAAATGGGACCTTAACTGGATAAAGCCAACAACTTTGAGCTTCTAAAGCTCAAGAGTGTCCATATCTGTTGTCCAATCCATCCTCAAAGGTTTAATACTCGGATTCTACTTGGAAATGATCCAATTGTGACAAAAAGGCAAGCTAGAAAGGGGATCCATCAGATGAAAGCTCAAGGTTCAGAATTTTTACCTCCTAACAGTTTCCAAGTCGATATAAAGGCTGTATCTACTCTTCCTTCCTTACTCCTTTCTCTCCAAGCTTCCAAGATGCACTCTAAAGGCCCTTAATCTTCTCAAAAGCTCAAACAATGGAGTTGGGTGGCTAGGGTTTTGGGTTCTGGACGAGAGAGGCTGTAAATGAACCCTAGGGAAGAGAATAAGATGCTTAAATAGGGTACCAAGTCCATGAATTAGGGCTTCCTTACCCAGACCTGACTCGCCGAGTCCACTCTCCGACTCGTCGAGTCGGTCACTTAATCTTGCACCCGGATCCCGCTTCGACTCGTCGAGTTCTTCCTTGGACTCGACGAGTTAACCCCCTTTTGACTTAGGGTTTTCCTTCCTTTCTAGGTCTTCGGAAATTAGGGTGTTACAGTTCTGACCCAGATGAGTATGTTGGTTAGGAGTCTCTAGGATTTTGTTATAGGTCGTGCCTTAGGTCTCGAGGCACGGGGAAGAAGTGGTTGATATGATCAGCTTGGAAATCGCATCTGGGATTTAAGTGGCGGATGGTCAGATTAGATTGTCATTATATGTTTCAAGGATCTTGCCCTTCAGTTTTTCTGATTTTGAAGGAGTGGGCAGGCTTGTGACCTCCTGAGTTAGGCTGAATTCTCAGCTTGGGGTCTGCTGGTAGCAGTGGTTGACGACAGTATGTCAGCACTGGTGTGCGCAGATGGATTGATGTGGCATGAGTAACTTAGTGATGCGAGCAAGGGCCTGCATTCTTGGGAAATTTAGAGGTCTTCAGCTGGAATTCAGGTTTCTCTTGGGGTGCGTTCAGTCCGTATCTGGAAGACTTTTCTGTGTATGTTATTCACTCCATGGTCAAGTATGGTTGTACCTGGTTGGGCCGATGGGTTATATATGGTTTCACCACCAGTGGGTGGTGGTTCGAGTTCTATGTGGGGGAGAACTGGGATTCTTAGGTTGAACGTCAGTCATTGAGGGTTTTGTCAGTTCGTCGTTCGGCCTGCTTCTTTCAAATTTGTGGGGCAGATGGTGATCGGTGAACCTCTTTCCAGAAGCGGGTATGTTCAGCTCCAGGTGGGTCTATGGTTCTCTAGGTTAGGTGTCCTAGACCGTTGGTCGTTGAGTTCGTCTTTCAGCGGGAATGATCTAAAGGATTTAAGTGGTGACAGTTTAAGATCAAGGAATGCGTTAGCTACCACCCTCCTGTGCAATATGTTTATGTTCCCTCGGTCTTCGGGTATGTGTAACATCTGGAATCTAGAATGTCAGTTATGGGAATAAATTCCCTTTTTAGGGGCCAAATCGTCGAGTTTATGGCATAAACGCGACGTGTTGGAAGCTTTTGGGGCGCGTGTTTTTAAGGACCAACTCGTCGAGTTGGTGAAGGGAACTCGACGAGTTGGATGCTGTTTTAGAAAACTCTAATTTTAGGGTTGTGCACCCTATTTAAAGTCCTTAACTCCCTTGGCTAGCCTCCTTACCAGCCTCCTTGTCTAGAAAACCCTAATTTCATGTATTATCCTTCAAGGTTGAGTGTATGTGAGCTTGTGGTGAGCTTGGAGAGTTGGTCTTTGGTGTTCTTTGGAAGGAGTTTGAAGATTGAAGGTGCTTAGTTTGGAAGGAAGGCTTTGGATCCAGAAACTCTCCGTTTGTTGCAGTCCTTTTTAGGTATAAAGTCGAAACCTTGTGTTGTTATCTTCTAGATCTCTTTGTGGGATTTTTTAACTTGATTTGTGGGTGTATGTTTGGGTTGTCCAAAAGGTTATGGGTTCCAGAGGTTATTATGTTAGATCCGACCCTTTTATGAACTCTCTTGGCATAAAGTTGCAAGCTTTGCTAAGTCCTAAGTCCAATCCATGCATTAAGTCCTTTATTAAGCCATTTTGGGCTCTAGGGTTCCTTTCTTGCATGCATGGACGTAAAGTTGGAAACTTTACGTGATAATCCAGCCTTGGGATGCCAGATCTGTGTTTCGGGACTATGTTTGAGAATTTAAGGGCTTAATGCGTTAAGCCTCACTCTATTAAGTCAAGGATTCGGGTTTGGGTTCATTGTAGTGGATTTTAAGGGTAAAGTTGGAAACTTTACCCTTCTGGTCATCATTTGGGAAGAGATCTGAGAATCGAAGCTTCTAGATTCGATGGAATCGACTTAATGCATTAAGCTGTTTGATTCCTGGACAACTCGGCAAGTTCAATAGGAGAATTCGGCGAGTTGATGAGAGTTTTCCCGATCTGTGCAATCAATGGAGAAACTCCACGAGTTGAGTCAACTCGGACTGTTCTTTGACTTTTGACTTATAATTAAGGGAATTATGGGCTTAGTGTAAGGCCCGTATGGGGCTGGGCCCAATTTGGAAAATTGGGCCATTAGTGGGCTTTCATGGACCTAGTAGTTTTTGGTATTTTGGGCTCGAGTTATTAATGGGCCATTGGGATACAAAGTGTTGGACTAGAAAGAATGGTTGGGCCTTAAGGCAGGGGCATGTAAGGAGTTTGGAAAATTGGGCCATTGGTTGATTAGTGGGCCTTTGGGGCTTTCATATTGTAGTTTGGGGTCATGGATTTGGACAAGGCTAGGTTGGGGGAAAATGGTCCTTTTACCCCAGGTATGGAGTTGTGGTTATGGATTGGAGCCCAATTGCTAATTGGGTGTATTGTTGGTATTGATAGTTCGGGAAGCCGTTGGGGCAGCAGCTAGGGAATCTTTTAGTGAGCTTCTGCAGTGCGATGTGAGTCTTCTCACTATATCCATGGGTCGAAGGCACCAATGCCGACCCATTACGTGTAATGTTGTATGCTAGTTTTCTATGTGATACTTGCATAGAAGACCCCGAGGCAAGTGGATATCAGATCATGGAGGGAGCCCATGGCATTCCAGGTCAAGACCATGTGGGGGTTCCCATGGCAATTAGTTAAGACCATGTGGGGTTCCCATGACACCCAGAGTAAGACCATGGAGGGTTTCCATGACATCCTTATATGTTTGTATGGCATCCTTATATGTTTGTATGCGTTACTTTTAGTGAGTTCTGTGTATTACTCTGATTTGTTAATGTTTTTAGTAACTCTTGGTTACCTCGGTTTCATGGGAAAGAAATGTGTTAACAATTTATTAATATAAAAACAAAAAATTTATGTCATGATTTTCGGGACGTTACAAGTTGGTTTCAGAGCCTTGGTTTGAGGGATTCGGGCGTACTCTCGGGTGTGTCTGAACTCAAACTGAGGACTTGGTAAGGTTTTCAAAAAGAAAAGTATTTTAAGATAAGAAAGGGTGTGGTGCATGCAATCAGCCGAGCTCAAGTACGTTTTTCCAAAATATCCATATGTGTTAGTTGATATGACTTGGTATATGAATATGTGAATCGCATGCCAGTTAGGGCTAAGGATTTGCTCAGTTTTTGCATGATAGAATGCTAGGAGAGATGCCTTTGTATGTCTATTATATGAGCTGGTAGACTT
This sequence comes from Lactuca virosa, assembly GCF_052849685.1. Classification (NCBI taxonomy): domain Eukaryota; kingdom Viridiplantae; phylum Streptophyta; class Magnoliopsida; order Asterales; family Asteraceae; genus Lactuca; species Lactuca virosa. Next base: position 263,892,699 of record NC_136431.1, read on the forward strand.
GTATGCTAGAGCTGATTAGTCCGAGATAGATTGCCTTGATATATGTGATACCTTGTTATGTTGGGTGCATTTAATGCTATGCTGTAATGGAAATATCTATTGGTATCAGTAACTGCTAAGTGTATGCATTAAAAATTGTATATGGATAGATCTTATAGCCCTAGAATAATTTATTTGACCATATTTCCTGTTCCTTTTCTGGTTGTAGTTATGGGGTAGAGTCTATTATTCGACAGTCTATTTGATCCTGTTCTGTGTATAATTTGCATGCATAAGGTAGCCGGCAGTAAGGGTGGAATTTCTTGCATCAGTGGTAGTGTGTGGGGTGAATGATCTATGATGGTTCTATAGATTGGAGTGGTATTGCATGCATGTTTCTTGTTTTGTGCTTTGTGGAACTCTTAGATGATGGGAGTCAGCTACTAAGTGAATATGACGGTGTTCATGAAGTGGATGACTGGCATTATGAGGAGTTCTTCAGCAGCTGATGGCAAGGTGAGGTCAGGAACCTAGGGGAGCTTAGGAGGTGCTTCAGTGGGTTTTGTGTTGCTGTTTAGCGAATAATTAGTGCATTAGTAGAGTAGACGACTTAGAGGATTCGAGATGATCCTTGAGGAAAGTATGGATAGGTGTGGAAGGTAGTATTGGGCCCGTACTACTAAAAGCACAGGATCCATACTCGATTCGGGGACAGTCTTAGAGAATCTAAGAAGCTTGGGGAAGAGGATTCTTGAGGATGTTATGATCTCCTGCATGATGGTATTTTAGTTTGGTGATGAGCTTCCAGGAAGGGGGTTTAGGTTCTGGCTCCGACTCAGGTAAGGGTATTGAGCCGATTAGAGAGCAAACAAGAGAATTTATTTCGTCAAGAGGTTAACTGTGGTGTTTTGAAGAAGACTCCTATAATATTTGGTTCGGTCAAGGAGGGGTTTTTGGAGATATTGGATGAGTGCTTGGGAGCGTTCCGTGCTGAAGTTATGGCTATCGTTGGAGCTCGCATTCTTTCTTTCCGAGATGTTTTGTGCTGGTGGAACTCCTGTGTTTCATGGGGAGAGGGACCACGTTGCCAGTAGGAGGTGGTTAGTGGTTATGGCTAACGCATTCAGGACAAGTTCTGCCAATGAGGCAAGGGTCAGGTACACTTCCTGCTTATTGAAGATCAGGTGCATATGTTGGAGGGTTCCAGGGAGAGACCCAAGGATTCTGATCAGTGTTTGAGATGCCAGCAGGACCGGAGTCAGTACGGCACGTGCAAAAAACTGCACAATGGAGTTTATCATTCCAGGAGTATGGGTTGCTACAAGCGTAGCAGGATAGACCATGTCAGGAGGTGATATTGCGGGTATGTTGTCTTTTGTTTCTTCGGTTGCTATCAGTATTTATGTGCTTAGAGTTTTTTATTGGTTCGGGTAAGCGATATATTTGGTGTAATTCCCTGATATTGTGGGTTACATCTTCGAGAATTGTGGTATGTCTTTTGCATGCCGTGAGTCATTAGTGGGTTATTGAAGGGTCATCTCTTGTATAGCAGGATCCAAGTGTTCGGTTGTATTTTGAGTTATAGTCGAGATTGCTTTCGGGGCATTGTATGGAGGGTTTATAGTCAAGATTCAGTGGTCTATTTTTGGGGTTTTGGTTTGGGTATCAGTGCTGAGGGTTGCAAGTGTTGGGTATTGTATCATTTTAAGTATTTGGGATCATTATTGTTGTCGGGATTCGGGAAGTGTTTAGCGGATCTTCAAGGATTATGCAGTCTTTTAGGATGGTTAGTGATGGAACACTAGCATTGGTAAGCGTTGGTTGTCAGCAGATCGTTAGAGGGTAATAAGGGTTGGGAATCCTTCAATTCTCGTGTGCCGTGAGAACTTAATCGAATCAAGGTGGGGGAGAATCTGTCGGGTATTCAGGAGCAGGAGCGGTTATAAAACTAGGATGAATTTCGCATCCCCGTCGGGGAGGAAAGCGACCCAAGTGGCTATTTGGTTTGAGGGTCGTGTGAGTTGGGAGTTTGGGAGACTTCCCAACATTTGAATCGCGTCCTCTTGGTGCTTGATAGTAGGCTTTGGGGAACCAAGTTGGGGTTCCAGTCATGAGATAAGTTCAGCCTGGTGTTCGTTCGAGTGCGTGCTCGACTCTGGGTGTGTTCGAATTGATAGATTAGGGGTAAGGAATTAGGCCGCGATTGTGGTGAGGTGAAAGTGTTGTAAGACTACGGGGGAGCCTTAACATTCACTAGTAATTAGTTGGGGCGAGAGTGTTGTAAGGATGTGGGATAGCCCGTAGCATTCACCGGTTCCTATGCTTCGGTAAGATGGTGCTCTCGGATTTCTTCAGTAAAGGTTATCATAGGAGGTGATTTGGATTATCCGATTGGTTAAGATTTCAAAGAGTATTCTTCAGGAAATTTGGGTGATCATTGTGTTTGGCTAGCAAATGGAGCGCTAGTACTGTTCAGCGCAGGGCATGGGCGGTTCATGCTATTTGGGGGAGATGGGTCGGGGATCCATAAGGTTTAAGAGGTGAGAGAGCATCGTCGAGTCCATGTGGGGCAGAAATAAGTGGTTGTTTAGACCTAGGTTGTGTTGGTGGGAGTTCAGGAAACTCCTAATCGCCAGTCATCATCGCCTTGGTTATGCATAGTAGGCAGTGGGAATTCATAGGCGTGACCCGAACTCCTGATTGGATACATGATTCGGCTCGGGAGGTGTGACGTTGTGATGGTTGAGTGTGGTGAGGCCATGATTTGTAAGCATGGTTGGATGGAATTATTGTAAGGGTACGATAGGATCGTAGCATTCATCGGTTCGAAGTAGACTATTTATGTGATGGTCACGAGCATGGAAGGGGAATCAGTTCATGCCTTGGGCACACCGGCCAAGGTTGTTAGGGAATTATTCTCTGTTTTAGGATTGAGGATCTTTGGGGTCCGTGGGCGAGCCCGGGTGATTATGGAAATTTAGGTTGGAACTAGTAGAGACCGTTGGGTCAAGGGTTTGGATCTTGTGTTACAGGATCATATGGATAATTAGTGTGTGACGTAGAGGGTTTTATGCTGGGTAGCCTTGTTGTTGGACTCTTGGGACCCTGGTGGTTGAACCAGGTGCGAGATTGGAAGTCGCGAAGATGGTTAAGGAATACCTATTTATCAGTTAGGTAAAGGGGTTGGTGATTAGAAGTTAGTGGTGTGAAATGCAGGTACACATCCGTAGATGTTGGATTATGAGTGGAGTATCGAATCGGTTTTGGGTAAAACCTCGAGATGGGTATCGCGTACGTTTCGACTAGGGTTTTTTGCTTCAGTGGGATAAGAATTTGGGGTATCTTTAAGCCAAAGGCATCAATCGCAAGGTTCAAGATTAAGGAATGGGTTTAGTATGATGACAGAACGAGCCGTTTGTAAGGGTCAAAATGTTGTAATTAGTCGAAGTGTATTTTGCACTCTTCGAATGTTTTGTAATCTATTTTTCTAAGGTGCTTTTATTCGAAGCTTAAATGTCTTTGCCTTAGTATATTTTCTGTACGCTTTCTATTCCGTATAAATAGGGATATTTACTAGAGTTAGATAAGAGTTTTTACAGACCTGTCTTTGTACTCTGTAAACATTCGAAAGCGTAATAGAGCTGAAACAAGATCATATTTACATCCGTTGTTCAATCTCGCATTCTTACTTCATTTTATACTCTGATTCATTTTATACTCGATTCGTTGATTCATCAATTGGTATCAGAGCAGGAATCACATTTGTGATCTGATTTTCACCTATTCAAAAAGTTTTTGAATAAACTTTTTGATTCAAAACTTTCCGCACTTTTTGATAGTGAAAAATTTGTCTAGATTTTAGATTGTGATTCGATTCTGCATTTGAATTGTTGAATCGAGTGTTCTTCTAGTAATTCCGATTTGATTCAACTATTTTGTTTTCAAATTTCCAAATTTTCTTCAAAATTTACAAAATCATCTTCCGTACAACAATGACAAGTTTCAATCTCAATTCGATGACCTCGTTTTCTCATCTGTTAGGATCATCGACCAAAATTCCAATGCTAATCCCTGAATATTATGATCAGTGGGCTGATCGTATGCAGGATTATTTGAATGGTCTTGATGAAGAATTATGGTCATGTATCACTGGAAATGTCAATGTTCCAGTGAATGTTCAAGCAATTGGACCATCTTCTACAAGTTCTGGTGTTGAAAATCAAACTGATCGTCTTAAGAAACTAGAGAAGAGATGTATGAGGGAATTGCGAGGAGCTTTATCTCCAGTTGTGTACAATTACGTAAGGAGTTGTACAACTGCTAAGGAGATCTGGAACAATCTGAAAGATAAGTTTCAAGGAAGTGAGAAGATGAAAATCAATTCAGTCAAACAGTGTTTGGTCGAGCTGAAAGATTTCAGACAAAAAGAAGGTGAAACAATTGAAGTCTACTATGATCGACTGAACGAGTTAATCTATCGTTGTAATCGCTATGGAATTACCGGGACTTCAATGGAATTTAATCTCATCTTTGTGATGGGTCTTCGAAAAGAATGGAGAAGCGTGAGTATGATGATGAAGAATCAGCAAAGTTTTGATACATCAACTCTCAATTATTTGTACAATCAGTTGAAGACACACGAAATTAAGGTTAATGAAATAGCTGAGGAATCGAAGCTGAATTTGGGAGGTCCATTGGCACTTGTGTCCAAGATATCTAAGAAAGAAGGTGAAAATGGTGATTCAGAGGAAGAAGAGGGATTCATCCTGAATTCGGATGATGAGGCCATAGCATTTTATTCGAATAATCGTGTTAAGAAGTTTTTCAAAAAGCCGTTCAATCCGAAGGCTAAGCTTGCTGAGGTAAAAGGAAGTGTTATGAGTAAAGCTGTTAATGAGGAGAAAAAGAAAGTTGAGAAGAAAGATTCGAAGGTGTCTGAAGGAAAGAGTGAGAAGAAGCTGCAAGGTGATGCTGGAATAGATTGTCATTATTGCAATTGAGCCAATCATCTTGCAAATGATTGTATGCTTCGGAAGAAGGATGAGAGGAAGAATAAAGTAAAAGATGAGGCTTATTATGCAGAGAGGCTTGAGGAGGTTCGTGCGAAAGCTAAGAATTTGTCGCTGGTCGCAAGGGGTGAACATGAGGAAGATGGAAATTATCAAATCTGGTCATCTGGATCAGACGATGAAGAAATGAGGAATCCAACACATGGAGCAATGTATGCGAAGATGGAGGAGGACTCAGATGAAGACGAATTCGAAGTAAAAGGAAGATGCTTCGTATCCAAGGCTGTAGACAAATCTCCAATGACAACAAAGGTACGTAATATTCTCGAATCTTTTAATATTCCTACACATGCTTATGACTCTGAACTAATATTTTTTGATGAGACTGTTACTTATTTTGATTCAATTGTTGTGTCTGCTAGCAATGAGGCCAACAAGTTGTCCATGGAGTTATTAGAGACCAAAAAGCGATTAGACATGAAAATAAGTAAAGTTGATTGTTTAGAATTACAGATAACAAATATTATGTGTGATAGGGATACTTTATCAAATGAAGTCAAACTTTTGCTAGCACAAAGAAACATATACTGTAATTCTGCTAAGAGACTATATGGAAAATTAACTGATTTACATCATTCATGTGAAATAAGTAAAGAGCAACATAGAAAATTACTGTCTTTTCTAGCATATGAAAGAACTAAGGTAGATAATATTTCGTATGATTGTGAGAAGATAATAGCTGAATTTGACAAAGTTCCTGACGATAGATATAAATATGGAATTGTCAAAATTGATGAATGTCTTGATTCGAATGAATTAGTTAACACAGTGAATGATACTTTGACTAAATCTGAACAAATCCAAATTTTGAAAAAGACTGAGAATTCAACATCTGATTCTCAATCTAATTTTGCCGATATTGAAGATAATTCTGACAATATTAGTGAAATTAGTGATCTTGAGGATGTTGATTGTTCCCAGTTGTCTATTGTTAATGTTGCATCAACATTTAAAGGGAAAGAAAAAGTTAAGGACTTGATGGTTAAGATAGAAACTGATAAACCCTCAACTTCGAAAGTTTGTGATTTGGACTTCGTGGACATCAGAGATAGTCAACCTGATGATAGCGATGATGAAAATGAAGAGAAAATTTCGAAGAAAAAGAAATCTTCAAAGGAAGAAGAAATTCCTCGAATTATGATTGATCAAGTGTATGGTGATACACAAAAGTTCGAAAAAGTGATGAATGAACAAGGTGCTCCCTATCTTGAAACGAATACTGTGGTTTATCCAAATTTTAAGTGTATAGATGATGTCATTTTTCCAAATTAAGTATTCGTAACTACTGGAAATGTTGAGAATATCAAACCAGAATTAAAGAAGTTAGTTGAAGAAGATAATTTGAAAACAACTGATGAAGGTTTCTTCGCAAATCAAAGCACAGTTGAAAACAACCTAACAAAGAATTCGTACGTTTTTTGAACATCAAAAACCACAAAGAAAATGGGTTGAAAAATCAAAAATTGAAAAAGAGATTTCAAAACCAGTTGTAGTGGAAAATGAAAATGTTGTCAAACTAAACTCCAAGGAATTCAAAGATCAAATTGACAAATTTTCGAAAGAAAATAACATTTCAAAAAGACAAGCTAGGAAGAAAATATTTTGGCAGATTATTGAGTCTCAAAAGATGTCAGATGAAATGACAAAAACAGATTCAACAACTTTTTCAGACAAAAAGAAAAATCCCGCTCAAACAAATAAATATTTGTCTGAACCACAATCACCCAAAAATGTTTTCAAAGCTAAAAATTCATCTTTTTCAACAAATAATCAACCTTCATCACAATCAAATCATTCAAGGTCTGAAGTAAATAAACAACCAAAGTTTTCGAAAGTTTCAGAAACTACTATTCCAAGGAAATTTTCAAATAAATCAAATCCACCACAAATATTTTCTCAACGTCAACATTTTAAATCGACTGTTGATACATCTTATGCTCAATCTTTTCTAACCAATCCAAAAGTTGATTTTGTTCCTCAAAAGCCAAATTTTCCTAATCATACGAAGAAACAAACATTGAAAATTTCACATGAAAAAGGGATAACTTCAAGGAAGAACATTGATCATTGGCTTGAAGGCAAAGGAAAAATGTATCAGTCGAGTACATTTTCAAAGGAGCAAATTCACGAAGCCTATGAGAAGTATGTGAATAATTCATCAAACGGCAGTTCATCTTCTAAGGATTCGAACATATCAGTCAAAGCATGGAAACCAGTAATGAAAGCAAAGAATGTACAATCACAAACTGAGAATACGAAGGGTAATGTCAGTGAACATCCGAAACCATCAAAATCTTATGTTTCAGTTCCTATAAATGATGAAGTGAACTTAATTGATAGTCTCAAAACCAAAGTTTGTGATTGGGTTAAAAGTTCTTCCTTACATTCGAAATTGAAATCTAATTTCCAAGGACCCAAAAAGCCTTGGGTACCTAAATTTTTCCACTGATTGTAGGTACTATGTGACGAGCAATATGATAATAAATGGTATATTGATAGTGGTTGCTCTCGTCACATGACTGGGAAGAAGGAGAATTTACGTGATTTTAGAAGCCTAAAGAATGCTGGAGTTGTGAAATTTGGTAACAATAAAAAATGTCAAGTCAAAGGATATGGGAAGATCACGAACGGAAAATTCACAGTGAATCGTGTTGCTTATGTTGAAGGTCTTCAACATAACTTGATAAGTGTTTGACAACTTGTTGTGGGCACTGGCAATCAAGTTCTTTTTAATGAAGAAGGTAGCATTATTTCGAATGTCAACACTAAAGAAGTTTTGCTTACATAAAAAAGGAAAGGTGACATGTTCACTTTGGACATCAATCCGATAGTAGCCAAACCTGCTATATGTCTTCTTTCGAAAGCTTCATCAGACTTAAGTTGGCTTTGGCATCGAAGACTTTCTCATCTCAACTTTCGAAACATCAACAAACTTGTTGTACAAGATCTGGTAAGAGGTTTACCTGTACTTCAATTTGATAATGATTCTTTATGTGCAGCTTGTGAAGTTGGCAAGCAACATAAACAAGTTCATCCGATTATGATAGATTCAAAAATTGTCGCACCATTGGAGCTCTTACATATTGATTTGTGTGGTCCATCGACAGTTTCAACACTCAACAAGAAACGGTACATTTTAGTAATTGTTGATGACTTTTCAAGATTCACGTGGGTTTATTTTCTCAGGCTTAAATCCGAAGTTGCACAAATCATGATTGACTTTATCAAAAAGATGGAAACAACATTGAAGAAGATTGTTCGAAAAATTAAGAGTGATCATGGAACTGAATTTAAGAACAATGTTCTTGATTCATTTTTGGTGGACAAAGGGATTTCGCATAATTTTTCATCTCCATACACACCACAACAAAATGGTGTCGTTGAACGAAGAAATAGATCTCTATGCGAAGCAGCAAGGACTATGCTGGCATATGCGAATCTTCCACAATACCTTTAGGCTGAAGCAGTATCCACAGCATGTTTTACTCAAAACAGATCTTTCATCCATCGTCGTTTTAACATCACTCCATATGAAATTCTCAACAATCGAAAACCTAACGTCAAATTTTTCCATGTTTTCGGATGCAGGTGCTTTATTATGAATCTCAAGGATAATCTTAAAAAATTTCAAGCAAAAGCAGATGAAGGGATTTTCTTGGGATATTCGCATAATTTAGTCGCATATCGTGTGTTGAATAAAAGAACACGAAAAGTTGAAGAAACTTTTAATCTTACATTTGATAATTACTATATTAAACAAACTGAAACGCATTTTGAAAATCATCCTATTCTAAAAGAAATACAAGATGAATCTGCACCTTCACAAAAATTGGATATTGATTATGATTTAATTTACGAGTTCCTATGGCAACTGGCATAAAGTTGACACATTCGTTAGATAAACCTGCAGTTGACCTAACTCTTTACAGGAGCATGATTGGTTCATTACTTTATCTTACAGCTAGTAGACCTGATATCATGTTCTCTGTGTGTAATTGTGCTAGGTATCAGTCAAATCCACGAGAACCACATCTCACTACTGTGAAGAATATCTTTCGTTATCTTAAAGGAACAATTTCGTTAGGATTGTGGTATCCTTCGAAAACTGGGTTCTTTGTACAAGCTTATTCGGATGCAGACTTGGGTGGTTGTAATCTTGATAGAAAAAGCACAAGTGGCGGATGTCAATTTCTCGATGGCAAATAGGTGAGCTGGCAGTCGAAAAAGCAAACATGTGTATCAATTTCAACAGCTGAAGCAGAATATGTGGCTGCTGCTGCTTGCACATCACAAATTATATGGATCCAAAGTCAATTGTGTGATTATGCAATTAATATGAAAAAGATTCCATTATATTGTGATTCTCAAAGTGCAATAAGAATTTGTCATAATCCTGTGCAGCATTCGAAGACTAAACATATAGCTCTTCGTTATCATTTCATCAAGGATCACATGGAGGATGGAAATATTGAAGTACATTTTGTGAAAACAATTGATCAGTTAGCTGATATTTTCACGAAACCTTTAGATGAAAAATCCTTTGTAAAAATTTTAGAAGGACTTGGAATGATCAATGGAAATTATGTTCCATGCGAAAAAGGAGAATGATGATTGACTAGGAATGATTCAGAGGCACTGAATAAAAGACAAAGCAAAGTCATTCAGCGTTCAGAGGTTACTGTTCATAGTCAACGCTTCGACCCCTTCGAATTCGTAGATTTATCACTTTTCAAGGGTTGATAAAATTTCGTATATTTGCAACAAGTACATTTTGTTTGTCATTTTATTTTCGAAAAATTAAAAATCCAAAAAGATTTTCGTTTGTTTTGTCAGTTAATTTTCGAAAAATTAAAAATACAAAAAGATTTTCCTTTGTTTTGTCATTTTATTTTCGAAAATTTCTAAATTTCACAAATATTTTCGTTTATTTTATCTTAATTTTCGAAAAATCAAAAACATCAAAAAGATTTTCTCTTTATTTCATTCTTTATTTTCGAAAAATCAGAACAACAAAAATATTTTGTTTCTTATTTCTTTTTAGTACTTTGTTGCAGATATTCATGATGATAAACAGTGGATAATGCCTGCAGTACTAGGGTTAGGTAAATTTATCTTACGAATCTTTAAATTTTTGAATATTTTGAACTAGTTAAGTTGTCCCTAGAAGCATGCTGCTGCATGTTGTCCAAAGCCTCCAATGACTCAATGTGTGTATACGAAAGCCTTAATGAAATATTTCATATGAAAATTTCTTCCCAATCAGGCTTGTATTCACATTAGTCTCCTGAGGTACCTGACTCTTCTCACAATGAGTTAAGAGTTTACTGTTTTGTCCAAATATAACAGAGGTACATTTCGTGTCTTTCATCCATCTTTTTCATCCAAAAAGTTCTTACACGATCACACACGACGACATATGTCCAAGAGGTCTCTGATCACACCAATCGAGACTTAGACATATCAAAAATCTGTGTTCATGATCTGACATCATGAGACTGTGATGAAAGTGAAACCCAATATTCTAAACTTTTATGGAATTAACGAGGAACTATGTTCCAGATTTTCACGAAACCTTTGTTTCAGTACAAAAATTCAAAACTCCAAATCATATTCATTTCATATGAGTGGTTTTGATCAAACATTCGAAGCCCATAATGTTTGTTACCTAACAAGATCCAACACAAATTTTTTTTCCATGAATATGATTTTCATGTGAGTTTCATTCGAAATCCAATGTCACTTAGAATTTTTCAAAGAAACTTGTCACTGACTACACTGGTCAAACAAGTAATTTCTGTTACAATTTATCACCTTTTGTTTAGGATGATATGTAACGAAATTTTTATAGCTACCCATGAAACCTTATAAAAGAATCCCTTCGATACTTCTCTTCAAGTATTTGATTGTATTTCACGGGAATACACACAAGCTGTTGATCATCTCTCTTGGTGATTAATGAAGCAATCTTTGCACGGGGTTTTATCAGGCTTCGTGTCAAATTGATATTTTGACATCACAGTATCCCAAATTTTTCTTTTTATTGATTCTCGTCTAAATTTTTTTTGGAACACTGCACTCACGAAATCCTTGAGGTTCTGAGTAATACCAACTCAGGCTGATGATTTCAAACATCTGGCATATGACTTCGCTTTTCATCCCAAAAGTGAAAGAGCCTTTCCTCCATCTGAAGGATGCTGACGGTTACTATTCCTTGACGAGACACGAACAGACTGTGGGAGGAGACGTTTCCTTGTTTCAAGGAGATGTGACAGTTACTTTTTGACACCTGGAAATTTTTTGGCAGACTGATGCGACTTTTAAGGTGCCACGTCGGATATCATTAATTGCACATCCCGCTTCAAATTTAAATTCTATGGTTACATATAAAAGGGGATTCCAAGGTCTCTTATCAGTTTACGCGTTTAAAGTAAAAATTCCCAAATCTCTCTGATCTTCAAAGCTTTCAAACTCTAACAATGGCGACTTCTGTGCATGTCGATGCTGATCCTTCTCACACCACTGAATATGTGACTTCATTACCGATTATGAAGATTCAAGGGACTAACTATCAATTGGATGCCGATGTTTCTCAATACCCTGAAGAATTGAAGATGTTAATTGTTGCTTTAAAGAGTTATGTTCTGTCAAAGGCTATGTTCAGTTCGTTTTCAGTTCCGATGTCATGGCTTTCTCAAGCAGGATCAACGACTACATACAACAAAGCTTTTGATGCCATTACTTTTAATTTGGTTAATGACAAAAAGGTCAGATTGTCCAAGAAACTCTTTTGCCAAATTCTTGAAATTCCAAATTCACCACCATACGTTGATTTCACATTCCCACAAATTGTTCATATGTTCAATGAGATGGGTTATCAACCACAACTAACTAAGATCAGTGATTTTAAGAAATCTGGTCTTCCTAGTATCTGGAATTTTCTATTTGGTATTTTTCTGAGGTGTTTAACTGGCAGAGCTGTTGGTCTCGATAAAGGACGAATGGAGGTATATGCCATGGTTGCTGGGCTATACTATGATCTTCAAGTGGATTATTCTACACAGTTATGGAAGGAATTTCAAAAGAGTGTAGAACATATGGATGCTCTTCATGGTATTTCATGTGCGAGGTACTGGAGCTTGATTCTACAATATTTTTACAACAAGGAGGGGATTTTGGTACCCAATGATGAAGAAAAAGCTGTTTTCCAGATACTCCACAGTCTGAAGGATGTCACGGATAATGTTGAAGATTTTCCCTTTGTGGCTCGTATTCCTGATGCTATGCTAAAACGAGTTGATCCTTCGAATTCCGTCTTGGTGGCTTATTTGAAAACTATTGATTCTACTGTAGAAACTGGGATATTATTAGAAAGGGAAGATAAGAAATCCAAGAGGTCGAAGAAGAATGAAACTAGTTCTTCTGAAAACAAAGTCACATAATTGAAATCTAAGAAATCTCCAAAGCAGAAGCCTATTACAGTTGGAGTGTTTGTTGCTGAGACAAAATTGATTGAGCCTGTTGTTGAAGATACTCAAGAGCAAGTGATCATTCCCTCGAAGACCGGTATGTTTTGAAGAATCAAAATGAAGTCTACCCATAAAAGCAAGTCTCCAACACCTAACGTGGTCCGAAAGCCTCAAGTTACTCATCAAGGTGTTTTAATTCGTGAAATGCCAGCACCTGTTTCTCCATTGTCAAAGAAACGACGGGCTGAGGATATGGCCAAACATTTGTCAAAGAAGAAGAAGAAGAAGACACGAAAGCTTATGCTTTCCACTGAGTCTACAGAAGATGACGATGAACGAATTCCTAAAACACCAGAAGTAACTCTTCACAAAGAAAGTTCAACTCCTGAACAGACAATTGTCATACCACCCGAAGATTCGGTTGCCAAATCAGTTTATGAGGAGGTACGAACTTCAGGCATCCCTACAAACGTATCTGATACGGATGCAAATGTCAATATGGGTGAAGGAGATTCGAAGAAAGAAGATCAAGGTCATCCTACTTCTATAGCCTTCGAACATATTGTTTCTTTACCTCCACCAATCACTCCGATGACTTTAACCACTGATTCACCTACATTCGAAAATATCATCAATCAACCCTTTACTTCCACTTTTTCTTCTCAATCCACTGATACACCCAAACTTAATTCGCCTGTTCAAGAAACTATTCTTATGGAAACCGACACTGACAATGAAGGTTTTGGAGGCACGTTTCATGAATTAAAGTTTGATGACGAAAAAGAAGATTTTCCAGATCATATGCTGATGACGATGAAACAGTTTAAAATTTTGAATATGAAGTTGAATTCCATAATTCAATCTCAAGCTGATATGGGAGGTGGTTCGTCAGTCTCAAGTTTGGAAGTTGATACGATGTTGCAAATGTTCGAAGCCAAGATAGTGGGTAAAGTCTCTGGGATGGTTAGAGACTCAGAGTCAAGAATTTTGGAGAAGGTTGATCATATTGATCAAAACAATGAGCTACGAATAAATTCTCAAAATTCAAAGTTTGTTGGAGATTTAAAAGAATTGAAGACAGTTGCAAAGGAACGACATGTTCTCTTTGTTCAGGATGTTAAGAAAGTCAGGGAGGATGTTAATTTGCAGATTCGTGAACTTCGCGAAGATATGCAAAAGGAGATTGCTAGTGTCCAATAGGATTTTGTGTCTCTGAGTCAGAAGATTGACATTATTTGGGATGCTGTCACGAAATTTGTCAAGTTATACGAAAGTATGAGTCCTCAACTTACTCAACTTTCTACAATGGAAAGTAACAACTTTGTGGAAGTGCTTACATTGCTGAAGGAGTTAAAAGATCTATCTGTCAAGCCAGTTTCGTCTTCTCTGATTACTCCAGAATTCTTCTCCCAGAAGTTCACCAAATTCGAAGCTATTATACACAAGCAACTGGCCCCTCTTTCTCGTATATCAAGCCTTCTACTAACAACAGATGCCCCACCTGTTTTTACAGGGGTGCAAGGGGGAGAAAGAAAAGTTGAAGATACGAAGGCTGGTGGTGAGGATGCGAAGGTTGTGGGAAAGGTGTTTTCTTCGAAGATCCCATCAACGAAGCCAATTGTTGCATCTGCTGGGCCGGTTACTTCAACAGTTGTAACAACTATGCCAATTACAAGACCAATTTCGAAAGGAATTGTGATTGGTAAATCTGCTGATACTGGTGGGAGTGGTTCGAAAACAAAAGAGGTAATAGATAATTCATCTTTGAAAGATAAAGGGAAAACGATAGTTGTGGAAAAGTCGAAAGAAGAAAAGAAAGATGAAGCTGAAGCTGAAATTGAAAAGCTAAGGTTGATTCAAAGCATAATGACTCAACGTGCGAGTGATCCTAAGGGTATGGACAAAGGTGATCCGTCCAAACACTACAGTTACGAAACAATTGAAGCCAAGGTTGCATATAATCATATGTATTCGTTTGAGAAGAAACCAAAGCAGAGTTATATGGTTACGAATACTGATACAAGTCAGCGTGACTTTCCAATGAATGAAATGATGTTCATCATGCCACAATTTAAAGCAGAAGGGAATTTCAAAGAAAATGATGATGGTACTCACATGACAATTAGATTTCATGCTGTTCTTGCAAAAGCTTCTGAGGAAGTTTGGTCTTTGGTGAAGATCAAGAAAGTTATTAGTATGAAAAAGGATGTGGTGTTCGAAAACACAGTCCAAAATATCAAGTATGTGGTTGCCAGGGCAAATGGAAGTATTTGCGAATTTACAATTGCAGATTTTCCATTAATGAACTTGTATGATCTTATATAAGTTGCATTAAATCTGAAAGACAAATCGTTTTCATATCTTCAAAACACTGAACCTGATGAATTTAAGCTTGGGGCTGCTCACATCAAGATTTTCATCGAAAATTATTATGAGTGATTGGCTCTAACTGATGTGGAGTTAGCTACAACTAAAGGTATGGAAATAAAACCTCCAATGGCACCTACGAAGACTCAAGCAGAATTGAAAAAGTATGCTGATGGTGAAATCTGCTTGAAGCCTTTTGGGTTAGTCTTCGCAGGAAAAGACAAGGTTGGAAAAGCAAAACGTTTCTTATTCCAGGCATGCGAAGTGGAGAGATATTCAACGTCTCAATATACGAACTTAATTGTTCGTATGAATCATTGTAAGAAGAACAATGAAGGAGATAAGAAAGAGCTAAAGAAGATAATTTCCTGGTACACGGAAATTCGAAGAGTGATGCTGTATTCCATCCAGCTTCTTACAAATTAAGAAGGTCGACTATGATTACAAAGGGGAGATTGTAAGGGTCAAAATGTTGTAATTAGTCGAAGTGTATTTTGCACTCTTCGAATGTTTTGTAATCTATTTTTCTAAGGCGATTTTATTCGAAGCATAAGTCTCTGCCTTATTATATTTTTTGTACGCTTTCTGTTCCCTATAAATAGGGATATTTACTAGAGTTAGATAAGAGTTTTTACAGACCCGTCTTTGTACTCTGTAAACATTCGAAAGCGTAATAGAGGTGAAACAAGATCATATTTACATCCGTTGTTCAATCTCGCATTCTTACTTCATTTTATACTCTGTTTCATTTTATACTCGATTCGTTGATTCATCACCGTTATGTTGTGTCTTCGGATGGTACTATCTGTGGAGGAGCCACAATATGTTTGGGAATCAGGAGAAGGTAGGTCGTTGGAAATTGGGTATGATATGATAATACAATTGGTCTTGCGGTATTCTTCTTAAGTAGAGGATTTGGTGTCATTGTGTTTATGGGCAAGTTTTGCCAGTCGGGATTCTCTTTCGGGAGTCGCATGGGGCTACCGCGTGTGTATGTATTTTGACTCCGTAACCGGGTAGGCGTCCGGTGTTTCGAGTAGTTGACAGACGAGTTGGGACCAGGGAGGTCTCGGTGGATTTTGGAAAGCATCTAGGAGATAACATGTCGTTTCGGATAGTATCAGCGTTTCTGACAGTATTTGTGATTTGGGTTCCGTACGTGCGAGAAGTAACTGGTTGATAGGGAAATGTTAAGCCACTTGCAGGGGATTAAATAATCTCAGAGTGGTTGATTTGACTCTGTTACGCAGCTCTCGTCTGAGTCTAACTCTTGCACGGATGAATCTTTTACTCGGAGGATTATCTGAGCCTTCTGTCGAGTATAAGTGTTTTGTGGCCATTTATGATCAGTGACTTTGTCCCTTTAAAAGCATCAAGATAATCTGGGTTGGGAGTATTTTGTGTAGTCTGGTCTTGTTATGGAATTAGTTTGATAGTGGTTCAAAGGGGTGAGCTGTCAGGAAATCAAATCAATTTGAGATTGCGGGTATCAGGAGATGTAAAGGTGGTTTTTCTGCAAGGGTTTAAGGTTCGTTTTGATAGGGTTGATTTTAGTTGCCTTGGGAAGATTATTTTGTGCGCAAAATTTTTGTTTATGACCATCAGGTTGGTTGTTGTGATATGGGTGTTAATAAGGAGTGATTTCGAGGACAAATCTATAAGTGGGGGAGAGTTGTAACATCTGGAATCTAGAAGGTCAATTATGGAAATAAATTCCCTTTTTAGGGGCCAACTCGTCAAGTTTATGGAATAAACTCGATGTGTTGGAAGCTTTTGGGGCACATGTTTTTAAGGACCAACTCGTTGAGTTGGTGAAGGGAACTTGGCGAGTTGGACGTTTTTTGAGAAAACCCTAATTTTAGGGTTGTGTACCATATTTAAAGACGTTAACTCCCTTGGCTGGCCTCCTTACCAGCCTCCTTGTCCAGAAAACCCTAATTTCATGTATTATCCCTCAAGGTTGAGTGTGTGTGACCTTGTGGTGAGCTTGGAGAGTTGGTCTTTGGTGTTCTTTGGAAGGAGTTTGAATATTGAAGGTGCTTAGTTTGGAAGGAAGGCTTTGGATCCAGAAACTCTCCATTTGTTGCAGTCCTTTTGAAGTATAAAGTTGAAACCTTGTGTTGTTATCTTCTAGATCTCTTTGTGGGATGTTTTAGCTTTATTTTTTGGTGTATGGTTGGGTTGTCCAAAAGGTTATGGGTTCCAAGCATTATTATGTTAGATCTGACCCTATTATGACCTCTCTTGGCATAAAGTTGCAAGCTTTTCTATGTCCTAAGTCCCATCCATGCATTAAGTCCTTTATTAAGCCATTTTGGGCTCTAGGGTTCCTTTATTGCATGCATGGGCGTAAAGTTGGAAACTTTACCTGATAATCCAGCCTTGGGACGCCAGATCTGTGTTTTGGGACTATATTTGAGAATTTAAGGGCTTAATGGGTTAAGCCTCACTCTATTAAGTCAAGGATTCGGGTTTGGGTTCATTATAGTGGATTTTAAGGGTAAAGTTGGAAACTTTACCCTTCTGATCATCATTTGGGAAGAGATCTGAGAATGGAAGCATCTAGATTCGATGCAAACGACTTAATGCATTAAGATGTTTGATTCCTGACCAACTTGGCGAGTTCATTAGGAGAACTCAGTGAGTTGATGCGAGTTTTCCCGATCTGTGCAATCAATGGAGAACTCGACGAGTTGAAGGACAACTCGGCGAGTTGGGTCAACTCGGACCGTTGACTTTGACTTTTGACTTATAATTAAGGGAATTATGGGCTTAGTATAAGGCCCATATGGGGCTGGGCCCAATTTGGAAAATTGGGCCATTAGTGGGCTTTGATGGATCTAGTAGTTTTTGGTATTTTGGGCTTGAGTTATTAATGGGCCATCGGGATACAAAGTTTTGGACTAGAAAGAATGGTTGGGCCTTAAGGCAGGGCCATGTAAGGAGTTTGGGCCCAATTTGGAAAATTAGGCCATTGGTTGATTAGTGGGCCTTTGGGCCTTTCAGATTGTAGTTTGGGTCATGGATTTGGACAAGGCTAGGTTGGGGGTAAAATGGTCCTTTTACCCTAGGTATGGAGTTGTGGTTATGGATTGGAGCTCAATTGCTAATTGGGTGTATTGTTGGTATTGATAGTTCGGGAATCCGTCAGGGCAGCAGCTAGGGATTCTTTCAGTGAGCTTCTACAGTGCGAGGTGAGTCTTCTCACTATAGCCATGGGTCAAAGGCACTAATGCCGACCCATTACATGTTATGTGGTATGCTAGTTGTCTCTGTGATACTTGAATAGAAGAACCCGGTGGGATCCCGAGGCAAGTGGATATCAGACCATGGGGGGAGCCCATGGCATTCCAGATCAAGACCATGTGGGGGCTCCCATGGCAATTAGTTAAGACCATGTGGGGGTTCCCATGGCACCCATAGTAAGACCATGGAGGGTTTCCATGGCATCCTTATATGTTTATATGGCATCCTTATATGTTTGTATGCATGACTTATGTGGTTTATGTGGGATATGTTTTGGGCAACTCACTAAACTTTGTGATTAGGGTTTTTAGTTTATGTTTCAGGTAATTCAGTTTTCTAAAGAAAGAGCTCAGGACGATTTCAGGGCACACACTACATGTTTCTGCATTCTGTGTATTACTCTGATTTGTTGATGTTTTTACTAACTGTTGGTTACCTCAGTTTCATGGGAAAGAAATGTATTAACGATTTATTAATCTAAAAACAAAAAATTTTATGTTATGATTTTCGGGACGTTACAATATGTTTGCCCTCAATGGTGGAGTGGGATTCTGATTCATAGCAGACTCAGGTTTTGGCAACCTTCGGGATCGCCTTGGAAGTCTTCTCGAGCTAGTTCCGTGTTGGTAGAATCTGTTCTGTCTCAATCAAGTATGGGATCTTGTTGCGATCAATAATGACGTTAGGGGTTCTCTAAGAATGTGCATGGCGGTAATTCCTTGTGTGTATCTGTGGACTATACAAGGTAGCATTGGGGTTTGGTTCGACTTATGTGCATGGTTCGGTTGTGGTTATAGTCTGTGAATTGGATCTAGAGTTCGACTATCATCCTATCCCCAGGTCATGTGCGACCATGATTTCGTAAGGTTTTGCTTGAGTAGCAGCTTGTTCTATAAGTGAATCGTGCGTGGTAGGGTTTCAGCCTTGTTGTTCTTGTTTGGTGTTGTGAGGGACATTAATTAGGTCCCTTTAAGGCAATGGAAGGAGGTGAGTATCTTTTGACCCAGGGTGTTGGGAAAGCGATGTAATGCCGACAAGGTCGGTATGGGATCGGGAGCATTCCAGTCATGGGCTGAGGGCCGGGGATGACATTCCAGACTCATGCTGTGGGCTCAGAGGTAATCCAGAGCTATGTTGAGGACCTGGTAGGGGTATTCCAGTTATATGTTGTGGACCTAATGGACAGATACAGGGATAAGTAAGGGTTGTGTGGAGTATCAGTCAGGTATCAGAAAGTCTATGCGGGATGTATGCATTATAAATCCAGTTGTTCGCAAGCTGTTGTTGGATTTGTGTTTCTCAAGTTGGAAATTGCTTATGCAGTCTTAAGTCATAAAGTTCTTGGTGATTGTATCGAGTGGATGCCCGGGTGGGGGTGCACCGGAGCCGGTAAGGGTTGGATGTATCGCAGAAGTTCATGGTTTGATCGTCGTTGCTCGTCAAAGCAGAGGTTGGTAAAGGCATCAGTTCAAGGGTTCAGAATTTAGCTTATGTGCCTGCGCTCCAGTATGGCTCCATCTTGTGAATGAAGGGCAGGTGATGAGGTTTCGGGCTCTTAGCAGCAGCGATTGGCCGACAGTCGAGGAAGTCTGTATTTTTGTATCTCTTGCGTGTTTATAAAATTGTTATCATCAAAGTTTGAATAGATTGTTCGATGGATAAGTGTCGTGGTTTTGGTAATCAGTTCAGTTTGGGAGGTCTGTCAGGGAGTCAGACCAATTCGGTACCCAAGTTCGGATATATAAGGTTTGGTCTTTGTATGGGATTATGGGTTGTTCTTCTTCATGTTGGTAGTTTCTGTTTTGGTTTGATTGATTTGGGAAGGTCGTTTTATGTTCTTCTTCAGGTTGGTGGTTTGATTGATCTGAGTGTTAGTAAGGACGAATTTCGAGGACGAAATCTAATTTAAGTGGGGGAAAGTTGTAATACCCAAAATCTTGAAGATAAATTGTTGAGAATAAACCTATTTCAAGGTGAACTCGGCGAGTTGGAGGGACCAACTCAATGTTTTCAAGATGGAAGAATCGCCAGGGTTTAATGAACCAACTCGACGAGTCGAGATGCCTCAACTCGGCGAGTTGGTGGCTGGGAAGAAAACCCTAATTTCTAGGGTATTGCAACCTATTTAAATACCTTAAGTTCCTTTGGCTGGCCTCCTTATCAGCCTTCATTGTTATCCAAACCCTAAATCGAGTTGTAGCCTCCATTGTCAAGCATTTGAGCATTGGAAAGAGTTAGTAGATCTTGAAGATTCTAAGCTTGGAGGAGAGGCCTTGAATCCAGAATCATTATCCATTTTTCAAGGAGTTTGAGGTATCAAGTTCTTATCTTGATGGCTAGATGTTTAGATCTTTCTTTTTGGGTTAATTGTTGCGTTTAATTCATGGGTTGGATGGATGTTGGGATTAGGACATCCCAAAGCCTTATTCTTTCAGATCTAGGGTTTTCATGGACTCTTTTGGCATAAAGGTGCCAACTTTATGGATTTAAGGGCTTCATGCATTCTTTAAGTCCCTCGTTAATCCCTTTTTAAGCATTTGAGCCTCTCCTAGTCATGTGTGAGCGTAAAGTTGGAAACTTTACGTGGTCTTCCAGTTCTAGGGTATCAGATCTGCAATTTGGGGCTTTGTCTTTGAGTATTAAATGTGTAATGGTTAAGCCCTCGTCCTTTTAAGTTTAGGGTTTGGGGCTTGGACCTATTACAGTGGTTCCTAGGGGTAAAGTTGGAAACTTTACCCTTCTAGATCTCATAATTGGTCGAGATTTGTGTTGTGAAACTCTTTGAGTCAATAATGTCGGCTTAATGTATTAAGATGTGGGTTTCTGGCGAACTCGGCGAGTTTGTGGATAAACTCGGCGAGTTGGCTCGTTATTCCCCGGCCTTGTAGATTGATAGAGGAACACAACGACTTGAAGGGAAACTCGGCGAGTTGGGTCAACTCAGGCCTTTGACCTTGAATTTTGACCCTGTCTTTGACCAAGTTGTTCTAAGGAGATACTTGAGGTAATCAGAAGTGTAATTAAGAAAGTTATGGGCCTAGGATAAGACCCATATGGGGTTGGGCCCAATTTGGAAAATTGGGCCATTAGTGGGCCTTTGTGGATCTTTTGGTTTTGGTTCATGTTGGGTCATGGGTAAAATGGTCATTTTACCCAAAGTAAGGATTATGGGTTATAGCCTGGAACCCAATTGCTAATTGGGTGTGTTGTTGGTTTTGATAGCTCGGGAAGCCGACAAGGCAACAACAAGGGATTTCTTTCAGTAGGCTTCTGCATTCGAGGTGAGTTTTCCCTTACTGTACCTGTGGGTCGAAGGCACCAATGTCGGCCCACTAGTTTTGGTTATCTACTATTAGAAGGATGTTTAGGGACTGTATATATAGTCATGTAGGATAGATTGAGGACTCTTGATCTAAGCTCTCTTACGTGTTCCTTGTTTGGTTGTGGTTCTAGAGTAGGATCAACTGTCCGGGTGACTCTCTCACCTCTGAGTATATACGACCATGCATTCCTTGGATTGTTGATACTTAGTATGCTGTTATGCTCTAGAGATATGTTAGATCTGTATCCTAGTATGTAGGATGGTTCAATGCTTAGTGATCTGTTAGAACTGCCTGTTTATCTATATATAATGTTATCTATTATATGTCGACATATTATGTGGGCTGGGTTGAGGTTGTATAGCTTCGTGTTGTAGCCAAAAAACCCTGGAGCATTCCAGATATGAGCTGAGGGCTGGGTAGGGCATGCCAGAGTGATACTGAGGGGTCAACATCATTCCAGATATGAGATGAGGACCTGATTGGTATGCCATACTCGTACTGAGGGCTTGAGGGTATTGGAGCAATCCAGATATGAGCTGAGGGTCGAGTATGGCATTTCAGACTCATACTATGGCCTCAGTAGCATTCCAGATATGAGCTGAGCACTCGGTTGGTATGCCAGACTCATAGTGAAGGTCGAACCTTTGAATTCCAGTCTGAGGACTGACTAGGTTGGAGCAAGCCAGACATAAGATGTGGGCCCTGGGGGCCAGGCAGACTTATGTTGTGGGCTCAAGAGCAGGCCATATATGAGTTGTGGGCCCGTTAGGCAAGCCAGAATCATACTGTGGGCTCAGGGGTAATCCAGTCTATTAGTTGTGGGCCCAGTACATGTTGTTATTTGTGTATGCTATCTGTTTGGGTACGAGTATTTTGGGGGAACTCACTAAGCTTCGTGCCTACAGTTTTGGTTTATGGTTTCGGGGTACCTCAGTGGATCGTGTCAAGGTGAAGGCGTGACCGTACACATCCTCGCGTTTTGGACTTATGATTTCTAGGAACTCTGATAATGTGAATATTTTGAAAACTATGTTGAAAGCGATTCTGATTCTTAAATAATCTTTTGGGAACAATGGTTTTTGTAAATACCTTATTAGAAAAAGGGTTGTTTTGAAAAGTTTAAATTTTATGAATTTTTTATGGATGTTACACATACTGCAAGTGTGCGACTACCCGGATGTATTTCCAGAAGATCTTCCTGGAATACCTCCAGTCAGACAGGTCGAATTCCATATCGACCTAATCCCGGGTGCAACACCAGTAGCACTATCTCCTTATTGACTGGCACCATCAGAAATGAAAGAACTATCCAATCAACCTCAAGAACTTCTTGACAAAGGCTTTATCCGGTCAAGCTTCTCTCTATGAGGAGTCCCGGTATCATTGTCAAAAAGAAGGATGTATCGTTCAGGATATGCATCGACTATTGAGAGTTGAACAAACTCGCCATCAAGAACCGATATCCACTCCCGAAGATCGATTACATGTTGGACCAACTACGAGGATCCCGTTACTACTCAAAGATCGATCTAAGATCCGGCTATCATCAACTCAGAGTTCAAGAAGCAGACATTCCAAAGTCGACATTCAGGAATCGGTATGGTCACTATAAGTTTCTGGTTATGCCATTCGGACTGACCAACAACGCCAACCGAAGTATGCCAATCCTTAGGGTTTGCAGACTATTAGCGGAGATTCATCAAGAACTTCTCTAAAATAGCCAAGCCACGCACCGCATTAACCCAGAAAGATAAAAAGTTCGATTGGGGAGATAGATAAGAGTCTGCCTTCCAGAAATTGAAATAGTTGTTTTGCAGTGCACCAATTTTGTCTCCCCCGGAAGGAACAAAAGACTTTGTAGTATTATGCGACACCTCACACCAAGAGTTAGGATGCATGCAGATTCAAAGGAATAAAAGTCATTGCATACGCATCCAGACAACTTAATCCAAACAAGATAAACTACACTACCCACGACTTAAAAATTGAGAGCTGTAGTGTTTGCCTTAATGATTTGGAGACACTACCTCTACTGAACGAAAGTGTGTAGAAATGCTAAATGATTACGAATACGAATTTCGTTATCATCCAGGTAAAGCAAATGTCGTAGCAGATGCTTTAAGCAGGAAAGAACAAGCAAAGCCCCTTAGTGTAAAGGCTCTATCCCTAACCATCCACTCCAATCTCACCATCCAAATTCGAGATGCTCAACTGGAAGCACCCAAACCCGAGAATATTGTAGAAGAAAACCTGCGAGGTATGGACAAACAGTTCGACCTCAAGGAAGACAGAACACGATATTCCATGAACCGAATCTGGACCCTAAAGTTTGGTAGAGTCAGGAGTCTAGTCTTAAATGAAGCTCATAAATCGAGATATCTCGATGCATCCCGGATCAGATAAGATGCATCTCGATCTCAAGAAGCTTTATTGGTGGCTAAACATGAGAGCAGAGATTGCCATCCATATCAGTAAATGCTTGACTTGCTCCAAGGTTAAACCAGAGTACCAAAAGTCGTCTAGTCTACTATAACAACTGTCAATCCCGAAATAGAAATGTGATACCCACTTACCACTAGTTGAGTTTTCATATAATAATAGTTATCACACTAATATAAAGGCCATTCCATTCGAGGCCTTGTACGGACGTAGATGCCGTTCTTCGATATGCTGGGCAGAAGTCGGAGATACCTAGTTAGCCCAAAGGCAAGTTGTAGATACTCTACTCACTAGGCCTACGATTATTCATGAAACAACACAGAAGATTGCTCAGATAAAGGAAATATTAAATGTCGCACGTAGTCATTAGAGAAGACATGCTGACTTAAGATGCAAATCCTTAGAATTTAAAATAAGAGACCGTGTCCTACTAAAGGTCGAAATATGGAAAGATGTCATTAGATTTGGGAAAACGAGATAAACTAAATCCATGTCACATTGAGCCTTTTGAAATCCTGGAAAGGGTTGGTTCGGTGACTTATAAACTCAATATACCTGAAGAACTCATCAAAGTTCATAATACCTTCCGAGTGTTTAATCTTAAGACGTGTCTCTCTAATGAGAACCTTGTATTTCCTCTCGATGAGATCTAGGTCAACACTACACTTCATTTCGTGAAGGAACCGGTGGAGATCGTGGATCGAGAAATCAAAAGCCTCAAACAAAGCTGCATACCTATAGTAAATGCCCGATGGAACTCTTGTAGAGAGCCGAAGTTTACTTGGAAACGTGAGGACCAGATGAAACAAAAATATATGCAACTATTCAAAGGTTCTCCTTCCACTAGTAAAGAACAAAATGATAGTGGAACAAAACATTCTAGAACATAATAATTTCGGGACGAAATTCCCTTAACGGGGAGGTAATGTGACATCCCGCAATTTAGGTCAAAGACCGTGAACGGTCAAGTTCATAGTAAGTCTCTTGGTAAATTGACTCATTGAGTTTTAGTGGATATAATGTAACATAAATGAGTTATTTTAACTATTATAAGATTCCAGATGGTTTCTTACTTCCGAATGTGTAAATTTACAAACGAAACGAACAACTCAAATGGCAACCTTAGGAATGTGTCTAAAAAACTGAAATTCCGTATTAAGCCGTTGTGAGAAAAACAAACACTCTTCGCTCGTAGTACGTGTTTCCCTGTTTCCAAAAATATAAATAACATAAAAAACGGAGTTTATATGCAAAAGATATGACCGTTTTAAGAATCTGAAACCAGTATAATACTGATTTTCTTAAAATCGTTAACACCATTTCTATCCGTTGAGGGACTTGCACATCTCAAATGGAATTTTCGAAAGCATTTTTGGACTCAGACTATAACCAAATATTAAATTTCATATTTGAAATATTTTTTTATAAAAATATTTATAAAAGTAAAAAATCAGACGTTTTCAACTTAATTAAACGCGAAAATTTAAACGTAATTTCACAAAGATCAGTATAACAAAATTCAATTCCGTCTGCATTTTTGGAATCACCACGATCTGAACATTAAGCAAACACTTTTAGAAAATTTATGTAATCGGTGCGAGGACACAAGAATCGAGGTATACATCACGATAAATAAAAATATATAAAAATATATTGTAGTTATTATTGTGAAAAATGTTTATAAGATATATAATGACAAGACTAATATACATGTATATATATTTTTGGTGTCGTATGCGACTTCAAAAGATCCAAATTAATCGTATAATCACAATAAATATATGTTATATAATTAAAATTATATAACAACACTAAATATATATATATATATATATATATATATATATATATATATATATATATATATATATATATATATATATATATATACATATATATATATATATATATATATATATATATATATACACACGAGTACGAGACATTTGTCATAATCAATTATATGTGGTGGATTAAATTTTTCTAATTATATATTAGATATATGTCAATTTTAATTTGAGAGACCAATGTTAGGGGTGGGAAATCGGGCCATCGTGTCGTGTTTTTGTCTAACACGACATGACACGACAATGTTTTATGTAACACGAACACGACACGACTTGATGTCGTGTTTTTTTAACTAACACCAAAACGAACCAATTAAAAAACGACAAACACGACACGAAACGAAAAAGATAACATAAAATAACAATTAGTTTATTTAATTAATACTTAATCATATATAACACGACAAACACGACAGACAAATGCTTAATTGTGTCAATTTCATGTCGAATTTTAAACACAAACACGAATACGACACGACATTGTGTTTTTTAGACTTGACACGAACACGACACAAACACGAATTCCAATTTCAGTTTCGTCCTAATTTTGTTTCGTGTCGTGTCCTCAATTGACACCCCTAACCAATGTTTAACAAATTTAAAAATTTTAAATTTCCTAACGTATTATTTTAATTTTATATATATGTATATCATATGAATAAAACCAATAAACGATTCAAACACAAATACCTACTTAATTAAATCAATACACACATTACATACAAAAACGAGACTATTACAATACAAATTATACAATTGCTAAATACATACCGAATTAAATCAATACACACATAACATACAAAAATAAGACTATTACAATACAAATTATACAAATTATTACAACCCTTATTTTATACAAAGATACACTCAAAACAAACCAGTTAGAAGCTATTTCTCATTGTGAGCTGTCAAGTGAAACACAAGTCACCAACATCACTTGTCCCTGCACATCACAATTTAAACACAAGTCACCAACATCACTTGTCCCTGCACATCACAATATAACAAATTACGTGCACAATTTCTTCAAACCCAATACCACACTCAATCAAAATCTAAGCAGTTATCGCGGTCAAAAATGTAATAGTGGTCTCCCGACCGCTATTTGAAATCGTGGTTTTCGCAGCGGTATAACGGTGATATAGCGTTTTTTATATTATTTAGAATTTATATATATTAGAGTATTAATCAAAAAATCATACTTTAAAGTTCAACCCAGTCCAGTTAATTAGTTAATCAGTAAATCATAATTCACATATCATATTTAGTTAATCATACTTCACATATCATAATTAGTTAATCATACTTCACAGATCGGTTACCAATGTCCCAGTTAATCATACTTTAACACAATTCACAAGAAAACATATGCAATACTTACTATTTTATCATACTTTAACACAATTACAGTTATCAAATAAAATGATTAAGAAATTTGATAGTTAATCATAATGTAGTACTTCAAGTTTTCAACACAATTAGCAAGACAACACATACATGGTTTCAATGGAAGTCATAACAGTCACAAAATTCCAATTGTATTCAATGCAATGACACAAAAAATTTTGTTTGGGCTAAGAAAAAACAATTTTATTCAATGGAAAGGCACAAAAAAATATTTTTTTATGTAAAATAGCCCAAAAATAGAATTTATTCAGAACCAAGATCAAACATCATTAACAAAAGAACACTTATTCTTCTTCATTTTAACTGTCAAAACACCCAATCCAAACACCCATGGATTTCTGTCAAAAATCAAACCCATATCCCCTTCATTATAATCGATTTTCCAGGAAAACCCAAACACCCCAATGATTTCTATCAAACAATCAAAAAAAAAAAAAAAACATGTGATTTTTTTGGAGCAAATATCATCGGCCCCTTCTCCCTCTCCGTGTTTCTCCATCAACACCACCGAAACCTCACACTTTCCCTTTTGTGCACTATTGCTGGAACCGAATAAAACAGCCGAAGATCTAGACTCGTCGCTACTGCTGCTCGCATCGCTCCAGGCGGGCCGGTTTCCTTTCCCCCTTCGCACCCTGCAGTCGGACGAGAAGAAGAAGCCTCGCTGTCTCTTCTTTCCCTTCTCTTCTTCGGTTCGTCGATCCCCGTAAACACTCCCTCGCGAGTAATTGACCCAAAACCTTCGGACGCAACACCCGTCGCTTCGTGTTTTCCTTCTCGTTCGTTCCCCTTGCCAATCGACTGCAATCACCCGATCCCACCATGTTCGTTTGTTCCTTTCACCCTTCAACAAAAACGGGACATAAAAGCCCTAGATTAGTTTAAGTTAGGGCTATTAATAAAAAATGGTCCCTCATGAAATCCCTTTACACAAAAAGACCTAAATCATCTCGATTTTTCAAATTAAACACATTTAACCCCTCTGCTGAACCCTTTTATTCAAAACGAGTCCTTTCCTTAAAACCTTGGCGTATTTTAAACAAACCAGTCCCTCATTCGGTTATTTTTAACAGAATAAATCCCAATCTTCAAACTTTGAATAAAAATAACCATTTTAGCCCCTCCTTTAATTTATTTTAACCAAATCGGTCCTACTTTGGTTAATTAAATTACCCAACAACCCCCAATGGTATAAATTCGTTACAAAACGGTCTCGGAAATATTTCAAAGTTCAAGAAACATGACTTTGTTGTTTCCCACGTCAAGCTTCTCAAACCAACCGATTTCGAACAAATGGAACTCACGTTTCAAGGGTGAGTGCTTACGGCCCCTTTTTAATATTTTAATTATTTCGGGGGGGGGGGAGGGGGGGTGGGGAATACATGTGCCTAAATATTTTGTTTATACAAATCAATTTCCATTTTATGCGAAAATACAATAAATCTAGTTTATAAAAATATTATTATTTAACAATTTACCATATTGTTACGAATAAACTAGTATAAAGTTTTCGTATACGTATTATGGTTACTTTATCATGAAATAACATATGCCTTTTCCTATAGAGTTTATAAAAGAAGCATATTTCGTTATAAAAGTTAGTGCCTTATACTTCACACACATGTCAAACATACTTGGCTTTTATAAACTTGATGTCATGAACTTCATTATGCCTAGAACTTACCCACAAGTAAGTTAGGGCTAAGAGTTATTCACAAACTTTTTAGTTAAAGGGTTTTTAGTGAGACGTTTCGTTATTCATTAGTTGAGTCTAAACACTTAGCATACCCATACTACTATAACTGTTAATCTTCGTGTAAAACTTGGTCTAGGTATCATTTATGTCTCAATATTTTAGGGTTTTGGGCTGGAACTCAACGAGTTGGGGAGCTCCAACTCGTCGTGTAGGGATTCATTTGGACGCGGGATTAAGGACTCAACTCGACGAGTTGGGGAGCCCCAACTCGACGAGTAGACGCTGGAAAGGAAAACCTTAATTTTTAGGGTTTGCACCCTATTTAAAGGCCTTAAGCCTCATTGTTAGCTTCCCTTATCGCCCCCTTTTCAAAAGAAACCCTAGTTCGTGCTTTTCCTACCATTTTGAGTGTATGAGAGCTTAAAGAGTGCCTTTTTGGTGTTTGTTTGAAGAAGCTTGAAGTAGGAGGTGCATAACTGAAGGGAGAGGCTATAGATCCGGTGTCTTCTCTGTTGTGGTATCCATATTGAGGTATAAAGTTGATACCTTGGTCATTTCTTTGCTAGATCTCTTCATTTGGGAGTTTATGGTCATTATTAGCTTATTTTGGGATCATTCTTGGATTTGAGCATGTCTTGAAGCTATGACTTCAGATTTGGACATCTCAAAATCTCATTTGACTTAAAGTTTCCATCTTTATTAAGTCTTGGCCCTCCTTGATGCCCTAAATCTCTTAATAAACTATGATTAAGTGTTTTAGCCCCCTTAATGCCATGCATGGACGTAAAGTCAGTAACTTTACATTGTAACTCACCCCTAGGGGATCAGATCTATAGTTTAGAGCTTTAGACTCGCTTAGAAAGTGGCTGAATGAGTTAAGACTTGGAAAACTCGACGAGTTGCCTTTCCAAATCGGCGAGTTGGCCTGGGGTTTCCTCGATCTTCTAGACAATGTTCGAACTCGACGAGTTGCTGTAATAACTCGGCGAGTTGACTAGAGTTTTTCCCGGTTTTCTGAGAACTGAAGGAACTCGACGAGTCAGCAAGTGCATTCGACGAGTTGGGTCAACATGGACTATTGACCTTGACGGTTGACTTTGACTTTGACCATGGTTGACCAAGTTGGACTTTAAGGGTATCTTTGTAAATTCAGAGTTTTGTTGAAGTTAGTCGCAGGGTGGTTGTAGGTGGTTGAGTTCGGAGTTGTGAGTTGGGATTTGATCTTATCAGTTCAGCATTTCTTGAGACGTGAGTCTCCTCACCATACCAATGGGTTGAAGGCACCAAGACCGGACCATTTTGTTATGTGGTACACTAGTTGATTTTGTGATATGCGGTACACTAGTTGATTTAGTGATATGTGGTATAGTAGTTGGTTATATGCTATGTGGTACGCTAGTTGTCTCTGTGATATATGCATGAAAGACCATGGGGGAGCCCATAACACTTGGATATAAGATCATGTAGGGGAGCCCATGGCATTCCAGGTAAAGACCATGGGGGGAGCCCATGGCACTTAGATATCAGACCATGTGGGGGAGCCCATGGCATTCCAGGTAAAGACCACGGGGGAGCCCATGACACTTGGGTATCAGACCATGTGGGGGAGCCCATGGCTTCCCAGGTAAAGACCATGGGGGAGCCCATGACACTTATGTGTATGACCTTGGGGGGAGCCCACGGAATACTGGAGTAAGACCCTGGGAGGAGCCCACGGCATCCCAATATGTTATATGAATGGCTTATGTGATTGATATGGATTATATGATTATGTGGATTGTGTGGGGTATGCTTTAGGGAACTCACTAAGCATTAGCTTACAGTTTGTTGGTTGTTTCAGGTACTTCGGGATCTAAGGGCAAGGGCCCGGCGTGATGGCGCAACATGCACTCTCTGGCGTTTTATTTGGGACACTCTGATGTTATGAATAATTTATTTAATGTGATAGATTTTGAACGCAAATGTGATTGGAGTTTTATATCTTAGGAAAATGATTTGGTTATTTAAAAATGAAAAAATTTATTGGAAATTTGGGATGTTGCAAGTTGGTATCAGAGCCTTGGTTTAAGAGATTCGGGCACACTCTTGGGTGTGCCAGAACTCAAACTGAGGAAATGGGAGATTGCAGTGCGCGTAATCGGCCGAGCTCAAGTAAGTGGTTCCCCAATATGTTAGCCATGCGATATTGATATATGGAATGTGATAGTCAGATGGATTTTACTATGTGTATGTTTTAAAATTGTATACGGTTAGGATCTTATAGCCTTAGAATAATTTATTTGGCCTTATTTCTTGTTCCTTGTCTAGTTGTAGTCCTAGGGTAGAGTCTGTTATTTGACAGTCTATTTGATTCTGTTCTGTGTATAATTTACATGCGTAGGACAACCAATTATGATTGATTTGTGTTCTGGTTTGATGGAAATGGAGCAAATATTATGATAGCCTAGGATTTGAGTTATGCGGTAGTTTGTGAGATATTTTTTGTTCTGGGACGAATTAGAGTTATTAGGTAGCATTGGGCCCATACCACTGAAAGCACATGACCTGTACCCGAACTAATGTTAGATCTAGAAGCTCTAAGGAGAACCAGTGTGGAGGGATCCCCTTTTTGAAATATATTGATCATACTATCTTATGGTATTTCAGATCAGAATGGTGGTGACACGTCATGGAGCTGGGGGATCAGGATCTGGATCCGGGTGGGGCTACGCTAAAGAGCCCATTGACTAGAGGATGCACGAGCTTATCGCAACCGAGGTTACAAGGGGCATTCTTAACGCTACCTCAGTGATTTTCGGGATCGTCAAGAAAGGGATGATGGAGATCATGGAGGAGAGACTCAGGTCTTTCCGAGCCGAGATTGCTGCGGGCCGGGTTGGGGCCCGAACTCCCTCGTTCCGGGACTTCAAGGCGTGTGGGGCGCCTGTATTCTTTGGGGTCAGGGACCCCATAGTTAGTTGACGCTGGGTGGCAGACATGGAGAACGCCCAACGCACGAGCTCTTGCCCCGAGGCGGCAAAAGTGGGGTTTGCTTCATGCATGTTGAGGGACCGAGCAAGGGACTGGTGGGAGGAGGTGACCCACCAGGTGGGATCAGCTCGAGTAGCTGAGATATCATGGGAGGAGTTTTTTAGGCGTTTTGACTTGGAGTTTTCACCATCCATTGAGGTGCAACAGTTAGTTAGGGAGTTTCAGGAGCTACAACAGACCACCGAGACCGTGGCGGAGATCACCGCCAAGTTTTGGGAACAAGCACTATTGATTCCGCAGTATGTTGCGGATGAGGATATGAGGAGGACGAGATATCATTCCATGCTGAGGGATGATATCCGTGAGTTTGTGAGCTTTTTAGGGTGCAAAACCCTGAATGAGATGGTGGAGAAGGCCCGGGAGCGGGAGATGGAGTTGGAGTTCCGCACCAAGCGGAAGCCAGAGCAGGTTCAGATAGCTTTAGGTCAAGATAAAAAGTCTAAGACCTCTGATTCTTCCAGTAGGGGCCAGTAGGGCCGTGGCCAGTGTGCCAAGTTCAGTAAGCCGCACAATGGGGCTTGTCGAGCAGCGGGCTCGGGATGTTATGCGTGTGGCCAACCGGGCCACCAGAGCAGGGATTACCCCAAGAAGGGCCTGATTTGCTTCCACTGTAACCAAACCGGCTATAAAAGGGTCGTTTGTTTGAGGTTTCTCTAGAGGAGGAGGAGGAGTAGTGGCGGCGCCTGCGCCCGCCACAACGAGGATCACTGATGCCCGCCATGTCAAGGCGCATGTTCCTGAGGTGAAGAGCCGCGCCTTTCAGTTGACTACCGAGGAGGATCGGGCAGCACCAGACGTCATGGCTGGTACGTAATCTATTTTTCCCAGTCTGATATTTATTTGTTACGCTTATGTATATATGTGCGCTTGTATAGGGACCTTTTTGGTCAATGGTATGTCAGCACATGTTCTTTTCGATTCGGGAGCTACCTGATCGTTTGTATCTATTGCGCTCAACAAAAAGTTTCGGGATGCTCCGGGGACTCTGGATTCCCCGCTTGAGGTTGATATTGCGGATGACCGCACTGTGAGTGTCGTTAGGGTATATTGGGGTTGTGTCCTGAATGTGTTTGGGGAGAGGTTTCGTGTTGATCTGGTTCTCTAACATCCCAAGTCCCAGGTATATTATTTAATCAATTTTATTCATCTTGGCAGGGCAACTCGACGAGTTGGATGCCCCAACTCGCCGAGTAGAGGGGTTAATTGGTTGTGTGACTTTAGAGTTTACTCGACGAGTCGGAGGACCACGACTCGACGAGTAGGAGCTGTGTGAGGAAACCCTAATTTTTCGGGTTTGTGTCCTATTTAAAGGACCTTAAGCCCTCATTTCCGCCACCCTTGTCACCCTACTACACTGTGAGAAACCCTAATCCAACTGTAACCTTGTGTGAGGGAAAGAGAGGCTAATTTTGTGGGTTTTTGTGCATTCTTGGAAGAGAGTTGAAGAGCAAGAGACCGTGGACGAGAAGGAGCTTCTGGATCTGGTGTTCATTCATTCTTAGCTACTGTTTGAAGGTAAAAAGTCACTATCTTGCTCATTGTTTAGTTAGATCTCATTTTATGGAGTTTAGGGCCTTTTTCCTCATCTTTCTTTGAGATCTAGAGTGATATGAGCTTGTCATGGAGTTGAGACTCCAGATCTAGACATATTGAGGTCCCATGAGCCCAAAGATCCAAGATTTATCAAGCTTTGGACAAGTTTCCATGCATGAGACCTCTTATGGAGCTTGTTTTGGCATTTTGAGCCATAGATGCCACGAATGAATGTAAAGCTTGTAGCTTTACGTGAAAAGTGAGCCTTAGATGGGTAGATCCAGAGTATGAGACACCATTTCTGCCTAAAATCGTTTGAATGAGTAAAGGGGCTGAAGGGACTCGACGAGTCGGTAAGTGGACTCGACAAGTCGGTTAGGGTTTTCCCCGACGAGTTTGGACACGTGTGACTCGGCGAGTTGATGAGACAACTCGATGAGCTAAGTTGGACTTTCACGACACTTCTGTAGAAACATGGGAGTCGAAGAGTCACATAGATGCACTCGACGAGTTGGGTCAACAGGGACTGTTGACTCGAGAGTTAACTTCTGTTGACTTTTAGGGTTGGTCAAGGCTTGGATGATAGAGACCATGGAGGTGTAAAATGGTCTTTTACCTATTCCGGGAGTTAGAGTGAGGGGTTAGCTGAATTCACTTAGAGTTGTGGTTATGAGTGTTAATTAGAGATGAATATGACATGTAGGCGGGGATTTGACCGTTCGAGGGGTACAAGGTTTATTTGTTTACTTACTTACGAGGTGAGTCTTCTCACTATTCTTACCTTGAGTGGTAATTTGTATGACTGGATGGTCTTGTATGCTATTATTGAGTATTGTGATATCCTGCATTATGTCTTTGTGATTTATTTTGTGTATTATTCTGAGCTTTACTGAGTTAGGACCGGAGGGTCCACCCGAGTTGTGGGACCGGAGGGTTCCACTGAGACACATTGACCGGAGGGTCTTATTCGAGATATAGCCATGAGAGGCTAATGAGATGTGTGTGGTATTTTGGGGAACTCTGTCACACCCCCGAACCGGGACGACGAAAACGTCCGGGGGCGGATGACTTCTTGTATAGTATCATAACAATTGAATATGAATGAAACATAGTAACCAAACATCATACATTGGAAATACATACTTACATAGTTTACACATTGAACTTGTTCATCAGATAGACAAAATTAAGAAAAGTAAAATTTCTTGAAGTCGCACCACTTGATCTCATAGCCGAGCTTGTTACCTGTTACTGGATCTTTGAGAATACAAGTCGTTTTGAAAAGCGTCAACTAAAAAGTTGGTGAGCTCATAAGCATGTTTGAGAAAATGATTTGTATTACTTTTTAAATACCAGAAAATCCGATATTTTCTGAAAAACAGTTTGATATGTTTGTGTCTGATCTTGTATTAATGCATGTGTGTTAATGTTTGCTAGAATGTAAAGAGGGTATGGAGAAAATAACAAAGAGAATATAAATAGAATTACCCCAGACAAGTCGATGTTGTATGCGAAAGAGAATGTTGGTATCTCAACCCCCGAGGTTGAGTACCAGCGCCAATATGTTACTGTGTTATTCAAAAAGAAAAGAGAATGGTTTCCCGAAAATTTTATAACGTTAATTCCTCTAAGTTAGTTGTTATAACCATACTAGATAATGACAATTTCGCATGTCATGGCGTTGTTGGACACCGACGGAATAGGATACGGTTTTTGTCACCCTAGACTGACCTAGTCTAACTGTAGCGAACAGCTCAGGTATGGGGTGTCACCCTCGTATAGATCTATACACAAACTCCCGCTCTCCCTCCATGAGACTCTGGTTATAACTACAGGCTATGATTGTACACTCAATAGGTGTCAACCGACACGTCTCACTAGATCCTTAACTGAATTTACGCGAAAAAGAAAGACATATAAGGTATATTCGAGGCCCAATAAACATGTAAGTGGACAACTAAGGCCCACTAAGCCTGTAAATTATTTCCAGGCTAAAAAAGTAATGAGAATATACATATCCCAGACCCATTATACATGTAAAAGGACAACTAAGGCCCATTAAACATGTATATTATTTCCAGGCCCAAAAGGAATGAGAATATATATGTCCCGGGCCCAATATACATGTAAAAGGACAACTACGGCCCATTTAACATGTATATTATTTCAAGGCCCAAAAGGAATGAGAATATATATGTCCCATGTAAAAGGACAACTAAGGCCCATTTCACATGTATATTATTTCCAGGCCCAATAAGGACGTGAATATATATATATATATATATATATATATATATATATATATATATATATATATATATATATATATATATATATATATATATATATATATATAATACATATAAGTTAACATGTCTAGATAGTTTAAAAGTATATATAAGTTATACGAACTTGAATCTAACATAGGTATAAGAGCTTTTAGCATGATAAAAATAATTTCTTGTTTTTGACCTTTCTGTCCCTGTTTTAAGAAAAATTATAGAAAAATCATCGTCAGTCGAAATTCAGAACCGTAAACTCTGAGAGTTTGGAAAATGAGTCTACTTTATTCATAATTTTTATTAAGATTTTTAATGGCCTCAAACCAGTGTGAAAATGTTAATCTTCACAGACTTGTCCGAAATCATTCCTGAAATGATAGACAGTTTTGTAAAAATCGCAAAAATTGTGGAAAAATCGTATGAACGCGTGAGAGTAGTCATTTTAAATTTATAAACCTAAACTTTTTGCATGTAAAGCAGTTTTGAAAAATAAAACCATCAAGGGTTTCAAAACAGTCCGCAATTAGACCAAAAAGTTTCTGTTAAAAGCTGATTTTTGAGTTTAGGTTATACATGTTTGAACACAACACTTATTTTTGCTATTTTGAGTGTATAATCTTAGATCTACAAGTTTACATGTAATATATAAGACAACACATACTTTTCTCATGGTTTTTATGAAGATCTAAGTGATAAACTTCATGTTCAAGTAAAGATCCAAAAGTTAAACACATAACACAATGGTACATGCAAACATCCAACGGTTAAACGAGAGTTGACTTATATCCTCCCCCGAAAACATGAAAAATACGAAAGATATGGGGGTATGAAGATCACCTTGGGGTTTTTGAGATGTAGATGAAGAAGAAGATGAAACTTGGAACCTAGCTTGTGCCTTGAAGAGATCTCGAAGTTATGTGTGGTAAAAAAGCCTAGGATTGGTGTTTGAAGATGATGATGCTCGAAAATTTGAAGAGAATGTGGAGGTTGCTTCTTGAGTGTTTGGTGAAGAAGAATGAGATTTGTGAAGTGTGAGTGTGTGTATTATATCCGAGAATAAGAGAGGAGAGGGGGAAGAAGTTGACTTTGGTGATTGGAGGCTTGAATGACACTTGCATGGATACATGGAGGTTAATTGTCTTGATGTATGTTGGACAAACATGAGGTGGCAAGCTTATTATCCCACCCTTCCCCCCCCTTTTTTTAAATTAGGCCAACTGACCCAAAGAGGGTTCTCGGCCAAAAGGATGGCCCAAGAATAGTGGGCTTCGATTTTGGCTTGACCGAATAAGGATTTTTGATGCTTAATAAGAGCTTTTTGGTTCAAAGAGCCCAAAGGTGGGAGTTTTTCGGCCCAAATAAGTCCCAATGAGAGGTTTGTGGCCCAATATAAAGTCCAATGGAAGTTTTTCAGCCCATTAAGGCCCAAAGAGAGGTTTGCTGTTCAAAAAGACCGATTGAAGGAATTATCGGCCCAATAGGGCCTAATAAAGAAGTCCTGGTCCAATCAGGGATTTGGGTCGAGAATTCTTGGGCTAAGGCCCAAAATTATTGAGTTTGGCTTATTGGATCGAGTTTTGGGTTTGAATCACAATATATGAAAGTATGAACTTAAATGGCATTGAAGTTTTGAATTTCGCTAGATGAGATTTTGTAAGCTTACTCAAGGAAATTACATTGTACAGGAATTCACATCTTAACCTATTTTTGCCAGTTGTGACAAACTCACTAAGCTTCGTGCTTACCGTGTTATGTGATATGTATTTCAGGTACTTCTCAGGATCGCGGGAAGGCGCCGACTTGATTGTACACACGAGATGGAGTTATGTTTTGAGGATCCTGGATTTTTATTAAACAATTATGGATTTGTGTTTGTGATGATTTGATACTTTGGGGGTCTTGAGAAATGTTTTAATGAGAATTATGTGATCTAAAATGAAAAATTTGTTTGAAAATTTTTGGTGTTACAAGTTGGTATCAAAGCCTTGGTTTGAGGGATTCAGATGTACTCTCGGGTATGTCTGGACTCAAACTGAGGATTTGAGAAAATTTTCTAAAAAGAAATGATTTTTCTAAAAACGAGTAAGAGCTTTTAACAGATAACGAGACGGAGCAGTGTGTACAATTAGCCAGAGCCCGAACGGTGATTCCCAAAATACCATTACATGTTTGTATTATGAGATATTTATGAGATATTAGAGCTGCATGCTAGAGGATAGGCTAGGTACTTCAAAATTTAGAGCTAGAATTGCCTGATTCATGATGCCTTAGCCTAGGGTATGCTATTGATTGATCTTATCTGTTATTTGCCTTGTGTGTACTGAGTAGGAGAAATATAGCAGGAATCTTTTAGAGAGAGTTTGAGTGATCTAGGAGAGATACCTAGATGAGCATAGAGGAATCTACCGAGAGAGTAGTTTGATATCCGTGAGGGATAGAGTATTGTGAATTAGGATCCTAGGAGGAGGACTAGGGATGACTACAGATTGGTGTTGAAGGTAGTATTGGGCCCGTACTACTAAAAGTACCGGATCTGTATGTAACCCAAGTAAGAATCCTTGGGATACTAAGGAGCATATAGGGGCAGGAAATCGAGTGTGAGTATGCTCGAACGAGTCTCTGGTGATTTTTCGTGTTGTGTTTCAGAGACATTATGGTGGGTACACGCCACAACCCCGAGGGCACCAGTGGTATCAGTGATGAGGAGATCTGCAGGATCATCCATGCTGATGTGGGTGCAGCTATCAAAGAGGCCATACCAGAGATGTTCGGGTCTATTAAGGCCACGTTGATTGAGACCTTCGATGAGCACTATGATGCTATTACTGAGGCTGATGTTGCCGCAGCCCCCACAACCCTAGCTGCTTCGAGGCCACAGGGGGTGACTCGTTGTTGTTTTGGAAGTTCAGCAACACGAAGCCACTAGAGTTTGATGGGACACAGGATCTGATTGCTGCTATGAGATGGATCTACGACATTGAGGCGTGTTTTTACACGTGTTCATGCCCCGAGCACCTGAGAGTTCGGTTTGCACTGAACCAACTTCACTTGGGAGCGAAGGACTGGTGGAAGTTTGTGAATGCCAACTTTACTCCAGCAGATGAAGCAGTGACATGGGAGAGGTTTACATCGTTGTTCTGAGATGAGTATGTTCCCCAAGTGGAGAGGGAACGGTTAGCCCAGGAGTTTCTGTCTCTCAAGCAGAAGACAAAAACTGTGACCGAGATCACGAGGATGTTCCATGAGAGGGCGTTTTTTTCCCTGAGCACGTGTCTACTGAGCAGGCACGTTTGAGCCGATATCTAAGCATACTGAGGAGGGATATACGAGAGTTCGTGGTGAACTCATCATACCGGACATTGGCTGAGCTTCAGACCAATGCTAGGCGGAGGGAGATTGAACTAGAGTTACAGGTTAGGGAGGAGGGAGAGTCTCAGGGTTGAGACCGGAGACCAGTGCAATCGCAACCTGCAACAAAGCAGGTTAAGCCTGCTGATGCGAGAACGGGAGGCCAGAAGGGCTGCACTTGTGGCAAGTGCGGCAAGAGCAACGAGGGGTCTTGTCGGGCGGGGATTTGCTACAAATGTGGCAAAGAGGGACATTTGGCGAAGGACTGCCCCAAGGGATTCTTGGTCTGTTTTCATTGCAACCAGACGGGCCACCGAAAGGCAGAGTGTGCTCAGCTTACTTAGAGATTAGTTCAGGCTTCCGCTCCCGCTGCCTTGCGTACTACTGACAGCCGGTCGGCGAAGGCCGAGACCACGAGAGCTAGAGGGAGAGCATTTCAGCTGACAGCGGAGGAGGTCCGTGCAACACCTGATGTCGTGGCCGGTACGTAGTTCCTTATTCCTATTATTTTGAGATTTGTTTATGCTTATACCATGTTGTATATAGGTACTTTTCTTGTGAGTTTTGTGCCTTCTTTGGTTTTATTTGAATCGGGTGCGAGTCGATCCTTCGTGTCCTTATCCTTTATTCGACACATTAGTGTTAGATGTGAGGCGTTGAGTCGACCTCCAAGGGTTTCTATAGCTAACGAGGGTGCGATTTTTGCCACTGATGTGTTTTGGGATGTGTGTTAGAGATTTTCGGTATTGAGTTCCCTACATATCTGGTGCCGATAGCGATGGGTGATGTCTGTGTCATAGTGGGCATGTATTGGTTGAGTCGGTTTGGAGCTGTGATTGACTGTGATCGGCAGATGGTGACCATACGAGACCCTAGTAGGGGGTGCTTACGGTGTATGGCGAGGGTACCAGATCTGGATCAGCTTTCTGCTCTGCTGCCAGGGCGAGACAGAGTCTACATCAGGGTTGTATGGGCTTTTTAGCTTATGTGACGGATACGAGAATTGCCACTGAGAGGCCGAGTTCTATCTCTGAGGTCCTAATAGTGTGTGATTGTCCGAATGTTTTCCTCGAGTAATTTCCAGGTGTACCTCCCGAGAGGCAAGTGGAGTTCCAGATTGATTTGGTTCCGGGTGCGGCGCCTATTGCCAATACACCTTATAACCCTGCGCCACCTGAGATGCAGGAGTTATCCTCACAACTCCAGGAGCTGCTGGGGAAGGGTTTTATCAGACCGAGTAGCTCACCGTGGGGAGCGCCAATCCTTTTTGTCAAGAAAAAGGATGGTTCACACCGGATGTGTATCGATTACCGGGAGTTGAACAAGCTGACGGTCAATAACCGTTACCCACTACCGAGGATCGATGATTTATTCGATCAGTTGCAGGGGGCATCTTGGTTTTCCAAGATTGATTTGAGATCTGGATATCATCAGATGATATTTTGCGAGGAGGATATCCAGAAGACGGCCTTTAGGACTCGTTATGGGCACTACAAGTTTGTGGTGATGCCTTTCGGACTCAGCAACGCACCGGCAACATTCATGGATCTCATGAACCGGGTGTGCATGCCCATGTTGGATCGGTAGGTGATCGTGTTCATCGAAGATATTATGGTATACTCGAGGTCCAGAGAGCAGCACGAGGAGCATCTTCGGGAGATTCTTGGAGTATTGAGGACGGAGATGCTTTATGCCAAATTCTCCAAGTGTGATTTTTGGTTACGAGAGGTCAAGTTCTTAGGGCATCTCATTAACCATGATGGGATTTTGGTCGACCCAGCCAAGATTGAGGCAGTTATGCGATGGGAGGTGCCGAGGTCCCCATCCAAAATCAGGAGTTTTCTTAGCCTGGCAGGTTACTACCGAAGATTTATCATGGATTTCTCCAAGACTGTCGTTCCTCTCACCAGATTGACTAGGAAGGGTGTTACTTTTGCTTAGGGGCCCGAGCAGTAGGCCTAATTCGAGACTCTTCGCCAGAGATTGTGCGAAACTCCAGTGTTAGCCCTTCATGAGGGAGTGGAGGACTTTGTAGTTTACTGTGATGCATCTATATCAGGGATGGGTGCCGTGTTGATGCAGCGGGGACACGTGATTGCATATGCATTGAGGCGTTGATGCGATATGGGTGATTGTAGACCAGTTGACGAAGAGTGCTCACTTGCTGGCGATTAGTGAGAGCTCTTCTATTGAGAAATTGGTCGAGATCTACGTTCGAGAGGTGGTGGCACGACATGGGGTGCCAACATCTATAGTGTCAGATCGGGATGTACGATTTACTTCCAGGTTCTGGAAGAAATTTCATGAGGAGTTGGGTACCCGACTGCACTTCAGTACAACCTATCACCCACAGACAGACGGTCAGAGTAAGCAGACGATTCAGACGCTCGAGGACATGATGCGTGCATGTGTTATGGACTTCGGTGGAAGTTGGGACACTTACTTTCCCTTGGCTGAGTTTTCATATAACAACAGCCCTCATTCCAGTATCGGTATGCCTCCCTTCGACCTTTTATAAGGGAGGATATGCCAGACTCAGCTGAGGAATTGTGTAGCCGATGAGACGATAGTGGTACCTTTAGAGGACATTCAGGTTGTGCAAGCCTGAATTATATTGAGAGACCTATAGCGATTTTGGACAGAAAGGTGAAGGTCTTGAGGAATAAAGAGGTGCCTTTGGTTCAAGTTCAGTGGCAACATCGGAGAGGATCCGAGTGGACTTGGGAGCCGGAGTCCGAGATGTTAGAGCAAGACTTCGAGGGCGAAGTCTGATTCTAGTGGGGGAGAATTGTAACATCCCGAGTCCCATGTATATTATTTAATCAATTTTATTCATCTTGGTAGGGCAACTCGACGAGTTGGATGCCCCAACTCGCCGAGTAGAGGGGTTAATTGGCCGCGTGACTTTAGAGTCTACTCGACGAGTCGGAGGACCCCAACTCGACGAGTAGGAGCTGTGTGAGGAAACCCTAATTTTCCGGGTTTGTATCCTATTTAAAGGACCTTAAGCCCTCATTTCCGCCACCCTTGTCACCCTACTACACTATGAGAAACCCTAATCGAGTTGTAACCTTGTGTGAGGGAAAGAGAGGATAATTTTGTGGGGTTTTGTGCATTCTTGGAAGAGAGTTGAAGAGCAAGAGTCCTCTGACGAGAAGGACCTTCTGGATTTGGTGTTCACTCATTCTTAGCTACTGTTTGAAGGTAAAAAGTCATTATCATGCTCATTGTTTGGTTAGATCTCGTTTTAAGGAGTTTAGGGCCTTTTTCCCCATCCTTCTTTGAGATCTAGAGTGTTCTGAGCTTGTCATGGTGTTGAGATTCCAGATCTAGACATATTGAGGTCTCATGAGCCCAAAGATCCAAGCTTTATCAAGCTTTGGACAAGTTTCCATGCATGAGACTTCTTATGGAGCTTGTTTTGGCATTTTGAGCCATAGATGCCATGCATGAACGTAAAGCTTGCAGCTTTATGTGACAAGTGAGCCTTGGAAGGGTAGATCCAGAGTATGAGACACCATTTCTGCCCAAAATCGTTTGAATGAGTAGATCCAGGGTTCCACGGAGACACATTGACCAGAGGGTCTTATTCGAGATATAGCGATGAGAGGCTAATGAGACGTCTGTGGTATTTTGGGGAACTCACTAAGCTTCGTGATTACCGTGTTATGTGATATGTGTTTCAGGTACTTCTCAAGATCGCGGGAAGGCGCCGACTTGATTGGACACACGAGATGGAGTTATGTTTTGAGGATCATGGATTTTTATTAAACAATTATGGATTTGTGTTTGTCATGATTTGACACTTTGGGGTTTTGTGAAATGTTTTAATGAGAATTATGTGATTTTAAAATGAAAATTTTGTTTGAAAATTTTCGGTGTTACAGGTTCCGATACCGTTGCGAGGGTTGATGGTAATCGTCGAAATGGACTGGTTGGGGGCCAATGGGGCGATGATAGACTGCGAGAACCAGTTGGTAAGAGTTCAAACCCCAAGCGGGGGAGAACTGGTTATTTATAGGGAGAGGGCCTCGCAGGGGCCAACCCTCTGTTCGGCTGCGAGGGCCAGGAGACTTCTCCATCAGGGTTTTTCGGGATTTTTAGCTTATATCTCAGATACGAGGATTAAGACCACGACAGATTTAGACAGTGTACTAGTTGTATGGGATTTTCGGGATGTCTTTCCTGCAGAGTTGCCTGGGGTGCCTCTGGAGAGGTAATTAGAGTTTCGCATCGATTTGGGGCCGGGTGTCGCTCCGATAGCTAAGGCACCGTACCGGCTAGCTCCGCTCGAGATGCAGGAGCTATCTACGCAGCTTCAGGAGCTGCTAGACCGAGGGTTTATTCATCCGAGCAATTCCCCATGGGGAGCACCGATCCTGTTTGTGAAGAAGGACGGGTCACACAGGATGTGCATCGATTATCGGGAGCTGAACATGCTAACGGTGAAAAACCGTTATCCGCTTCCGAGGATCGATGATTTGTTCGATCGGATGC
Organism: Lactuca virosa; assembly: GCF_052849685.1. Classification (NCBI taxonomy): domain Eukaryota; kingdom Viridiplantae; phylum Streptophyta; class Magnoliopsida; order Asterales; family Asteraceae; genus Lactuca; species Lactuca virosa. The sequence continues at coordinate 263,936,228 of NC_136431.1, forward strand.
AAGGTGCATCTTGGTTTCCAAGATTGATCTTCGGTCGGGGTACCATCAGATGAGGATTAGGGATGAGGATATACCGAAGACAACTTTCAGGACTCGGTACGGTCACTACGAGTTTGTGGTGATGCCATTCGGGCTCACCAACGCCCCAACAACGTTCATGGACCTCATAAACAGGGTGTGTAGGCGATGTTGGATCGGTCCGTGATCGTTTTTATCGATGATATCTTGGTCTATTCTAAGACCAAGGAGAAGCATGAGTAGCATCTGAGGGAGGTATTGGAGACACCGAGGAGAAAAAGGCTTTATGCCAAGTTCTCAACGTGTGATTTCTGGTTGCGAGAGGTGCAGTTTTTGGGGCATATCATCAACCAAAAGGGTATTTTGGTTGATCCAGCCAAGGTTGAGGCAGTGATGCGGTGGGAAGTACCGAAGAATGCCTCTGAGATCCGTAGCTTCTTGGGTCTAGCGGGGTACTATCGGAAATTGATCCAAGATTTCTCCAAGATCGTCGTACCTTTGACTCGTTTCACCAAGAAGAACGTGACTTTCCAGTGGGGCCCGGACCAGCAGTTGGCTTTCGAGACCTTGAGATAGAGATTATGTGAGGACCCGATTCTAGTACTACCCGAGGGATTGGACGATTTGGTGGTGTATTGTGATGCGTCGATCTCAGGGTTAGGGGCGGTTTTGATGTAGAGAGGGCATGTGATTGCATACACCTTGAGGCAGCTGAAGCCTCCTGAGGTGAATTACCCCACTCACGACCTGAAATTAGGGGCGGTTGTGTTTGCCATCAAAATCTAGATGCATTACTTGTACGGAGTCCGGTGCACCATCTTTACTGACCACAAAAGTTTAAAGTATTTGATGGATCAGCAGAACCTTAACATGCGACAGAGGAGGTGGTTGGATGTACTGAAGGATTATGATTGTGATATTTTGTACCACCCAGGGAAGGCCAAATTTGTGGCCGATGCCTTAAGTCGCAAGGCGTCGAATGCTCTGATTAGGGATGTTTGTTTGAGAATGACGGTGATTTCCCCCTTGTTGGATATGATCAAGGAGGCTCAGGTGGAGGGTTTGAAGAAAGAGAACTAGAAGGTAGAGCGGATTCGGGGTCAGATTCCCTTGTTTGTTCAGGATTGTCGGGGTCTTTTGACACAGTGTGGCTGGGTGTGGGTACCTATATCTGGGGGAGTGAGACAGAAGGTCTTGGAGGAGGCACACAAGTCCAATTTCTCTATTCATCCGGGGCCACAAAGATGTATAGAGACCTGAGGTTGAGTTATTGGTGGCCCTATATGAAGCGGGAGGTCGCGTGGTTTGCGGAGCGATGCTTGACCTGCAGGAAGGTCAAGGCCGAACATCAGAGGCCTCACGACAAGGTTCAACCGCTACCCATTCCTATGTGGAAATGGGAAGAGATCACCATGGACCTCATTACGAAGTTACCGAGGATGGCGAGGGGTGTGGATTCCATATGGGTCATTGTGGACAGGTTGACGAAGAGTGCTCATTTTATTCTGATCTCCGAGAGCATCTCTCCTGAGAAATTAGCATATATTTATGTGCGAGAGGTGGTTTTCAGGCACGGGGTGCCAGTGTCGGTGGTCTCTGACCTGGATGTCTGTTTTACATCCAGGTTTTGGAGGAAGTTTCACAAAGAGTTGGGAACTCAGTTACATTTCAGCACTGGTTACCACCCCCAGACTAATGGCCAGAGTGAGAGGACGATCCAGACGCTCGAGGATATGCTTCGGGCATGCGTACTGGATTTCGGAAGGAGTTAAGATACATACCTCCCACTAGCAGAGTTTTCATATAACAATAGTAATCATGCTAGTCTCGACCGACCCCCGTTTGAGATGTTGTATGGTCGGATGTGTAGGACCCCAGTTCGTTGCAGTAAAGTTGGGCACCGAGTCATAGGAAGCACCGAGGTGGTGCTTAAGACTACCGAGCTGATCCAACAAGTGTGCGACAGTCTGCAGGTCGCGCAGAGCTGTCAGAAGAGCTATGCTGACCGGCGCTCAGATCTTGAGTTCCAGGTGGGAGACTTCGTTTTGCTGAAAGTGTCACCATGGAAGGGTGTCATTAGGTTTCGGAAGAGGGGCAATTTAGGGCCCCGATTTATTGGTTCATTCAGGATTTCTGCCTGGGTGGGCAAGGTGGCTTACCGTTTGGATCTACCGGTCGAGCTTAGCCAGATCTACAACACCTTCCACGTGTCCTAGCTTCAGAAGTGTGTAGCTGATGAGGCCGCAATCATTTCCTTGGATGATATTCAAGTTGATGAGAGTCTCAATTACATGGAGAAACCAATAGCGATTTTAGACCGAAAACAAAAGCCCTACGGAAAAAGGAAGTGAGGCTAGTTAAGGTGCAATGGAAGCACCAAAGATGCTCCGAATGAATCTAGGAGCCGAAGGATGAGATGAGGAAGCATTATCCGGACCTTTTTGCATTAACAGACTTCGAGGACGAAGTCTAGTTCCAGTGGGGAAGATTTGTAACACTTGGTCTAGGTATCATTTATGTCTCAATATTTTAGGGTTTTGGGCTGGAACTCGACGAGTTGGGGAGCTCCAAATCGTCGTGTAGGGATTCATTTAGATGCAGATTAAGGATTCAACTCGATGAGTTGGGGAGCCCCAACTCGACGAGTAGACACTGGAAAGGAAAACCCTAATTTTTAGAGTTTGCACCCTATATAAAGGCCTTAAGCCTCATTGTTAGCCTCCCTTATCGCCCCCTTTGTCCAGAGAAACCCTAGTTCGTGATTTTCCTACCATTTTTAGTGTGTGAGAGCTTAGAGAGTGCCTTTTTGATGTTTGTTTGAAGAAGCTTGAAGTAGGAGGTGCATAGCTGAAGGGAGAGGCTGTAGATCCGGTGTCTTCTCTGTTGTGGCATCCATATTGAGGTATAAAGTTGATACCTTGGTCATTTATTTTCTAGATCTCTTCATTTGGGAGTTTTTGGTCATTATTAGCTTATTTTGGGATCATTCTTCGATTTGAGCATGTCTTGAAGCTATGAATTTAGATCTGGACATCTCATGGCCTCTTTTGACTTAAAGCTGCCATCTTTATTAAGTCTTGGCCCTCCTTCATGCCCTAAAGATCTTAATAAGTTATGATCGAGTGTTTAGTCCCCGTAATACCATGCATGGATGTAAAGTCAGCAACTTTACGTAGTATCTCAGCCCTAGGGGATCAGATCTATAGTTTAGAGCTTTAGACTCGCTTAGAAAGTGGTTGAATGAGTTAAGACTGGGAAAACTCGACGAATTGCCTTTCCAACTTGACGAGTTGGCCCGAGGTTTCCCCGATCTTCTAGACACTGTTCGAACTCGACGAGTTGTTGTAATAACTCGGCGAGTTGACTAGAGTTTTTCCCGGTTTTCTGAGAACTAAAGGAACTCGACGAGTCAGCAAGTGCACTCGGCAAGTTGGGTCAACATGCACTGTTGACCTTGACTGTTGACTTTGACTTTGACCATGGTTGACCAATTTGGACTTTAAGGGTATCCTTGTTAATTCGGGGTTTTGTTAAAGTTAGTCGCATGGTGGTTGTAGGCAGTTGATTTCGGAGTTGTGAGTTTGGATTTGATCTTACCAGTTCAACATTTCTTGAGAGGTGAGTCTCCTCACCATACTAATGGGCCGAAGACACCAAGGCCGGCCCATTTTGTGATATGTGGTATACTAGTTGATTTTGTGATATGCGGTACACTAGTTGATTTAGTGATATGTGGTATACTAGTTGGTTATGTGCTATGTTATACGCTAGTTGTCTATGTGATATATGCATGAAAGACCATGGGGGGAGCCCATGGCACTTGGATATCAGACCATATGGGGGAGCTCACGGCATTCCAGGTAAAGACCATAGCGGGAGCCCATCGCACTTGGATATCAGACCATGTGCGGGAGCCCATGACATTCCATGTAAAGACCATGGGGGGGGGAGCCCATGACACTTGGGTATCAGACCATTTGGGGGAGCCTATGGCTTCCCAGGTAAAAACGATGGGGGAGCCCATGACACATAGGTGTAAGACCTTGGGGGAGCCCACGACATCCTAGAGTAAGACCCTGGGGGGAGCCCACAACATCCCTATATGTTATATGCATGACTTATGTGATTGATATGGATTATATGATTATGTGGATTATGTGGGGTATGCTCTGGGGAACTCACTAAGCATTAGCTTACAGTTTGTTGGTTGTTTCATGTACTTCAGGATCTAAGGGCAAGGGCCCGACATGATGGCACGGCATGCACTCTTTGGCGTTTTATTTGGGACACTCTGATGTTATGAATAATTTATTTGATATGATGGATTTTGAAAACAAATGTGATTGCAATTTTATATCTTATGAAAATGATTTGGTTATTTAAAAATGAAAATTTCTATTGGAAATTTGGGCTGTTACACTTCGGAGCGAGACACATATGTATAGATCTATACAAGGTTGAAATCCCCACTTGCGGTTGCTAGCTACAACCTCGACTGATCAATCGAAGCGGGTGATAGGTGTCTACAATTTTTACTGCAACGTCCAATGAAGCCTTGTAGTCGGGTACACTCAAGTCAAATAACTCGGTTATAGGACTCACTATAAACATTAACTCAAATCTCTCTCTCTCTCTCTCTCTCTCTCTCTCTCTCTCTCTCTCCCTTACCACAACTTTTAAACTTGGTTCGTTTAAAAATCGTTTTAAGCATGAAATTACTTATCTCAAGACATTGTTTGGATTTTTCAAAGCTTATTTAAATATGGTTTACTTATAAAGAAAATACTTTTTGAAACGCTATTAAAAATATCATTACTGCTACTAGCAAAAAACCTGTGACTCTCACCAACCTTGTGTTGACCCTCAAAATTACATGTATTCTCAGGAAATCACTAAATAGACATTCAAGATAGATTGGATTACAGATGACCTAGTTTACTTTCGGTTGTACTATATGCCTACCTATTAAGGAAATTCATGTATTATTATTATGTGTAAAAACATTGTATTCAAATATCAAGATGGAACATGAATGCTATTTTGTTTATTGTTGTACTTGTGTTGTATATTCAGTTTACCTGTGATCCATGAACTTAGTCGCACAGCCCGACATATTCCGCCGCCTCGGCCACGGGTGTGACAGTTTGTATGCTGGGTGGGGCCTGTTGTGCGAGTTAGGGCGAGGCCCGTTATGCGAGTTAGGGTGAGACCCGTTATACTCGGTGGATGGGGCCCGTTATATGAGTTAGGGCGGGGCCCATTACACTCATCGGGCGAGGCCCATTATATGTATGGTATGTGTGGTATGTGGTATTTGAAAGAAACTCACTAATGTTCGTGCTTACGGTTTTCAGTTTATGTTTCAGGTAATTCTAGTGCAAAAGGGAAGAGCTTGGGGTGATTGCAGTGCACACATGATATTGTTCCGCATTTTCATGATAACTCCGATATTTTATGATGTTTGATACATTTGTTCAAATTGGGATTTATGATGATGTTTTGGGATATTGTTTTTATTAATTGGAAAATGAAAATTCTGGGTCTTATTTTTGGGACATTACAAGTTGGTGTCAGAACCTTAGTTTGAGGGATTCAAACATACTATCAGGTGTGTCTGAACTCGAACTAAGGACTTCGTAAAAGATTTTCAAAAAGGAAATGTTTTTTTAAATAAAAGGTTTTCCTATTATAAGAAAGGATGTGGTGCATGCAATTCACCGAGCTCAAGTAAGTTTTCCCAAATTACCCATACATGTTATTTGATATGATTTGATTTGTGAATCTGTGAATCACATGCTAGTTAGGGCTAAGGATCTTCTCAGTATTTGCTTGATAGAATGCTAGGAGAGATTCCTTTGTATGCCTATTTTATGAGCTTGTAGACTTCCATGCTAGTACTGATCAGTCAGTAATAGGATGGAGTGATTAGGTTATGCTTGGTTCTGATTACTCAATGCTCGAATGCTGCTTGCTTTGTGCTTTTTAGGAATTCTCACTATCATCAGCTAACTAGTAAGCAAATATGTTAAGTTACATATTGCGGAAACTAAATAATTTTAGAAGGTTAGGTTTTAACTCTATTGCACAACTCTTGTTTGAGTCAAACCGTTGTAGTGTGAGACCTCTCATTCGAAGAATTATCTGGTTTTGGTGATATGTAATTGTATTCGTGAGCTAGTTAGAGGAAGTTAGCAGGAGTCCCTTCTGCAGCTAATGACGTAGAGTGGTGTGGATTTTACCCTAGGAAAACCTAGGAAGATATTTAGTGATGGGAGCCTTATCTTGATGAAAGTTAAATGTATGAATAAGAAGTGACTTGGATGATTCAAGGTAATCCTTGAGGAAAGTACACATAGATGTGGAAGGTAGTATGGGCCCGTACTACTGGAAGATGAGGATCCGTACTCGATTCAAGGAGAGTTGTGATGAAACCAGGAAGCTTGTAGAGTATGTGATTACTTGATATATTTTGATGTGTATTCTGATGGTTCATTTGGTATATTTTCAGTATGGTGACTCTTCGAGGTAGACCGGTTGGTAGTTCTGGTGCTGTAGATGATCAGACGAGGGAGTTCATTTTGTCTGAGATTACACGGTGCATTCTAGAGCTGACTCATGTGATCTTCGGTACGATCAAGGAGGGTATTGTGGAGCTGTTGGAGGAGCGGTTGAGATGGTGGCCTTGATTGGGGAGCGTTCATTGACCTTCAAGGAGTTCTGGGCATATGGAGCTCCACATTACCATGGGGAGAAGGACCCGATAATGAGCAGGAGGTGGTTAGCGGATGTTGCTAACGCCTTCCGCCCCATCAGTTGTCCCGAGGGGGCAAAGGTCAGACTTACTTCCTGTCTTCTGAAGACAGAGCCCAAGACTGGTGGGAAGAGGTTGGGTGTATAGTTGGTGAAGATGTTGTTGATTCGCTGACCTGGGATGATTTTACGACTAGATTCAAGGACGAGTTTGCACCAGTGATCGAGGTGAAATAGTTTGCGCGAGAGTTTCAAGATCTCTGCCAGACTACTGAGACGATGGCTGAGATCACCGCGATGTTTCGTGAGAGGCCACTATTGGTTCTGCAGTATGTGACAGATGAGGAGATGAAGAAAACGAGGTACCATAAGATGTTGAGGAGTGATATTCGGCAGTGTATGAGCTGATCCAGTTGTTTAGTGAGCAGTATCTGGTCGATTTGGTTCCCATTCCTTTGCGTAGGAACAAGGTTATCGTGGGTATGGATTGGTTGAGCCCTAATGGGACAGTGATCGATTATGAGCAGCCGTTAGTTCGGATTTGAACCCCAAGTTGGGGAGAGTTAGTGGTTCGGGGAGAGAGAGCTCAATGTGGGCCAATTTTGTGTTCAACAGCGAGGGACAGACGTAGTCAACAGGGTTGTTTTGGATTTAATGCCTATGTTATGGATACCCGTGATAAGGGTAAGGCGACTGTGGATGATGTGCCTATTGTATGGGAGTATCTGGATGTGTTTCCAGAGGATTTGCCTGGGGTGCCTCCGGAGAGGCAGGTTGAGTTCAGGATTGGTCTGGTTCGAGGTGCGGCTCCGATAGCCAAAGCACCGTATCGGTTGGTGCCTTCCAAGATGCACGAGTTGTCGACACAGCTGCAGGAGCTATTAGACAAGGGATTCATTCGACCGAGTAGTTCGCCATGGGGAGCACCAATCTTGTTTGTAAAGAAGAAGGTTGGGTCTCATCGTATGTGCATTAACTACCGGGAGCTGAATAAGGCAACGATGAAGAACCGTTATCTACTCCCGAGGATTGATGATCTGTTTGACCAGCTTCAAGGTACATCTTGGTTTTCCAAGATTGATTTGCATTCGGGTTATCATCAGATGAGGGTTAGAGATAAGGATATACAGAAGACGGTTTTTCGGACTCGTTATGGTCATTACGAGTTCGTGGTGATGCCCTTCGGGCTCACCAATGCTCCAGCCGTGTCCATGGATCTCATGAACCGCGTGTGCAGGCCGATGCTGGATCGGTCTTTGATTGTATTCATTGATGATATGTTGGTCTATTCCAAGAGCTAGGAGCAGCATGAGGAGAACTTGAGGGAGGTGCTGGAGACTTTGAGGAGGGAGAGACATTTCACAATGTTCTTCAAGTATGAGTTCTTGTTGCGCGAGGTGCAGTTTCTAGGGCACCTTGTCAATCACAATGATATTCTGGTCGATCCGGCCAAGGTCGAGGCCGTGATTGCGGTGGGAGGTTCCGAGGTCTCCATCTGAGATGCATAGTTTCCTTGGTTTAGCAGGTTATTATCGTAGATTTATCCAGGATTTCTCCAAGATAACTGTTCCTTTGACTCGGTTGACAAAGAAGTCAGTCACTTTTCGTTGGGGGCCTGAGCAGTAGGCAGCTTTTGAGACCCTGGGGCAGAGATTATGCGAGGTGCCGATTTTGACCCTACCAGAGGGTGTGGAGGATTTTGTGGTTTATTGTGATGCGTCGATCACGGGTATGGGGCAGTGTTGATGCAGAGAGGTCGCGTGATCACTTACGCTTCGAGGCAGCTAAAGCCACATGAAGCGAATTATCCGAAGCATGATTTGGAGCTGGGGGATGTGGTTTTCTCCCTCAATATTTAGCGAAATTACCTCTATGGGCTCCGATGTATTATTTACATGGACCACAAGAGCCTGATGTATCTGATGGATCAGCTAAATCTGAATATGAGGAAACACCGATGGTTGGATGTGGTGAAGGATTATAACTGTGAGATCCTTTATCATCTGTGGAAGGCCAATGTGGTGGCCTATGCTCTCAGCCACAAGGTGGTCGCGGCTCTGATCAGGTATATATGCTTGAGGATGATCGTGATTACTTCGCTATTGGAGCGGATTCGGGAGGCTCAGATCGAGGCTACGAAGGAAGAACACCGTGTATTGTGGTTCAGGTGGCTTCCTTTGATTATGATAGTCGTGGGTTGTTGACTCTACATCAGAGGGTATGGGTTATGTATTGGGGCGGTGTACGTCACGTTTTGATGGAGGAGGCACACAAGTCTAGGTTCTCCATTTCGCCCGGGGTGACAAAGATGTATAGAGACATTCATCCTGATTACTGGTGGCCTTACATGAAGCGGGATGCGGCTTGGTATGTGGAGCGGTACTTGACTTGCAAGAAAGTCAAGGCCGAGCATCAGCAACCTCACAGCAAGATGCATCCGTTGGAGATTCCCGTATGGAAAGGGGAGGAGATCACCATGGATTGCATCACAAAATTGCCTCGGACTGCACACGGAGTTGATTCGATTTGGATCATCGTAGATCGATTCACCAAGAGCGCCCATTTTATCCCGATCCAGGAGGGTATCTCTGCGAAGAAGTTGGTGGAGGTATACATCATGGAGGTTGTGGCACGACGTGGGGTGCCAGTTTCCGTGGTTTCAGACAGGGATGTCTGGTTTACTTCTAGATTTTGGAAGAGGTTCAATGACAAGTTGGGTACTTGTTTGCATTTCAACACGACCTTCCATCCGCAGAGTGATGGTCAGAGTGAGCGGACCATTCAGACTGTAGAGGATATGTTGCGGGCGTGTGTGTTGGACTTTGTTGGGAGTTGGGATACGTATCTCCCGTTAGCGGAATTTTCGTATAACAACAATTATCACGCCAACATTGATCGGCCTCCTTTTGAGATGCTTTATGGGAGGAAATGTAGGACCCCGATATTTGGGGTGAGGTCGGTCAGTGGGTTATAAGGAGTACCGAGGTGGTACTCAAGACAACCGAGTTGATCCAGCAGGTTCGGAGTAGGCTCCAGACAGCTCAGAGACGGCAAAAAAGTTATGCCGACAGACGCCGATCAGATTTAGAGTTCCAGGTGGGGGATATGGTCCTCCTGAAGGTGTCACCTTGGAAAGGTGTCATTCGATTCAGGAAGAGGGGTAAGCTGGGCCCCAGGTAAATCGATCCTTTCTGGGTTTTGGCCCGGGTGGGCCAAGTTCCATATCGCTTGGATCTTCCAGATGAGCTCAGTCAGATCCATAGCACGTCACATGTCTCTCAGCTGCAGAAGTGTTTAGTAGATGATTCCGCAGTGGTTCTATTGGAGGATATTCAGGTGGATGACTGCCTGAACTATATTGAGAGGTTGGTGGTGATTCTTGACCGGAAGACGAAAACCTTGAGGAACAAGGTTGTGGAGTTGGTGAAAGATCAATGGCAGCATCGCAAGGGTTCTGAATGGATGTGGGAGTCGGAAGATGAGATGAGGGAGCACTATCTGAGTTATTTGGCGCAACGGACTTCGAGGATGAAGTCTGATTCAAGTGGGGGAGAATTGTAACATTTGGACCTTGTAAGTTTCCTTTTAACCCTTTCTTATCTAATATTTGCAATATTGGTCCTCTGGCTAGTATGCAGGGCGTACTCTTTGAGTACGCTTAGCGTACTAGCTAGACCTTGATCGTGGGCATCGCCCATGTACGCTGGGCATACGTGGGGTTACGCAGGGCATACGCTGGCTTGGGACAAACCCTAACTTTTAGGGTTTGTGCCTTATTTAAGCATCTTAAACCACCTCCTAACCATTTTAGACTAGCCTCCATATCTTAAAAACCCTAATCTTGCCCTTAGCCTTTGTTTTGGTGTTTTGAGCTCTTGTGAAGCATTTTGTTGTGTTTTTGTGTATCTTGAAGTGGAAGAACAAGATTGAACACTCATTCTTTGAAGATGAGTTTAGAGATCCAGATTTTGGTTCATCATTTCGTGACTTTTCAGGTATAAAGTCCATAACTTGTCAATTCCTTGTATAAATCTAACTTTGGGCTTGTTAATGGCTATTTTGGTCTCATTTTGTTGGTGCTTGTGAGCTAAGACCGTTTTAGAAGCTTAATCCTTTAGATATGGACATTTTAGGGGTCCCTTATGCATAAAAATGCAAACTTTATGGTGTATATGGACTCAGGCATGTGTTACAACCATTTGTTAAGCTCTTTTGAGCTCTAGAGCCCCATTAAGCCATGCATGCACGTAAATTTGCCAACTTTACGTGATAAATCATCTTTTAAGACAAGATCTGAGAGTGTGGAGTAGGGGATGAATGGATTAAGTGCTTATTGATGTAGGGTGGCCGACTGGGGACTACAATGGGTGTACAAGTTGGTATGTTGCGCATACTAGCCCAGAGCGTGTACACTAAGCGTACGAGTTTAGGGCCTTGTTGGGCCATCTGATTTCTAGTTTGGAATCTTTTGGATGAAGACCTACGAAGGGATTTGGGTTCGATTTGGAATATCGGGTCACATTTGGTCTTTGGGTAACTATTTTTAGAATTGGGCCTTTTTGAATAGTTGGTTTGGGCCTTGGCCTTGGGCCAAGTTAGGTAAAGGGTAAAATGGTCTTTTACCCTAGTTGAGACTCTTACTTACGAGTCAGAATCCAATTATTAATTAGATGTTATTTTATGATAGTATGGGGATTTTCGGACCAGCAACCAGAGATTTATATGTGAGATTTTGCAGTCTGAGGTGAGTCTTCCTCACCATGTTTAGCGGGTCGAAGGCACCAATGCCGACCTATGGTTTATTATGTTAGGCTGCTAGATGTCTGTATGACTCTTGCATGTGTATGTATTTGCATGCTTAGTGGGCGGGGCCCAATGGATATTATGTATGCTATCATTTGTGATACTTGTATGTTTGTATGTTGGGCAAGGCCCGTTGTGAGAGTTAGGGCGAGCCCGTTCATATAAGTGGGCATGGCCCGTTATGCGAGTTAGGGCGAGGCCCGTTATACTTAGTGAGCGGGGCTCGTTATACGAGTTAGGGCGGGGCCCGTTACACTCATCGGGCGGGGCCCATTATATGTATGATATGTGTGGTATGTGGTATTTCGGGGAAACTCACTAAGATACTTCTGCATTTTCATGGTAACTCTGATATTTTATGATGTAAAGCGAATAGCTCATGATAACTCTGATATTTTATGATGTTTGATATATTTGTTCCAATTGGGACTTATGATGATGTTTTGGGATATTGTTTTTATTAATTGAAAAATGAAATTTTTGGGTCTTATTTTTGGGACGTTATAATGCGTGGCCAGAAACGTGTCCCATTGTCTTACAAAATGCCTTTGGTCTAAATGAACTTATATATATATATATATATATATATATATATATATATATATATATATATATATATATATATATATATATATATATATATATATATATATATATATATATATAACTTTTTTTCTCGAATAAATGACTCTACCCTAAACCCACAACTACAGAAGGAACGGGGAATAAGGCTAAGTTGCTTATTCTAGTGCTATATAATCCTAACCGTATACAACTACGAAACATACACTTAGCAATTTACAGAATCCAATAGCTCATAAAAAGAAAATCCATAGGCTATAAGACATCACATAAGTCGGGAAATACTAGCATATAGTTCCTGATGGGATCCTTAGTCTATCCACTAGCATGCATTTCTAGCAGTTCACATATCAACAAGCTCAACTCAGCATATATAACAAGTATGGATATTTTGGGAATCACTTTCCTATTCGGGCTCTGGCTGACTGTACACATCTTATCTTCCTATAAAACCAAGGTTGAGTTAGAGATCCATGTTCACGATCCCAAGCCAACAATTAAACAAGAACATGACAAGAGACCGATCTCATGCCTATAACCCAACCGTTTTATAAAAAATCTTTTTCGAAAATATTTTGTGAAAATTCTCGGATCCTAGTTTGAGTTTAGATTCACACAAGTCTTCCTCCAAATTCCCCAAGCCAAGGCTCTGATACCAACTTATAACGTCTCTTTTTCAGAAACAACTTTTTCATTTTTAAATGAGGTAAAAACACCATTATCATAAAACCCAAGTCAAGAAAATCCATTTGTTCCAAAATACAGTTGTTTGAAAATCAGAGTAATACATTTAATACAGAATCTCCAATGCTGCTGATGGGTGTGTACAGTGACGCCTTCGACTACCCACGTTCACCAATGGTACCTAAAAAACATTTATCCATAACCATAAGCCGATACTTAGTGAGTTCCCTAAAATATCACATACATCACAACATACATAATAGTTAGGGGTTATCAGCAACACTAGGACGATCACCAGTCCCAGTGGGCTAACAGCATGCCCTGTAGATTATCAGCAATCATGGGGACTATTAGTTGTTCCGATGGGCTAACAGCATGCCCGGCGGGCTAACAACACGCCCTATGTGTTATCAACAACCTTAGGGACTATCAGCAATCCCATGGACTCACAACAGTCGTGGAGATGTTAGCAGCATAGATACACATATAACATCAATCAGCAAATAAGAACATAAACACATGCAACATCTACACTAGTCTACCTACCTAACAACTGACTACCTCATACCGAACCTCACACAATACTCTTCGTCATCATTGGCAGATGACTACTGAATTCTAGCTATATGTAAACAACGGGGAGATAAACAGTCGAACAGGTGATCCCACTCTAGAGCCTCAACCAAACAAGGAACACGCATGAAAGCCTAGATCAAGAGTTCTTAGGCTATCCTACATGACTGCATACAACCCATAGGTCACTCAACTAGATGATCACCAACCTCCTGGTACTCTAACTAGCATACTACCACCCCTATGTTAATATAACAAAACAAAAAAAATATAAACAACTACGGGTTATCAGCATCCTTGGGACTATCAACAGTCTTGTGGACTATCAGCAGTCCTATGGGCTCATAGCAGCCTTATGGGTTATCAACAACTCGATAAATACACATAACAACCATCAAAAACTAAGACTCAACTAGTCTAGCATGCATCCTACTATGACATAGGTAATATAATGAGAAAACTCACATGAATTAAAGACCCAAGAAACACACTCACTCCCTGCACTAATTGCTCCCATGAACCGACTAGCACCAAACCAAGACAGAACCTTAATAAATAACCCAATTCCTTCAAGTTTGACTCAAATTCAAACTGGTCAAAAGTCAACAAAAACGGTCAATAAAAGGCAATGGTTGACCGAGCCAACCCTCACTACGATGTGAAGACCTATTGGCCACATCGTGGGAACATCAAGACAAAACACTCGCGGAGCTGAAAACCACCAAGTCGTGGTAAGCCCATTAGCATGTCGTGGGAACTGGAAGATTGCCATATTATTCATTAAGTGCTTAATCCTTACAGATCTAAGTCCAACACTTAAGATCTACTTTTTTTCAATGACTTAATGGATAAAGTTTCCAACTTTATCCATTAGGACATCATTCTAAGGATAGAACTACAACCCTAAGTCAATTAAGTCCTTAATGAGGCTATTACTTGAGCATGACCATAAAATACACCAAACATGGTCTTTTTTATTATTCAACAGAAGTCTAATAACCTAGGAAGGCTATCACAAGCTCTGGAGTTCTTCAAACTCCAAGAGCATCCAAGGAAGGGACCAAAAATATTACAAAATGGACTCAAACTTGCATAAAGAAGAACATGAGCCAAGATGAGAGATTTATACCTTCAATCACTTAGAAATATGAAGAAGATAATGGATCCAAGTTCACTCCTTAACCCCTTGCACCAATATGGACTTCTCTTTTCCTTAAGCTTAACCCAAAATCCAAAGAACAAGCTCCAAATCAAGAAATCAAGCTGCTAATCATGGATGGAAGCTAGGGTTTCAAATGGAGGGGTTGGAAGCTGAAGTGGATGCCCTAAACCTTGAGTTTATGGGATTAAATGTAGAAGAAATCCTAAAAGATCGTGGGCTAGGGTTGCAGCAGATGCCATGTCATGGCCTTCCTCTTGCCACGTCGTGGCAGACACCTGACACACGATCCATCCATTTGACACACGACATCGTGGTGCTCCATTCACCATGTCGTGGCATAAGGTTTTTCCTAAAAACTTTACCTTTGATCCTTCAAATCCTTTAACCGATCTATTCTGGAAAACGGGTGTACATTTAAATGCTTATTCAGGAACCTTAATTTATAAAACGTCTATTTATAAATCAATATCATCAAATAAAAAATTATGATTCATTTTATGCTCACATACATATAAAATATTATAGAAATAGGACAAAGTTAAAGAAATAGCAAAAGCATATTCATTTAATGCTCAGAGATATATAAATCGACAAGATATATAAATCGACGTCAACATGAAGGTCGACATTGGCATGATGAGAGATAGAGAAGCCTAAGCATCAACATGATAATAGATAAATAAATGTGAAGCTGAAATTTAGGCATTTTAGTTTACATTTATTGTATTTTCATTCTTTAATTTTGACTTTTACAGTTTTGTTTACAAATTTTGATAATTTTGACGATTTGACTTTTTGCTTAATTTTGACCACCTGGCTCGATTAATGGCCTCTTAGCCCGATTAATGGTTGATTTTCACCAAGCCCGCCTAATATGATCAATTAGCGTCATTCATAGACAAATAAATATTGCCAAATGATTAGTCACCGGTTAATCGGCTGCGTAAACCGATTTCGAAGCAACTGTCGAGATTGTGAGTATTTTTTCTTCAACGAAGACGTTATCTGAAAACAAATTAATTGCATCAAATGCAACCAATAAGCATAGTCGTACAAACACTCAATTTTTATTTTTGTTTTTCCATTCAAAAAGCTTTAAGTTACATGTTTAGTGCTCAAGTATCATATTCTTTATTTATATATTTTATATTTGATATATTATTTACCATTTTCATATTAAGCATGTAATTTTATTAATTTAGAATATATGATTTAGAATTATGTATCATTTATATAAAATTATACCTCCGCAAATTCTTCGATTTCCATTTCTTCGGACTAGAAGGAACTTGATATGTATTCGGTTTTTGGTCGAGGAGCTCCAAATGAAAAATGTTTATGCGACCAATCTTTGGATATATATTACCCGAAAGAAGTGGGAATTATGTATATATATAAGGTTATTCAGATTAAGGAGTCTCCGAGTTATGTGCCAAGCTTCGGAAAGCTTTAGACATAATGATATCTCGAAGTCATAAAAACTCTAGGTAGATGGATTTGCTTCGAATGTAGATGTTCACCGAGTCGAGGATCTTAGGTAAGGGAAGGGATGCGGTTGTTAAGTAGGTCAGTCCATGGCTTATCTCCTGAGAACATAGGTTTTGAACTATAAGCAGGTAAGTTGGAGATACTCGCATTACGCTCGTAAACCTAATTGTTACTTCCAATTATGTAAATTAATAGTTCAAACTATACTCAAAGTTAGGTAATTTCCTATTTTATAGGAACTTATGTATCAGAAACAATGGTATATAATTATATCCTTCATTGTATGTAATCTATATCTCTTCTCACCATCCCTATAGTGTATGAGACAAATGTATGCATTTCGATTCTGATCGTATACTATGGTTACAATTCTACCATATGTATTTTTCAATCCAAAAAAAAATCTATTTTACAATGTCAACACTTATGATCTCCCTCTCCATTCCATGTGATAATGATTCCTCTGGAATTACGACCTTTACCACAATGATGTTGTATATAGATCAAATTATTTTGTGGATTAATGGATTTCAGTTGATTGTCTACGAGTACATTGTGTGTTCCCTGGGTAGAAGTTTTGTATAAATGTACCACCATGTTATCATGTAATTTGATTTTAGTTCTTTTCTTTCAATAAGGTTGAACAAAATAATTAAGTTGAAGCATAATGATCATAGTCTGTAATGTATTGTCTGCCCAATAATGGGTCCCATTTGTTGATACAATTAATTCCCATGAGTCATCCTTAAGCCATGCATTCTAATATATATATATATATATATATATATATATATATACACACACACACACAATACAATATGGTCTTAGTACGGGTACATGGGATGAATACAAATACGCTAACATCCCCCTGCACTCAAAACGGGAGGTATCGAGTGAACGTTTAGACTGGATCTGAAATCAAGAAATAGATTCGATGGAATTCATTTGGTAAAGATGTCGGCATACTGAGACGAAGAAAGGACGTGCAGAACTTAAACATGTCCCAATATGATGTAACATCCTGACTCCCAGGTGCTTCATTTATTTATTTATTTAATAAGTGACTCGACGAGTTGGGTATTCGACTCGTCGAGTAGAGTTGGTTTGAGCACGTGGGTCTAAAGACTGACTCGACGAGTCAGGGATCCGACTCGCCGAGTTGGCGCCGTAAGATAAAACCCTAAATCTCCGGGGTTGGGACATATTTAAAGGAACTTATGTCCTCATTTCCGCCTCACCAACTACCCAACTCCCCTATGTGAAACCTTAACTGGCCATTAGAGCTAAGAGAGAATGATAGAGCTAATATTTGAGTGTTTTGGTGAATCATTGAAGGAGAAGAGGAGAGTATCAAAGCTTGGATCAAGAGGAGGCTTTTGATCTAGAGGTACATCAGAGTTTTGCTTCGGATGGAGGTAAAAAGATGCTAACTTGATCTTTCTTTGTGTAGATCTTGGTTTGGGGCGAGTTTTTAGGATTTTCTCCCATCCACCTTGTGTTATTGAGTCCCTTGAGCATGATTTGAGGTTGAAGCCTCAGATCTGGAGTGTAGGAGGTCTTGTGAGTCCAAAGACCCAAACTTTATTGAGTTAGAGATAAGATATTGTGCATCTAACCCTTGTGGGAGCTTGATTTGGCATTATGGAGCAAATATGCCATGCATGAACGTAAAGATCGAAGCTTTACGTCATAATCGAGCTTTAGGAAGTCAGATCTGGAGTATGGGGCATGGGTTCTGCCTTAAAGCGTCTGAATGAGAATTTCACTTAAGGGACTCGACGAGTCAATGAGCTGACTCGACGAGTCGGCTAGGGTTTTCACGATGAGACTGAACACGCGATAAGTCGGCGAGTTGACGGGTCAACTTGGCGAGTTGAGTTGGTTTTTATGAGGCTTCTGAAGAAACGAGGGGACTCGACGAGTTGATTTGATGCACTCGACGAGTTGGGTCAACAAGGACTGTTGACTCGAGCTTAACTTCTGTTGACTTTTAGGGTTTTGACCTAATGTGAGTAATGGAGACCATAAAGGGGTAGAATGGTCTTTTACCCTTCCCAAGAGTTAGTGAGGGGCTAGTATGAGTTTATTTAAAGTTGTGATTTTTAATTAGAGATAATTATCATATGTGTTAGGCGGAGGCTAGATCGGTGATTCGTGCACGAGGTGTATTTGCTTGCTTGCTTCGAGGTGAGTTTTCTCACTATACTTACCATGAGTGGTATCTATGTGTGACCGGAGGGTCTTATGTGCTTATTTGAGTTATGTGATATTATGCATTTTGTCTGTGTGATATATATGCTATATTCTGTGTTTTACTGAGACTTGACCGGAGGGTCCAACCCGAGTTATGGGACCAGAGGGTTTCCACTGAGACAGGACCGGAGGGTCCAAACCGAGTTGCAAGACTGGAGGGTGCTCACTGAGACCGGACCGGAGGGTCCAAACCGAGATGTGAGACCGGAGGGTCCTCACTGAGACACATGACCGGAGGGTCCAAACCGAGCTGTGAGACCTGACGGTCCTCACTGAGACACATGACCGGAGGGTCCACACCGAGATGCATGAGACTGGAGGGTCCATGCCGAGGTATAGCCATGAGAGGCTTATTATTTGTGTATGTGGTATTTTGGGGAATTCACTAAGCGTCGTGCTTACCGTGTTATCTGATATGTGTTTCAGGTACTTCTCAGGATCGCGGGAAGGCGCCGGCTTGATTGTACACCCACTTGAGATGGAGTTTATGTTTTGTGGATCCTGGATTTTTAATCAAACAATTATGGAGTTGTGTTTTGATAATTTGACATATGGGATTTGGTGAAATGTGTTTATGAGAATTAAGTGATTTATAAAATGAAAATTTTGTTTGAAAATTTACGGTGTTACAAGTTGGTATTAGAGCCTTGGTTTGAGGGATTCGGATGTACCTTCGGGTGTGTCTGAACTCAAACTGAGGATGTGAGAAAATTTTTCAAAAGAAATGATTTTTTTTAAATAAGAAAGAGTTTTAAGAGAAAACGAGTTGGAGCAGTGTGTACAATCAGCCAGAGCCCGAACTGTGATTTCCCAAAATACCCTTACTTAATTGTGATATGATATATTTACGAGATATTAGTGATGCATGCTAGAGCACATGCAAGACTGCAATACATGGTCAGATCAGAAATAGGAGGTCCAGTTCCTTCAAACTTGGCTGAAATGTCAGCCGGAGGATAAGAAACAAGAGGTCCAGTTCCTTCAAACTTGGCTGAAATGTCAGCCGGAGTGCGCGCCGATTTGCAGTTATGCATGTTGGCTCGATCAAGAATCGTGGTCGCATATTTTTGCTGAGAGAGGAGCATGCCATTACTGTATCTGGTTTCCGCAACACCCAAAAAATAATTAAAGATCCTTAGTCTGACATGGAAAACTCTAAACGAAGAGTGGATATAATCTGCTGAAGAAGGTCTGTTGTGGATGTTGTCAAGACAATATCATCAACATAAAGTAACAAATAAGCAATCTTATCGCTATGTTTAAAGATGAACAAGGAAGAGTTAGATTTTCTATTAGTGAAACCGATGCTAGGAATAAACTGGGAAAATCTATGATACCACTCCCGTGGTACCTGTTTGAGGACGTAGAGAGACCTCTTGAGTAAGCAGACATGATCAAGAGCTGAATAGGTTACGAAACCCGAGTGGCTGGTGCATGTAAATAGTCTATTGTAAGTGACCATGAAGGAATGCATATTTTACATCTAGCCGATGGAATGGCCAGTGATCAGATATGGTCAAGCTGAGAAAAAGAGGTATAATAGTCGGATTGACAACCGGGATAAATGTCTCATCGCAATCAATCTTGGGTAGCTGACTATGATCGTTTGCAGCTAGTCGAGCCTTATAGTGAGCTAAAGAACCATCTGCAACGTGCTTCTTTTTAAACAACCAAATACTATTGACAACGTTAGTGTTAGTAGGACGAGGTATGAGTTCCTAAGTTCCGTTATAAATAAGTGCACTACATTCTTCTTTCATAGCATTTAGCCAATCTGGGTCTCGAAAGGCTTGAGAGTAATTACACAAAATGGAGGACGAGATCGAATCAATGTGAAGTTTAACTTGTCAATGGGTTTAAAAGTTACATGAGGGGCATGATTTGTCATAGAGTGTGTATGAGTGGAAGGATGAGTAGACTCTACATGACTGGAAGATGAAAGATGAGGGGCAACAACCTCGGTGTTAGGAGAGGACCAGGACACAGAAACACGGACACTCATAGGAGGAGTATCAACGTTGAGAGAAGGCGTGGTGGCAAGCTCGGTGGTGATCGGTCCAACGACTGTATCAGAGACGATGGCATCAGCGGGATTCGGAGGATCGATCCGTTCATCCGGGTGGAGAGAGTTATTGAAATAGCTGTTGGACTCATCAACATTAAGAAATTCATAGTTAGGGGAACGTTCGAGAATCATGGATCAAAAAGGAAAAATGGATTCATCAAAAGTTACGTGACGGGAAATGATAATTTTCTTGGTATGAAGGTTGATGCACCGAAAACATGTATGATTAGAAAGATAGCCAAGGAAAATACATGGGAGAGAACGTGGTTGGAGTTTGTGAGTAAGATTGATATGAGCGTACAAAATTCACCTAAAGATACAAAGATGTGAATATGATAGGGTGACATTAAAAAGTTTGTAATATGGTGTTTCATTTTTGAGAGTGGTGGAGGGTGATATATTTAAAAGATAAGTAGCCATGTAGAGAGCTTCAACTAAATATGTAAGTGGAAGAGGAGCTTGAAATAAAAGGGTACGTATGGTGTTGTTTATGGTGCAAATCATGTGTTCGGATTTACCATTTTGTTGAGAGGTATAAGGGCATGAAAACGCATGTGGATGTCATGAGTGTCGGAAAAACTGCGAAACTAAGTATTGTCAAATTCTTTACAATTATCACATTGGACAATTTGTATGTTGGTTTGAAATTGATTTTGAACATAAGCATGAAAGTGAATGAATTTAGAAAAAAAAAATCCATATTTCTTACGTAACGGATATACCCACAAAAAAATGAGAAAATTGATCTTAGAATAGAACATAATATCGAATATACCACCATGAATTTGTAATGGAGAAGTCCAAACATCCGAATATATAACTTGAAAAGGTAAAGAAAGTTGAGTTTTAGATAAATCAATAGACAAAAGAGTATGCTTGCCAAGTTGACAAGCATGACATAATAAAGGAGACACCTTTTACTACAAGAAATAAAGTTATTAGAAGCTAAAAAAAGCGAAACATGATGACTGGGATGACCAAGCCTTTGGTGCCACGTGGAGGAGCTGACACAAAGTAGAACTTGAGGTGTATAGCTCGTGACTGGATAGAGATCTCCAGTGCTATCACATCGGATGATAATTTGTTTGGTCAAGAAGTCCTTCATAGAAAAACCAAAGGCG
Organism: Lactuca virosa; assembly: GCF_052849685.1. Lineage (NCBI taxonomy): Eukaryota > Viridiplantae > Streptophyta > Magnoliopsida > Asterales > Asteraceae > Lactuca > Lactuca virosa. Next base: position 263,957,727 of record NC_136431.1, read on the forward strand.
TCAAATTCAATTGAACATTTATTATCATTTGTAAATTCGCAAACATAAATAAGATTTTTAATGATTTGAGGAGTAACAAGAACATTTTTTAAGAGTAAAGTACATAAAGGGTTGAGACTGAGAGTGGTGGTACCCGATTTGAAAATCGGAATTCGAGACACATCACCAACTAAAATAGAAGAACTACTGCACTTATTGGTAACATAATTTAGGATACCTGCATCTATGTTGAGGTGAGCCGTTGCCCCGGTGTCCATGTAGCAATTTTCGTTTCCTGGATCTTGAAGTGTCATAGTACTGAATGCTTGAGGTAAGGTGGTTGCTTGATCAGGAGATGACATTTATTGAAAAAACTGCAAGCTGTTGGGATGATAATTGGGTTGACCGGATGTGAGCATCACCTGCTGTTGGACTGGAGTAGCAGTAGGCCACTGAGCTATTTGATATTGATGCGTTAGGCCTACAGAAGGGCCATTAGGCTGATGGAGAGGGCTGAAGAAGACAACACTGAGGAGGGTGAGGCATGGGTCAGGCATAGAATCCTTTCCACGTAGCTAAAAGATGCGAGAATCCACTGCCGGTTGTTGATCGACCACCTCATCTACCACCATTCTGACCACTGGAACGACCAATTTTTCTGCCATGCTCATGACACCCCCTCTTTCTTCGGTTGAAGAGCCATGGTTTGAGCTTGGTCCTCGAGGTTGATATTTAGTGCTGAATTAGTATTTTACAGATATAATATGTTGCTAGAGTGAAAAGGAAGCCAAAAAAATGGAAAACAGAGTTAGAATACAAAAATAAGGAATGATGTTGAAATAAGCTTCTACGCCCTGTATAGCTGGTTAATGAAATATGGGCTTTAAATGATCTATGCCCTGCGTAGATAAACTTACGCCCTGTGTAGTATGTCAGAAAAAATCTTCATAAATAGTTATTTATCTCTAACCTAGAGAGAGATCATCATTAGTCAACAAGTAACACACACACACATATATATATATATATATATATATATATGTATATATATATATATATATATATATATATATATATATATATATATATATATGCCATTTTGAGGGTCTAGAATGCGGCCAAAGGGCCGTTAAGCTGATAGGAGCGAATATCTGAAGGATTAGAGAGTGGATTCATGCCAGAAATCATTTGGTTTGTTGTTCCTGTTGGTTTTTATGTACTCTAACATCCCTATGGTGCATATACAACCCTAATGCTTTGGATCTAAGTTTTCTATAGCTATACATGCAATAAAATCATCCAAAGCATGAAGCCTACAACTAGCATACAATTTGATATTTGAAACATAAAATCAAGTTAAATGAATACCTCTATATTGTAGCTTGTAGAATTTGGCCTTTCAAGAGCTTAGGACCTCAAGTGTGATGCCTCAAACGGTTCACAAGACACCATGAACAAAAGATGAATATGAGAGAAAAGCTATGAAGCTCAAATCGGCTAGGCTTACACCTTAGGAGTCTTGGGGTCGATTTTGCAAGCTTAGGGGTTCAATATATAGTTTGGAATTCCTAGGGTTTCAAATTGTAAATCCTAATTCCCTTAGGCTTTTAATCCAATAAATCATTAGCCTTATGTACTAACACTTCATGGACTTTCACATATACTTAGTCAATCACTAATCAATCATGGATAGTTGGCCCAAACTATATGTATCACTGATTTACATAATCAGTCCTCGTTAATTTAATTAGTCTCTTTTGATCACTAAATTAATTCTAAATTAATTCTTGATCAATACTAATTAAATAACATGATTCCTCAATTAATATATTATACTTATAATATATTAACAAATCACAAATAACCTCTTTCTCAAATATTCGTCCTATCAAATTGTTCTGGTGAATGCAACCCGAAATGGACCATGCTAATCTTGGATCAAGTACATACCAATTATAGTTATGGGCTTAGATACCCAATCCAACAGTCTCCCACTTGGATAAGTTTAATAACTATAACTGCAAGTACGACCTAAACACCGGCTAGCAATCATAGCTCACAAAAAGCCGTTGTCGAACTCTGACACGTCCATTAGATAAGGGATCATATATTCCTCCATTCTACAAGATATCGTATGAACTGAGACATGGATTATAATCATTCTCTCTGTTCATGTGTTTTTTTCCCAATTTTCGATTTATGACGACTGACTAATTGAACAAATCAAATCAGTCCAGGCTTGGCCAAGCGCGTAGGGTGTCATCACTAAATCATCGAGGGGCCCACATATATCGCTTTTATCCCTCTTAGGGTAAAAGGAATGGATAAACTTTGACACATATGCTTGCTCTATTTACTCATCAAATCACACACAATAATGCATTTTATAACACCAAGTTACTGGTGCGTTTACACATCATTAATGTGCAATCGACTTGTAAACTACAACTATATGTCTCCGTTTCAAGAATATAAGATATTATGGTATCACTAATCACTCGTGATGAAATCCATGAAGTGATTCCGATGAGTGTGGCTTTAATCCAATACTCAAATCTTATTACAGGAGTACTCATGAATACTGTAGAAAACTTGTGCTATATCTAACACTTAGACAATCTATAGACGGATTCACGATAGTCTTGCCTCAATACCTACTTCCAAAGTATGGTCGGCTGTGGATGGTTTGAATAATCTTATTATACGGGAAGTCAAAACATGCGAAGTGAAACACAAGAATAATCTAATCTAATATGCTCTCAAAACTTTTAAATATAAATAAAACACCTTTTATTTAATCACCATATTGATTACACATTATTCATTGTATAATGTTTCGATTAATCAACTTAATACTTGAATTAAAACAATAGTTATCCCATGCTCTAAGCATGCATACTATGTTTATATATATTGTCCTTACTTTGTGAAATAGATCAATTGAAAGCATTTCAATGATGCTCATTTCACAATTCCAAATCCTTATTACTTAGTGTAAGAATACCTAATTCTTGCCACTATAAGAATGTGTTAGATTCTAAACTATCATGCAATGTATCTTTTGTAATGACGAGGTACCAAAGTCACAGAGACTTTGCCAATGATATTACAAAACTTTCCACTGGAGATTGATAACAAAACAATTCCAAGGAAGCGAAGTCTCAAATTCAAAGTACATTCCTTTAAACATCCTTCTTGCATAAAAGTTTCTAATCTACACATAGATTTTTAATATCCAACTGCCATTATGAAAACATTTCCATATTTTCCATATGACAATGCATTATTAATAGAATTCTGTCTATTCATAATAATGTCAATATGGTCCATCCTTTACTATACTTCCAACTGTCCTTAAGCAACCAATCCTTAGCAATCCTTAAATCGTCCTTGACAGTTGTTTAACCACTTTAGTCATATCCGGTTCTGGTCCTTTTTCCTTCTTATTGCCCTAGGCATTTGGAAAATTAGAACACGTGAATACTATAGCATATGCAATCGATCCTATATCTGAAGCATATGGGACACGATTCATAACGTGTTACATAAAGACATGATACTTGACCAGCCTTTTGCTATAATATTTCCATATATAGAATTTCCAATGTTGAAATATTTCAACATGGTATTCATATATATATATATATATATATATATATATATATATATATATATATATATATATATATATATCCATGGCTAAGTTTGATTAATACTTCAATCTAAACTTTTAGATTCGAAATAAAGTATAAGTATCCTCTCCCTTACTATAGCGAAACAACTTTTCAACCTTTGCAACTTTGCAAATTAGAACTTTGTTTCCTATAAATAGTATTGCTAACTCGCAACACTTACCATAATAATTATGCTCCCACTAGCATAATAATTATTATCTTACTAGAATAACACTTATGCTCCCACTAGGTTTGACATGTATCCACAAATCAGTTGGACTTCCATAAATCAATATTTATTGAATTTCTTTCCATAGTTCAGATTTCTGATACGAGGTGCTTCGATAATCCTTTATAAGAAAGCTCATATGCGTGTCTAAACTATTTTAGAATTTACGTCAGTAAGTCCCGAATGTTCAAACTATTTGCCATTTCTCACAATTCGAACTATAAAGAGGGATTCCGTAATCATAATCGAATTTGAGAATGCAAATATCACAATTGCTAACTCTTTAAAATCTACTTAGTGAAAACGTTTCCTCACAATCATTTTCATGAATTGGAGAGAAACCTTACCACTTAGATTTAATGGTGTATGTTTTCCTATCCATGTGAATTTGTCATTTCCAACCATTATCATAAGACAAGGTCTATGAAAAATTCAAACTCATATGGAATGAACTTGTTCAATCTTAATTTCTTGCCATTTGGCAGCACAAGGGCCTACCATGTCTTCCAAGTTGTTGAACATATGACCCTTACTGATGCACTTTCACTGATCAAGGTGCTTTGCCTTATGCAAACAATTGAGAACTCATAGAACTCACATGCATAGTCAACTTTTAACTAGAATGGGCACAAAAACAAGAATATATCAACATGATAGGTTACAAACATCAAGTCGTGAGCTAGTGATACACAGTTGGTTTATTCTTGATTAGTTCCTGAAACTTTTCAAGATCTTTAAGACTCCCACTGACTTCTTGACATATAAGATTCTATTATCAAGAAACACTCCTTAACAAACAAATATTCAAGAGTCGGTGCGGATTCTTATCAAGGAAAAAAACTTCATATAATTGGTCTTAGTTTGTCTTTGTCTTGAAGACATCACAACTGCCAATTCTAAATGTGTTATAAACCTTCTTAAGATTATGTCACTCAAGTCACAATTTTGGAGTATGACTCTAAGACTTGATTTTGGAACGAAGTATGACTCATCTTCTTGGTTTAAGCATTTCAACAATTCACGATTCCTCTTCTTAGCCATACAAATGCACTAAGATGTCCTTAGAGAACAAATTATGATATGGTTTTCATAATCATTAAGAAGATCATAAAACACGATACTAAAGTACTCTCCTTTCCTTTTAGATTGGAGAAACTTTTATCATTCTGCCTAATTTGATTCTTCTTATTCGTTCTGCCATACATTGAAACTTTTTCAATGATTCAGAATTACACTTAATCTTGTAAGCATGACCATATTGACTAAACTTTTAGTAAATCATGACGAATAGTCTTATCGTTCTTTGTGGTGGACCTGACCAGTGCACAACCAAGTGTACCCGATCCCCTAGTCCTTCACTTGACTCACATATACATGTGAACAAGGAATTAGTCTTAATTTCCCAAAGACGAAGGTTCTCATTCATCACACAATACAAGTCACATGATCCCAAGTTTCTACCCAATTTGAAACTTGGGTGATGTGAATCTTTCCTTATTTGGTAAATTGTTGACACTATGTAACACCCCGTTTATTTAATAAATAAATAGACGAAATTAATGAATGAATCGTAGCCTTAAAATTTATAATTTTATAGCAAGGTGTTGGCTTTGGGAAGCCAAATGCCATAAGTTGGATTATTCGGGGGTCAAAGTATAAATTCGAGATTTATTTTGTAAAGATTCTAGAAGACAGGGGGGTGTTTGGTAAGTTTAGACCTAATATGAAAGGATTTATGAAATCAGGGGGCTAAAGAGTTAATTATGGACCTCATTTGAAAATAAATTTAGAGGGAGGGGCCACTTAGTAAAATATGGGATTTAAATTGTAAGGGATTTACATGGATGGGGTTGAAATGGTAAAATATGGGCTGACTTTGAAAGAAAATGTGAAGGGACGGACTAATTGTCACATTATGGTAATATGTTCAAGGGTGTCAGATATTTTGTTGAACATAACCGTAACCCTAGGAGCCTTGAGTCAGCCGCCAACCCACCTTGTATCCCCTCCATCCGACCTCTGCCTCCAGCTTCCTCATCGCCATCTTGCACCACCGAATCACCATTGAAACCCCACCGGACTTCCACCATGTGTTCTACCGGAGAGAGAGAGAGATTTCAACGAGTCAAAGGTTTTGGCGACGGGGCTTTGAGGAGTTATACGAGCGAAGCTGCTGCCGCCGCTGCCAGTCGAGTCCGAGCACCGCCGCTACGACTTCACTGTCGGAGAAGCCGTGAACTGCCGAGGAAGGACCGCCGCACACCATGGATGGGTTGTTCTTCTTGAATCTTCGGCGCTTCACGCATTCACGACCACCGCCTATTGTTCCAGTCAACATCTACCACCCCGAGGGTGGTTGTAGCATGCGTTCCAACTTCCATGTCGCATGTATGTGTGGGTAACATGGCGTTTTGTTCATTTTGTGGGTGTATCTCGGTCTGGAAATAAAGAAAAGGCATTACCACCACCGTGAGGCGGCGGTTTCCACCTCCTGCCACCGTTAACCACCACGTTATGTGGTTGTTTATGTGTGTGTGTGTGAGTTTTGCGTAAGTACTCCACTGTGTGCGTGTTTTGGTGTGTGTATGAGTGTTCTTGATGAGTGTGATATTGTATGTAATAGTTTGTTGGCTGGAAAACCAAGAATCTCCACCACCACCATCACCGTGAGGTGGTGGCTGCCACCACTTACCACGAACAGCCACCAGAAGGGTGGCTGTGTGTGTATATTTAGCATTAGTGTGTGTGTTTATTTTGGAGATTGGCACTGTAAATTGTAACAAAAATGGAATAATGGAAAGAAACCCTAACCACCACCGTGAGGTGGTGGCTGCCGCCAGCAGCTGCAGTTTTGGGTGGCGGTGTGCTTGTTGTGTTTGATTCGTTGGGATATTTGGACAAAGGGACTAAAACCCTAATGGACCCAATGAAGCCCTAATTGACCTAAAAGCCCAAACATGTAACTAATGGGCCTAATGAACCTTAATTGATCAAAAGACCTAGCTATTGGGCCTATTGGGCTAAGATGGGGTTGGAAACCCTAATTAGGGTTTAGAAAACCCTAATATTGGATTTATGGGCCTTGGACTTATTGGGACCCACTTTTGGGCCATTGGAGTGGAATTGTGTACTAAGCCTAATCACACCATATGATTTATTTAGAAGAGTGATGGACTTAATGGATTAAGACCTTAATGGGTTAAGTGACAAACACTTAACCCTAATTGTCATTGTATGTGAAACCCTAATTTCACTTGGGTTTATTGTTGGGCCTTTCTATTGGGCCTTGATGATTGGGTTATTGGTGGGCCATCCAAGAATAATCATATGGACTAGAATAATTTAATGGGCTTTAGGATAAGGCCCATATGTGAGGATTTGGGCCCAATTTGGAAAATTGGGCCATAGATGGGCCATAACTGGGCCTTCATGATTATGTGATATTGGGCCAATAGAATGTCGAATGTTGGACTGGATTAAATGGTTGGGCCTTATGGTAAGACCTTGTAAAGGTATGGGCCCAATTTGGAAAATTGGGCCATATGTTGGGCTTTGACTCATAGTTGACTTTTGGGCCTTTGGATTGGGCCTTGGGCTTGAATAAAGCTAAGTTAGGGGTAATGTAGTATTTACCCCCAAGTATGTATATATGGTTATGTGTTGGAACCCAATTATTAATTGGGTGATGTTTTGATATTGACAGTTCGGGAATCTATCATCCAGCAGCCGGGGGTTGTGTCTACGGGACTTCAGCAGTGTGAGGTGAGTTACCTTCCAGTAGAAGTGGGTCTACAGCCACAATGCCGACCCACTAGTAGGAGTTGTTTGTTAGATGATTGTCTTTGTAATAATTATCTGGTATGCCATTAGTTGTTATGTTTGTGTGCTAGGATGGTTTGTGATACATGTTAGTAGTAGTAGGGGTGAAATAGGCCACAGATACTGTTTGGAAGATACTGAAGGGGTCGTCAGAACCCATGCATACCTAGCAGTATGTTTATGATATGTTATATGTGATAGTGGTAGTAAGAGGGGAATAGTCCCCAAGTTCGGTCGATAGGACCGAAGGGTAGGTTGGGCACCCCAGATATGCCTGACAGTATGTTTATGCTATATTTTATATGGTAGTAGTAGGGGGTGAAATAGTCCCCGAAGCCGGTTGGGATAAACCGGAGGGTAGGTCAGCACCCCAGAACTGTTTGACATGGGTTGGTCAACACCCCAAAACTGCTTCACATGGGTAAGGCAGCACCCCAAAACTGCTTCACATGGGTAGGTCGGGCACCCCAGAATTGCCCGGCAGTATGTATGTTGTGTGGTATGTGGTATGATGGGGGAACTCACTAAGATTTGTGCTTACGGTTTTCAGTTTTGGTTTCAGGTACTACGTATTCAAAGGAAAGGAGCCGGCTCGATCGTAGCGCACCACACTATGTTTTCCGCGAATGAGATCCTTGGGATTACACTCTGATATTATTATATGATAACACGTTTAACTATTGGCACTTGGTTTTTGACATGAGATGTTATTATGGATGTTTTAATACTTATGGTTTTATAACAACTTATTTAAAAATGAAATTTTTGGCCTTGAATTTTGGGATGTTACAAGTTGGTATCAGAGCTTTGGTTTGAGGGATTCGGACATACCTTCGGGTGTGTCTGGAGTCAAACTAAGGACTTGGTATGAAAATTTTTCAAAAGTAAAATCATTTTATAAAAGAACATGAAAAGAGAAAAGAACTTTGAAAAGAACAAGGTGTGTGATGCGTGCAATCAGTCGAGCTCAAGTAAGTTTTCCCCAAGATACACATACATGTTATGTTATGATATGGTATGAATATGAGAACTGCATGCTAGATTAGGGCTAAGGATCTAGGAAGGATGCCTTATATGCCTACTGTATGTGTATGAGAACTGCATGCTAGATTAGGACTAAGGATCTAGGAAGATGCCTTATATGCCTGCTGTATGTACTTAATGAGCTGCATGATAGTACTGATCAGTCAGTGATAGGATAACCTGTTTAGGTTATGCCTGATTGTTTGAGCCTTTGAATTGCATGTATAGATTCCTGAGTAGAGGATAGAATGTGTTGATTGGAATATGATGGTTAGATTTTCCATTTTCTGAATGCTGCTTGCTTTGTGCTTTGTGGGACTCTTAGTAATGTGAGCTAGCTATATTCATGAGGTAGCTAGTTGACATTATTGGGAATCTTTCAGCAGCTGAGGACTGGGTGAGTTTGGGAACCTAGGAAAACCTACGATATGTTTTAGTGGGTTAGTAGTGAGGCTCAGTGAGACTTGGGTGTACAAGTTTGAGGATGTGACTTGGAACATTCGATAGGATTGCTGACGAAAGTATGGATAGGTGTGGAAGGTAGTATTGGGCCCGTACTACTGAAACACAGGATCCATACTCAAATCGGTGAGAGTCTTGGAGAATCTGAGGAGCTTCGGGGAGAAGTTTGTGACCCGGTGTGGGGACAGAGGATGTTCCATTTGTTGCAGCTTAGCCATCGGCAAGTGAGGTAGTAAGCGGAACATGGTGCAGTCCCTGGAGGATATGACTTTTAAGTCCGAGGATGCGAGATCGATTTGGAGCACTTTGAGAAGAGAGGGTCGTGCCAGGTGTGTATAGTAGAGGGTCCCGGGAAGAGATCCATGACTTTTGATCATCGGGTGAAAGGCCAGCAGGGCCGGAGTCAATGCAGCACGTACGAGAAAGTGCACAAGGGAGTTTGTCGCTCCAAGGGTTTAGACTGCTACAGGTGTGGCAGGGTTGATCATGTCAGCTGAAGGTGATCTGAATACCTCCAGATGCTGCGGGTATGTCATCTTCTACTGCTAATAGATGGATGTTGGGAATCTGTATCGCTTTGGAATTGTGAGTGAGTTGGATAAGTCAGACCTCAGGTCAGTTTTCTGCTAGTGTCTGGGTTATCAAGGATCATATATGCCATCCTGCATGTCAAAAAGTCCATAATGAACCCACAGAGGGACGCATCTTGCGGAATGGGTTCCACGTATACCGCTATCGTCGTGTGCCTTTGTCGAGACCTGCTCAGGAGTATTATTTGGAAGATCCTTGGTCGAGAATTAGTGGGATGGTTCTCCAGTGAAGTCAGAGTTCAGTGATTCTATCATTTGTTCGTATGTGGTCGACATTCGCCTATGGAAGAACTTTGGAGTTCAAGGCACTACTATTGCTAGGAAAGGACCGGTAGCATGAAGATGGTGATGTCGGTTGCGGGTGTTAGACACACAAGTGGTTGGTCATTGGATGTTCAAGAGAATTGTATTTTCGCATGGGCTATGTTCGGTTAGAGTTCAGTGGTATTGCAAGTATGGAAGTGGGAATGAGGATTCGTCAGCCAGAGTGAAGATTAAGGCCTTCAGTTGACAGCATGGTAGATGAACTGAGGTGTCAGACTGTACCAGATTTCAAGAGTACTCTTCAAGATTTCAGAGGATGGGCGATCTTAAGGTTTAACTGGTAAGTGATCGCTAGCGTTGGTAAGCACACAGTAGTGGATTATTGAAAAGCAAGAAGGATTGGCAATCCTTCAATTCTCACGTGCCGTGAATACTTGGTCGAATCTAAGTGGGGGAGAGACTTTTGGTAAGTGATCGCTAGCGTCTCCAACTGAGATTCAGATTTTCCTGGGTCTAGCGGGTTATTACCAGAGATATATACGGGGCTTCTCCGAGATTGTGGTTCCTTTGTCCCAACTGCCCAAGAAGTTGGTGGCCTTTTGCTGGGGGCCTGAGCAGCAGACAGCCTTCGAGACTCTCAGACCGCAGGTTTTGGGAACGAGGATAGAGCTCCACTTAGGACTCAAGTTCAGTTGTGTGTTAGGTCGAGTGCTTGTTCGACCAGTATGGAAGAGTGTTGTAAGTCTGCAGGTGTAGCCGTAGCATTCACTAGCAGCCATATAGTGTTCGAGTGTTGTAAGTCTGCGGGTGTATCCGTAGCATTCACTAGAAGTCAGATAGTATTAGAGTGTTGTAAGTCTGCGGGTGTAGCCGTAGCATTCACTAACAGCCAGATAGTGCTAGAGGGTTGTAAGACTGCAGGCATAGCCGTAACATTCGCTAGGTTGGTAGATAGTATGAGCGCGTTGTTAGGACGCGGAAGGAACACTAGTACCCACCAGTTCGGGTGTAGGAGTGAGGATGTGGAAATCCACGGATTGGTTTATGGATTTCCCCAGAGGGATTAGATCTGGTTAAGCCAGTGATAAGACTGTAGGAACGTCACTACAGTTATGAGATCAGGGAAGCAATGGACTGCTTAAGGACGTGTGAGATAAGGATACCAATGGTCAGGTAGCAATCACTTTTAGTCTTTGATTTGATGATGATAGGATTCGATGCATGGACCCGATCAGTTAGATCAGAAGGTTGTTTGAGCAACAGTGGCATGATAACTAATGGCAACTAGTTCCAGAGAAGGATTCCGTTCAGAAGTCGTGTGAGGCGACTAAGTGGGAGTCCTTTGGCTCCGCAGCCGGGCCGGAACTTGGTATTTCAGATGATTGGTGAACGAATTGAGACCAGAGAGGTCTCGTTAGATTTTGGAAAGCAGTCATGTGGCAACATACTGCTTCAGGTAGTTCAGTGTTCGGGCAGTTTCAGCGTCTGCACAACATTAGTATTTATGTTCTAGGTTGCAAGTTTGGACGGAATAGCAGATTGTTTGGATTATGCTAAATGACTTGCAGGGATAATTGGGTATGTGATCTCAGTTTTCTAGTGGGAACTACAGGTTATCAGAAGTTGAGTAGTCAGTTGAGGGATAAACTGTCACACCCCAAAACCGGAAAGGCGGAAACGTTCTGGGGTGGAGGACGTCATGTACATTATCACAACAATGCATAATAGTAAAGACAAGCAACAACATCCATTGCATTAATATAATAATTGTAATACAAGCGTGTTCTGAACAGTATGTAAGACACCAAAATGTATAATCAAAATAAAAGATGAGTCTTGCATGTGCTCCATCTTCGCAAAAGCTTCATCGGTACCTGTCTACTGATGACCTGAGAATACAAGTTATTTTGAAAGAGTTTATCAGCATAAAGCTGGTGAGTTCATAAATATTTAGTGTCATTGCTTGTATAAAAATGATTGTAACAATGTAGAGTAATAACTGATTTCAAACGTTTGTAAATAGTATGCTCCCTAGAAAACCCTATATTTTCTAGTAAAAAGTAGTCTTCTACCAAGACCCGATTGTTTGTATGTTTGTTCTTTCGTAAATGTAAGGGTTTCTCCCCAGTGAAAACTATTAGTATGAAAATATAGTTTTAGACTTCACCCTTGTAAGGTGATTACAAAATAAGTGTAATAGGGGAAATTAATTTTTTTCCTCAACAGTGTCACGGCTGGTCGTAAAGTAATAAAATACGGACTCCAGGTAGTACTAAATGTACAGCACACCTCGGGGAGTCTAAAGTAATGAAAATGTAGACTCTAGGTGGTATTAAATGAATAATACTCCTCGAAAAGTCTATTTTTGCCTTAAATTCTTATTTAGTTAATTTAAGGTTTGAATGTGAACTCGTATGTAACCATGCTGATCGACGGCTGAAAAACGGATGACCCTCCAGGTCATAAATAGTGAGGTGGCATTCTGTCACCCCTTGGCCTTCCGGCTGGGACTGTAGCTAGCAGTCAGGATGTGGGAGTGTCTGTCCCGTATAGATCTATACACACAATGCCCGCTCTCCCTCCAGGAGACTCTGGTCACAAAGTGATACCACGACGAAGTGTCGTATCGAGAAGTAGTATGTCACATTCTGTTATAGTATTCAATGTTTGTATAGTGCATAGTATGTTCTCTTATATAGTGTATAGCATGTTCTCTTGTATAGTGTATAGCATGTATTGTTACTCAATGTAGTACTTATGTAGTAACTCATAATTGTACTGACTCTTGTATGGGTCGTTGTAATAGTAGTAGTGAGTAGTAATCCCTTAACTATACCTATTATAGTTAAATAGTAAGATTGTTTGGATGCCTTTGTTACACAAAGGTACTGAACTGACTGGTAGAACTTTTATGTCTATATATGTATACGTAATATATAACTAATATTTAGACGACCTTCGGACAAATAACCTATACCCTAAGGCCACATCCAAACAAGGAAAAGGAATTAAAGCGGGTTAGCAGTCCTAAGTCCTTTAAACATTACTTATATAACTATACATATATAGGCATGCATTTGACAATTTAAAAGTTTAAAAGAAATTTTGTAAAACATTTGAAAAGTTTAATAATAAGACTTGATGACTTGATGTCAATTTATGAAACGATTTAGAAGCAGTTTATTTGATATAAACAGTTTAAAGTATAAGAAATCCCTTATTTGGAACATAGTTTGAAGTACATGAAAACCTTTGTTTGAAACATAGTTATAACAGACTTTGAAAGGAAAGGTGTAGTTTAGAAAACAAGTTTGATAAAGAGTTTAACGTGTAAAAGCATTCGAGAAATGATTTTGAAATAGTTTGCTTGGTAAAACAGCTAAAAGTGTAGTAAATCCATAGTTTGATAGTTATTAATCACATGTGATTGATATAATAACTATCATGATTCAACTTGTATTCCCCCCCATAAAAGCATTTAAAACATTTAAAAGGTTAATTAAGGGGTATGAACTCACCTGCAGTGAATGGTTTGGATGGAAGTGCCGGATAGGATGCTAAGTGTCAAGTGAGGACTTGAACACACGCACGGATCCTATTTAACATGTAGTGATACATAAATGTATCAAATTAGTTATTTAACAACTAATTAATCAAGTAAAGACACCCTAATACATGGAAACACTTTGTTTCAAGTGCTAGGAGTACTAAAGGGGTGCATCTAAAGAGAGTATGGCCTCACATTGGAGTTTACTTCTCATTTGGTAACAACACATGAGTTTACGGCCCATGGTCATTTCCCCCATGAGTTTACGGCCATAAACTCATGGTAATTAGTATCATTTTGTGTTCTAAGGTCATATACTACATAATGAAGTGTTCTAGGCTTGTATCTAAGGCTTAGGAAGGAACTAGGGCTCAAAATGGCCCTTCTTTGGAGTTTACGGTTCTTGGACCACTCCCTTGGAGTTTACGGTTGTAAACCCATGAGTTTACGGCCGTAAACTCATGGTCACTCCTACCATTTCGTGTTTTGGGGTTTCTAGCTCATGGATGCAAGGTTCTAGTCTAATATCCAAGCCCTAGAAGGTGTTAGTGGCACTTAAACACCACTTGATGGTGTTTACGATTCAAGGAGATCCCTTGACCGTAAACACATGTGTTCTTGAGGGTTTTTGATGTTTCTCAAGGGTTTAACAAGTATTCTAAGTAAGTAACTAGTTAGGAGGAGTGTACTTACTTATAGGAAGCTTGTAAGAGTGTTTAAGACCCAAAAACACTAGTGTGTGTTCTTGGTGTTCTTGGTGTTTTGAATAACACTTGAAGATCTAAGTAAAAATGAAGAATTTATGGATGAAATGATGTATAACAACTAGATGAAAGGTTATAACAACAAATCAAGAGGAGAAACACTTACATTTTTGGAAGATTTGGAAGATGATCTTATGATAGTTGAGAGTGAATGGGGGGGGGGGGGAGGGGAGTTCTTGAGCTAGGAAGTGGGAAGTGAGGAGTTTGGGGAGTAAACTCTTGCCTTAAGCATGAGTTCATGGCCAAGATGGAGTTTACGGCCCAAACCCCCAAGGTTTGACCGTAAACACCATGTTATGGTGTTAAATGCTTAATCGCTCCACTTTAATCCTAAAAGGTACTTCCTTTTATTTGTTCATTTGCCGAATTTAAAACTAAAAACACCCAAACGGACTTTAAACCAGCCAAAAAAATGTACTGAAATGAATTTGGCTAATATTTGTAGTGACTGACTGTAGAGTTTATACTATGAGAATTACGGGTTGTCACATAAACAGACTCTTCAACGATAATGATTCAGTATCAGTGGTCTGTCAGGGATTCAGACCATCTCGAGACAGTAGATTTCAGACAGAGTACATGTGACCTTGTTGCGTGGAATTCGTTCACCTGCGGATTTTAGGTCTTACGAAGATTGGTCACAACTACCCTGGGAAGGCTAGGGTGTGCCCAGGACGCTGACCATGTTACTAGAGTGGTAGGGTGTGCAAGGAATGGTAAGGAATGATTTCGAGGATGAAATTTAATTTAAGTGAGAGAGAGTTGTAACACCCAGTTTATTTAATAAATAAATAGACGAAATTAATGAATGAATCGTAGCCTTAAAATTTATAATTATCTAGCAAGGTGTTGGCTTTGGGAAGCCAAATGCCATAAGTTGGATTATTCGGAGGTCAAAGTATAAATTCGAGATTTATTTTGTAAAGATTTTAGAAGACAGGGGGGGTGTTTGGTAAGTATTAGACCTAATATGAAAGGATTTATGAAAGCAGGGGGCTAAAGAGTTAATTATGGACCTCATTTGAAAATAATTGTAGAGGGAGGGGCCACTTGGTAGATTATGGGATTTAAATTGTAAGGGATTTACATGGATGGGGTTGAAATGGTAAAATATGGGTTGTCTTTGAAAGAAAATGTGAAGGGAGGACTAATTGTGACATTATGGTGATATGCTCAAGGGTGTCGGGTATTTAGTTAAACATAACCCTAACCCTAGGAGCCTTGAGTCAGCCACCAACCCACCTTGTATCCCCTCCATCCGACCTCTGCCTCCATCTTCCTCATTGCCATCTTGCACCACCGAATCACCATTGAAACCCCACCGGACTTCCACCATGTGTTCTGTCGGTGAGAGAGAGAGAGAGAGAGAGAGAGAGAGAGAGAGTTCAACGAGTCAAAGGTTTTGGCGACGGGGCTGTGAGGAGTTGTGCTAGCAAAGGTGCTGCCGCCGCTGCAAGTCGAGTCTGAGCACTGCAACTACGACTTCACTGCCGGAGAAGCCGTGAACTGCCGAGGAAGGACCGCCGCACACCATGGATGCGTTGTTCTTCATGATTCTTCGGCGCTTCACGCAGTCACGACCGCCGCCTGTTGCTCCGGTCAACATCTACCACCCCAAGGGTGGTTGTAGCGTGCGTTTCATCTTCCATGTCGCATGTATGTGTGGGTAACATGGCGTTTTGTTCATTTTGTGGGTGTATATCGGCCTGGAAATCAAGAAAAGGCATTACCACCGCCGTGAGGCGGCGGTTTCCACCTCCTGCCACCCTCAACCACCACGTTAGGTGGTTGTGTATGTGTGTGTGTGTGTGAGTTTTGCGTAAGTACTCCACTGTGTGCATGTTTTGGTGTGTGTGAGTGTTCTTGATGAGTGTGATATTGTATGTAATAGTTTGTTGGCTGGAAAACCAAGAACCGCCACCACCACCACCGTGAGGTGGTGGCTGCCACCACTTACCACCACCGGCCACCACAAGGGTGGCTGTGTGTGTGTATATTTAGCATTTTGTGTGTGTGTTTATTTTGGAGATTGGCATTGTAAATTGTAACAAAAATGGAATAATGGAAAGAAACCCTAACCACCACCGTGAGGTGGTGGTTGCCGCCTCCTGCCGTCACCAGCTGCCGTGTTGGGTGACAGTGTGCTTGTTGTGTTTGATTTGTTGGGATGTTTGGACAAAGGTACTAAAACCCTAATGGGCCCAATGAAGCCCTAATTGATCTAAAAGCCCAAACATGTAACTAATGGGCCTAATGAACCTTAATTGATCAAAAGACCTAGCTATTGGGCCTATTGGGCTAAGATGTGATTGGAAACCCTAATTAGGGTTTAGAAAACCCTAATATTGGATTTATGGGCCTTGGACTTATTGGGACCCACTTTTGGGCCATTAGAATGGAATTGTGTATTAAGCCCAATCACAACATATGATTTATTTAGAAGAGTGATGGACTTAATGGATTAAGTCCTTAATGGGTTAAGTGAGAAACACTTAACCTTAATTGTCATTGTATGTGAAACCCTAATTTCACTTGGGTTTATTGTTGGGCCTTTCTATTGGGCCTTGATGATTGGCTTATTGGTGGGCCATCCAAGAATAATCATATGGACTAGAATAATTTAATGGGCTTTAGGATAAGGCCCATATGTGAGGATTTGGGCCCAATTTGGAAAATTGGGCCATAGATGGGCCATAACTGGGCCTTCATGATTATGTGATATTGGGCCAATAGAATGTCGAATGTTGGACTGGACTAAATGGTTGAGCCATATGGTAAGACCTTGTAAAGGTTTGGGCCCAATTTGGAAAATTGGGCCATATGTTGGGCTTTGAGTCATAGTTGACTTTTGGGCCTTTGGATTGGGCCTTGGGCTTGAATAAAGCTAAGTTAGGGGTAAAGTAGTATTTACCCCCAAGTATGTATTTATGGTTATGTGTTGGAACCCAATTATTAATTGGGTGATGTTTTGATATTGACAGTTCGGGAGTCTGTCATCCAGCAGCTGGGGGTTGTGTCTACGGGACTTCAGCAGTGTGAGGTGAGCTACCTTCCAGTAGAAGTGGGTCTACAGCCACAATGCCGACCCACTAGTAGGAGTTGTTTGTTAGATGATTGTCTTTGTGATAATTATCTGGTATGCCATTATATGTTATGTTTGTGTGCTAGGATGCTTTATGATACATGTTAGTAGTAGTAGGGGTGAAATGGGCCCCTGATACTGTTTGGAAGATACCGAAGGGTTCGTCAGAACCCATGCATGCCTAACAGTATGTTTATGATATGTTATATGTGATAGTGGTAGTAAGAGGGGAATACTCCCCAAGTTCGGTCGTTAGGACAGAAGGGTAGGTCGGGCACCCCAGATATGCCTGACAGTATGTTTATGCTATATTTTATATGGTAGTAGTAGGGGGTGAAATAGTCCCCAGAGCCGGTTGGGATAAACCGGAGGGTAGGTCAGCACCCCAGAACTGCTTGACATGGGTTGGTCAGCACCCCAGAATTGCTTCACATGGGTAAGGCAGCACCCCAGAACTGCTTCACATGGGTAGGTTGGGCACCCCAGAATTGCCTGACAGTATGTATGTTTTGTGGTATGTGGAATGATGGAGGAACTCACTAAGCTTTGTGCTTACGGTTTTCAGTTTTGGTTTCAGGTACTCTGTATTAAAAGGAAAGGAGCTGGCTCGATCGCAGCGCATCACACTATGTTTTCCGCGCATGAGATCTTTGGGATTACACTCTGATATTAATTTATGATAACACGTTGGACCATTGACACTTGGGTTTTGACATGAGATGTTATTATGGATGTTTTTATACTTATGGTTTTATAACAACTTATTTAAAAATGAAATTTTTGGCCTTGAATTTTGGGATGTTACACACTACCACAAACGAAAGAATCAAATCCATTTTCCAATATTGCTAACAATATATAAACACCAATTTTCATAAATGCCATTGTAAGGAAATATGAAACAAGATAAAATCAAATTTTTCTTTATTTATAAAATTGCGGAAAATCTTGTCCTTACAATGCAATTAAAAATGAAAACTATATTACTACATGTTTCTAAGCAATCTATCATAACTCCTAAGTAGCAGCTCAAAAATCCGATCATCGAACCAGGCGATCGAAATCCAATTCTTCGCGAGCATGTTTTTCCTTTAAGCTTCCTTTCTTTTCATCGATCCTACAAAACATCAGAATGTGATCTTATCACATCATGTATTAAGAATCTTCAAATAGGAACTTAATAGAGTTATATAGTGGACTTACCTGAAGCAGAGTTATACACTCTGACTTTACCATCCTTATGATTCTTCAGGTAGATAAGGCGGCTTTGCAACCAATACCTCTTCTCTTGGCAATAGAAGCAAACAGATTTTTTTGGAATGGCACACGAGACAATCTCAGACTCAACCTTTCTCTCTATCATTTGGTCAAATGGTTTGACGATGGCCGATCCCATTCCATTGGGAAGAGAAGACTTTTCTGGACTTCCAATGTGTTAATTGTCAATATCAATGGAAGTATGGGAAGTAGATCTTCCAATCAAATTTGCATTACCAGTGCTCCAAATCATTATTGATTCAGAAGTAATTAGCAAATAGGTAAGATCGATAAGGGTCACATCGTGGTCTGTCATATAGTAGTCTTTAACAAACCCACTATATGACTTAGGAAGGGATTGAAGAACCAAGTCAACAATCAACTTCCTCGAGACAACGACACCCAACATTTTCATCATGTAAATGTGTGACTTCATCTCTAAGACGTGTGCACACACAGACCTTCCATCTTGGTGTTTGCTTGCCAATAGGGTTTGAGTGACCTTGAACTTTTCAAGTCGACGAACATTTGGGTTAGGGAGAATTATTGGAGGAGGTGGAGGAAGTGAAGTATGATTTCTGGGAACATCATCTTCATGATGAAAGCTTTTTATATAAGATTCGGGAAGACCATAGTTGTCAGAACTAGACATCTACAATGGAGAAATTCAAGTTAATTGATTTAGGTCCTTAATATATCACCCAAATGAAATATTAAGGCTAGGACCCAACACAATATTCTGCAATTCGGAAGAGGGATGTCGTAATCCAATTGCAAAATATTTGAAGGTAGGTAAATGACGATTTACCAATTTCCACCATGAAAAACGAAAATGAATATTAGGTTTTAAATGAATTGAAATTCCTAGATTCTTTTGAGATTCATTGAACTTTTAAATGGCATGTTTAAACTCGATTATACCCTTCAAGTTTGTGACTGGGATACTGAGGATCACAAACAATGTATGAATAACCATGCAAATTAGCTTGGTACTCTCGATGTCATTTATCACCTAATCAATGTGTCGGTTAACCACACACGCTCCATTAATCAATGATAATTTATGAGAAACCCATTGCCATCCTTCATTAGTCCATATTAGTGTGCCGGTTAACCATACAAGCTCCACTAACTGACCAATAAAGTGCAATGTGCAATTTCATGGATTAGCATCAAATTCACATTTTTCCTAAAGTAACTAAGATTGGGAATTTATAAGGGTTTAGTTACTTTATAATTCATTATACTTTTAATGAGGGTTTAGTGCCCTATCCTACCCATTCGACTAACGACCCTCCACTAGTCAAGAGTGTGGTGGGTAAGAGTGGATACCCATTCAATCGCATTTTATAGATAATTTCTTTAAACACCCCTTATAGACCAACTTCGTGAATGAGGCCTACAAATAGTAAGACTGACCTTTTACTTGTACATATATAATATATTAAACTTTTAATTTTATACACTATAAGGGTGTATTTTAATATTTTAAAATACTAGGTGGTTTAATCTATTAATGAATTATACTCTTAATTTAATTAATCTTAAACCATGTGATTATGGATTTAATAATACTCTCTTAATTAAACATTTAATTAACTTAATAAAATTCATAAGAGTATAATTGAACTATTCAAAACAACATCAAGGTTCTAAATATAAAAAATTAAAAATTCAAAAACTATTTAATTAATTTTTAAATTATGAACCCAAGAGTTGCACCTTTTGAAACCTTTAAATTACTAGAGTTAATGCTTCATAAAAAGAGATTTTTTAAATTCCAAAACTTGAGGGCAAGTTTTGTAACTCTTGAAAACCTTTTTATTCCAAACTTGATGGCAAGTTTTGTAACTCCTTTAAAAAAAACTTTTTGAGTTCCAAAACTTGATGGCAAGTTTTGTAACTCCTTTAAAACATTTAGATCAAATATTAACCTAATAAAATAATCATAATTTTATCTTTTAACCAATTTGACCTAATGCAACTCTTATAACAAGATAACTTCAAATCAAAGAATTACAAACAATTAGCTTATCATATAAACTAGTAATTATATCAAGATTTGAAACTTTATCTTTTAATTGGATGAGGTTAATCACTACCATATAAAAAAACAGATTTTATGATATAAAACAGTTCATCATAATGATCCTAATCCAATTCTAGCCAAAAAACCCGAAAAACTGCAACCAACCTATCCAACTCGTCGAGTCAGATACTGGACTCGTCAAGTTGGCTTGATTTGTGCTTGAGTCGTCGAGTCAGATCATAGGACTCGTCGAGTCCACTGTCCAGAGAGCAGTTTTTCAATTTTTCCAGCTTTGAACAAATAACCAATACATCTATATAACAGAAAACAACCCATGGTTCTGATACCACTGTTGGTTTTTATGTACTCTAACATCCCTATGGTGCACATACAACCCTAATGCTTTAGATCTAAGTTTTCTCTAGTTATACATGCAATAAAACCATCCAAAGCATGAACCCTACAACTAGCATACAATTTGATATTTGAAACATAAAATCAAGTTAGATGAATACCTCTATATTGTAGCTTGTAGAATTTGGCCTTTCAAGAGCTTAGCACCTCAAGTGTGATGCCTCAAACGGTTCACAAGACACCATGAACAAAAGATGAATATGAGAGAAAAGTTATGAAGCTCAAATCGGCTAGGCTTACACCTTAGGAGTCTTGGGGCCGATTTTGCAAGCTTAGGGGTTAAATATATAGTTTTGAATTCCTAGGGTTTCAACTTGTAAACCCTCATTGCCTTGGGCTTTTAATCCAATAACTCATTAGCATTATGGACTAACACTTCATGGACTTTCACATAAACTTAGTCCATCACTAATCAATCATGGATCATTGGCCCAAACTATATGTATCACTGATTTACGTAATCAGTCCCCGTTAATTTAATTAGTCTCTTTTGATCACTAAATTAATTCCAAATTAATTCTTGATCAATACTAATTAAATAACATGATTCTTCAATTAATATATTATACTTATAATATATTAATAAATCACAAATAACCTCTTTCTCAAATATCTATCCTATTAAATTGGTCTGGTGAATGCAACCCGAAATGGACAATGCTACTCTTTGGTCAAGTACATACCAATTATAGTTATGGGCTTAGACACGTAATCCAACAATTTTGACCAAGACTTGCATCCAATATGATTCTATTTGTGTTTACATTCTGATTTAGGGATTCAAAACCCTTTTTCATCGTGTTAGACTAGATGAATCCTTGAAATTACGAATTAATTGCTTTTCGGATTATTATATCTTATTCAATTTATTATGTTTGCTTGGTAAGAGATCCTTATGTGTTAAAGTTTCAATCTTTTCTGTTTATTGTTGAGCATTGTTAGGTTTAGATGAACAATCTAGCTTTATATGCTTGAATCATATGATTTTATAAGTTATAAATTTGTATGGCTAGTGTTTGATCAAAACTTAGGGTTAAGCAGTAAGTTGTGATTTTTATGTGTAAGCTTGCATGTGATGACCATTAATGTGTAATTAGCATCGTGATTTTTGATGCTAATAATTCAAGTATCTCATAATACGAACTGAACATTAATTTTTTAGGATACTTAGTGCACTTTATCACTGTAACTAAAAGTCTTGAAGATCAAAGGATTAGTTGTCTAGACCAGGAAACTAGTCATATTAGGAATCAGTGAATAAAGAATAAATAACTCTCATATTAGTAATTATATATGATCTTAAGAAGTAATTTTGTCTAAGCAAAGTACCTAAAGAGATTCGTTTTTAGTCTGTTTATCGAGATTCGCTGTTTATTTAATTGAGAATTTTAGAATCATAAACCCCCCACTTATATTGTTTTTTGTTATTTAGTGTAACCAATAATCATAAATTCCAAATTAATCGACTACCATTCCCCAAGTGTTCGACACCTGGTCTTACCACAACCATACTATTGCACGATTAGGTTTATTGCCTAGTGTATGTATTAGTCCGATTATGATAAAATCAGTCTTATAAATTTAAAACTTGAGCAATTAATATATATATATATATATATATATATATATATATATATATATATATATATATATATATGTATATATATATATCACATCAAATTTTTGCGCTGTTGTTAGGGAACGATTTTCAATTGATTTTGTTAGTTTGTTTATTCGTTATTTGTTCTTAAATTTTTAGTTTTATTTATTTTCATTGTTTTTATTTTCTTTTTTTCTTCTTTTTCTTTGATAACGTGTCACTTGGCGGAAGGGGTTCTGCTGTTGTTTTGCACAGATTTGAAGTATAAGAAAGTACTCGATGGACCTAGATACAAAAATGATCAAAATTGACGATTTCACATTTACGCATGGTGAAACTTTAACTACGCCCAATGTAGGTTCAAAAAAATGTGACTTCGCATTCCTTGCCCACCCTTTACGCCCTGTGTAATGGGATAAGTTACGCGCAACATAGGTCAACACACGCAAATATTTTCTTTCCCGATTCACTTTTCACTCTTTCACACACCTCACAATTTCTTGAGACTGTATCTGCAACTTCATCATTCAAAGTCCTGATTTTCTTCTCCTTATTCTAAACATGACACAAAGGTATGTTTATTGTTAACCCTCTCTCTTAATTTGCGGATTAAGTTCATAATTTTTGTTGGATTGTGCGTAAAATCGATTGCTAGGGTTTATACCATTTACAATTGTTATCCGATTTTCATGAAATTGATGCATGGTATTACTTAATCAGAGTGTCTATTACTCACAAAACCTTACCATTTTGATTGATTTCTGGCTTGGACTTCGACTGGAAGCACAACTGTGCGACCAGCTATGCCCTACGTACACAACTCTACGCCCTGCGTACTGTAGTGAGCCAAATTGTTTATTATTATTTTTTTGCATAATCTGTTTTACTAGGCTATGTTTGTTGGTTTTCTATGTTTGGTTTTACATGATAATGGCCAGAAGGAATCAAAGGGGTGATCTAGATCAAGTTCCCGAAGAATTGACTGACCACCAATTTTTGCAATTCCCAAGGAACTTGAATGCAGGACCACTTTCGGGGTATCATAGTAGGCTTAGTCAGTTTCTTCACAAAGAGATTGACATTGCACCATCATTTGACTGGGAGTTAGCGTCCTAAACTGGACTAGATGACCTGGTCCAGGTTTTTTTTTGACATACACCCACTTGGACACAGGTGGCGTTCCTTTGTTTACATGGTGTGGTTGGGACAACTTTTTCAGAGTTCAGGAGGCTGTTTATATGGAGTTTTTGCTGGAGTTCTTTGATATAGTTGCTTTTGATCCTACCAAGGCTTATGGTGATAGGACTTACTTTTCTTTTAGACTTGGTGGAGTTAGCAGAGAGTGTAGCGCGATTGATCTTGCTACTAGAGTTGGGATTTACATTGTGGACGAGACGAGGAGCATCCATTTCTAGGAGTTTCTTATAGCTTATATTATAGTATCACCTGAGGATTATAGTGAGAGTATTTTTTGGACTGAGCTTACATATGGTGGGTATGTGTCGTCGACTGTGCGAGTAAATATTATTCGTTCGACTACTTATCGATTATTGCACTGGTTGATTTCTAGCTCTCTCATACATCACAAGAATCACGAGAGGGTAGCTTCGACCGCTCTGTTTTTCTTATGGATACTTATCACTACAGGCAGGCACATGAACCTCCCAGTTGCTGTAGCTACATATTTGGCATGGAAGGCCAGGGGCCTTCGTGAGGATAACCCAATTTGTGGTGGGCGTTTCATCACTAGGGTTGGCTTGATCTTACTCCTTGTTGACGAGGGAGATTACGAGGAGGATGGTATGTTATGACGTGAGGTTGATGAGTCTATAAATTTTGGATGTGATGATTATATTACGTGGTGATGATGACATCTTGAGGATACGACCCGATGACGCGACACCAGAGGAAGTTGCAGCAACAACGTAGCCACAGAGACTAGGGAGGCATAGAGTTGCTTCTAAGGGAGCGCAACATGGACCAGAGCATGAGATTGATATCTGTTACATTACTCAGCGCATGGACGTGCTTGAGGCTAGCCAGCAGTGGTATAGAGATACATGGACCGCATTATTTTCGTATATGGTTTTTCATTATATGGTCCTTTTTCCTCCACCATACCGAAAGTCGGGTGATAGAGCCGGCCCATCAGGGACACAACAACATGACGACGAGGATGACGAGTGATTGCGATTATCCTTTTTATTTTAGTTTGCGTTTATTAGACTTAGTATTTTAGTATTTTATTTTGGTATCTTTATTTTTTGTCTGTTTAAACTAGGATGTTTAGTTTTATTTTTAGTTTATGTAATTTTCTTTTGTTTTCCATGTTGATGCTCTTTGATGTTTTAGATTTTTGTGGAATATTCTCCCTTAGAATGCTGGTGGTAAGTTCAGCCACTAGGACCGAGTGTGATTTCGTCATGAGAAATCTTTCACGAGAGGCATTACATCACATAAGTGTGGGGTTACTTACCCACATGAGAGCGGGAACGTGGCTTTATCAAAAGCCATTACTTATACGAGAGACAAGACGAGTGTTTGTCCGACACGAAGCTAGTTCTTTTTATTCACTGTTCCGGGATCTTCATATTTACTGTGATACGTTGTTTTCGTTAATCGCTTTGCTTATTGACGCCTGATCAGTGAAAAAAATCAGCAAATCTAGCTTTTATTTTTTCAGCATATTTTGGAGCAACATTATTCTCAAGCAACCAACTATTGTTTCGACCTCACCACTACTACCCCAGGAGAGTCTGTTCTCTTTTCGCCCTTTAGATTTTATGTGCTTTAATTGATTATGCATACAATGAGGGCATTGTATGAAATAAGTGTGGGGTAATGGGTCGAAAAAAGGTTTTCAAATATAATTGAAAAATTGTCATATTTGAAATACCTAAATTTTTTATATAGACTTGGAAAATGGTCTAATTTTGAAATCTAGTTAAAAAATTGTTATATTATTGTGTTGAGACTTAGATTGCTCGTATTGTGTTGGACGATCTTGTTGGGAATTAGTGTTGTGTCATTTAGTCTTATTTAATTGTTTAATTATGTAAATGGGCTTGGGCTTATCCACCCGTCATTTATTAGGGTTAGAGTAATTAAGGTGCATGCATCCACCGTGTTTCATAACTTTGACAATTATTCTTGTAACCCTAATCACGCCTCTACAATAGCAATTCTTAATCGAGTTCTTCTGAGGCTGTGGCTTTTAATCATTCAGCATACTTTGATTCATTGTCGTGTTCTTATTCTTAAACTGTTTTGAATCTAATCGATCTTTCAAGGATTTATATCCTAACAATTGGTATCAGATCAGGATACTGTGTAATATATACACATCTCTTCTGCTTAAGAGTCATTAGGGTTTCCGTTAATATTGGATCTAGTTTAACAGTCATCACTATGTTCTTGACGCTATTTAGCGATCTCAATATTACCCTAAAACTGCTTTAGTTTTACACGTCTGATTCTTAACAGGTTTTAAAGATCTTATCATCATGCAGCACGACGATTCTCACATCAACTCCATCAATCTTTCGAGCAGCATTGGATCCACCACTAGGATCCCAATTCTCTTCCCCAATGAATATGAAGTTTGGGTGCTTCACTTCGAAGATTACGTTCTTGGCCTAGAAGAAAACGGATATCTGATATGGGAGGCTATCACTATTGGACCGTTTGTTCACACCGAAAGCAAAAGAGTTATCAAAATTCAAAATGACTACAACAAACTCCTTCTTGAAATTAAGGACGTTCCTCAAGATGAAAAGGAAAAACTAATAAGCAATGTTAAGGCATTGAGAATCATTCAGTTTGCCTTGTAGGCTGACACTTTTCGTCTGGTTAGTTAATGTGACACAACCAAATCCATCTGGGATCGGCTTAAGGAACTCTACTCAACAAATGCGGATGTTGAGCACTCAACACAAACACTATTGCTTTCAGAGTTTGGTGCATTTACACAGAAGTCTGAAGAGAGTTTGAATCAAATTTTCAGTCGTTACAATCATATTTTGAGCAGAATGACGAAACATGGCATTGGACATGAATTAATCGAACAAAAAGTCACGTTTATGAATGGACTTCGATCAAAGTGGAAGGCTGTGGTGTCTACAGTTAAGGCACATGAGCAGTTCAAGAGCTATACACTGGCCAAGCTTGTTGGTATCCTAAAGTCACATGAAGATGAAGTGACTAAAGAAGCGAAAGTAGTCTCTGGGATGGGATCATTAGCACTTGTCGTGAAGGGTAAGAAAGTTGCTGAACAGGATGATTCAGATATTGAGCTTTCAGATTGTGAACTCTCTAAAGAAGAGTTTGCAATGATGGTGTCGAATCCTAGGTGGTTCGCAAAGAAGAACTTCAACCGGAACAAGAACCAGAACTGGCAGGGCAGTTATAGCTCTGAAAAGGTGAAAGAGGAAAATGCGAACGGTTTGTAGAAGGATGGAGACAAGAAAGAGAAGAAGATCACGGGTGACTCCGGCTATGATTGCAACTATTGCCATGACAAAAATCATTTAGCGAAGGAGTGTATGCTGCGAAGATTGAACGAGAAGAAAGAGAGAGAAGATGATGAAGCTTACCATCTGCGAAAGCTTGAAGAAATCAAGAAGAAAAAGAATGCAGATAAAACTATGCCTGCTTTGATTGTGCAGGGAAAAGATTCTGATGATAAATTTGGCAGAGTGGAAGTCTGGTCCATGGATTTAGAAGATGAGGAGGTTCGCATGCCAACTCATGGGAAAAGCTTCGTTACAAAAGAGGAGGATTCACACACTGGAGGAAGATGCTTCGTGGTGACGAATGATGTGTCACAGATGCGACGATATGCCACTGACAGTGGACATGGGAGTGATAGCTGCTTTGCTGCAAAACCAGTTTTGAACAAATCAGCGAATGTGATCAAATGATGAATAAGGTACACTCTATTCTTGAATCACACAATATTCCTGTGTCACGATACGAAACGGACTTAAATGAATTAAAATTCACATTTTCAAGTATCAGTAACAGTTTAAAACAAACTCGGTTGACAAATTCTAACCTAACTGATCAAATCAGTAGGATTTTATTGAAGAGTGAGGAGAGATGCATTTGGATAGAGAAGATTGAGTTCGACTTAGCTAAATCTAGGGATGAGTTAATTTACATGTAACGAGACAATTTAACGCATTTGAAACAAAATAACATTTTTTGTTTGATTGCGAACAGGCTTTATTTTAACATTACTCAGTTGCATCTTGATTGTGAGATTTGTCACACCCCCAAACAAAGGATGGCGGAAACGTCAGGGGGTGGAGGACTTCATGTATAGTATCATAACAACGAGTATAATAGTGATCAAATTAAATACAACCATTATAAATATAATTGAGAAAGTTACATGGTTTCGTAAGTTACATGTTTCAAAATCTATTACAATATAATGATAATATGGTTTGTCTAATGCCGTAGCGTTCCATCCTCAAAAGTTGGTAGTTATTTGTTTTCATTGATTACCTGAGAATACAAGTAATTTTGAAAGAGTGTCAACAATTAAGTTGGTGAGTGCATAAGCTTTTGTACGTAGAATTGAAAACCTTTCTTTGTAAATGTACTTAATGTTCAAGAAAAATCCAATATTTTCCTTATAAAATGAGTTGTAGTCTTAAAACCCAAAGACCGAAATGTACAAGTATTTTTCGATACTTATGATAGTGTAGGCAGTTTTGAATAATTAAAACCCTTTTGAGTGTAATAATTCCCATAAACTATATGTGTCGTTGTTTCCCTATGTGAGTTATTATAACCATGCAATTGACATAGTAAGCCTGTTAAGACGAACTTCGGGCGTCGTAATGTTTTGACATTTGTCACCCCAGACCTGCCGGTCTAGCTGTTGCAAGCAGCTTAGGTGCGGGATTGTCAGTCTCAATATAGATCTATATACAAGTATCACGCTCTCCCTGCAGGAGACTATGGTTATAATACATGACTTTAACCAATACTCTAATGAATACAATGAAGTAATGTCTCACAAATTTGATTTAACGAGTTTACGTGTAGTGTAAATGAAAATCCTTTTTGTAGTGTAAATGGAACCTTCCTTAGTATGTTCGTAGTGTTAATGTACCATAAACTATACCTATTATAGTTTATCTTAAATGTTGGTAGTAATGAATACCCCTTTTGTAGTGTAATTGGAAACCTTTCATAGTGATTTTGTAGTGCACTGAACCAAAAACTATACCCATTATAGTTTATCATATATGTTCGTAATGAATGAAAATCCTTATGATGAATGACTAATTCTGTTTCATGGAGGTAAACTAACATGAACTACAATCAAGATGTAACTAAACATTATTATACACTTTGCTCAACATGTTACAAAGTGTTGATGAATTTATAAACTATTTTACTAGTTTTAACTTTTCTGTCACTGTTTTTAGAAACTTCATAGAAAAATCAATGTAAGTCGAAAACTGAATCCGTAAACTCTGAGAGTTTAGAAAATGTGTCTAGTATGTTCATAATTTTTTTTATGATTTTTCGAGGTATCTAACCAGTTTGAAAATGTCCATATTCACAAACTGGTCTGAAATCATTTCTGAAATGATAGTCAGTTTTGTGAAAATCGCCATAAATTGTACAAAAATCGTATGAATATGTGCAAGTAGTCATTAGAAAGGTATAAACCTAAGCTAAATGCATATTGAACAGGTTTGAGAAATATTGAGTTTAAGATGGTCAAAACAGTTCGTGAATGGTCCATAACTTTTCTGTTGTAATCAGTTGGTTGTGCTAGAATATGTTTTTGGTGTTGTAACTTGTATTCTCCACCTTAAAACTTGAAGAAAACATGAAAAGATAGGGGTATGAACTCACCTTGAGTGATTCTCTGAGGTGGAAGGTTTAAGAAAGGGAGTTTGAAGTCAAGAACACTTGATGGATGCTTGAGGATTTGAAGATCCTATAAACAAATATGTCAATATTTGTGTAAATGATCCATGATTTGATTGAAGAAATTAAGAATATTTAGGAGTAAAATGAAGAATATTTAGGAGTAAAATGAAGAACTTACCAAGAGTGGGGGAAAGAGCTCGAGTCTTCCTTGGAAATTTTGAGTTCCAGAGAGAGAGAAAGAGAGAGAGAGAGAGAGAGAGAGAGAGAGAGAGAGAAAGAGAGAAAAGTTTGTTTTTGGGGTAGCACATGAGTTTTTATAGGTGAAGATCAAAGATCTATTGAATGGATTTGATCAAGGGAGAATCTGATGAAGTGTTGAATAAAGATATTGATTTGACTAGGTAGAATGTGAATAGTGACATGAAGTTGATGTGGGGATGGCTTGGTGTCATTACTTTATGGGAAAAGTCAACAAACCTTTATGTGTGATCTTGAACAAAAGATATAATTTATAGACAATTAATCTTCAAGATGGGAATAAAATATGACTTTGGAGGGTTTAAATTGATGAAAATACGAATTTGGTGAAATTCCCATGTTAAAATCATCAAAAACGGGCTTAAAATGCGAAACTGGTCAAAAACTGAACGTAAGAAGCGAACCAACGAAGTTGAGAGGGTCAGACGTGAAGGGAGGGTTCGCGGCGCGGCTGCTGATGCGAGCCTTGGTTCCAAAAGTGAGCCTGACCGAAGGAGCGAAGGTCAGGGTGATGCGAGAGTTCTCGGTTCAAGGATGCCAACCTTGTCGCATAGAAGCGAACTTGGTCGACCACAAGCGAACCCTCTCGGTTTAGCCAAGGGAAAGTGTCCGGCGCGAGAGAAGGCTTCGGTTCGAGAGCTAGGGTGCGAATCTTCCCGATTAGACATGAAAGTCCGATCAGAAACGAAAGTGAGGTTCGCATCATAAGAGTTTCGCCTTAGGAGGGTTCGCTTCTTGAGAGTGTTTCGTTCCTTAAGAGGGTTTCTTTTCTTGAGAGGGTTTCGCACCCATTGTGCTGTTTTTCATATTTTCTTCCTATTTCAAGTGATTTTCAACTAATTGAAGGGTCGGTATGGCACGGATGTTTATGAAAAAGTTTAGAGAGATTTGGGAGAGATTTGAGAGAGAGAGAGAGATAGAGTGAGAGAGATTGAGAGAGACTTTGCCGGTGGCCTTTAATAGTGTTTGGCCCCATAAGGCAAGGTTCGTAAACCTCGTTATGCCTTGCTATGAGTGTTTTACGCCCCTGAAGGGTACATAATAGTGCTTCATCGAGTCTTTACATCACTCACCCTGGTTAGGGTTTAGAATTTCTGAACTTATGAAACTTCTGAGTGATACTTTGTATTAAGATAGAGTGTTTCTACATTAGTAAACATAGAGTGAGTCCTATCATACAAGCACTAGTTGAGTTTACCGGTTTGACTCGTTGACTTTATTTGACTTTGAATTGACTAGAAATTGATGGTTGTCACATCATCCCCCCGTTAGAAGAAATTGTGTCCCGAAATTAGCTTTTCGCCTGGGACTTCAAGGGTTGGGGAAAAGATGTGAGTATTTTTGTTTTATCTGGTCTTCGCGTTCCCAGGTGAACTCAGGCCCTTGTTTAGCATTTCATCGGACCTTCACAATGGGAATGTGACTTTGTTTCGTCCTTTTGATCTCCCGGTCCATGATTTCTACTGGTTTTTCTACGAAGTGGAGACTCTTGTTGATTTTGAATTCGTCGAGAGGGATCACAAGAGTCTCGTCCGATAGACACTTCTTTAGTTTGGACACATGGAAGGTAGGATGTACGTTATTTAGTTCTTGTGGTAATCGGAGTTTGTATGCTACCGGGCCAATCCTAGCGAGGATCTCGAACAGCCCAATATACCTTGGATTTAGTTTACCACATTTTCCAAAACGTATCAAACCTTTCCAGGGTGAGAACTTAAGCAGCACCCTGTCTCCGACCTAGAATTCCAAGGGCTTCGGTCTGTTGTCCGCATAAATCTTTTGTCTGTCTCTAGAAGCCTTTAATCGTTCTCAGATTTGGACAATCTTCTCCGTCGTTTCTCTTATGATTTCCGGACCAGTGAGAGCGCTGTTAGGGACTTGTCCCTTGGCTAGTTGTGTGTCACCCACTTCAGACAGCACAGCGGTGATCTGCACTTGCGGCCATAGAGGGCTTCGAATGGAGCAACCTTGATGCTAGTGTGATAACTGTTATTGTATGAGAATTCAATAAGTGGTAATTGGGTATCCCACACTTTACAAAAATCTATCACACAAGCCCTTAACATGTCTTCTAGCGTTTGTATAGTTCTCTCACTCTGCCCGTCGGTTTGTGGGTGGTAGGCTGTACGCATGTCCAACCCACTCCCCAGAGATTTTTGAAGTGACTGCCAGAATCGTGAGGTAAATCGACTATCCCTGTCGGAGATAATGGATATTGGTATGCCATGCAATCGTACGATTTCCTTAATGTATGTTCTGGTCAGTATTTCCATTTTGTCAGTTTCCTTTATTGGTAGGAAGTGTGCGTATTTGGTCAACCTGTCAACGATTACCCAAATGGTATCGATACCACCTGTTGTCTTGGGTAACTTGGTTATGAAATCCATTATGATCCGCTCCCACTTCCACTCGGGTATCTCTGGTTGTTGCAACAAACCAGAGGGCTTTCGGTATTCTACCTTGACCTTGGCGCAAGTCAGGCACTTGCTCACAAAGGTAGCAATTTCGGCTTTCATGTTCGGCCACCAATAAAGTTTCTTAAGGTCCAGATACATCTTGTCTGAATCGGGATGTACAGAGTATCGATTTTTGTGCGCTTCGTTCATGACAACGTCTCTAAATCCCCCATACTTGGCTGTCCATATCCAATTCATGAGATGGCGAATTCCGTCACTCTTGATTTCTAGGTTCTTATCCATCCCTATTAAGGCTTCACCTGTCATGTTCTGTGGTTTCAGGGCTTCTTGCTGAGCCTCTTTGATTTGTGCGGACAGGTGTGAATGGATTGTCATGGTTAATGACTTTACTCGGTGACCCGAGTATTCCTTTCGGCTGAGGGCGTCAGCTACCACATTGGCTTTGCCTGGGTGGTAACGAATCTCGCATTCGTAATCATTCGGTAGCTCTAACCATCGTCTCTGCCTCATGTTGAGCTCTTTTTGAGTGAGGATGTGTTGAAGGCTTTTATGATCAGTGAAGATAGTACATTTCGTTCCGTAGAGGTAGTGCCTCCATATCTTTAGGGTGAATACTACTGCTCCCAGTTCAAGGTCATGTGTGGCGTAGTTGACCTCATGCGTTTTTAGCTGTCTTGAGGCGTATGCAATGACCTTTCCTCGTTGCATTAACACACATCAAAGACCTTGGTTCGACGCGTCGCAGTAGACCACAAAGTCTTCAGTTCCTTCCGGTAGGGATAAAATCGGAGCAATGCCAGGGCTTGCTTTAACTTTTGGAACGCGACTTTTTGCTTCTCTCCCCAGTCGAAGATTACACCCTTTTGAGTCAGGGTGGTAAGTGGTTTGGCGATCTTGGAGAAGTTTTGGATGAACCTTCGGTAGTAGCCAGCGAGGCCTAAGAATTGACGGATTTCTGTAGGCGTCCTTGGTGTTGACCAATTCTCGATCGTCTTGATTTTGGAAGGATCCACGTGTATCCCTTCCTTGCTAACAACATGTCCGAGGAAGCCCACTTCTCGAATCCAAAATTCGCACTTTGAGAATTTTAAGTATAATTTCTCCGCCCTTAACGTCTCTAATACTTGTCATAGGTGTTGGTTGTGCTCTTCCTTACTCCTATGAAGACAATCACGAACTTATCTAAGTAAGGCCGGCATACCCGGTTCATTAGGTCCATGAATACCGCAGGTGCGTTTGTTAATCCGAAGGGCATCACTACAAACTCGTAGTGACCGTACCAGGTTCTGAACGCCTTTTTAGGAACATCCTCCTCCTAGACCCATAGTTGATGGTATCCCGACCTCAGATCGATTTTTGAGAAGTAAGTTGCTCCTTGGAGTTGGTCGAAGAGGTCGTCGATTCGAGGTAGAGGGTATCAGTTTTTGATGGCAAGCTTATTCAGTTCACGGTAGTCGATACACATGCAGAACAATCCATTCTTCTTTTTCACGAATAGTATTGGCGCTCCCCAAGGCGAGAAGCTCGGTCTGATGAACCCCTTGCTTAGCAGTTCGTTCAGTTGGCTGGATAGTTCCTACATCTCGGCTATCGCTAGGAGGTTTGGCGCTTTGGCTACGGGGGTAGCCCTAGGGATTAGGCCGATTCGGAATTTGACTTGTCGTGTGGGTGGAACTCCGGGAAGGTCTTCTGGGAATATGTCAGGGAAACGTACGGGTAACCACCGTGGGATCTTCCATTGCTTCCCCGTGTCCTAATGCCAAGACCCTTCCAACGCCGCCAGCATTTGCGTTTCTTGCCTTTGGGCAGTCTCTTTTGAAGTGCCCGGTCTCCTCACAGCCGTAGCAGGCTCAGCTTGCCTGGGCGTTGGCGGCCGGGGTGGCTTATTGGTCTGGCGCCTTGCAGAAACAGGCGGTATGCCCTTTCTTGTTGCAGTTGCTGCAGTGCAACTCTCGACAAGGGCCAGTGTGGTGAAAGCTGCACTTGTTACATTTGGGGAGGGTCCCAGCATACTGCCTTAGGGGTGCTAGAGCAGCGGGGGTAGTGGGAGCGCGAACAACCACTATTTGTTGTTTCTTGGCGGAATCTGTTGGATAAGGTGTCTAAGTCCATAACTATTTCTGGTATGTACTTGACCCGACCCGACATGGTCCATTTGGGTTGCATGACATCATGCATTTGGATAGACTAAATGAGAGAAATAACACTTGTGGTTTATTAATATATTATAAGTTATTATTTGACTTTTACTGATGATTACAGTAGATATGGATATGTCTACTTAAACATGCCACAAGGGATGCTAATCGTTATTATTTTACTTTTACTGATGATTACAGTAGATATGGATATGTCTACTTAATCAAGCATAAGTCAGAGACTTTTGAGAGGTTTAAAGAGTTTAAACAGGAAGTCGAGAATCAATTGGGAAGGAACATTAAGATGCTTCGATCCGATCGAGGTGGTGAGTATCTTAGTTCAGAGTTCCTCGACTATCTTAGGGAATGTGGGATTGTCTCACAATTGACACCTCCCAGGACACCGCAGTTGAATGGTGTAGCTGAGAGGCGTAATCGAACCATGTTGGATATGGTTCGTTCCATCATGAGTCGAGCTTCGCTACCAATCTCATTTTGGGGGTACGACTTAGAGACTGCCGCCCATATCCTTAATCTAGTTCCCACAAAGAAAGTTTCCAAAACTCCTCATGAGATGTGGACTGGTAAAGTACCTAAACTAGACCACATTAAGATTTGGGGTTGCGAGGCTTTCGTGAGACGCGAGACTCATGATAAGCTCGAACCTCGAAGTGAGAGATGTATTTTCATCGGCTACCCACAGAAATCCTTTGGTTACCTCTTCTACAGACCTAGTGAGAATGTGGTCTTTGTAGCTAGGAGGGCTTTCTTTCGAGAGAGAGAGTTCATAAGCCAAGGAGACAGTGGGAGGCAAGTTGACCTTGAAGAAATTCAAGAGTCAAGTGGTGAAGGAACTTCAAACCCTAGCACTCAACTTGAGGAGGAAACTTCTGTTGAGCCAATTGACAAGTCTGTACCTCTGAGGCGTTCCACAAGGGTTAGGAATGCGCCTGAGCATTACTATGGATTCCATATTACTGCGGAAGGTGATACACTTATCAGTGATGAGACGTTGATAGGTCTGGATGAACCTAACAGTTACGCGGAAGCCATGGCAGGCCCTGAGTCAGCCAAGTGGAAAGAGGCAATGGACAGCGAGATACAATCAATGTATGACAATCAAGTTTGGAACTTGGTTGAGAATGTACCAGGTCGTAAGACTGTAGGGTGCAAATGGATCTTCAAGAAGAAGACCGACATGGATGGTAATGTACACACTTATAAGGCACGACTGGTTGCAAAGGGTTTCCCACAAACTCCGGGAGTTGATTATGATGAGACCTTTTCTCCAGTGGCCAAGATTAAGTCTATTAGGGTTCTGTTAGCCATGGCCGCATTTCATGACTATGAAATATGCCAAATGGATGTCAAAACCGCTTTCCTTAATGGAAAGTTGGCTGAGGATGTTTACATGAGTCAGCCAGATGGTTTTGTCAATACAGAGTATCCTAATAAAGTGTGTAAGCTTGAGAAATCCATTTATGGGTTAAAGCAAACACCTCGCAGATGGAATCTTTGCTTTGATGAGAAAGTCAAAGAATTTGGCTTTTCTAGGAGTGAAGATGAATCTTGTGTATATGTCAAGGCTAGTGGGAGTATAGTTAGCTTTTTGGTATTGTATGTGGATGACATACTACTCATAGGAAATGACATCCCAACTCTGCAGGAAGTTAATTCCTGGCTTGGGAAGTGTTTCTCTATGAAGGACCTAGGAGAAGCTGCCTATATTCTAGGGATAAGGATCTTGAGAGAACGGAGTAAAAGACTAATTGGACTTAGTCAGAGTACTTACTTGGATAAGGTGCTGAAGAGATTCGGCATGCAGGACTCCAAGAAAGGAGAGTTACACATCCAGAGTAACGCCAGATTGAATAAGACACAAAGCCCTAGTACTGAGGCTGAGATAGCAGAAATGAGTCGAATACCTTATGCTTCGGCTGTAGGATCGATCATGTATGCTATGACGTGTACTCGACCTGATGTAGCCTTTTCTTTGAGCATGGTTAGCAGGTATCAGGGGAACCTTGGCAAGGCACACTGGACTGCGGTAAAGAATATCCTCAAGTACCTACGGAGGACTAAGGACTGGGTCCTTACCCTCGGTGGGAGTGAAGACTAGAGAGTTGTAGGGTATAGTGATGCTAGCTTTCAGACTGATAGGGATAATTTCCGCTCTCAGTCAGGCTGGGTCTTTACGTTAAACGGAGGAGCAATTTCTTGGAAGAGTTCCAAGCAAGAGACAGTGGCTGATTCAACTTGCGAATCAGAGTATATAGCAGCTAGCGAGGCAGCAAAGGAGGCGATATGGCTGAAGAACTTCATTGGAGACCTTAGAGTTGTACCAGCTATTAAAGAGCCAATGGAAATTTTCTGTGATAGTGAAAGTGCAGTTGCCTTAGCCAAGGAACCAAGGGATCACGGGAGATCCAGACACATCGACAGAAAGTACCATTTCATCAGACATCGAATAGAAGAAGGACTCCTCGTGGCAAAGAGGGTATCATCGGATGAGAATCCAGCAGATCCCCTCACGAAAGGACTGACTCGGGTTAAGCATCTCCAGCATGCTCGGAGCATAGGGCTGAAGGATGATATTAGATTTAGTAGTTAGATAACCTTGAAATTTGTAAAGTGTAATTGACATTAGATGATGAATAAAAGGTGTTTTATTTATGAGTAAAGTGTTGCTATCTCTTGTCGATCGTTTACTATATTTCTTTTGCATGTTTTGACTTCCAGAATAATTATGTTTGGTATATCATATTATTCGAACCTCCACAGTTGGTCATATGTCAGAAGTAGGTATGAATCAAGACTGTCATGATTGGTTGCAGAGGTCTAAGTTGTTGGACATGGCTACAACACTCATGAGTGCTCATAAGTTCTGAGCATTGGACTCAACCCACGCTCACTGGAATCACTTCATGGAATTTATCTCGAGTGATCGTGAGACGGTAATATCATATAAGTCTTCAAACCTAGAGATATGATTTGTTACTTATGAGTTGGTTGTGCATTGATTGTACGTTAACGCATTGGTAACTCGATGTTATAAAACGTGCTTTTGTGTATAATTCAATGAGTGGTAGAACAAACATATGAGTCGAAGTTTATCTGTTCCTTCTTGGATTAGAAGCTGATATCTGGGCCCCTCGATGATTTTGTTTTGACCTATGTACCGGGCCCGGTCAGAACTAAGTTGATGTGTTCAATTAAGTTCTTTGTCAAACAAATCGGAAATCGGGAAACAAACTGATGGACAATAAGTAAGACATTGTTCCATGTATTTGTCCGGCTGATATCTAGAACAGAGGATTATATGATCACTTATCTGAAATGGCGTATCATCATCTTCTTAGTTCTGAGAAACCATGAAAAGAGCTACGATTGCTGATCGGTTCCTGAAGTCATACTTGCAGTTATAGTTATTAGACTTATCCAAGTGGGAGACTGTTGGATAAGGTGTCTAAGTCCATAACTATTTCCGGTATGTTTGACCCGACCCGGCATGGTCCATTTGGGTTGCATGGCATCATGCATTTGGATAGACTAAATGAGAGAAATAACACTTGTGGTTTATTAATATATTATAAGTTCTAATATATTAATAGTATTATTTAATTAGTATTGATCAAGAATTAATCTAGGATTAATTAAGTGATCAAAAGATGACTAATTAAATATATGGGTTGATCATGTAAATAATCCATAACTTTTATAGTGGGCTAAAAGGCTCCATGGATAATCAAGTTGGGTTAAACCCATTGAATGCTCCATGGAGGCTCCATGGGAGTTACAAACCCATGGGTCATGGAAATGAAGAGTCATGCCACATTAGGGTTTACATGGTGTAACCCTAGATGTGACACACTATATAAGCAACATGTTCTCCACCAAAATCGAAGACAATAAGAAACAAGAGGGCTAGGCCGATTTTAGAAGTGTGTATTCTCTCTAAAGTCATTCCAAAAGCATTTGGTGTTGTGTGAAGCATTTGAGGCATCACACTTGGGGTGCTAGGCTCACAAGGTTTCAAGGATCATAAGCAACAACAAGGTAAGTTATTCTATCTTTCATGCAAGTTAAAATTTGTTCCCCATGTATGCTAGATAGGAATATAACCTTGGAATTCAACTTTGCATGATAATTAGACAAACATAGATCCAAGGTTATTAGGGTTGCATGTACACTTAGGAAGTGTTAGAATGCTCAAAACCCATCAGAATCCTGGGCCGACTACTCTTCTTGTGGTTCCAGAACTTTCTTTTGTTGTTTCCCCCTTTCGCTAGCTCGGAGGTGGCCACCACAGTGCCATGGCTGGCCCTATGGTCGATGAGTTGTTGTGTCAACTGTTTGGCACTGTCAAATGTAGTTGGTTTTGAAGCCAACACGTTCCCTTGAATCTGGGGGGTTAGTCCCCAAATGTATTTCTCCACCTTTTTACTTTCCGGGGTGACCATCCCGGGACATAGTATTGCCAGATTACTGAATCTGGTAGTATAAGATGTGATGTCGGAACCGGTCATCTTAAGGCCCCAGAGTTCCTGTTCCAATTTTGAACCTCACCCCTTGGGCAATATTCAGCTAGCATTAGGGTCTTTAAATCCTCCCAGCTCATTGCATTCGCCACTGGGAGAGTCAATGACTTCACATGATCATTCCACCAGGTAAGGGCTCGGTCAGTGAAAGTGCAAGCTGCAAATTTGACTATGCTAGCTTCAGGACATGCACAAATCTTGAAGACTGATTCAGTATTTTCGAACCATGGCATCAGAGTGATGACGCCCCCGCTTCCATTGAAGGATTTGGGTTTGCCATTTGTTAAATCTTTGTAGGAACATTCTTTTCAGCGTCCCTGACTATCTCCCTGGTTAGAGTTTGTAATACCATTTCCCGATCCAGCAGCACCATTTGTACCGATTTGTGACATTGCGGCTGCCACGGCTGCTGTTACGGCAGCTTGGAACATGGCAGGGTCAAACTGTGGAAGTGGTGGCGGAGGTGGCGGTGGTGCATTGTTGAAACGCCAGGGGTTTTTCCACGGTGGCATATTTCTGCCACAAGTTTTTAAAGACGAAAGGATGGTAAGCTTTTAATAGTAGTGACAAGTCGGTCGTTATTGAACTAGATTATCTTTATTATGCCCCGACTTTAAAGTATTTGCAAGTAACTCATAACGAAAGGCCATATGATTGAACTTATGAATTAATAGTAGTGTCTTAATGGAATCTTGTGACTTGATCCATACCAGGTCTTTCTACAATAGCTTGGTCTATTCTAGTTGTGTATAACTAAGATTGAATAGGTCGTTGAATCTAATGGGTCTGCTCTAAGCCCACAACCAAACAAGGAACAAGACCTAAATCGGAACCACCATTTCTAAATCGATGGAATCTTAATTACATACAACGTTACTGCATACACTAAGTAATCATAGATTCACCATAAGTAACGATATACACTGTTGTGAATTTAGTGGTAGTTCTCCCAATGAAATATAATATGCATGCCAATTTCATTGATATGATTTAGTACATCGTGTTTGGAAAATTTGACCTTGAAGCAGGTCTACATCACATCAATGTAAGGAATATTTTTGGCAACAATACAATCCTTCGACTAGTGTAATCACTTAATCGCAGGATTGAACCTACACATAGAGAAGAGTAGCACCAACGCATACTCATAAACCTAATCTATAAAGAGTTGTGAGTAGTATGAACCCTACTCACGACGACCAGTCCCCTGCGGTACTTGAGACGAAGTCGAGGCGCAGTGTAGTTCTGCTAACCGATGCTCGG
Source organism: Lactuca virosa (assembly GCF_052849685.1). Taxonomy (NCBI): domain Eukaryota; kingdom Viridiplantae; phylum Streptophyta; class Magnoliopsida; order Asterales; family Asteraceae; genus Lactuca; species Lactuca virosa. The sequence continues at coordinate 263,997,968 of NC_136431.1, forward strand.
TTGCGACCACTCTCTCCTCGAGGGTCGAGTGTCTTTCCTGATACTCCCTTACCTCCGGTCGAGCGGTGTTAAGGTCCTCAACGAGTTGGTCCATGGGATAGTAGTCTCTTTCCAGGTCTCGAGTACGTGCATCGGTGGCTTCCGCAGCAGCGTTGAGCTCCTGAACACAATTCGCCGTTTCCCTATTTTGATCCCCGAGGTTCGTGATTTGCAAGATCACCACTGGGAGAGCTTTGGCAGCTGGTCCTCCATGGTTGAGGTCGTAGTAACCTCATTGATCCCCAAATGGTGATCTTTGTCACTGATGACGACTCCACCTCTCGATTTCTGATGCCCAATGGGGCATAGGTCCGTTGTAGCCGAATCGGTTCGCGGGAATACTGGCCACATAAGGAGGGTTGATGACCTCCGGCTCTTCTTTTGACTCCTCTTTGTCTTCTTCTTCCTCTAGTTCCTCTTCAAGTTCATGTTCTTCGAGATCTTCCTCTTCGTTTTCTTCGGGGTCCTCATTGGGATCTTCTTTGGCTTCTTCCTCGAACACCTCCTCGGGATCTTCTTATGGTTCCTCTTCTATCCATCCCCCGTTTCCCTGGTTCGGTAAGTAGGGGTATCCTGGTAAGTGGAATCCTGCCATGACGTATGTGCGAGAATAGGGGTGTAAGAGGCATATAATGAATCTAAAAATATTACGCTATAGCAACATAAAATACTCCTATAGTATTTTAAATGTTATGTTTGGTTCTTAGTGCATTTCTTGTAGGGGTGATGTTAGGTTGTTAGACTTGTTGTCCACTACGACTATCCCCCAACATATGCGAGTCACATCTCAAACAAATATAGTTGATCAGGCTATATTCATCCCAGACTTGATTACATATTCCAAGGCATACTCATAGCGTACAACTCATCCTCTTTTACTTTGTATTTTTCCTAGTTTCGACATTATACTAGCATGTATGCATGTACTTATACTTTAAAAAGAAAATATTTTATTTCTAAAAGTATAGTTGTATGAAAAATGTTTAATCAGATAGTTTTAGTCCCAATGTGTTTATAGTTGGTGTATCTTATGTGGTTCGATATACTTAGTTCACTATAAACAATGCTTTGATACCAATCTGTCACACCCCCAAACCAAGGATGGCAGAAACGTCCGGGGGTGGAGGACTTCATGTATAGTATCATAACAACGTGTATAATAGTGATCAATGTAAATACAACCATCATAAATATAATCGATAAAGTTACATGGTTTCGTAAGTTACATGTTTCTAAATCGATTATAATATAATGATAAAATGAGTTTTTCTAACGTTGTAGCGTTCCATCCTCAAAAGCTGATAGTTATCTGTTTTCATTGATTACCTGGGAATACAAGTAATTTTGAAAGAGTGTCAACAATTAAGTTGGTGAGTGAATAAGCTTTTGTACGTAGAATTGAAAACCTTTCTTTGTAAATGTAGTGTATGTTCAAGAAAAATCCAATATTTTCCTTATAAAATGAGTTGTAGTCTTAAGACCCAAAGACCGAAATGTACAACAATTTTTCTATACTTATGATAGTGTAGGCAGTTATAAATAATTAAAACCCTTTTCAGTGTAATAATTCCCGTAAACTATATGTGCCGTTGTTTCCCTATGTGAGTTATTATAACCGTGCAATTGACATAGTAAGCCTGTTACGACGGACTTCGGGCGTCGGAATGTTTTGACATTTCTCACCCCAGACCTGCCGGTCTAGCTGTTGCAAGCAGCTTAGGTGCGGGATTGTCAGTCACAATATAGATTTATATACAAGTATCACGCTCTCCCTACAGGAGACTATGGTTATAATACAGGACTTTAACCAGTACTCTAATGAATACAATGAAGTAATGTCTCACAAATTTGATTCAACGAGTTTACGTGTAGTGTAAATGAAAATCCTTTTTGTAGTGTAAATGGAACCTTCCTTATTATGTTCGTAGTGTTAATGTACCATAAACTATACATATTAGAGTTTATCTTAAATGTTGGTAGCAATGAATACCCCTTTTGTAGTGTAATTGGAAACCTTTCATAGTGAGTTTCTAGTGCAATGAACCATAAACTATACCCATTGTAGTTTATCATATATGTTCGTAATGAATGAAAATCCTTATGATGAATGACTAATTATGTTTCATGTAGTTAAACTAACATGAACTACAATCAAGATGTAACTAAACATTGTTATACACTTTGCTCAACATGTTACAAAGTGTTGATGAATTTATAAACTATTTTACTAGTTTTAACTTTTTTGTCACTGTTATTAGAAAGTTCATAGAAAAGTCACTGTAAGTCGAAAACTGAATCCGTAAACTCTGAGAGTTTAGAAAATGTGTCTAGTTTGTTCATAAAAAATTTTATGATTTTTAGAGGTCTCTAACTAGTGTGAAAATGTCCATATTCACAGACTGGTCCGAAATCATTTCTTAAATGATAGGCAGTTTTGTAAAAATCGCCATAAATTGTAGAAAAATTGTATGAATGTGAGAAAGTAGTAATTAGAAATATATAAACCTGAACTAAATGCATATTGAACAGTTTTGAGAAATATTGAGTTGAACATGGTCAAAACAGTTCGTGAATGGTCCATAACTTTTCTGTTGTAATCTGTTGGTTGTGCTAGAATATGTTTTTGGTGTTGTAACTTGTATTCTACCCCTTAAAACTTGAAGAAAAAAAGAAAAGATAGGGGTATGAACTCACCTTGAGTGATTATCTGAGGTGGACGGTTGAAGAAAGGGAGTTTCAAGTCAAGAACACTTGAAGGATGCTTGAGGATTTGAAGATACTAGGAACAAATATGTCGATATTGGAGTAAATGATCCATGATTTGATTGAAGAAATGAAGAATATTTAGGAGTAAAATGAAGAACTTACCAAGAGTAGGGGAAAGATCTCGAGACTTCCTGGGGAAATTTTGAGTTCCAGAGAAAGAGAGAGAGAAAGAGAGAAAAGTTTGTTTTTGGGGGTAGCACATGAGTTTTTATAGGTGAAGATCAAAGATCTATTGAATGGATTTGGTCACTAGAGAATCTGACGAAGTGTTGAACAAAGATATTGATTTGACTAGGTAGAATGTGAATAGTGACATAAAGTTGATATGGGGATGGCTTGGTTTCATAACTTTATGAGAAAAGTCAACAAACCTTTATGTGTGATCTTGAACAAAAGATATGATTTATAGACAATAAATCTTCAAGGTGGGAATAAAATATGAGTTTGGAGGGTTTAAAATGATGAAAATATGAATTTGTTGAAATTACCACGTTAAAATCATCAAAAACGTGCTAAAAATGCGAAACTGGTAAAAAACCGGACCTAAGAAGCGAACCAGCGAAGTTGAGAGGGTCAGACGCGAAGGGAGGGTTCGCGGCGAGGCTGCTGATGCGAGCCTTGGTTCCAAAAGCGAGCCTGACCGAAGCAGCGAAGGTCAGGGTGATGCGAGAGTTCTCGGTTCAACGATGCGAACCTTGTCGCATAGAAGCGAACTTGGGCGACCAGAAGCAAACCCTCTCGGTTTAGCCAAGCGAAAGTGTCCGACGCGAGAGAAGGCTTCGGTTCGAGAGCTAGGGTGCGAATCTTCCCGATTAGACACGAAAATCCGATCAGAAGCGAAAGTGAGGTTCGCATCATTAGAGTTTCGCCTCAGGAAGGTTTCGCTTCTTGAGAGTGTTTCGTTCCTTAAGAGGGTTTCGTTTATTGAGAGGGTTTCACACCCATTGTGCTATTTTTCATATTTTCTTCCCGTTTCAAGTGATTTTCAACTAACTGAAGGTCAGGATAGCGCGGATGTTTATGAAAAAGTTGAGAGAGATTTGGGAGAGAGAGAAAGAGAGAGAGAGAGAGAGAGAGATAGAGTGAGGGAGATTGAGAGAGACTTTGCCGGTGGCCTTTATTAGTGTTTGGCCCCATAAGGCAAGGTTCGTAAACCTCGTTATGCCTCGCTATGAGTGTTTTACGCCCCTGAACGGTACATAATAGTGCTTCATCGAGTCATTACATCACTCACCCTCGTTAGGGTTTAGAATTTCTAAACTTATGAAACTTCTTAGTGATACTTTGTATTAAGATAAAGTGTTTGTACATTACTAAACATAGAATGAGTCCTATCATACAAGCACTAGTTGAGTTTACCGGTTTGACTCGTTGACTTTATTTGAATTTGACTTGACCAGAAATTGACGGTTGTCACAAGATTGGTAAGAAAATTCACAAAATGATTTTACCATTCTTTGAGTTAAACGAAGATGAAATCGACACTGATTGTTACAAGTGCGAATCAATAGTTTCGTCTGATGAAACTTCAGAGGCTTATAGGATAGGTCTGGACAAAATTGAATCATACATTCGGTCCAAAGAGAATAAGAACATGTTAAAGAAGCTTTTGGACGAAAATGACAAAATACAAATTAAATATGATACTATACTAAAGTTCGACTCATTGAGTACCAAGTTAAGTTGAGATAATAAGCTTAATGCTGAAAATACATCTGAATTTGATAAGGACAGTGATATGAGTGAAATTTCAGTAGAGGATGAGGTTCACTGTTCTGAGTTCATTAAAAATGAACATGTCCCTGTGAAAGTCCTAATATCTGAGGATTCAGTAGAGTTCGCATGAATTTCTAAAACTAAACCTTTAGTTTTAAAAGCGAAAGCGACCGTTTTTCCTAAAGTCCAAACTGTCCCAAACCAAGTTTTTACAACAAAAGGACTTGACAAAAACTAAACCGTTGAATTAATGTCCTTAGTTGAAGAAGACAACACAGATGGGTGTGATGCGTACTTTTGGTCAGCTCCTATCAATAACGCTAATGAAACAGTCGGTCTCCCTGAAAGGACGACACGGAGAGTAAAAGGAAGATATGTAACAGAACCTTTAAACAAGGTCAATTCTAGCTACGAGAAAGGATGTCCCAGTGGAACTAAGAGCATTTCTAGCAACACAAATTCTGTGCAAAATGAAACTCCAGCAAGAAAGCCAAGAGCGAAGGCTAACATTCACAAATCTTCCGACCAGTTCGCAGCGCAGAAACATCAAAGGAACATCAGATACAACAAAAATCTTAGGGAGAGAAAATAGTTCTGGCAATCCAGAAATCCCAACTTTGTTCACATTGAGAAACCACTCAATCAAAATGCGAAAGTAGTACCAAAAGCGAATCCAAAGAGCTTTTCGCAAAATCAGTTTCACAGTCCACAAAATTCTAAACAAAAGGCTTTTCAAAAACCTATTCTTTCAAAGCTAAAAAGCCCTGTGGAGAATCCAAAACCTCACAACTCACAAACCAAAAACATTTCGCATCCACACAAGACATCGAAAGATGTTAAAGGAAAAGGGAAGCAAGTTTCGGACCATAATGCTCCAGTCAAGCAGCCCGAAACTAACACAAAGAAAAGTGAAAAAGAGTTTGTGAAAAGACAAAATAAAAATAAAAATCCATCATCTTCAAAAGAAACTAACCTAAAAGAGAAAAGGATCAAGGTTTTTAAAATCACAAAGAAAGATAACACCACATTAATAAAACGAACCTATATGGTTGATTTTTCAATTGCTTTTCCCCTCTCTGTAAAAGGGTCACGTGGACCCAAACAACTTTGGGTTCCTAAATCTGCTTAATTTTTGCAGGTAATTCGTGACGAATAGTTTGACATTGAATGGTATATCGACAGTGGTTGTTCGCGTCACATGACAGGTATGTAGGAGGAATTACGAGAGTATAGGGAACCGAAGAACGGTGGAAGAGTGAAGTTTGGGAATAATTCACTTGGAGAGATCAAAGGCTACAGAATGATAACGAAAGGCGAATTCTCAATTCGTAAAGTAGCTTATGTTGAGGGTCTGCAACACAATCTTATAAGTGTTTCGCAGTTAGTCGTTGGCACATGATTGAAGGTCTCATTTGACGACGAAGGTTCTGAGATCATTGAAAAGAAAACCAAGGAAGTCCTGTTAAAGTCTAAACTCAAAGGCAAGATGTATCAATTGAACTTAAATCCGATACGAGGAAAGCCAACCATTTGCCTTCTGACAAAAGCTCCTACAGACGATAGTTGGCTATGGCATAGAAGACTTTCGCACCTTAACTTCAAAGATATCAACAAGCTCGTTCTTGGTGATCATGTGCGAGGGCTTCCTCTCCTAAAGTATGACAAGAATCATCTTTGTGCTGCATGTGAAATGGGGAAGCAAAGTAGGAAAAGTCATTGAACGGTGGTGAATACGAAAGTCATTGAGCCACTCAAACTATTACACATCGATCTTTATGGTCCATCTGCGATCGAAAGTATTGGTGGTAATAAGTATATTCTTGTTATTGTTGATGATTTTTCTCGTTTCACTTAGGTTCATTTTCTTAAGCAGAAAGCTGAAGTCACTCCTAAGCTTAAAGATTTCATAATGCAGATTGAACTACAACTGCGAAAGCTGGTTCGCAATATTCGCAGTGACAATGGGTCGGAATTCAAAAACTAGATGTTTGAAGAATTTCTGACTGCGAAAGGAGTTACACATAACTTTTCAGCTCCTTACACTCCACAAAAGAACGGGGTCATCGAAAGGCGAAACCGATCATTGTGTGAGGCTGCGAGATCCATGCTCTCATTTGCGAATCTGCCACTCTACTTCTGGGCAGATGCAATAGGAACTGCCTGCTATACCCAAAATCGTTCCTTCCTCAACAAACGATTCTCTTTCACTCCCTATGAAATAATCAACAAACGAAAACCTAATGTAAAGTTTTTCCATGTATTTTGGTTCCAGGTGCTTCATCTTTAATTCTAAAGAACAGAGGAACAAATTCGATGTGAAAGCTGACGAAGGTATCTTCTTGGGATATTCGCTGACCTCTAAGGCATATAGGGTTCTTAACAAACGTTCAAAATGAATAGAAGAAACCTATTATGTAACGTTCGACGACAACTACTTAAAGAGGATTTAAGTGAACGACAGTCAATCAAAAGAGATTTTTCCTACACCAAGCCCAGATACGATTCCACTAGCCAATCTCTATGAAGAATTCATGCTGCTATTCGATGAACCTGAGAAGGCTATCTCTTCTGAATCCAAAGCAGCTGACAACAAGGTGGATGAATTAAAGAAGATAATTGACGACACTGTGAATGATATGCATAAAGAACAGCCAAGTGCGAGTGCTCCAAATGACACAAATGTTATATTCCAGGGGGAGAGTTCTGACTCGACTCCTAATGCAACTTTTCAGGGGGAGCACTCAACTCCACAAGACACCCATGAAACTCCACTCTAGGGGGAGAATCCGATAACTGAAGAAGAGATATACTCATCATTCGAGGGGGAGAAAGATAGTACGAATGATGATTCAAATGTACAGTTAGAATTTGAGGACATAAATGCTGAATTGGATCCCACTTATGATTCTGATTATCCTCCTCTGACTGAATGGACTAAAGATCATCCAAAAACGCAGGTATTAGGCGAATCGTCTTCAGGAGTTCTTACACGAGAACAACAAAAGGCGAAACGAACAAATTTATTCTCCAAAATAGAATATTGCATGTTTAATTCGTTCATCTCCAAAGTCGAACCCAAAAATGTTCAGATTGCTCTGGATCATTCAGATTGGGTACAAGAGATGCAGGAGGAGCTCAATGAATTCGAGCGAAACAAATTCTGGAGGATGATTCCTACTCTAAAGGATGCATCCGTTGTAGGGTTAAAGTGGGTGTTTCGCAACAAGCTTGATAAAGAAGGAAATGTTATACGAAACAAAGCACGAGTGTTTGTACAGGGGTATTGTCAAGAAGTAGGCATTGACTACGAAGAGACCTTCACACCTGTTGCTAGGCTAGAATCCGTTCGCATACTTCTGGCTTATGCGGCACATAAAAATTTTGAGGTATACCAGATGGACGTCAAATGCGCATTCTTGAACGGGGAACTTGAAGAGACAGTGTATGTGGAGCAACCACCTGGATTCATAAACCAGAAGTATCCTAATCACTGTTACATTCTAGACAAAGCAGTCTATGGTCTGAAACAAGCTCCAAGGGCCTGGTACGAAACTCTCACTCGTTTCTTAAAAATGCCTAAATTTAAGCAAGGTTTGGTTGGCCCAACTTTCTTTCGCAAGACAGAGCCAGGAAGGTATATGTATAAATCAGGAGGCATACACGAAGACCCTGCTCGCTAAGTTTGGAATGGTGGGAGATTCAAAAACGAAGGTTCCAATGGCATTCGGAACGAAACTAACACCATCTCTGGAAAAACTAGCTGCTAATATGACCCTTTATCGTCACATGATTGGTTCACTAATGTATCTAACAGCTAGTCGAACAGACATTATGTTTTTTGTTTGTTATTGTGCTAGGTTTCAAGCTAATCCTCGAGAACCCCACATGGTAGCTGTCAATAAAATTTTCAGGTACTTAAAACGATCGTCCTCACTTGGCATATGGTATCCATCAAACTCAGGCTTCTTCGTAGAAGCGTTTTCGGATGCTGATGTTGGAGGGTACGACTTGGATAGAAAAAATACAATAGGAGGATGCCAATTCTTGGATGGCAAGCTCGTAAGTTGGCAATCGAAAAAGAAAACTTGCGTATCCCTCTCAATTGCTGAAGCATAGTACATAGCTCCCGCCTCATGCACTTCACAAGTCATTTGGATTCAAAGCCAACTTCGTTACTATGGTCTAAATATGAAACGAATCCCCTTATACTGTGACTCCGAAAGTGCCATTCACATTTGTCACAATCCAGTGCAGCACTGAAAAACGAAACACATAACACTCAAGTATCATTTTATCAAGGATCATGTGGAAGATGGTAATGTTGAAGTACACTTCGTGAGATTTGCTGATCAGTTATCTGACATATTCACAAAATCTTTGCCGGAAGCAACCTTCAATAAAATTCTTCAACGATTGGGAATGATAGAAACTGGATCAGTTCCAAAACCACTTTCCCTTTAATGTTGACACTTTCGTTTTTGGTTGGACTTTCGCACTCGCGTGTAAAGTGTGTCATGCGAATTCGTGCGAACGCTCGCAGTAATTCGCAGTCATCTTTTGCCATGCGAATTGGTGTGAACGCTCGCAGTAATTCACATCCCCTATTTTTCCGGCGCTTCATGGGAAAGGTCTACATCTCTCATGATCAACTGTTCACTCGTGGTTTGGAGATTGTTATATCCTTTTGTACAGTATATATATATATATATATATATATATATATATATATATATATATATATATATATATATATATATATATATATATATATATATATATATATATATATATTGAAAATTCTCAAAAATATTTTATTTATTTATTTCGTTCATCAACCATTTGTGCAGGTTTGAAGGCTATATTTTTTAATAACACGAATGATAGGGCAGGTATTAAACTCTTTATCCATGTTCTAGATAAGTGTCCCTAGAAGCATGATGTTTCATGTTGTCTAAAGCCTCGACGACTTTATGTTGAAGCCTTAATGAATCGATAACACCAATCGTTTTTTCCCAATTAGGCTACGAATTCACATATGTCATGAGCTACATTACTCTTCTCATATCGAGTAAAGAGTTGTCTGCTTGGTCACTTTCGCATAGCAGAGTTACATTTGTTTCCTTAAAGCACCTCAAACTATTCTCCATCACATTCGCTTTCATAAAAGTAACCCTTGAGACTCTCAGAAATTACCACTGAGGTTTATGGTTACACAACATCTGTGTTAATGATCTTTGTTTCGTCCTACCACGATTTGAGTGAAACCCAAAATTCAACACAATTTTATGAATTGACGGTGAACAATTAAATGTTCTAGACATTTCACCAAGGAATTAACGAAACTCCACTTTTGTGTTTTGTACCAAGAAATCTCTTTTTCTTTTGCAAGATCTTAATGGAATGCTCTAGACCTAAGACATTTCTTCCCTAAAGATCTTTGTTTTTTTTAGATTTCTATATTTATCCAAGTTACTACAATAATTCCACAGCTACTCGTTTAACTGACTACACTGGTCACACGAGTACTTCATCAGACTATTCATACTTATATCAAGTTTCGGAAGTTGATTGAAGCTAAAGCCACCTTTAAACCTAACAAAAAGAAGCCTTTCATTGTTTCTTGATAAACAAGTGATCGTAATTCCACGGGAAACCACACAGACACTTCTTCATCTCTCTTGACTTCGAAGGAAGAGATCTTTGCCCACGATCCACTGTTTCGTGTCTTCATATAGACATCACTAAAATTTCACAGAAATGCTTTGATTTATTTCTTTATCTTTGGCACACTCTAGCACGAAGATCCTTGTGGTTTTCCAAAAGTCTAGTTCGTGGTACTTACACATGATTTTTAGTTTCGCAGTTCAACTCAAGTTTACTTAAAAGCAAAAGTTCTTTTCAATGCGAAAGCTGGATTACTCTTAAATGTGCAAGGGAGAAATTGACGCGGCATTCTAAAGGATAAGAATTCAAATAGGCGCGTAAAACTTTGAATCGACACCACTTTTCCCGCCGCCTGACACATTTTGCTGACGTGCAGTTGTCATATCACACTTTTGCAGGCAATGTTTCAATAACCGATACAACCTCTCTCCTACTTTCTCTCACCAAACAAATGGTATAAAGGGTTTTTGACACTAGATCTCTCATTACCACTCACAAATTCTCTCAAAGACTTTTGGCGATCATCACCATCTAAAGTTCATCTTCTTCTTCAAGCAATCATCAATGGCAGGATCTTCTGAAACTCCTTCTGTTCAAGAACAATCAGCGCAATCCTCTGTGCTCACCATCAAGCAAAACCAAAACTTGATTCTTTATCTCGATCCTCACAAGTACGACAGTTACATGTTACCGATCGTTGAATTCCTGAAGTACTCACCGCTGGTTAAAGCTTTGACGACGTGTGAAATTGTTCCAATGTCCTTTCTCTCAAAGGAGTACTCATCTGCTTGCTACGTCAAAGAAGAACAGAGAATCACGTTTGAAGTTCTTGACAGGAAGACCTCTATTTCTATGTCCCGATTTTGCTCCTCGCTAGGGTTTGAACAAACTGCTGATTTGGTTGACCCTGAATCCATCACCATCGCCGCAATCATGGAGATGTTTTATCAGATGGGATACAAAGAAACCCTTATTTCCATCTCAAAGTTTAGGAAGCCTAATTTCCCACCACAATGGAATGGGCTTTTCACTTTACTATTCAAGAGCTTTTCTAAAAGGGTGACTGGCTCTGACTGCGCCATCAAATTGTTTATGAACATAATGTATGGACTCTACACAGGGGAAAACATCGACGATGGGGCAGTTCTTTGGGCTCAGTTATTCCGAAGTACCCATTCTACAGCCCGACACAGTGAGATCTCTTGTTCTCGATTTTGGACGATTGTTATCTAAAGGGCTATTGAGAAGCTTAAACTTCCTGTGATGAGAGATTCGTTTATGTCTGCATTTTCAGTCTTCCATACTACCAACTTCATTATTGCTAACAACTCCAAATTTTCATTTGTGGGTTCGATTCCTGAAGCCATGCTTCGTACTATTCCTGCTGCGAGCAAAATTCTTGATGCATACAGGAAAATTCCAATCTCAGGATTTAATCCTTTGACTGATGAGATGCAAGCGGTTTTAGCTAAGGTTGATAAGCCAAAGAAAGGAGGTAAGAAGAAAGTTGTGCAAGAAGGTACTTCAATAGCCACTGCAACCCCCAAGAAATGAAAGGGTAAAGTTGGGTCATCTGCACCACCTCCTCCTCCACCCAAGAAGCGAAAGAAGAAGAAAGCAGCTCACAAGGCTAAATCCCAACTCCCAGTGAAAGCGAACATTCGCAGTCTGAAACTCAGTCAGATGTTCGCATTGAAGTGGAAGAGCATGTGCAAAACGAAGATACTGCTGCTACTTCCCAACCAGAGGTTTCGCAGCCTACTTCTACAAACTCTGAGGTAATCTTTCACATTCCAGTATCAGTTCCTATTACTGATGACTTTTTTGAGAATGCATTTATTCCCTCTCCTACTGCTACCACTTCTACTCCGATTACCATCGCCCCATGTCCTCCTCCGGTTACTTCGCAAGTTCCAACTACTCTTGCCTCATCCATTCCAATGTTCACTGATTTCACTGCTACCACCACCACTACGAATATGACCAATGAACCTCCTGTTACTACCAATGCATCTGATGCGGGGGTAGGATACTCAGGTTTATCTGCTGGTAATTCAACACCACCACTTTCCCCTCTGAGACACGATGATACAAACACATTTTTCGAGGGAGATGGGTTCGAATTTAGATATTTTGAATTCAGCCCATTCAGGGTTCAGGAGGATAGTGACGATGATGCTCCTATCACTCAACGCCAATTCAAGGTTATCACAGAAAAATCTTGATTCGCTGATCCATTCTACTCAAGCTTCATCTAGTGATGCTAATTCTAAGGCAGCTATTGAGGACTTTTTCCAGTCCATGACGAAGGAACATCAAGCGAACCTGGATAAAGCGAATAAGGCAGTTTCTGACTCTACTGCTTTGTGTTCTGAGGTGACTGAAAAAGTCGAAAAACTCCTCACTGAAGCTCAGGCCTTCATGACTACTTTGAAAACATCTGCTGAGTCCAACACACTTAAAGTGAATGAGACGATTGTGGGTCATAACACCACTCTGCGAAAGGAGAAGGAAGCTCTTGTGCAAGTTCGCACTGGTCTTCAAAATGATAATGTTGAGTTTCAAGCTTCAATATCTTCCAAGATGACTAAGCTTTCTGATGATCTGGCGGCTGAAAATAATATTATGGATCAACTTGCTGCTCACACCAATGCAGTCAAAGTTTCAGCAGCAAAACTTACCCACGCCAACAAAGAAATCAAGGAACTCAAGTGTGAGTGTGAGGTTGTTCGAAGTTATGTTGGTGATGTGAATGCCTTACTCTCCTACATTCTCGACTCTCACGATCCTATTCTCACAATCTCCATTCGACGACACTTGGATGAGAAGTTTCGTCTTACTCTTGCCATGTTAAACCGAATTGAGGGTGTTTCGGAGCCTCCCGTCTTTCCAAAACAAGGGGGAGAAGCATCAAAAGAACCAAATCAGCCACCTCCGAATACCTCTACTCGTGAAGAGCAAACACTAAATGTAACTAGTAAACCGAAGGTTAATGTAGCTTCGGGTTCAAAAGATAAAGAAAAAGTGGTGAATAGTGATGATGAGGAAGAAAGCGAAGCTGACAAGTTAAAGCGAAAGGCTCGCGATCAACTCCTGGATGAGAATGCTCACATTACGAGAGAAGCAGAAGCAAAATAGTGAGCTGAACGCGAAGCTCATGTGACCTTGGAAAGTCAAAAGACTTTGTTTCCACCTTGGACCAAGGAGCAAATTCTTAAAGAGGCCATTGACAATCCAAGCATACATTGGCTGGAACCTGTTGCTTCGTTCGATCTAGAGAATTCACAGGATTCACAGTTTGATATGCCAATAACTCCTAAAGCGTTTCTTTTTTGTTGTTTCGTTTCAACTGTGAATGCTCCAGCTTCGGATACAAGTGTTGATAGGTCGTTGATTGAGTTCTACTTGTCCCAGGGAAAATCTCAATATCTCACTTGGAGTGCACAGAAGATTACTTCTGTGAAGCTTGTATGGCCTATTCAAACAGGGACCTTCGAGAACTTTAAGTTCAAAATGGCACGAGGATCAGAAAGTGTTGTTCATGAATTCTCCTTAGCTGATTTACCAAGCATAAACCCCTATGACTGGATTGCCTTGTTGCACTTCCTTCTGGGAGATGAGAAGAAGTATGAACATGTTTTGACGCATATAAAACGAATGCTGGTTTCGTATATCTATGAAGTTGCAGATTTTGATATTGAAATCGCTTCGGTTCTGAAGAGGAAACCCAATGATCCCTCACTGAAAAAACGAACGATATCAAGAAAATGCAGATATGGAAGATTGACAAAGAGAACTGGACCGTGATGTTTCATCGTGATTCTAGAGCTAGTTTGAAGAAGTGCCTCTTCGCACTGCCTGATAAGCATCTGTTCTCTACAGTTTGCTTGGAATTTATTTTGGAAATTACAAGCCAATGTAAGATGAATGACGATGTTGCGAAGAAGAATTTTTCTGATATGATTCGTTGGTACATTGCCTATCGCATGCACCTTCTCGCAGTCATTCCCAAACTCTTCAAGACCGTAAAGAAGACTCAACAGTGAAGAGCCTCTCGCCTCAATGGACGCAAAGGGGGAGATTGTTAGGAATTAATGTTGCGTCATTTAGTCTTGTTTAATTGTTTAATTATGTAAACGATCTTGGGCTTATCCACCCGTCATTTATTAGGGTTAGAGTATTTAAGGTGCATGAATGCACCATGTTTCATAACTTTGGCAATTATTATTGTAACCCTAATCATGCCTCTACGGTAGCAATTCTTAGTCGAGTTCTTCTGAGGCCGTGGCTTTTAATCATTCAGCATACTTTGATTCATTGTCGTGTTCTTATTCTTAAACTATTTTGAATCTAATCGATCTTTCAAGGATTTATATCCTAACAGATCTGATGTGATATTCGATGTTTAATTGAACTAATATATGTTTTAGTATATTTGTTGCTTCCCTTTTCTAGTGAAATCATGAGACAAAAACTTAACCTTGTGTAGTTTTTTGGGACATAATAAATTTTAGCATCGTGTACCAAAAATGTATCCATGAAAGCTTATGTATTTATTACACTTTAGACTAACACATTTAACCGATAAGGGTTGAAGTTAAGCTCTCTCTTGCTTAAGCATATAGTTTTCTTTTAGGTTTTTAGTTTTGAGTGAAAAAAATGTTGAGTGAATAAAAGGCTACTGATAGGTGCATTTTATGCACCTAATTTGCATGTTTATTTCCGTACTTACATATCATTCTACTTCATAATTTCTGCATTAAGTTAATTATTTGGGCAATTGCATATTTCATTAAGAATGCATGCTACTTCACTATTTTTGATTTATTTTGCAGGCATTATGGAGCATGGATCATGGAGCATGGAACTTAAAGCGTGGAGCTTTGGAGCATGAGGAGAAGATGGACCGATCATGCCATTGAAGAAAACATATATACATAACACGAATCCTTGTTGCATTATCACCATTAAAAAGGACTACATTTGAAACACGGTTCATGTCACACCGACACGTGTCGTGTTTGTCCTTTCTCATCTTATATTTGAGCAACACGACTCGAGGTGAAGAAGGAGCCAACAATGAAGACTTATTGGACTTTTATCAAAAAGCATGCGTCATGCCAAAAATACATGGTCAAGACACATGATCATGCCAAAAACACATGGGCAAAAGGCATAGCCATGGTAAAAATGCATGGTCTTATCGCAAGCACGTGAACACTTAATAAAACAAGGGAAGACGTCATTTTTACACTGGAGACGGTTTTTGGAGCAATTTTGGGCGATCTTGGGCAATTTTGGGAGATTTCTTAGAGCTTTTGAGAAGACCAAATCATTGCAAGCACTTTTGATTTCATTTTGTAAGCATTAAACATTTCCAATTCCGTCTTTCTTTTGATTGAGTTGTTCTTAGCCGTGTGTGGCTAAGAAACCCTAATTTCTAGTTCTTGTTCAAAACATGTTGATTGCTTGAGTTGAAGCATATGATTTAATGTTTGATTTTTGATTCTATTCTAGTGATTATGTTTTTGTTTAAACAAGAATCCTTGAATTTGATTTGTGTTTGATTGGCCACTTTCATGAATTGAATTTTTGTGTAGTTAATTAACTTTTAGGGCACCTAATCCTTCTATAAAATTAATAATTGGTAACAAACTATAATTTTTCATATTGTAAAACATATATCACATGTTTTCACACTTCCGAGCGTATGAGAAGAAATGAACATTGTTGGGAAGCTTGTACAAAACTTCATGCAATTTTTCAATACAATCTAAGAGCATGTTTAGGTTGAATTAGTAAAGCTAGGTCTTGTCAAAGAGCGTGTTTAGGTTAGATAATTTGGCAAGCGAGAGGTATTAGAGCGTGTTAATATCTTTCAGTACCAACTTAGAATAGCAATCATGAATTACATCAAGTCATAATAAAGGTGAACAACAACATTGAGAACTAGAACTAGAACCATTCAATCAAATTGTTTACAAGTTTATTTCCTTTTGTGCATGATTTTAAAGTAGATTGTGATTTAATTATTTTACATTTGCAAACAAAACCCCCTTTGTGACCAAAGTACCTTGCGCAAAGAGGCATAGACTTTTATCACGTGTCTCTGTGGTTCGACCCTGCTTGCCTTGTACTACTTGTTAGTGCATTAAAGTAGTGTATTTGGAGTCTGTTGTACCCTATTATTTGTTGGGTTTGACACGCCTAACAAATTGGCGCTGTTGCCGGGGACACGTTGTTATTAAGTGTTTATGCCTAGATCTTTTCCTACAGGTCCACCATTGCATATTTACTCGGAGATGGAGAAGACTGCAAAGAGGTTTCGGAAGCAAGCCAAGCTTCTTAAGAGGAAACTAGTTTCCGGGACTTCTTCATCATCTATCCATCCGGTCATAAACATTTAGGAGGATATACCCCTCTCAAGTGTGTCGGAAACCGAAACAGAAACCCTCTCACTCTCACCCAAAAGTACCACTCCGCCCTCTACACCTATTCATAACATCCCAAACTCCACACCAACAAAAACTTTAATTCCTACTCATACCATGGGAGATAACCCTGGAGGGAATCAAGGTCCTCCAAATCCACCACTCGAGCAAACCCTTCCCCAATGGGCGAGGCAAGAGGTTACTGAACAACCTCTTTGCATCACATATCCGGTAGCCACAAACCTTGAACTAAAATCCGGTCTAATCCACTTACTCCCAACCTTTACAGGCCTTGAAAAAAAAAGATCCCCACAAGTTACTCACTGAGTTTCATGTTATGTGTGTTGGCATGAAACCATACAATGTCACGGAGGATCAAATCAAGCTTAGGGCACTCCCCTTTGCAGTGCAAAACTCAGCAAAATATTGGCTTTATGACCTTCTACCGGGGACGGTCAGCACATGGTGAACCTTGCATGCCTCTTCTTAGACAAATACTTCCTAGAAATGAAAGCCTCAGACCTTGGAAGATATATAATTGGGATCAAACAACACAAGAGATAAGCCTTTCATGCATATTGGGAGAGGTTCAAAAAGCTTTGTGCCCGTTGCCCAAAGCATGGTATTAGTGAGTATCAAATCCTCCAATACTTCATTAAAGGCATGACTCCTTGGGAAAGAAGACTTCTTAATGCTTCAAGTGGAGGATCTTTGACTGATAAGACCCCAACTAAGATTCGGGATCTCATAAAAAACATGGCGGAGGATTCAAAGGATAGATTGGTACACGGATGTACCCCGAGGCGTAAAAGAGGTGCACATTCCTCAAATTGAATCTCAACTATCCGAGTTTCCTAAGGTGGTCATGATGCTTGCTAAGGACAAAGGTTTGCAATCCACACCTCGTCCTTGTGGTATTTTCACTCAAGTGGGACACCTGACCGATATGTGTCCTCAATTGCAAGAAGAAGAATATGAAAAAGCAAATGATATGGGAGGCTATTCCGGGCACAATCAAAGAACTTATGATCAGCCCCGAGGAAATCAAGGGTGGAACAACAACCAAAACATGGGGTACCAACAAAGACAACCACCCCATTACCAAGCAAGGCCCCCATTTCCACAATAAAATTACTAACTGAGGCAACCGCAACCTCCTCCTCAACAAGTTGGATCCTCAAGCATGTCCTTAGAAGACATAGGAAAAAGCCTAGTGTAACAGTCATAAAAATCATGCCAAATTTTAAACTTTTTAAAACATTTCAAAACCCATGATTATTACAACTTGTTTTCAAAATAGTAAAATGTCAGAGTATCCCAAAATCAAATCATAAAATCATGACATATGAGGAGTTGTATGATCATGCCTTCGCCTTCCCGTGATCATCAGAAATACCTGAAACAATAATCGATAAATGTAAGCTCGAAGGCTTAGTGAGTTACGCCCAAAATACCAACGCCATAGAACATATCAATAACATATAAGCAAAAAGCATGCATAATGAGCGTTCAGCCTGACTGGACCGCCTCGCAGGCCTTCAGCCTATCTGGACCGCTCTCCGAGCCTTCGGCACGTCTGGACCGCCTCGCAGGTCCTACAGCCTATCCGGACCGCTCGTCGGGCCTTCAGTCTGACTGAAATGCCCTCCTGGGCCTGTAGTCTATCCGGACCGCCCTGGGTATGTTGACCTTCAGCACAAAGCAGGTCTGCCTCAACCCAACCCCAATCAAACAACATGTGCACATAATATCATACGCTAGCATATATAACAGTCAAACCGATCTAACAGATCATCAATCATAGTAACATCCTATAACCAGGATACAGACCTAACTAGTCACTAACATAGCATCATCCTATATACCAGGATACCGACCTAACCAGGTCAATAAGCATAACACCATCCTAACTACCAGGATGTAAATCAATAAGCATATCATCCAATAAACCCGGATACAAATCCGATAAGGGCCGACATTGGTGCCTTAGACCCTGTTGGTATAGTGAGGAGAACTCACCTCGCAAGAAGCTCAGGATGATACTGTCAACTCTTCCAAATACAGCTCCAACCACCAATACCTATAACCACCAATGGTTCAATCTCATAAATTCTTAATTCACTAAAATACCCTCGGAAGTCAACTGGCCAACCCTTGATCATAGTCAAGGTCAATGGTCAATGGTCAACAGTCCATGTTGACCTACTCGTCGAGTTCTTTAAAGATTCCTGAATCATTCGACTCGACTCGCTGAGTTCCCAACTAACACGCCGAGTCTATGTGCGTTCAAGCGTTGGGAAACCCTAACTGACTCGCTGAGTCATCTCCCAGGCCCGCCGAGTCCATGTATGACCAGTCAGTCGAAAACCCTACTCGACCCACCGAGTCGGATTATCCGACTCGTCGAGTCCATGCAACCTAATCCATGTCCAGACGATTTTGAGCTATTCCAGTGTTCCAATCACAAGATCTATCCTCCTAACGCATGCTTATCACGTAAAGTTGCAGACTTTACGTGCATGCCAGGCTCTAAAAGCTTAGAACTAAAAATCCAAGCTTGGAATGACATTTGTTCAAAAGGTAAAGGTTATTACTTGCTACAGCTGGAACTTTATAGCTATAAGGGTTAAGATAAGTTCAGATCTGAAGTTGCAACTCCAATTCATAGCTCATACCCGAAAATGGTTCACATAAACCCCAAAATGGCCCTAATCTTAGATGTGAAAATATCTAAAAGGAAGGAAGGCAAGGTAACGACTTGTTACCTTCCAAATGATGCCAAGAGACAGAAAACTCATATCCATCAGCTCTTCAATGATCCAAACTTCTTTTGCTTCACTCCTCCTTCTTCTAGCACACTCTTCCAAGCCTGAAATCACACAAGATGAACACACACACGAATTAAGGTTTTCAGAGCTCTCTAGAGGCTGTAAGAGACTTAAGGGGGCAAATGATTCCTTAAATAGGGTGCAAAACCCTGGAAATTAGGGTTTGACCCTCCATCTCCAACTCGTCGAGTCAGTCTACTGAGTCGACGATTTGGTCACTTAAACACGTGGCCCCAGACCCGCTGCTACTCGACGAGTCAGGGCATCCAACTTGTCGAGTAGACCTTGAAACTTGAAAATTAAAGTGTTAATATTAATACCTGAGAATCGGGGCATTACAATTCTCCCCCACTTGAACTAAACTTCGTTCTCGAAGTCCGATGCGATGAACAACCCCAGATAGTGCTCCCGCATCTCCGCCTCTGGGTCCCACATCCACTCGGACCTCCTACGATGCTCCCATTGTACCTTCACCAAAGGTATCTCCTTGTTCCTCAGAACTTTCATCTTCCTCTCCAGTATGGCCACAGGCCTCTCCACGTAAATCAGGCGCTCATCGACCTGAATATCATCCAGCGACGCCACTGCCTCCTGATCCATAATGCACTTTCGCAACTGCGAAACGTTGAAAATGTTGTGGATCCGACTAAGCTCCTCCGGTAGCTCTAGCCTGTAAGCCACCTTGCCAACCCTGGCAATGATCCTGAACGACCCAATGTAATGGGGACCCAATTTCCCCCTCTTCCTGAAGCGGATCACACCCTTCCAGGGTGAGACCATCAGAAGAACCATATCACCCACCTGAAATTCTAGCTCAGATCGACGTCTGTCGGCGTAACTCTTCTGCCGACTCTGAGCGGTCTGCAGTCGCTGCCTAATCTGTTGAATCTTCTCGGTAGTCTGCAAGACTACTTCCGTCCGTCCCATCACCCTATGCCCGACCTCACCCCAACAAACTGGGGTGCGACATCTCCGCCCATACAACAGCTCGAAAGGCAGAGCGCCAATGCTGGAATGATAGTTGTTGTTGTAGGCAAACTCTGCAAGTGGTAGGTGGGAATCCCAGCCCCCACCGAAATCAATGACACACGCCCTCAACATATCCTCGAGGGTCTGAATGGTCCGCTCGCTTTGACCGTCAGTATGCGGATGGAATGTTGTGCTGAAGTGCAATCGCGTGCCCAGCTCCTCGTGGAACTTCTGCCAGAAACGGGAGGTAAACCTAACATCCCGGTCGGAGACAATGGAGACCGGAACCCCATGGCTAGCCACGATCTCGCGAACCTAACATCCCTGTCGGAGACAATGGAGACCGGAACCCCATGGCGAGCCACGATCTCGCGGACGTACACGTCGACCAATTTCTCGGCCGATGAACTCTCCCGTATGGCCAAGAAATGGGCACTCTTGGTCAATCGATCCACGATGGCCCATATAGCATCAAACCCATTTGCCTTCCTCGGCAACTTGGTAATAAAGTCCATCGTGATTTGTTCCCATTTCCACATGGGAATCTCCAGGGGCTGCAGCTTGCCATGCGGCCGCTGATGCTCAGCCTTAACCATCCTACAGGTCAAGCACCTCTCGACGTACCAAGAGATTTCTCGCTTCATGCATGGCCACCAGTAGCTCAAACTCAAATCCCGGTGCATCTTGGTAGCCCCCGGGTGAATGGAGAAGTGAGACTTATGAGCCTCCTCCATCACTGTTTTCCTGACCCCTCCAGAGATTGGAACCCATACCCAGCCGCATCGGGTCAATAATCCTCGGCTATCTCACACAAACCGGGTGTTCTCACCCCTAATCCTTTCCATTCTCCAGTGCTCTAGTCGCATGCCCTCCACCTGAGCATCCCTGATCAAACTCACAAGCGAAGAATCCACCGCAATCCTCATACATATTGCTGGGGTGGAAGACCCAGCTGACTTGCGACTCAGAGAGTCCGCCACCACATTCGCTTTACCGGGGTGGTAAAGGATCTCGCAATCGTAGTCCTTGACTACATCCAGCCACCTGCGCTGCCTCATGTTCAGGTTCAGCTGATCCATGACGTGTGTCAAGCTCTTGTGATCCGTGTATATGGTATCGCGGACCCTAAATAGATAATGTCTCCAAATCTTGAGAGCGAAAACCACCGCTCCCAACTCTATATCATGAGTAGGATATCTCGTCTCATGTGGCTTCAACTGCCGTGATGCATAAGCTATCACCCGTCCCCTCTGTATGAGGACCGCTCCTAGTCCCGTGATGGACGCATCACAGAACACCACAAAATCCTCGACTCCCTCAGGAAGAGTCAAGACTGGAGCCTCGCATAGACGCTGTATGAGGGTCTCAAACACCCTCTGCTGCTCAGGGCCCGACCGGAAATCCACCCCTTCCTCATCAGACGAGTGAGTGGTACTGCAATCTAGGAGAAATCCTGTATGAATCTCCGGTAGTACCCTGCTAATCCTAAAAAGCTCCTGATGTCTGAGGGAGATTTCGGAACCTCCCACTGCATAACTGCTTCGATTTTGGCCGGGTCGACCAAAATCCCCTCCTGGTTAACGAGGTCTCCCAGGAACTGGACCTCTCGTAACCAAAACTCGCATTTCGAGAACTTGGCATATAGCCGCTCTCGTATCAGAAATCCCAACAACTACCTGAGATGCTCCTCGTGCTGCCCTCGAGTCTTGGAATACACCAAGATATCATCTATAAATACGATGACCGAGTGATCCAGCATCGGTCTGCTGACCCGATTCATCAGGTCCATAAATACCACCGGCGCGTTGGTGAGCCCAAACGGCATCACCACAAACTCGTAATGACCATAACGAGTCCGAAACACGGTCTTCTCCACGTCCTCCTCTCTGAACCTGACCTGATGATACCCATACCTCAAGTCTATCTTGGAGAACCAAGACGCACCCTGCAATTGATAGAAAATATCATCTATCCTCAGGAGTGGATTACAGTTTTTCACCATTAACTTGTTTAACTCCCGGTAATCAATGCACATCCGGTGCGAACCATCCTTCTTCCTGACAAAGAGTGTCGGAGCTCCCCATGGGGAACTACTCGGACGAATGAACTGCTTTCCCAGCAGCTCCTGCAGCTGTGATGACAACTCCTGCATCTCTGGTGGTGTTAACCGGTACGGCGCCTTGGCGATAGGATCCGCACCTTGCACTAGGTCGATCCTGAACTCGACATGCCTCTCCGGAGGTACTCCGGGTAACTCCTCCAGGAACACATCAGCAAACTCCCTAACCACCGGAACATCTGAAACTGAAACCTGCTCTCTGGCCCGCGTATCTACCACGTACGCTAGTTAACCGGCACACCCGTACTGAAGGTACTGTCGATCCCTGGCAGCTGAACAAAACCCTGATCCCAACCTGGTCCCTCGCCATAAACAATCAGTTCTCCCCCACTTGGGGTTCGAACTACAACTCGCTGACCCTCGCAATCTATCATGGCACCAAAGCGGCTAAGCCAATCCATCCCTACGATCACGCACACCTCCCCCATGGGAATCGGTATCAAATCTATCGGAAACGATACTCCGAAGATCTCCAACTCGCATCCTCTGTAGATCGAAGAAGCAGAATCTCCGTGTTCGTTGGCGATAGAGACTTGCAACGGACACTCTAGCTTGCCCACTAGCACACCAAACTCCCTACTAAATGTCTGAGATACGAAAGACCGACTCGCCCCCGAGTCAAATAAAACCAAGGCAGGCAAGGAGTTCACTAAAAACGTACCTAATCACAGGTACGACGGATAAGCATAAAACAGATATAATAAATGAGATAAAGGATAGAAACATACCAGCAACCACATATGGTGCTGCCCTGGCCTCCTCCGTTGTAAGCTGGAAGGCACGCCCCTGAGCCTTCGGAGGCTCTTCCCTAACTGGCCTCCCATCTATAATCCTCAATGTAGCCGGCGCTGGAACCTGCGCCGGCCTGGCTGCGAGCTGCAGACAGTTGGTCTTCATGTGACCAACCTGATGACAATGATAGCATATCCGCATATTCGATGCAGGGGCGGACTGGCGATAATCCCTAGCATAGTGCCCCTCCTTCCCACACTTGTGGCACCCACTACTCGCTCGACAGGCTCCCGAATGACCCTTATCGCACTTTCCACAAGTGCGGCTCTGCTGGCCCCCAACCCTAGAATCAGCGGTCTTAGACCGCTTTGGCGCCGACTGTGACTGTGTCGGGGCCTGTCGCTGCTCCCTCATCTGCAGCTCAATCTCCAACTCACGCTGCCTAGCGACCTCCTGTAACTCCAGCAGAGTATCACATAGCTGTGTGGAAACAAACTGAAAAATGTCAGTCTTGAGCATGCTCATATAACGTGTCGTCTGGGCCTGCTCCGATGCAAACACTGGGCAGAACATCGCCCTCTCCGTGAACATTCGGGTGATCTCCGTCACCGACTCTCCCTCCTGTCTCAAACTCAAAAACTCTTGTGCCAATCGTTCCCGCTCAACCCGAGGAATGTATCGAGCGCGAAACATATCCCTGAACTGCTCCCACGTAACAACAGTTCTCTGATCATCAGTGTACGTCCCTGTCATCAATCTCCACTAATCCTTGGCCCCGAGCCTCAGCATATTCAGGGCACATCTGACCTTTTGGTCAGTAGGACATGAACATGTGAAAAAACAACCCTCCATGTCAGATAACCACCTTATAGCTCTAATCGGATCCTGGGTACCATCGAATGTCGGGGGCTTCATATTATCGAAGTCCCGGTACTGGAAGCCCCGACTGGCTCCACCTCCTCCTGCCGCTATTACAGCTGATGCAGCTGCAGCGGCAGCCATCTCTGCAAGGGTTGCGTAACGCTCGTCGAAGTACTCAACCATGGCGATCTTAATAGACCCAAACATCTATGGTAGCTGCGCCCGGAACATAGCAGCAACCTCATCATGCAGGATCTCTCAAATCCTGGCATCCAACTACTCTATACCCATCTGCACCACAGGCTCAGGTGTTGTTGGCCCCTCCTGGCCTTCGTCTCCTGATCCTGATCCGAACCGGATCCAGTCACAAAGCGTCTGGTCATCACCATTCTGAAACATAACACAAGGTATCAGATAATCCTAACAAATAACTGGGAACCAACTCCCGACTAAACCCTAAGGGTTGTGTCTTCCTTACTACGTGTATGGGTCCTGTGCTTTTAGTAGTACGGGCCCATACTACCTTCCACACCTACCCATATTTGTCTCAAGTATCATCACAACTCCCTAACAATATACATAATCATAGCGAGCGCTCGATCCTCACTGCTAGAGGAATGATAAAATATCTCGTACTGGCCTCCCGGCTTCTTACAACCCACCCATGAAACTTCCACCAACCCTGCAGCACTCGTGTATGCTAACCATACATAATGCTGGACCCTATAGACTTTCGAATACCTGATCCTACCCTAAGCCCTTCATCAAACAAGAACAGGAAATAAGGCCAAACCAAACATTCTAAGGATATAAGATCTTAATTATGTACAACCATGATGCATACAATAAGCAACTACAGTAATGATGTCAATTTCATATAAGGAAAAACTCTAGGCTATCAGGCATCATGTAATCAGGCAATTCTATCATGCAATTCCTGAAGATCCCTAGCCTAGTACTAGCATGCTGTTCTAATCATATCTCATAACTCAATTAATCCGTAAGGTATTTTGGGGTCTATCCACGAGCTCCGGCTGATCGTACACTTGCATCTTCCTTTTATTGTTTTGAAGACATTTTAAGAAAATCGTTTTATAACCTTGTCCTCAGTTTGAGACTTGAGACACATGAGTGTTTCCTCCAATTCACTCAAACCAAGGCTCTGATACCAACTTGTAACACTCATAAAAATCATGCCAAATTTTAAACTTTTTAAAACATTTCAAAACCCATGATAATTACAACTTGTTTTCAAAATTGTAAAATGTCAGAGTATCCCAGAATCAAATCATAAAATCATGAAATATGAGGAGTTGTACGATCACGCCTTCGCCTTCGCCTTCCCGCGATCATCAGAAGTACCTGAAACAATAATCAATAAATCTAAGCTCGAAGGCTTAGTGAGTTACCCCCAAAATACCAACGCCATAAAACATATCAATAACATATAAGCAAACAGCATGCATAATGAGCCTTCAGCCTGACTGGACCGCCTCGTAGGCCTTCAGCCTATCTGGATTGCTCTCCGAGCCTTTGGCACGTCTGGACCGCCTCCCAGGTCCTACAGCCTATCCAGACCGCTCACCGGGCATTCGGTCTGACTGACATGCCCTCCTGGGCCTGTAGTCTATCCGGACCGTTCTGGGTATGTTGGCCTTCAGCACAAAGCAGGTCCGCCTCAACCCAACCCCAATCAAACAACATGTGCACATAATATCATACGCTAGCATATATAACAATCAAACTGATCTAACAGATCATCAATCATAGCAACATTCTATAACCAGGATACCGACCTAACCAGTCACTAACATAGCATCATCTTATATACCAGGATACGGTCCTAACCAGGTCACTAAGCATAACACCATCCTCACTACCAGGATGTAATTCAATAATCATATCATGCAATAAACCCGGATACAAATCCGATAAGGGCCGGCATTGGTGTTGGGTTTTGGTATAATACAACATCCTATGGTGCACATACAACCCTAAATACCTTGGATCTATGTTTTCGCTAATTATACATGCAAATGGTTTCCAAGGTATTGAACCTATAGCTAGCATGCAATTGTCATACAAACTACATAAAATGCTAGATATTGTAACATACCTTTTTGTATGGCCGGAGGTCTTGATGTATTTGGCCTTAAGAACTTAGCCCCAATAGTGTGGAAGCCTCAAATGAAGTAACAACACATCAAGGACAAAGGTAGGACTTGAGAGAGAATCTCCATGCACTCTAAAACCTTCATGAACTCCAAGAACATGCACACACACTAGGGGGTGACTAGGGGTGGCGGTTTTAGGTCATAACATATGTATTTATATGTGTTGAATTCTAAGAGTCATGGGTATAACCCAAACCCATATCCATGGATTTTATGATCCATGGTTCATGTGGCCCAACTCTTTATGTATCCATACATAAACTTGGTCCAACATGGATCATAAGCCCAACACATATAAATATAACTAATTACCATAATTAGTCCCCATAGTTTTAATTAGTCTCTTTTGATCACTAAATTAATTCCAAATTAATTCTTGATCAATACTATTTAAAACATATGACTTCATATTAATATATTAGAACTTATAATATATTAATAAATCATATATAACCTCTTCTCTCAAAAGTCCATCCTAACAAATTGTCCTGATGATATGCAACCCAAATGGACCATGCTACTCTCGGGTCGAATACATACCAATAATAGTTACGGGCTTAGACACCTAATCCAATAGTCTCCCACTTGGATAAGTCTAAAACTATTATTGCGTATGACTCCAAGACCCGACTAGCAATCGTAGTTCTTAAAGCCGTTGTCGAACTCTGAACAAATTAATGACACGTCCATTAGATAAGGAATCATATATTCCTCCATTCTAGATATCATATGGACTGAGACATGGATTATAATCATTCTATCTGTCCATTTGTTGTTTCCCGATTTCCGATTTATGACGACTGACTAATTGAACAAATCAAATCAATCCAGGCCCGGCCGAGCGCTTACGTTTGTCATCACCAAATCATCGAGGGGCCCACAGATATCGCTTTTATCCCTCCAAGGGTAAAAGGAATGGATAAACTTCGACTCATATGCTTGTTCTACTACTTGTTGAATCATACACAAAGGCACGTTTTATAACATCGAGTTACCAAATGCGTTTACGTGCAATCAATGTATAATCAACTCATAGGCAACAAGTAGCTCAAACTCAAACCGGGGTGCGACATCTCCACCCATACAACAGCTCGAAAGGCGGGGCGCCAATGCTGGAATGATAGCTGCTGTTGTAGGCAAACTCTGCAAGCGGTAGGTGGGAATCCCAGCTCCCACCAAAATCAATGACACACGCCCTCAACATATCCTCGAGGGTCTGAATGGTCCGCTCGCTCTGACCGTCAGTCTGTGGATGGAATGTTGTGCTGAAGTGCAATCGCGTGCCCAGCTCCTCGTGGAACTTCTTCCAGAAACGAGAGGTAAACCTAACATCCCGGTCGGAGACAATGGAGACCGGAAGCCCATGGTGAGCCACAATCTCGCGGACGTACACGTCGACCAATTTCTCGGCCGATGAACTCTCCCGTATGGCCAAGAAATGGGCACTCTTGGTCAATCGATCCACGATGACCCATATAGAATCAAACCCTTTCGTCGTCCTCGACAACTTGGTAATTAAGTCCATTGTGATTTGTTTCCATTTCCACATGGGAATCTCTAGGGCTGTAGCTTGCCATGCGGCCTCTGATGCTCGGCCTTAACCATCCTGCAGGTCAAGCACCTCTCAACGTACCAAGCGATTTCTCGCTTCATGCACGGCCACCAGTAGCTCAAACTCAAATTTCGGTACATCTTGGTAGCCCCCGGGTGAATGGAGAAGTGAGACTTATGAGCCTCCTCCATGACCCCTCCACACATTGGAACCCATACGCGACCGCATCGGGTCAATAATCCTCGGATGTCTCGCACAAACCGGGTGTTCTCACCCCTAATCCTTTCCATTCTCCAGTTCTTTGGTCGCATACCCTCCACCTGAGCATCCTTGATCAAACTCACAAGCGGAGAATCCACCGTTATCCTCATACATATTGTTGGGGTGGAGGACCCAGCTGACTTGCGGCTTAGAGCGTCCGCCACCACATTCGTTTTACCGGGGTGGTAAAGGATCTCACAATCGTAGTCCTTGACTACATCCAGCCACCTGCACTGCCTCATGTTCAGGTTCGTCTGATCCATGATGTGTCTCAAGCTCTTGTGATCCGTGTATATGGTACAGCGGACCCCAAATAGATAATGTCTCCAAATATTGATAGCAAAAACCACCGCTCCCAAATCTAGATCATGAGTATGATATCTCGTCTCATGCGGCTTCAACTGTCATGATGCATAAGCTATCACTCGTCCCCTCTGCATAAGGACCGCTCCAAGTCCCGTGATGGACGCATCACAGAGCACCACAAAATCCTCGACTCCCTCTGGAAGAGTCAAGACTGGAGCCTCGCATAGACGCTGTCTGAGGGTCTCAAACGCCCTCTGCTGCTCAGGGCCCCACCGGAAATCCACCCCCTTCCTCGTCAGACGAGTGAGAGGTACTGCAATCTTGGAGAAATCCTGTATGAATCTCCGGTAGTACCCTTCTAATCCTAAAAATCTCCTGATGTCTGAGGGAGATTTCGGAACCTCCCACTGCATAACTGCTTCGATTTTGGTCGTGTCGACCAAAATCCCCTCCTGGTTAACGAGGTGTCCCAGGAACTGGACCTCTCGTAACCAAAACTCGCATTTCAAGAATTTGGCATATAGCCCCTCTCGTCTCAGAACTCCCAACAACTCCCTGAGATTCTCCTCGTGCTACTCTCGAGTCTTGGAATAAACCAAGATATCATCTATAAACACGATGACCGAGCGATCCAGCATCGGTCTGCAGACCCGATTCATCAGGTCCATAAATACCGCCGGCGCATTGGTGAGCCCAAACGGCATCACTACGAACTCGTAATGACCATAACGAGTCTGAAACGCGGTCTTCTCGACGTCCTCCTCTCTAACCCTGACCTGATGATAACCAGACCTCAAGTCTATCTTGGAGAATCAAGAAACACCCTGCAATTGATCGAAAAGATCATCTATCCTCGGGATGGATGAAGGTTTTTCACCGTTAACTTGTTCAACTCCCGGTAATCAATGCACATCCGGTGCGAACCATCCTTCTTCCTGACAAAGAGTATCGGTGCTCCCCATGGGGAACTGCTCGGACGAATGAACTGCTTTCCCAGCAGCTCCTGCAGCTATGATGACAACTCCTGCATCTCTGGTGGTGCTAACCGGTATGACGCCTTGGCGATAGGGGCCGTACCTTGCACTAGGTCGATCCTGAACTCGACCTGCCTCTCCAGAGGTACTCCGGGTAACTCCTCCGGGAACACATCAGCAAACTCCCTGACCACCAGAACATCTGAAACTGAAACCTGCTCTCTGGCCGGCGTATCTACCATGTACGCTAGATAACACGCACACCCGTGCTGAAGGTACTGTCGAGCCCTACCAGCTGAACAAAACCCGGATCCCAACCTGGTGCCCTCGCCATAAACAATCACTTCTCCCCCACTTGGGGTTCGAACTACAACTTACTGACCCTCGCAATCTATCATGGCACCAAAACGGCTAAGCCAATACATCCCTACGATCAAGCACACCTCCCCCATGGGAATCAGTATCAAATCTATCGGAAAGGATACTCAGAAGATCTCCAACTCGCATCCTCGGTAGATCGAAGAAGAAGAAACTCCGTGTTCGTTGGCGATAGAGACTCACAACTGTGACATCCCCATTTTCACGGCCAGAAAAGACCGATTTTGTTTATGCTTTATAAAAACCAGAGTACCTCTTTTAATAAAAATGTTGCGGAATTTGTTCCCAGAAAAAACAAGATAAATACGTTATCAAATCATTTCCGAAGAAATGTATTTTTATTCATTTTCAAAACCTTGGGATGTCATTGTCAATACTGAAACAAAAGCATAAACAAAACTTACATTCATTTACACTAGTGATCTACATCTATTTTAAATCCCTCAGTGTAAAGTAGCTTCATATCGACACCTGTGATACAATTAAGCTTGAGTGGGTCAGGTTGGGAAACCTGGTGAGTACATAGGTTTTCAACCCATAATAATATAATTATTATGTTTAAACATCAAACAATCAACCCAATTAGCCATCCCCATTATCTTCTTTACTCTTAAGGATCTACCCTAATAATTAGCTATTCCTCGTTCATTCATTCCTAAGGATCATCCTAAGGAATCAGCACGAAATCCATCGTTGCTAGGGTTTAGTCGACAGGCACTAAGTCGCATAGACGCCATGGTTTAGGCACTAAGTCTCATACTCGCCAGGGTTTATACAACAGGCACTAAGTCGCATAGTCGCCAGGGTTTTTACAGCAGGCACTCAGTCGCATAGTCGCCAGGGTTTATACAGCAGGCACTAAGCCGCATAGTCGCCAGGGTTTAGGCACTAAGTCTCATAGTCGCCAGGGTTTATACAACATGCACTAAGTCGGATAGTCACCAGGGTTTAGGCACTAAGTCTCATAGTCGCCAGGGTTTATACAACAAGCACTAAATCGCATAGTCGCCAGGCTTTATACATCAGGCACTAAGTCGTATAGTCGCCAGGGTTTAGGCACTAAGTCTCATAGTCGCTAGGGTTTATATTGTTGGATAAGATGTCTAAGTCCATAACTTATTTGGTATATACTTGACCCGACCCGGCATGGTCCATTTGGGTTGCACTTCACCCAAACTAGTTATGGATAATTTTATGAGAGTTGTATGCTTACGATTTATTAATATATTATAAGTTATAATATATTAATATAAAGTCATGTTACTTAATTAGTTTTAATCTTGAATTAATTATGAATTAATTTAGTGATTAAAAGGAAGACTAATTAAATCATGGGCTATTATATATGGTGTGGGCTAACACTCATTTGGGAATGGGCTAAGCTTATATGGAAGTCCATGGATGATCCATGGAGCTTTTAACCCATGGATCCTTGGAAGAGGAAAAGACATGGGTTATTAGGTTTTCACCCTAACCATGTACACTATATAAACAAGCTTATGTTGCATGAAAAACACCCTTATGTGTGTGTAAGTGTGGTGGCCAAAATCAAGAGTTAGTATACTCTCTCATATATTTTCCAAGTTTGTGGTGATTTGTGATTTCCATTTGAGGCATTCACATTATTGGTGCTTGGCTCTCAAACTCCAAGGAATCAACAATCAACAAAAGGTATGTAATTCATCTAGTTCTTTTATGGTTAAAAGTACCCCATGCCATGCTAGATAGGTTATAAACCTTGGAAAATAATATTTTGCATTTATCTTAGACAAACATATATCCAAGGTTTAATAGGGTTGCATGTACACTTAGGAAGTGTTAGAATGCTCAAAACCCAACAGTGGTATCAAAGCCTAGGCTTGTTTGTTTGATACTTGATGCAAAATAGTGAAAAAAGTCGAATTTTTTGTTGTCTGCCTGATGAACTCGCCGAGTCCATGGGGGGACTCGCCGAGTTCATGAGTAAACTCATCCTACTCGGCGAGTAGGTTCGTGCACTCGGCGAGTAGGAGCCTCAGAATGCAGATTTTCGACTTTTGCTGCTGGAAATGGACTAGAAACATTACCCTAAACTGTTTTGGTGTTTTAAAACTTGTTTTAGTTGGTGTAATGGTTGTTCTAATCCATTTACAATAGCTTAAATCAAAATTTCATGCTTTGTATGTGTTCATATAATTCTTGAAACTTTGATGATCATGTTCATGTTCTTATGAATTTAGAAGATGATAGGAATTATTTGCTGAATTGTTTAGGATTAATTCTTGATCATTTATGTGTTTTAATGGAGTCCATAATTTGTCCTCAAGTTATGGATATCCAAATGTCACTTCTTTTAAACACACACTTAAAACACATAAGTTACATGGAAATGAAGAGTCTTCATTTTTATGAACCTTTAATTCATAAGTTATGAAATGAAAGGTTTTGAATAGTTTCAAAACTTGTCCTCAAGTTTTGGAATTTGCAAAGTTACACACACTTTAATATACTTTAATTCCAAACCCTTAGAGTTTTAAAAGTTAAAATTCAACCCTTATACTATTTATAACATTAATGGTTAATTATTATATATATGTATAAGATCAAAGTCGTCTTACCGCTAGTACGCATCATTCACGAAGCCAGTCTATAAGGTGGGTATAAGGTTGTTGCCTATAAAATGGCAACTTAATGGGTGTCCACTCTCACCCACCGCTTGCTTGAATGGTGGAGGGTCGTTAGCCGAACGGGTAGGACAAGGACTTATAAATTCTCATTAAAAGTATGATGAATATTATAAAGTAACTAAACCTTATATAAATTCCCAATCTTAGTTACTTTAGGAAAATGTGAATATGGTGCTAACCCATGAAATTCACACTTTGTACCTTACCAAGTCGTTGGTGGAGCGTGTGTGGTTAACCGGCACACTAACTTGGACTAGTAAGGATCACGAAGGGTGACTTAATGTTTATCATAGATCGGTGGAATATTAAGGGTACCAAGTGAATTTGCATGGTTATTCACACCTTGTTTTGTGATCCTCGGCATCCCAGTCACAAAACTTGAAGGGCACAATCGAGATTGAAACATGCCATTGAAAAGTTCAATGAATCTCAAAAGAATCTAGGAATTTCAAAAAACCAATTAAACCTAATAATTCATTTCGTTTTCATGGTGGAAATTGGTGAATCGTCATTCACCTACCTTCAAATATATTATAGCTTAGATTACGGCATGCCTCTTCTAAGTTATAATATATTGTGTTGGATCCTAGCCTTAATATTACATTTGGGTGTATTATTAAGGATTCGATATATCTAATCTAAACTTGTTTTCTTCTTTTCAGATGTCTTCCAACAACAAATCTTCGGGCTCTAACCCTACTGGCTCCTTTTCCCTCATGAACCTTTGTGGGAGGGTCATCTTTGATGGTTCCAACTTCATGGATTGGATCTGGAACATCAGGATGGTTACTCGTTACGAGGACAAGGAATATGTCCTCGATAAGGAGCTAAAGGAGCTTGATGGGTCCACTGCTACTCCTGAGGAGGTCGCTGAGTATCAGGCACATGAAAGAGATGCCACCAAGGTGGCATACATCATGATGGCCACCATGACAGCTGAACTCCAAAAGTCCTATGAGGACTATTACCATCAGAGTGCTCGTCAAGAGCGGTATGAAATAATCTCCTCCATGATCACTACACGTATGAAGGATAGCGAACCAATCACGAGCCACATGCAGAAAATGCAAAGGTATGTGGACCGTCTAATGAAACTGAATGTGAACTTCCCTGAGGAGTTGGCAATTGATATCATTTTGCACTCCTTTCCATCGTGTTATGATCAATTTTGTATGACATACCACATGAACAAGGAGGAAGTCACACTCAGTAAGCTTCAAGGACTTCTGAAGACTGCCGAAAGTGGTCTTAAGAGTAAGTCGGTTGCTACTCCTACTCCTACTACTACCCCTGTTTTGGCTATCGGGCAAGGCAAAGGGAAGAAGAGGAAGCACCCTTCGAAGGGTACCAAGGGAAAGTCCCTTGAAGGCTCCTCATCTGGAACCAAAGGTGGTTCTATCACTCCTTCTGCCATCCCTAAGGATGTTGAATGCTTCTACTGTCAAAATAAGGGGCACTGGAAGCGAAACTGCCCAAAGTACTTGCAGGATGTCAAGGATGGAAAAGTGAAACCATCCCATGCAGGTATTTACACTATATTGTCTAATAACTCACCATATTCTAATTCTTGGGTGCTTGATACAGGTTGTGGTATTCATATCTGTTGTGACTTGCAGGGCCTAAGAAGAAGTGAGGATGTGGAGCACGGAAAGATAAACTTAATCATGGGGAACAAGAAGGTTACACCTGTTACCAAGATTGGAGTTTATACTTTGTTGCTAGATAGTGGGTTAAAGTTAGATTTGAATAAATGTGTTTACTCGTCTGAAATGGCAAGGAATATTATTTCCTTTCATGCTTTGTATAAACAAGGTTTTACCTTTTCTTTTGATAATGAAGTTGGTAGTATTAATGCTTTCTTTAATAATATTCTTTATTTTAAAGCATTACCTTGTGATGGTGTGTATGAAGCTGTATCGGTTGTAGATAATTTAGGGAATAATGTATTGTGTATTGATTCTTCTACTAGCTTGGATAAAGCATCTTTGTGGCATTGTCGTCTTGGACATGTAAGCAAGAAACGCATAGGCCAGCTCCAAAAGGATGGAGTTTTGGAGTCGTTCGACCTCAAGTCGGATGATAGTTGTGAGTCTTGTCTACTTGGAAAAATGACAAAATCACCCTTCACTGGTACTTGTGCAAGGGGTGAGGGTTTGTTGGACCTTATACATACTGATGTATGTGGACCATTCAAAACCGCCGCAAGGGATGCCAATCGCTATTATGTGACTTTTATTGATGATTTTAGTAGATATGGTTATGTCTACTTAATCAAACATAAGTCAGAAACTTTTGAAAGGTTTAAAGAGTTTAAACAGGAAGTAGAAAATCAATTGGGCAGGAACATTAAGATGCTTCGATCCGATCGAGGTGGTGAGTATCTTAGTACTGAGTTCCTCGACTATCTTAAGGAGTGTGGGATTGTCTCACAATTGACACCTCCCAGGACACCACAGCTGAATGGTGTGGCTGAGAGGCGTAATCGAACTTTGTTGGACATGGTTCGCTCTATGATGAGTCGAGCTTCACTACCAATCTCTTTTTGGGGGTATGCCTTAGAGACTACCGCCCACATCCTTAATCTAGTCCCTACAAAGAAGGTTGCCAAAACACCTCAAGAGATGTGGACTGGGAAAGTTCCCAATTTGGACCACATCAAGATTTGGGGTTGCGAGGCTTTCGTGAGGCGTGAGACTCATGACAAGCTCGAACCTCGAAGTGAAAGGTGTATTTTCATCGGCTATCCACAAAAATCCTTTGGTTACCTCTTCTACAGACCCAATGAGAATGTGGTCTTTGTGGCTAAGAGAGGAGTCTTTCGAGAGAGAGAATTTATAAGCCAAGGAGACAGTGGGAGGCAAATTGACCTTGAAGAAATTCAAGAGTCAATTGGTGAAGGAACCTCAAATACTAGCAATCAACCCGATGAGGAAACTCCTGTTGATCCAGCTGATGAGTCTGTACCTCCGAGGCGTTCCACAAGGGTTAGGAACACACCTGAGTTTTATTATGGATTTCATATTACTACGGAAGGTGATACATTTATCAGTGACAGTACACTGGTAAATCTGGATGAACCTAACAGTGTTAAGGAAGCCATGGCAGGCCCGGAGTCTGCTAAATGGAAGGAGGCTATGGACAGCGAGATACAGTCCATGTATGACAATCAAGTTTGGAACTTGGTTGACAATGTACCAGGCCGTAAAACAGTCGGGTGCAAATGGATCTTCAAGAAGAAGACCGACATGGATGGGAAAGTGCACACTTATAAGGCTCGACTGGTTGCGAAGGGTTTTACTCAGACTCAGGGTATTGATTATGTCGAAACCTTCTCACCGGTAGCAAAGATTAAGTCTATTAGGGTCATGCTGGCCATTGCTGCATTTCATGATTATGAAATATGGAAAATGGATGTCAAATCCGCTTTTCTTAATGGAAAGTTGGCTGAGGATGTGTACATGAATCAGCCAGAGGGTTTTGTAAGTGCAGAATACCCTAATAGAGTGTGCAAGCTTGAGAAATCCATTTATGGATTAAAATAAGCATCTCGTAGCTGGAATCTTTGTTTCGATGAGAAGGTCAAAGAGTTTGGCTTCTTGAGAAGTGAAGATAGTGGGAGTATAGTTAGCTTCTTGGTATTGTATGTAGATGACATACTACTTATAGGAAATGACATCCCAACCTTGCAGGAGGTTAAGTCCTGGCTTGGGAAGTGCTTTGCTATGAAGGACCTAGGGGAAGCTGCCTATATCCTAGGGATAAGGATATTAAGAGAAAGGAGTAAAAGACTAATTGGACTTAGTCAGAGTATCTACTTGGATAAGGTGTTGAAAAGGTTCAACATGCAGAATTCCAAGAAAGGAGAATTACCGATCCAAAGCAATGCCAAACTGAGCAAGGCTCAGAGCCCGAGTACAGAAGATGAGATAGCTGAGATGAGTCGATTACCCTATGCTTCCGCTGTTGGCTCGATCATGTATGCTATGACTTGTACCCGTCCTGATGTGGCCTTCACTTTGAGCATGGTCAGCAGATATCAGGGGAACCCTGGCAAGGCTCATTGGACAGCGGTAAAGAATATTCTCAAGTACCTGCGGAGGACTAAGGATTGGATCCTTACCCTTGGTGGGAGTGATGACTTGAGAGTGCTAGGGTATAGTGATGCTAGTTTTCAGACTGATAGGGATAACTTCCGCTCTCAGTCGGGCTGGGTCTTTACCCTAAATGGAGGGGCAATCTCTTGGAAGAGTTCCAAGCAGGAGACGGTGGCTGATTCGACTTGTGAATCAGAGTATATAGCAGCGAGTGAAGCAGCAAAGGAGGCGATATGGCTGAAGAACTTCATCGGAGACCTTGGAGTTGTACCAGCTATTAAGGAGCCTATGGAGATTTTCTGTGACAGCAATAGTGCGGTTGCCTTAGCCAAGGAACCAAGAGATCATGGCAGATCCCGATACATTGACAGAAAATATCACTTCATAAGACACAAGATAGAAGAGGGACTCCTCGTGGCAAAGAGGGTATCGTCAGATGAGAACCCTGCGGATCCCCTTACGAAGGGACTGACGAGGGTGAAGCATTTGCAGCATGCGAGGCGCATCGGGCTGAGGGACGATATTAGTTTTACAGATTAGATAGCCTTTTCTGAAACTTGTAAAATGTAATCGACGTTTGATGATGAATAAAATTTGTGATTTATTTATGAGTAAAGTGTTGCTATCATTGTCAATCATTTACTATTGTTTCAGTTTTGCATGTTTTGACTTCCAGAATAATTAATTTATTCAAACTCTCCACAGTCGGTCATATGTCGGAAGTAGGTATGAATCAAGACTGTCATGAATTGGGATTGTAGATGACTAAAGGTGTTTAGCCATAGCAATGGTTGCTACAACGTTCATGAGTGCTCATAAGTTATGAGTATTGGAATAAACCCACGCTCACTTGTATCACTTCATGGAATTTATCTCGAGTGATCGTGAGACGATAATATCATATAAGTCTTCAAACCTAGAGATATGAGTTGTTACCTATGAATTGGTTGTGCATTGATTGCACGTAAACGCATCAGTAACTTGATGTTATAAAACGTGCCTTTGTGTACAATTCAACAAGTAGTAGAACAAGCATATGAGTCGAAGTTTATCTGTTGCTTCTAGAAATAGAAGCGATATCTGGGCCCCTCGATGATTTTGTTTTGACCTATGTACCGGGCCCGGTCAGAACTAAATTGATGTGTTCAGTTAAGTTCTTTGTCAAACAAATCGGAAATCGAGAAACAACTGCTAGACAATAAGTAAGACATTGTTCCATGTATTTGTCCGGCTGATATCATGAGAACAGAGGGCTATATGATCACTTATCTAAAATGGCGCTTCATAGTTCAACAGAGTTTTCGAGAGCTACGATTGCCGGTTGGTTCCTGAAGTAATATAGGCAAATACAGTTATTAGACTTATCCAAGTGGGAGTCTGTTGGATAAGATGTCTAAGTCCATAACTTATTTGGTATATACTTGACCCGACCCGGCATGGTCCATTTGGGTTGCACTTCACCCAAACTAGTTATGGATAATTTTATGAGAGTTGTATACTTACGATTTATTAATATATTATAAGTTATAATATATTAATATAAAGTTATGTTACTTAATTAGTTTTAATCTTGAATTAATTATGAATTAATTTAGTGATTAAAAGGAAGACTAATTAAATCATGGGCTATTATATATGGTGTGGGCTAACACTCATTTGGGAATGAGCTAAGCTTATATCGAAGTCCATGGATGATCCATGGAGCTTTTAACCCATGGATCCTTGGAAGAGGAAAAGACATGGGTTATTAGGTTTTCACCCTAACCATGTACACTATATAAACAAGCTTATGTTGCATGAAAAACACCCTTATGTGTGTGTAAGTGTGGTGGCCAAAATCAAGAGTTAGTATAATCTCTCATCTATTTTCCAAGTTTGTGGTGATTTGTGATTTCCATTTGAGGCATTCACATTATTGGTGCTTGGCTCTCAAACTCCAAGGAATCAACAATCAACAAAAGGTATGTAATTCATCCAGTACTTTTATGGTTAAAAGTACCCCATGCCATGCTAGATAGGTTATAAACCTTGGAAAATAATATTTTGCATGTATCTTAGACAAACATAGATCCAAGGTTTAATAGGGTTGCATGTACACTAAGGAAGTGTTAGAATGCTCAAAACCCAACATATACAACAGGCACTAAGTCGCATAGTCGCTAGGGTTTAGGCACTAAGTCTCATGGTTGCCAAGGTTTATACAACAGGAACTAAGTCGCATAGTCGCCAGGGTTTATACAGCAGGCACTAAGTCACATAGTCGCCAGGGTTTAGGCACTAAGTCTCATAGTCGCCAGGGTTTATACAACAGGCACTAAATCCATAACTGCCAGGGTTATCTCGTTTATTGAAAATATCATTTCCGAGAATCCACTCGCAATACATGTCAATGGGTTTTTTTCTCGTTTATCGACAGTATCGTTTCCGAGAATCCACTCGCAATACATGTCAATGGGTTTTTAGAGTACAGCTGGTGAATACACAGTTCAAATAATACCTACAGGTTGCGAGCCTGCTAGTGTTCCACTGGACTGTCTAGAATAGTTTGTGGTTGTCATCCATACTCTGCTAGATGACGGGGCCAACACTTGGGTAAAAGGCTTCTCTCATGGTTCACCTCTCACCCTTATCTCATGGTCTATATCACCTCTCATCATTTTATTTTTTTTGTCACACAACAACTATTTCATCTACCCATGTTTTACCCAACATATTTTGTAGATATAAAATACATATATACAGTTTAAATAATTTAAAACATGTATAAAAATCTTTCACCCAGCATAGACGGCAAGTATACAGACAATATGCACACATAGCGTGTAATTTATATTAAATACTTCATATTTATGTGTAAGATGAAAATAACTATGCACTCACCTGATAAGGTGGTGACTCGGTACTAGGACAGCGCTTCGTTTACTTAAAACATCTTCTTTCGACAAAACCCAGTATCATTACCACTAGAGTTTAGTTTAAGGTTCGACGAGACTAATTAATAGTCTAGCTATTATTACTATTATATAAGCGTTAAACAATACTCTTCACCTACTATGTACAGACAGGGGCAGACATAAAACACCGGAGGGCAGGACCATTTTGGCATATAACACTTCTGAAATCCAACAACCCTATGCGGCCCTTTAAACCAGATTCCCCGTACCGCGAGTAGTTAAAAAGATATTATAACGACACTTATATAACCCATAATAATAGCTCAAATAATTATTATAAGGTCCTAATAACATTACTATATTGAAACATAAGTTATACTAAAGATAGGGTAGGTGTAGCTTACTTACAGTGGGTTTTTCACAAAACCGGGCTCCGCCGAAGTAGAGTTTCTGAGCCGAAGGGTCTTCTTTTCGGAGCCGTCAGGCGCTCCGGGGCTTTCGCCTAGTGCTAGGGGGTTCCCTAGGCTTTTTGGGGGGTTTTAGGGCTTAGAGAGATGTTCTAGAGAGAGAGGAAGAAGTTGGAAGGTGTGAGGAATGAAGGGAACCCAACACCTCTATTTATAGGCTTCCTAGAGCGTCACCATGTCGTGGTGCCTCTCACCACGTCGTGGTGTTGCGTAGGCTCCAAGGTTTCGCTTGGTGCTGACACGTGGCATCGCACATAGGGTGGAAATCAGTTGATTTTCAAAAATTCATAACTATTGCATACGAGCTCCGTTTTCAACGTTCTTTATATCCACGCGTAGGTAAAAATAAGATCTACATCTTTCATTTTGACTCCATCAGATAATTCTCGACCGATCTTAAATTTAACAGTACGAAGAGATTATACTGTTAAATGTCCGCGTAAAATTCATAACTTCTACATACGTTCTCCGTTTTTCTCTGTCTTTTTACCGTTGAGTTCCTATTAATGAGATCTTCAACTCTCATTTAGGTCGCGTAGGCCAAAAACCGCTCGATCTAAAATTCGAGTTTCGGGTCGTGCACTGCTATGCCAAATCTTAGAAAATTCATAACTTCGTCATACGAAGTCAGATTTGGGCGTTCTTTTTTTGTATGTTCTCAGTTTAACGTATACTACAACTTTTGTTTAGATTTCTAAGGATAAAAAGTCATCCATCGTAAATTCACTATTTACGTCTCCCGGTGCCGTGCCGGTTTTGCGCGAAACTTCGACGGGCCATAACTTCTTCGTTATAACTCGGATTTCAGCGTTCTTTATATGTACGGAACCCTTGTGACATATACTATAACTTGGTTAAGATTATTCCTTCAAAATAATCTTCCATCAAAAAGTCATTTTTGACGCTCATTGTCTCTAAATTGAGTAGCCCGGATCTACGGGCGTTACAATTATCTCCCCCTTAGGATGATTACGTCCCGGAATCATCAACGAAACAGGGCTGTATAATGACTCCATACGTTATCTCTTCATCCTAGGTAATAATCGTAGCTTCTATGTTTCTTCGAATACGTATCTAACTCCTGGTCTTCTTGACTACAAGCGGTGCTTGATCTTGCACCCGTTCTCTATGTCTTGTTGCACTTTCAATCATGACCTTCATGTCACAAACTCGCTCTTTATCAGAGACTCCTTCTTCTTCTTAACAAACTTAAGATAAGTTTATTTGATTTCCATGATAGACTGACGGGTCACGTTCTAATGAACTCTCATCGTATGTTGCAACGCTCAGACTCTGGTCTCTTAGAGTCAAATTCTGGAATGGAATATACTTTCCTTCATGTTCTAATGTGATATAATCACATTTTAACATGTAGCATTTCTAGCAACCAACTTCTTTAACTAGTGCGATACTTCTATTGACCGCTTCGATTATCTTTCACTTCAATCTTCTGGCTTAAGTTAGATGCTACATCGAACTTGGTTCTCTGAACCACGTAACATACTCATCGTAGTCGGACTCAATTTGATATGACCACTTAGGTCGGAATAATAGTCATCTTCTTAGTCATTACCGAAACGATGGTAACGACTTACTTGAACAAAATGGAATCAATTACTAGCTTCTTGGTAACCTTGTGACTTTCCCTGGTC
This sequence comes from Lactuca virosa, assembly GCF_052849685.1. NCBI lineage: Eukaryota > Viridiplantae > Streptophyta > Magnoliopsida > Asterales > Asteraceae > Lactuca > Lactuca virosa. Next base: position 264,039,511 of record NC_136431.1, read on the forward strand.
CAAGTGTGAGTCCCGTGCTTCCGGTAGTATAGGCCTCTACTACCTTTCACACCTACTCATACTCGTCCCAAGTATTGTCTCACAGTTCTCCAAGTTATTATCACAAAAACAATTTTAACACATAAAAATGTGTCCAAACAATCATATAATTTTCTCTGGACTCTACTAGGACTTCTTCCATGCGTATCTTCGATCATCAATTCTGCTTCAACTCGGTTGGTGATGGAAATGTCAGACGATGGGATAACTTCATGGATTATACCAAAAATCTTTCTTTCTCCTAATCGAAAGTGTACTTCTCCTGTATTAGACGTATTATTTATTAGATGAATTATAAAGGCAAGATATCACTCTTACGATATCTTCCGATAGATGTCATTCACTATCGTAATCCTTCTCATTTCCTCCATTTGCTTAATCTGCTATGAGTCCTTATCATGACATTCTATACACCCAAGCAAGCGTTTGGTGTATCGAAACGAGAATATAGATAGAGAAGGTTTAGATGTGTAATCCTCCTAATTAATACAAAAACATATATGCCAGTTCTAATACCGTAATTAAACGTTTAGAAATCTGAACGCATAACATTTCCAGATCCGGTCGGCAACAGACCATAGATCTGATCAAACAATAGCGTAAAGCATCACAAATCATTTAGCACAGAAAAACATTTAAGGCATCTTCCCTAATTAAGCTAGTGCTTATGTCTATTCAGGTGTACTTCCTAAAATATATTAGACACGCTCCTCACGATCATCGCTTAGCATTCTAAGTTTAAGTCTAGAAATAAATACTTATTCCTAGTTCGCTTAAACTAATGCTCTGATACCAACTGTGACATCCCCATTTTCACAGCCAGAAAAGACCGATTTTGTTTATGCTTTAAAAAAAGCCAGAGTACCTCTTTTAATAAAAATGTTGCGGAATTTGTTCCCAGAAAAACATGATAAATACGTTATCAAATCATTTCCGAAGAAATGTATTTTTATTCATTTTCAAAACCTTGGGATGTCATCGTCAATACAGAAACATAAGCATAAACAGAACTTACATTCATTTACACTAGTGATGTACATCTCTTTTAAATCCCTCAGTGTAAAGTAGCTTCATATCGACACCTGTGATACAAATAAACTTGAGTGGGTCAGGTTGCGAAACCTGGTGAGTACATAGGGTTTTCAACCCATAATAATATAATTATTATGTTTAAACATCAAACAATCAACCCAATTACCCATCCCCATTATCTTCTTTACTCTTAAGGATCTACCCTAAGAATTAGCTATTCCTCGTTCATTCATTCCTAAGGATCATCCTAAGGAATCGGCACGAAATCCATCGTTTCCAGGGTTTACTCGACAGGCACTAAGTCGCATAGTCGCTAGGGTTTAGGCATTAAGTCTCATACTCGCCAGGGTTTATACAACACGTACTAAGTCGCATAGTCGCCAGTGTTTTTACAGCAGGCACTAGGTCGCATAGTCGCCAGGGTTTATACAGCAGGCACTAAGTCGCATAGTCGCCAGGGAATAGGCACTAAGTCTCATAGTCACCAGGGTTTATACAACATGCACTAAGTCGCATAGTCGCAAGGCTTTATATAGCAGGTACTAAGTCGGATAGTCGCCAGGGTTTAGGCACTAAGTCTCATAGTCGCCAGGTTTTATACAATAGACACTAAGTCGCATAGTCGCCAGGGTTTAGGCACTAAGTCTCATAGTCGCCAGGGTTTATACAATAGACACGAAGTCGCATAGTCGCCAGGGTTTAGACACTAAGTCTCATAGTCGCCAGGGTTTATACAGCAGGCACTAAGTCGCATAGTCGCCAGGGTTTAGGCACTAAGTCTCATAGTCTCCAGGGTTTATACAACAGGCTCTAACTCCATAGCTGCCAGGGTTATCTCGTTTATTGACAATATCGTTTTCGAGAATCCACTCGCAATACATGTCAATGGGTTTTTATCTCATTTATCGACAATATCGTTTCCGAGAATCCACTCGCAATACATGTCAACGGGTTTTTAGAGTACAGCCGGTGAATACACAGTTCAAATAACACCTACAGGTTGCGAGCCTGCTAGTGTTCCACTGGACTGTCTAGAATAGTCTGTGGTTGTCATCCATACCTCTGCTAGATGACGGGGCCAACACTTGGGTAAAAGGCTTCTCTTATGGTTCACCTCTCACCCTTATCTCATGGTCTATATCACCTCTCATCATTTTATTTTTTTGTCACACAACAACTATTTCATCTACTCATGTTTTACCCAACACATTTTGTAGATATAAAATACATATACATTTTAAATCATTTAAAACATGTATAAAAATCTTTCACCCAACATAGAAGGCAAGTATACAGACAATATGCACACATAGCATGTAATTTATATTAAATACTTCATATCTATGTGTAAGATGAAAGTAACTATGCACTCACCTGATAAGGTGGTGACTCGGTACTCGGACAACGCTTCGTTTACTTAAAACAGCTTCTTTCGACAAAACCTAGTATAATTACCACTAGAGTTTAGTTTAAGGTTCAACGAGACTAATTAATAGTCTAGCTATTATTACTATTATATAAGCGCTAAACAATACTCTTCACCTACTATGTACAGACAGGGGCCAAACATAAAACATCGGAGGGCGGGACCATTTTGGCATATAGCACTTTTGAAATCCAACAACCCTATGCGGCCCTTTAAACCAGATTCCCTGTACCGTGAGTAGTTAAAGATATTATAACGACACTTATATAACCCATAATAATAGCTCAAATAATTATTATAAGGTCCTAATAACATTACTATAGGGTAGGTGTAGCTTACTTACAGTGGGTTTTTCACAAAATCGGGCTCCACCGAAGTAGAGTTTCTGAGCCGAAGGGTCTTCTTTTCGGAGCCGTCAGGCGCTCCGGGGCTTTCGCCTAGTGCTAGGGGGTTCCCTAGGCTTTTTGGGGGGTTTTAGGGCTTAGAGAGATGTTCTAGAGAAAGAGGAAGAAGTTGGAAGGTGTGAGGAATGAAGGGAACCCAACACCTCTATTTATAGGCTTCCTAGAGCGTCACCATGTCGTGGTGCCTCTCACCACGTCATGGTGTTGCGTAGGCTCCAAGGTTTCGCTTGGTGCTGACACGTGGCATCGCACATAGGGTGGAAATCAGTTGATTTTCAAAAATTCATAACTATAGCATACGAGCTCCGTTTTCGACGTTCTTTATATCCACGTGTAGGTAAAAATAAGATCTACATCTTTCATTTTGACTCCGTCAGATAATTCTCGACCGATCTTAAATTTAACAGTACGAAGAGATTATACTATTAAATGTCCGCGTAAAATTCATAACTTCTACATACGGTCTCCGTTTTTCTCTGTCTTTTTACCGTTGAGTTCCTATTAATGAGATCTTCAACTCTCATTTAGGTCGCGTAGGCCAAAAACCGCTCGATCTAAAATTCGAGTTTCGGGTCGTGCACTGCTATGCCAAATCTTAGAAAATTCATAACTTCGTCATACGAAGTCAGATTTGGGCGTTATTTTGTTGTATGTTTTCGGTTTAACGTATACTACAAATTTTGTTTAGATTTATAAGGCTAAAAAGTCCTCCATCGTAAATTCACTATTTACGTCTCCCGGTGCCGTGCCGGTTTTGCGCGAAACTTCGACGGGCCATAACTTCTTCGTTATAACTCCGATTTCAGCGTTCTTTATATGTACGGAACCCTTGTGACATATACTATAACTTGGTTAATATTATTCTTTCAAAATAATCTTCCATCAAAAAGTCATTTTTGACGCTCATTGTCTCTAAATTGACTAGCCCGGATCTACGAGCGTTACAGCAACAGACACTCTAGCTCGCCCACTGGCACACCAAACTCCCTACAAAATGTCTGAGATAAGAAAGACCGACTCGCCCTCGAGTTAAATAAAACCAAGGCAGGCAAGGAGTTCACTAAAAACGTACCTAATCACAGGTACGATGGATAAGCATAAAACAGATATACTAAATGAGATAAAGGATACAAACATACCAGCAACCACATCTGGTGCTGCCCTGGCCTCCTCCACTGTAAGCTGGAAGGCACGCCCCTGAGCCTTCGGAGGCTCTGCCCTCACTGGCCTCCCATCTGAAATCCTCAATGTAGCCGGCGCTGGAACCTGCGCCGGCCTGGCTGCGAGCTGCGGACAGTTGGTCTGCACGTGACCAACCTGATGACAATGATAGCATATCCTCATATCCGATGCAGGGGCGGACTGGTGACAGTCCCTACCATAGTGCCCCTCCTTACCACACTTGTGGCACCCACTACTCGCTCGACAGGCTTCAGAATGACCCTTGCCGCACTTTCCACAAGTGCGGCTCAACTGGCCACCAACCCTAGAATCAGCGGTCTTAGACCGCTTTGGCGCCGGCTGTGACTGTGTCGGGGCCTGTCGCTGCTCCCTCATCTGCAGCTTAATCTCCAAATCACGCTGCCTAGCGGCCTCCTGTAACTCCAGCACAGTATCACATCGTTGTGTGGCAACAAACTGACGAATGTCAGTCTTCAGCATGCTCATACAACGTGTCATCTGGGCCTGCTCCGATGCAAACACTGGGAAAAACATCGCCCTCTCCGTGAACATCCGGGTGATCTTCGTCACCGACTCTCCCTCCTGTCTCAAACTCAAAAACTCTTGTGCCAATCGTTCCCGCTCAACCCGAGGAATGTATCGAGCATGGAACATATCCCTGAACTGCTCCCACGTAACAGCAGTTCTCTAAACATCAGTGTACGTCCCAGTCATCAATCTCCACCAGTCCTTGGCCTCGAGCCTCAGCTTATTCAGGGCACATCTGACCTTTTGGTCAGTAGGACATGAACATGTGAAGAAACAGCCCTCCATGTCATATAACCACCTCATAGCTCTAATCGGATCATGGGTACCATCGAATGTCGGGGGCTTCGTATTATCGAAGTCCCGGTACTGGAAGCCCCAACTGGCTCCACCTTCTCCTGCCGCTGTTACAACCGATGTAGCTGCAGCAGCAACCATCTCTGCAAGGGCTGCGTAACGCTCGTCGAAGTACTCAACCATAGCGGTCTTAATAGACCCAAACATATCCGGTAGCTGCGCCTGGAACATAGCAGCAACCTCATCATGCAGGATCTCTCGAATCCTGGCATCCAACTCCTCTATACCCATCTGCACCACAGGCTCAGGTGTTGTTGGCCCCTCCTGGCCTCCGTCTCCTGATCCTGATCCCGAACCGGATCCAGTCACAAAGCGTCTGGTCATCACTATTCTGAAACATAACACAAGGTATCATATAATCCACACAAATAACTGGGAACCAACTCCCGATTAAAACCTAGGGGTTGTGTCTTCTTTGCTACGTGTATGGGTCCTGTTCTTTCAGTAGTACGGGCCCATACTACCTTCCACACCTACCCATATTTGTCTCAAGTATCATCACAACGCCCTAACAATATACATAATCATAGCGAGCGCTCAATCCTCACTCCTAGAGGAATCCAAAAATATCTCGTACTGGCCTCCCGGCTTCTCACAACCCACACATGAAACTTCCACCAACCCTGCATCACTCGTGTATGCTAACCATACATAACGCTGGACCCTATAGACTTTCGAATACCTGATCCTACCCTAAGCCCTTCATCAAACAAGAACAGGAAATAAGGCCAAACCAAACATTCTCTGGCTATAAGATCTTAATTATGTGCAAACGTGATGCATACAATAAGCAACTATAGTAATGATGTCAATTTCATATAAGGAAAAACTCTATGCTATCAGGCATCATGTAATCAGGCAATTCTATCATGCAATTCCTGAAGATCCCTAGCCTAGTACTAGCATGTTGTTCTAATCATATGTCATAACTCAAATATTCCGTAAGGTATTTTGGGGTCTATCCACGAGCTCCGGCTGATCGTACACTTGCATCCTCCTTTTATTATTTTGAAGACATTTTAAGAAAATCGTTTTATAACCTTGTCCTCAGTTTGAGACTGGAGACACATGAGTGTTTCCTCCAATTCACTCAAACCAAGGCTCTGATACCAACTTGTAACACTCATAAAAATCATGCCAAATTTTAAACTTTTTAAAACATTTCAAAACCCATGATTATTACAACTTGTTTTCAAAATAGTAAAATGTCAGAGTATCCCAGAATCAAATCATAAAATCATGAAATATGAGGAGTTGTACGATCACGCCTTCGCCTTCCCGCGATTATCAGAAGTACCTAAAACAATAATCGATAAATTTAAGCTCGAAGGCTTAGTGAGTTACCCCCAAAATACCAACGCCATAAAACATATCAATGACATATAAGCAAACAGCATGCATAATGAGCCTTCAGCCTGACTGGACCGCCTCGCAGGCCTTCAGCCTATCTAGACCGCTCTCCAAGCCTTCGGCACGTCTAGACCGCCTCGCAGGTCCTACAACCTATCCGGACCGCTCTTCGGGCCTTCGGTCTGACTGACATGTCCTCCTGGGCCTGTAGTCTATCCGGACCGCCCTGGGTATCTTGGCCTTCAGCACAAAGCAGGTTCGCCTCAACCTAACCCCAATCAAACAACATGTGCACATAATATCATACGCTATCATAAATAACAGTCAAACCGATCTAACAGATCATCAATCATAGCCACATCCTATAACCAGGATACAGACCTAACCAGTCACTAACATAGCATCATCCTATATACAGGATACCGACTTAACAAGGTCACTAAGCATAACACCATCGTAACTACCAGGATGTAAATGAATAAGCATATCATGCAATAAACCTGAATACAAATCCGATAAGGGCCCGCATTGGTGCCATAGACCCTGTTGGTATAGTGAGGAGAACTCACCTCGCAAGAAGCTCAGGATGATACTATCAACTCTTCCAAATACAGCTCCAACCACCAACACCTATAACCACCAATGGTCCAATCTCATAAATTCTCAATTCACTAAAATACCCTCGGAAGTCAGCTGGCCAACCCTTTATCAGATTCAAGTTCAATGGTCAATGGTCAGCAGTCCATGTTAACCTACTCGTCGAGTGCAACTTGTCACTCGTAGAGTTCTTTACAGATTCCTGAATCATTCGACTCGACTCGCCGACTTCCCAACTAACTCGCCGAGTCTATGCGCGTTCAAGTGTTGGAAAACCCTAACTGACTTGCCGAGTCATCTCCCAGACCCGCCGAGTCCATGCATGACCAGTCAGTCGAAAACCCTACTCGACCCGCCGAGTCGGATTATCCGACTCGTCGAGTCCATGCAACCTAATCGATGTCCAGACTATTTTGAGCCATTCCAGTGTTCTAATCACTAGATCTAGCCTCCTAAGGCATGCTTATCACGTAAAGTTGCAGACTTTACGTGCATGCAAGGCTCTAAAAGCTTAGAACTATAAATCCAAACTTGGAATGACATTTGTTCAAAAGGGAAAGTTTATTACTTGCTACAGCTGGAACTTTATAGCTATAAGGGTTAAGGTAAGCTCAAATATGAAGTTGCAACTCCAATTCATAGCTCATACCCGAAAATGGTTCACATAAACCCGAAAATGGCCCTAATCTTAGATGTGAAGAGATCTAAAAGGAAATAATGCAAGGTAACGACTTGTTACCTTCCAAATGATGCCAAGAGACAGAAGACTCAGATCCACCAGCTCTTCAATGATCCAAACTTCTTTTGCTTCACTCTTCCTTCTTCTAGCACACTCTTCCAAGCTTGAAATCACACAAGATGAACACACACACGAATTAGGGTTTTCAGAGCTCTCTAGAGACTGTAAGAGACTTAAGGGGGAAAATGATTCCTTAAATAGGGTGCAAAACCCCAGAAATTAGGGTTTCACCCTCCAGCTCCAACTCGTCGAGTCACTCTACTGACTCGACGAGTTGGTCACTTAAACACGTGGCCCCAAACCCGCTGCTACTCGACGATTCAGGGCATCCAACTCGTCGAGTAGACCTTGAAACTTGAAAATTAAAGTCTTAATATTAATACCTGAGAATCGGGGCGTTACACCTTGCCACTAGCACTCAAATTTTTCAGCAAGAAACCAAGGCAAGCATCAAGACTCTTGAGCACCAAATGGCACAATTGTCTCAATCGGTGAGAAAAATGGAGAATCAAGGAAAACTGCCCCCTCAAACCGAAAAGAACCCAAAGCATAATGCTTGTGCAATTAGCTTGAGGATTAGAAAGAAATATGATGGCCTGAAGATGCCCGAAGAACAAGAGGAAGAGGAGTTGGTGATAGAAGAACCACCAAAGAAAGATGAAAAGAAAGAAAAAATGGTGGAGAAAAAGAAGCTGGAAGAGAAAGAAGCAAAGATCACACCACCACCTTTTCCATCAAGATTGAGCAGCAACAAAAAGAGAGAGAAGATAGTGAAATCATGCCAATGTTCCGGAAAGTTGAAGTCAACAACCCTCTCTTAAACGTGTTCAAACAGGTACCTAGATATGCTAAGTTTCTTAAGGAACTTTGCACATCTAAGAAGAAGCTGTGAGGTAATGAGACAGTGAAAGTAAGTGAAAATGTTTCTGCAGTTTTGCAGAAAAGGATGCCCCCAAAGTGCAAGGATCCAGGTGTTTTCATCGTTCCTTGTAAATTGGGAAACCTTTATGTCCCCCGTGCTATGGTAGATTTAGGAGCTTCAATTAATGTTTTACCATATTCTGTTTATAAATCTATTGCCTAACTAATTGATACTGTGCACTCTATCGTTCTCTAACCCTCACGATCTTGTGTTTTGATCAAATGTCGATTATTCTTCTTTCCTCACGAGCCGTGCGACTCTTCCTCTGAACCTATCTTCGGCCGACACTCCTTCATAAACCCTAATAAATTTTCATTTTATCTTCAATAATCCAACATTAAAGATCAAATGTATGTTATTTTCAATTCCTAACTTCACCTCATTCATCATCTAGGTTGAATACCTCCACTATTGGGTAAAAATCGGATATTTTCTTCATAAACCCAAGTTTTTGATTTGTAAAATTTTGACTTGATTCTTCTATTGGGTTTCAAAATTCTTGTATAGGGTTTGAAGAACAAGCTTGGGGAGGCGTTTTGGAAAGAAGATTCGAAGACTTCATCTCTAATTGTGCATTCCACCATTGAAGAGTTCAAGCTTTCTTGAGGTTGATGATGAAGTGAACAATTCAAGAAAACACCATAAATTCAAGCGTTTGAACGTTACATTCCTTCCATATCTCAAGTTTTACGCATTGATTTTAAGTTTGTTTTGAATCCGTTCTCGTGCTTCATATAATTGTTCATTCGTGCTTGTTTAGGTGTGATCTAGTCTTTGGTCACCACTTGCCTGTCATATATTTGGTTTGTCATCACGCCAAAACGCAAAAATCCAAATCCAAAGGAACAATTGGAATCCAAATATGGTGCCACCACCATTGTTCACAATTTTCTTGAACATCGTGACTGCTACCTTCACCTAAAGGACCGTGAATACTCTTACACCAGTTTGTAGATATTCCCACTCTCCAAGAACTAGGAGTTTATGATGGCATCCTTAGGTTGTTTAGCAACATAGGTTGGGAGAAACTTCTCACTTTGGCACCAATGAAATCGTATAAAAACACAACTATTGAATTCTTACAATCTTCGGAATTCAATGACAATGCCAAATGTCTCTCATTCCGTCTCATGCAATTGCAATTTTTTCCAAGTCTAAACGATCTTAGTGTGTTTGTTGGGATTTCTACATTCAATAGTTATGGTCCCAAATTACGATACATGCGAGAGAAAAATACCCTTTTCAAAACCAAAGTCTTTTTGAAGGAAATCACGGGACTTGATGTGTATGAGGCTCCATCCGCCAAAGCATCCCAAATCATTCATCTAGTATTGCGGGTGGCTCTCCGAATTATTGCTAATATTGTCTTCCTCCAAGAAGACGTTAGCAGAGCCGGTAAGAAGGAGCTAGAAATTCTTTGGTGCGTGGTCACCGGCTTGAAGAGACCACATTTTGGCGCCTTCCTTGCTTTCAAACTTCTCAAGATCTCCGTTAGCGATTCCGAACCTATCCATTGTGGCGGGATTATCACTTATCTTGCCACCCGCCTTACTTGTGCCGAGCTTTTTGAGAGCAAGCACCCGAATCTCGAGAAAATCACACAAGGCTCCAATATCATCACATCCAATGTCCTTATAGCCTCATCTTTCTTCCGCAGAGAAAGTGATGGTGGTCTCACATGGTTGGTGCAGGGTGAGCCCCATTTCCGATTTCCTATTGGGGACTTCAGCTACCTCCAGCTCCAGCAGGACATCACTTAGACTCGATGGTGTCTACCAAAGAATATTTGTGCATATTCCATTCCACGCGCCCCGAGCCCATCCCGAGAGCTCCTGAGAGGCTGTTCGTCGACCACGAAGACCACACTTGTGCTAATCTCCCTATTCCTCCCGCTCAGTCCACTCCTCCCACTGTAGGGGGATCCAATTCTATTATCCCAGTAGAGACCGCACGTTACTTCTACACCCGGCGGGCGACTCAGTACCATGACACATACATTAGGCGTTTTGATCACCTTGATCAAGTTGTTACCGACGTTCGCGCTGATTTGTCTGCAACTAATGCCTCCGTTCAGCAAGTGACACAAACGGTACAAGAAGCTATGCATTTCATGTAGCGTTGGGCCCCCCCGCGGTCAGTAGGTTACCCTACCCTCTCTGAGCATCGAGGACAATGCTTAATCTTAAGCTTGGGGAGGGATCTTTGTACACTAGGTTCTAGTTTCCACATGCATTTCAGAAAAAAATCCAAAAATATTTTACTTTTCTTATAAAAAAAATTACAAAAAGATTTTGTTTTCAACTATTTCTTAGTTTGTATTTTTTTTTAAAAATCCAAAAAGATTTTCTGTTTTTAGCACCTTTTTGCATTATAAAAAAAATATCAATCTAAAGGAACCTAATCTTCTTGAACCAGTTGAAGTGGTAAATGAGTCGTGGCATGAGATTAGAACTTGTTCATTTTTCATTAAAAATCTTGATGCAACCTAATCACATACGAACACGTCTCCCGTAGCTACTCGTGCAAAACAAAAAATGATAAGGTTATCAATACCGAAGCATAACAACAAATATATGTTAGCCCTTGGAACACACGACCGTTCTTATGAGTAGTAAATGCTCAATCACACCCAAACTCCAAATTCAAAAGAACCATAAAATGAATATAAAATTCAGTGACTCGAATCTTCCAACGCTCTAAAAAGTCCTTCCAACGCTCTAAAAATGAATATAAAATGAACATAAAATGAATATAAAATTCCCTTCTAAATATCCTACTTGGGGACACTGTTTCCAACTATACTTACGGGTCATTGCGCGTTTACATCAGTCCCCCGAAAAATGTCTTAGAAGTCTCTCACAATAATAGACCGTGAGATGTCCTAACAATAGAAAAAGTCAAGGACAAAAATATAAAGAATTAGGTCAAGCAAATAACTTAAACATGTAGATGTGTACTCTTCCCTCACAACCGTGCTCCTATGTTTATGCCATACTAGCGCCCTCCTTGTGAACACCATCTTGATATGTCGCGTCAAGCCGCCATTTAAGCAGGAGTGCATCTTCAGATACTTTGAAAGTGTGCCCTTGCTAACAGAACTTCAAAGGAGTTGTGCATGGACAAAATATAAAAGAGTTAAGAAAAAAGAGTCAAAACAAAACATGAGTTGCATGAATAATTACAACTAGGAAATTAGCTTGGCTGTCAAAAGATCCCCTTGGACTTGAAATTTAACTTACGACATCGGGGTTGGCTGTGAACTACTTTTACTGGTGTAAGTGGTTTGAAACATGTAACCAATCTAGGTAAATATTAGGGAATTTTTAGAAAATATTTTTTAGAAAAAGATTGTTGTTAGTCAACAAATAGCTGGAGTCGCTCATTGTCCTGCTTTGTAAAATGAAGAAGATTGAGCATATTTTTCATCACATGTTTTCACGAGAGTAAGACCATAATTTGTTCCATGTGCTAACCCACTACCGGTAAAGTGAACAAGTGTTATAACTTTTGATTTTGTTGAGTTGTGTTAGGGAGTGGATAAAAATATTGTTTTAAATGTTATATATCTTTGAGGAGTTAATGCCAAGTTATCTCAAGGTATGACAGGTACACCTTCGACTGTATGACACAATGAGGTTAATTGGATTGATTCTATTCGTTTTGTTTTGTTTATTGCATTAATGTTTGAAAAAAAAATCTTTGAATTTTTTTTTAATCTTTTTGTACATATGTTATTTTCATTATTTTTTCTTTTATTGCATGCATTCACTCTTAATTCCCTTTAGGTACTTTTTTGTTCCTTCCGTTTTTTTTCATCTTAGTTCTCTTTAGTCACCTATCTTCTTCTCTAGGGTGATTCTTAATTTTGTTCTTTCTTGAGGACAAGAAAGGTGTAAGCTTGGGGAGGTTTGATAGCTGCATTTTATGCACCTATTTTTCATGTTTATTTCCGTCCTTTCATAGCATTCTACTTCATAATTTATGTATTTAGTTAATTATTTGGGCAATTGCATATTTTATTGAGAATGCCTGGTACTTCACTATTTTTTATTTATTTTGCAGGCATTATGGAGCATCGAGCGTAGAGCATGAAGCATGGAGCTTTGGAGCATGAAGAGAAGATGGATCGATCATGCCATGGAAGAAAATATGAAGACATAACTCGAGTCCTTGTTGCATTATCACCATAACAAAGGACTACGTTTGAAACACGATTCATGTCACATTGAAACGGGTCGTGTTTGTCCTTTATCATCTTATATTTGGGCAACATGACTCGTGGTGAAGCTAGACTGAAGAAGGAGCCAACAATGAAGACTTATTGAACTTTTAGCAAAAAGCATGGGCCATGCCAAAAACACATGGTCAAGACACATGACCATGCCAAAAACACAAGGGAAAAAGGCATGGCCATGGTAAAAACGCATGGTCTTATGGCAAGCACGTGAACACTTAATAAAACAAGGGAAGACGTCATTTTTACACTGGAGACAGTTTTTGGAGCAATTTTGGGCGATCTTGGGTAATTTTGGGAGATTTTTTGGAGCTTTTGAGAAGACCAAATCATTGCAAACACTTTTGATTTCATTTTGTAAGCATTAAACATTTCCAATTCCATCTTTCTTTTTGATTGAGTTGTTCTTAGCCATGTGTGGCTAAGAAACCCTAATTTCTAGTTCTTGTTCAAAACATGTTGATTGCTTGACTTGAAGCATATGATTTTATGTTTGATTTGTGATTCTATTCTAGTGATTATGTATTTGTTTAAACAAGAATCCTTGAATTTGATTTGTGTTTGATTGGCCACTTTCATGAATTGAATTTTTGTGTAGTTAATTAACTTTTAGGGCACCTAATCGTTCTATAAAATTAATAATTGGTAACAAACAATAAGTTTTCATATTGTAAAACATATATCACATGTTTTCACACTTTCGAGCGTATGAGAAGAAATGAACATTGTTGGGAAGCTTGTACAAAACTTAATGCAATTTTTCAATACAATCTAAGAGCATGATTAGGTTGAATTAGTAAATCTAGGTCTTGTCAAAGAGCGTGTTTAGGTTAGATAATTTGGCAAGCGAGAGGCATTAGAGCGTGTTAATATCTTTCAGTACCAACTTAGAATAACAATCATGAATTACATCAAGTCATAATAAAGTTGAACAACAACATTGAGAACTAGAACTAGAACCATTCAATCAAATTGTTTACAAGTTTATTTCCTTTTGTGCATGATTTTAAAGTAGATTGTGATTTAATTATTTTACATTTGCAAACAAAACCCCATTTGTGACCAAAGTACCTTGTGCAAAGAGGCATAGACTTTTATCACGTGTCTCTGTGGTTCGACTCTGCTTGCCTTGTACTACTTGTTAGTGCATTAAAGTAGTGTATTTGGAGTCTGTTGTACCCCTATTATTTGTTGGGTTTGACACGCCTAACACCTAAAAAGTCAAAAGATTTGGAGATTGAAGATATTGAAGAATGAAGCGAAATTGCCAAAACTCAAATGAGTATTTTATTTTATTGTACTTTTTCTTTCTAGGTTATTTATCCATATGTATGCTTGGGGGCTTAATCAAAAATTACATTGAGGTAAAGAAAGATTTTTTGAGGATATATTTAGAGGGATGCATAAAATGAATGTCGTTCAAAATAAGTGGGAAATGTTTATGAGGATTGTGAGTATTTAGGATTGGGAACTACTTAGGAATATTAGACACAAATACATGCATTGTGGTTTCGATGTAATGGATGAGCTCCAAATGGATTGTCTTGTGCGATGTTGGTAGCTAAGGTTTTGATGTGATAATATGTTTATTATAAAATCAGCTTTGCTTGGGGGAAGCAAAAGACTAGTGTGCGCTAGTTTGATAACACATATTTTATACATATATTTCCGACATTTTCTTATTATTTTAAACAATGTTATGATATTATTTGGAATAGAAGGTACTTATAATACTTTGAATTAATACTTTACAAATATAATATGTTGTTAGAGCGACAAGGAAGCAAAAAGACTGGAAAACGGAGTTGGAATGCAAAAAATATGGCATGATGCTGAAATAAGCTTCTACGCCCTGCGTAGCTAGTCAAGTGGAATACAGGTTATAAATGATCTACGTCATGTGTAGATAAACTTACGCCCCACGTAGTACGTTGGAAGAATTCTTCATAAATATCCATTTATCTCTAACCTAAAGAGAGATCCAGATTTCTAATCATCCTTGGTCGACAGTAACACATATATCTGCCATTTTGAGGGTCTAGAAGGCGGCCGAAGGGCCGTTATGTTGATATTGGCATTCCAGTATGATTCTATATGTGTTTACTTTCTGATTTAGGGATTCAAAACTCTTTTGCTTTGTGTTAGACTTGACGAGTCATTGAAATTACGAATTAATTGCTTTTTAGATAATTTTTTCTTATTCCATTTAATATGTTTGCTTGATAAAAGATCCTTATGTGTTAAAGTTTCAATCTTTTTTGTTTATTGTTGAGAATTGTTAGGTTTAGATGAACAATCTACCTTGATGTGCTTGAATCATATGATTTTATGAGTTATAAATTTGTATGACTAGTGTTTAATAATAACCTACGGTTAAGTAGTAAGTTATGATTTTAATGTGTAAGTATACATGTGATGACCATTCATGTGTAATTAGCTTCATGATTTTTGATGCTTATAATTAAAGTCTCTCATAATATGAACTGAACACTAATTTTTGAGGATAATTAGTGCACTTGATCATTGTAACTAAAAGTCTTAAAGATAAAAGGATTAGTTGTCTAGACCAGGAAACTAGTCATATTATGAATCAGTGAATAAAGAACAAATAACTCTTGTATTAGTAATTGTCTATGATTTTAAGAAGTAATATTGTGTAACAAAAGTACCCAAAGAGAATCGTTTTCACTCAGTTTATCGAGATTAACTGATTATTTAATTGAGAATTTTAGAATCATAAACCCCCCACTTTTATTGCTTTCTGTTATTTAGTGCAACCTATAATCATAAATTCCAAATTAATTCACTACCGTTCCCTAAGTGTTTGATACTGGTCTTACCGCAACTATACTATTGCACGATTACGTTCAATGCCTAGTGTGTGTATTACTCCGGTTGTGATAAAATCAGTTTTATAAATTTAAAACTTGAGCAATTAATATATATATATATATATATATATATATATATATATATATATATATATATATATATATATATATATATATATATATATATATATATATATATATATATATATAAACACACACACATCAATAATCATCGGAGAGGAGGATTTATCAAGATGTGGAGATTGCATTTTGCAATTATGCTCTTTTTGACCCAATAATTTATTTTTTTCGTAGTTGATCCTTATTTGACATTAGAAGTATCTTAATTCCACCCCCCTTCCCCCCCCCCCTCCCCCTGGATAATCAAATGCTTTTGGGGAAATGACACAAATGCCCTACAAAGTTTCTAGGGTTAGTCGATCCAATCCTTAAAGTTTTTGTCGGGATTTATGGGGGTATAAACTAGGATACGACTTGCTCTTTTAGTCCCTCTCAACTTGTAATAGCCGGTTCAGCCCCTATAAAGCCAAAAAAATAAGTTCGAAGATCAAATATCTATTTACCAGTCTCTCGAAGCTTCTTCTCCACATCTCTCCCCTTTTGCTCTCCAACGAACATATGAACAAGTATAACAAAATTTGTGTTAATGGCGATGGAAGTTAAGCCTATCATCTCTCCCCTTTTGCTCTCCAACAAACATATGAACAAGTATAACGAAATTTTTGTTATCGTTAATTCCATTATCAGGTTTCTTTTTTTCCCAAATCACTTCGATCTTGTAGCATAAGCATTTTATCCCTGAACATATTTTTTTTGGCTTTATTGGGGCACAATGTGAGTTTTTTTTTTTTGTCTAAATGGTCACTGTTATATGGTGAACCGGCTATTACAGGTTGATAGAGACTAAATAAGCAGGTCGTATCCGAGTTTATACCCCCATAAAGTCGGACAAAAACTTTAGGGACCGGATCGACCAACCATAAAAACTTTGTAGGACATTTATATCATTCTCCAATTTGTATGTAAATACTATACTTGATTCCATCCATCATGATGTGGTTCTGTACATCGTACCTTCGTGCTTGTAATCTCCTCCAATAATGGTATAAATTAATGTGATCAACTACATTCTATTTGATTTGTGCCAAGTTAATCACACCATTATGATTAACGTGAGAGTGGAGGTTTTGCAGAAGGGATATTAATATCCAAATTGATAATGATGGTGCTTGTTGAATGATGATTTTTATTTCGATTTTGGATTTTTATCGGAGGAGGATTAATGTTTGTTAAAACAAGAAAAAATAAAATAAAATCCATAATGTCACCTTTTATTAATTGGAAGCTTTTAAGGATAACCATGTACGTTTATGAAATCAGTAATATTAATGTCACATTTTATATCCTTCCACTTTCTATTTAACTATCTATACAAATATGTAACTCAAAAAACCACTAGCAAAAGGTTTTATTTGTACAAAAGGTGTCACATTTTATATCCTTCCACTTTCTATTAAATTATCTATACAAATATGTAACTCAAAAAAACACTAACAAAAGGTTTTATTTGTACAAAAGGTACCTAAATCGAAACTCATAAGGGCTAACTTTAACATAATTTGAAATGGGTTCACTAAATGTTCTTTCTACGGACTTGATTGCTACTTGACCAATATCACTTGGTAATTGAAGGCATACCCAATCAAGAAACGAGTCCATGTCTTTAGCATAATCAAGCATATACCAATCCAACAGTTTTGGTATTGATAACAGTTTCTTTGATGTTGAAATCCCAACAGCAGCCTGTAAGTAATCCCTTTTTGCAACTTCAAGTTCTTTTTCAACTTCTGAACCACTATACACTCTTATCTTCATTTTAAAAAATCACGAAAAGTATATTAAATAATGAACCTTACCCACTGTTAGGTTTTTCCAACAGTTAATAATATTACAGAAAGCTATTAAAGTGTTTTGCATTATTGGAAATTAAAGACATTGCTTTTTGTCATTTTTATTAACCACTTATTATTTAGTAAATGTTTTTTTTTTTTTTGTTTTTTGTTTTGTATGATTAACCACCTTCATTCGATAATATCTCATTTTACTATATATCCTCTTCATGTTTAAACATGGAATGTTTATTATTTTTGACTAATTACTTTATTTCAATAAATATCTTACTATATTTTATTTAATCTCCAAATCAAATATTGAATTCATAACATTATATAATATTACATATCATCGCAAGTTGTGCGACGAGATAAAGTGAAAAACTTGAAATCTGGATTTAGTATTACCTTTTTTTAGTTTTCCACTATTTAATATATTTAATTATTTAAGTGTTGTTGTCAAGTAATATCTTTTTTTGAATATATGACTGACATGTACTTAAAAGATGACAATTTAACTATATATGGACACTTTATAATACATTTTATATAGAAAAAAATAAATTAGTTAATTTTGAAATAAAAGCTATTGAAAAAGGTCAAGATTTATGATAATAGGTTTTGTTAAATAAAGTGAATGTATATATACTGATGAAGCATCGATAACTTACAGCAGGTGATGACCAACTACCACAAGACAATGCAAATGTCACTAGTGGTTCAGACAACTCCAAACCAAATATGCTTCTTGCAGTTACTTCATTGTTCTTGAAACCTTTTTTAAAACTCTGAACAAATTAAACATGTAGTTAATTTCAAATACAATAGCTTTTTTCATGCCATGAACATGAAAACATGAAAGATGCAACAGTCGACTTACATGATTTGCATGATATGGTAATCGCAGTATGCAATGCTCGATGCTAAATGCATTTAAAAGATGGCCTCCAACATTTATTGTTGCCTGATCATGAGAATGATACACTAATTCATTATGGGGAAAAACGAAAGATATAGCAACATACTTCCGTTATAAAATTGTATTTTTTGTGTTATCCTTATTAATGAATTGCAGTGTGAAAATTATTAATGAATGAAATAGAAACATATTTTCATGTATTTGTATATTATAGCGTCCATTTTTCTTTCTTTCGAGTTACAACATTGAACTTTCATTTTTTTTTTATAGAAGGCATTTTAGTGTGAAAAATCTACAAAGTTATAATGTTGTATTTTAGATTTGTTATTACCTCCTGCATTAATTGAACAATCCTCTCGGGTGTCTCTGGTATTCCATGGTCAAGAAACGCCTGATAGTTAAATGCACCAAAGATAATGAGATTGATTTTATTAACTTATAGATTACAAATAAATGAAATAAAGAAAATTAAGAAAATTTCAATACATTCATCATGCACGAATTATATGTATTGATCCAGAAAGCAAGCTTCTCTTGATGTGTAAGGCTTGTTAAGCTAACCAACTCAAGTTTTCCGAGCAGGACCCTAAAAAATCAATAAATAACATCAAATATTGATTTATATTTTATACTATGAAAATAAAGAAGAATAACTATCAAGTATTTACTTTAGTCTTTGAGCTAGGAACGTAGAGATTGTAGTATGGTTTTTATTAATAGTAGTTGCTTCAACTTCGTATAAGTACTTATATGGACCTATATCTGTGTTCTCGAATTCATAAAAGATACCATAAGGATCTTTAAAATCCATTGCCCATGGATTCTCACATGGCTCTAATGAAGGTAGCATTTCTGCCATTCTCAAGGGCGAAGTTGAGCTCATTCGTGCAAAAACAAACATTAAACATTTCAGGATACTTTCTGAAATCTTATTTGGACTATCATCTCCCAATATTCCCTTTTCTTGAATATAAAAACTACTTTTTCCCAAATCTCCACCCTCTGTCCCTTTACCTTTAAACTACAAAAAAAATCCACATAAAAAGCTTAAATTGAAAACAAATTCACTATGAATACGATAAATTAACACTTACACGTTGTTTTTGTGGACTAGGACATTTTTCTGCTGAAATATGTTTGTGTAGAGATCGTTTTAATAAAGCTTTGACCCTTTCGGTTTTTGGATTTGGGGATTTCTGAGTAATGGGTGTTGATACATTGGTTTCAATTTTACGATCTCTTGCATGGCAGTTTTCTTGAAAATCAGTTAAGTTTTCAAGATTCCTCTTAAAGAAAGAAACGTAGATAGCTTCTTCATATAGATCTTGTCTAAATTGAACCATCTGGTCTTCTAGCCTAACAACTTCTTCTTCCAAAACAGCCACTTCAGCTAGGAGCTCCAATGTCTGCAAACATCCATGCATTGTTCGAAGCATTATATAATAGTGCAATCACATTTGCATGAGTCCTAAATAATTTGTGAATGTTAGAATTCTATATGTAATATGGACTTGATGTTCGTGTACATGTTAGGGGTTGTTTCTTTTTACTTGATGGGCTTAATGGGCTAAGCACTTAAGACAACTATGCATGATTATTTTTGTACTTAATGATAGAATGACTAAATAGGTTAAGCCAAAAAATTTGGCTTAATGCTTCTAACACACTAGCCCGTGGTGGGCTATATACAGCACCTTATCAAGAGTCTCATTTAGATGGTTCAATTATTTATTTCAATTATTTATTCTAGAAAAGAAATAGATCTTATGCATACAACACCTTATCAAGAGATCATTACACATTATCTAGCTATAGATAAAAACAAATAGTCCCTTACTCTATTACACATTATCTAGCTATAGACAAAAACAAATAGTCCCTTACTCTAATTGTGGGCAAGTAATATTAAGATTATAGCCGGTGGTGGGTTATGTACATCAAAGGTGGGTCAAATGACCCACTTATTTATTTATTTATTTTTTATTTTTATAAAAGATTATATAGAAATATAAACTGTGAACTACCTTAAATATTTTTAAATGAACCACTTTTTTTGACAAAAAAAATATATGTATAAATCAAGATTTTTAATGCCTATTTTTTATTTATTTTTTATCGGTTTCATTTAAATAAGGAAACATATGGTTTTACGTTCTAGACTCGACACTGAATTTATAACAGACTACTTATGCTTAATTACCAGTTGGTCCTTACACAATCTTGATGGACATTTATACG
The DNA here is from genome assembly GCF_052849685.1 of Lactuca virosa. NCBI lineage: Eukaryota > Viridiplantae > Streptophyta > Magnoliopsida > Asterales > Asteraceae > Lactuca > Lactuca virosa. Next base: position 264,060,219 of record NC_136431.1, read on the forward strand.
GATCTCAACAAACTGTTAAAAGGTCTATTACAGTAAACAACATCATACTTTCATTTCATTTGTAATATGTTCATTGAAATTTTTTAACTAAAATAATCCACCATCACAAAACCATTATCAAAGTCATTCAACCACATCTTTTACGATTTTTTCTAATAAAAATTTACCCAAAATAATAATTAAAATGAAAATTGGACTACTATGAACGTCGAAGGGGAAAAATTACCTGTGGAGGGAGATAAGGAGGAAGGCGAGGAAGAGCCCCTAACGGGCGGGTTAGAGCCCGTTCTAAAGCACTATGGACATTTTGTTCATGTTTAAGCCTCTTTTTAAGCTTTTCTACCTGAAAAAGGAATTGATATATTATATATAATTAAATATAATTGCAATAATTGAGAGAACGTCAAGACACCTCAACTAATACCAACAAACATAAATAAAAAGTCAAAGGTGACAGCAATGTACTTACTTCTTGTTGCAATGCCATTTTTGTCCCTTTCCCAGAACCTTCACCACTTTTTCTACTCTTCTGAGTCTCTATTTGCATATCAACCTTTTCCAAAATGCATCAAAGTTAATGACATAAAGATTTTGATAAGCACCTTATGTGCATTAGATTTAATTAGCTTCTTCACACAACTAGTTCGTAAAAATGAATTCTGAAATCTAATCGAACTGGGTACCAGAATTAAAAACCCAGATTGAAATTTATGGAAATTGAAAACCCCATGTGGGATGTTTGGTTCAGTTAAAGCCTTTGGAGCTTTCCAGTTGATACCCTTTTGGGAAAGCAAAGAGTTCAATTACCTTAGACTCTTTGAGTGAAGTTGTCTTGGATTGTGGATTAGCCTCTAAACTGATATTCATCTTAACATTTACAGATGCTTACAGCAATTTAACACAAATGAATGCTGCAACATGGGATGAAATACGAAGGTTCGAAGAAACAAAATCAATCTATAAGCAAAGAGAAAAAAGAACAGCATTAACTGAGATTAATGAGAGAAAAAAGGTGAATGAGACCTGAGCTTTTCTTCTATCGTTATTGGTTTCATTGTGTCTGGTGATATTAACTTCAACTACGTACTCTGTAATCAAATCGACAAATTACACGCGGGAACAAAAGCTGAAAGATGTAGTACTTATCTCTGAGCAACTCGATCTTTACCGACAGAGTGCTTGCCTCGATTATTGTCCATGGGGTCCTTCTTGCTTCCTGATTGAGCTCTGGTTTATTAAAACGAAGAACGTGGATGCATATAAAAGATTTTATAATGGAACAACGTGGCTGCTTCTCATTTTATAATGCAAGTATCACCTCTTTCTATATCTTGGTTCAGATATATTAATATTAGGCTAAACTATAGATTTTATATATATATTGTATGCTCAAAATTATGGACATCGTATCTCCAAAGTGTTAGAAAAAAGTGTGAAAATAGGGTGTAGTAATAATTAAAATCACATTCTTCTGTTATGCCCAGTGGCGAAGATTGTCATGAACTCGATCTTATCTTGATGTGAAATTTCACATGATGGATTTTATTCGGTCAAAGACATGTTACTATTCATATCTCGGTGGTCTAAAGGCAAAAATAAAAGAAGCATGTTGAATACGATCTTATATGGAGGATTATGGTGTATATGGAATGACAGGAATCACAAGGTTTTTAGAAACATCCCTATCGTACCGGTGAAGACAGTGGAAATATAAAATCAATAACTTTCGTATGGTGTGAACATAGAGGTTCATTTAAAAACATGGATTGGAGAGTTTGGAATCTCGGTCCATTTCTCTGTTTGTAACTTTTTTCTCTTGTTCTTTTCTCCTTTCCTGTTTTGTTTTGTACTTCCTCCTTGCATCGTCTTGATGTGAGGCGTTATCTTTTATTATATATTTGCCGTTTCCAAAAAAAAAGTAATAATTAAATATTTGGATAAATTGAGAATCTCGTAGTCATTTTCTTCAAATTATTTGATTTTATCTCGGTTAACACAAATACTTTCGTAAAATAATCCAAAGCAGAAGATCTATAACCAAGTACTATGTTCGTATTGGTATTGCTTGTATTCTTAGGAATGTCAAATGTGGAGTATACCGAGTACTCATAATAACCATAAAATAAGGATGACGAAAGGATGATTTTTTAGAATTTAATTTCTGTTAAGGCCGTCAATATTAATTTTCCAAAGCTCATGATCTTTTTAGGTTTCATCCATATTTAAGATAATAAATTCAAAGTTTAGGGCATCTTCTTCGGACTCCAACCCTTCCAAGCGAAACCCTAGCCTACATGAAGAATTGAGAGCTTGTTCCTTTCATTTGAAGCTTATTTCTTGGATTTTGGTGGAACTTGAGAAAGAAGGAAGTCACAAGGAAACAAGGGAGAAAAGAGCAAGCTTGGATCCATCATCGTCTTCAGAAATCTGAGTTGTTGAGTGTAATGTCCCCAAATTCTAAGTAAAATTTTTTATTTTTAAACAGGCAAAAGCAACCATTCATTCATTCATTTCCAAAAGTCGTCAAGTATATAATAGTACTTAATAGTTATCAGAGTACAAATCTAGTCATAAAATGCGGACACCGGTGGATGCAAAACAATCACGTCGAGCTCTTCCCTTTGGAACCAGAAGCACGTGAAACATAAGCATAAAACCGTAAGCACAAAGTTTAGTGAGTTCCCCAAATACCACATACCATACATACAATGGGTCTCACCCTGCATCGGGCCCCGCTCAGTACAGATCTGTCAGTAACATGCTACGGGTCCCACCTAACACATTCATCCGGCCCCACCTGGCATCGGTGTGACAACCCGAAATTTCAACCTTGTACAACCATTCAATTCAGTTAAAGTCAGACTTGTCTCTGCTAACTCTTAGCACTGTTTAGAGTCTGTTTGGGCATTCTGAGCCTAGTTCATCAAAGGAATCAGTCTTTGGATTTGTGAGTTAAAGTTCCAAACCATCTAGCAAACCGTAAACCTCCTCAAAAGGAGTTTACGGTCAGGACCCTTGAGTTTACTGTCAGGGTGACCGTAAACTCCCTCCTATATACATATTTCATGATCATTTTTGATCATTTCTTCCATTTCAAGCCTAGAATCTCGAAAACTCTCTCAAGTATCATAGGATCTTCTTGCAAATCCCCGAAAATGTAAGTGTTTCCTTCCCTTTTTGAGTTAATACATCTCTTCTTCTTGATTCACTCTTGAATTCATCCACAAATCTCATCTTTTGAGTCTAGATCTTCAAGATCCTCAAGAACATCAAGAACACTTAAGTGTTTTTGGGCCGAAAACACCCCCATTTGCCTCCAAATCGTAAGTACCATCCTCCTTTACATCTATCTAGTTTTAATCCTTCATTTTGGACTTAAGATCATCACTCTTTGCATGAACAAAAGAGTTTACGGTCCTATGAATCTTCATACACCGTAAACCCTTATAAAGGGTGTTCTTATAGCCTTTACCCTTCCTAAGGGTAAGCATGGTCCCTAGAATCCGATGCCTTTGAATGAAGCCCTTGAAAACCATCATTTGTGCAAGGTTTGCTGAGTTTGCAGTTGAATCTCCTTAGACCGTGAACTCTATGACCGTAAGGTCATTTAGACCGCAAACTCAATGGACCGTAAACCCATTGAACCGTAAGCACATAGGACCGTGAACCACTTTGACCGTAAACTCTTATGGTCATGCCACTTGGACCGTAAACTCCTATGTGGGGCCATACTTCCCTTATATGCAACCCTATGTGGTGTAACACTTCATTACAAGTGTTTCCTAGTCCCTAAGGTTGTTCCATTTCATGATTAGTGGTTATAAACACTAATTATATACACATATATGCCATTATATGTCATTTAGGACCCGTTGTGTCTCGGGAGTTCATTCGTGGAACTTCTCATCCTTACGCGTGTATTCGTTTGAATCACCCACATCATGTGAGTTCATACCCCGTAATGAATCTTTTAACTGTTTTAAATGCTTTTAAGGGGGGGGAATACAAGTTGAACACAATTATAATTGTGTAAATGTTTGCTATAAACATCTTTCAAAAGATTGCTTATGTCTTTTATAAGTGATCAAAACCTATCAAAAACTCTTTTAAAGTTATGTTACTTTATAGTTTTACAAAACTCTGTTTTTAAAGTACAAGCATAACTTAGTAGATAAATGAGTCTTTTCAATAACAGTTCAAGTAAAACATTAGTAAACTATAATAGGTATAGTTTAGGAAGACACTACTTATTCCTTCTAGTACAATGAAGCATACAAAGAGTCAGTTCATACATGAGTCAGAATATACTATATGAGAAACAGAACATACTATATGAGAAACAGAACATACTATAACAAGTACATGGAGGAACATACTATACTAAGTACCGGGAAAAATCACGTTAATATATCTTCTCGGTTTGCGTTAACTTTAGTACGATTACACGTATCTAGGTTAGCAGACACGAGGTGATAAAATATAATAATATATATTTCCGGTTTGCGTTAACTTTAGTACGATTACACGTATCTGGGTTAGCAGACATGAGGTGATAAAATATAATAATATATCTTTCCGGTTTGCGTTAACTTTAGTGCGATTACACGTATCTGGGTTAGCAGGCGCGAGGTGATAACAATATATTAAATCGAATTTATTTATACAGAGCACACTTATAAATATCTGACAGAAATGAATAAATGGTACAATTATACAAAACTTACATCAGTACCAACTAAGTTGTCTAAATGATAGAACATTGAGTAAACTAAACTAGAAACTAATACGTAAAAGGTTTAATCCATTTTATTAAACCAGTGTAACTTAAAGGACCTTAAGTGGGTAATCCTATAATACCTTAGTTTATACATCAAGGTTATATATAATTAATATCTGATAGGTAGTTGGATGTGTGCTTTCCGCCTCATTCCCTGTTCCTTGGTTGGTTGTGGGCTTAGGGCAGATTCACCCAATTAACTATTTGTTCAATATTAGATTACATATATCTAGTACAAACTAAGTGATTATAGAAGGAATCACTGTGGTTACTATTTTATTATAAGAAATAAGGGTTTTTCTTAAAGAATCTTTTCATCAAATATAAAGGAACTATTACAGTTAACTCCGTGAGTACCAAGGGAATACACCAGGGTTATATACAATAAGGATCTAACAACCAATGGGATGTGTGTCATCTGCCTCATTCCCTATTCCTTGTTTGGTTGTGGGATTAGGGCAGATACACACAATCGATTGTTTGTTTACTCTGAGTTTTATATAACTTGTATCCATTTAGTACTCATAGAAATGATTGTAGAGTCATTTTTACTTATCTTGCATCAAAGTAGAAAATATAGGATTTTCTGGAGGAACAGGCGAACTTTTCTAAACAAAACTTACAACTTACTACATCTTACTAAGTTTTCTACAACTTACTTACATCACTAAAATCTTATGAACTCACCAGCTTAATTGCTGATCAACTCTTTCAAAATAACTTGTATTCTCAGGAAACTAGTAGACAGGTACTCACTCTAGGAATTCAGAAGATAGAGCAGTATAGCTTCAAGTCTTGTTTTGTTATTTGCTTATGTATTCTATGTTTTGTGAACACATGCTTTGTAAACACTTCCCTTCTAATGAAATGGTTGTTTATTACTTTGATTACTATGATGCATGTCTTGTGATACTAAACATGACGTCGTCCACCCCAGAACGTTTCCGCCGTTCCGGTTTTAGGGTGTGACAGATTGGTATAAGAGCATTGTTTATAGTGAACTAAGTATATCAACCGATAAAAGATATACAACTATAAATACAATAGGGCTTAAGTGTTCTGGATAATGATATATTTTAAGAGTATAACTATAAGTTATAAAAATATACCTACTTGCTTATACATGTACATACTAGAACAAGTATCACAAGAAGAACAGAACAAAAGTATTTAAAGGTTGAACACTGCGGTCAAACCTGGACAATTATGTAATCACAGCTAGGATCAATATAGCCTGATCAACTATATTCATTCGAGATATGACCGACATGTGTTTGGGAGTGATGTGGTGTTGCAACAGTCTTAAAACTTACCTAACACCAGTCAAGAGAATGCTAGATCAAGTACATAGAGTTAGAATACTATAGGAGTATTCTAGGATACTATAACACAATAACAAGTTCGAAACATACCAAGTACATTACATTAAAATACTATAGGAGTATTTTAGGCACTTTACAAATAACTTATGTGATAACTTAAAAGACCCTTACGGATAGGTCCATAATCTTGCAATGTATACTTCCAAGGTTATATATAATTGAGATTTTATAGACTTAGAATTTGTGATCTACGCTTCACTACCTGTTCCTTGTTTGGTTGTGGTTTTGGAGCAGGATCACTTATTCGAAGGTCTATTTAATCTTGAATTATATACAACTTGTATACATTGTACAATTATAGAAGGACTCTGTAAGGATCACCCCATAAAGTTACCCTAAATCTCATAGGTTCTTTAGACACTTCCATTCTCGCACGACAAACCCATATAGATGTGACCACTTCTTCATAGTAGTCAACTGAAGAGTCAAAGAAGGAACAACCGAAGTAACCAAAACGTCTTATGCGTCACACTAATAAATAATAATCTTGTTTAACTTAATGAGCGAGTGGAGACACTGCTCACATTATATGTTAGGATTATTTTCTTACATGCAGCTGGTAACAGTTATTCAGGCAACATATATTCATTCGAGGATAGCCATTTCAAATTCATAGAGTTTATTAGGTATAGACTCTTTTATGAATTGTTTCCAGAACCCTGTGGAAGTCAGGATCCGATACACCCAGAACTAGGATAACCTTGTCTTTTCAGCTTTCGGCTTGTGTCCATTGCTTTGGACTTATTCTGTATCATCTTTGTATTCTTTTAGCAAAGATGCCTCCTCGCAGATCAATCAGACGCGCTACTCCAATAACTCCAACTCCACCGCCGCAATTCGATTCTGCTGCTCTTCAAGCACCGATATCCTCCGCAGTGGCAACTACTCTAGCTCATTTCGGTGAAAGTGGTACCCTCGGATCTCGGATCTGGTAGCGGTACCCACCTAACCAACCCCGGAGTTACTCACGAACACCCAAGGGAGTGTTCGTATAAGGACTTCATGAACTGCAAACCCAATTCCTTCAATGGAAATGGTGGAGTCATCGCTCTGATGCGATGGTTCGAGAAAACAGATTCGGTCTTCGAAATCTGTTCGTGCCCTGAAAAGAGCAAAGTGAAGTTTGCTGCCTGCACCTTCTCTGACAAAGCCCTGACATGATGGAGCAGCCATGTTAAGTCACTGACTCTATCAGTGGCTAACTCAATAGGTTGGGAGAACCTAAAAGATTTGACGCTGTAAGAATACTGCCCGTTGGGCGAAGTTCAAAAGCTGGAACAAGAACTATGGGAGCTCACGATGGTCGGCTCAGACATAGCGGCCTACACTGACAGGTTTAGTGACCTAGCAGCACTATGCCACGGGATGGTTACCCCAGAGAGCAAGAAGATAGAAAGATACATATGGGGTCTAACTGCCCCGATCCAAGGAGAGGTATTGTCTTCTAACACAGCCACATTCGATAGTGCTAAGCGCCTGGCTCAGCGACTCATCGACCATGGAGTTCATCATGGCGTGGGAGTCCCCGTTACCGAGCCATCGAGGGAAGAGGACTATGGACAGAAGTCGGGGAACAAAAGGAAGAAGAAGAAGCGAACAACACAGGACACCCCGCAATAGGAACAAACGAGAACTATGTACACCGCCACAACACCTACTACTCCAGCACCTGCCAGTCGACATGCTGGAACCCTCCCGAAGTGTGGAAAGTGCAACTATCACCACACCAGAGTATGTCGGGAAATCCAGTGCCTGAACTGCCACAGAAAGGGACACGCAGTCCGTTTCTGCAGGGCACCGGCTCAACTGATCTCCCAAGTCCCCGGAGTTGAAGAAAACCAAGCCTGCTATGGCTGTAGTGAAACTGGACACTACCAGGAGGACTTCCCGATAACAAAGAACTCAGGAGAGGATGGATGAATTCTGATGATCACCGCAGGAGAATCGACCTCGGAGTCGCTATCGAGCAGCGATACGTTTTCGAAAGAGTAATTACTTTGAAAATTAATTTATATTTATATAAGATTAAAACTTGGGGATAACACTTAAAAGTAATTATAATAACCCACTTAATGAAGTAGGTCACAGTATTCAAAAGAACTAAGAGATTCGTTCTGAGAAGCTATGATGGCTTAGTATGTACGTTAGGGTTGTGCATAGCTAAGATTTTGAAGACTTAGAGTGAGTGATTCCGCCTTAATTCCTGTTCCTTGTTTGGTTGTGGATTTGAGGCAGAGTTACTCAGTCGACCATCCAATTCATCTTAAGTATTCATAACTTGTATATTCCAGGCGATCGTAGTGGTACCAAGGAGGATCGTAGTTTAAGTATCGATTCTAGATAACAAAGCACTTTCGCGGTATGTATGCGCACATCGCGGTACGATACGTAGAAGTGTTAACATCAAAGGGAAAACAAAAAGCACTGGAACATTTACAAAGAGTACATTGTCGAACACACTAGGAGTACATTGTCGAACACACTAAGAGTACATTGTCGAACACACTAGGAGTACATTGTCGAACACACTAGGGATACATCATCGTATAACAGACGTTTCTTTCAAATTGGCCAAAACTTTGTTCAGTAAAGAGTCTGTTACTATCATTCGTCATGAATTGGCGTGGTCCTCACCATACTAAGTTCATATGTTTCTATCGCCTCGATCGCCAAGTTCTCGAAACCTTCGTCAGTCGTATCGACGGTCCGACCTAAACCTCAATTTTATCTTTCGTATTCTAAATCCCAAAGTACTCATGCGAAGAGTACTTTGTCCTCCGAAGCCTTATCGTCAGATGTCCGCAGACCGTCGCGAAATACCACTCGTCCAACAGACCAAGTTCGAGCACAGAGGCTATGGACGAATACAACCCACCTATTACCATTCAGTGTATACGCGAGAATGGTATATAATTATGATTACGCAGATTTAGTATGTGTGCTTCCGCCCTATCTCCTGTTCCTTGTTTGGTTGTGGACCTGGGGCAGAGTCGCACAGCCGACCGTCTAACTAATCTTAATTATATATGATTTGTATACATGAGGTAATGATAGATGGACCGAGTATGAGTCCCATCATGAACACTAAGGGCAAAGTTTCCTATGTCTACGAGTGGGTATACCGCCAAGCAGAGGCAGCAGATTGAGTTGAGCTTCATAGTCAAGCCTCCCAAGACAACAGGCGGACACGATATCATTTTGAGTGACCGTTAACGGATTAAAACCGCACGTTCCTCGCAAATCGAAGAAAACAGACACATTAATTAACCTAATGGAACGCATGTCCGAGGGATTTGTTAGACTGCTCGGTGTTCAAAAGTCTGTTATTTCTATTTGAGATAATAGAATCACCTTCCAAATTAGGCGGCTACTTCAAGAAAATCCTCGAGGGCTAGGCTTGTCATGAGCATAGCCTACCATCCATGAAACGACAGACGAAATGATAGTACGAATTCAATCATTAGGAATTTTGTGGGAAAATGTATTTCGACCGACCTTGGAGAGGTTTGGGATACCGAAATTGCCAACTAGTCAAGTCCCTTACCATATTAGCATTCGGAGTTGCTCCATTCGAAAACTTTCATTGGTCGAAAGCGCAGAGCCTCTTTGCACTGGACTAGATTAAGTGCCACGCGACTAGTTAGTTGCCAAACATCAGACAACATATTCGTCGATCCAGAAACGTTCGAGGAAACTACCAAGTAGAAAGTGCGAATCCATAAACGACCTAGAACTTCTAGAACCAACCAGGAAAGCTACGCCTTCCGTAAGAGCGAAACCTTTGGAACTCTAGGATGGTGATCACGTCAATTAGGGATCTCATCATAGAAGGACATCATGTATTCCAGATGCATGGATTGCTAAATCCAAAGTGCTCAGAACCATGGGAGATTCTGAATAGAATCGGCCTAACAACGTGCAAGTTCCATCTATTTAGGGAATTCGATACATTTCACCCTATCCTGCCAAGTATATAGATATTTGAAAAAGCGGTTGTCGGTCGGAATTTTATCATTCCACGCAGGTAGATCGATGCAAGCAAAAGCCTCGTCCTGGGAAGGAAATCTGTAGAAATCCAGTTCAGTGAAGGAAACCCTCGGAAACCCTAGTCAGTAGAGTCAAGCAAACGTAGCAAAAACCGCATCCTGTTAGTGAAAGGTTCGCTGGAATGCCAAGCGAGGACCTGAATTCACTTCGGAGCACGAGAATCAGATGAAAGTAAAATATCATCATCCCTTAGCATAGTCTTCAATTCTTGCTTAAACCCTAATTTCGGGACGAAATTCTCTCTAACGGGGGGATGATGTGACAACCCGGAATTTCTACCTTGTACAACCATTCAATTCAGTTAAACTCAGACTTGTCTCTGCTAACTCTTAGCACTGTTTAGAGTTTGTTTGGGCATTCTGAGCCTAGTTCATCAAAGGAATCCGTGTTTGGATTTGTGAGTTAAAGTTCCAAACCATCTAGCAAACCGTAAACCTCCTCAAAAGGAGTTTACGGTCAGGACCCTTGAGTTTACGGTCACGGTGACCGTAAACTCCCTCCTATATACATATTTCATGATCATTTTTGATCATTTCTTCCATTTCAAGCCTAGAATCTCGAAAACTCTCTCAAGTATCATAGGATCTTCTTGCAAATCCCCGAAAATGTAAGTGTTTCCTTCCCTTTTTGAGTTAATACATCTATTCTTCTTGATTCACTCTTGAACTCATCCACAAATCTCATCTTTTGAGTCTAGATCTTCAAGATCCTCAAGAACATCAAGAACACTTAAGTGTTTTTGGGCTGAAAACACCCCCATTTGCCTCCAAATCGTAAGTACCATCCTCCTTTACATCTATCTAGTTTCAATGCTTCATTTTGGACTTAAGATCATCACTCTTTGCATGAACAAAAGAGTTTACGGTCCTATGAATCTTCATAGACCGTAAATCCTTATAAAGGGTGTTCTTATAGCCTTTACCCTTCCTAAGGGTAAGCATGGTCCCTAGAATCTAATGTCATTGAATGAAGCCCTTGAAAACCATCATTTATGCAAGGTTTGCTGAGTTTGCGGTTGAATCTCCTTCGACCGTGAACTCCATGACCGTAAGGTCATTTAGACCACAAACTCAATGGACCGTAAACCCATTGAACCGTAAGCACATAGGACCGTGAATCACTTTGACCGTAAACTCTTATAGTCATGCCACTTGGACCGTAAACTCCTATGTGGGGCCATACTTCCCTTATATGCAGCCCTATATGGTGTAACACTTCATTACAAGTGTTTCCTAGTCCCTAAGGTTGTTCCATTTCATGATTAGTGGTTATAAACACTAATTATATACACATATATGCCATTATATGTCATTTAGGACTCGTTGTGTCTCGGGAGTTCATTCGTGGAACTTCTCATCCTTACGCGCATATTCGTTTGAATCACCCACATCAGGTGAGTTCATACCCCGTAATGAATCTTTTAACTGTTTTAAATGCTTTTAAGGGGGGGGGGAATACAAGTTGAACACAATTATAATTGTGTAAATGTTTGCTATAAACATCTTTCAAAAGATTGCTTATGTATTTTATAAGTGATCAAAACCTGTCAAAAACTCTTTTAAAGTTATGTTATTTTATAGTTTTACAAAACTCCGTTTTTAAAGTACAAGCATAACTTAGTAGATAAATGAGTCTTTTCAATAACAGTTCAAGTAAAACATTAGTAAACTATAATAGGTATAGTTTTAGGAAGGCACTACTTATTACTTCTAGTACAATGAAGCATACAAAGAGTCAGTTCATACATGAGTCAGAACATACTATATGAGAAACAGAACATACTATATGAGAAACAGAACATACTATAACAAGTACATGGAGGAACATACTATACTAAGTACCGGGAAAAATCAAGTTAATATATCTTTTCGGTTTGCGTTAACTTTAGTACGATTACACGTATCTGGGTTAGCAGACACGAGGTGATAAAATATAATAATATATCTTTCCGGTTTGTGTTAACTTTAGTATGATTACACGTATCTGGGTTAGCAGACACGAGGTGATAAAATATAATAATATATCTTTCCGGTTTGTGTTAACTTTAGTACGATTACACGTATCTGGGTTAGCAGACACGAGGTGACAAAATATAATAATATATCTTTCCTGTTTGCGTTAACTTTAGTACGATTACACGTATCTGGGTTAGCAGACACGAGGTGATAAAATATAATGATATATCTTTCCGGTTTGCGTTAACTTTAGTACGATTACACGTATCTGGGTTAGCAGACACGAGGTGATAAAATATAATAATATATCTTTCCGGTTTGCGTTAACTTTAGTGCGATTACACGTATCTGGGTTAGCAGGCGCGAGGTGATAGCAATATATTAAGTCGAATTTATTTATACAGAGCACACTTATAAATATCTGACAGAAATGAATAAATCGTACAATTATACAAAACTTACATCAGTACCGACTAAGTTGTCTAAACGATAGAACATTGAGTAAACTAAACTAGAAACTAATACGTAAAAGGTTTGATCCATTTTATTAAACCAGTGTAACTTAAAGGACCTTAAGTGGTTAATCCTATAATACCTTAGTTTATACATCAAGGTTATATATAATTAATATCTGATAGGTAGTTGTATGTGTGCTTTCCGCCTCATTCCCTGTTCCTTGTTTGGTTGTGGGCTTAGGGCAGATTCACCCAATTAACTATCTGTTCAATATTAGATTACATATAGCTAGTACAAACTAAGTGATTATAGAAGGAATCACTATGGTTACTATTTTATTATAAGAAATAAGGGTTTTTCTTAAAGAATCTTTTCATCAAATAAAAAAAGGAACTATTACAGTTAACTCCGTGAGTACCAAGGGAATACACCAGGGTTATATACAATAAGGATCTAACAACCAATGGGATGTGTGTCATCTGCCTCATTCCCTGTTCCTTGTTTGGTTGTGGGATTAGGGCAGATACACACAATCGATTGTTTGTTTACTCTGAGTTTTATATAACTTGTATCCATTTAGTACTCATAGAAAGGATTGTAGAGTCATTTTTACTTATCTTTCATCAAAGCAGAAAATATAGGATTTTCTGGAGGAACATGCGAACTTTTCTAAACAAAACTTACAACTTACTACATCTTACTAAGTTTTCTACAACTTACTTACATCACTAAAATCTTACGAACTCACCATCTTAATTGCTGGTCAACTCTTTCAAAATAACTTGTATTCTCAGGAAACTAGTAGACAGGTACTCGCTCTGGGAATTCAGAAAATGGAGCAGTATAGCTTCAAGTCTTGTTTTGTTATTTGCTTATGTATTCTATGTTTTGTGAACACATACTTTGTAAACACTTTCCTTCTAATGAAACGATTGTTTATTACTTTGATTACTATGATGCATGTCTTGTGATACTAAACATGATGTCCTCCACCCCAGAACGTTTCCGCCGTTCCGGTTTTGGGGTGTGACAATCGGGCCCCGCCTTTTATACATACAAACACATACAATACATGCAAGAGTCAATCATAATCAATGAGTCGGCATTGGTGCCTTCGACCCGTAAATACTATGAGGAGACTCACCTCTATTTGATGCCAAAAAATCACACTCGAGCTACTACTACCCCAACTTCTCATACAAATCCAAGATCAATCCTAATCAATAATTAGGGTAAGTTATAACAACCCATAATCAAGGGTCCAATCATTTTCTATCATGCTAAGGAGTAAAAGATTATTTTACCCTTCCCATACTTGGCCCAACAAATCATGACCCAAACCCAAAATGACCCAAAGCCCAAAAACGACCCATAAGGACATTCTGGTGAGTACGTCCCACGTACCACCCCAATACGCATATCGTACTGCATGCTAAAGCCAAAAGTCTCATTCAAATCTCTTAATGCTTTAAGTCAAAACGTCTAACTACCAGATATGACTCTAAGGGACGTCTTAAGTCATAAATTAAGTTCCTAGCTTTATGATTTTGCATGGCTTAATGGAGTCCAAAATGACTTAATGACCTTAAAATGACTAAAAAAGAGGCTCAAAGGTTTTGGAGTAACTTCTACTCACGAGATCCAAAGTTCCAAACCATGCTCATAACATAACCTAAAGCTAGATTTACATAAAAGAACCATCAAGATTGAAGCTTTATACCTCCAGAAGAAAGACCATGTAACATCCGTGATTCCAAGGTATTGCTAATTTATTTAATCTTGCATTTATTTGTTTCAGACCATGAAATTGTTTGGACTTAGAGGTTGGGCCTCTTTGTGTTTGGGCTAGCTGAAGCCGTACGCTGGGCGTAAGCCTGGCGTACGCGGGGCGTAGTAAGATCAAGGAAAACGTTGAGCCATGCACGTACGTGCAGCGTATTAGTGGTACGCGCAGCGTACGTGTGCTGACTCAAAACCCTAATTTTTAGGGTTAAAGCCATATAAATATGTCATGATGTCCCATGCCCTAGCCTCCTTATCAACCTCCTTAGCTCAGAAACCCTAAAATGTAACCCTTATCATCCTTGTATGTTCTTGACCTTGTAGAGTTAATTTTTGGTAGCTTAGAGCTTTGGAAAGAAGAAAAGGAAGTTGGTAAAGGAGAGTTAGTGAAGCTTGAGCTTGAAGATCCGAAACATCATCATCATTTAGCACTCATTTGAGGTATAAAGTTCAGAACTTAACTTATGAATGCTTATATCTATTGTGTTTGAGTTTTTGGACCTTTTTGGTCCCATGGATGAAGCTTTATTGATCAAAGTCATTTCTTAAGCATAGGGTTGCCACCCTTGATGTTATTTGAGTCCCTGAGTCATAAGGTTGCCATCTTGGAGGTCTTGAAGCATCCATGCATGAGTATTGGTCATTTTAAAGGAAGTAGGTTGTCATATTCCAAGTTTGGGATCTTTTGGGGGCATGCAAGCCACCAAGTGATCAACTTTATGGGTTAAGACCCTTCATTGGACTCAGATCTATGTTTGGAGCCTCAGATCTTAAGGGTTTTGTAACATCCCAAAATCGAGACCGAAAATTTTTTTGTTTAATTATATTACTTATAAAAAAGGTTTACGGAAAACATCGTTACTATCATTTTAAAACATCAAGTCACAAATCACAAGTCTCGAAAACCATAACATCAAATAGTAAAATGTCAGAGTACAATCCATGGGTTCTCAAATGCGGAATCATGTGTGTGCGATGCGCTGCTACCCTGCCGGCTCCTTTCCCTTAGATGAAGAGTTACCTGAAACCAAAACTGAAAACCATAAGCACAAAGCTTAGTGAGTTCCCCCATCATACAACATACCAATCAACATACATACTGTCGGGCAATTCTGGGGTGCCCGACCTACCCATGTCAAGCCATTATGGGGTGCTGACCTACCCATGTCAAGCCATTCTGGGGTGCTGACCTACCCATGTCAGGCCATTCTGGGGTGCCTGCCTACCCTCTGGTCTATCTCACCCGGTCCTGGGGACTATTTCACCCCAACTACTATCACATAATAACATATCATAATCATGCTGTCAGACAGATCAGGGGTGTCCAACCTACCCTTCGGTCCTAACGACCGTATTGGGGGACTATTCCCCTCCTACTACCACTATCACATAGAACATATCATAATGGCACATAGAACACATCAAGTAATAGCAAACCAGACAATTATCACAAAGACAATCATCTCAACGATAATCAACTACTAGTGGGTCGGCCTTGGTGTCTTAGACCCACTTCTACTGGAAGGTAACTCACATCAATGTCGTGTAGTGTCTGCACTGTCCTTGGTATGGAAATCAACTCTTCTCGACTCCTGGATCCCTACACAACATCCTTTCTAAATTACCATTTCGTGTTCATAACCCTTACAAGGGTCAACTCAAGTCCAAGTCAAAGTCAAGGTCAAAACCTTGGTCAAAGTCAACATCTGGTTGACTCGACTCGCCGAGTTGATCCACCAACTCGTCGAGTCCCCATGCCCACAAAATGCCATAATCCCGTCCCTACTCGTCGAGTCTAGCAAGAGCTCGATGAGTTCGCCTTCAACAACACATCAGATTATCTTCAACCGACTCGCTGAGTTCGTCCTTGAACTCATCGAGTTCATCTTCATCCATATGAAGGTGTTCAGTCTATGAATCGCCGAGTTCATCCTTGAACTCGTCGAGTCCGTCTTCATGTGGTTGGGACATTGGCTTGAACTCGCCGAGTTCCTCCTTGAACTCATAGAGTCCTTCGATCTTCAAGTCCATAACAAACCCCTAACAGGCTGAGTGTTCCTTCCACTCATCCAAAGACCATTTCCAGAAGACCGTTGGGGGAAAATGCGACCCGGCTCGCCGAGTCACCCAAGTGACTCGCCGAGTCCCTCTTTGTCCAAAACTATTCAATCGATTATAATGGGTCTTAATGCATCAAAACCATAGATATGACCTCCTAGGGTCCATTTTATACGTAAAGTTCCAATCTTGATGTTTATGCATGGGGCCTTTGGCTTAAAAAGCCATAAAAAGGGGGTATATAAGAAACATGGGTCTCCCATGGCAATAAAGTTGGCACCTTTATGCCATGGGAACCCTCAATGGTTCCAGATCTGAAGTACAACTCCAAATATACACACAAATCCGAGTATAGCTTCACTAAGCTTAGAAAAGGTATAAAATAGCCCCAAATCAAGATCTAAGTAATGAATAGCCAAGGTATCAGCTTTATACTTCAAATAAGCAGGAAATGTGTCAAGACTTCTGGATCTACTTGCTCTCCCTTGATCTCCCAATCTCCCTTCTCATTTTCCAACTTCAAATACACACAAAAAGGCACCAAAAAGCTCAAGAACACTCAAATAAGGCTTAGGGTTTCGACTTAGGGTTTCTCTGGGTTGGGAGAGACGATGGGGGTTGGGTTGAGGCAGGATAAGACGTTTAAATAGGGTGCAAAGCCTAAATTTAGGGTTTCATCCAGAGAGCTCCTACTCGTCGAGTCGGTCCCCCGACTCGTCGAGTAGGTCACTAAACCTCCGGGTCCAAAGTCGAGTCTACTCGACGAGTTGAGCCTCTAACTCACCGAGTCCCAGGGCAAAACATGAAAAATACTTGAATTTAAATACGTACCATGGACCAGGTGTTACAAATATCCCCCACTTATTTTAGACTTTGTCCTCGAAGTCTGCTGCTGAATCCCGAAAAAGCTCTAGGTAGTATTCCCTCATCTCGTCCTCTGGCTCCCAGGTCCATTCCGAGCCCTTGCGGTGCTGCCATTGCACCTTCACCAACTCCACCCTCTTGTTCCTCAGATCCTTCGACTTCCTATCGAGGATCGCCACTGGCCGCTCGATGTAGTTCAGGCTGTCATCCACCTGAATATCCTCCAAAGGCACCACTGCCGAGTCTTCCACCAGACACTTCCGGAACTGGGAGATGTGAAAAGTACTGTGAATCTGAGTGAGTTCGACTGGCAGGTCCAACCTATATGCCACCTTGCCCACCCGGGCTACAACCCTGAAAGGTCCAATGTACGTGGGGCCCAACTTGCCCCTCTTCCTGAATCGAATAACACCTTTCCAAGGTGACACCTTCAGAAGCACCATATCCCCGACGTGGAACTCCAGGTCCGAACGACGCCTGTCGGCATAACTTTTCTGCCGACTCTGAGCAGTCTGAAGCCTGCTCCGCACTTGCTAGATCCTCTCCGTAGTCTTGAGTACCACTTCGGTACTCCCCATGACCCTCTGGCCAACCTCACCCCAACATATCGGGGTCATGCACTTCCTCCCATACAACATCTCGAAGGGGGGACGGTCGATACTCGCGTGATAGCTGTTATTATAGGAAAACTCTGCCAAAGGAAGGTAAGTATCCCAACTACCTCCAAAGTCTAAAACGCATGCCCGCAACATATCCTCCAGAGTCTGGATGGTTCGCTCACTCTGACCATTCATCTGCGGGTGAAAAGCGATGCTAAAGTGCAGACGAGTACCCAGCTCATCGTGAAACTTCTTAACAAAATATGGAAGTGAACCGCACATCTCTGTTGGAAATAACTGAAACTGGCACCCCGTGCCGAGCCACTACCTCTCTGATGTAGATGTCGGCCAACTTCTCGGCCGATATGCTCTCCTGAATCGGAATGAAATGGGCGCTCTTGGTCAACCGATCCACGATGACCCAAATCGAATCCACTCCCCGCGCGGTCCTAGGAAGCTTCGTGATGAAATCCATAGTGATATCTTCCCATTTCCACAGTGGAGTATCCAACGGTTGGGTCTTGTCGTGAGGCCTCTAGTGCTCGGCCTTGACCTTCCTGCAGGTCAGGCATCTCTCAACAAACCAAGCTACGTCCCTCTTCATGCAGGGCCACCAATAACCAAGACGAAGATCCCTGTACGTCTTCGTCGCCCTGGGATGGATAGAAAACCGGGATTTGTGCACCTCCTCCATCAATACCTGGCGCACGCCACCATGATATGGGACCCACACTCTACAATGTAGAGTCAACAATCCACGGATGTCATAATTGAAGGAGGAAAACTGACCCACAATGCGCTCACTCTTACGATGTTCCTCCTTCATAGCCTCCTGCTGGGCCTCTCGAATCCGCTCCAACAGCGGGGTCACCACCGTCATCCTCAAACAAATATCTCTGATCGGTGCTGCCTTGCGGCTAAGCACATCGGCCACGATATTGGCCTTCCCCGGGTGGTAGAGGATCTCACAATCGTAATCCTTCACCACATCAAGCCACTGACGTTGCCTCATGTTCAGATTCGGCTGATCCATAAGGTACCTCAAACTCTTATGGTCCGTGTAAATAATACAGTGGACCCTATAAAGGTAATGACGCCAAACCTTGAGGGCAAAAACAACTGCCCCCAACTCCAAGTCATGCGTCGGATAGTTTGCCTTATGAGGCTTCAGCTGCCTCGAAGTGTAGGTGATAACATGCCCCCTCTGCCTCAATACCGCACCCCAAACCCGTGATGGACGCGTCGCAATACACCACAAAACCATCCACGCCCTCTGGCAGGGCTAAGATTGGCGCCTCTCACAATCTCTGTCTCACCGTCTCAAATGCGGCCTGCTGCTCAGGCCCCCAGCGAAAGACCATGACTTTCCTTGTCCATCGGGTTAAAGGCACGGCTATCTTGGAGAAGTCCTGAATAAATCTCCGATAATAACATGCCAGTCCTAGGAAGCTCCAAATCTCAGATGGAGACCTCGGAACCTGCCACCTCATCATGGCCTCCACTTTGGCCGGGTCGACCGAAATCCCGTTCTGGTTGACAAGCTGCCCCAGAAACTGCACCTCGCGCAACCAGAACTCACACTTGGAGAACTTGGCATATAAGCTCTCCCTCCTCAGAGTCTCCAACACCTCTCGCAAGTGCTCCTCATATTGCTCCTGCATCTTGGAATAAACCAAGAGGTCATCAATGAAAACTATCACAGACCGATCCAACATCGGTCTGCATACGTGGTTCATGAGATCCATGAATGCGGCTGGAGCATTGGTGAGCCCAAAAGGCATCACCACGAACTCATAGTGACCATATCGTGTTCGAAAAGCAGTCTTCTGCACATCCTCCTCTCTGACCCTCATCTGATGATAACCTGAACGCAGATCAATCTTGGAGAACCAAGATGCACCCTGAAGCTGGTCAAAGAGATCATTGATCCTCGGGAGTGGGTAACGGTTCTTCACCGTTACCTTATTCAGCTCCCGGTAATCTATACACATCTGATGCGACCCATCCTTCTTCTTCACAAATAGAATCGGGGCTCCCAGGGGGAACTGCTCGGTCTGATGAATCCCTTTGCCTAACAGCTCCTGCAGCTGTGTAGACAATTCCTGCATCTCAAGAGGAGCCAACCGATACGGTGCCTTGGCTATCGGAGCCGCACCAGGGACTAGGTCAATCCTGAACTCTACCTGCCTCTCCGGAGGTATCCCAGGCAGCTCCTCTGGGAATACATCCGCATACTCTTGTACCACCGGTACATCACTCGTCGTCGCCTTACCTGCCTCTCGGGTATCCAAGACATAGACGGGATACCCTGCACACCCTTGCTGGAGATAGCGCCTAGCTCTCGCTACTGAACATAAATATGGTCCACGTTGTGGCCTCTCGCCCTGAATCACCAGCTCTCCCCCGCTTGGGGTCCTGACCCGGACAAACTGTTGCGCGCATTCGATCACTGCCCCATTGGGGCTCAACCAATCCATACCTATAATAACCTTGTTCCCCAGAAATGGTATGGGAACCAAGTCTACCAAGTAGCGTTCCTCGAACAGCCTCAAAACACAATCCCTGAAAACCTCTGATGCTCGCACTGACCGGTTGTCCGCAATCTCGACCTCTAGAGGGCAATCTAACATGCCCGAAGACTCAGGGAACCTCTTGCTAAGCTCAAGAGCGACAAACGATTGGGTAGTACCGGAATCAAACAACACCTGAACTGGGAAACCGTTCACATGGAACGATCCCGTCACCACCTCGGGTGCGGCGCATGCCTCCTCGGCTGTCAACTGAAAAGCTCGGCTCCTCACCACTGGAGCCTCTGACTTGACCTTCCGGTCATCCGTAACTCGTGCAGTCATTGGAGTCGGCGCCACCATTGGCGCTGCTGCTGCTGTCAATCTATAGCATTTGGCCTTTTCATGGCCCCTCTGATTGCAATGAAAGCAAATCAGGTCTGATGTCTGAACAGTGGGGGCAGGGGCAGTACAATCCCTGCCAAATTGCCCCGTCTTGCCGCACTTGTAGCTGTCTGATGATCCCGCTCTACAAGCTCCCTCATGCGGCCTGCCGCATTTCCTGCAATGGCTCTGGCCCGGACGGCCCTTCGACCTCGCGTCGGATCCCTTGGGTTTCTTCCCCGAAACCCCAGTAACCTGCTCCATATTTGCCTTCCTCTTCCTGAAGTGCTCTAAATCAATCTCCCTCTCCCTCGCCCTAGAAATCATGGACTCCAGGGTCGGGCAGGCTGAGTAGCTGACATGCTCCCGATTATCAGCCCTCAACATATCATGATAGCGGGTCTTCCGCATCTCCTCATCCCCTTCATACTGAGGTACCAACAAGACCTTCTCTCCGAACTTAGCGGTGATCTCCGCCATTGTCTCCGTAGTTTGTCTCATATCAAGAAACTCCCTGGCCAGCTGTTGAAGTTCCACAGCTGGCGCAAAATCAGCCCTGAACCTAGTCACAAAGTCCGACCAAGTCATCGCCTCGATGGCTGGGGCTCCCAGTGAGTCACCAACCAACTCCGACCAATCCCTAACTTTGTCTCGCATACAACCTGCAGCAAAGCGAACCTTCGACCCCTCCGGGCAGAAGCTCGTCAACTGCGCAAACTCGATGTCTGCGATCCATCTCTTGGCAGCAATGGGGTCCTTCGCCCCGTGAAAGTCTGGCGCACCACTCCCCCTGAAGTCCTTGAAGGATAGTGTGCGCGTCCCTGATTCGCTGGACGCCAAGTCACTCCCGAATGCCCGGATACGATCCTCCATCAGCTCAACAATCCCCTCCTTGATCGACCCGAAAATGACCGAGGTCGACTCAAGGATACCACTCATGATCTCAGACGCGATGAACTCGCGTAGCCCGTCATCAACCTGCTCGGATCCCACACCCGAGCCTGATCCTGATCCTGATCCAGACCCTGAACCTCCTGCTCTATGTCTCGTAATCACCATACACATAAATGTCAGGGTCATACATACTATCGAGAGGTCTCACACACTCTCCAAGTTTCCTGGTTCCATCTTAGCCCTCCTTGATTTGAGTACGGATCCTCTGCTTCCAGTAGTATGGGTGCATACTACCTTCCACATCTATCTGTACTTTCCTCAAGGATTGCTTCGACTTCACCAAGTCCCTTCTACTAATACTGCTTTCCAAACTAATCTCATCCTAGGCTTGTCCTAGGGCATTCTCCGACCTACTCTCCGCCATCAGCTGCATAAGGAGTCCCTACCATGTTTCCCTAACTAGCTTGCGAATACTATTACATATTCGCTTACTAGTTAGTTAAAGCTAGCGGGCACCCCTGTAGGCACAAAGCAAGCAACATTCATGCATTGAGTAACCATTACCAAGCATAACCTAATCAGGCTATCATATTGCCGACTAACCAGCCCTAGCATATAGCTCAATAACTCGTATAACAGGCATATAAGGCATCCTCCCTAGATCCTTAGCCCTAATCTAGCAGACAGTTCTCATAATCACATATAAGGCATACAAGGCATCCTCCCTAGATCCTTAGCCCTAGTCTAGCATGCAACTCTCATAATTATATCATATAACATAACATATCATGTATGGGTATCTTGGGGAAAACTTACTTGAGCTCGGCCGGTCGCACGCATCACACACTTTGTTCTTTCTCAAAACTCCTTATTTTAAATTTTAGAAAACCATTTTTCTTGTAAAAATCCTTCAAGCCATCGATTTGAGTCCAGACACCCCCGAAGGTGTGCCCGAATCCCTCAAACCAAGGCTTTGATACCAACTTGTAACATCCAAAAATCGAGACCCAAATTTTTTTTGTTTAATTATATTACTTATAAAAAAGGTTTACGGAAAACATCGCTACTATCATTTCAAAACATCAAGTCACAAATCACAAGTCTCGAAAACCATCACATCAAATAGTAAAATGTCAGAGTACAATCCCAGGGTTCTCAAATGCAGAATCATGTGTGTGCGATGCGGTGCTACCCTACCGGCTCCTTCCCCTTAGATGAAGAGGTACCTGAAACCAAAACTGAAAACCGTAAGCACAAAGCTTAGTGAGTTCCCCCATCATACCGCATACCAATCAACATACATACTGCCGGGAAATTCTGGGGTGCCCGACTTACCCATGTCAAGCCATTATGGCGTGCTGACCTACCCATGGCAAGCCATTCTAGGGTGCTGACCTACCCATGTCAGGCCTTTCTGGGGGTGCCTGCCTACCCTCCGGTCTGTCTCACCCGGTCACCGGGACTATTTCACCCCCTACTGCTATCACATAATAACATATCATAATCAAGCTGTCAGACAGATTTGGGGTGTCCGACCTACCCTTCGGTCCTAACAACCGTATTGGGGGACTATTCCCCTCCTACTACCACTATCACATAGAACATATCATACTGGCACATAGAACACATCAAGTAATAGCAAACCAGACAATTATCACAAAGACAATCATCTCAACGGTAATCAACTAGTAGTGGGTCGGCCTTGGTGCCTTAGACCCACTCCTACTGGAAGGTAACTCACCTCAATGTCGTGTAGTGTCTACACTGTCTTCGGTATGGAAATCAACTCTTCTCGACTCCTCAATCCCTACACAACATCCTTTCTAAATTACCATTTCGTGCTCATAACCTTTACAAGGGTCAACTCAATTCCAAGTCAAAGTCAAGGTCAAAACCTTGGTCAAAGTCAACATCTCGTTGACTCGACTCGCCGAGTTGGTCCACCAACTCGTCGAGTCCCCATGCCCACAAAATGCCATAATCCCGTCCCTAATCGCCGAGTCTAGAACGAGCTCGACGAGTTCGCCTTCAACAACACATCAGACTATCTTCAACCGACTCGTCGAGTTCGTCCTTGAACTCGTTGAGTCCCTCTTCATCCATATGAAGGTGTTCAGTCTATGACTCACCGAGTTCATCCTTGAACTCGTCGAGTCCATCTTCATGTGGTTGGGACATTGTCTTGAACTCGACGAGTTCCTCCTTGAACTCGTCGAGTCCTTTGATCTTCAAGTCCATAACAAACCCTTAACAGGATGAGTGTTCGTTCCACTCAACCAAAGACCATTTCCAGAAGACCGTTGGGGGAAAATGCGACCCGACTCGCCTAGTCACCCAAGTGACTCGCTGAGTCCCTCTTTGTCCAAAACTATTCAGTCGATTATAATGGGTCTTAATGCTTCAAAACCATAGATCTGACCTCCTAGGGTCCATTTTATACGTAAAGTTCCAATCTTGATGTCCATGCATGGGGCCTTTGGCTCAAAAAGCCATAAAAAGGGGGTATATAAGAAGCATGGGTCTCCCATGGCCATAAAGTTGGCACCTTCATGCCATGGGAACCCTCAATGGTTCCAGATCTGAAGTACAACTCCAAATATACACACAAATCCGAGTATAGCTTCACTAAGCTTAGAAAAGGTAGAAAATAGCCCCAAATCAAGATCTAAGTAATATTTAGCCAAGGTATCAGCTTTATACCTCAAATGAGCAGGAAATGTGTCAAGACTTCTGGATCTACTTGCTCTCCCTTGATCTCCCAAGCTCCCTTCTCCTTTTCCAACTTCAAATACATACAAAAAGGCACCAAAAAGCTCAAGACCACTCAAATAAGGCTTAGGGTTTCGAGTTAGGGTTTCTCTAGGTTGGGAGAGACGATGGGGGCTGGGTTGAGGTAGAATAATATGTTTAAATAGGGTGCAAAACCTAACTTTAGGGTTTCATCCAGACAGCTCCTACTCGTCGAGTCAGTCCCCCGACTCGTCAAGTAGGTCACTAAACCTCCGGGTCCAAAGTCGAGTCTACTCGATGAGTTAAGGCTCCAACTCGCCGAGTCCCAGGGCAAACACATGAAAAATACTTGAATTTAAATACGTACCATGGACCGGGTGTTACAGGTTTAAGTGCTTTTTGGGGTTTTGGCTTAATAGGAGAGTACGTTGGGCGTACAAGCTCGTAAGCACGGTGTAACATCCCAAAATTCAAGACCAAAAATTTCATTTTAATTAAGTTATTATAAAACCAAAAGTATAGAAAAACATCCATAATAATATCCCCTGTCAAAACCGAAGTGTCAATAATCAAAACATGTTATCATAAAATAATATCAGAGTGTAATCCCAAAGATCTCATGTGCGGAAAACATAGTGTGATGCGTTGCGATCGAGCCGGCTACTTTCCTTTGAAAACGAAGTACCTGAACCCAAAACTGAAAACCGTAAGCATGAAGCTTAGTGAGTTCCCCCATCATACCACATACCGCATAACCAACATACTGTCCGGCAATTCCAGGGTGCCCGACCTACCCTGTCTAGCAATTCCGGGGTGCCGACCTACCCTGTCTGGCAATTCTGGGGTGCCGACCTACCCTCCGGTTTATCTCAACCGGCTACAGGGACTATTTCACCGCTACTACTACCACATAATAACATAACATAAACATGCTGTCAAGCATATATGGGGTGCCCGAATTACCCTTCGGTCCTTACGACCGTAACACTGGGACTATTCCCCCTACTACCTACTATCACATAACATCATATCATGCTAGCACATAATCATAACAGATAACAACATACCAGATAATTATCACGATGACAATTATCTCTACTATAACTCTTACTAGTGGCCCGACCTTGGTGCCTTAGACCCACTTCTACTGGAAGGTAACTCACCTCGCACTGCTGAAGTCCCGTGGACAAAACTCTAGCTCCTGGATGACAGATTCCCGAACTGTCAATCATCAAAATAACACCCAATCAGTAATTGGGTTCCAAGATATACCCATAAGTCCATGCTTAGGGAAAAAAGGCTACTTTACCCCCAACTTAGCTTGACTCAAGCCCAAGGCCCAATCCAAAGGCCTGAAAGTCACTATGAGTCAAAGCCCAACATATGGCCCAATTTTCCAAATTGGGCCCAAACCTCTACATGGTCTTCCACTAAGGCCCAACCATTTAGTCCGGTCCAAACATTTGACATTTCTAATGGCCCAATATCTCATAATTATGAAGGTCCAGTTATGGCCCATCTATGGCCCAATTTTCCAAATTGGGCCCAAACCCTCACATGGGCCTTGCCTTAAAGCCCATCAATTATTCTAGTCCATATGCTTGTTCTTGGATGGCCCATTATTAGCCAATCACCAAAATCCAATAGGTAGCCCCAACTTAAGGCCCAAGCAAGATTAGGGTTCTCACATAAAATGACGATTAGGGTTAAGTGTTTCTTACTTAACCCATTAAGGACTTAATCCATTAAGTTCATCAATCTACTATGTCAATCATATAGTGTGGACCAGCTTAATAGATAATCCCAATCCGGTCATCCAAAATGCGGGTCCCGACAGTCCAAAACCCATATATCCAAAATTAGGGTTTTCTAAACCCTAATTAGGGCTTCCAACCCAATCATAGCCCAATAGGCCTAAACCTAAGTCTTTAGATAAATTAGGGTTTTATTAGGCCCACTAGGGTTTCATTAGTCGGGCACCACCCACTACCACCTCGGGTAGTGGTGGTCAACGGCGACTTACGGCGGTGGCCACCACCTCACGGTGGTGGTTATGGTTCTAGCCCATTTTTTCCAAGCATCCCAAACGAATCAAAACACAAACAAGGCACACCGCCACCCAACACGGCGACTGGTGGTGGCAGGAGGCGACAGCCACCACCATACGGTGGTGGTTATGAGTTTTCTTTATTATACTATTCACTGATTACAATTTACAATGCTTTAACCCAAAACTAAACACACACAGCCACCCTTGTGGTGGCCGACGGTGGTAGATGGTGGCAGCCACCACCTCACGGTGGTGGTGGTGGTGGTTGTTCTCGATTTTCCGGCCAAACTACAATAGACACACAAACACACCAACAACATAAACATATCCATCCACACTTGTGTTTGCAAGCACCCAGCCACACTCCTTGTGGCATATGGCGACGACAGCATACTCACGAATGGGCGGCAGCAGCGACAGTTTGTGATGGCAGCGGTGGCAGGTCGTAGCTGACGACGGGACAAAGGAAAAGACGAAGAGGGTGGCGACGGACGCACACCTTGACAGAATAAACTAGCAGTGAGGCGATGACGGTGACAGCAAGCCACAACGATAGCATCGGGTACGATATTGGTTCCTCCGACGATTTCTACGTCGTCCATGTCTTCGACGGTGACGGAAACACAGATGGGTGGAGCAACCGTAGGGAGATGGTAGCAGAGGGCAGGAGAAGAAAAAGAAGACACAGAGGGATGGTGGCAGCGGCACAAACGCGGCGGTCCTATGGTCGTTGGCGGCATTTCGCTTATCGGAAAATGGGGTTGTGGCGGTGCCGGTGAGGGAGGCATAAGGGTGGGTGGCGGCTGAAGTGTTAGCTAGGTTTAGGGTTACATATTGTTTATATATGAAGGGGGTGACGGGTTCGTGCCAATCAATTTCAATACTTAGTCCATAATTAGACTTCTAGCCCCTCCTTCCAAATTCTTTTCAACTTAAATCCGTTATTTACCGAATAGCCCCCTTCCTTAATAATTCATTTCGATCCAAGTCCCAGAAGTTACTGTTTAACCCTCAACATTCCAAAATCCTTTCAATTTAAGTCTAATAATTACTAAACACCCCCCTCCCCCTGATTTCTGAAAATCTTGGCAAATTAAATCCCGGAATCACACTTTAACCCCTGAAAACCCAAATTATATCATTTGGCACCTGAAAACCAACACCTCACAAAATATGATGGATTTTAGGGTTAGTATTCATTTTAATTTTATCTATTTTATTTATTTAATAACCGGGGTGCTACGACTCTCCCCCAATTAAATTAGATTTCGTCCTCGAAATCATTCCTTACCATCCCTTACACCAGACAACTTGAACGATATGGCCACAATCCCGAGCATAACCTAGCCTTTCCAAGGCAATCTAAATCATCCCTCGCAGGTTTCTGAAACCCGAAAATAAAGGAACCCCTTGCAACATGATCGCATCTACTCAGTCTGAAATATGTAATCTCGAGATGGCCTGACTCCTTGGCAAACCACCCATGTTGAGCTTTACCAAGCTTTATCTTCCTCGAGTGACCGACCAAATGCACGCATTCTGCCTTGATTATCCTGGTGCTACCATTAGAAACAAAATCACTGGCCATAGTCAACTATAGAACACTTATTCTTGATAGAAAGCTTAAATAATCCTTCGAGCAGAAGATCCATCCCTGCAACGGTTAGACTCAGACGAGAGCTGCGCAACAGGATCAAATCAACCACTATGAGATTATTTAATCCCACTGTGAGTGACTTATCATAACCCAAGCAATCTATTACTCTGTCCGTACTTGCAACCCAAAACACAAATACTAATACTGCCCAAAACACTGAAACTACCCGACACACTGAACTGCCTGAAATAGCATGCTGCCACATGGCTGGTTTACAAAATCTACCAAGACCTCCCTGATCTCAATTCGTTCGCCAACCATCTGAAATACCGGGTCCCGACCTAGCTGCTAAGCTAAAAAGGACTCCCACACAGTCGTCCCCACATGACTTTCGAATAAAATTCTCTTTTGTCAATGATTACCACCAGTTATCTTACTACTGTGGCTCTAACGACCTTCTGATCTAACTGATCAAATCCCTACGTCGAGTCCTGACGTCACTAATTCCAAAGCTAAAAGTGATTGCTACATGACCAACGGTAGCCTTATTTCACAAACGTCCTTAAGCACTCTCTTGCTTCCTTGATCTCATAACTGTAGTGGCGTTCCTATAGTCGTATCGCTGGCTCAACCATATCTAACTCATCTGGGTAATTTCGTAATCCATAAATCAATCCGTGGATTTACCACGCCCTCACTGCTACACCCGAACTGGTGGGAACTCATGTTTCTTCCGCGTCCTAACAAGGCGCTCATGCTATCTACCAACCTCGTGAATGCTACGGCTACACCCACAGACTTACAACACTCTATCACTATCTTCCAACCTCATGAATGCTACGGCTACACCCACAGACTTACAACATTCTAGCACTATCTGACCGCTAATGAATGTTACGACTACCCCCACAGTCTTACAACACTTTCCATGCTAACTGACTGTTAGTGAAAGCTAAGGCTACCCCCGTAGTCTTACAACACTTCCCATACTATCTGATTGTTAGTGAATGCTACGACTACCCCCGTAGTCTTACAACACTTCTCACACTGTCTGGATGCTAGCGAATGCTACGACTATCCCGCAGTCTTACATCACTTTCCATACTGGTCGAACATGCATTCGACCTAACACTCAACTGAACTTGAGTCCTAATTGGGTCTCTAACATGGTTCCCGAACCTGTTATCCGATGCCAAGGAAGAATGTGAACCAAACGTTGGAACGTTTTCTGAACTCCCAATTCACCCAATCTTCAATCAAGACGGCCACTCGACCGCCTTCCTCCCTGACGGGGATGCGAAACTCGTCCTAGTTTCACACCTATTACTGCTCCTAAGTACCTAGTTGATCCTCCCCCACTTAGACTCGACTAATCTTCACGACACGTGAGAATTGAAGGATTCTCAATCCTTCTTACTTTCTAAAAATCCACTGATGACCACCTATGCTTACCAATGCTAGCGATCACTTACCAGTCGAACCCTAAGATTGCCCATCCTCTGAAATCTTGAAGAGTACTTTAGAAATCTGGTCCATTCTGACACTTCAATCCATCCCCCATGCTGACATCTGGAGGCCTTAATCTTCACCCTGGCTGACTAGTTCTCGTTCCCAATTCCATTCTTGCAGTACCCCTGAACTATAAACGAACACATCCCATGCGTAAGTACATTTATCTTGAACATCCACTGGCCAACCACTTGTGCATCTAACACCCACAAGTGACACTACCATCTTCATGCTACCAGTGCTTTCCTAGCATCAGTCATGCCTTGAACTCCAAAGTTCTTCCATAGGCAATTGTCGACCATGCCCGAACAATGATAGAACCACTGAACTCTGACTTCGCCGGAGAACTATCGCTTTAACCCTGACCAAATATCCTCCAAATAATGCTCTTGCACAGATCTTGACAAAGATCCAGAATGATAACGGTACACGCGGAACCCACTCCGCAAGATACGTCCCTCTGTAGATTCATCAAGGACTTTTCTCGGCATGCAGAATGACATATGAATACCCTTGATGACCCAGACGATAGTAGAGAACCGACCCGAGATCTAACTAGTTTGAACTGAATTAAAATTCCAAAGTGGTACAAATTCCCGTCATCCACCTAGTAGCAGTAGAAGATGACATACCCGTAACATCTGGAGGAATCCTGATCACCTTCTCCAGAGATACTTCGACCCTCCTGAGATCATGGTGCAAAACTCCCTTCCGATCCCGATGACAAGGACTAACAATAGGATCCCCCTACCTGAAGGATTCTAAGGATCCACATGCTTTGGGCTCCGGGTGAGCCCCTAACTACCCCGTGACAAATCTAGCCCGAAAGGCCCCGAGACAACTATCAAGAGCTCCCTAAATCCCTTCCTTGGTTGAACGAAATACCACCGAGGTCCATTCCCAAAACTCTGCGAGTAATCTCCATTGAGATGAACTTCTGCGGTCGCGCATCGACTGACCCAGGCCCTGCTCCTGAGCCGGAACCAGAATCCGAATCTCTTTCTTGGGTGCTCAACACCATACCGAACTGACATTCCAAAGATTCGAATATACCCAAGAATCCTTATCCCACAGGCTTCCTGGATTCTCTAAGACTCTCCCCGATTCGAGTATGGATCTTGTGCTTTCAGTAGTACGGGCCCAATACTACCTTCCACACATATCCATACTTTCTTCAGAAATCATCCCGAATCCTCCAAGTCACCTTCTCAAACTGATACCCTGAATGCTCGCTAACAGCGCAACTAAATCTATTAAAGCATTTCCTAGGCTTTCCTAGGTTCTCGACCTCACCTAGTCCTCAGCTGCTGAAAGACTCCTACCAATGTCAACTAACTACCTCATGGATATAGTCACATGCAACAGATATCAGATAATCCTTCGAGTAAAATACTCAATCCTAGAACGGTTGGACTCAAACAAGAGTTGCGCAATAGGGCCAAGTTTTTCACTCTGAGATTATCCCACATGTGCCCCATGTGACTTTGCATATCCACTTAGTTGTCAATTCACATCACCAAGAGCCCCATAGAGCACAAAGCAAGCAACATTCAGACAATGGGGAAAATCTGACCAGCAAATCACTATTCATACCATTCTGTCCTCTAATCAGGAATCTGTACTAGCATGTAATTAAAAGGATAATACAATCAGACATAACCTACACAGTCTATCCTATCACTGGTTAATCGGTACTAACATGCAGATCTACAAGCACAACAGTAGGCATATAAGGCATCCTTCCTAGATCCTTAGCCCTAATCTAGCATGCATTTCTCATAATCATATCATATCATAACATAACATGTATGGGTATCTTGAGGAAAACTTACTTGAGCTCGGCTGATTGCCCGCATCACACACCTTGTTCTTTTCAAAGTTCTTTTCTCGTTTCAAATTATTTTCAACCTTCTTTTTATAAAATGATTTTACTTTTGAAAATTTTCATACCAAGTCCTTAGTTTGAGTACAGACACACCCGAGAGTGTGCCCGAATCCCTCAAACCAAGGCTCTGATACCAACTTGTAACATCCGAAAATTCAAGACCAAAAATTTCAATTTAATTAAGTTATTATAAAACCAACAACATAGGAAAACATCCATAATAATATCCCATGTTAAAACCAAAGTGTCAATAATCAAAACATGTTATCATAAAACAATATCAGAGTGTAATCCCAAAGATCTCATGTGCGGAAAACATAGTGTGATGCGTTGCGATCGAGTCGGCTCCTTTCCTTTAAAAACGAAGTACCTGAAACCAAAAATGAAAACCGTAAGCACGAAGCTTAGTGAGTTCCCCCATCATACCACATAACCAACATACTGCCGAGCAATTATGGGGTACACGACCTACCCTGTCTAGCAATTCTGGGGAGCCGACCTACCCTGTCTGGCAATTCTGGGGTGCCGACCTACCATGTCTGGCAATTCTAGGGTTCCGACCTACCCTCCGGTTTATCTCAACCAGTTACGGGGACTATTTCACCCCTACTACTACCACATAATAACATAGCATAAACATACTGTCAGGCATATCTGGGGTGCCCGACCTACCCTTCGGTCCTTACGACCGTAACACGGGGACTATTCCCCCTACTACCTACTATCACATAACATCATATCATGCTACACATAATCATAACAGATAACAACATACCAGATAATTATCATGAAGACAATTATATCTACTATAACTCTTACTAGTGGGTCGGCCTTGGTGCCTTAGACCCACTTCTACTTGAAGGTAACTCACCTCGCACTGCTGAAGTCCCGCGGACAAAACTCTAGCTACTGGATGACAGATTCCCGAACTGTCAATCATCAAAATAACACCCAATCAGTAATTGGGTTCCAACATATACCTAGAAGTCCATGCTTGGGGAAAAGGCTACTTTACCCCCAACTTAGCTTGACTCAAGCCCAAGGCCCAATCCAAAGGCCCAAAAGTCACTATGAGTCAAAGCCCAACATATGGCCCAATTTTCCAAATTGGGCCCAAACCTCTACATGGTCTTCCCCTAAGGCCCAACCATTTAGTCTAGTCCAAACATTTGGCATTTCTAATGGCCCAATATCTCATAATCATGAAGGCCCAATTATGCCCCATCTATGGCCCAATGTTCCAAATTGGGCCCAAACCCTCACATGGGCCTTACCCTAAAGCCCATCCATTATTCTAGTCCATATGCTTGTTCTTGGATGGTCCATTATTAGCCTAATCACCAAAACCCAATAGGAAGGCCCAACTTATGGCCCAAGCAAGATTAGGGTTTTCACATAAAATGACGATTAGGATTAAGTGCTTCTTACTTAACCCATTAAGGACTTAATCCATTAAGTCCATCAATCTACTAGGTCAATCATATAGTGTGGTCGGGCTTAATACATAATCCCATTCCGGTCATCCAAAATGTCGGTCCCGACAGTCGAAAACCCATATATCCAAAATTAGGGTTTTCTAAACCCTAATAAGGGTTTCCAACCCAATCATAGCCCAATAGGCCCAAAACTAAGTCATTAGATTAATTAGGGTTTTATTAGGCCCACTAGGGTTTCATTAGCCGGGCACCACCCACTACTACCTCGGGTAGTGGTGGTCAACGATGACTCACGATGGTTCACGATGGCGGCCACCACCTCACGGTGGTGGTTATGGTTCTAGTCCATTTTGTCTAAGCATCCCAAACTAATCAAAACACAAACAAGGTACATCGACACCCAACACGGAGGCTGTGGCAGCAGCCACCACCTTACGGTGGTGGTTATGAGTTGTCTTTATTATACTATTCACTAATTACAATTTAGAATGCTTTAACCCAAAAAAAAACACACACACTAATAGATAGATACACACACACAACCACCCTTGTGGTGGCCGGCGGTGGTAGATGGTGGCAGCCACCACCTTACGGTGGTGGTGGTGGCTGTTCTCGATTTTCCGGCCAAACTACAATATACACACAAACACACCAACAACAGAAACACACCCATCCACACTTCTATTTGCAAGCACCCAGCCACCATCCTTGCGGCATACGGCGACGACAACATACTCAGGAATTGGCGGCAACAACGGCAGTTTGTGATGCAGCGGCGGCAGCATAGCTGATGACGGGACAGAGGAAGAGATGAAGGGTGGAGACGGACGCACACCTTCACAAAATAAACTAGTAGTGAGGCGGCGACGGTGACAGCAAGCCATGATGATAGCAGCGGCTACGAGTGTTGGTTCCTCTGACAATTGCTACGTCGTCCATGTCTTCGTCGGTGACGGAAACACCGACGAGTTGAGCAACCGTAGGGAGATGGCGGCAGAGGGCAGAAAAAGAAGAAGAAGACATGGAGGGACGGTGGCAGCGGCACAACACGGCGACAATGCAGCGTTTTACGTCCGGCGGCAGTCCTGTGGTCACTGGCGGCCTTTCACTGATCGGAAAATCGGGTGGTGGCAGCGCCGGTGAAGGAGGCATAAGGGTGGGTGGCGGCTGAAGTGTTATATAGGTTTAGGGTTACATATTGTATATATATGAAGGGGGTGACGGGTTTGTGCCCGTCAATTTCAAGACTTAGTCCATAATTACACTTCTAGCCTCTCCTTCCAAATTGTTCTCAACTTAAATCTGTTATTTACCAAATAGCCCCCTTCCTTAATAATTCATTTCGAT
Organism: Lactuca virosa; assembly: GCF_052849685.1. NCBI lineage: Eukaryota > Viridiplantae > Streptophyta > Magnoliopsida > Asterales > Asteraceae > Lactuca > Lactuca virosa. The sequence continues at coordinate 264,094,478 of NC_136431.1, forward strand.
CCAAGTCCCAGAAGTTACCGTTTAACCCTCAACATTCCAAAATCCTTTCAATTTAAGTCTAATAATTACTAAACACCCCCCCCCCCCATATTTTTGAAAATCTTTACGAATTAAATCCCGGAATTACTCTTTAACCCCTGAAAACCCAAATTATATCATTTGGCTCCTGAAAACCAACACCTCACAAAATATTATGGATTTTAGGCTTACTATTCATAATAATTTTATCTATTTTATTTATTTTATAACCGGGGTGTTAAGCCTGTACTCTTATCGTATAGATGAGTACGCCCCGCGTACTCACTGAATTGGGCTTTGCGTTGTTTGGGCCTCGGTTTGGGTCACTTTCATGGATTAGTGACTTGGGCCGTGGTGGACCATCTGGAACTGGACCAATGGGCTAGAGAAACATTATTGGGCCTTGGGCTAAGGCCCATGCGAAAGGATTGGGCCCAATTGGAAATTGGGCCATATATTGGGCTTCATGGGATTGTTTATCTTTTAGGTCATGGGTTGTGATTTAAGGACTAAGTTATGTTAGGGGTAAAATGGTCTTTTACTCCAAGTTGCAGTTTTTGGTTAATGAGGTAGATCTCTTTGTTGATTAGCTTTTATTTGGAAATTGTTAGCTTAGAGAGCTGTAGGACCAACAGACATGGATCATTCGCTTCAGTCAGCTTATCAAGGTGAGATGGGCAGAGACCCAGGGCATCAAAGACGAGGGGGCATGAGTTTAGTCCAACTTATTAACGTTATAGGTATATTTTGGTCCAAAATGAGTTCATCATCGATCTGCTCCAATCGACTGTGTTGTTTTGAGAATTCAATTCTGGTTTCATCTTCCCTATCGTAGCCTAGAACGACAACATGTCGATTCGTGTTCCCAATCATCGATTGGTCAAGTGACTTTGGCTTTTATTCGGATATGTAATAATTATATAGCCTCTCCCAGTCTCCCGATTTCTTTCAAGAACATATGATGAACTGTAATTTTTCTAAACTCTCATTTCTCGTCTCTCAATTTTTGGATACCCCTTCTCTCTGATTTATGTGGTTATGTCAATATATAATCATGATCTTCTTTTAAAAAAACATTTCTAATTTCTCTAATTTTAGTATTCTCCATTTTCTGATTTCTCTAAACTCCATATTTGTAGATAAATAATTTGTGTTCTGATTTAGGACTCAAGAGGTATATATTTTATTGAATATTTGGAGGTGTTTTCTATTCAAAATTTTCAATATTTGGAGGTGTTTTCTATTCAGAATTTTCATTGTTGCTTGTAGACTGTAGTTTTTAGAAAAATGGATTTTGATTTCTAATTCATTTTTTGATTCATTTTTCAGATCACTTGCTTATTTCAAGTCAAAATAGAAACATAAAGTTTGGCCAGGTTATAAATCACTCCTTATGTTTTTGCTTAATTTTTTCTTTACTTTAATCCTTGCCCAAATTCTTGGAGTTCTTGGTTGGCTTTATAAATAGTTTTAAGGACTAAGTGAGTTTGAAACTTGGAGTTCGTATATTGATAACATGTGGTGATTTTGAAATCTGCAGTCCAGTTGGCCACTTGGATATTTGAATTGGAGATTTTTAGTTGAAGGCTCTTCCATAATTTCATAGACTACTTGTAACACCGAAAATTTTCAAACAAATTTTTCATTTTAAATCACATAATTCTCATAACACATTTTATAAAAATCTCATTTATTTACTTTACAAAACGCAACTCCATGTTTGTTTGATTAATAATCCAGGATCCTCGAAACATAACTCTTTCTCTGGTGTGTACAATCAAGTCGGTGCCTTCCCGCGATCCTAAAAAGAACCTGAAACACATATCACATAACACTGTAAGCACAAAGCTTAGTGAGTTCCCCAAAATACCACACATATCTCATTAGCCTCTCATGGCTATAACTCAGATAAGACGCTCCGGTCAATGTGTCTCAGTGGGACCCTCCGGTCCCACAACTCGGTTGGACGCTCCGGTCCTAACTCAATAAAGCTCAGCATAACACACATCATAAATCACAAAGATATAATGCAGGATATCACAATACTCAATATAAGCACATAAGACCCTCCGGTCACACAAATTACCACTTAAGGTATGTATAGTGAGAAGACTCACCTCGGATGATGAGCAGCCTCTATAAACGTTGTTGGTACACACCGGCCTCTAACTCTGAGTCAAAACCACAATTAACCCAATTAGGAACTAAGTCCAGACTCTCACTCATTAGTTCTAAAGGAAGACCACTAACCAGCCCATTAATAGCCTAAAACCCATTGGGCCCACCAAGGCCCAATAATAAATGGGCTCACCCGAGGCCCACTCTCAAAACTAAATGGCAAGCCCAACTCAAGGGCCCAAACACAAATATAAATATTCCTTTGGTCCAATAATCAATTGCAACAAGCCCAAACTCCAGGCCCAACACTCAAGGCCCAAAATGTGACTTAGCCCAAAAGTCCACAGTGAGGTTACGCGGGGTGTACCTCCCTTGGTACGCTCAGCGTACTCCCAATCCAGATTTAGCCATCGGGGACACTGGGGCAGTACGCAGGGCGTATAGGAGTTACCCTCAGCGTACTCCCCATATTCACACTTTCTACTCCTTTGGTCTTAATCAGTTAAGACATTAACTCAAATCCCAGATCTGGACTCCCTAATGGCTCTTACTCCATAAAGTCAGTGACTTTAAGCCTTTGCATGGCTGGAAAGGTCACAAACACCCAAAACACTCACTCCCTTATCTCAAAAAGCTCATAACACATGCATGGCGTGATTCCAACGACAAAGATTGGATTTTTATGACATTACACAACTAATATACTCAAAAGGGGTTGGTCCTAGCCTCTGGAACTCAAGATCTCATAAAGTCTCCACCTTTTTGGGACAAAACCCTAAAAGTCTAATCTATGATGCACATAACAAAAGAGTGGTAAAGTTTGAAGCTTTATACCTCTATATGAAGCTCCCAACTCATATTTGCTCAGATCCAAGAGCTTGGGCTTCCACTCCTTCTTCTCCAAAGCTTTCTCTTCTCTTCAAGAACACACAACTCTCTCAAATGCTCATAAATGCACTCACAAGCTCTAAAACGAGGGTTAGGGCACACTTAGGGTTTGATGTCTGAGGATGGTGGCCAGAAATGAGGCCATCATATCCTTTATATAGGGGACTCACCCTAAATTAGGGTTTTCACTCTGGTCCTAGTACGCCCAGCGTACTAGGTGGCTCTGTCACACCCCAAACCAAGGATGGCGGAAACGTCCGGGGGTGGAGGACTTCATGTATAGTATCATAACAACAATTGTAATAGTAATTCAAGCAAACACAACCAACATATATATAATTGAAAAAGTTACATCATTGTATGAATTACATGTTTACGAATCAATTACAATATGTTGACAAAATATGAAATAGTAGACGCCTTAGCGTCCCATCCTCAAAAGCACTTGGTTACCTGTTTAATGATTTCCTGAGAATAAAAGTTGTTTGGAAAAGTGTCAACACAAAGGTTGGTGAGTTCATAAGCTTTTGTTTGATATTATTAAAAGCCTTTCGTTTGTAAAAGTAGTATTTGTTTTAGAAAATCCAATATTTTCCTTAAAATGTATATGTAGTCTTAAATTCAAAGACCGAAATGTATAAGTAACTTTTCTTACTTATAATAAATAATGTAAGTTTAAATCGACATAAACTCGTTTAATTTTAATGAAGTTCCCATAAATTCCAATATTTATTAATACTTTGTGTGAGTTTATTATAACCATGCTATGACCAAGGTTGCCTAAAACGACGTTCTTCGGGCGTCGGAAATGTTATGACATTTGTCACCCCAGACCTATCGGTCTAACTGTTGCATGCAGTTTAGGTGTGGGTTTGTCAAACCCAATATAGATCTATACACAACTATCACGCTCTCCCTCAAGGAGACTCTGGTTACAATACAGGACTTAATGGTAGTTTGAAGTAAATGTCTCACAAAGTCATTAACGAATTTACGTGTAGTGTAATGAAAACTTGGTACCGTATGGCCGTACCTTGCTTAATGAAAATATCCTTTGTATAAATGTACCCTTTTTAAATGTATGTGTTATGTAATGTATCATAAACTATACCTATTATAGTTTATCAACCAAGGGTAGTACGTAGTAATGTATGCAAACTATATTCAAAATAGTTTATTAAATGTTTGAATGTATCGGTTGTACTTTGATTATAATCACTTGTTATTCTTTATATTTTATATGTCCAAATCCATTTGTAAACTGATGTGTGTCTAAATATTAAGATGAAATGTCATATATTGCAATAACATATAATCACATAAAGATATACACCTTGCTCAACATGTTACAAGGTGAAATGAAATTGACAGCAACTTTTCGTTGAATACAGTTTCTGTTACTGTTCTTAGAAAATTTATAGAAAAATCATCAAAGCTCTAAATCCAAATCCGCAAAATCTGAGAGTTTGGAATATGAGTCTAGTTTGTTCGTAAATTTTATCATGATTTTTAGTGATCTCTAACAGAGGAGAAAATGTTCATAATCACAGACTGGTCCGGGTTTGCCTCTGAAATGACAGGCAGTATTGTAAAAATCACCATAAATTGTATAAAAATCATATGGAGATGTGAAAGTAGCCATTTTAAAGCTAAGAGTTTGAACTACGTGCACCTGGAACAGTTTTGAAAACTAAAATATTTAAGTTGACCAAAACAGTCCGTGATCGAAGTTCATCTTTTCTGATGTAATCTGATAGAAAAAGTTTAATTGTGTTCTTGATGATTTTACTTGTATTCCCCCCTTAAAACTTAAGAAAAACATGTAAATGTAGGGGTATGAACTCACCCTATGTGGTTTCAGTAGATGAAAGTGAGAGAGAGGAAGTGTTCAACCCAAGGACACTAAGAAGATGTCTTGATGATTCGAGAATCTAACATCGAATAAGATGGAATTTGTGTAAGATATCAATGATTTGAGTAGAATGGAGTGTAATAATTATATGAATGATGAAGATACTTACTAATTGAAGAAAGAAATCCCTGAAGAAAGCCTTGAAGTTCTTGAAGTTGAGAGAAAAGATGAGAGAATTTTGGAGAGTGTCCTTTGGTTGCTAAGTGTAGAATGAAAGAACTTTATGGAGAATGAGGAGAGAGGATCAATCCTCCAGCTCTTAGAACGTGGGAAGAGCTGGAGATTGGGTGTAAAGGTCCACTAAGAAGACAAGGGGTAGTGGGAAAGAGTGGTTGATCATAGAGTGAGGTGGTGGTGGTTTGCTTTTGCCATAAATTAAGGAAAAGCAAATATTCCCTCAATAATTAGTTCAACCACTAATTATTTTAATATATTTTTATAAAACCCTAGAGATTTATATATTTTTGGGCCTTAGTTTATAAAATAAAGTTTTGGGTGAAAATCTCACGTTAAAATAATGAAAAACGGAGTTAAAACGAAGTCGTAGTCGAAAAACCGGTAAAAAGGGGCCGTCTGCGAGACCTCTCGCATGGAGGCCGGATTCGGACCCTCGCATGCGAGGTTGCTGTCTGATGGCTTCGGATTCGGTCTCCTGAGAGGCTTCAGCTTCGGTCCTGATGAGAGGCTTCGGATCCGAGGCCTCGGATGAGAGGCTTCGGTCCTGAAGCTTCAGTTCCAGGTCCTTAAGGCTATTTTACCCGTTTTTACCCCGTTTCAAGCGATTTTTGACTCGGTTAAGGGTCGATATGACCCAAATGATTACAAAAAGTTAAAGTAACTTTTGAGAGAGATTTGGGAGAGATTTCAAATAGAAAGAGATAGAGTGAAAACGATTTAGAGAGGTTTCGTTTGTGATTAATTTGAGTGTCCGGCTTCACAACGCAAGGTTCGTAAACCCCGTTAAACCGTGTTTTAGTGTCGTACACAATCCCGATGATTGTGCAATAGTGTTTTATCGCTTTGGTTCGTTGTTTAGCACTGTTAAGGCTAAGGAAAATCAAACACATGAACTTTCCAAATGATGATTTCTCATTAAAATAGCGAATTGTATAGTGATTACATAACGTAAACCCTAACATACAAGGGTTATTGGAGTTGACCGGTTTGACTTGTTGACTTTGTTTGACTTTGACTTGACCGAAATTTGACGGTTGTCACATCATCCCCCCGTTAGAAGGAATTTCATCCCGAAATTTTCATTTTGACTGGGATTTCAAGAGTTTGGGAAGAGATGTGGATACTTTTGTTTCATCTGATCCTCGCATTCCCAGGTGAATTCGGGTCCTCGTTTAGCGTTCCAACGGACCTTCACGATGGGAATACGACTTTGTTTCGTTCGTTTGATTTCCCGATCCATGATTTCGACTGGTTCCTCCACGAAGTGGAGATTTTTGTTAACTTCGATTTCGTCGAGTGGTATTACGAGTGTCTCATCAGACAAACACTTCTTTAGGTTCGACACGTGAAATGTGGGATGTACTTTGTCGAGTTCCTGAGGTAATCGAAGTTTGTATGCTACTGGCCCAATCCTAGCAAGGATTTCGAATGGCCCGATGTACCTTGGATTTAGTTTCCCGCGTTTGCCGAATCGTATCATTCCTTTCCAAGGGGAAACTTTTAGTAGTACACGATCACCCACCTGGAATTCCAAGGGTTTGCGTCGTTTGTCTGCGTAACTCTTTTGCCGATCGCGAGACGCTTTCAGTCTTTCTCGAATTTGAACGATCTTTTCTGTGGTTTCCCTTATGATTTCAAGGCCAGTGAGGGTGATATTAGAGACTTGCCCTCTAGCTAGCTGTGTATCCCCCACCTCAGCCCAACACAGGGGTGATCTGCATTTGCGACCGTAAAGAGCTTCGAATGGAGCGACTTTGATGCTAGTATGATAGCTGTTATTGTAGGAGAATTCGATAAGCGGTAGATGGGTATCCCATGCTTTACCGAAGTCTATCACACAAGCTCTTAACATGTCTTCCAACGTTTGAATGGTTCGTTCGCTTTGTCCGTCGGTTTGTGGGTGGTAGGCCGTACTCATGTCAAGCCTAGTTCCCAATGATTTTTGTAGAGACTGCCAAAACCGTGAGGTAAATCTACTATCTCTATCGGAGATAATGGATATCGGCACACCATGGAGTCGTACAATCTCTCTGATGTACGTTCTAGTCAGCTTCTCCATCTTGTCGGTTTCTTTTATCGGTAGGAAGTGTGCTGATTTGGTCAATCTGTCTACGATTACCCATATGGTGTCAAGCCCACCCGATGTCTTAGGCAGCTTGGTTATGAAGTCCATGGTTATTCGTTCCCACTTCCACTCAGGTATATCCGGCTGTTGCAATAGCCCGGATGGTTTCTGGTATTCGATTTTGACCTTGGCGCAAGTCAGACACTTGCTCACATAGGTAGCAATCTCAGCTTTCATGTTCGGCCACCAGTATAATTTCTTGAGGTCCAGATACATCTTATCTGACCCGGGATGGATGGAATATCGAATCTTGTGTGCTTCATTCATGATGACGTCTCGGAGTCCACCGAACTTCGGTGTCCAGATTCGATTCATGAGATAACGTACTCCATCATCCTTGACTTCTAAGTTTTTATCCATTCCCCTTAATGTCTCTCCTGCCACCTTTTCTGGTTTCAAAGCTTCTAGTTGAGCTTCCTTGATTTGTATGGTCGTGTGGGAATGGATCGTCATTGTTAAGGATTTTACTCGGCGGCCCGAGTACTCCTTCCTGCTTAGAGCATCAGCCACTACATTGGCCTTGCCCGGATGATAATGAATTTCGCACTCATAGTCATTCAGCAACTCTACCCATCTCCTCTGTCGCATGTTGAGCTCTTTCTGATTGAAGATATGCTGAAGACTTTTGTGATCAGTGAAGATAGTGCATTTCGTGCCGTAGAGGTAGTGTCTCCAGATCTTCAAAGCGAATACCACTGCTCCTAATTCCAGGTCATGCGTAGTATAATTAACCTCGTGCGTCTTAAGCTGTCTTGATGCATACGCGATAACCTTCCCTCTCTGCATGAGCACACATCCGAGGCCTTGATTCGAAGCATCACAGTACACTACGAAGTCCTCGGTTCCCTCTAGGAGAGACAAGATCGGTGCGCTGCATAGGGCTTGTTTTAACGTTTGGAAAGCAGTTTCTTGTTTATTTTCCCACTTGAATATCACACCTTTCTGCGTCAAGGTGGTGAGTGGTTTCGCAATCTTGGAGAAGTTTTGTATAAATCTTCGGTAGTAGCCAGCAAGCCCAAGGAGTTGTCGAATTTCGGTTGGCGTCTTGGGTGCTGACCAATTCTCGATTGCCTTGATCTTGCAGGGATCCACATGTATGCCTTTCTCACTTACCACATGGCCAAGGAAATCCACTTCTCTAATCCAGAATTCACACTTAGAGAACTTAGCATAAAGCTTCTCCGCTCTTAGTGTCTCTAGCACTTGGCGTAGATGTAGGCGATGCTCTTCTTCGCTTCGCGAGTAGATCAAGATATCGTCGATGAATACGATTACAAATTTGTCTAGGTAGGGTCGACACACTCTATTCATTAGGTCCATGAATACCGCAGGTGCGTTTGTTAAACCGAAGGACATCACCACAAACTCGTAGTGCCCATAGCGAGTTCTGAATGCAGTTTTGGGAATATCTTCTTCTTGAACTCATAGCTGATGGTAACCTGACCTTAGGTCGATCTTTGAGAAGAAATTTGCTCCTTGGAGTTGGTCGAAAAGGTCGTCGATTCGGGGTAGAGGATATCGGTTCTTGATGGTGAGTTTGTTTAGTTCCCGATAGTCGATGCACATGCGAAAGGATCCGTCCTTCTTCTTTACAAAAAGGACTGGTGCTCCCCAAGGTGAGAAGCTTGGTCTGATGAACCCTTTGCTCAAAAGCTCGTTCAACTGACTGGACAACTCTTGCATTTCTGTTGGTGCGAGGCGGTATGGAGCTCTGGCTACGGGGGTAGCTCCGGGTATTAAGTCAATTCTGAAATCGACTTGTCGTGCGAGTGGTACACCAGGAAGATCTTCTGGGAACACATCCGGGAAGTTACACACTTCGGGGATGTCTTTGATGTCTTTCACGTCTTGTTTCTTGTCTACTACGTGGGCCAAGAAGGCGTGGTACTCCTTCCGGAGATACTTTTAGGCTTTGATGCATGAGATGATTTGTAAATTCGCACTAGGTTTGTCACCATAGATGAGAAGGGTTTCGTCATTTGGTAGATTGAGGCGAACGGCCCTTTCGTAACATAGAATGTCGGCACGGTGAGGAACTAACCAATCCATCCCGATGATTACGTCGAATCTTTTTATGGTGACCGGCATCAGGTCAATTTTAAATGTATGGTTGTCTAGAGTGAGAGTACACTCTGAGTATATATCGCTAGTGCGTTCTACTTTCCCATTTGCCATTTCTACTACATAAGTATCCTTTAGTGATTGGGGATTTTGTTCAAGTAATTGTTTATATTGGTGGCTCACGAAACTCCTTTCCGCTCCACTATCGAATAGTACGCATGCATAAGAGTTATTGAGGAGAAACGTACCGGTAACCACCGCGGGATCCTCAACTGCTTCCCCATGTCCTATTGCCAGGATTCTTCCTACTCCACCAGCATTAGGGGCTTGTGCTTTGGGGCAGTTTCTTTTGAAGTGACCTGCGTCTCCACAGTTGTAGCTGGTTCGGGTTGCCCCCGTACTGGCGACTTGGTTGATTGGTCGAGCCGGCGCTTTACAGAAAAGAGCAGTGTGCCCCTTCCTGTCGCAGTTGATACAGTGCATCTCCCTACAAGCACCATTGTGGTGAAAGTTGCACTTGTTGCACTTGGGTAGGGTTCCAGCATATAGCTTCGGTGGTGCAGTAGTGGCAGCATTAGTGGCAGCATGGACAGCAACAGTTTGTTGCTTCTTAGCGGGGTCCTGTGCTGGTTGGCTCTTCTTTTGGTTCCAGAACTTCCTTTTGTTGTTTCCCCCTTTTGATTGATCAGTGGTGGTGGTTGTAGTATTATGACCGGCTCGGTGGTCAACAAGTTGTTGTGCCAGCTCTCTGGCACTGTCAAAAGTAGTTGGCCTTGAAGCCAGGACACTACTTTGCACTTGGGGAGACAGTCCCCAAAGGTATCACTCCACCTTTTTCTCCTCCGGAGTAACCATTGTTGGGCAGAGGAGAGCCAATTCATTGAATCGGGTGGTGTAGGTTTCAAGGTCGGAGCCCGTCATCCTGAGGTTCCAAAGTTCTTGTTCCAGCTTTTGAATCTCACCTCTCGGGCAGTACTCCTTCATCATCAACGTTTTTAGTTCTACCCAGGTTATGGAGCTAGCCACTTCGAGAGTAAGTGAATTAATCCGGCAGTTCCACCAAGTAAGGGCCCGGCCGGTGAAAGTGAAGGCTGCGAACTTAACTTTGCTCGCTTCGGGGCAAGAGCACACCTGAAAGACTACTTCGGTCTTTTCAAACCATTGCATTAAAGTGATGACTCCCCCACTCCCATTGAAGTTGTCGGGTTTGCCATTGGTGGAGTCTTTGTAGGTGCACTCTCTTGTGCGCACCCATCTGTCACCCTGGTTAGAGGGTGTAACACCTGGTCCAGATCCACCATTTCCATTAGAGACAATTTGGGACACAGCTGCCGCTACTGCTGCTGCTATTGCAGCTTGGAGTATTGCTGGATCAAATTGTGGAAGTGGCGGCAGAGGTGTTGGTGATGGTGGTGGAGGTGTCGGTGATGGTGATGGTGGTGGAGGTGTCGGTGATGGTGATGGTGGTGGAGGTGTTGGTAGTGGTGGTGGAAGTGTCGGTGATGGTGGTGGAGGTGTTGGTAGTGGTGGTGGAAGTGTCGGTGATGGTGGTGGAGGTGTTAGTAGTGGTGGTGGAGGTGGTGCTGCACTGCTAGATGGTCTAGTCTCCTTCCTTGGCGGCATGGTTCTGTCATAAGTTGTAAACCAATGTACTTTTAGTACAAGTATATTTATAGGAAGATAAATCTTTTATACATAAAGTATATTATTACGTTGTTTTCCGATATGTTTACGATACATACGATTTTATACTTTTAATTGACCCAATACATTGGGCTATGAGGTAAAATGAAAGTCTAAAATATTTTATTTGAGTTTCCTTGTTTCCAAGTATATGACCTTTTGTAAGAGTTTCCCATATGCTAATTTAGTCGGGACATAATTAATATATTTATTATAGTAACACAAAATACTCCTATAGTATTTGTAAATATTTAGTTTTGAGTTCTTAAAGTATCCTTTGTAGTGTGATATTAGGTTGTTAGATTTGTTGCCCATCCTGACCATCCCCCGGTATATGCAAGTCAATTCTCGGACTGATATAGTTGATCAGGCTATATCCTTCCCAGAATTAATCCACATATACTAAGGCATACTCAAAATTTTCAACTCTTCTTCTTTTGCTTTATGTTTTCTCTAGTCATGATATCATGCGAGCATGTAATGTATGTATGTATACTTTAATCAAGAAAATCATTTATTTTCTAAAAGTATATTTATTTGAAAAATGCACAATTCAGAGACTATTAGTCTCAATTGTGTTTATAGTTTGTATATCTTATGTGGTTTGATATACTTAATTCACTATAAACTGTGCTCTGATACCAATCTGTCACACCCCCAAACCAAGGATGGCGGAAACGTCCAGGGGTGGAGGACTTCATGTATAGTATCATAACAACAATTGTAATAGTAATTCAAGCAAACACAACCAACATATATATAATTGAAAAAGTTACATCATTGTATGAATTACATGTTTACGAATCAATTACAATATGTTGACAAAATATGAAATAGTAGACGCCTTAGCGTCCCATCCTCAAAAGCACTTGGTTACTTGTTTAATGATTTCCTGAGAATACAAGTTGTTTGGAAAAGTGTCAACAAAAAGGTTGGTGAGTTCATAAGCTTTTGTTTGATATTATTAAAAGCCTTTCGTTTGTAAAAGTAGTATTTGTTTTAGAAAATCCAATATTTTCCTTAAAATGTATATGTAGTCTTAAATTCAAAGACCGAAATGTATAAGTAACTTTTCTTACTTATAATAAATAATGTAAGTTTAAATCGACATAAACTCGTTTAATTTTAATGAAGTTCCCGTAAATTCCAATATTTATTAATACTTTGTGTGAGTTTATTATAACCATGCTATGACCAAGGTTGCCTAAAACGACGTTCTTCGGGCGTCGGAAATGTTATGACATTTGTCACCCCAGACCTATCGGTCTAACTGTTGCATGCAGTTTAGGTGTGGGTTTGTCAAACCCAATATAGATCTATACACAACTATCACGCTCTCCCTCAAGGAGACTCTGGTTACAATACAGGACTTAATGGTAGTTTGAAGTAAATGTCTCACAAAGTCATTAACGAATTTACGTGTAGTGTAATGAAAACTTGGTACCGTATGGCCGTACCTTGCTTAATGAAAATATCCTTTGTATAAATGTACCCTTTTTAAATGTATGTGTTATGTAATGTATCATAAACTATACCTATTATAGTTTATCAACCAAGGGTAGTACGTAGTAATGTATGCAAACTATATTCAAAATAGTTTATTAAATGTTTGAATGTATCGGTTGTACTTTGATTATAATCACTTGTTATTCTTTATATTTTATATGTCCAAATCCATTTGTAAACTGATGTGTGTCTAAATATTAAGATGAAATGTCATATATTGCAATAACATATAATCACATAAAGATATACACCTTGCTCAACATGTTACAAGGTGAAATGAAATTGACAGCAACTTTTCGTTGAATACAGTTTCTGTTACTGTTCTTAGAAAATTTATAGAAAAATCATCAAAGCTCTAAATCCAAATCCGCAAATTCTGAGAGTTTGGAATATGAGTCTAGTTTGTTCGTAAATTTTATCATGATTTTTAGTGATCTCTAACAGAGGAGAAAATGTTCATAATCACAGACTGGTCCGGGTTTGCCTCTGAAATGATAGGCAGTTTTGTAAAAATCACCATAAATTGTATAAAAATCATATGGAGATGTGCAAGTAGCCATTTTAAAGCTAAGAGTTTGAACTACTTTCACCTGGAATAGTTTTGAAAACTAAAATATTAAGTTGACCAAAACAGTCCGTGATCGAAGTTCATCTTTTCTGATGTAATCTGATAGAAAAAGTTTAATTGTGTTCTTGATGATTTTACTTGTATTCCCCCCTTAAAACTTAAGAAAAACATGTAAATGTAGGGGTATGAACTCACCCTATGTGGTTTCAGTAGATGAAAGTGAGAGAGAGGAAGTGTTCAACCCAAGGACACTAAGAAGATGTCTTGATGATTCGAGAATCTAACATCGAATAAGATGGAATTTGTGTAAGATATCAATGATTTGAGTAGAATGGAGTGTAATAATTATATGAATGATGAAGATACTTACTAATTGAAGAAAGAAATCCCTGAAGAAAGCCTTGAAGTTCTTGAAGTTGAGAGAAAAGATGAGAGAATTTTGGAGAGTGTCCTTTGGTTGCTAAGTGTAGAATGAAAGAACTTTATGGAGAATGAGGAGAGAGGATCAATCCTCCAGCTCTTAGAACGTGGGAAGAGCTGGAGATTGGGTGTAAAGTTCCACTAAGGAGACAAGGGGTAGTGGGAAAGAGTGGTTGATCATAGAGTGAGGTGGTGGTGGTTTGCTTTTGCCATAAATTAAGGAAAAGCAAATATTCCCTCAATAATTAGTTCAACCACTAATTCTTTTAATATATTTTTATAAAACCCTAGAGATTTATATATTTTGGGGCCTTAGTTTATAAAATAAAGTTTTGGGTGAAAATCTCACGTTAAAATAATGAAAAACGGAGTTAAAACGAAGTCGTAGTCGAAAAACCGGTAAAAAGGGGCCGTCTACGAGACCTCTCGCATGGAGGCCGGATTCGGACCCTCACATGCGAGGCTGCTGTCTGATGGCTTCGGATTTGGTCTCCTGAGAGGCTTCAGCTTCGGTCCTGATGAGAGGCTTCGGATCCGAGGCCTCGGATGAGAGGCTTCGGTCCTGAAGCTTCAGTTCCAGGTCCTTAAGGCTATTTTACCCGTTTTTACCCCGTTTCAAGCGATTTTTGACCCGGTTAAAGGTCGATATGACCCAAATGATTACAAAAAGTTAAAGTAACTTTTGAGAGAGATTTGGGAGAGATTTGGGAGAGATTTCAAATAGAAAGAGATAGAGTGAAAACGATTTAGAGAGGTTTCGTTTGTGATTAATTTGAGTGTCCGGCTTCACAACGCAAGGTTCGTAAACCCCGTTAAACCGTGTTTTAGTGTCGTACACAATCCCGATGATTGTGCAATAGTGTTTTATCGCTTTGGTTCGTTGTTTAGCACTGTTAAGGCTAAGGAAAATCAAACACATGAACTTTCCAAATGATGATTTCTCATTAAAATAGCGAATTGTATAGTGATTACATAACGTAAACCCTAACATACAAGGGTTATTGGAGTTGACCGGTTTGACTTGTTGACTTTGTTTGACTTTGACTTGACCGAAATTTGACGGTTGTCACAGGCTCCGCTTGAAAATCACGCACATGAGTACGCTAAGCGTACACACACACGTACGCCCAACGTACTCAGCTGCCACCTTTCTCAAATAAGGGACTTATCCTGCCAAAACTTCAAACTTCCATTGCTTTCTCGATATAACTGCTTTTTCAACGAACCTCATATGCTCGAAAAGGTGTCAAGATGCTCTACACTTATAGCAACTCGTCGCAACCCCAAGACTTCCTCATGCCCGGGTTGCAGCCCACAAACCCTAATCTCGGACGATCCGAAACCGGATGTTACAATTCTCTGCCACTTGAATTAGATTTCGCCCTCGAAATCGCTCCTTACCAACACATAGATCGATCCCAAAAACCTAAGAAGCACCACCGAAGGATCTCATATCATACTACAATCACATCCATAGACACGTAATCCCAACAGGGGCTCCCGACCCGAAGAAGGACATGCCCATCTGTCACTGTGGTACTCAATATGACTCTCCAGAACTTGAAAACTCTAGTGGTTTGTCTCCCTGCCAGACCACCCTCGCAAAATATCATATTGTTAACTGCTGATTGAATAACAGACTCTAAGAACACTCTACCAACTTTGATTCTCTAATCGACCCCGGTCATAACTCAAAAGGAATGGAAAGGTCATATCCCACCAAGGACCCACCGCCCGAGAAGGTATCAGAACTCTTCTGAAGGAATGATCCTCAAACTACCATAATCATAAGCCCCAGTTCCTCTCAAATGTTCCTTCCGACACTGAACACCAGGTCAACTCCCGACCCGACGGTTGGACCTTCAAGGCTACTCATTTCTCGTCCAACCCGTCATTATTTAAAACTCCCTTTCACACTAGCTATCTCAGCCCTTCATGTGACACGCGAAGTCACGAAGTTCGCCTTTCCTCAAACGAACACTACAATCCCCTCCTGGAATCACCTCACTCCCGACCTTAGTCGTCTACTGCTTACTAGTTCTGTGTGTCTCGTGGTCTTTCCCAAACCAATGAACTAGCTCACTCAAATCTGAAACATCAGACGAAAACATATCTCTCTCAGAATAAGATCCACCCGAAGTCTCAAACTGCTCGTCCTCCACACAGATAGAACCAAACTTACCCACCAGAGTCTGTTCCGACACAGAATTGGAACCACTCGTCCCAATCTAGCACTCAACTCATGACCCATGTTCCACGATTATAAGCATGCATTACACCTCGATTCGTCCGATTCGCAACAACCCCTCTTTAACTCAAAACACAACGGTTTTCGACCACTGTCGAGTTCCAATCTCGCCCATGGTTCGGCCCCCAGGTTCTCACTTACTCTTCTGGTAATGCTACCCATGTCTAAGAGCCGCTCTGGGTCATATCCTGACTAATAAGGTTGCGGCTCCCCACAGTTATACAACACTTTCTCTCACTTACTAACAAGTGTTACGGCTCCCCGTAGTCCTATGGCACTTTCTCATTGCCTTGCAAATGCTACGGACCCCCGCAGTCTTGTGATATTCTCTCTCTCTCTCTCTCTATCTCTCTCTCTCTATATATATATATATATATATATATATATATATATATATATATATATATATATATATCTCTTTTTCGCTGGCTAACTAATGCTACGGCTCCCCGTAGTCTTACAATACTCTTTCTCTCTCTTGCTGACTCATGAATGCTATGGCTCCCCGCAGTTACACGATACTCTCTCTCTCTAACTCACGCATGCTACGGCTACCTGCAGTCGCACGATACTCTCTCTCTATCTCACGTATGCTACGGCTCCCTACAGTCACACGATACTCTCTCTCTAACTCACATATGCTATGGCTCCCCGCAGTCACACGATACTCTCTCTCTAACTCACGTATGCTACGGATCCCCGCAGTCACACGATACTCTCTCTCTAACTCACGTATATGACGGATCCCCGCAGTTACATGATACTCTCTCTCTATCTCACGTATTCTACGGCTCCCTGCAGTTACACGACGGTTGGACCTTCAAGGCTACTCATTTCTCGTCCAACCCGTCATTATTTAAAACTCCCTTTCACACTAGCTATCTCAGCCCTTCATGTGACACGCGAAGTCACGAAGTTCGCCTTTCCTCAAACGAACACTACAATCCCCTCCTGGAATCACCTCACTCCCGACCTTAGTCGTCTACTGCTTACTAGTTCTGTGTGTCTCGTGGTCTTTCCCAAACCAATGAACTAGCTCACTCAAATCTGAAACATCAGACGAAAACATATCTCTCTCAGAATAAGATCCACCCGAAGTCTCAAACTGCTCGTCCTCCACACAGATAGAACCAAACTTACCCACCAGAGTCTGTTCCGACACAGAATTGGAACCACTCGTCCCAATCTAGCACTCAACTCATGACCCATGTTCCACGATTATAAGCATGCATTACACCTCGATTCGTCCGATTCGCAACAACCCCTCTTTAACTCAAAACACAACGGTTTTCGACCACTGTCGAGTTCCAATCTCGCCCTTGGTTCGGCCCCCAGGTTCTCACTTACTCTTCTGGTAATGCTACCCATGTCTAAGAGCCGCTCTGGGTCATATCCTGACTAATAAGGTTGCGGCTCCCCACAGTTATACAACACTTTCTCTCACTTACTAACAAGTGTTACGGCTCCCCGTAGTCCTATGGCACTTTCTCATTGCCTTGCAAATGCTACGGACCCCCGCAGTCTTGTGATATTCTCTCTCTCTCTCTCTCTATCTCTCTCTCTCTCTATATATATATATATATATATATATATATATATATATATATATATATATATATATATATATATCTCTTTTTCGCTGGCTAACTAATGCTACGGCTCCCCGTAGTCTTACAATACTCTTTCTCTCTCTTGCTGACTCATGAATGCTATGGCTCCCCGCAGTTACACGATACTCTCTCTCTCTAACTCACGCATGCTACGGCTACCTGCAGTCGCACGATACTCTCTCTCTATCTCACGTATGCTACGGCTCCCTACAGTCACACGATACTCTCTCTCTAACTCACATATGCTATGGCTCCCCGCAGTCACACGATACTCTCTCTCTAACTCACGTATGCTACGGATCCCCGCAGTCACACGATACTCTCTCTCTAACTCACGTATATGACGGATCCCCGCAGTTACATGATACTCTCTCTCTATCTCACGTATTCTACGGCTCCCTGCAGTTACACGACGGTTGGACCTTCAAGGCTACTCATTTCTCGTCCAACCCGTCATTATTTAAAACTCCCTTTCACACTAGCTATCTCAGCCCTTCATGTGACACGCGAAGTCACGAAGTTCGCCTTTCCTCAAACGAACACTACAATCCCCTCCTGGAATCACCTCACTCCCGACCTTAGTCGTCTACTGCTTACTAGTTCTGTGTGTCTCGTGGTCTTTCCCAAACCAATGAACTAGCTCACTCAAATCTGAAACATCAGACGAAAACATATCTCTCTCAGAATAAGATCCACCCGAAGTCTCAAACTGCTCGTCCTCCACACAGATAGAACCAAACTTACCCACCAGAGTCTGTTCCGACACAGAATTGGAACCACTCGTCCCAATCTAGCACTCAACTCATGACCCATGTTCCACGATTATAAGCATGCATTACACCTCGATTCGTCCGATTCGCAACAACCCCTCTTTAACTCAAAACACAACGGTTTTCGACCACTGTCGAGTTCCAATCTCGCCCTTGGTTCGGCCCCCAGGTTCTCACTTACTCTTCTGGTAATGCTACCCATGTCTAAGAGCCGCTCTGGGTCATATCCTGACTAATAAGGTTGCGGCTCCCCACAGTTATACAACACTTTCTCTCACTTACTAACAAGTGTTACGGCTCCCCGTAGTCCTATGGCACTTTCTCATTGCCTTGCAAATGCTACGGACCCCCGCAGTCTTGTGATATTCTCTCTCTCTCTCTCTCTATCTCTCTCTCTCTCTATATATATATATATATATATATATATATATATATCTCTTTTTCGCTGGCTAACTAATGCTACGGCTCCCCGTAGTCTTACAATACTCTTTCTCTCTCTTGCTGACTCATGAATGCTATGGCTCCCCGCAGTTACACGATACTCTCTCTCTCTAACTCACGCATGCTACGGCTACCTGCAGTCGCACGATACTCTCTCTCTATCTCACGTATGCTACGGCTCCCTACAGTCACACGATACTCTCTCTCTAACTCACATATGCTATGGCTCCCCGCAGTCACACGATACTCTCTCTCTAACTCACGTATGCTACGGATCCCCGCAGTCACACGATACTCTCTCTCTAACTCACGTATATGACGGATCCCCGCAGTTACATGATACTCTCTCTCTATCTCACGTATTCTACGGCTCCCTGCAGTTACACGATACTCTCTCTCTAACTCACGTATGCGACGGCTTCCCACAGTCACACGATACTCTCTCTCTATCTCATGTATGCTACGGCTCCCCGTAGTCACATGATACTCTCTCTCTAACTCACATATGCGACGGCTCCCCGTAGTCACACGATACTCTCTCTCTAACTCACGTATGTTGCGGCTCCCCGTAGTCATATGATACTCTCTCTGGGTTCTCCCCACGGTCTCCCCTGACAGTCCTAAGTGATTACTCCCACCCGGATCTGTTTACTCTCTTATTACCCCATATTCTGTCACACCCCAAAACCGGAACGGCGGAAATGTTCGGGGGTGGAGGACGTCATGTTTAGTATCACAAGATATGCATTATAGTAAGCAAGTAATGAACAACCATTTCATTTGAAAGAAAGTGTTTACAATGTGTGTGTTCACAAAACATAGAATTCATAAGCAAATAACAAAACAAGACTTGAAGCTATAATGCTCCATCTTCTGAATTCCCAGCACGAGTACCTGTCTAATAGGCTCCTGGGAATACAAGTTATTTGAAAGAGTTGATCAGCAATTAAGCTGGTGAGTTCATAAGATATTAGTGATGTGAGTAAGTTGTAAAATGTAGTAAGTTGTAAGTTCTGTTTAGAAAAGTTCGCCTGTTCCTCTAGAAAATCCTATATTTCCTACTTTGATGAAAGATACGAAAAATGGTTCTACAATCCTTTCTATGAGTACTAAATGAATACAAGTTATATAAAACTCAGAGGAAACAAACAATCGACTGTGCGCATCTGCCCTAAGCCCACAACCAAACAAGGAACAGTAAGTAAGGCGGATAGCAAACATCCCATTGGTTGTTAGATCATCGTTGTGTATAACCCTGGTGTATTCACTTGTTACTCATGAAGTTAATTCTAATGGTTCCTTTATATTTAATGAAAAGATTCTTTAAGAAAACCCTTATTTCTTATAATAAAATGGTGACCACAGTGATTACTTCTATATTCACTTAGTTTATACTAGCTATATATGATCTAATATCGAATAGATAGTTAATTGGGTGAATCTGCCCTAAGCCCACAACCAAACAAGGAACAGGAAATAAGGCGGAAAGCAGACATTCAACTACCTGTTCGGTATTAATGATATATAACTATGATGTATAAACTCATGTATCATAGAGTTAATCACCTAAGTTCCTTTAAGTTTTTCCTGGTTTAACAAAATGGATTAAACCCTTAACTGGTAAGTTTCTAGTTTTGTACACCAAAAGTTCTGATTTGGAAAGTATGTTTTGTACTAGAAAACTGTGCATTGACTTTGTGTCCTATGACTTGACCCATACCTGGTACCCTTATGATGTCTTATTGTATACTAAGCATATATATATATATATATATATATATATATATATATATATATATATATATATATATATATATATAGAATCGAATAGAAAATAGATTGGGTGAATTCGTTCCAAGCCCACAACCAAACAAGCAACAGGAAATGAAGCGGAGAGCACACATGCTATTACCTGTCGGATCCTATTGGTATATATATATATATCCTTTGATGTATACATTAAGGAATTATAAGGTTAGCATTATGGTCCTTTCTATTAAACGTAGCCTTCTACCAAGGTATCAACTGTTATGTGCTAGACTCCACTGTTCTGTTTTTCGTTTGTAAAAATGTAAGGTTTGCCTAGTTTATAACTATCTTAACTCGAAAATAGTTTGGATTTGACTTTCAAGTGGTACTGTCACTTTATGAAAGTAATGGGAAATGTAAGTACACAGTTGTCGTTTATAATGACCTGCGGATGTACTGATGACCTAAAACATGTTTTTTTATTATGGTCATAATGTGAAGGCTAGTACCCCTACTGAACGCTCTCCCTGTCTAGAGATTAAGGGAACCAAACGCGACCTCTGCAAATTCTTGCAAGCCGTGTAATTCACATTCAAGTTATATGATCATGTATACCTAATATAACTATCACCTTTTGTTTAAAACAATGAGTTAGTGATTCATTGGTATAATTAGATCATGTATGTTCTCATGCTATAGCAACCTAGTTTATTTATTCTGTATGGTATTGTTTGTTTCTCATCATAGTATTCTCTCTGTATGTTATTGTTTGTTTCTCATAATAGTATCTCTCTCTGTATGTTATTGTTTCTTTGTATGCTTCATTGTACTAGAAGTAATGAATAGCATCCTCCTAAACTATACCTATTATAGTTTACTAAAGTTTTACTTGAACTGTTATTGAAAAGACTCGTTTATCTACTAAGTTATGCTTGTACTTATAAAACGGAGTTTTGTATAACTATAAAGTAACATAACTTTAACAGAGTTTTTGAAATGTTTTGACAACTTATAAATGACATAAGTAACATTTTGAAAGATGTTTATAACAAACAGTTACACAATTATCATTGTGTTCACCTTATATTCCCCCCCTTAAAACATTTAAAACACTTAAAAGATTCATTACGAGGTATGAACTCACCTGATGTGGGTGATTCAACGAATACGCGTGTAAGGATGAGAAGTTCCACGAATGAAGTCCCGAGACACAACAAGTCCTAAATGACATATATTGGCATATACTGACATAAATATATATTGTTTGAAAGCAAAAAATGCAAGGAAACACCTCACGGGACTAGGAAACACTTTGACCAAGTGTTGGAATCACATGTGATTCATCAATGGCAACTGGAACGGCACTATCATGTGTTTACGGCCATGGGTTTACGGCCAAAGGGAGTTTACGGCCGTAAACTCATGGTCAAACATGCATAAGTGTGGGTTTGAATGTTAGGGAAGCTTGAGGGACTTTTGCTCTATACAAGGATGAGAAAGACCCACTAAATGTAGGCTTTTGATGAGTTTACGTCCAAGCAAGGAGCTTACGGCCGTAAAATCATGGACATTATGAAGTGAGTGTGGTTTAAGGTCTTATACTCATCAATAAACGGTTCTAGGCCACAAGCTTTACATCTAGTAGGGTTTATGGCCCATACATTCCATAACATTAAGTGTACGGACAAGGGAGATCTTGGGCCGTAAACTCAAGATGTTATTGGGAAAATGTATGTTTCAAGGGTGTGATTCAAGGCTTCCTAGTAGATATGAAGTATAATGAAGGAATACTTACGATATGGAGGCTTGAAATGGTGATTAAGGTCCAAGAACACTAGTGTGTGTTCTTGGTGTTCTTGGTGTTTCTTGAAGATCTAAGAAAACATGATTTCCATGGATGAATCATGAGGATGAAGCTAGTTAAGAAGGATTAACCACAAACTAGAGAAAGAACACTTACGATTTTTGAAGATCAAGGATGAAGATCGGGATGATACTTGAGAGAGAACTCAAGTGTTGTTGGGGTGAAAGTGAAAGAATGAAGAAAAGTTGAAGGATATGAGGTTATATGGAGGAGTTTACGGCCCACCTTGAGTTTACGGCCGTAAACTCAAGTGTTTGTGGCCGTGAACTCTTTTTGATGAGGTTAAGGCTGGATTTGTTGTACAATGTCTCTAGCAGGTTCATTCTAACACTCATTCCTTAAGTGTACTAGGCTTAAAACTCCTTAGAATGACCTTTAACCAGGCTAGAACTTATTGCCAATGAGTTTGACACTCAGTTGAGTTGACTGACCGAGCTTTTAAAGCAAAAAAATTTTGGGTTGTCACATCATCCCCCCGTTAGATGGAATTTCGTCCCGAAATTAGCTTTCTTAGAAGTACTACTGGGGTTGCGCTCCTCTGATTGGCAGAATACCTACTCGTAGACCTGGAAACTTTGCCCTGGTGTTCATGATAGGATTCATACTTGGTCCATCTATCATTACCTCGTGTATACAAGTCGTATATAATTAGGATTAGTAAGACGGTCGGATGTGCGACTCTGCCGCAGGTCCACAACCAAACAAGGAACAGGAGATAGGGCGGAAACACACATACTAAATCTGCGTAATCATAATCATATACCACCCTCGCGTATACACTGAATAGTGATAGGTGGGCTATATTCGTCCATAGCCTCTGTGCTTAAACGTGGTCTGCTGGACGAGTGGTATTTCGTGACGGTCTGCGGACATTCGACGATAAGGCTTCGGAGGACAAAGTACTCTTCGCACGAGTAATTCGGGGTTTAGAATACGAAAGATAAAACTGAGGTTTAAGTCGTACTGTCGTTACGAATGACGAAAGTTTCGAGAACTTGCCGATTGAGGCAATAGAAACATATGAACTTAGTATGGTGAGGACCACGCCAATTCATGACGAATGATAGCAACAGACTCTTTACTGAACAAAGTTTTGGCCAATTTGAAAGAAATATATGTTATATGATGACGTCTCCCTAGTATGTTCGATAATGTACTCCTAGTATGTTCGACAATGTATTCCTAGTATGTTCTAGTACTTTCTGTTTTCCCTTGTTGTTAACACTTCTACGTATCGTACCGCTATGTGCGCATACATACAAATGAAAGTGCTTTGATAATTGGCGATGATACTTTATATCATGATCCTCCCTGGTACCACTACGATCGCCTGTCATATACAAGTTATGAATATTTAAGATGAATAAGACAGTCGACTGAGTAACTCTGCCTCAAATCCACAACCAATTAGGGAACAGGGATTAAGGCGGAATCACTCACTCTAAGCCTGCAGCCTCTTAGTTATTCACAACCATGATGTGTATGCTACGCCATCATAGCTTCTCTAAACGAATCTTTTAGTTCTCTTGAATATTGTGATCTATATCCATATATGAGTTATTATAATTACTTTTTAAGTGTTTTCCCCAAGTTTTAATCTTATATGAATATAAATTAATTTTTTTCAAAGTAATTACTATTTCGAATACGTACCGCTGCTCATCGACGACTCCGAGGTAGATTCTCCTGCGGTGATCATCAGAATGCGTCCATCCGCTCCTGAGTTCTTCGTTATCGGGCAGTCTCTCTGATAGTGTCCAAACTCACCACAGCCATGACAGGCTTGGTTTTCTTCAGCTCCGGGGACTTGGGAGATCGGTTGAGCCGGTGCCCTGTAGAAACGGACTGTGTGTCCCTTTCTGTGGCCGTTCAAACACTGCATTTCCCGGCATACTCCAGTGTGGTGATAGTTGCACTTTCCACACTTCGGGAGGGTTCCAGCATATCGACTGGCAGGTGCTGGAGCAGCAGGTGTTGTAGCGGCGTACATAGTACTCGCTTGTTGCTCTTGCGGGGTGCCCTGTGTTGTTCGCTTCTTCTTCTTCTTGTTCCCCGACTTCTGATTATAGTCCTTTCCCTTAAAAGTCTCGGGAATGAGGACTTCCACACCATGGCGGACTCCATGGTCGATGAGTCGCTGGGCCAGGCGTTTGGCGCTATCGAATGTGGCTGGGTTAGAAGACAACACATCTCCTTGGGTCGGAGCAGTCAGATCCCAAATGTATCGTTCTATCTTCTTGCTCTCCGGGGTAACCATCCCGGGGCATAGAGCTGCTAGGTCGCTGAATCGGTCTGTGTAGGTCACTATGTCTGAGCCGACCATAGCGAGCTCCCATAGTTCTTGTTCCAGCTTTTGAACTTCGCCCCTTGGGCAGTATTATTCCAGCATTAACTCTTTTAGGTTTTCCCAACCTATTGAGTTAGCCACTGATAGGGTCAGTGACTTAACATGGCTGTTCCACCATGTCAGGGCTTTGTTGGAGAAGGTGCAGGCAGCAAACTTCACTTTGCTCCCTTCTGGGCACGAACAGATTTCGAAGACCGAATCTGTTTTCTCGAACCATCGCATTAGAGCGATGACTCCACCATTTCCATTAATGGAAAGGGGTTTGCACTTAGTGAAGTCCTTGTAGGAGCACTCTCTCGAGCGCACAGGGACCTCACCTTGAGTAGAATGAACAGGTGTTCCACCTCTGCTAGAACTGGTAGGATGATATTGAGCCATGGCTGTTGCCACAGCTGCAGCTACTGCAGCATTTAGAGTTACCGCATCGATTTGTGGAAAAGGTATTGGAGTTATCGGAATAGTGCGTCTGTTTGAGCTGCGATGAGGAATCTTTGCTAAAAGAATACAAAGATGAGATGGAATAAGTCTAAAGCAATGGACACAAGCCGAAAGCTAAAAGACAAGGTTATCCTAGTTCTGGGTGTATCGGGTCCTGACTTCCACGGGGTTCTAGAAACAATTCATAAAAGAGTCTATACCTAATAAACTCTATGAATTTGAAATGGCTATCCTCGAATGAATATATGTTGCCTGAATAACTGTTACCAGCTGCATGTAAGAAAATAATCCTAACATATAATGTGAGCAGTGTCTCCACTCGCTCATTAAGTTAACGAGATTATTATTTATTAGTGTGACGTGTAAGACGTTTTGGTTACTTCTATTGATCCTTCTTTGAAAGCTCCTCATGAACTTGCTCTTGTTTCCTCCTGACTCTTCTGTTGTTTACTATGAGGAAGTGGTTACATCTATTTGGGCTTGTCGTGCGAGGATGGAAGTGACTAAAGAATCTATGAGATTTAAGGTAACTTTATGGAGTGATCCTTACAGAGTCCTTTTATAATTGCACAATGTATACAAGTTGTATATAACTTAAGATTAAATAGACTTTCGAATAAGTGATCCTACTCCAAAACCACAACCATACAAGGAACAGGTAGTGGAGCGTAGATCACAAATTCTAAGTCTATAGATTCTCAATTATATATAACCTTGGAAGCATACATTGTAAAATTATAGACCTATCCGCAAGGGTCTTTTAAGTTATCATGTAAGTTGTTTATATAGTGCCTAAAATACTCCTATAGTATTTTAACGTAATGTACTTGGTATGTTTCAAACTTGTTATCGCGTTATAGTATCATAGAATACTCCTATAGTATTCTAACTCTAATGTACTTGATCTAGTATTCTCTTGACTGGTGTTTAGGTAAGTTTTAAGACTGTTGCAACACCACATCACTCCCAAGCACATGTCGGTCACATCTCGAATGAATATAGTTGATCAGGCTATATTGATCCTAGCTATGATTACATAACTGTTCAGGTTTGACGAAAGTGTTCAACCTTTAAATACTTTAGTTCTGTTCTTCTTGTGATACTTGATCTACATGTATAAGCAAGTAGGTATCTTTTTATAACTTATCGTTATACTCTTAAAATTGTAGTGATTATAGAACATGGTTTGGCATGCGGAAGTAAAGATTGCACAATGAACATGGTGATTTGGGTGTTCAAGAGATGTATTGATTGTATATGGTGTTACACAAAAAGGATCTAGATCAAGACTACATAAATAACACACACTTACACACTCACTTTTACATCTCTCAAGCACACCTCTACAAGTGGACTAAACCCACCTTATATAGAGGTGTTTACATGTCTCTCTCTCACTCTCTATCTCTCATGTGTCATCAGGCTAATACTCCACATGCAAGTGGGTTTTACAAAAGTCAAACATTACAAAGTCATTCAAGGAAAACTTTGTACCCCAACATTCTCCCCCTCAAAGTTAGGAATGAATGACCCACTTCAAATCTTCCAAAATCAAGCAACTACGTGGTTCGAGCCTCAAAGGTGACACATGTCGAAACGAACTTCAATCTTCAATTCTTCCATGATTCTTCAATTTGGGCTCTAGGATGTGAGACCATACAATCCGAGCATCAACGAATGATCACGAGCTTCTCAAACTCCAAATCGATCACCCTAAAGTTGAGCATAAAAACACACCCCAAAAATCTTCAATAATTCCAAACCCATTTCGAAAATAAATCATTTCCGAACTTCCAATTGCATCATTTCGTAAGCTTCAAAACTTCAAGATCACTTCGGTCTTCAAATCCGCGTAATATGAAAAATTCAAGTTCAAATTTCCATATAAAACTTCTCCCCCTTTTTCTAATCGAAATTTGATTATAAAACTCCCAAGGAAAAAGAACGTGCTCTATTCGGAATTTTTCGTGTCAAAACTCCCCCTTATCATGTGGCATAAACTTTGTGCTTCAATCCGGAAAATCCAAAAAATAATCAATTTTTAGCTTCGTTCAGGGACCGCCTTTGACAAAATTTCTCAAAAATGGGTAGAAATTGTCAATATCAAAATTCTGCAGTGACCCGGTGCGCCCAAAACAGCAAAATATGCAAAACTCTCCCCCTTTTCCAAAGCTGGGTAGAAAGCGTCAATTTGCACAAACTGCATGGGCCTGAAATGCATTTTCTTCAATTTTCAGCAAAAACAGTCCTTTTTCGAATTTGGGTATGAACCGCCAAACATTCGAAGCCTTAGGGACTATTTTCGAAAATTCTGCCATTTGTGTTCCAAACATACGAAGAGTTGTCCCAAACATTCGAAAATTCAGAAAATTTTCGAATTTGGGTGAAAAGTGTCAAACATTCGAAACTTCAATTAATTGTTGAGGTGACAAATATTCGAAGGTACAGGGGCTGAATTCGAAAATTCTGTTTTTTGAACAAAACATACGAAATATTGATCATTCATACGAAGCTTTTTTCCATTTGTCAACCATTCGAAACTTCAGGGACTACATTCGAAAATTTTACTTTTCCATTCCAAACATACGAAAATTTTGCGTCTAAACATACGAAAATTTTCCTTCTTTCTCCCCTTCGTACGAAAATCATCTTCCCCCAAAATTTTATCTCTCCTCTTTGTATGATCATAGCACCAAATCTATAACCATATTCACGAATTCGAAGGCATTCGAAACCTCTTAATGAACAATAACCTCTTAATCATCCAACCTCTGAATCGAACTAACTCACTGCTCATTTTTTCCCTTCGTTCCTTACAGTTCTTCTCCAATTCATCGATCAACTAACCAAGGCTTCGTTCGTTCAAGTATCAACAACAACAAATACCCTGATTCGCTTTCCACAGTTCAACCCAAATCAAAATTTTCTTTTACAGATCATCGACTCCAATCAAGCGAAATCCAATATTGAGTATTAAAACGAAAACCCATATTCAACGAACATCGACTTTTCGATCCCAAATCCACAATTCCAAATAATGAACTAATAAACTTCAAAAACCTGTGAATCATAACCCATTCGATTTCGTTAACAACCCAAAATCGACAATCGCCTTTACACATCAACAATCATTCGACTGTAAACCAAAGCTTCAACCATCGACTCCCAAAATTAATCTTCAATCGTTCAAACCTTCGATTTCATAGCCTTTGAAACACAGAAATCGACATATAAACCATGATTCGTACCCCAAGGCTCCATCTTCCAAATAAAACGTGTTCGACATCAAGCCTTTTTATCCAAATAGCCATTTGATTTTCAAATCATGTTCAAGAAGCAAACATGAACGAACTCACTGTGTTCGACATCAAGATCACAATCCCAATCACTTTCGAAATTAAACCCAAATTTAACTTGATTTCGACATCCACATCCCAAATACAACCTGTATTAACAAGTTTCAGCCTCTAATTCATCGATTCATCTCTTAAATTCCAACTTTTTCACAGTTTGACTTTTTAGAGTCAACGAACCATAAACACGAAATCGATGATTCTGAGGTCCGATTTCAGATAAAAAAAGCTATTCGAATAGTACTTCATCACTGTTCATCATGTTCTTGATTATCGCTTTGGGATTTCATCACCGAGAATTCAAATCAAAAATCCAATATTCGATTTCTGAACAGTAACTTAATCATAATCGATTTTGAGATTGAAACTTTTATATAAAATCGATTCATAAGTTGTTATTAATCGATGCTTCAAATTGATTAGTAAGAAATCATGAAACAAAACTAGAACACAAAGACTCGCAGATCTATACGAGACGTAAGAAGACATGAAACGTACAACTCGTTCAAGCATATGACAAAAGTCGATGATCAATGAACATGACTTGAACCGCTTTAATCAAATTGTTAGGCTCAATTCATGATTTATGGTCTCAAAAGATATGAACAGTATCCTAATGAAATTGGGCTCAAAATTGGTCATGAATAGTAACATGAATTGATTTTGATTTGGCTTCGAACTTCAAATAATGATGATCAGTGACGAATTAAAACTTTTGGGCTTAAAAAATTGGACATGAACAGTAATGATTTTCAAATGGTTTTGGATTTTGTTTGAGCTTGATAAAAGAAAGAAAATTAGATTGGATCTAAAATTGGGCTTGAAACAAATACGATCCAACCGAGACAAAACGATCAAAAATCAAGAACGCAACGCACGAATTCAATGAAATTAAGAGAGATCATAGAGAGAGTCTCACCAAAAATGCTTCCATTGCGACAAAAGTTGCCAAACCGAGAATCGTTCTTCAAAAATCACTTTGATCTTGAAGACCCGCTCTGATACCAATTGTAGTGATTATAGAACATGGTTTGGCATGCGGATTTAAAGATTACACAATGAACATGGTGATTTGGGTGTTCAAGAGATGTATTGATTGTATATGGTGTTATACAAAAAGGATCTAGATCTAGACTACATAAATAACACACACTTACACACTCACTTTTACATCTCTCAAGCACACCTCTACAAGTGGACTAAACCCACCTTATATAGAGGTGTTTACATGTCTCTCTCTCACTCTCTATCTCTCATGTGTCATCAGGCTAATACTGCACATGCAAGTGGGTTTTACAAAAGTCAAACATTACAAAGTCATTCAAGGAAAACTTTGTACCCCAACAAAAATATATCATTATCCAGAGCACTTAAGCCCCATTGTATTTATAGTTGTATATCTTTTATCGGTTGATATACTTAGTTCATTATAAACAATGCTCTGATAGCAATCTGTCACACCCCAAAACCGGAACGGCGGAAACATTCGGGGGTGAAGGATGTCATGTTTAGTATCACAAGATATGCATTATAGTAAGCAAGTAATGAACAACCATTTCATTTGAAAGAAAATGTGTTTACAATGTGTGTGTTCACAAAACATAGAATTCATAAGCAAATAACAAAACAAGACTTGAAGCTATAATGCTCCATCTTTTGAATTCCCAGCACGAGTACCTGTCTAATAGGCTCCTGAGAATACAAGTTATTTGAAAGAGTTGATCAGCAATTAAGCTGGTGAGTTCATAAGATTTTAGTGATGTGAGTAATTTGTAAAATGTAGTAAGTTGTAAGTTCTGTTTAGAAAAGTTCACCTGTTCCTCTAGAAAATCCTATATTTCCTACTTTGATGGAAGATACGTAAAAATGGTTCTACAATCCTTTATATGAGTACTAAATAAATACAAGTTATATAAAACTCAGAGTAGACATACAATCGACTGTGCGCATCTGCCCTAAGCCCACAGCCAAATAAGGAACAGGAAGTAAGGCGGATAGCACACATCCCATTGGTTGTTAGATCATCGTTGTGTATAACCCTGGTGTATTCACTTGTTACTCATGGAGTTAATTGTAATGTTTCCTTTATATTTAATGAAAAGATTCTTTAAGAAAACCCTTATTTCTTATAATAAAATGGTGACCACAGTGATTACTAATATAATCACTTAGTTTATACTGGCTATATATGATCTAATATCGAATAGATAGTTAATTGGGTGAATCTGCCCTAAGCCCACAACCAAACAAGGAACATGAAATAAGGCGGAAAGCATACATTCAACTACCTGTTGGGTGTTAATGATATATAACCATGATGTATAAACTCAGGTATCATAGAGTTAATCACCTAAGGTCCTTTAAGTTTATCCTGGTTTAACAAAATGGATTAAACCCTTAACTGGTAAGTTTCTAGTTTTGTACATCAAAAGTTCTAATTTGGAAAGTATGTTTTGTACTAGAAAACTATGCATCGACTTTGTGTCCTATGACTTGACCCATACCTGGTACCCTTATGATGTCTTAATGTATACTAAGCATATATATATATATATATATATATATATATATATATATATATATATATATATATATATATATATATATATATATATATATATATATCTAGAATCGAATAGAAAATAGATTGGGTGAATTCGTTTCAAGCCCACAACCAAACAAGGAACAGGAAATGAAGCGGAGAGCACACATCCTATTACCTGTCGGATCCTATTGGTATATATATATATCCTTTGATGTATACATTAATGAATCATAAGGTTAGCATTATGGTCCTTTCTATTAAACGTAGCCTTCTACCAAGGCATCTACTGTTATGTGCTCGACTCGACTGTTCTGTTTGTCGTTTGTAAAAATGTAAGTTTTCCCTAGTTTATAACTATCTTAACTCGAAAATAGTTTGCATTTGACTTTCAAGTGGTACTGTCACTTTATGAAAGTAATGGGAAATGTAAGTACACAGTTGTCGTTTATAATGACATGCGGATGTACTGATGACCTAAAACATGTTTGTTTTATTATGGTCATAATGTGAAGGCTAGTACCCCTACTGAACGCTCTCCCTGTCTAGAGATTAAGGGAACCAAACACGACCTCTGCAAATTCTTGCAAGCCGTGTAATTCACATTCAAGTTATATGATCATGTATACCCAATATAACTATCACCTTTTGTTTCAAACAATGAGTTAGTGATTCATTGGTATAATTAGATCCTGTATGTTCTCATGCTATAGCAACCTAGTTTATTTATTCTGTATGGTATTGTTTGTTTCTCATCATAGTATTCTCTCTGTATGTTATTGTTTGTTTCTCATAATAGTATCTCTCTCTGTATGTTATTGTTTCTTTGTATGCTTCATTGTACTAGAAGTAATGAATAGCATCCTCCTAAACTATACCTATTATAGTTTACTAAAGTTTTACTTGAACTGTTATTGAAAAGACTAGTTTATCTACTAAGTTATGCTTGTACTTTAAAAACGGAGTTTTGTATAACTATAAAGTAACATAACTTTAACAGAGTTTTTGAAATGTTTTGACAACTTATAAATGACATAAGTAACATTTTGAAAGATGTTTATAACAGACAGTTACACAATTATCATTGTGTTTAACTTGTATTCCCCCCCTTAAAAATATTTAAAACAGTTAAAAGATTCATTACGGGGTATGAACTCACCTGATGTAGGTGATTCAACGAATACGCGTGTAAGGATGAGAAGTTCCACGAATGAAGTCCCGAGACACAACAAGTCCTAAATGACATATATTGGCTTATACTGACTTAAATATAGTGTTTGGAAGAAAACAGATGCAAGGAAACACCTCACGGGACTAGGAAACACTTTGACCAAGTGTTGGAATGACATGTGATTCATCAATGGAAAGTGGAATGGCACTATCATGTGTTTACGGCCATGGGTTTACGGCCAAAGGGGGTTTACGGCTGTAAACTCATGGTCAAAAATGCATAAGTGTGGGTTTGAATGTTAGGGAAGCTTGAGGGACTTTTGTGTTGGATAAGGTGTATAAGTCCATAACTATTTCTGCGATGTACTTGACCTGACCCGGCATGGTCCATTTGGGTTGCATGGCACCATGCAATTGGATAAACTAAAATGAGAGAAATAACACTTATGGTTTATTAATATATTATAAGTTCTAATATATTAATAATATTATTTAATTAGTTTGATCAAGAATTAATTTAGAATTAATTAAGTGATCAAAAGATAACTAATTAAATATATGGGTAGATTATGTAAATCTTCCATATCTTATATAGTGGGCTAAGAGGCTCCATGGATTATCAAGTTGGGTTCCACCCATAGGATGCTCCATGGATGCTCCATGGGAGTTACAAACCCATGGGTCATGGAAATGAAGAGTCATGACACATTAGGGTTTACATGGTGTAACCCTAGATGTGTCAACACTATATAAGAAACCCATTCTCCACCA
Source organism: Lactuca virosa (assembly GCF_052849685.1). Classification (NCBI taxonomy): domain Eukaryota; kingdom Viridiplantae; phylum Streptophyta; class Magnoliopsida; order Asterales; family Asteraceae; genus Lactuca; species Lactuca virosa. Next base: position 264,127,257 of record NC_136431.1, read on the forward strand.
AAATAGGCTACACATAAGAAACAAGAGGGCTAGAGCCGATTTTGCAAGTGTAAGATTCTCTCAAAGTTTACTCCTTTGCATTTGGTGTTGTGTGAAGCATTTGAGGCATCACACTTGGGGTGCTAGGCTCACAAGGTTTCAAGGATCATAATCAACAACAAGGTATGTTATTCTATCTTTCATTCAAGTTAAAAATGTTCCCCATGTATGCTAGATAGGAATATAACCTTGGAATTCAACTTTGCATGATTATTAGACAAACATAGATCCAAGGTTATTAGGGTTGCATGTACACTTAGGAAGTGTTAGAATGCTCAAAACCCATCAGTGGTATCAGAGCCTAGGTTTGTTTGTTGTTTTTTTTTTGTGTGCAAACAGCTTGAAAAAAAAATCGTTTTTCTGTTTTCTGCTCGTATGAAAGTTTGCACATTTGTTGCTGGAAATGGACTAGAAACATTACCCTAAACTGTTTTGATGTTTTAAAGCTTGTTTTAGATGGTGTAATGTTTATGCTAATCCATTTACAATGGCAATTATTAAAATTACAAGTTTTTTTTTAAGTGTAATTTTTGATTCTTGAAAGTGTTCATATTCATGTTCTTGAACTTATGAAGATTAGATGATCATAGGAATTGTTTGTAACCTTCATGGTAGTTTAATTCATGATCATAATGTGTTTTAATGGAGTCCATAACTTGTCCTCAAGTTATGGAAAACCAAAAGTCTCACTTTTATTAAAGCCATTAAAAGAACACAAGAGTTATAAAAATGAAGAGTCTTCATTTTTATTACTCAATTAATTCATAAGTTATAAGAAATGAAAAGTTTTGGAAGTTTAGAAAACTTGCCCTCAAGTTTTGGAACATGTAAAGTCTTGATTAAAACTTTAGTTCCAACCCTTATAATGTTAAAAGTTAAAATTCAACCCTTATACTTTATAATATTATAAGTTACTAATATATATATGTATAACGTCAAGTCGTCTTACCGCTAGTACGCCTGATTCACGAAGCCGGTCTATAAGGGGGGTATAAGGTTGTTGCCTATAAAATGGCAACTTAATGGGTGTCCACTCTCACCCACCGCTTCCTTGATCGGTGGAGGGTCGTTAGCCGAACGGGTAAGACAAGGACTTATAAATTCTCATTAAAAGTATGATGAATATTATAAAGTAACTAAATGCTTTTATTAAATTCCCAATCTTAGTTACTTTAGGAAAATGTGAATAAGGTGCTAATCCATGAAATTACACTTTACACTTTGTTTAAGTCGTTGGTGGAGCGTGTGTGGTTAACCGGCACACTAACTTGGACTTAACAAGGTAGGTAAAGGGTGACTTAAGGTTTACCATAGCATCGGTGGAGCGTGTGTGGTTTACCGGCACATCGATTGAGTGATAAACCTTGAGGGTACCAAGTGATTTGCATGGTTACTTCACACCTCGTTTTGTGATCCTCGGTATCCCAGTCACAAAACTTGGAGGGCACACTCGAGATTGAAACATGCCTTTGAAAAGTTCATTGAATCTCAAAAGAATCTAGGAATTTCTAAGAACCAATTAAAAACCTAATATTTATATTTCGTTTTTCATGGTGGAAATTGGTGAATCGTCATTCACCTACATTTCAAATATGTTATAGCTTGGATTACGGCATATCTCTTTTAAGTTATAATATATTGTGATTGGATCCTAGCCTTAATATTACATTTGGGTGTTTTATTAAGGACTCTCTTAATATCTAAACTAATCTTGTTCTCTTCTTTTAGATGTCTTCAAACAATGCTGTTTCTGGCTCTAATCCTAATGGCTCCTTTCCCCTTATGAACTTGTGTGGGAAAGTCACTTTTGATGGATCCAACTTCAATGAATGGATCAGAAACATCAGGATGATTACCCGCTACGAGGACAAAGAATATGTCCTTGACAAGGAGCTTAAGGAGATTGATGAGACCACTGCAACTGCCCAGGAGATCGCTGACTTCCGGGAACATGAAAGGGATGCTACAAAAGTGGCATGCATCATGTTGGCCACCATGACAGCGGAACTCCAAAAGTCCTATGAGGACTTCTACCCTTTTGAAATGCACCAAGATCTGATGGAAAGATACCATCAAAGTGCACGACAAGAGAGGTATGAAATCATATGCTCTATCATAACAACCATGATGAAGGACGGGGAATCCGTCACGAGCCACATGCAGAAAATGCAAAGGTATGTGGATCGGTTGCTGAAGCTTAATGTGAACTTCCCTGAGGAGCTTGCAATAGATATCATTTTGCACTCCTTACCATCGTGCTATGATCAATTCCGCATGACATATCACATGAATAAGGAAGAGGTCACACTCAGCAAACTTCAGGGACTCCTCAAGACCGCAGAAACAGGTCTTAAGGGTAAGTCGGTTGTTAACACTCCTACACCAAACTCCGCCCCGGTTTTGGCAATCGGGAAAGGTAGAGGGAAGAAGAGGAAGAGCTCTTCGAAGGGTACCAAGGCTAGGACCCTTGATGGCTCTTCTTCAAGTGGAACCAAGAAAGGTTTTGTCACTCCTTCTTCTGACCCTAAAGAGGCTGAATGCTTCTATTGCCATGAAAAGTCACATTGGAAGCGGAACTGCCCAAAGTACCAGCAAGATGTAAAGGATGGGAAAGTTAAACCCAACCATGCAGGTATTTACACTATCTTATCTAATAACTCACCCCATTCTAACTCTTAGGTCCTTGATACCGGTTGTGGTATTCATATATGTTCTGATTTGCAGGGACTAAGAAGAAGTGAGAATGTGGAGCATGGAAGAATAAACTTAATCATGGGGAATAGGAAAGCTTTACATGTCACCAAGATTGGAGTTTATACTTTATCGCTAAGTAGTGGGTTTAGTTTAGATTTGAATAAATTTTGTTATTCGCCAGAAATGGCAAGAAAATTATTTCCTTTCATGCATTGTATAAACAAGGTTTCACCTTTTCATTTGATAATGAAGTTGGTTCGATTAATGCTTTCTTTAATAATGTTCTTTATTTTAAAGCATTACCTTGTGATGGTGTGTATGAAACTGTATCTGTGGTTGATAACTTAGGAAATAATGTATTGTGTATTGATTCTGTTAATGATAATAACTTGGATAAAGCATCATTATGGCATTGTCGTCTTGGACATATAAGCAAGAAACGAATAGGCCAACTCCAAAAGGATGGAGTATTGGAGTCATTTGACCTAAAGTCAGATGATAGTTGCGAATCATGCTTACCTGGAAAAATGACAAAGTCACCCTTCACAGGTTCTTGTGAGCGGGGTGAAGGTTTGTTGGATCTTATACACACGGATGTGTGTGGGCCCTTCAAACATGCCACAAGGGATGCTAATCGTTATTATTTGACTTTTACTGATGATTACAGTAGATATGGATATGTCTACTTAATCAAGCATAAGTCAGAGACTTTTGAGAGGTTTAAAGAGTTTAAACAGGAAGTCGAGAATCAATTGGGCAGGAACATTAAGATGCTTCGATCCGATCGAGGTGATGAGTATCTTAGTTCAGAGTTCCTCGACTATCTTAGGGAATGTGGGATTGTCTCACAATTGACACCTCCCAGGACACCGCAGTTGAATGGTGTAGCTGAGAGGCGTAATTGAACCTTGTTGGATATGGTTCGTTCCATGATGAGTCGAGCTTCGCTACCAATCTCATTTTGGGGGTATGCCTTAGAGACTACCGCCCATATCCTTAATCTAGTTCCCACAAAGAAAGTTGCCAAAACTCCTCATGAGATGTGGACTGGTAAAGTACCCAAACTAGACCACATTAAGATTTGGGGTTGCGAGGCTTTCTTGAGACGCGAGACTCATGATAAGCTCGAACCTCGAAGTGAGAGGTGTATTTTCATCGGCTACCCACAGAAATCCTTTGGTTACCTCTTCTACAGACCTAGTGAGAATGTGGTCTTTGTAGCTAGGAGGGCTTTCTTTCGAGAGAGAGAGAGTTCATAAGCCAAGGAGACAGTGGGAGGCAAGTTGACCTTGAAGAAATTCAAGAGTCAAGTGGTGAAGGAACTTCAAACCCTAGCACTCAACTTGAGGAGGAAACTCGTGTTGAGCTAATTAACAAGTATGTACCTCTGAGGCGTTCCACAAGGGTTAGGAATGCACCTGAGCATTACTATGGATTCCATATTACTGCGGAAGGTGATACACTTATCAGTGATGAGACACTGATAGGTCTGGATGAACCTAACAGTTGCGTGGAAGCCATGGCAGGCCCTGAGTCAGCCAAGTGGAAAGAGGCAATGGACAGCGAGATACAGTCCATGTATGATAATCAAGTTTGGAACTTGGTTGAGAATGTACCAGGTCGTAAGACTATAGGGTGCAAATGGATCTTCAAGAAGAAGACCGACATGGATGGTAATGTACACACTTATAAGGCACGACTGGTTGCAAAGGGTTTCTCACAAACTTCGGGAGTTGATTATGATGAGACCTTTTCTCCAATGGCCAAGATTAAGTCTATTAGGGTTCTGTTAGACATAGCCGCATTTCATGACTATGAAATATGGCAAATGGATGTCAAAACCGCTTTCCTTAATGGAAAGTTGGCTGAGGATGTTTACATGAGTCAGCCAGAGGGTTTTGTCAACACAGAGTACCCTAATAGAGTGTGTAAGCTTGAGAAATCCATTTATGGGTTAAAGCAAGCACCTCGCAGATGGAATCTTTGCTTTGATGAGAAAGTCAAGGAATTTGGCTTTTCTAGGAGTGAAGATGAATCTTATGTATATGTCAAGGCTAGTGGGAGTATAGTTAGCTTTTTGGTATTGTATGTGGATGACATACTACTCATAGGAAATGACATCCCAACTCTGCAGGAAGTTAAGTCCTGGCTTGGGAAGTGTTTCTCTATGAAGGACCTAGGAGAAGCTGCCTATATTCTAGGGATAAGGATCTTGAGAGACCGGAGTAAAAGACTAATTGGACTTAGTCAGAGTACTTACTTGGATAAGGTGTTGAAGAGATTCGGCATGCAGGACTCCAAGAAAGGAGAGTTACCCATCCAGAGTAACGCCAGATTGAATAAGACACAAAGCCCTAGTACTGAGGCTGAGATAGCAGAAATGAGTCGAATACCTTATGCTTCGGCTGTAGGATCGATCATGTATGCTATGACGTGTACTCGACCTGATGTAGCCTTTTCTTTGAGCATGGTTAGCAGGTATCAGGGGAACCTTGGCAAGGCACACTGGACTGCGGTAAAGAATATCCTCAAGTACCTACGGAGGACTAAGGACTAGGTCCTTACCCTCGGTGGGAGTGAAGACTTGAGAGTTGTAGGGTATAGTGATGCTAGCTTTCAGACTGATAGGGATACTTTCCGCTCTCAGTTAGGCTGGGTCTTTACCTTAAATGGAGGAGCAATTTCTTGGAAGAGTTCCAAGCAAGTGACAGTGGCTGATTCAACTTGCGAATCAGAGTATATAGCAGCTAGCGAGGCAGCAAAGGAGGTGATATGGCTGAAGAACTTCATTGGAGACCTTGGAGTTGTACCAGCTATTAAAGAGCCAATGGAAATTTTCTGTGATAATGAAAGTGTAGTTGCCTTAGCCAAGGAACCAAGGGATCACGGGAGATCCAGACACATCGACAGAAAATACCTTTTCATCAGACATCGAATAGAAGAAGGACTCCTCGTGGCAAAGAGGATTTCATCGGATGAGAATCCAGCAGATCCCCTCACGAAGGGACTGACTCGGGTTAAGCATCTCCAGCATGCTCGGAGCATAGGGCTGAAGGATGATATTAGATTTAGTAGTTAGATAACCTTGAAATTTGTAAAGTGTAATTGACATTAGATGATGAATAAAAGGTGTTTTATTTATGAGTAAAGTGTTGCTATCTCTTGTCGATCGTTTACTATATTTCTTTTGCATGTTTTGACTTCCAGAATAATTATGTTTGGTATATCATATTATTCGAACCTCCACAGTCGGTCATATATCGGAAGTAGGTATGAATCAAGACTGTCATGATTGGTTGCAGAGGTCTAAGTTGTTGGACATGGCTACAACACTCATGAGTGCTCATAAGTTCTGAGCATTGGACTCAACCCACGCTCACTGGAATCACTTCATGGAATTTATCTCGAGTGATCGTGAGACGGTAATATCATATAAGTCTTCAAACCTAGAGATATGATTTGTTACTTATGAGTTGGTTATGCATTGATTGTACGTTAACGTATTGGTAACTCGATGTTATAAAACGTGCTTTTGTGTATAATTCAATGAGTGGTAGAACAAACATATGAGTCGAAGTTTATCTGTTCCTTCTTGGATTAGAAGCTGATATCTGGGCCCCTCGATGATTTTGTTTTGACCTATGTATCGGGCCCGGTCAGAACTAAGTTGATGTGTTCAATTAAGTTCTTTGTCAAACAAATCGGAAATCGGGAAACAAACTGCTGGACAATAAGTAAGACATTGTTCCATGTATTTGTCCGGCTGATATCTAGAACAGAGGATTATATGATCACTTATCTTAAATGGCGTATCATCATCTTCTCAGTTCCGAGAGACCTTGAAAGAGCTACGATTGCCGATCGGTTCCTGAAGTATTGCAGTTATAGTTATTAGACTTATCCAAGTGGGAGACTGTTGGATAAGGTGTATAAGTCCATAACTATTTCTGGGATGTACTTGACCTGACCCAGCATGGTCCATTTAGGTTGCATGGCACCATGCAATTGGATAAACTAAAATGAGAGAAATAACACTTATGGTTTATTAATATATTATAAGTTCTAATATATTAATAATATTATTTAATTAGTTTGATCAAGAATTAATTTAGAATTAATTAAGTGATCAAAAGATAACTAATTAAATATATGGGTAGATTATGTAAATCTTCCATATCTTATATAGTGGGCTAAGAGGCTCCATGGATTATCAAGTTGGGTTCCACCCATAGGATGCTCCATGGATGCTCCATGGGAGTTACAAACCCATGGGTCATGGAAATGAAGAGTCATGACACATTAGGGTTTACATTGTGTAACCCTAGATGTGTCAACACTATATAAGAAACTCATTCTCCACCAAAATAGGCTACACATAAGAAACAAGAGGGCTAGAGCCGATTTTGCAAGTGTAAGATTCTCTCAAAGTTTACTCCTTTGCATTTGGTGTTGTGTGAAGCATTTGAGGCATCACACTTGGGGTGCTAGGCTCACAAGGTTTCAAGGATCATAATCAACAACAAGGTAAGTTATTCTATCTTTTATTCAAGTTAAAAATGTTCCCCATGTATGCTAGATAGGAATATAACCTTGGAATTCAACTTTGCATGATTATTAGACAAACATAGATCCAAGGTTATTAGGGTTGCATGTACACTTAGGAAGTGTTAGAATGCTCAAAACCCATCATTTTGCTCTATACAAGGATGAGAAAGACCCACTAAATGGAGGCTTTTGATGAGTTTACGGCCAAGCAAGGAGCTTACGGCCGTAAACTCATGGACATTATGAAGTGAGTGTGGTTTAAGGTCCTATACTCATCAATAAACGGTTCTAGGCCACAAGCTTTACATCTAGTAGGGTTTATGGCCCATACATGCCATAACATTGAGTTTACGGCCAAGGGAGATCTTGGGCCGTAAACTCAAGATTTTCTTGGGAAAATGTATGTTTCAAGGGTGTGATTCAAGGCTTCCTAGTAGATATGAAGTATAATGAAGGAATACTTACGATATGGATGCTTGAAATGGTGATTAAGGTCTAAGAACACTAGTGTGTGTTCTTGGTGTTTCTTGAAGATCTAAGAAAACATGATTTCCATGGATGAATCATGAGGATGAAGCTAGTTAAGAAGGATTAACCACAAACTAGAGAAAGAACACTTACGATTTTTGAAGATCAAGGATGAAGATCGGGATGATACTTGAGAGAGAACTCAAGTGTTATTGGGGTGAAAGTGAAAGAATGAAGAAAAGTTGAAGGATATGAGGTTATATGGAGGAGTTTACGGCCCACCTTGAGTTTACGGCCGTAAACTCAAGTGTTTGTGGCTGTGAACTCTTTTTGATGAGGTTAAGGCTGGATTTTTTATACAATGTCTCTAGCAGGTTCATTCTAACACTCATTCCTTAAGTGTACTAGGCTTAAAACTCCTTAGAATGACCTTTAACCAGGCTATAACTTATTGCCAATGAGTTTGACACTTAGTTGAGTGTACTGACTGAGCTTTTAAAGCAAAAAAATTTCGGGTTGTCACATATTCTCATTCTCAAGTCGTCACTACACTGTGTCCATTATAAATTGCTCCACGGTCCAACATAGGTAGGTACACTCACCCACCCATGTTAAGCATCACTACTCCTGACGACAACCGTCATGGCAAACACTTTCTCTTCCTGCAATTCCCATACTTGGATAATCCCGTTTGATGACAATTAGCTGAAGGGTTCCCAGTGGAACAATAGCCACGCGGTACTCCACTTGTCATCTCACAAACTCAAGTCTCAAATAATCCCAAAAGTCTAGGGCGTCATACTCAAATACCCTGGTTCGCCATCACAGAACCTCACGATGTCTTGTCTCATCCACAGATTTTCCACTCACGGCACCATACTCGGATACCGCAACATACCCTCTCAAAACCTCATAATATCTTACCTCGACCGTTGATCTTCCACTCGCACAACTTGAAATCCTCGAAATACCTCATTTCCCAGTTTGAGGCAAGGAGGAATCGCCAATGACTGAGAACACCTTGGCGACAATCTGAACCTTATCTTCTTCTGAACTCATACAACATGCATTATCTCGCTCTGCACCTTACCTCATCCACATATAACCCAAGTCTCAGGTGTCCGTACCGCAGATCTCCGTAGCCAGTTCTCTAACCACTCTCGAAAAAACCTCTGATCCTCTCAATAAAATACCTAGTTCTCCCCCACTCAGGGTTCGAACCAACACCAATTAACATACCCCAGTCTACCCCACGGACTAGCTCACCAGATGTACCAATTACGTCTCATAGAATGTAGCACACAGCACTCGAAGATCTTCCGGATAATGACCAAATAACTCCAAGTATCCCGTAACTCAGACGAATATCTCAGAATTCTCTTGATGTGACTGCCTCTAGTCATCTCGAAGTCTCAGACCGACACACCACCGGATACCCCAAATGTCCCGAATTAGTTCTGACTCTCAATCTGAAAGTAATTCACTACCACACACCTCGTCTCTAATTCCTTGACCAGCCTCCCATCGCGGGAAACATCATAAAGCAAGAGACCACACTCTCACAGTCGATACACAATGTAGACAACGAGGGCCACCGCTCCAGTACACTCCTCTTAATCTCCTTGAGCTGCTGCTAAAAGCATGCCCCACTCATAAAGGCACCTTCCTTGGTCTCTTCCATCTCAGTCCCCACTAATGACTCCATGATACAAGAAGTACCTCACAGCAGACATACTGCCCAAAAACTCTGGTGAAAAGGTCACCACCATATGCTACCCCACGAGGTTTACCTCCAAACTCTGCAACCGGAAACTCGTTATCCCTTTTGCTCCTCCCAAGAAACGGGGACATCACAACTCTTGTCACAGAAGGTGACGTCTCGTCTACTGGCCGATTGCTCAACTCAGACCGCGATCCTCCAATAAGCATCATCTCTGCTCGTCCCTTGAGTCTTGCGACTCCAACTGGCATCTCACCAGTAAATCTCAAGAAAACTAACTCGATTTTCCTCTCAAGGTATGCTCCATTAAAACTCCCTCGACATGGCCCTCTGGCCCCAGACTCTATCATATCTGATCTCAGACTAATCAATCACAAAGGGATAACTGGTAAAACCAGAAGAACTAACCGCCACGAACCATGGTACTCGAACCACGTTATCTCTCTTCTCAATCTGCTACGAATCATGGTACTCGAACCATGTTATCTATTCTCGATCTGCTACTCGAACCATGTTCTCTATTCTCAGTCTGCTGCTTAGAACCTTTGATATTCTCCCTGTTTTGAGTATGGGTCTTCTACTTTCGGTAGTACGGGCCCATACTACCTGCCACATCTACCCATACTTTCCACACGGATCGTCCCAGATTTCCTAAGTAGCTGCTCAACCTTCTCGATCACCAATCCCGTTACACATGTTCGCCCTCCAGCGAATACCCTCATCCATCAGTGTACCCATCTAACTCAAATCACTTCCTAGGCTCTTCCTAGGTTCTTGCTCTCCTCTGCCATCAGCTGCTGAAGAACTCCTTATGATGCCAGCCATCTACTTCCTGAATATCGTTATATTCACTTAGTAGCTGACTCCCATCATGAAGATTTCCACAAAGCACAAAGCAAGCAGCATTCGGGCATCGAATAATCTCCACCAACACGTAAAACCACTCTAGGTTACAACTCCACTTGCTCTACTCATACTCAAAAGGTATCACCGCACTCAAACAACTCTACCTCTCGTAGGTATCTCACTACTCCCTCAGTAGGCTCCTCCAATGCTCATCTAGGTATCTCTCCTAGATTATCACTCAACTCAGAACTCTCTCTAGGTGATTTCTGCTAAATACTATTACTAAACTCATACTCAAAAGCACATCCCAAACAGCAACAACTCCTAGGCTAGGGCATCACAAATCAGGCCACTCTAGTCCTAAAATATGAAATACTTAGCCTACCCTATAGCATGCATAATATCTCATAAAGTATATCATAAATATCTCATTGCACAAAAGTAAGGGTATTTTAGGAAATCACCGTTCGGGCTCTGGCTGATTGTACACACGCTTCCCACTCGTTCTCTCTTAAACACTTTCTCATTTTAGAAAATTTTATCTCTTTTGAAAATTTTTCTGAAATCCTCAGTTTGAGTCCAAACACACCCGGCGGTGCATCCGAATCCCTCAAACCTAGGCTCTGATACCAACTTGTAACACCGTAAATTTTCAAACAAAATTTTCATTTTTAAATCACATAATTCTCATAACACATTTTATAAAAATCTCATTTATTTAATTTACAAAACGCAACTCCATGTTTGTTTGATTAATAATCCAGGATCCTCGAAACATAACTCTTTCTCTAGTGTGTACAATCAAGCCGGCGCCTTCCCGCGATCCTGAAAAGAACCTGAAACACATATCACATAACACTGTAAGCACGAAGCTTAGTGAGTTCCCCAAAATACCACACATATCTCATTAGCCTCTCATGGCTATAACTCAGATAAGACCTTCCGGTCAATGTGTCTTAGTGGGACCCTCCGGTCCCACAGCTCAGGTGGACCCTTCGGTCCTAACTCAATAAAGCTCAGCATAACACACAACATAAATCACAAAGACATAATGCAGGATATCTAAATACTCAATATAAGCACATAAGACCCTCCGATCACACAAATTACCACTCAAGGAATGTATAGTGAAAAGACTCGCCTAGGATGATGAACAACCTCTATAAACGCTGTTGCTACGCACCGGCCTCTAACTCTGAGTCAAAACCACAATTAACCCAATTAGGAACTAAGTCCAGACTCTCACTCATTAGTTCTAAAGGAAGACCACTAACCAGCCCATTAATAGCCTAAAACCCATTGGGCCCACCAAGGCCCAATAATAAATGGGCTCACCCGAGTCCCACTCTAAACTAAATGGCAAGCCCAACTCAAGGGCCCAAGCACGAATATAAATATTCCTCTGGTCCAATACTCTATCGCAACAAGCCCAAACTCCAGGCCCAACACTCAAGGCCCAAAATTCGACTTAGCCCAAAAGTCCACAGTGAGGTTATGCGGGGCGTCCCTCCCTTGGTACGCTCAGCGTACTCCCAATGCAGATTTAGCCATCAGGGACACTGGGGCAGTACGCAGGGCGTACAGGAATTACGCTCAGCGTACTCCCCAGATTCACACTTTCTACTCCTTTGGTCTTAATCAGTTAAGACATTAACTCAAATCCCAGATCTGGACTCCCTAATGGCTCTTACTCCATAAAGTCAGTGACTTTAAGACTTTTCATGGCTAGAAAGGTCACAAACACCCAAAACACTCACTCCCTTATTTCAAAAAGCTCATAACACATGCATGGCTTGATTGCAACGACCAAGATTGGATTTTTATGACATTACACAACTAATATACACAAAAGGGGTTGGTCCTAGCCTCTGGAACTCAAGATCTCATAAATTCTCCATCTTTTTGGGACAAAACGCTAAAAGTCTCATCTATGATGCACATAACAAAAGAGTGGTAAAGTTTGAAGCTTTATACCTCTATATGAAGCTCCCAACTCAGATTTGCTCAGATCCAAGAGCTTGGGCTCCCACTCCTTCTTCTCCAAAGCTTTCTCTTCTCTTCAAGAACATACAACTCTCTCAAAGGCTTATAAATGCACTAACAAGCTCTAAAACGAGGGTTAGGGCAAACTTAGGGTTTGATGTCTGAGAATGTGGCCAGAAATGAGGCCATCATATCCTTTATATAGGGGACTCACCCTAAATTAGGGTTTTCACTCTGGGCCTAGTACGCCCAGCGTACCCTCTGGTACTCCCAGCATACTAGGTGGCTCCGCTTGAAAATCACGCACATGAGTACGCTAAGCGTACACACACACGTACGCCCAGCGTACTCAGCTGCCACCTTTCTCAAATAAGGGACTTATCCTGCCAAAACTTCAAACTTCCATTGTTTCCTCGATATAACTCCATTTTCAACGAACCTCATATCCTTGGAAAGGTGTCAAGATGCTCTACACTTCCAGCAACTCGTCGCAACCACAAGACTTCCTCATGCCCGGGTTGCAGCCCACAAACCCTAATCTCGGACGATCCGAAACAGGATGTTACACTTCTTGTCCTTTTTTTGTTATGTTAGTTTCATTATTTTTTTGTTTAAGATAACTGAAATAGTATACCTACAAATCACTTTTCTTATGTAGTATTAAATGGACCTGATCAACATATATCACCATGTATATGTTGTCCAAAACTTTAATACTAATTAAGGATTCACATTTACTTAACGAATTATTAAATTCACGTTTTAGTTTTGGTTGAAGGTAGGATGTGCATTGGTAATGCATTTAACTATGAAGGGTATACATATAAAGTTGTACTGGAGTTTAATTACTTCAAAAATTTACTGTATTTTTTTTTCATAAAATATTAGTTATATACATGTTTGTTGCATTGTTTGGTACAAACGTATAAACATATGGGCATCATTTCTTCAACTTGCCCTGGGTATAGAAAACCAATGGACCGGCCCTGTCGTCTCCATATACATCCGATTTCATTTGTTTCTTCGCTAAAAACCAAATTCACCATGTTTTACGGCCTAACAGGTGGTCAAACAGCTCTAGCACTACGTCTATTATTAGCCACATTCTCTTCCAAGATTTCATCATACATCAATCGCCCTTTTGGTGACGAGGTATACAGTTTAGACAATAGATAGTTACAAGAACCATCTTCAAACTTTTCACGCTCTTACTTGAAAATTTTTGTGTTACTTTTGTACTGCAAGAAAAGCATCTGAAGAAATTAGTGCACAAGTGGTATTAGGAGATCGGCCTATTGAAATAACAGTATGCATCTCTATCCATTTGATATTTTAATTATTAACCATTATTTTTGTCTATCATAAAATTTTGCTAATATTTTTCTTTCTTATTTTAGCTCGAAAAGGCCTGGAACTCTCTTAAATGGAAGGAAAAACTAAGCCTTGTTATCTCAGTTCTTGGTGGAATAACTTCATCATCGGATCAATCCAAGATAAACTTCAAGGTTCCACCAACTCATGCTAGAGAACAACTCAATGACATGTAATTTTTTTTAAATAATAATAATAATAATAATAATTTAGACATGTTTACAGTTATTCTTATTTATGTGCAGCACCAAGTGTTAAAGGTATCACATCCTTTTTTGACTTAATTAATGGGTTAATCCCTTAATCGGTAATGTGGGCTAAGTAAAAGAACAATTTGGCTTAATGAGTTAAGAAATGTTTACAGTTATTCTTATTTCCCCTTATCTTCTCTTACGTTCTTATTGTTGAACATTATGAGATTTTATTTTTCGGATTCCAAGGATGAAATTGTCATTTTATATTTTTATTTAGTGTAGAATGGAAACATAGTAACATACCTTATGTATATGTTAACGAAAACTTAGTTTGATATGTATATGTCAACTATTTTGTCATTTTAACAAGAATTAACTACATAAAATTGTGTTTTAACCTAAAAATTCTAATTTTGTCAATATAATAGGAATGAACTAGAAATGTGGTGATCAGGCACAACTCATTTTTGTCATTATTCCCTATAATATCGATTTTTGTCATTTTAAAAAAGAAAATCACTTGTCATTATACCCTATAATATGTTGAGTTTTTGTGTTCTAAACAAAGTAATTATGAACTTGTGAGTTGTCTCTTTCTGTTCATTAATGACAATTACTTTTGGTATATTCCTTATTTTGTACTATTAATACTTCAAATACTTAAAACTCTACATCACTCCAGTTCTTATATATGCTCTTAACTTATCTCCAGGTGTGTTATTCTATCATGGAAAGAACGGATCTCTCAGTGTGCTTCAACAATCTATCTGTCCATAACTTATCACCCAGGTCTCCCCATATCCATAAAGAGCCTCATATTGTTACTATGCTCTCACATTCATGTTATTTTACCTCACTAATGGCTACCTGCTCCTTGGTGCTGCTGTTTATTCCCTAGAATCAGTATGGATGTGCTTTTTCTGGAATTAAGGGTACTCTTTTGTTTGCATTTATATTTTAGGTTAATTGTTCTGAAAAATTATTTGGTTATCGGTTTATTAGGATGTGTTGTTATTACCTTCTTGCTAACGTTCTCGTTTGTCTGTTTACATGTTTGTAGGTCTGGTGGCCTTGCTAACACTGTTACCCACTTGGATCATTTTGAAACCGAGGTTCTACCATTCAGTATTTCCTTATTCTCCTTTAACCTTTTTTTCTTTGTATCTCTAGTTGTAAAAGGACTAACTTTAATAATAAAGAAATTAATTGTTGAAGTTTTTGATTGATTAGGTGTCTTGATTGAACTGCAGGGGTAGTGGGGTGGATAATTAGGAGGGATTGATGGCAAATCAAGCATTTAAAGGGATCCAACCTGTTGTACATGTTTTGTTTTTTTTATAATAAATATTATGCAATATTAGCAATGTATTATATTTATACTTACTATTGGAATGATTATTTGTCTTTGACATATTAGTGCAATGAGTTATATTTCTTATTTATTGTATTTTATTTTGTATTATGAGATTTCTAATGTGTTATTTAATTTGAAAGTTACTAAATCTATCAAAATATATAATTTTTAAACATTTAAAATTATGACACGCAAAATTGTGTGTCATCTTTCTTTATGACAGGGGCTTTAATAATACGCAATGTGTGTCGTAAATGTGCATCGTAAGGTTACGACACACAAATGCGTGTCGTCTTCTTTATGCCAGGGCCTTCCTTGACACTTATTGCGTGTCGTAAGAGCGTGTCGTAAGCTTACGACATGCAAATGCATGTCGTCTTCCTTTATGACAGGGCCTTCCTTGACATGCATTTGCGTGCCATCTGTGGCTTTCATGACAAGCAATGCATGTCAGTAAAGGGTGTTTTTGTAGTAGTGAGCGTCGTTGGTTGGATGTGGTGAAGGATTATGATTGCGAGATCCTTTATCACCCGGGGAAGGCCAATATGGTGGCGATGCTCTCAGCCGCAAGGCGGTCACGACTCTGATTCGTGGTATATGCTTGAGGATGATAGTGGTTACTCCGTTGCTGGAACGGATTCGGGAGGCAT
The DNA here is from genome assembly GCF_052849685.1 of Lactuca virosa. NCBI lineage: Eukaryota > Viridiplantae > Streptophyta > Magnoliopsida > Asterales > Asteraceae > Lactuca > Lactuca virosa. The sequence continues at coordinate 264,143,121 of NC_136431.1, forward strand.
AGGTTTAGGCTATGAAGGAAGAGCGCCAGAAGTGTGAGCGGATTGTGGGTCAGGTGGCTTCCTTCGATTATGATAGTCGCGGATTGTTGACTTTACATCGGAGGGTCTGGGTTCCGTATTGGGGTGGGGTGCGCCAAGTTATGATGGAGGAGATTCACAAGTCGAGATTCTCCATTCATCCCGGGGTGACAAAGATGTATAAGGATCTTCTCCCTGATTATTAGTGGCCCTGCATGAAGCGGTATATAGAATGGTTTGTGGAGAGGTGCTTGGCTTGCAGGAAAGTCAAGGCCGAGCATCAGCGACCTCGCGGCAAGACGCATCTGTTGGAGATTCCCGTATGGAAATGGGAAGACATCACGATGGATTTTATCATAAAGCTTCCCAGGACTGCTCGCGGAGTGGATTCTATTTGAGTCATCGTGGACCGGTTGACCAAGAACGCACACTTCATTCCGATCCAGGAGAGTATTTTGGTAGAAAAGTTAGTCGAGATTTATGTTCATGAGGTGGTGGTACGTCATGGGGTGCCGATGCCGGTGTCGGTGTTTTCAAACCGGGATGTTCGTTTTACTTCCAGGTTTTGGGAGCGGTTTCATGACGAGATGGGCACTCGTCTCCATTTCAGTATGAATTTTCATCCGCAGACCGATGGGCAGAGTGAGCGGACGATTCAGACTCTTGAGGATATGCTGCGTGCGTGCGTATTGGATTTTGGTGGGAGTTGGGATATATATCTTCCGTTAGCGTATTTTTTGTATAACAATAGTTATCACGCTAGCATTGATCGATCTCCTTTCGAGAAGCTTTACGGGAGGAAATGCAGGACCCCGATTTGTTGGTGCAAGGTTGGTCAGTGAGTCATGGGGAGTACCGAGGTGGTACTCAAGGCTACTGAGCTGATTCAGCAGGTTCAGAGCAGGCTACAGACAGCTCAGAGTCGGCAGAAGAGGTATGCCGACAAGCGCCGGTCAGACTTGGAGTTCCAGGTGGGAGATATGGTTCTCCTGAAGATGTCAGCTTGGAAAAGTGTCATCCGGTTCAGGAAGCCGGGCAAGCTGGGCCCCAGGTATATCGTTCCCTTCAGGGTTTTGGCTCGGGTGGGTCGGGTTGCGTATCGTCTAGATCTTCCAGACGAGTTCAGTCATATTCATAGCACATTTTCAAGTCTCCCAGCTGCGGAAGTGTTTAGTGGATGACTCTGTAGTGGTAGCCTTAGAGGATATTCAGGTGGATGACCGCCTGAATTAGGTTGAGATACAAGTGACAATATTAGATCGCAAGACAAAAACCTTGAGGAACAAGGTTGTGGAGATCGTAAAGGTGCAGTGGATACACGGCAAGGGGTCGGAGTGGACTTAGGAGCCCGAGGAGGATATGAGAGAGCATTATCCAGATTTGTTCCGGGCAGCGGACGTCGAGGACGAAGTCTGATTCAAGTGGGGGAGAATTGTAACATCCATGATTCCAAGGTATTGCTAATTTATTTAATCTTGCAATTTATTTGTTTCGTGCCATGAAGTTGTTTGGGCTTAGTGGTTGGGCCTCTTCGTGTTTGGGCTAGCTGAAGCTGTATGTTGGGCGTAAGCCTGGCATGCAGGGCGTAGTAAGATCAACGAAAACGCGGAGCCATGCATGTACACACAGCGTACATGTACCGACTCAAAACCCTACTTTTTATGGTACAAGCCATATAAATGTGTCATTATGTCACATGCCCGAGCCTACTTATCAGCCTCCTTAGCTCAAAAACCCTAAAATCTAACCCTTTTCATCCTTGTGTGTTCTTGACCTTGTCGAGTTCAGTTTTGGTAGCTTGGATCTTTGGAAAGAAGAAGAGGAAGTTGGTGAAGGAGAGTTAGTGAAGCTTGAGGTTGAATATCCAAAACATCATCATCATTTAGCACTCATTTGAGGTATAAAGTTCAGAACTTGCCTTATGAATGCTTAGGTCTCTTGTGTTTGAGTTTTTAGACCTTTTTGGTCCAATTGATGAAGCTTTATTGATCAAAGTCGTTTCTTAAGCTTAGGGTTTCCACCCTTGATGTTATTTGAGTCCCTAAGTCATAAAGTTGCCATCTTGGAGGTCTTGAAGCATCCATGCATGAGTATTGGTCATTTCTTAAGGAAGTAGTTTGTCATATTCGAAGTTTGGGTTCATTTGGGGGTATGCAAGCCACCAAGTGGTTGACCTTATGGGTTATAACCCTTCATTGGACTATGATGCGACCTGGCTCCGAACCACCTAAGCTACAGAGAGATGTTCATCGGAATGGAACCTGAAAGGCCACAAAGAAAGAAGAGACATCAGCCGCTTTCCGGGAGGAGGTCCCGGAAAGACGCTCTGACGGTCAAGTTAGTGAGATGAATCTGGAGTATGGAGGTTGATGGTCAGGGCTGAATAGCTTACCTCTCAAGGCAGAGTAATCGACCTTTTATACTGAAGATCTTCCTCGGTCCGTATGAGGGAGAAGGATTGCGGTTCCGACAGGATCCGCCGTTCTTATTGTAGGGCCATGCTCCACGTTTGTGTCCAGTCCAACGATTGGTCCAGACAATAATGCTCTGACTGCGCTCTTTGTCGCATGGACTCGTTATCCTTGGACTGTAGCTGAAGGACAATATTTGGCGAGGGCGGACTTCCTACGCGATCGCCTCGCGGGAGTCCTGGGCCGCTGAGGCGGCCGAGTCGCTGGCCCGACTTCTCGCTGTGAGCGCATCGCCGGGGGTTCGTGTCGTACCCCCAAACCAGAACGGCGGAAACGTTCGGGGGTGGAGGACTTAAGGTAAGTATCACAACACATGCATCATAGTAATCAAAGTACAAACAACCATTGTATTTAAAAAGTATAAATATTTACATGTGTTCAATCATTGTATATTGAACCAAAATATAGTTATACAAAAGAAGATATGACTCAACAAAGCTCCATCTTCTCAAAAGCTCGGGGAGTACCTGTGTATTATTTCCCTGAGAATACAAGTAATTTGAAAAGAGAGTATCAACATAAAGTTGAGTGAGTGCATAAATGTTTATGTTTGAAAGAGTATCTCTGTATCTTGTATATGTAAACTGTTTCAGAAAATCCTATATTTTCTGTTTGTATATGAAAAGTAGTTTTATTCCCATAAAACCGTTCTCTGTGTATTAATGTTTTGTATTTGTATTACTTATGAAAACTTGTAACTGAGAGTGTGCCTGGCTCCACCAGCTGTTGTTGAAAACTGTATTGAATCTTTGTATTTTGTATTCTGTGAACTAGTATTTTGAAGGTGTACTTTCGTTTAGTTATTTATACACTAACGTATTGTTAATATCTTTTTAATGAGTTATTATAACCATACTATGACTGATGGCCTGAAACAAACGCTTTGTGGGCGTTTAAACTGGTGATAACAATTGCCACTCATCTAACTGTAGCTAGCAGCCTGAGTGCGGGGTTGTCAATCCCGATATAGATCTACACACATTTGTTTCGATCCCCGGCTGGAGATTCTGGTTATAATGTCAGGACTTTTCTATGTTGTCTAAAATGAATTAAACAACCTGAATCTAGTGTCTCATAAAAAGCATATAAACGTTACATGTATATTAGTTTGAAAACTCAATCATTCTGAAATAATGATTGACAGTATATTCTTTGAATCAAAACCCAATCATTCTGAAATAATGATTGACAGTATGTCCTTGAATTAGTATTTCCAAACATGTATTTGATAAGTGTAAACCTTGATTTGTTCTGTATCAAAACCCTAGTTTCTTGTGTATTCTAGTATACTTGTATCATGAATTATTGTTCTATGTATAAATTATACCTATTATAATTTATATGTACTCTCTGATTGTGTATTTAACCATGTTTGCATGTAATCCCTTGCTCAGCATGTTACAAAGGTAGTTAAACTGATGAAATAACTATTATATTTATATACATATACAATTTTATATATAAGTAAAATTTAAACGACACTCGGACAAGTAACCGGTACTTTAAGCCCACATCCAAACAAGGAAAAGGACCCAGAATTAGTTATCAGTCCTAAGCCTTTTAAATCTTATTTATATACATATATATATATATATATATATACAAATATGAATTTTGGGGAAAAATATAAGATTATAAAAGAGTTTGATGTTTTGAGTATTTTTAGATAATTTAATGTTATTTTATCATGATTTGAATCATGATTTTATAACACAAAGTTCTTGTGTTATGCTTGTATTCCCCCCCTTAAAACAGTAGAAATTATGAAAATACGGGGGTATGAACTCACTTGATAGATGGTGAACCGGACAGAGTTTCGTTTCACGAAAAGGAGTTTATTTGTCGAGAAACCGGCTCAAATTGGGCAGAGTTTTGACAGGAGAGAGGTTACTTCTAGGGAATCTCGGGGCTTCGAGGTTTGCTTAGGGTTCGAGACTTGATACCGGGGCTTTAGGGGTTGTATATGAGCTTATGGGAGTGGAGAATGTGAAAGAGAATGAAAATTGGGGTGAAAAAGAGTAAAATTTCGGAAGTCCTCGCATGCATATATATAGTCCGAAGGTTCGGACCCGGAGCTATGCGAAGCTGACACGCGTCGGACAGGTGGCTTACTTCGGACCGAAGGCTCGCAAGGTGCTAGGCCCGGATTGGACCAACCCTCGGTCCAATGGGAAGGAGACACGTATGCGAAGGAGGTGTCCGAGGTGCTGTCCGGGGTGTCTCCGGGGTGTCTTCATGCGAAGCTGTTGGCTTCTAAGTGGACCTCAGCTACGGTCCAATCAGGAGGTGCCACGCATGGCTTCGGTCCACTCAGCGGCTGCCATGTGTCACTTGCGAAATTGCCCGGTTTTGCTATTTTTCTTTATTTTTGTGCCAAAACTTGCGAAAATCATAACTTTCGCATACGAGCTCCGTTTTTGGCGTTCTTTATATGCACACGTAGGTAAAATCATACTCTACGACTTTCGTTTAGACTTTGTCGGCTAATTTTGATTTATATTTAATATTATTATTTTAAACAGACCGGGACGGGAATCCGTTAAAAATTCATAACTTCTTCATCCGACGTCCGTTTTCGTCTGTCTTTTTACCGTTGTAGTACTACCAACGACACCTTCAATTCTCGTTTAGGTTGTGTCGGCTAAAAATCGCTCGATCTTTCTTTCGAGTTTTTAGTTGTACACTGCTATACTAAAACTTAGAAAAATCATAACTTCCTTATACGAAGTCAGATTTTTCCGTTCTTTTTATGAAAGTTCTTGGTTTAACATAAACTACAACTTTCATTTAGATTGTTAAGGCTAAAAAGCCTTTTATCGAAAATTCAGTTTTTACACTGAATAGTGTTTTGTCGGTTTTGTCGCGGATTTTCGATTAGTCATAACTTCTTCGTTATAACTCGGATTTTAGTGTTCTTTATGTTTTTGGAAACCTTGTTACAATCTCTATCACTTGGTTCATCCCAATCGAGATTGCTAAATAATTTATTTTTGAGGGTCAATTATGTAAATATGCACATTATGCTAAAATTTCTCTTTATTATTATAAAAAGAACTACACATTGACCTAAACTATTACATAGGTTTGAAATTACGATTTGTTACAGTCCGCTTGCTTCTCGTCCGCTCTGAGGGGCGCGTCATCAAGTCCCCCAGTCCAGTAGTCATAGCGTATGCTAGCTAGCTATGATGTTCTGGACTTAACTGTTTGTGTATGTGTCATGCTTTTACTCGGTCGTCGCTTCGTTTCCGGTGATGTGACGTTACGACGTGTGCGCGGCGGTTATGTCAGCTGTGTCAGGGATTTTCGTAAATCCTGCTTTTTTTCCCTTTTATTGCTCCCAAGCTGTTTTCTTTCTCAGTTTCTATCTTGTTTCTTCATTCTTTCTTCTTCTTTCCTTCTTCTGTGTTTTGCCATGGCTTCCTCTCAGGGTTTGATCCCCAGCTCCGCCGAGTTTGTTACCCTCCAAGAGGCTTATGGCCTTACTCCGGCTGATGGAGTGGAGTTTTCGGTCTCTAGATCTCTGATTACCCGGCCCCCTCCTAGGAAAGTGGGTGTTTATCTGAAAACCTTTGATGTCGGCCTTCGCCTTTCGCTGACTGACTTTCAAGAGGAAATACTCTGGCGCAATGGATGCAGTATTCAAATGTTGACCCCGGGTGTTGTTCATAATATGGTAGCCTTCGAGATGATATGCCGGACCAATGGTATCGTTCCCGACTACTATGTGTTCAGGTTCTTCTTCCGGTTTGCTGCTACCAACGATAAGTACACCTTCTATGCCCGTCGGGGAGGCCATAACCATGTCCTTGATAGCAAGCCTCCCAAGAACTAGAAGGACAAGTGGCTGTGGGTCAACCAAGAGCTGCTTGGCCGCGATTATCCTCGGGCAACCGCGTTATCTGACACTATCCCTAAACTATTCCCCTATAATCAGGCGACTGCCGATCTCTTGCGCACTCTCCAGGTGGAGGTTGATGTGATGTCAGAGGTCATACTTGCTGGTGTTTGAATGATCCCCAGCTGGCGTGCTCGGGGGGAGATGTCCGTCTTCTACACTGTTTCTAACGGTAAGTCTTTTTTTACTTCTTCCATTGCCTCCCTTTTTTCCTTCTTCCTCCCCCTCCCTTTTTTTGGAAAAGGAAGAAAAAAGGGGATGGGGGCCTCTCGCCTGTTTCTGTGTTCTCGCGCTTGTTTCCTTATGTTTGACATACGATTGATAGGTGTTGAATGCTCCGTCTCCATGGACTCTGTGCTGCGGGGATGTTATCAGGGAAAGATGGAGCACCGCGTGGTTCCCCTGTACGAGGCTTTGCTCCCCCCCCCCCCCCGCCGCTTAGCTGCTGTTACCTCGGTGCCCTCTCAACCAGTAGGAAGTTCTACTGCGTCGGAGAGCCAGCCTGGTCCCCACACTGTTGTAAACCCTGCCGCTATGTTTCGTCCTCCTGTTTAGTCGATAACTGATAATGTGGTGGACAGCAAGATCGGGATTACTGTCAGCGTTCGTCGGGTTGCAGAAAAAAGGAATGATGTGCAGCCGATGAGTGGGCCAGCGCCTGAGGGTAGTTCAGGACCTATTGGTCGGCGTGTGATGCAGCGCTGCGGCCTTATGCGCCAGCTGTCTTTTGTGCCGTCTCATTCAGGGGATGTGTTAGTGATACCCGATGATGACGTTTAACAGTCTGAGGGTATCGGAGGGGCGTCTCATCAGCCCATTGTTCCTGTGCCAATCTCTTTGAGTCTTGGTTTCAGCCCTCTTCTTCGAAGGGTAAGCCTGAGCGGTTGTTTCATGAGTCTGCTGTTGTAGGGGTACTTCACAGTGCACCTCCGTTTGTTCTGGGACGGAGTTTGCGATCCGACTCCTGTTTTTCTGTGCGTTCTGTTGCGTTGGACATTACTCGCCATGCTCTTCCTCCTGCTACTGTCGATGATATGGATTCGATGAGTAACGCCGTCTTAGATAACAACCTTACTTATGTCGCTACACAGGCCATGACATACTTGGCCGCTGGGTCCCGCCGTGTGCAGTGGTTCGACGATCTAGAGCAAGCACACTCTGTTCTTTCGGCGAGCGAGGCTGGTTTGCAGGGCGAGGTGGTGGACCTTGGTGCCACCGTTCAACGATTGGAAGGTGAGAACAAATCTTTGGTGTCGGAGAAGTTGGTTTTAGAAGATGTTCGTAGTGCTTTGGGAGGCCATGTGGAATCTCTAACCTAGGCGAATGAAGGTCTGATGATACAAAATGGAAGTCTGGAGCGTGATCTTGTTGACCGCAAGTGAGAGTTGGAGGTATTAAGGGCTGACCGTAATTGGCTACTTCAGGTTGGCGAAAAATTTGAAATTCTGCACACAGGAGCACCAACTCGGTGAGTACTTGGTCTGTTACTTAGTGGACTCGTCGAGTCAGCCAGTGGACTTGGCGAGTTCACCAGTCAGAAGCCAGAAAATTGATTTTTTCAACTTTGAAAACCAATAAGCATCAAGTATAACTGAAAACAATCTTGGGCTCTGATACCACTGAAGGGTTTTGAGCACTCTAACAACCTTATGGTGCACATGCAACCCAGATGCTTTGGATCTATGTTTTCTCTAATTATACATGCAATTTTATTTTTCAAAGCATTATCCTAACTAGCATACAAAGCATGGGTACTTGAATAACAAAAAGTAGTTAGATAACTTACCTCTTGTTGTAGCTTGTTAACTTGAACCTTTAAGAGCCTAGCACCCCAAATGTGATGCCTCAAATGCTTCACAAAACACCACCAACAATGGAGGACTTGAGAGAGAGTGACTTGCACAAAAATCGGCTCTTATGATCTCTTAGAACAACTAGGTGTCGATTTTAGGAGCTAAGGGACTTCTTTTATAGTGTGGCAAAGTCTAGGGTTTCATCCATGTAAACCCTAATGGACATGAACTTTCATATTACTTAGGCTCCATGGGTTAAACCTCCATGGACTATCTATGGACTACCATATTGGTTTAGCCCATCCTTAATAACTATAGGCCCACACTATAAGAATCATTGATTTACCAAATCAATCCCCGTACATTTAATTAGTCTCTTTTGATCACTAAATTAATTCCAAATTAATTCTTGATCAATACTAATTAAATAATATGATTTCATATTAATATATTAGTACTTATAAAATATTAATAAATCATAAACAACCTCTACTCAAAAGTCCATCCTTTCAAATTGTTCCGGTGAAATGCAACCCAAATGGAGCATGCTATTTTCGGGTCAAGTACATACCAATTATAGTTATGGACTTAGACACCTTATCCAACAAAAATCAATAGTAATGTCCTCCCACTTCCACACGGGAATGTCTAACGGTTGCAACTTCTCGTGAGGCCTTTGGTGCTCTGCCTTGACCTTCCTGCAGGTCAGGCGTCTCTCTACGTACCAGGCTACATCCCGCTTCATGCAGGGCCACCAGTAATCGGGTCGAAGATCTTTATACATCTTCGTCGCCCTGGATGGATGGAGAACCTGGACTTTTGGGCTTCATCCATCAATATATGTCGTCCTCCACCCCAGTACGGTACCCAAACCCTCCCATACAGGGTCAACAATCCACGGTTGTGGTAGTCAAAGTAGGCCACCTGGCTTATGATCCACTCGCACTTACGGCGCTCCTCCTTCAGGCCCTCAACCTGCTCCTCTCGGATCTGCTCCAGCAGTGGAGTAATCACTGTCATCCTCAGACAGATGTCTCGGATTGGGGCCGCTACCACCTTGCGGCTCAGAGCGTCAGCCACTACATTGGCCTTTCCCGGGTGGTAAATGATCTCACAATCGTAATCCTTCACCACATCTAACCACCGACGCTGCCTCATGTTCAGATTCGGATGATCCATGAGATACCTCAAACTCTTGTGGTCCGTGTAAATGGTACAACGGACACCGTGCGCCAAATCTTGAGGGCGAACACCACAGCCCCCAACTTTAAATCAGGTGTCGGATAGTTATCCTCGTGAGGCTTCAGCTGCCTCAAAGCATAAGCTATCACATGACCCCGCTACATCAAAATTGTTCCCATGCCTGTGATCGAAGCATCACAGTAAACTACGAAGTCATCAACTCCCTCCGACAACGTCAGAATCGGTGCCTCACATAACCTCTGCCTGAGGGTCTCGAAGGCCGCCTGCTGCTCAGGCCCCAAGCGGAAAACTACCGACTTCTTGGTCAGTCGGGTCAAAGGAACTGCAAGCTTGGAGAAGTCCTAAATAAATCTTCGGTAATAACCCGCTAGACCCAGGAAACTCCGAATCTCAGTTGGAGACCTCGGAATCTCCCACTGCATCACGGCCTATATCTTGGCCGGATCGACCAGAATACCCTTCTAGTTGACGAGATGCCCAAGGAACTTCACCTCACGCAACCAGAACTCATACTTGGAGAACTTCGCAAAAAGTCTCTCCCTCCTCAGTGTCTCCAACACCTCTCTCAGGTGCTCCTCATGCAGATCCTGAGTCTTGGAGTAAACCAAGATGTCATCAATGAAGACTATTACAGACCGATCCAGCATCGGTCTGCACACGCGGTTCATGAGGTCCATGAACACGGCTGGAGCATTGGTGAGCCCAAACGGCATCACCACAAACTTATAATGACCATAGCGAGTCCTAAAAGTTGTCTTCTGCACATCATCATCCCTGACCCTCATCTGGTGATACCCAGACCATAGATCAATCTTAGAGAACCAAGATGCTCCTTGAAGTTGGTCAAACAAATCATCTATCCTCGGAAGTGGGTAACGGTTCTTCACCGTTACCTTGTTCAGCACCCGGTAGTCTATACACATGCGATGTGACCTGTCCTTCTTCTTCACAAAAAAGATCGGGGCTCCCCATGGTGAACTGCTCGGCATGAAAAAACCCTTGTCTAGCAGCTCTTGCATCTGCGTAGACAACTCCTGCATCTCGGGAGGAGCCAACAGATATGCTGCATTGGCTATCGGAGTCGCACCAGGAACCAGGTCAATCCTAAACTCGACCTGTCTATCCGGAGGTATCCCAGATAAATCCTCCGGGAATACGTTCGAGTATTCTCGCACTACCGATACATCCTCAACTATCGCCATACCCTTATCCCGGGTATCCATGACATAGGCGACGTATCCTGCGCAACTCTGCTCAAGGTGGCGCCTCGCCCTCGCTGCTGAGCAAAACACTGGTCCACGTTGTGGCCTCTCGCCCTGGATCACTAGTCCTCCCCCACTAGGAGTGCGAACCCTCACTAGCTAGAGCTCACAGTCAACCGCTGCCCCATTGGGGCTCAACCAATCCATACCCACTATAACTTTATTCCCGCGCAGGGGAATGGGAACCAGGTCTACTGAAAACTGGTGATCAAATAACTGTAGCATACATCCTATGTAAACCCTCGTAACCCTGACGGTCCTGTCATCTTCTATCTCCACATCCAATGGGCAATCCAGCTCCCCTGCAGCTCCTACAAATCGCTTGCTGAGCGCGAGCGATACAAAAGATCGGGTGGCACCCTAATCAAATAGTACACAAGGTGATATACCGTTCACTATGAACGATCCTATAACAAAACATATAAACATAAGTAATAAACAATATCAATAAAGAGATAAGAGAGAGATACATACCCGTCACCATGTCAGGAGCTGCTCGTGCCTCCTCTGAAATAAGCTGAAAATCCCTGCTCTGCGTCGTAGGCGCCTCATCCCGGCCCTGACGGCCATCTGTAATCCTTAATGTGGCAGGAGAAGGTGCTGCAACCTTCCATGTGGTTGCTAAACTCGGGCACTGGGACCGCTTGTGTCCCCTCTGATTGCACTGAAAGCAAATCAGATCTGACGTTGTCATGGTGGTGGTAGTGGCTGTGCAATCTCGGCTCACATGACCAGTTCGACTGCACTTGTAGCAGCCCAAACTCCCCGCCTTGCACGTTCCCTCGTGCATCCTGCCGCATTTGCCACAATGACCGTGGTTCTGCTGGCTCCGAGATCTGTGATCTGATACCTTGGGCTTCTTGCCCGAACTCCCTAACTGACCTCCCTCTGGTTTCCTCTTCCTCTTTATCTCTAAATCCAACTCTATCTCTCTCTTGCCATAACAATCATGTCCTCCAGCGCCTTGCAGCTGGAGCGGCTCACAAACTGGCGGATATCACTCCGCAACATCTCATGATACCAGGCCTTTTTCATATCCTCGTCCGCCACGTACTACGGAACGAGAAGGGCCCTCTCCCTAAATTTGGCGGTGATCTCCACCACTCCTGAAACTCTCTGGCAAGCTGCTGCACCTCTATCATGGGTGCAATCTTGGCCCTGAACCGGGTCGTAAAGTCACTCCAAGTCATAGTATCAAGAGCTGCATCATCACCAATGGCATGTCCAACCTCCTCCCACCAGTCACGAGCCCTGTTCTTCAAAAGATAGGACGTAAGTCGAACCTTGTCCCCCTCGGGACATCTGCTGGTGTGGAATGCGTTGGCGACATTCGCCATCCATCTGGTACTCGCAATGGGGTCCCGATCCCCATGGTAGTCGGTAGCTCCACATGCCCTAAACTCCCTAAAAGTGAGTGTGTGCGACCCCATCATGGCCGCCACCTCCGAGCGGAAATCGTTCAACTTCTCATCCAGAACCTCCTTTATACCCTCCTTGACCGATCCAAAGATCACAGGAGTCTGCTCTAAAATTATGCGTGTGATCTCAGACGAAATAAACTCCCTCGTCTGCTCATCCATCTGCTCGGCTCCAGAGCCCGATCCTGATCCCTCACCAGTGCCTAAAGTGCCAATCGGCCTAGTGCGTAGCGTCACCATACTGAAAATACACCATAATAAACATCAATATACTCATCATATCTTGAGGAATCTAACATACTACAAGTTTCCTGGATTCATCTCAGCCTTCCTTGATTCAAGTACGGATCCTCTGCTTTCAGTAGTACGGGCCCATAATACCTTCCACATCTATCCGTACTTTCCTCAAGAACTGCCTCGACTCCACCAAGTCCCTTCTACTACTACTGCTGATCTCATGCTAACTTCATCCTAGGCTTGCCCTAGGGTAATCACCAACCCACTCTCCGCTATCAGCTGCAGAAGAAGTCCTTGCTACCCCCCCCCCCCTAACTAGCTCGTGAATACTATTACATATCACTAAGACTAGATAATTCTTCGAATGAAAGATCCTACCCTACAATGGTTGGACTCAAACAAGAGCTGCGCAATAGAGCTAGACCTAACCTTCTGAAATTATTTAATCCTTGAAATATGTAACTTAACATATTCATTAACTAGTTAGTAAGAGATAACTATAACTCCTAAAAGCACAAAGCAAGCAGCATTCGAGCATTGAGCATACGTAATCAAGCATATACTAATCAGGCCATCACTGACTAATATTTACTAGCATGCGGTTCATAAAGCTGAGCTACATATAACAGGCACATAAGGCATCCTTCCTAGATCCTTAGCCCTAAACTAGCATGCAATTCTCATGAAGTTGATACACATATAATAGGCACATAAGGCATCCTTCCTAGATCATTAGTCCTAATCTAGCATGCAATTCTCATAAACATATCATAACATAAACTTGTATGGGAAATTTGGGAGTACTTACTTGAGCTCGGCTGATTGCATGCACCACACTCTTTCCTCTTTTTCAAAATTCTTTTTGCTTTTTCTAAAACTCTTCTCTTTCTCAAAATCCTTTTATAAAAATGATTTTTCTTTTGAAAATTTTTATACCAATTCCTTAGTTTGAGTTCGGACAAACCCGAAAGTGTGTCTGAATCCCTCAAACCAAGGCTCTGATACCAACTTGAAACATCCCAAAAATACGGTCAAATTTTTTTTATAAAATCATTATTAAAACCATAAATATCAACATCAAATAAACATCATGAACCATGTATCTCAAAAAACATCATCATAATTGTCAAAGTATCATAATAGCATATCAAATATCAGAGTGAAATATCCCAGGCTAGAAAATTGTGGTGTGTGCCATGCGATCCTCCCGAGCCCTTCCCTTTGCTAGCAGAAGTACCTGAAACCAAAACTGAAAACTGTAAGCACGAAGCTTAGTGAGCTCCCCCAATCTACCACATACCATACACATAACATATCACATATAACATATAACATAACTTTGGGACTCCGCCCAACTACATTGGGACGAACCCGACATCGGCTTACCCGACATCGGACTCCTGTCCGGCATCAGGCTCACCCCAGCATCAGACCACGTCTGGCATCGGGCCTCGCCCGGCATCGGGCTTACCCCGGCATCGGGCTTGCCCCGACATACAAAATGCATATCATATATCGTAAACACATAAGATAAACATATAACATACATCGGGCTCGCCCCAACATCGGACCGAAGCCCGGAACACATAACACATAGCATATAAACTAACATACATCGGGCTTGCCCCGGCATCGGACCTAGGCCCGGAACACATAACACATAACATGCATGAATCACAAAGACATCAAGCATACATATATACTTCTTGGGACCGCCCCGGCATCGGACCGAAGTCCGGAACACATACTCTACATCGGGCTAGCCCCGACATCGGTCCGAAGCCCGACACATACTATCATACATAAATGGGCTGACATTGGTGCCTTCGACCCGTTCCTACTGGAGGAAAACTCACCTCTCAAACTGGATACTAACTCGTGCGTGAGGAATCTCTGTTGGCTGCTCCCACGACTCCCCGACTAACTCTATACAATAATACGTAGTCAGAATTCTGAAAATCCATCTAAGGGTAAAATGAGCATTTTACCCCTGCTCAAAAGTCAATGCTCTGGTCAAAGTCAACATTCTTAGTTGACCAACTTGCCGAGTCAACCTTCCAACCCGTCGAGTTCTTTTAACTCATAAATCCTGAAATCACGAATCAACTCGCCGAGTCGTTCCTCCGACTCGACGAGTTCTATCGAGCTGCTCATAGTCGCGACTTGGCGAATCAACTCGTCGAGTCCCTCTACAGACTCGTCGAATTCTACCATAAACTGAAATGGGACAACACGACCCGACTCGTCGAGTTTTCTCATGGACTCGACGAGTCCTTTTATCTGTTTGGCCATCTTAACAGATTAAGCCCTGGTTCTTTAGATCTAAAGCCCATACTTAGCTTGTTCACTGAAAATGACCTTTCTAAGGGTAGAGTTTCCAACTTTACCCATTAATAGCCCTTCTTGAAGGGTTTAGCTAAAAACCTAATTCCTTTAGGACATGGATCTTGTCCAAAAAGCCTTAGTATCCCAAACCAAAGTAGGAAAACCTAGATCTAGGGCCTAGATACCAGTTAACCATGTAAAGTCTCGAGCTTACTTCCATGCATGGCCCCTTTGGGGCTTAAAAGGCCATAACAACCTCCTTAGGGTTTACATGAGACTCAAATGGCATAAAGTTTGCACCTTTATGCCTTTACAGCCCTTAATGACTCCAGATCTGAAAGTATAATCAACTTGGGACATCATGACTCATAAATCATGATACTTCGACAAAAAACCCCATAAAGTGACCATAAAGAGATATAAGGAACTATAAGGCAAGTTAAGAGCTTGATTACCAGAAAGTGATGAGAATGGAACGAAATCCCTGGATCTATAACCTTCTCCTTGAACCTTCAAGGTCCTTCTTCTTCTTCTTCTATGATTTAAGAACACACAAAACACTCAAAAATGGCTCACACACTCCCAAAATGCTCTAGGGTTTCGTGGATTAGGGTTTAGGACAAGGAGGTTGTAAATGAGGCCAAGGGTGGGGATTAGGATGCTTAAATAGGGTGCAAAACCCTGAAATTAGTGTTTCACCCTGGTCGAGCTACTCGCCGAGTCAGGGACCTCGACTCGCCGAGTAGGTAGCTCAAACCCCGCACATACTCTGCCCTCCACTCGACGAGTTAGGGCCACTAACTCGTCGAGTCCTTCTTTTAAAATAAATAAATAGTTAACTTAATTGCGTACCAGGGAACCAAGCGTTACACATATGTTGAATCAGTCCCTTCAATTTTTTCCTTGCTTTATATGGGCATAATTTTTTTTTACCTGCTTACTTCACCCATATAACCTACAATAATATGTCCACTATGCCACATAACCATAAAGAAGATATACATGTCTAGTCATCATGACATGGCCAACATGTAGATGAATCCACGTCATCTATTGAACTTTTAAAGTCAAAATCAACCTAAAAAGTCAAAATTGTGTAAATTTGTACCATGAAGAACAACATCTAATCTTCCATTGATTCCAATTCTCTCTTAAATCCTCGACCGTGTTCTTATTTTTTTCGTAACTTCTTCACAACAAAGGGGGGAGGAGTAAGAACACATTCGATCCTCATAAAGAAGATGTAGATGTCCATTCCCTAATTTTTTTTCTCTTCGATCCTTACTGGTGAGTTTCATCGTCTTCTTCAAGAACACATTCGATTTTAGGGTTTGTATCTTGGTTGATATGAAAAGTACATGCTTTTAACCTATGAAATTAGGTCAAATCTTGATCATGTCTGCTCCAAAACCCCTATTCCATTTGAACTCAACAACGATGATACTCAAAGGGCTATTGATGGAAATGATTACGTTTTAGTTATGGGTTATGTTGCTCGGTGCATAAGAAGTGCTAAAATCATGCCTAGGTTTGCAGAGCCTGCTAGTTCTTTAACTGAAATAAAGAGCCCCGTTTTAATGGCGAAAATTGATGTTGATCGGTACCCGAAAGTAGCTTCGGATCTTGAGATCAAAGGGTATCCGAATTTTCTTTTCTTTGTCAATGGCAGTTCTCAACCTGGCAGACTTTCCACATATGATTTCATTTTAATGTTGGGTTTTTACGATATTTGGTACCTATCGACTATAATTAAGAAATTATGTTGTCAATTAGGGAAGAAATTATGATCTAGGTGAGGAAAAAAGATATACTTCATATTGTATAAGGAAGGAGGGGGAAGAAGAAAAAGACCATGAAGTGTTATAGATAGTGGAAGGGGTGAATCGGGTCATGGGTTTGGAGGAGAAACGATGGGTCAAGTCAAAAGAGGTGGGGATTTTCGAAGTCAAAGTCTATGTGGTAAAGGGGTAACCGGGTTACCCTTTCTATTTGTCCAAAATGACCAAATAGATCTAACAAAAACAAGTTTATTTCCTCATAAAGCACGAAAATAAGTTAAGGGATTCAATAGGGAAATGTGAAATACATTGTAGGGCTAATGTGTCATTTTCGCTATATAAATGTACTTTTAAAACCAAAAAGTATGTATTTGCTATATATATGTATATATATATATATATATATATATATATATATATATATATATATATATATTTGTCTTCCCAGCTTATATATAAATATACTTTTTAAATCAAAAAGTATGTTTTGACTGTATATGATTGCTTTCATAGCTTATATATACATGTACTTTTTAAACCAAAAATTATGTTTTGAATTTATATAACTGCTTTCCCAGCTGATATGTACTTTTTAAACCTAAAAGTATGTTTTCATTGTGTATAACTGCTTTCCCAGCTTATATATAAATGTACTTTTTAAACTAGAAAATATGTTTTGACTGTATATAATTGTTTTCCTAGCTTATATATAAATGTACTTTTTAAACCAAAAAGTATGTTTTGATTGTATATGACTGCTTTCCCAACTTATATATAAATGTAATTTTTAAACCAAAAAGTATGTTTTGACTGTATATGAATTATTTTCCATCTTATATATAAATGTACTTTTTAAACCAAAAAGTATGTTTTGATTGTATACAATTGCTTTTCCAGCTTATATATAAATGTACTTTTTAAACCAAAAAGTATGCTTGGACTGTATATAACTGTTTTCCCATCTTATATATAAATGCATTTGGAATGCTCTCAAAGTTACAATGAGTCCCTATAACCAAGTTGCGCACTAGTTGTTGCCCCTCCCGATGTTTCATCGAATGTCATAATTTTTAGATAGTTATCACCCGGTGTGACTCTTTCGTCATGGTTGTAGCTAACAACCACAAGTACGGGTGTCAACCTATATAAATCTATACATAACTCTCTCGCTCACTTAAGATTTAATGGTTATAGGTTAGGGGTGTCTGCTAAGTATTACAATTATTGTGATGAAATATCTCATGTAAACCATTGAGTGTGTGTGGTTCTAAAAGTTTGTGTTCCCTAACTTTAAATGTCTAAGTTTCCAGGAAAAAGCTTGTCAGTGTATAACCATTGTATATGTTTTATAACCAGATTTTGTGAGACAACCCGAAATTTCTATTATGTACAACCATTCACTTCAATAGAAATCAGATTTGTTTCTGCTAACTTCTAAGCTGTTTAGAGTCAGTTTGAGTGTTCTAAAGCCTAGTACTTCAAGAGGTAAATATAGGAAATATACTCTAGAGTTAAATATACAACATTTAAGTCCCAAAACTCCAAGAGTTTGGAGTTTACGGCCCAAACATGGAGTTTACGGCCGTAAACTCTAAGGAGTATAAATATGACACTTAGTCATTTTATTCACTTTTTACATTTTCAAGCCAAGAACTCATTCTCTCTCAAGTATCATCCGACTTTTCTTTAAGATCTTCAAGATTGTAAGTGTTTCTTTCCTTGATTAGTTGAGATCTTCCATTATCTAGTGATCTTACATGATTTCATCCACGAAATCATTCCATTTTCTTAGATCTTCAAGTGTTCTTCATTTCACCAAGAACACCAAGAACACACACTAGTGTTCTTGGGCCGTGGACCCCCTTACAAGCTTCTATATTGTAAGTACTCTTACCTTAGCTTTATATAGGCTTGATACACTTGTTAAACAACTAGAAAACATCAAGAAACACAAGATCATAAGTGTTTACGGCCAAGGCAATCTCCTTGGGCCGTAAACTCTAATGAAAGGGCCATTATGAGCCCTAGTCCCTTCTAAAGCTTTGGAAAGATCACTTCCATGAGGAGTATAGGACCTTAAGCAAACAAAAGAATCAAGCACACATGAGTTTACGGCTGTAAACTCATGGGGAATGACCATGGGCCGTAAACTCTACAAAGTGGTGCATTAGTGCCACTATTCCTTCCTAAGGCTTAAAACTTCGTCTAGAACCCTTCCAACTTGAACTAAGGACCTTGAACATCAAAATGGTAGAAGTTACCATGGGTTTACGGCCGTAAACCCACTAGGGCCGCAAACCCTAGGCCGTAAACTCATGAAGAGTTTACTCTTCGACCGTAAACTCAAAAGCAAAGCCCTACAACCCTTAGGTGCAACCCTAATGTACTCCTAGCACTTGAATCAAAGTGTTATCCATGTTTTAGGGTGTCTTTACTTGATTAATTAGTTGTTAATTGACTAATTGGATACATATATGTGTCAATATATGTTAAATAGAATTCGTGTGTGTGCTCAAGTCTTCACTTGACACTTAGCATCCTATACCATCCGTCCATCCAAACCACTCACTACAGGTGAGTTCATACCCCTTAATCTACCTTTTAAATGATTTTAAATGCTTTTATGGGGGGGAATACAAGTTGAAACATTATAGTTATTATATCAATCATATGTGATTAATAACTGTCAAACAAAGGATTTGCTATTCAATTAGCTGTTTTATCAAACAAAACTACTTCAAATGGTTATCAAATACTTTTACATGTTAAATACTTTCTATTCAAACTCTTTTAAACTTATACTTTGTCAAATGCATATCTATATAGATATAGTTATATAAGTAGGATTGAAAGGACTTAGGACTGATAGCTCGCCTTGCTTCCTGTTCCTTGTTTGGTTGTGGACTTAGGGTATCGGTTATTTGTCCGAAGTTCGTTTGAATCTTAGTTATATATTATGTATATGTGTATAGATATAAAAGATTCCTTCATTCAGTTCAATACCTTTGAGTAGCAAAGGTATACAATCATGTTCATACATACAAACAACATTACTAGTAAACTATAATAGGTGTAGTTTAGGAAGTTACTAATACTAATACTAGAACAATAAAACATACAATGAGTCAGTTCATGCATGAGTCAATAACATACAGATAGAGAATACTATGATGAGAAACAAACAATAACATACAGGTAGAGAATACTATGATGAGAAACAAACAATAACATTCAGATAGAGAATACTATGATGAGAAACAAACAATAACATTCAGATAGAGAATACTATGATGAGAAACAAACAATAACATACAGATAAAGCATACTATGATGAGAAACAAATAGAGCATACTAGACAGAGAGAACATACATTACACTAGTACATACAATACATATACAAGAACATTACAACAGAAATGTGAGCCATGTAACGGGGCATGGCATCACCTGTCATGGCTTGTTTTGTATCCAGAGTCTCCTAGAAGGAGAGCGTTGAATTTGTGTATAGATCTATATTGGATTGACTATCCTACACCTTGCTGCTCGCTATAGTGGGACTTGTAAGTCTACGGGTGCCAAATGTCATTTCTTCTGACGTCTTTCATCGTCGTGTTTTTAGTCAGTAGTATGGTACAGGCATATCACATGTTACTTTAAGTAACAATTGATTTAAGGTAAGTAGTACAACAGTAGTTACTATAATACAACACTACAGTACTTTATTATTTTCCCATTGCATTCACATTGTGATCTTTTCACATAAAAGATAATGTAAAACTATATTTTTGGTTAATGATAGTCATACTTGGGAAAATACACACTTTAACAAGAAACAAACAATACATTTCATTTGATGCCTTGGTAGAAGGCTACGTTTAGTAGAAAATATAGGATTTTCTAGGAGATACAAACATTTACAAACATTTACAAACTTATACAACAAGTACATACAAATACTTTCATAACAAACAATGACACTAAAATGCTTATGAACTCACCAGCTTTAAAGCTGATCAACTCTTTCAAAATAACTTGTATTCTCAGGTATCAGTAGACAGGTACTGATGCCAGGCTTTTGAGAAGATGGAGCACGTTCAAGACTCATCTCATATTTTGATTTACATTTTTGGTGTCTTATAACTTTACCGAACACACTTGTATGAAATTATATTATTAATGCAATGGATGATGTTGTTGCTTGTTTACTACTATACTTTGTTGTGATACTGTACATGTCGTCCTCCACCCCTGAACGTTTCCGTCGTTCCGGTTTTGGGGTGTGACAGATTGGTATCAGAGCATGCTGTATAGTGAATCGAGTATATCAACCCATAAAAGATATGCAAACTATAAACACAACGGGATTAAAATACTCTGACCAAGAGTTTATACTTTTAAATAATAAAATATTTAACTAAGTATACATACCTGCATTCATACTAAAATCAGTGTCACTAGGACAGAACAAAAGTATTACGATTGTTGGACAACACAATTAGACTTAGAGACATATACTCAACTCTGGGAAGATATAGCCTGATCAACTATATTATCCGAGGCGTGACTAGCATGTGCCTAAGAGTGGTTGTGAGGTTGCAACAAGTCTAAAAACTTACCAACAATACCACAATGAAAACAATAGAACAGAACATAAACTTAAAATACTATAGGAGTATTTTGTGTTACTATAATTTACTTATGTGCAAACTAAAAAGGTCTTATAACTACCTAATTAGTACTTTTATGTAGTTATTTCTTATACCCCCATTTCTCGCGTAGATATCATGGCTGGATTCCATCTTCCCGGAGATCCATACTTCCCAAACGAAGGCAATGCTGGATAGCTTGGAGAGGAGCCAGAAGATAATCATCCAATCCCTTTGGATGATCACTATGCTGAAGGCTTTTCTGATGGTTCGGACTCCGAACCTGAAGTTAACAACCTACCCCCAGTAGCTCCAAACCCGAACCCCCGTCCAGCATTTCAAGGACTCACACCTCTGTGGGCCACAAACTTGAACAGATGGAGTCAGGAACAGGGTCAACCCATTCCCTAAAATAGAGACAGAAGCTTTTACAACCTAAGCGAGGGAGGTTCAGCTGACCAAGTCCTGCCCATCATGGTCCGTAGGATTGCTCAGAACACCGAGTAAGGTCGAGCAGCCGTCGACCGAGTAGTGGAAATTGACGCCAACGCTGGCGTTAACACAGTCCGTATTCGTCAGCTAGAGTCTGCCCATGAAAGAACTCAGATACATAATGCAGCCTTGCAGAGAGAACTTACTGAAACCCGAGCTGAAGTCAGGGAACTTCGAGCTCGACAGGCAATGACAGAAAGGCGCATGAGAGACATAGAGCGTCGTCTGTCAGAATCAAGGACTCACTCTAGTGGCTCTCGTCGTAGATAGAGCCTACTCAACTTTCTCTTTTGGATATAACTTAGTTTATGTAAAAACTCTAGTTTAATTTCCTATCTTTGTGAAGACCTTAGATCTGTTAAGTCATGATTTGGTCTTAGTTCTGTCAAAATTTTCCCATCTTGGTTTGATGTAAGACCTACTTCTAGGTCGCTTTTTCCCGAACTTGTTACATCTGTAATACCAGTGTATTTGACAGATATCTAATCTCACGGAATTTAATATCCATATGCTATCATCTGTTAGTACTAGATCTACCTTCAATCATACTATTCAATTGTGTTGTTGGGATACGGAGAGTTAGTCCACGAGTCACTCTCATCAATTTCTCTATTCTTACCAATATCGTCATCTTTGTAAACTTTTAGTTAAAAGATGCCTCCGCGCCGATCAACGAGACGCAATCCTCCGGTAACTGCAACACCACCACCTACTCCTCAAATCGATACGGCAGCTCTAAATGCTGCAGTAGCTGCGGCTGTGGCAACAGCCATGGCTCAATATCATTCTTCTGGTTCCACCGGAGGTGGAACACCTGTTCACTCTACTCGCGGTGAAGCCCCCGTGCGCTCGAGAGAGTGCTCCTACAAGGACTTCACCAACTGCAAGCCAAAGTCCTTTAAAGGGACTGGCGGAGTCATTGCCCTCTCACAATGGTTCGAGAAGACCGAATCGGTCTTCGAAATCTGCTCCTGTTCAAAAGAGAGCAAGGTCAAGTTCGCTGCTTGCACCTTCGAGGAGAAACCCCTGACATGGTGGAATAGCCATGTCAAGTCTGTAACGTCCATAAAAATTTTGAGCCAAATTAAAACATTTTAATTCATTTCAAAACCATTAAGTTCATACATCTCGTTTTCAAAATAGTTTATTATCAGAGTTTCCCCCAGAACCATATCTCATAAATCATAAAACATGAGGAGCGGTACGATCACGCCTTCGCCTTGCCACGATCTCCTGAAATACCTGAAACATAACACTACAACTGTAAGCCCGTAAGCTTAGTGAGTAACCCCCAAAATACCAACCACACATAAACATACTCATAACATATCACAAATAGAACAGCCACGCACATTGGGTCTACTGTGTGACTGGTCCGCCCGCACCGGGCCTTCAGTCCACCTGGTCCACCCTCCGAGTCTAGCCATGTACATCGAGTCTACAGTGTGATTGGTCCGCCCGCACCGGGCCTTCAATCCACCTGGTCCACTCTCTGAGTCTACAGTATGACTGGTCCGCCCGCACCGGGCCTCCAGTCGGCCTGGTCCACTCTCCGAGCCTCGGCACGTCTGGTCCGCCTTCTTGGGGCCTTCAGCCTATCCGGACCGCTCGCTGGGCCTTCGGAATGTCCAGTCCGCCCTGGGTATTTTGGCCTACAGCACAAAGCAGGACCCGCCTCAACCCAACCCCAGTCCAACAACCATGTGCACATAAACATATAATCATATAACAATCCTCAACCAGACAAACAGTCTAACAGATCACATAGCATATCAATATCCTAACCAGGATTCCGACCTAACCGGTCACTAGCATAACATTACCCTATATCCCGGGTACCGACCTTAACCAGGTCTCTAACACATACCATCCTAACTACCAGGATGCAAACATAGCAAAGCAATAACATAACAACAACTACCCAGATTTCCATCCGATAAAGGGCCGGCCTTGGTGCCGTAGACCCTGTCGATATAGTGAGGATAACTCACCTCGCAATTGTCGACTGAAAGGATAAGATCAGCTGCTCCGATCACCGACACGAGCTCCACCACCGAACACTACCATAGAACCAATTCCAATAAACACCAATAATTACCAAAATACCCTTGGAAGTTAAACTGGTCAACCCTTGGTCCAAGTCAAAGTCCTCAGTCAAAGTCAACCTTCCTGGTTGACCCTACTCGCCGAGTCAACCCGTTAACTCGTCAAGTCCCTATGCTCAGAAACTCCCATGCCACGACTCAACTCGCCGAGTGGCCCCAAGACTCGTCGAGTCCAACAAATTCTGAGTCCCTTCTTGCTCAACTCACCGAGTCATCCCTCGACTCACCGATTCACAGCTCAACCAGAAAAGGTTAGGGTTCCACGACCAGACTCGCCAAGTCCAAGCATAGACTCGCCGAGTCCCATGCAATCTTCAACAGACTCGCCGAGTTGTTCTTCCAACTCGTCGAGTCCATGCACATATTCATACAACTCGTCGAGTGCACCCATGTGACTCGCCGAGTCCAAACGTGACATCTTCATTCAGACGATTTCAGGCCATTTCATTGCTTCCAATACATAGATCTGGACTCCTAGGGCCAGATTCACACGTAAAGTTTCTAACTTTACGTGCATGCAAGGCTCAACAAGCTCCAACCAAGCTACAAAAAGGTTTTTGGACAAAGGCACTCTCAATCAAGTCCCATGGCTGATGCTTTCTGCCCTCATGGCTCCAATACAACCTAGATCTGAAGTTGCAACCTCAGGTCTAGTCTCTATACCCAAAATGGAGCTCAATCATGCTAAAGAATCCCCAAAACAACCACCATGGATGACAATAAGGAAAAGGCTTAAGGAGGTGACTTCTTACCCCAAAGATGAGTCTAAACTGATGTAGACTTCAGATCCACAAGCTCTCTTGATGCTATCCTCAACTTCCTCCAACTTTTTTTCACCAATTTCTTCTTCCAAGCTTCACTCTTCTCAACAATGGAGTCTCTCACGATTTAGGGTTTCTCTGGAACACTCAGGGAAGATAGAGGCTGAAATGAAGGCATATTGTTCTTTAAATAGGGTGCAAACCCTGAAAATAGGGTTTCATATTCCAGCACGGACTCGCCGAGTCCATCCCCGACTCGCCGAGTCGGGTCACTTATTCACGCGGTCTACTCGCGACTCGACTCGCCGAGTTTCCCCTCCAACTCGCCGAGTTCAAACCTCCATTTGCACTTTACACCCCCAATCTCTTGCTCTAGAACTTGGGATGTTACAATTCTCCCCCACTTAAATTAGGCTTCGTCCTCGAAGCCTGCTGCAGCACACAATTCCAGATAACACTCCCACCGAGCTCCTGCCAAGACACTAATCCATCTCCCTCTGCCCAAAAATTTGGCGATAACCCTGATAACTTCAACCTATAACGAATCATGTTCCACCCTCGGGTTATATCCCTTACGCTCTGACAGGATGCCGCATCCTTCAGCTCACATAACCCATCAACCAACCATATTACGTAACCACTCGTACCTGGCCTAACAGCCTCGGCATGGAATACCACACACCAGGTCCAATCAATCATACGGTCCGGTCATCCTCATGACGGAATACCCCATACTGAACTACCTCCTCATACACAACTCAAGCCTGCAACCATACTTGGAACCAAGGACCTTGTCCTTGTGTCACCCTCGAACCCTTCGGTTCGACACAACGGAGTGCAACCCACTCACACCTCCCTATCACGATCCCTAGGTCCTTGACCTCTGACTGTAATATCCCCATACAGTCTGTTGGATTAGGTGTCTAAGCCCATAACTATAATTGGTATGTACTTGAATTGATAGCAGCACAGTCCTTTTGGGTTGCCCTCAACCTAGCAACTGGACAAGGAAATTATGAAAGGAGAGATATTAATTTATAAGATTAATAAATTAATATATATATAAATGATTTATTAATATGTTAATGGATTAATATATTAATTAGAAATCATTATGTTTGATTAATTGTTAGCCAGAAATTAATCAGAATTGATTTTGGGGTTAAAAGAATTAATTATAAGGTGCAGGGACTAGTTTGCAATTATCTAATAGTTGAGTGGAAGGCTCTAGAACCCCCTTGGAAGAGGGTGGACGAAATCTTTAGGGGAAACCCTAATAATTTCGTCCATAGGG
This sequence comes from Lactuca virosa, assembly GCF_052849685.1. Taxonomy (NCBI): domain Eukaryota; kingdom Viridiplantae; phylum Streptophyta; class Magnoliopsida; order Asterales; family Asteraceae; genus Lactuca; species Lactuca virosa. The sequence goes on from NC_136431.1 coordinate 264,168,822, forward strand.
GCTTGGATAAGGCCCTTGGGTTTGCTTAGGCCCTAAGCAAAGGATAACTAGGGTTTCCCTTAAACCCTAAATCCCTCAGCTATATAAAGAGCCTCCTGGTTCATGTTTTTGGTCACTCTTTCTTTTGAAGAAACCCTAAGGCCGAGATTTTGCATACTCCCTCTCCCCTCTCTCTTCTACTTTCCTTCTTGCTAGTTTGGGTGTGATTCCATTAGAGGCATTACACTTGTGGTGCTAAAGCTTCCAAGAAGATCAAGATCAAGATCAAGGGAATATCAATTGTTTGCTATAACAATTGAAAGGTATGTAAACCCTAAACCCTAGTTTGTTAATTTCGAAATTAGCCTCTCTCCTCTAGGGTTCTTGTTTTGCAATTCAAAGTTGTATGTTCAATAGTTAAAACATAGATCCAAAGTAGGTTGCATGTGAACTTAGGAATTGTTTTCTAGTTTATTTGTTGTACCTAAAACCCATCAGTGGTATCAGAGCCATTGTTGTTTTAAATTGAATTGCTACAATTGTTGAATTGCAAATTAGGGTTTATAGCTATTAAACCCTAAAGGCCAAATTTTCGATTTCTAGGGTTTTGGATCAAAGGGTTTTTTCGAAAACCCTAGCCTCCAAAGAACCCTAATCGAAATTAGGGTTAGGGTTTTGAAAACCCTAGCCTCCTCCCTTATGAATTTCGAAATATGCTAAGAGGATAACTAGGGTTTCTTGTTTTTGGATAATTGTTACTTAATTAGATTAATTGGATAATTATCCTTACCCTATTTTTCGAAATTAGAGGGATAAGGATTAGGATTAAATTAATTGATTAATTTAATTAGATAATCCTTACAAGATTTAATAATTTGATTAATAGTTAATTAATAGATAAATATTAAATCTAGTTAATTGGTTTATTTAAATTTGAATTTAATAGCTTAAATTTCGAAATTTATATAAACCCTTGAAGTTTTAAAAAGTTTTAAAACACACCTTATATATATATTATAATTAAAGGTTTAATATTATGTGTATAAGAATATGGTCTGTCAAATCACAAGTATGCCTCATTCACGAAGCTAATCTATAAGGGGGGGTATAAGGAAACTGCCTATAAAATGGTAGTTGAATGGGTGTCCACTCTCACCCACCGCTTCCTTGATTAGTGGAGGGTCGTTAGCAGAACGGATTTGATAGGACAACTACTTCTCATTAAAAGTATAATGATATTAAAAGTACTTGAACATTATTTTCAAAATCCCAACTCTAGTTACTTTAGGAAAAATGTGAAAAGTATGCTAATCCATGAAATTGCACATTATGCTTTATTGGTCGTTAGTGGAGCGTGTGTGGTTAACCAGCACACTAAAAGGCACCAATAAAGAGTAGTAATGGGTATCTCATAATTGTCATTTTGATGGAGCGTGTGTGGTTTACCAGCACATCAATAGTTAATGATAAAGACAATGAGGTTACCAAGCACATTTGCATGGTTATTCACATCTTGTTTGTGATCCTCGGCATCCCAGTCACAAATAGAAGAGCATAATCTGAGATTAAAACATGCCATTGAATAGTTTCAATGTATCTCAAAAGAATTAGGAATTTCACTTCGTTTGTTTCGTCTAATGGTGGAATTGGTGAATCGTCATTCGCCTACCTTTATGAAATTTGCACTTGGATCTCGGCATCCCATTTCTGAGTTGTGAATCTTCATAGTTGGATCCTAACCTTGATATTATATCTTTGGGTTATTCTATTAAGGTATCTTGAAATCTAACTAAAACTTTCTTTCTTTTCAGATGTCTACTCCTGGAAACACTTCTACTTCATCCTCCTCTAACCAGAACTTCTCCTTGCTCAATATATGCTCCAAAGTCGTTATGGATGGCTCAAACTATAACGATTGGATGCGCAACATCAAGATGGCTCTTCGTTTCGAGAACGAAGAATATGTTCTTGAAAAGGAGCTCAAAGAGCTTGATGAGAATGAAGCTACTCCTGAAGATCTTGCTGCCTACAAGAAACATTACGATGATGCTACCAAAGTGGCATGCATCATGGTGGCAACTATGTCCCCAGAACTGCAGAGGTACTATGAGGACTACTGGCCTTTCGATATGAACAAGGACCTTATGGAAAAGTACCATAAGCGAGCTCGTCAAGAAAAGTTCGAAGTAGTCAAGTCACTCATGGCTTGCAAGATGAAAGATGGGGAGTCGGTTGTGTCACATGTGCAAAGAATGCAACGCTACATAGAGCGTTTGGTCAAGCTCAATATTCACTTTGATGAGGAATTGGCCATGGACATGGTCTTGAACTCACTTCCTGAATGTTATGGTCAGTTTATTCTAACTTACCATTTGAACAATACTGAGCAGACCTTGGCCCAATTGCACAACTTGTTGCAGACAGCTGAGGCAGGGATGAAGGGTAAAAGTATACCCTCCACACCTACGAGTGCCCCTGTTTTGGCTATTGGACAGGGAAAGGGGAAAAAGAGGAAAGGTCCTCCCAAGCAAAACTGGAAGAGCAAGGCTCAAGCTGGGTCATCTAGTAATGACCCAAAGGCTAAGCCCAATGGTTCCACTCCCCATGTTTCTGATCCAAAAGAGGCAGTTTGCTTTTACTGCAACCAAAAGGGGCATTGGAAGAGATCTTGCCCACAATATCTGCAAGATATCAAGGATGGCAAAGTGAAGCCATCTTCGGCAGGTATTTACACTATTTCTGCTAATAACTCATTATCTTCTCGTTCATGGGTCCTTGATACAGGATGTGGTTTTCATATCTGTTCTGATTTGCAGGGTCTAAAGGAAAGTGAGGAGATAGAGCGAGGAAAGATAAACCTGATCATGGGAAACAGAAAGTCTTCACCAGTAACCAAGATCGGAGTTTATCAGCTTCTGCTTAGTAATGATGTTAGATTAGATTTGATAAATTGTTGCTATTCGTCTGAGATGACGAGAAACATTATTTCATTTCATGCATTGTTCAGACAAGGTTTTACATATTCTTTTAATGATTTGAATGGTTCAATTTCTGTTTATAAGAATGGTGTTTTTATGTTTGAAGCTTTGCCTTGTATTGGTGTGTATGAAACAGTGACTTGTGTTGATAGCCTAGGAAATAGTGTACTTAATATTGACTTGTCTAATAGTGTAGACAAGGCATGCTTGTGGCATTGTCGTCTTGGACACATTAACAAGAAACGCATAGCCCAACTCCAAAAGGATGGAGTGTTGGAATCATTTGACCTAAAGTCAGATGATATGTGTGAATCTTGTCTTTTGGGAAAGATGACAAAATCACCATTCACAGGGTCTTGTGAAAGAGGTGAAGGTCTGTTGGATCTCATACACACGGATGTGTGTGGGCCCTTCAGATCAACTACAAGAGATGCTAATCGATTCTATGTGACTTTCACTGACGATTATAGCAGATATGGATATATCTACTTGATCAAGCATAAGTCAGAAACTTTTGAAAAGTTCAAAGAGTTTAAGCATGAAGTCGAAAATCAATTAGGCAGAAAGATAAAGATACTTAGATCCGATAGAGGCAGGGAGTATCTTAGTATCGAGTTTAACGACTATCTGAAAGAATGTGGGATAGTCTCACAATTGACTCCTCCTAGGACACCACAGTTAAATGGTGTAGCTGAGAGGCGTAATCGAACCTTGTTAGACATGGTTCGTTCTATGATGAGTCGGGCTTCACTTCCTATTCACTTCTGGGGGTATGCCTTAGAGACAGCCGCCCACATCCTCAATCTTGTCCCTACAAAGAAGGTTGCCAAAACACCTCACGAAATGTGGACAGGGAAAGTTCCCTCGTTAGCACATATTAAAGTCTGGGGTTGTGAAGCTTTCGTAAGACGAGAGACTCACGACAAGCTAGCAGCTAGAAGTGAGAAATGTGTTTTCATTGGTTACCCAAAGCAGTCTTTTGGATATTTGTTCTACAGGCCTAGTGAAAACGTGGTCTTTGTAGCACGAAGAGGAGTCTTTCTTGAAAGAGAGCTCATATTCAAAGAGGACAGTGGGAGCACTATTGATCTTGAAGAAATTCAAGAGTCAGCCAATGAAGGAACCTTAGATGACACTAGCACTCAACCAGAGGAAACAGTTCCTGTTGAACCAATCGATAACTCATTACCTCTTAGAAGATCCACTAGGGTGAGTGTGCCACCTGAGTTGTATGGTTTTCATATTACTTCAGATGGTGACACATTCATAAGTGACAGAACACTGGTAAACTTAGATGAACCAGTCACTTATAAGGAAGCAATGGCAGGCCCAGAGGCTTCCAAGTGGAAAGAGCCAATGGACAGCGAGATTAAGTCCATGTATGACAACCAAGTTTGGAATTTGGTTAATAGTACACCAGGTCGTAAGACAGTTGGGTGCAAATGGATCTTCAAGAAGAAGACAGACATGGATGGAAATGTACACACATTCAAGGCTCGACTGGTTGCAAAAGGTTTCACTCAAACCCCAGGGGTTGACTATGATGAGACCTTCTCGCCAGTGGCTAAGATTAAATCTATTAGGATATTGCTCGCCATAGCTGCCTTTCATGATTATGAAATCTGGCAGATGGATGTCAAAACTGCTTTCCTTAATGGGAAGTTGGCTGAAGATGTTTACATGAGTCAGCCAGAGGGTTTTGTTGATGCAAAGTTCCCCAATAGAGTGTGCAATCTTGAGAAATCCATTTATGGATTGAAACAAGCATCTCGCAGTTGGAATCTTTGCTTCCATGAGAAAGTCAAAGAATTTGGTTTCTCTAGAAGTGAAGATGAGTTCTGTGTGTATATCAAGGCTAGTGGGAGTATAGTAACTTTTCTGGTGTTGTATGTCAATGACATATTACTCATTGGTAACGACGTTCCAACCTTGAAAGAAGTTAAGTCTTGGCTTGGAAAGTGTTTTGCCATGAAAGACCTTGGAGAAGCTGCCTATATTCTTGGGATTAGAATATTGAGAGATAGAAAGAAGAGACTAATTGGACTTAGTCAGAGCGCATACTTGGATAAGGTACTAAAAAGGTTTAGTATGGAAAATTCCAAGAAGGGAGAGCTACCTATCCAGAGCAATACCAAATTGAGTAAGACTCAATGCCCGAGTACAGATGTTGAAATAGATGACATGAGTCGTGTACCTTATGCTTCCGCTGTCGGATCGATCATGTACGCTATGACATGTACTCGCCCTGATGTGGCATTTGCTTTGAGCATGGTCAGTCGCTATCAGGGAAACCCAGGTAGAGCTCATTGGATAGCAGTTAAGAATATACTCAAGTATTTGTGAAGGACAAAGGACTGGGTTCTTGTGCTTGGTGGCAGTGATACTTTGAGAGTAGATGGTTACAGTGATGCCAGCTTTCAGACGGATAGAGATAACTTCCGTTCTCAATCAGGCTAGGTATTTTTACTGAATGGAGGAGCGGTTACTTGGAAGAGTTCCAAGCAAAATACGGTGGCTGATTCTACTTGTGAATCAGAGTACATAGCAGCAAGTGAAGCGTCGAAAGAAGCAGCTTGGTTGAGGAACTTCATCGGGGATCTCGGAGTTGTTCCAACCATCCAGGAGCCTATGGAACTGTTCTGCGATAATGAAGGAGCGGTTGCCTTGACAAAGGAACCGAGAGATCATGGTAAGACCAGACATATCGACAGAAAGTACCATTTCATCAGACATAGAGTAGAAGGCCATCTTATAGTAAAGAGGGTGTCATCTGAAGATAACCCAGCAGATCCTCTCACAAAGGGTCTGAGTAGGGCTAAGCATATTCAGCATGCTCGGAGCATAGGACTGAAAGATGATATTAGTTTTAGTAGTTAGATTAGTTTTTGAAACTTGTAACAAAGTAAATGTAATTGACTTTTGGTGATTAAATAATAAAGTATTATTTATAAGTTTGGCTACTACCTTTTGTCAATTGTTTATTATTGTGTTTCATATTTTGCATGTTTTACTTCCTGAATAATGAGATTATTCAAACTCCACAGTCGCTCGTACTCTTGGAAGTAAGTAGTGAATTAAGACTGTCATGAATTGGATTGCAGATTGTCTAAGGATAGACATGGCAATAGAATTGCTGCAACGTTCATGAGTACTCAGAAATTGAGATTTGAGTATTGGATAAACCCTCGCTCAGAGTATTACTTCATGGAATTCATCACGAGTAATATTGAGACGATAATATCTTATAATCTTGAAACGAAGATATATGAGTTGTAATTTACAAGTCGGTTGTGCATTGGTGATACGAAAACGCATCAGTAACTTGGTGTTATAAAACGTATTGTCATGCATAATTTGATGAGTAAAAGATACAAGCATATGAGAAAACGTTTATTCGTTCCTTTTGCCCTAACAGGAAAAGCGATATCTGTGGGCCCCTCGATGATTTAGTGTTGACTTATGTGCTGGGCCCAGCCAGGACTAGATTGATGTGTTCGATTAGAAGTCCTACATCATCACAAATCCGGAATCGGGAAACATAGATTCTGGACAAAGAGATTAATTACATTCCATGTCTTATGTCTAGGGATATCCAGCAGAACGAAGGATTATATGATCACTTATCTTAGGACACGTAACTGACTGGGTCAGAGTTCGGCAGCAGCTTTTGGAAGCTACAATTTGCTGGTCAAATTTAGAAGGCATACTAGCAATTATAGTTACAGACTTATCCAAGTGGGAGACTGTTGGATTAGGTGTCTAAGCCCATAACTATAATTGGTATGTACTTGAATTGATAGCAGCACAGTCCTTTTGGGTTGCCCTCAACCTAGCAACTGGACAAGGAAATTATGAAAGGAGAGATATTAATTTATAAGATTAATAAATTAATATATATATATATATATATATATATATATATATATAAATGATTTATTAATATGTTAATGGATTAATATATTAATTAGAAATCATTATGTTTGATTAATTGTTAGCCAGAAATTAATCAGAATTGATTTTGGGGTTAAAAGAATTAATTATAAGGTGCAGGGACTAGTTTGCAATTATCTAATAGTTGAGTGGAAGGCTCTAGAACCCCCTTGGAAGAGGGTGGACGAAATCTTTAGGGGAAACCCTAATAATTTCGTCCATAGGGGCTTGGATAAGGCCCTTGGGTTTGCTTAGGCCCTAAGCAAAGGATAACTAGGGCCTCCTGGTTCATGTTTTTGGTCACTCTTTCTTTTGAAGAAACCCTAAGGCCGAGATTTTGCATACTCCCTCTCCCCTCTCTCTTCTACTTTCCTTCTTGCTAGTTTGGGTGTGATTCCATTAGAGGCATTACACTTGTGGTGCTAAAGCTTCCAAGAAGATCAAGATCAAGATCAAAGGGAATATCAATTGTTTGCTATAACAATTGAAAGGTATGTAAACCCTAAACCCTAGTTTGTTAATTTCGAAATTAGCCTCTCTCCTCTAGGGTTATTGTTTTGCAATTCAAAGTTGTATGTTCAATAGTTAAAACATAGATCCAAAGTAGGTTGCATGTGAACTTAGGAATTGTTTTCTAGTTTATTTGTTGTACCTAAAACCCATCACAGTCCTCAGCACCGGTCCAGACTACTCTCAAGTCTGTTAACCTACTGTCTCACCTTCCTCTGTCCCAATCTCCAATCGGGAATCCCTTTCCTTCTACTCTTCCAAGGAGACCAAAAACATGTCTGTGCATCATCAAACATTGCCACAACCTCAACGGGTATCCAACCCGTATGTGCTTCCATATACCTGATACAATCCCAGTGCTTACTACCAGCACTTTCGATCATCCATTTACTCTGCTGCCTTCCTTTCAGAGGACCCACACTCCTTCCGGAGCTACATACCTTTCCTTTCCAGGAAGTCTACTCCACAATCATAACCGCACCTATAAGTGCTACTGAGCTAAACTCCACTCTACCGATCCACTAACACATACAAAGTCTTCAGCATGACTGGACCGCCTTCCCAGACCTTCAGCCTATCTGGACCACTCTCAGAACCTTCAGCATGTCTGGACCACCCTCCTGGGCCTTCAGCCTGTCTGGACCGTTCCCTGAGCCTTCGGCCTGACTGGTACGCTTTCCGGCCTTCAGTCTATCCGGACCGCTCAACGACTGTCGCACATCACCCTGATCTCTTTCTTCCGGGAATCCCTCCCATGCAGTCTGTTCTAGCCCCCTAGGGGTTCCGAACTCCAGATCCGTTCTATAAATCTTTTACCCCGGCCTAATCCCAGGCCTCTCAACAATCAATCACTTTCTCTGAAAACCAAGGTCTGTTCCCTGCCCCACGTGTCTATCTCCACATTCTCGGCTAACACAACGCTGAAATCCAACACCTAACCATCCTTGGATGCATGTTGTTCCACCGGAGAATTTTCCAATTCTCCCCCACTTAGTGCATCGTCTACTAACCACCGATGCTCAAAACCGGCATAGCTCAATCGCACTTACTCTATTCATTCCCTCTTATCCATGAACTAACTCCCTCGGGAGTAAGTAACCTTCACCGAATGACCCTTCCGTCATCGCACACCCGAACTCCAAGGGATTTCGAATCTCAACTGAACCCTCATGGACGCTAACAGACCTTGTCTTCCGAACTCCAAGGGATTTCGAATCTCAACTGAACCCTCATAGCCATTGCTATTCCTAGCAGCGAGATCACATAACTTGTCTTCCGACCATAATCCTCATGGACGCTAATCAACTACAACTCCTAACTACTACGATCCTCAATCGTACTACGAACATGCGGAACAATGCAGACAGATTACAATGCTACACAAATAACAAGATAACAAGATGGAAACATACCCGCAGCTGCATCAGGCTCTGCCCTGACCTCCTCTGCTGTAAGCTGGAATGCGCGTCCCTGAACCCTCGGAGGCTCCGCTCCATCCTGGCCTCCGCCAGTACACCTCAAAGTGGCCGGTGCTGGAGCCTGCACCGGTCCTGCAACAAGTTGTGGACAGTTGGCCCTCAAGTGTCCAACCTAATGGCAATCATAGAAAATCCTCATATCCTGCACCGGGGCTGACTGTCGGCAATCCCTCGCATAATGCCCCTCTCTCCCGCACTTGCGGCACGCACCACCGGACCTACAAACTCCGGTATGACCCTTCCCACACTTCTCACAAGTGTGGCTGCTCTGACCCCCAATCCTGGAGTCAACGGTTTTGAACCGTTTCGGCACCGGCTGGGACTGCACCGGGGCCTGCCTCTGCTCTCGTAACTGCAACTCAATCTCCAACTCACGCCGCCTGGCGGCCTCCTGCAACTCCAACAAGGTATCACACCTCTGCGTAGACACAAACTGTCTAATATCCCTCTTGAGCATACTCAGATACCGGGACATCTGAGCCTGCTCCGATGCGAACTCCGGGCAAAACATCGCGCTCTTAGTAAACATCCTGGTGATCTCCGTCACCGACTCTGAATCCTGCTTCAGCTCCAGAAACTCCTGAGCCAACCTCTCTCTCTCAACCTGCAGAACATAACGAGTACTGAACATCTCCCGGAACTGATCCCAAGTAACCGCAGCCCGCTGCTCATCAGAATAAGATCTCGTAGTCAACCTCCACCAATCCTTCGCCCCGAGCCTCAAAAGGTTCAGAGCACATCTCACCCTCTGATCCGCAGGGCATGAACACGTGAAGAAACATCCCTCCACGTCTGACAACCACCTCATTGCAACGATCGGATCCTGGACTCCATCGAAGGTAGGGGGCTTCGTATTATCGAAGTCCCTATACTGAAAACCTCCACCTGTTCCTCCCCCTGTCGCTGCTACAGCCGCTGTAGCTGCCGCGGCAGCCGCCTCCGCAGGAGCTGCATAGCGCTCATCAAAGTACTCAACCATGGCGGTCTTGATCGACCCAAACATCTCCGGCAACTCAGCCCGGAACATAGCAGCAACCTCATCATGCAGGATCTCACGAATCCTAGCATCCAACTCAGCCGTACTCATCTGACCAATGACCTCGGGTGGCACTGACCCATCCTGACCACCCTCTCCCGATCCTGATCCCGAACCGGATCTTGCCCCGAAACGTCTCGTAATCGCCATACTGCAACACGCTAACAACCCTTAGACACCTCATATATCCACCCGGGGAACTACCTCATAACGATACCTTAGAGAGTTGTGACTTCCTTGATACGCGTATGGGTCCTGTGCTTTCAGTACTACGGGCCCATACTACCTTCCACACCTACCCATATTTGTCTCAAGTATCACCACAACACTCTAACCATATATATACACACACCCGCTCAATCCTCACTCCTAGAGGAAAAGCTGCATATCTCATATAAGGAAAACCCTAGGCTAATAGGCATCACATAATCAGGCAATTCTATCATGCAATTCCTGAAGATCCCTAGCCAAGTACTAGCATGCTGTTCTAACATATCACATAATCAAATAACTTGTATGGTATTTTGGGGTCTACTTACTGGCTCCGGCTGATCGTACCCTCTGCATCCCCCTTTACTTATTTTGAAAACCTTTTGAAAACCATTTTCGAAAATCTCTCCCTGATTTGAGACTGGATTCACACGAATGTTCCTCCAATTCACTCAAACCAAGGCTCTGATATCAACTTGTAACGTCCATAAAAATTTTGAGCCAAATTAAAACATTTTAATTCATTTCAAAACCATTAAGTTCATACATATCGTTTTCAAAAATAGTTTATTATCAGAGTTTCCCCCAGAACCATATCTCATAAATCATAAAACATGAGGAGCGGTACGATCACGCCTTCGCCTTGCCACGATCTCCTGAAATACCTGAAACATAACACTACAACTGCAAGCCCGCAAGCTTAGTGAGTTACCCCCAAAATACCAACCACACATAAACATACTCATAACATATCACAAATAGAACAGCCACGCACATCGGGTCTACTGTGTGACTGGTCCGCCCGCACCAGGCCTTCAGTCCACCTGGTCCACCCTCCGAGTCTAGCCATGTACATCGAGTCTACAGTGTGATTGGTCCGCCCGCACCGGGCCTTCAATCCACCTGGTCCACTCTCTGAGTCTACAGTATGACTGGTCCGCCCGCACCGGGCCTTCAGTCGGCCTGGTCCACTCTCCGAGCCTCGGCACGTCTGGTCCGCCCTCTTGGGACCTTCAGCCTATCCGGACCGCTCGCTGGGCCTTCGGAATGTCCGGTCCGCCCTGGGTATGTTGGCCTACAGCACAAAGCAGGATCCGCCTCAACCCAACCCCAGCCCAACAACCATGTGCACATAAACATATAATCATATAACAATCCTCAACCAGACAAACAGTCTAACAGATCACATAGCATATCAATATCCTAACCAGGATTCCGACCTAACCGGTCACTAGCATAACATTACCCTATATCCCGGGTACCGAACTTAACCAGGTCTCTAACACATACCACCCTAACTACCAGGATGCAAACATAGCAAAGCAATAACATAACAACAACTACCCGGATTTCCATCCGATAAAGGGCCGGCCTTGGTGTCGTAGACCCTGTCGATATAGTGAGGATAACTCACCTCGCAATTACCGACTGAAAGGATAAGATCAGGTGCTCCGATCACCGACACGAGCTCCACCACCGAACACTACCAAAGAACCAATTCCAATAAACACCAATAATTACCAAAATACCCTTGGAAGTCAAACTGGTCAACCCTTGGTCCAAGTCAAAGTCCTTAGTCAAAGTCAACCTTCCTGGTTGACCCTACTCGCCGAGTCAACCCGTTGACTCGTCGAGTCCCTATGCTCAGAAACTCCCATGCCACGACTAAACTCACCGAGTCGCCCCAAGACTCGTCGAGTCCAACAAATTCCGAGTCCCTTCTTGCTCAACTCACCGAGTCATCCCTCGACTCGCCGATTCACAGCTCAACCAGAAAAGGCTAGGGTTCCACGACCAGACTCGCCGAGTCCAAGCATAGACTCGCCGAGTCCCAGTCAATCTTCAACAGACTCGCCGAGTTGTTCTTCTAACTCGTAGAGTCCATGCACATATTCATACAACTCGTCGAGTGCACCCATGTGACTCGCCGAGTCCAAACATGACACCTTCATTCAGACGATTTCAGGCCATTTCATTGCTTCCAATACATAGATCTGGACTCCTAGGGCCAGATTCATACGTAAAGTTTCTAACTTTACGTGCATGCAAGGCTCAACAAGCTCCAACCAAGCTACAAGAAGGTTTTTGGACAAAGGCACTCTCAATCAAGTCCCATGGCTGATGCTTTCTGCCCTCATGGCTCCAATACAACCTAGATCTGAAGTTGCAACCTCAGATCTAGTCTCTATACCCAAAATGGAGCTCAATCATGCTAAAGAATCCCCAAAACAACCACCATGGATGACAATAAGGAAAAGGCTTAAGGAGGTGACTTCTTACCCCAAAGATGAGTCTAAACTGATGTAGACTTCAGATCCACAAGCTCTCTTGATGCTATCCTCAACTTCCTCCAACTTTTCTTCACCAATTTCTTCTTCCAAGCTTCACTCTTCTCAACAATGGAGTCTCTCACGATTTAGGGTTTCTCTGGAACACTCAGGGAAGATAGAGGCTGAAATGAAGGCATATTGTTCTTTAAATAGGGTGCAAACCCTGAAAATAGGGTTTCATATTCCAGCACGGACTCGCCGAGTCCATCCCCGACTTGCCGAGTCGGGTCACTTATTCACGCGGTCCACTCGCGACTCGACTCGCCGAGTTACCCCTCCAACTCGCCGAGTCCAAACCTCCATTTGCACTTTACACCCCCAATCTCTTGCTCTGGAACTTGGGATGTTACAAAGTCACTATCTCTAGTGGTGGCAAATGCCATGGTCTGGGAAGCTCTAAGAGAGCTCATGATTGAAGAATACTGCCCACGGGGAGAAATCCAAAAACTGGAGCAAGAACTATGGAGCCTAACCATGAAGTGCTCCGACATAGTTTCCTACACCGCCAGATTCTGCGAGCTGGTGGCCCTCTGTCCCAACATGGTTCACACAGAGGGAAAGAAAATAGAGAGGTACATCTAGAGGCTGGTGCCTCCATTTCAGGGGAGTGTTTTAGCTTCAAACCCCACTACATTCGATAGTGCCAAGAGGTTGGCACAGAGGCTCATTGACCATGGGGTCCGTACCCCATCATCAACAACAACCCTAGCCGTCTCAGAACCCTCCAAATCCGCTGACAACAAGCGGAAATTCTGGGATGACAAGAAGAAGAAGAAGGCTGCCAAAAAGCAGCAGGTCGTGGCAGTTCATGCTGGGATAGCACCTGCCGCTGCTGCTCCGGTAAAGCAGTACGCTGGAAGTTTGCCCAAGTGCAACAAATGCAACTTCCACCAGACAGGAGCCTGCCGGGAAATGCAGTGCTCTAACTGCAACATAAAAGGGCACACTGCCCGTTTCTACAAAGCCCCTGCGAAGCCAGTCAACCAAGTCCCCGACGCTGGAGTGGGCCAAGCTTGCTACGGTTGTGGCGAAGTGGGCCACTATAAAAGGAACTGCTCGAAGGCAGGGATCGCCGGAGGAATGGGAAGAGTTCAGGCTATAGGCCAAGAGGAAGCGGTTGCCGACCCCACAGTGGTCACTGGTACGCTTCTCCTCGATAACTCATATGCATGCATTCTATTTGATAGTGGAGCAGAGAGGAGTTTCGTGAACCGGAAATTTGCTCACTTACTTAAGAATAAATCGCATGCACTAAAAGAACCGTTTACAGTAGAAATGGCTAATGGAAAGACGGAGAGTACTAACTGCATATACATAGGTTGTACTCTAACTCTAGATAGCCATTCATTTACAATCGACCTCATGCCGGTTTCAATTAAAAGTTTGGACGTCATTATCGGCATGGATTGATTGAGTCTGCATCGTGCCGACATCATGTGTTATGAAAAGGTTGTTTGCCTTAGCCTGCCTTCTAGCAAAACTCTAGAAATCTACGGCGACAAACTCGGCACTAACCTTCGCCTCATCTCGAGCATTCAAGCCCAGAAGTCCTTACGAAATGAATATCGCGCATTCCTTGCTCATGTTGTCGATGTGAGCTAAGAAACGAAATACATTAAGGACATTCCAGTAGTACGCGATTTTCCCGACATCTTTCCAGAAGAACTCCCAGGATTACCTCCACAACGTCAAGTCGAGTTCAGAATCTACTTAGTTCCAGGGGCTACCCCAGTAGCCAAATCGCCCTATCGTCTGGCACCTGCAGAGATGCAAGAACTGTCCAGTCAACTTAACGAACTGCTCAGCAAGGGCTTTATAAGACCAAGCTTCTCACCCTGGGGAGCTCCAGTCTTGTTTGTCAAGAAGAAAGACGGATCGTTTCGTATGTCCATCGACTACAGGGAGCTCAACAAACTAACCGTCAAAAATCGTTATCCTCTGCCTCGTATAGACGATCTATTTGACCAACTTCAAGGGGCGAACTTGTTTTCAAAGATCGACCTAAGATCCGGGTATCACCAGTTACGGGTGTTAGGGGAGGATGTTCCGAAGACAACCTTCCGAACTCGTTATGGACACTACGAATTCGTAGTGATGTCGTTCGGATTAACCAACGTGCCCGCAGTATTCATGGATTTAATGAATAGGGTGTGTCGTCCTTACTTGGATCAGTTCGTCATCGTCTTCATCGATGACATACTTATCTACTCTCGTAGTAAGGAAGAGCATAGTCAACATCTTCAACAAGTCTTGGAAACATTACGTTCGGAGAAGCTCTATGCGAAATTCTCAAAGTGTGAATTTTAGATCCGAAGAGTCGAATTCTTAGGGCACGTGGTTAGCGAAGAGGGAATACACGTGGACCCTTCCAAAATCAAAGCCATTGAGAACTGGTCAGCACCAAAGACGCCTACAGAAATTCGTCAATTTCTAGGCGTCGCTGGCTACTATCGCAGATTCATTCAGAACTTCTCACGGATTGCAAAACCTCTCACGACTTTGACCCAGAAGGGCGTGGCCTTTGACTGGGAAGAGAAGCAGGAGAGAGCGTTCCAAACGCTAAAGCGAGCCTTATGCACCGCACCGATACTATCCCTTCTCGCAGGAATAGAAAACTTCATGGTCTATTGCGATGCGTCAAATCAAGGGCTCGACTGTGTTCTGATGCAGCGAGGTAAGGTCATCGCCTATGCCTCGATAAAGCTGAAGACACACGAGGTCAACTACACCACTCACGATCTTGAGCTGCCAGCAGTTGTGTTTGCTCTGATGATCTGGAGACACTACCTGTATGGTACAAAAAGCACTATCTTTACAGACCACAAAAGCCTACAACATATATTCGACCAGAAGGAGCTCAACATGAGACAACGACGGTGGGTCGAGCTACTCAGTGATTACGAATGCGAAATTCGCTATCATCCCGGCAAGGCCAACGTAGTAGCTGACGCCCTAAGTCGGAAAGAATACTCTGGTCGCAGAGTCAAATCATTGACTACGACTACTCATTCACACTTGTCCACACAAATCAAGGAAGCTCAGCTCGAATCTTTGAAACCTGAAAATGTGGCGGGTGAATCCCTGAGAGGGATGGATAAGAATTTGGAAGTCAAGGGTGGCGGAGCCTTATATCTCATGGATCGGATCTGGACTCCGAAACATGGTGGTTTCAGAGACTTGATCATGACCGAAGCTCACAACACTTGATATTCCGTCCACCCAGGTTCAGATAAGATGTATATGGATCTTAAAAAGCTATACTGGTGGCCTAACATGAAAGCAGAGATTGCTACCTTCGTGAGTAAATGCCTTACTTGCGCCAAGGTTAAGGTCGAATACCAGAAACCGTTAGGATTACTCCAGCAACCGGAGATACCTGAATGGAAGTGGGAGCGGATCACAATGGACTTCATAACCAAGTTGCCCAAGACGACGGGTGGTCTCGATACCATTTGGGTGATCGTAGACAGGTTAACCAAGTTTGCACACTTCCTGCCTATCAAAGAAACAGACAAGATGGAGAAGCTAACAAGAACTTACATACGGGAGATTATACGACTGCACGGTGTTCCCATATCCATTATCTCTGATAGAGATAGTAGATTCACTTCGAGGTTCTGGAAGTCGCTACAAAATTCCTTAGGAACTAGGCTGGACATGAGTACAGCCTACCATCCACAGACCGACGGACAAAGTGAGAGGACTACCCAAACCTTGGAGGATATGTTGCGAGCCTGTGTGATCGACTTTGGGAAGGCATGGGATACTCATTTACCCCTTGTCGAGTTTTCCTACAACAACAGTTACCACACGAGCATAAAGGCTGCTCCATTTAAAGCCCTCTATGGCCGAAAGTGCAGATCCCCTCTGTGCTGGGCTGAGGTGGGTGACACCCAGTTAGCTAAAGGACGAGTTCCTGACAGCACTCTCACAGGTCCGGAAATCATTAGGGAAACGACAGAGAAGATCGTTCAGATTCGTGAGCGATTGAAAGCCTCTAGAGAACGACAGAAAAGCTACGCAGACAAATGAAGGAAACCTTTGGAATTCCAGGTGGGAGACCGCGTTTTTTTGAAAGTCTCACCCTGGAAGGGTTTGATACGCTTCGGAAAGCGTGGAAAGCTAAATCCAAGATACGTAGGGCCTTTCGAGATTCTCGCCAGAATCGGCCCTGTAGCTTACAAACTCAACTTACCCCGCGAACTTAGTAACGTGCATTCTACTTTCCACATCTCGAACTTGAAAAAGTGTCTGTCCGATGAGACTCTTGTAATCCCACTCGACGAGATCGAGATCAACGAGAGTCTCAACTTCGTGGAAGAACCTGTAGAGATCATCGACCGAGAGGTCAAGCAAACGAAGCAAAGCCGTATCCCTGTAACATCCCAAAATTCAAGACCAAAAATTTCATTTTTAAATAAGTTATTACATAAACCATCAGTATAAAACATTCATAATAATATCTTGTGTTAAGCCAAAGTGTCAGTAATCAAAGCATATTATCATAAAACCATATCAGAGTGTGATCCCAAAGATCTCATGTGCGGAAAACATAGTGTGATGCGCTGCGATCGAACCGGCTCATTTCCTTGAAAACAAAGTACCTGAAACCAAAACTGAAAACCGTAAGCACGAAGCTTAGTGAGTTCCCCAGATACCACATACCATACAAACCAACTAATCCATACATGCCATACATAGCCAAGAGCCATACATAACCAACATATCCATAATCAAGTAAGGTGCTATGTGCCAAACATAGTCTTGCTAAGGTTCTATGTGCCAAACATAGTCTTGCGGTTATGCCACGGGCTCCACGTGGTCTTCCTGGTCAAGCCTGGGGCCACTCCCTGGGTCTTACAGACAAGTGCCAAGGGCCACCCCTTGGTATTTCATGCAAGTATCACAAAGACAACTATACAGACTACTCTACTAGGCTACTCTGCATATAGTGTGCCAGGAGCCACCCCCTGGTCTTTCATACACAATAGCATACAGTGCGCCAGGAGCCACCTCCTGGTCTTTCATACATATTGCCTAGGGCTAACCCCCGGGTCTTCCTATCATACATAATAACATACTGTGTGCCAGGAGCCACCTCCTGGTCTTTCATGCATAATGCCTAGGGCTAACCCCCAGGTCTTCCTACCATACATAATAACATACTTTGTGCCAGGAGCCTCCTCCTGGTCTTTCATGCATAATGCCTAGGGCTAACCCCCGGGTCTTCCTACCATACATAATAACATACTGTGTGCCAGGAGCCTCCTCCTGGTCTTTCATGCATAATGCCTAGGGCTAACCCCCGGGTCTTCCTACCATACATAAACTAAATGGGTCGGCATTGTGGCCGTAGACCCATACAAACAGTGAGGAGACTCGCCTCGCACTGCTGAACTTTGTTGATAACCCTCTGGCTGCTGTCTGACCACTTTCTGAATCGCTGCTCCACTAGCTCCCCGAGCTACTAATATCAATAAAACACTTAGCTCCAAACTGAACTCTAGAAGTCAAACTAAGTCAACTCTGGTTAAAGTCAAAGTCCTGGTCAAAGTCAACCTTCCAGTTGACTCGACTCGCCGAGTCAACCCGAAGACTCGCCTAGTCCTTAAACTCAGAAGCTCTCAAAATACGACCCAACTCGCCGAGTCACCCCAGGACTCGTCGAGTTCAACGATCTCTGAGTCCCATCCTGTCCAACTCACTGAGTCACCACTCAACTCACTGATCTGCGTCTTAACCAGAAGAGGTTGGGGGTTCTGCGACCTGACTCGTCGAGTCCAAGAACAGACTCGCCGAGTCCTAGGCAATCTTCAACAGACTCGCCGAGTTATTCATCCAACTCGCCGAGTCCATGCACATATTCATACAACTCGTCGAGTACACCCATGTGACTCGCCGAGTCTCTCCAGTTCTCAATCCATACAGTGGCTTTTCGAGCCATGCAGGGGCTCCAATCCATAGATCCACTCTTCTACAGTCTATCCCCCACATAAAGTTGCAAACTTTACGTGAAACCAAGGAGCTAAAGGCCCAAAACACTCAAGGGCTAGGGTTTAAGACAAAGGGGCTTCACCAACAACTTATTGATTATGACCTTCTGGACCATCACAAGTCTAGATCTGAGGTAGCAACCTTAGATCTAGGCCTCTAACTCGACATAGATCTCAATCATACCCAAAATGCCCCAAATCTCAAACATAAGATAGATCTATTTGCAATAAAGCCAAAGTTACAGCTTATTACCTCCAATATATGCTCCAACTGAAGTAGATCCCGGATCTACACCACTCCTTTGCAGCAAGCCTCTTGATTGTAACATCTGGATTCCCAGGTATCTTATTTTAAGTATTTTATATTGAATTTTAGAGAGGGACTCGACGAGTAGGCGCCTAGACTCGCCGAGTGGGATCGCGATGTTTTGGTCTGATTTAATGAAGGACTCGGCAAGTCCATACGTGGACTCGACGAGTCCACGCTGTTTAATGAAACCCTAATTTCTCGGGTTTGGGACCTATTTAAGGACCCTTATAGCCACCATTTGCGGCTACCAGACCCTTGAGAGAAACCCTAATAGTGCTTGAGTGTTTGTGAGAGAGAATAAGCCATTATTGGACCTTTGGAGATTTGTTTTGCAAGAAGAAGTTGATTCCAGCTTGGAGGAGGCCAAGGAGGTTGCTTATTTGTGGATTGCAAGCAAAGGACATCATCCTTGAGGTAGAATATCGATCCTTTCTCTGTTTTGTTAAAGAATCCATGGATCTAGGGTTTTCTATACCCTTTATTGGGTTGATTTGTTGGGAATATGGTCCCTTATCATGCTAGACTTCGGATCTGGATCCATAGTGATCCAGAGAGCCTTATCCATCTTGCTTTATGATGAGTTATGGGAGAAATGGACTTAGGATGTTGTATTTGGGGCTAAATCTTCAAGTAGAGTCATTTGGACGTTGCATGAGCATCGAGTTCGAACCTTTGCATGTTTATTGAGCTTGGGAAGGTCAGATCTATGGATTAGAGGAACAGATCTGACCTCAGAAGGTCATTTGAGTGTGAGCATGGGATGAACTCGCCGAGTCCATGAGCAGACTCGACGAGTCGAGTCGGGTTGCCTCGCGATTCGCGACCTGTGATGAGACCATGAGAGAGTATTGATCGGGAATGTTATTTGAATAATAGGAGGAGGCTAAGTCGGGACGTTGAGCACGAGAGTTTATCCGACTTCATCAAAATGAGTCTTCTCACTATACTGTACCTGGAAGGGTACCTATGTGTGACCGGAAGGTCTTGTATGCTATGATGTATGTGCTATATGCGATTATGTGATAAGTGTGACCGGAAGGTCTTGTATGCTACGAGATGTATGTGCTATATGCGGTTATGTGATATGTATGTGCTACGTATGCTATGTATGGTATGGACCGGAAGGTCAAGATGATATGGACCGGAAGGTCAAGATGATATGGGCCGGAAGGTCAAGAGGTTATGGACCGGAAGGTCGTTACGGGTAGGACCGAAAGGTCTACCGGGATTTGGGATGGAAGTCCCCTGAGACACATGGATCGGAAGATCCTACAGAGTTATGGCCTGGAAAGGCGTTTGTGGGGTATGTGGTATTTTGGGGAACTCACTAAGCATTTATGCTTACAGTTGTTGTGATATGTGTTTCAGGTACTAGCGAGGACCGTGGAAAGGCGCCGGCGTGATCCGTACACACTGAGAGGATTTATGTATATGAGATCTTGGGACATGTTTGTTGTGATACAGTGGACACATTATGTTTTTATGATTATCGTGTGAATGAAAGTATGTTTTAAAAATGAAAAATTGTTTTGAAAAATTACGTCGTTACGAGTTGGTATGAGAGCCTTGGTTTGAGGGATTCGGGTGCATCTTCGGATGAATCTGAACTCAAACTGAGGATTTGAGAAAGTTTTTCATAAAATAAACAATTTTTCTAAGAGAGTAAAAGATTTTGAGAAAGGCAGAAGGAAGCAGTGTGTACGATCAGCCAGCGCCTGAACGGTGATTTCCCAAAATACCCTTACATTATGTATTATGAGATATATTATGATATGTTATGAATGCTAGAGTAGGCTAGGTATTCATATTAGCACTAGAGTGGCCTGATTTGTGATGCCTTAGCCTAGGAAGGATTTTGTTGCTATGTGATGCTTGAGAGCGAGTAGGTAGCAGTGAGGAGCTGATGAGAGGTCTACCGAAGGGTGGCCTATGCCAATGAGATATAGAGTACTTGTGATTTGGGATCCAAGGAGGAGGACTTAGGGTGAATGCTGATACGGTATGGATGGTAGTATAGGGCCCGTACTACTGAAGACACCGGAGCAGTGCGCACTCTAAGTAAGAATCCATTGGGTACTAAGGAACAAGTAGGGTTGAGTATCGAGTGCGAGTATGCTCGAGCGAGTCTCTGATATATTTATGTTGTCCTACAGAGACATCATGGTTGGAACACGCCACAGACCTGAGTCGAGCGGCATAAGTGACGAGGAGCTTCGTCAGATGATCCACGATGAGGTGGCGGCGGCGATCAGGGCCGAGATTCCAGAGATGTTTGGGTCTATCAAGACCACACTGATTGAGACTTTCGATGAGCGGTATGCCACGGTGACTGAGGCTGCTGCTGCTGCAGCTACTGCAGCTGTGGCTGCTGCCAGACCTCAGGGAGGTGACTCGTTGTTGCTTCGGGAGTTCAGCAACACGAAGCCACCAGAGTTTGATGGGATGCAGGATCCGATTGCTGCGATAAGATGGATTGCTGATATCGAGGGATGCTTCTACACGTGTTCATGTCCGGAGCATCTGAGGGTACGGTTCGCGTTGAACCAGCTTCGATTGGGAGCGAAGGATTGGTGGAAGTTCGTGACGGCGAGCTTCACTCTTACAGAGATTTCAGCGGTGACCTGGGAGAGGTTTACCACTATGTTCAGAGATGAGTATGTTCCCCCGGTGGAGAGGGAACGGTTGGTTCAGGAGTTCTTGACCCTCAAGCAGGGTACTGATTCGGTTACTGTGGTTACCCGGAAGTTTCATGAGAGGGCGATGTTCTGCCCTGAGTAGGTGTCTACTGAGCAGGCACGTATGAGCCGGTATTTGGGCGTTCTGAGGAGAGACATTCGGGAGTTCGTGTCGAACTCGACGTACCGGACATTTGCTGAGCTCCAGGCAAATGCTCGGAAGAGGGAGATTGAGTTGGAGAGTCAGGCCAGGGAGGAGGCCGAGTCCCAGAGGATGGATCGGCGGCCGACACAGTCTCAGCCGGCAGCCAAGCGGACCAAGTCCGCTGATACGAGATCTGGAGGCCAGAAGGGCCGCACTTGCGGGAAGTGCGGCAAGGGACATGATGGGTTCTGTCGATCGGGTGCTTGCTACAAATGTGGCAAGGAGGGGCATATCGCTAAGGATTGCCCCAAGGGATTTATGGTCTGCTTTCATTGCAACCAGACTGGCCATCGGAAGGCCGAGTGCCCGCAGTTACATCAGGGATCAGCACAGGGATCTGCACCTGCTGCTAGGGTTACCGAGGTTCGGCCAGCGAAGGCCGAGGCACCGAAGGCTCGTGGGAGAGCTTTCCAGTTGACAACGGAGGAGGTCCGCGCAGCGCCCGATGTTGTGGCTGGTACTTTTCTTGTGAGTTCTGTACCTGCCTTAGTGTTGTTTGACTCGGGTGCGAGTCCATCGTTTGTGTCAATAGCGTTTAGTCGGCACATCAGTAGTAGACGAGAGGTGTTGAGTCGACCTCTGCGAGTTTCCATAGCTGACGAGCGAGCGGTGTATGCTACGGAGGTGATACGAGGATGTGTACTTGAGATCTTCGGTGTTGAGTTCCCGATAGATCTGGTCCCGATAGCGATGGGGGACGTATGTGTCATAATGGGCATGGATTGGTTGAGCCGATTTGGGGCTGTGATAGACTGCGAGCGACAGTTGGTGACGATACGAGACCACAGTGGGGGAGTACTTACGGTGTACGGCGAGGGTACTCGATGTGGGTCAGCGTTCTGTTCGGCTGCCAGAGCGAGACAGAGTTTACAGCAGGGCTGCAGCGGGTTTGTAGCCTATGTGATGGACACACGAGAGGCCGCTGGGAGGCCAAGTTCGGTGGATGACGTTGCGATAGTGCGCGAGTTCCCGGATGTTTTTCCCGGGGAGTTGCCGGGTGTGCCTCCCGAGAGGCAGGTAGAGTTCCGCGTTGATTTGGTTCCGGGGGCAGCACCTTTCGCCAAGGTGCCTTATCGCCTTGCGCCACCAGAGATGCAGGAGTTATCCTCGCAGCTTCAGGAGCTGCTGGGGAAAGGGTTTATTCGGCCGAGTAGCTCGCCATGGGGAGCGCCGATCCTCTTTGTCAAGAAAAAGGATGGTTCACATCGGATGTGTATTGATTACCGGGAGTTGAACAAGTTGACGGTCAAGAACCGTTATCCATTACCGAGGATCGACGATTTGTTCGATCAGTTGCAGGGAGCGTCTTGGTTCTCCAAGATCGATCTGAGGTCTGGATATCATCAGATGAGAGTGCGCGAGGAGGATATCCAGAAGACGGCATTCAGGACTCGTTACGGGTATTACGAGTTCGTGGTGATGCCTTTCGGGCTCACCAATGCACCGGCAGCGTTCATGGATCTCATGAACAGGGTGTGTAGACCGATGTTCGATCGTTCGGTGATCGTGTTCATCGACGATATACTGGTGTACTAGAGATCTAGAGAGCAGCACGAGGAGCATCTGAGAGAGATTCTCGGGGTATTGAGGACGGAGAGGCTTTACGCCAAATTCTCCAAGTGCGAGTTCTGGTTACGGGAGGTCCAGTTCTTGGGACATCTCGTCAACCAGGATGGGATTTTGGTCAATCCGGCCAAGATTGAGGCGGTTATGAGTTGGGAGGTGCCGAGATCTCCCACTGAGATCAGGAGTTTTCTGGGATTGGCCGGCTACTATCGGAGATTTATCAGAGATTTCTCCAAGATCACCGTGCCTCTCACCAGGTTGACCCGGAAGGGTGTTGCTTTTTCATGGAGTCCGGAGCAGCAGACCTCGTTTGAGACACTTCGCCAGAGATTGTGCGAAGCCCCTGTGTTAGCCCTCCCGGAAGGGATGGAGGATTTTGTGGTGTATTGTGACGCATCGATATCGGGGTTGGGTACGGTGCTTATGCAGAGAGGGCATGTGATAGCGTATGCATCGAGGCAGCTGAAGCCTCATAAGACGAGATATCCCACCCACGATCTGGAGTTGGGGGCAGTGGTGTTCGCCCTCAAGATCTGGCGTCACTATTTGTATAGGGTTCGGTGTACCATATACATGGACCACAAGAGTTTGAAGTATCTGATGGATCAGCCCAACCTGAATATGCGTTAGAGGAGATGGTTGGATGTGGTGAAGGATTACGATTGTGAGATCCTGTACCACCCGGGCAAAGCTAATGTTGTAGCTGATGCCCTGAGTCGCAGGGCGGAGAGTGCCCCGATACGAGATGTTTGTTTGAGATTGACAGTGATGACTCCGGTGTTGGACACCATTCGAGAGGCCCAGGCAGAGGCCGTGATACCGGAGAACTGCAAAAGGGAGCGGATGATCGGGTAGGTGTCCGAGTTCGTGACGGATAGTCGAGGGCTGATGACCTTTCAGGGTCGGATTTGGGTGCCGTATGCAGGCGGGGCACGTACCATTCTGATGGAGGAGGCACATAGATCGAGGTTCTCGATCCATTTCGGGGCCACGAAGATGTATTTGGACCTAAAGAGAGATTATCGGTGCCCCTGTATGAAGAGGGATGTCGCGTGGTTTGTTGAGAGGTGCTTGACATGTCGCAAGGTTAAGGCCGAGCACCAGCGTCCGCATGGCAAGTTGCAGCCGCTTGAGGTTCCCCAGTGGAAGTGGGAACAGATTTCCATGGATTTCATCCCCAAATTGCCGAGGACCGCGAGGGGTGTCGATGCAATTTGGGTGATCGTCGATCGGCTGACGAAGAGCGCGCATTTTCTTGCTATCAGTGAGAGCTCTTCTGCTGAGAGGTTGGCAGAGTTGTATGTGAGGGAGGTGGTATCGCGTCGTGGGGTACCGATCTCGATTGTGTCAGATCAAGATGTACGTTTCACTTCCAGGTTCTGGAGGAAGTTCCACGAGGAGTTGGGTACGAGGTTGCATTTCAGTACCGCCTACCACCCCCAGATGGACGGACAGATTGAGCGGACGATTCAGACGCTCGAGGACATGCTTCGAGCATGTGTGTTGGACTTCGGAGGAAGTTGGGACACGTACTTGCCGTTGGCTGAGTTTTCCTACAACAACAGCCACCATTCTAGTATTGGTATGCCTCCCTTCGAGCTATTGTATGGGAGGAGGTGTCGGACTCCCATTTGTTGGGGAGAGGTAGGGCAGCGTGTGATGGGTAGCACCGAGATAGTGCTTCAGACGACAGAGCAGATACAGCAAGTTAGACAGAGGTTACTGACGGCTCAGAGTCGTCAGAAGAGTTATGCGGATCGGCGACGATCCGAGCTGGAGTTTCAGGTGGGAGACTTCGTACTCCTGAAAATATCTCCTTGGAAAGGAGTGATCCGATTCAGGAAGAGGGGCAAGCTGGGGCCCCGGTACATCGGTTCATTTAGGGTGACCACGAGGGTGGGCAAGGTAGCATATCGGTTAGAGCTACCTGCGGAGTTGAGCCAGATTCACGATACCTTCCATGTGTCTCAGTTGAGGAAGTGTATAGCCGACGAGTCGACAGTGGTACCGCTGGAGGATATTCAGGTGGATGCGAGCCTGAATTATGCTGAGAGACCAATCGCGATTCGGGATCGGAAGATCAAGGTTCTGAGGAACAAGGAAGTGTCCCTGGTGCAGGTCCAGTGGCAACATCGGAAAGGGTCCGAACGGACCTGGGAGCCGGAGTTAGAGATACGGGAGCAGCATCCAGAGTTGTTTGCCGAGCAGGACTTCGAGGGCGAAGTCTGATTCTAGTGGGGGAGAATTGTAACATCCGGATTCCCAGGTATCTTATTTTAAGTATTTTATATTGAATTTTAGAGAGGGACTCGGCGAGTAGGCGCCCAGACTCGCCGAGTGGGATCGCGATGTTTTGGTCTGATTTAATGAAGGACTCGGCGAGTCCATACGTGGACTCGGCGAGTCCACGTTGTTTAATGAAACCCTAATTTCTCGGGTTTGGGACCTATTTAAGGACCCTTATAGCCACCATTTGCGGCTACCAGACCCTTGAGAGAAACCCTAATAGTGCTTGAGCGTTTGTGAGAGAGAAGAAGCCATTATTGGACCTTTGGGGGTTTGTTTTGCAAGAAGAAGTTGATTCCAGCTTGGAGGAGGCCAAGGAGGTTGCTTATTTGTGGATTGCAAGCAAAGGACATCATCCTTGAGGTAGAATATCGATCATTTCTCTGTTTTGTTAAAGAATCCATGGATCTAGGGTTTTCTATACCCTTTATTGGATTGATTTGTTGGGAATATGGTCCCTTATCATGCTAGACTTCGGATCTGGATCCATAGTGATCCAGAGAGCCTTATCCATCTTGCTTTATGATGAGTTATGGGAGAAATGGACTTAGGATGTTGTATTTGGGGCTAAATCTTCAAGTAGAGTCATTTGGACGTTGCATGAGCATCAAGTTCGAACCTTTGCGTGTTTATTGAGCTTGGGAAGGTCAAATCTATGGATTAGAGGAACAGATCTGACCTCAGAAGGTCATTTGAGTGTGAGCATGGGATGAACTCGCCGAGTCCATGAGCTCGAGTCGGGTTGCCCCGCGACTCGCAACCTGTGATGACCCGTGGAGTATAGGGTTGACTCAGCGAGTCAAGAGAGGACCAGGGGCGAAGAGGGCAGGCGTGTACTCGCCGAGTCACCCTAGTGCACTCGGCGAGTCGGGTTAAAGTTTGACCGTTGACTTTCGTTGACTTTAGGGTTCTGGTCAAGACTGATTCAGGAGAGTGTAGGGAAGGGTAGAATGGCCTTCTACCCAGTCTGTAGAGATGAGACCATGAGAGAGTATTGATCGGGAATGTTATTTGAATAATAGGAGGAGGCTAAGTCGGGACGTTGAGCACGAGAGTTTATCCGACTTCATCAAAGTGAGTCTTCTCACTATATTGTACCTGGAAGGGTACCTATGTGTGACCGGAAGGTCTTGTATGCTATGATGTATGTGCTATATGCGATTATGTGATAAGTGTGACCGGAAGGTCTTGTATGCTACGAGATGTATGTGCTATATGCGGTTATGTGATATGTATGTGCTACGTATGTTATGTATGGTATGGACCGGAAGGTCAAGATGATATGGACCGGAAGGTCAAGATGATATGGGCCGGAAGGTCAAGAGGTTATGGACCGGAAGGTCGTTACGGGTAGGACCGGAAGGTCTACCGGGATTTAGGATGGAAGTCCCCTGAGACACATGGATCGGAAGATCCTACAGAGTTATGGCCTGGAAAGGCGTTTGTGGGGTGTGTGGTATTTTGGGGAACTCACTAAGTATTTATGCTTACAGTTGTTGTGATATGTGTTTCAGGTACTAGCGAGGACCGTGGAAAGGCGCCAGCGTGATCCGTACACACTGAGAGGATTTATGTATATGAGATCTTGGGACATGTTTGTTATGATACAGTGGACACATTATGTTTTTATGATTATCGTGTGAATGAAAGTATGTTTTAAAAATGAAAAATTGTTTTGAAAAATTACGTCGTTACATTGATCTTCAAGCCCCTTTCCACCAAAATCACTTATCTAGGCTCTAAATTGCTTCCAAGGGCTCTCACTCACGATTTAGGGTTTCTGGATCTCAAAAGGGGAGTAAAGAGGCTGGGGAAGGGATGTAATGTTCTTTAAATAGGGCACAACCCCCGGGATTAGGGTTTTTCTCGCCCAGACCAGACTCGCCGAGTCCACTAGCCGACTCGCCGAGTCGGTCACATACTCTATGCCCCGGATCCCGCTCCGACTCGTCGAGTTCCTCCCTGGACTCGACGAGTTGACTCTTGACTTAGAGCCTTTCCTTTCTTTTCTTGGTCTTTCTGATTCTGGTTGTTACAACACTCCCCCACTTAAACTAGACTTCGTCCTCGAAGTCTGCCACGGCGAACTACCTTACCATCTGGTCGCCACTTACCACAAGGTACACACTCCGCCCATCCGATCCAAACCTTGAAGATGTCATCTTCAGAATAACCCGTTACTTACTACCTTCGAGTACAACACTTTTATCCAACCGGTAAACATACCGATACTCCGGATACACTTACCCTTGATTCGCAAGGGGTTTACCCTTTTACCCTACTCTGTCACTGGCCTTTCTAATGCACTTTTCACAAGCAACAACCTTCCCAATTTCCTTCGAGGACCGATCCTCTGCTGAAACCGCAATCCCGACCACTCCTAGTGCTGGCCATCATACCAATACTCACGGAATAACCCCCATACAATGCTCCAATACTGAAAGCTCCACCCAATCGTGAGAATTCAGACAATCCTTCGGGTAGCAGATCCCTCTCTGCTACGTTTAAGGCTCAGACGAGAACGGCGTCACCGAGCCAAATCCTTTACTCTGAGATCATTCAATCCCGCGATGAGCAGCTTAGCATCATCCGATCAGCTCACGGTTTTTCACACCGAATCCCTTACCATCATTCCTGTCTGTAGTCCTGTTGACTCCCATCCGCCTACCGGATAAACCGAGACCGCCCTGGTCCCAACTGATCTACCATTACCCAGAATACCGGTTTCCCCCATGCCACCTCGGAGATACGGGCCCCCGCCCACACTCCGCGAACTAAGCTACTAATGAATGCCACGGCTTACCCGCAGTCTTACACCACTCTTGGTCCCCAATGGCCTACCGCCTTCCGAACCCAATCATAATGTGGCCCACTCACATCCGGGCGGCTGCCCCGTCCTGAACTTAACTATCTGAAAAACCCTCCCACTGAATCACATACCTGATACATTCGCACTAGCGAATAGGGACCGACGAATGCTACGGGCCACCCCGTAGTCTTACTATACTCACTCTGTCAACTAGTGAATGCTACAGCCACCCACATAGTCTTATAACACTTCTGCGCTGCCAGCCAACTAAAGCTACAGGCCACCCCGCAGTCTTGCTAAACCAGTGCTTTGGGCCACACCGCAGCCTAACTATACTCACATACGATTGCTACGGGCCACACCGCAGTCTTACTAAACTAATGCTACGGGCCACACCACAGTCTTACTAAACTAATGCTACGGGCCACACCGCAGTCTTACTAAACTAATGCTACGGGTCACACTGCAGTCTAACTATACTCACATACGATTGCTACGGGCCACACCGCAGTCTTACTAAACTAATGCTACGGGCCACACCGTAGTCTAACTATACTCACATATGATTGCTACGGGCCACACCGCAGTCTTACTAAACTAATGCTACGGGCCACACCGCAGTCTTACTAAACTAATGCTACGGGCCACACCACAGTCGCACCACTCTTCGACGCTATCTGCTAACCATTGCTACGGACCGCCCCGCAGTCTTACCACACTCTTCTTACTATCTGACCACTGGTGAATGCTACGGCCATCCGGTAGTCTGACAACACCCTTCCACACCGACTGGCTGCTAGTGGATGCTACGACTAACCCATAGTCGAGCATACAAGCACAATCTAGTACCCCCAAGTGGTACTCATGTCCCAACTGGAACTCCCAAATGATTCCTCTGCAATCTGCTACCAGACATCTCGAGAATGAGGTCTCACAATTGGAAAGTTTTCCAAACTTCCAATTCGCACTGTCCTCAATTCATATAGCCACCTGGGCCGTCTTCCTTCCTGACAGGAGAGCGAAACTTATCCTAGTTTCAAAACCGCTTCTACTCCCATAACATGATTGTTTCTCCCCCACTTAGCTTCAGCTAAGTCTTTCCTGCCTGCGAAACCCGAGGATTTCCATTCCTTCCTCCCTTGCACAAAAGGCATGATAACTACCATCGCCTTGATGCCGCTAGCGATCCATCACTAGTCCACTTCAAATACCGTACGATTACCGGGTACTAGATGAACACCTCCTGCATCCCCGATACTGATAATCCCCTGAGCTCCAACTAATGCCTTTAAGGTCCGAAAGACTAATGCTCAGAGCAACCCCATCAGTGATAGACCACTTCCTTTGATGCTTCCAAAAGCCATCCCAAGTACTAAGACTAGAACCACCAAACCCTAATGATGGTGGAGGGCTACTCCATGGACTCTGTCCACCAACCTCCACGCAACGCTCCTGAACCGCTTTGGTCATAATCGAGATAATACTGGACACTTCGATCCCGAAGTGAGGGATGACCCTACACTAGCTACTAATAGTTCCCGGTATGCAATTGGCATATGACAATTCTGAAAGTACAATCCGAATACAAGCAGAGAGACAACTCATACATACTATCACCTGAGTCCGGGGTAAGAACAACCCTAATACACATAGGTACGAAAATAGCCATAGATACGTACCTGCAACATTCCCTGTTGTAATCTAGATCTCCCTCATCTGTCACTGCAAGGCCCTACCCTCTCACCCATCCGTAAACCTCGAAGTTTTTGGGGCAGACGCACTCCCTGCTCCTCCCCTCACCGTCGGGCAGTCGACCTTCTTGTGTCCCACCTGATTGCAGTGAAAACATAATGGGCTTGACCCCTGTGGGCAGTCCCTGCTGACGCGACCATCACTGCCACACTTGTAGCAGCCTGAACCCCTGGAACGACAAACTCCCTCATGTGGTTTCCCGCACGTGCTACACTGACTTCGGACCTGCCGACTTACTAATCGTTGATCTGAAGTCTTGGGTCTCTTCCCGGGACCCTCCAAATTATACGTCTGATCTGACCTCCTCTTCGCAATGTGCTCCAAATCAATCTCCCTTTCCCGCGCCCTGGCAATCATAGAGTCCAGGGTCGGGCATGCCGAGAAGCTAACATGCTCCTGAATATCAGCTCTCAACATGTCATGATAGCGGGTCCTCCGCATCTCCTCATCCCTTGCATACTGAGGAACCAATAAGGCCCTCTCCCGGAACTTGGCAGTAATCTCCGCCACCGACTCCGTCGTCTGTCTCATGTCTAGGAACTCCCTGGCCAGCTGCTGAAGCTCCACAGCCGGCGCAAACTCCGCCCTAAACCTGGTCACGAAGTCGGACCAAGTCATAGCCTCAATGGCTGAGGCTCCCAAGGAATCACCAACTGACTCCCACCAGTCTCTAGCTCTGCCCCTCAAGCACCCTGCAGCAAATCGAACCTTCGACCCCTCAGGACAAAAGCTCGTCAACTGTGAAGACTCAATGTCTGCAATCCATCTTCTGGCAATAATGGGGTCCTTCACCCCGTGGAAGTCTGGCGCACCACTCCCTCTGAAGTCCTTGAAGGACAGTGTGCGCGTACTCGCCTGGCCAGACGCCAAATCACTCCTGAAAGCTCGGAGGCGATCCTCCATCAGCTCAATGATCCCCTCCTTGATCAACCCGAAAATGACTGGGGTCGCCTCAAGGATGCCTCTCGTAATCTCAGACGCGATGAACTCGCGTAATCCATCATCAACTTGCTCGGATCCCGCGCCCGAGCCCGATCCTGATCCAGATCCTGAGCCTCCTGCTCCATGTCGCGTGGTCACCATACTGGAGATAAACACATAAATGTCTGGATCAAAACATACCCCGACAGGTCTCACACATTATCCAAGATTCCTGGTTCCATCTCGGCCCTCCTTGACTCGAGTATGGATCCTCAGCTTCCAGTAGTACGGGCCCATACTACCTTCCACATCTATCTGTACTTTCCTCAAGGGTTGCTTCAACTTTACCAAGTCCCTTTCACTACTACTGATCTCTGCTACTCTCATCCTAGGCTTGCCCTAGATAAATCTTTGGCTCTACCCAAACCAATCCTCAGCTGCTGAAGGCCTCCTTGTAATGCCAATTAGTTATCACCTGAATACCATCACATGTGACGAGGCTCAGATAATCCTTCGAGTAAAACACTCGTCCCTACAACGGTTAGACTCAAACGAGAGCTGCGCAATAGGGCCAAATCCAGCACTCTGAGATTATTCAATCCTGATCACATGTGACGTGACGTATTCACCTAATGGCTAACTCTCATCACTCAGAGTCCCACAAAGCACAAAGCAAGCAGCATTCAGACAAAGGGAACGATCTCAAGCAATCCTATCCTCATAACAGGAAACTGCACCAGCATACAATTCTAAGCTCATACTATCAGGTATAACCTAAACAGGCTATCCTACTGCTGTCTACTCAATACTAGCATGCAATTCTCATAAGCTAAAGCACATAAAGCAGGCACATAAGGCATCATTCCTAGATCCTTAGTCCTATTCTAGCATGCTGTTCTACTGAAACTGGTAACCATAATATAAACTTGTATGGGTATCTTGGGGTAAACTTACTTGAGCTCGGCCGGTCGCGCACATCACACACTTCGTTCTTTCTCAAAAGTCCTTTAACTCATATTTTAGAAAACCATTTTCTTGTAAAAAGCTTTTAATCCCTCGATTTGAGTCCAGACACCCCGAGGGTGTGTCTGAATCCCTCAAACCAGGGCTCTGATACCAACTTGTAACATCCCAAAATTCAAGGCCAAAAATTTCATTTTTAAATAAGTTATTACATAAACCATCAGTATAAAACATTCATAATAATATCTCGTGTTAAGACAAAGTGTCAGTAATCAAAGCATATTATCATAAAACCATATCAGAGTGTGATCCCAAAGATCTCATGTGCGGAAAACATAGTGTGATGCGCTGCGATCGAACCGGCTCCTTTCCTTGAAAACAAAGTACCTGAAACCAAAACTGAAAACCGTAAGCACGAAGCTTAGTGAGTTCCCCAGATACCACATACCATACAAACCAACTGACCCATACATGCCATACATAGCCAAGAGCCATACATAACCAACATATCCATAATCAAGTAAGGTGCTATGTGCCAAACATAGTCTTGCTAAGGTGCTATGTGCCAAACATAGTCTTGCGGTTATGCCACGGGCTCCACGTGGTCTTCCTGGTCAAGCCTGGGGCCACTCCCTGGGTCTTACAGACAAGTGCCAAGGGTCACCCCTTGGTATTTCATGCAAGTATCACAAAGACAACTATACAGACTACTCTACTAGGCTACTCCGCATATAGTGTGCCAGGAGCCACCCCCTGGTCTTTCATACACAATAGCATACAGTGCGCCAGGAGCCACCTCCTGGTCTTTCATATATATTGCCTAGGGCTAACCCCCGGGTCTTCCTATCATACATAATAACATACTGTGTGCCAGGAGCCACCTCCTGGTCTTTCATGTATAATGCCTAGGGCTAACCCCCGGGTCTTCCTACCATACATAATAACATACTGTGTGCCAGGAGCCTCCTCCTGGTCTTTCATGCATAATGCCTAGCGCTAACCCCCGGGTCTTCCTACCATACATAATAACATACTGTGTGCCAGGAGCCTCCTCCTGGTCTTTCATGCATAATGCCTAGGGCTAACCCCCGGGTCTTCCTACCATACATAAACTAAATGGGTCGGCATTGTGGCCGTAGACCCATACAAACAGTGAGGAGACTCACCTCGCACTGCTGAACTTTGTTGATAACCCTCTGGCTGCTGTCTGACCACTTTCTGAATCGCTGCTCCACTAGCTCCCCGAGCTACTAATATCAATAAAACACTTAGCTCCAAACTGAACTCTAGAAGTCAAACTAAGTCAACTCTGGTTAAAGTCAAAGTCCTGGTCAAAGTCAACCTTCCAGTTGACTCGACTCGCCGAGTCAACCCGAAGACTCGCCGAGTCCTTAAACTCAGAAGCTCTCAAAATACGACCCAACTCGCCGAGTCACCCCAGGACTCGTCGAGTTCAATGATCTCTGAGTCCCATCCTGTCCAACTCACTGAGTCACCACTCAACTCACTGATCTGCGTCTTAACTAGAAGAGGTTGGGGGTTCTGCGACCTGACTCGTCGAGTCCAAGAACAGACTCGCCGAGTCCTAGGCAATCTTCAACAGACTCGCCGAGTTGTTCTTCCAACTCGCCGAGTCCATGCATATATTCATACAACTCGTCGAGTACACCCATGTGACTCGTCGAGTCTCTCCAATTCTCAATCCATACAGTGGCTTTTCGAGCCATGCAGGGGCTCCAATCCATAGATCCACTCTTCTACAGTCTATCCCCCACATAAAGTTGCAAACTTTACGTGAAACCAAGGAGCTAAAGGCCCAAAACACTCAAGGGCTAGGGTTTAAGACAAAGAGGCTTCACCAATAACTTATTGACATGAACTTTATGACCTTCTGGACCATCACAAGTCTAGATCTGAGGTAGCAACCTTAGATCTAGGCCTCTAACTCGACATAGATCTCAATCATGCCCAAAATGCCCCAAATCTCAAACATAAGATAGATCTATTTGCAATAAAGCCAAAGCAACAGCTTATTACCTCCAATATATGCTCCAACTGAAGTAGATCTTGGATCTACACCACTCCTTTGCAGCAAGCCTCTTGATCTTCAAGCCCCTTTCCACCAAAATCACTAATTTTGGCTCTAAATTGCTTCCAAGGGCTCTCACTCACGATTTAGGGTTTCTGGATCTCAAAAGGGGAGTAAAGAGGTTGGGGAAGGGATGTAATGTTCTTTAAATATGGCACAACCCCCGGGATTAGGGTTTTTCTCGCCCAGACCAGACTCGCCGAGTCCACTAGCCGACTCGCCGAGTCGGTCACTTACTCTATGCCCCGGATCCCGCTCCGACTCGTCGAGTTCCTCCCTGGACTCGACGAGTTGACTCTTGACTTAGAGCCTTTCCTTTTTTTTCTTGGTCTTTCTGATTCTGGTTGTTACAATCCCGATAGTGAAGGTTCGCTAGAACGCCAAGCGAGGACCTGAATTCACTTGGGAGCGCGAGGATCAAATGAAACTGAAATACCCTCATCTTTTTACTTAGTTATTAGTAACTACTTATTTTCTTAAACTCTAATTTCGGGACGAAATTCCCTCTAACGGGTGGATGATGTGACAACCCGAAATTTCTATTCTGTACAACCATTCACTTCAATAGAAATCAGATTTGTTTCTGCTAACTTCTAAGCTGTTTAGAGTCAGTTTGAGTGTTCTAAAGCCTAGTACTTCAAGAGGTAAAAATAGGAAATATACTCTAGAGTTAAATGTACAACATTTAAGTCCCAAAACTCCAAGAGTTTGGAGTTTACGGCCCAAACATGGAGTTTACGGCCGTAAACTCTAAGGAGTATAAATATGACACTTAGTCATTTTATTCACTTTTTACCATTTTCAAGCCAAGAACTCATTCTCTCTCAAGTATCATCCGACTTTTCTTTAAGATCTTCAAGATTGTAAGTGTTTCTTTCCTTGATTAGTTGAGATCTTCCATTATCTAGTGATCTTACATGATTTCATCCACGAAATCATTCCATTTTCTTAGATCTTCAAGTGTTCTTCATTTCACCAAGAACACCAAGAACACACACTAGTGTTCTTGGGCCGTGGACCCCCTTACAAGCTTCTATATTGTAAGTACTCTTACCTTAGCTTGATATTGGCTTGATACACTTGTTAAACAACTAGAAAACATCAAGAAACACAAGATCATAAGTGTTTACGGCCAAGGCAATCTCCTTGGGCCGTAAACTCTAATGAAAGGGCCATTATGATCCCTAGTCCCTTCTAAAGCTTTGGAACCAAGTCTAGATCACTTCCATGAGGAGTATAGGACCTTAAGCAAACAAAAGAATCAAGCACACATGAGTTTACGACCGTAAACTCATGGGTAATGACCATGGGCCGTAAACTCTACAAAGTGGTGCATTAGTGCCACTATTCCTTCCTAAGGCTTAAAACTTGGTCTAGAACCCTTCCAACTTGAACTAAGGACCTTAAACATCAAAATGGTAGAAGTTACCATGGGTTTACGGCCGTAAACCCACTATGGCCGCAAACCCTAGGCCATAAACTCATGAAGAGTTTACTCTTGGACCGTAAACTCAAAAGCAAAGCCCTACAACCCTTAGATGCAACCCTAATGTACTCCTAGCACTTGAATCAAAGTGTTATCCATGTTTTAGGGTGTCTTTACTTGATTAATTAGTTGTTAATTGACTAATTGGATACATATATGTGTCAATATATGTTAAATAGAATTCGTGTGTGTGCTCAAGTCTTCACTTGACACTTAGCATCCTATACCATCCGTTCATCCAAACCACTCACTACAGGTGAGTTCATACCCCTTAATCTACCTTTTAAATGATTTTAAATGCTTTTATGGGGGGAATACAAGTTGAAACATTATAGTTATTATATCAATCACATGTGATTAATAACTATCAAACAAAGGATTTGATATTCAATTAGTTGTTTTATCAAACAAAACTACTTCAAATGGTTATCAAATACTTTTACATCTTAAATACTTTCTATTCAAACTCATTTAAACTTATACTTTGTCAAATGCATATCTATATAGATATAGTTATATAAGTAGGATTGAAAGGACTTAGGACTGATAGCTCGCCTTGCTTCCTGTTCCTTGTTTGGTTGTGGACTTAGGGTATCGGTTATTTGTCCGAAGGTCGTTTGAATCTTAGTTATATATTATGTATATGTGTATAGATATAAAAGATTCCTTTATTTAGTTCAATACCTTTGAGTAGCAAAGGTATACAATCATGTTCATACATACAAACAACATTACTAGTAAACTATAATAGGTATAGTTTAGGAAGTTACTAATACTAATACTAGAACAATGAAACATACAATGAGTTAGTTCATGCATGAGTCAATAACATACAGATAGAGAATACTATGATGAGAAACAAACAATAACATACAGGTAGAGAATACTATGATGAGAAACAAACAATAACATTCAGATAGAGAATACTATGATGAGAAACAAACAATAACATTCAGATAGAGAATACTATGATGAGAAACAAACAATAACATACAGATAAAGCATACTATGATGAGAAACAAACAGAGCATACTAGACAGAGAGAACATACATTACACTAGTACATACAATACATATACAAGAACATTACAACAGAAATGTGAGCCATGTAACGGGGCATGGCATCACCTGTCATGGCTTGTTTTGTATCCAGAGTCTCCTAGAAGGAGAGCGTTGAATTTGTGTATAGATCTATATTGGATTGACTATCCTACACCTTGCTGCTCGCTATAGTGGGACTTGCAAGTCTACGGGTGCCAAATGTCATTTCTTCGGACGTCTTTCATCGTCGTGTTTTTAGTCAGTAGTATGGTACAGGCATATCACATGTTACTTTAAGTAACAATTGATTTAAGGTAAGTAGTACAGCAGTAGTTACTATAATACAACACTACAGTACTTTATTATTTTCCCATTGCATTCACATTGTGATCTTTTCACATAAAAGATAATGTAAAACTATATTTTTGGTTAATGATAGTCATACTTGGGAAAATACACACTTTAACAAGAAACAAACATACATTTCATTTGATGCCTTGGTAGAAGGCTACGTTTAGTAGAAAATATAGGATTTTCTAGGAGATACAAACATTTACAAACTTATACAACAAGTACATACAAATACTTTCATAACAAACAATGACACTAAAATGCTTATGAACTCACCAGCTTTAAAGCTGATCAACTCTTTCAAAATAACTTGTATTCTCAGGTCATCAGTAGACAAGTACCGATGCCAGGCTTTTGAGAAAATGGAGCACGTTCAAGACTCATCTCATATTTTGATTTACATTTTTGGTGTCTTATAACTTTACCGAACACACTTGTATGAAATTATATTATTAATGCAATGGATGATGTTGTTGCTTGTTTACTACTATACTTTGTTGTGATACTGTACATGACGTCCTCCACCCCTGAACGTTTCCGCCATTCCGGTTTTGGGGTGTGACATTTTGACAGTACAACAACTATAAGTGTGTTGTTATCAAAGTTTCGACAGTAAAACTACTATAAATGTTTTTATAGAGTTTCGACAGTGCATAATTATTGTACAAGTTATGTAAACAGAGTTTCAACAGTGTAAATATCAGTTTTAAATAAATATATGTTTATAAAATGGATAAATAATAGTTTAAATTTACATAAACCATAAATAGTCATTTAAGTTTATATAAATAATAAATAACAGTTATATGCATGCATTCTCCCCCGAAAATTAGAAAATGTTTGCAAATGGAGCCGTGAAACTCAATTTCGAAGCACGCTTTAAAAACCGCATTTTTGTCGGAAAAGTCATAAAGTGTTTGAAATCAACCGGACAAGGTTTCGTCTACGAGAAGTCAAAAAAGGGCCTGGAACTCCTTGAATCAGATCTGGAAAATGGCCGGAAAACCACCGGAAAAAAAAACCAGAAAAAATCACCAGTGGCAGTGTACGGCGGCCGGCGGTGGTTGACGACGGCAACAATAAATAGCAGAGAAGTGGAGGCTGCCCAGAGGTCGTCGGAGGCATCGACTGATCGAGGCTTCTTCGAAGGCTGAAGGGTGCAAGACGGCAACGGGTGCATGGTGACGCCGGTGGCGGCATATGTCACACCCCCGGCCGAGGCAGCTGAACACGTCGGGTTGTGCGACTAAGTTCATGGATCACGGGTAAACTGAATATATAGCACAAGTACAACAATAAACAAAATAGCATTCGTGTTCCATCTTGATATTTGAATACAAGGTTTTTTACAAATAATAATAATACATGAATTGCCTTAATAGATAGGCTTATAATACAACACCAAGTAAACTAGGTCACGTGTAATCCAATCAGTCTTGAATGTATGTTTAGTGATTTCCTGAGAATACATGTAGTTTTGAGGGTCAACACAAGGTTAGTGAGTGTTACAGGTTTTCTACTAAAAGCAATAATTTTTTTAATAAGTCCAAAAAGTATTATAATTGTATGAATAACAATAGCTGAAACAGTGTTTGCAATGAGTCTTTAAAAGCCAAAATGTATCTCTATATAAGTAAATCCATACTTAAAATACGTGTTTGTAATGAATCTTTGAATATATTTGAAAACCAAACTGTATTGTTACATAAGTAATTCCATACTTAAAATAGTTTTGAAAGCAACCAAACTCATGGTTGTAGTGATATATATATATATATATATATATATATATATATATATATATATATATATATATATATATTAGTTAATGTTTATAGTGAGTCCTATAACTGAGCTATATGAATTGAGTGTACCCCCTACAACACTTCATTGGACGTTGTAGTAAAAATTGTAGACACCTATCACCCACTTCGATTGATCGGTCGAGGGTTGTAGCTAGCAACCGCAGGTAGGGATGACAACCCCGTATAGATCTATACATATGTATCTCGCTCCGAAGATTAACGGTCCTAGTAGTGTGGGTAGGCAAAGTGTTTAAACTCAGCTAATGAATAATGTCTCACTAAAAAGACCTTAACTAAAAAGTTTGTGAATAACTCTCAACCCTAACTTAATTGTGATTAAGTCACTAGGTATAATGAATATCGTTGTGTATGGTTTATAAAAGTCGAGTATGTTTGACATTTATGTAAAAGTGTAATGTGCTCGCTTTTATAAAAATGAATGTTTCAAATTAATGAACATATGCACATGTATAAATGTTGTGTACTGAAGATATAGATAAACATGCATAGTAATAGCTTGAATTCTTGAAATACTATAGAGTTTCATAACGTGCTTGTTATAATATGCAATGTCACATAAAATCATAAAATTTTGTATCGTGTAGTATTTGTTATGTGAAATGGTTATTCCACGATAAAATAACCATAATACGTATACGAAAAATTTATGCTAGTTTATTCGTAACAATATGGCAATTGTTAAATAATAATATTTTTATACACTAGATTTATTGTATTTTTACATAAAAAGGAAATTGATTTGTATAAACAAAATATTTAGATACATGTATTCCCCCGAAATAATTAAAATATTAAAAATGGTCGTAAGCACTCACCCTTGAAGCGTGAGTACAAGTTGTTCGGAGTTTGTTAATTTTTTGGAAGCTTGACGTGAAAAACCACAAATCCACCATTCTTGAACTTTGACATACTCTCGGG
This sequence comes from Lactuca virosa, assembly GCF_052849685.1. Classification (NCBI taxonomy): domain Eukaryota; kingdom Viridiplantae; phylum Streptophyta; class Magnoliopsida; order Asterales; family Asteraceae; genus Lactuca; species Lactuca virosa. Next base: position 264,208,464 of record NC_136431.1, read on the forward strand.
ACCATTTCGTAACAAATACAAACTATTGGGGGTTGTTTGGTAATTTAGATAACCAAAATATGACTGATTTGGTTAAAATAATTCAAGGAGGGACTATTTTGTAACTTGAACAAATTATAGGGGCTGGTATGTAACTTCTTGAATAAATGGGACCGTTTTGGCTGATAATTTTCAAGGTATGGGTTGTTTTTGAATAAATGGGATTCTTATTTGGGGATTTGGACTGATTTTGAATAAATATTTAACAGTGGGGGTATTTTGGTCCTTTCACAAGCTAAATTAAATTAGGGTTTTTAAGCCCCCGTTTCTTTGTTTGATCGGGCAAAAGAAATGGAAAGCTACAATTGAAAGCAGTCGACACGAAGAACACAGATGAATGGCAAACGTGAACGAACAATCGATGGGTCGAAAGGGAGCACGAAGGTTCGTCGCTCGACTCGCAATCGGTGATGGCCTCCGGGGTTCGACTAGACTGAAGAAGGAGAAGGATCGAAGCAGCGAGGCGGCTGTGACCTCGGACGAGAAGGAAGAGACGAAGCAGCGGGGCTGCTCGTCTTCTGTCTTGGAAGTAGTTGCAAAGGGGAAAGAGGTCCGAAGGGGGTCTAGGAGGCGTCGCGAGCAGCAGCAGCGACGATGACGGGGTGTTCGGTGGGTTTGCTCGAGGGGAGGGGAAGAGGAGGGTACGAGGGTTCGGTCGTCGGTCTCGGTGGTGCTGCGATGACGCTAGTTAGAGACCGGTGGTTTCAAGTTTTCTGTCGTATGGGTGGTGGAGGGGAGTTCGATCGTGGCTGTTTGTTGATTCGGGAAACGCAGCAGCTATCAACACAGGTAAGGGTTCCTCTTTCTTTCCTTGTTTTTTATTTGTTCTTTTTTGATAGATATCGATGGAAGAAACCAAATTGATGTTTGGGTTTGTTTGTGACAGGGGAAGAGGGGAAGGATTCAATGGTTTTTCTGCTGTGAATTTGATGGGAAGGAAGAATCCATTTGTTTTTGGCTGGGAATGAAGATGCAAGCAGATACAAAGGATCGATCAATTTTTACTGTAAGGGTTCAATTGTTGTTGGATTGTTTGTGAATCAGTAGTTGATGAGTAGAAGCAATACCACACAGTGTTTTCCACATACATGTGTGGGAGCAGTACTACAGGTGAATGTAAAACGTGGGAAGGAAAGAAAACAGTGGAGTGCAAGAATTCATTTCCTTTTGAGTGTTTCTTTGTATAAAATGATACAAATGAAACTCGGAAGAAACTATTACCTTGCCTGTCAAATTTTGTTTATTTTTGGTTAATCTTGTAAACATTCTATTAGTTCAATAAGTATGCATTTTATGTGTATTGATGTATTGATTTAATTGGGTATGTATTTGTGTGTATTTGTTTGATTTGGTATGTATTTTTGGTGTTTTCCTCTTGTATACACATGTATATTTAAGATTTTTACAAACCAATATAATTTATTTTTTCATTTGTTATGAGTTTGTTACATAAATTTGTATAATATGTATATAAATTGAAATCCATATGTTAGAAATGTAAAATTTAATAATTTGTTAAACAGTTGGTTGTTAAATTAAAAATTGACACATACGTATGTTTATACAGATATATGAAGAATTGAATATTTATACATAATAAGTGTCCAATTTGTTATATATGCTATTAATTGGTATTTGGAAATGTTACATGTCATATGTATAAATTTATATATATTTAGTGTTGTTATATAATTTTTATTAGATAACTTATATACGATATGATTACACGACTAATTTGGATCTTTTGAGGTCGCATACCACACCAAATATATATATACATATATTGTGGCCTTGTCATTATATATCTTATAAACATTTTTCCTAATAAGAACTACAACATATATATATATATATATATATATATATATATATATATATATATATATATAGGTTTACGTTCTATGAAAAACAAAAAACCCTAAAAATCATAAAAATGCATAAAAAAAATACCTAGAGATCACAAAACTTTTTTTTTTTATTTTTTTATGAAAAAATTGCAGGTTTTTAAATAAATTGGCTGATTTTTTTTTTTGAAACTTTTTTTTTTAATTTTTTTTTAAAAAATTGATTTTTTATTTTTTTTCAGCGAATTTATTAAAAAACCTGCGATTGTTTTAAAAAAAAAGTCTTGTAATCTCTAAGTATTTTTTTTATGCATTTTTATGATATTTAGGGTTTTTTTAGGGTTTTTGTGTTTTCCTAAAAACTCTTCCCTATATATATATATATATATATATATATATATATATATATATATTATTTATTTATCGTGATGTATACCTCGATTCTCGTGTCCTCGTATCAGTTTATATAAATTTTCTTAAAGTGTATGCTTAATGTTCAGGTCGTGGTGATTCCCAAAATTGCAGACGGAATTGAATTCTATTATACTGATCTCCGTGAAATAACATTTAAACTTTCGCATTTAATTAAGCTGAAAACGTCTGATTTTTACTTTTATAAATATTTTTTTATAAAAAATATTCCAACTATAAAATTAAATATTAAGCTATAGCCTGAGTCCAAAAATGCTTTCAGAATTTCCATTTGAGGTGTGCAAGTCCTTCAACGGATAGAAACGATTTTAGTGGTTTTAAGAAAAACAATATGTAACACCCATAAAATTCTTAAAAATTTTAAATTTCTAAAATCAACCAGATATCATATGTGTTTACAACATAGTTTTTAAAAGATGTTTAATATCAGAGTTTTCCCAAAAATCATAACACAATACACGAGGAGGTGCACGATCAAGCATTCGCCTTCCCGCAATCATCTGTACCTGAAACATAATCCAAAATTGTAAGCCCAAAGCTTAGTAAGTTTCCCCCAAAATACCAACACATCACAAAACCAGAATAATATAATAAACAACATGCATACAGGGCCTTCAGTCTGACTGGAACGCCCCACCGGCCTACAGTCTATCTGGTACGCTCACAGAACCTTCAGCATGACTGGTACGCCTCCTTGGGCCTTCAGCCTATCTGGAACGTTCTCTGGGCCTGCGGCCTGATTGGTACGCCCCACTGGCGTTCAGTCTATCCGGGACGCCCTGGGTCTGTTGGCCTTCAGCACAAAGCATGATCGCCTCAACCCAACCACACATAACATGTCCACATATACATAACAAATAAACATATAACCAGTCAACAGACAAACATGCAGATCTTACAGATCACTAAGCATAACATCATCCTATCTACCAGGATAGAAATCCAACAGATCACAACAATACTCAATCATGCAATAATCGAGATAACCATCCAAAGGGGCCCGCCTTGGTGCCTTCGACCCAACAAGTACAGTGAGGAACACTCACCTCGCGAGTAGTGCTGAACTGATAAGATCTAACTCCGAATCTCAGCTCCCGACTCAAATGCCTACAACCACCATCTAACCACTTCCATCAAAACCCCGAAATACCCAAAATTCCCTCAAAAGTCCACTTGGTCAACCATGGTCAAAGTCAAATTCAACAGTCAAGGTCAAAAGTCTATGTTAACCCAACTCGTCAAGTGCACCAACAAACTCGTCGAGTTTCTATAATACTTAGAAGGTTGGGAAAACCCTAGCCAACTCGCCGAGTTGGCTGGAAACTCGCCATGTTTTCGCCAGCTTAACACATTCAATCCTCTTATCGAATCTAAGGCTTCAAAATGTAGATCTGATACCCTGGAGCTGGAAAACCACGCAAAGTTGCCAACTTTACGTTCATGCATGCCAAAAAGAAGCTCTAGAACTCATTAAAGGCTTAATAAAGGACTTAATGCATGAACGAGGCCTAGAACCTGATAAAGCTTGCAACTTTAAGCCAAATGAGGCCACAAAATGGCCAGATCTAAAGTGACAACCCATAATATACTCAACTCCTTGAACAACTTGACAATGAGCCAATAATCATAATAAAACCTCAAGGAAGAGATCTAAGAAATAAGGAAGCAATGTGTTGACTTTATACCTCAAAAGGACTGCAACAAATGGGGAGGTTCTGGATCTATAGCCTTCCTCTCGAACTAGACACCTCAAACTTCAAGGCTCCTTCAAAAGAGTACCAAAAATCAAATCTCCAAACTCTGAACAAGCTCACACACTCAACTTTGGAAGATGATACACGAAATTAGGGTTTCTGGACAGATGAGGCTGGTAAGGAGGCCAACCAAGGGACTTAAGGCCTTTAAATAGGGTGCAACACCCTAAAAATTAGGGTTTCTTTCTCCGCTGCCAACTCGTCGAGTTGGGGCACCCCGACTCGCCGAGTTGGTTCAATAATATCCGCGGCCAAAAGTCACCTCAACATGCCGAATTGAGGCTCCCAAATCGCCGAGTTCCCAAGGAAAAACATGCTTAAAGAATTAAATTTCATACATGAGGATTGGGATGTTACACAATATTATACTGGTTTTTGGATTCTTAAACGGTCGTATCTTTTGCATACGAACTCCTTTTGGGACGTTCTTTATATTTTCGAAATCAGGGAAACACGTACTACGAGACTAGAGTGTTTGTATTGCTCACAACTCCTTAATACAAAATTTTAGTTTTTCAGACGCATTACTAGAGTTGCAGTTTGAGCTGTTTGATTCGTTTACTAGCTTACATATTTGGAAGTAAGATACCATCTGGTATTTTATAATAGTTGGAATGAACTCAAATTATATCACATAAGATGCACTAAAACTCAATGAGTCAAATTACCAAAAAGTTTACTGTGAACTTGACCGTTCACAGTCTTTGACCTGAATTTCGGGATGTTACAGCATACGGTGGTGCTCGGTCGAAAATGAAGAGAAGGAGAGAGAGGGGGGATATTTCTAGAGAGATAGTGGATAATGTGTGAGAATGGATGCACCATCCCATGAAATTATAGACCAAGTTAGGTAAAATGAGCGGACGAGAACGCACCGTGTGGCGCGTTTTCGGTCCGCATGAGACAAGTCGTCGAAATCCAACATCCCATGAAATTTTTAAAAACACTAGGTTATAGTACTCGATTGTACAGTCTGTAATATGTCAAAATATTTTTCAAATGAATAGCATAGCTATGCGAGCGAATGGTTTGAAGTTACATTTGACGGTGGAAACTCGTTTGCTGTAGTTGTCCGTTATTCGTAAAAGTGTCGATTTTTCGTGAAACGGAAAAGTTAGTGATATGGCCTTATTTAACTATATATTTTAGCCTTTTTTCTTAATATATTTGATTAAAATGTTATTTTTTAGATATATGATACTTAATATGCTTAAAAATGTTTAATTACAAATAAAATGGGAGCTGAGATGTAAAAGGAGGAGAACGAAGCTAAAAAAGACATAAAAAGGGTGTTGTTGGCAGCTTGACCTTTTCTTCAGTGTTTTGGCCATATCACATGACTCGTAACTCCGATTGACAAGATTCAATATGTTCTGAAAACTAGACAAAAGTTTGGTTGCTTTCATGTTTATGCCAAATTATGATGTCCAGTTCCTATGTCGTGGCAAGGGAGTTACCACGGCATGGCGGATCAAAAAATCCCAAAAACTTCTCGTCTCGATATACTCATTCGTATGCGGCAAGGAAACCCATTTCCACGCCGTAGAATTGCTAAATATATAAAAACACGAAATTTCCAACTCTAATAGGTGTGTAGGCTTTGGCAGCTTATATATGCGACTTTTACTTCGTTTTGAAGTCCAAAAACCCTCCAGGGGTCGATTTTAAAGCTAGAATTTCGATTGGAGTAAGGATTTGAAGATTCAGGCACTATTGTATCGAGACTTCACTTTGGGTTTGCTTGATAATCGTGTCTCGCAATCTTTTGGTGATATTTTCTGCTTTAGTTTACTGAATATTATGTAAAAACCTTTACATTTACTAGATCTTGATGAACCCTAGTTGAATATGTTTTGAGTTCGTTAGTTGGATTATGTGAGTTTGGTTTTTACTTGTGTTCAATTGATTGTTTTACCTTTCATGCTAAAGCTATGATTTGTTTTTTGTTTATTGTTGAGTATTGTTAGGATTAGATGATCATTCTATTTTGATGTACTTGAATCATATGAATCTATGATCATTAGGTTTGTATGAGTGAGACTTTGATCATAAGCCTAAGGTTAGGTAATATTAACCGACGAATTTGATTATGTTAGAGAGCGTTAGATATCCATGTTATGCTTAGATTGATTGTCATGATCATTGACAAGAAATCACTAGACAATATAGTCCATAGTTCGAATATATTTAATTAATTATGTGTTCACTAATTTCATGATCCAATATTGTGTTAGTTTTTCATTAATTATTAGTACTAGGAAATTCGACCAAGCTAACTAGTCATATTAAAATTGGGTAATCAACTCATTAATCCATTACACTTCTAATAAATCTAGCATAGAAACTTGGGGGATTCGAATTCTAGTGGAAATATGTAACATCCCGAAATTCAGGTATATTCCTTTGACCCTTTTCTTTCCCCAAGTTGTCAAAATTAGCCCTTAAAAGAAAGGCTTGGCTTTTGAGTACGCTGGGCGTAAGGAGGAGTACGCTGCGCGTACTCATGAGCGTGTTATTGACGCGTAGTCTACCCAGTACGTTGGGCGTACCATAGTGTACGTCGGGCGTACTAGGTTCAGATTAAAACCCTAATTGTGGGGGGTGAGCCCTATATAAGGAACATCATGGCCTCCTTGTTGGCCACCATTTCCATAGACTTGTCCACCAAAAACCCTAATCCTTGTTCTTATAGCTAGAGAGTGCCTTTGAGAGCTTGTTGGTGTGTTCTTGAACATTAGAAGTGGAAAGGAAGCTTTGGAGAAGAAGGAGTGAGAGCTCAAGCACTTGGATCTGAGCTTAGCAGTGTGGGAAGCTTCACTTGGAGGTATAAAGCTTCAAGCTTTCCTACTCTTTTCTTTTGTATTTCTATGGGGTGTTTTAGGGTTTTTGTCCCCAAAGTTGATGACTTTTTGAGTTAATGAGCCCCAAGAATCCGAGATCTGTCCCTTGTTAGTGTATTTCATGTTATAGAGTCATAAAAATCCAATCTTGGACGTTAGAAGTGAGCCATGCATGAGATATGAGCTCTTTAGTGAAGGAAGTGATGTGTTTTGGGTGTTGATGACCATTACAGCCATGCAAAGGCGTAAAGTCTTCGACTTTATGTTGAGTATTTGAGATATTGAAACTGATTTGGCATATTTGGTTATTTAGGCAAGCCCTTTTAGGGTTAATCATTTTATGATTCCCTACGATGCCTTTACAGTAGAAGTTCTTAATCGAGCTCTTCTAAGGCATTGGTTTTATATTAGGCATAGATTTTATATTTATAGATATATTTATTGTTCCCTATAAATAATCATTAAGTTTACTTTTGGTGTAAAGTTTTAACTAGATTAGGGTTTTCTCTGTACGTTCATCTCATAATCAATACAAGAAAAACCTTTATCAGATTACTTGCATATGTTGCTGATTGATTATTGATTGTTTTTGATATTCCACATTCGTCATCTCAGATTTATTCCTAACAAGTGGTATCAGAGCAGGTTCTTGTAGATCTCAACGATTTTTGCAAGAATCGATCTTGTTTATGGCGAAATTTTATCTTGAATCTCACCTTGTTCTTCAAGTTTTGTAAGTTTTCTGAAAAGAAAGAGTCTACTACTTTGTTTTATTGCCAAATCTTGTTCAGATCTGTTATCTTCTACCCATTCTATCATATGATTTGTTCTTAATTTGTGTTCTAAAAGAGAATTAGAAGAAAATTTCGTGTTTATTCGAATTTTCATGTTCAGATCTACTTTGTCTCTCTAAAAATCGTTTTAGATCTGTTTTCTCTCACTAAAAACCCTTTTAGATCCGTTTTCCTCTCTCTAGAATTATTATCATATCTACTTTCTCTTTCTTCAAGTTCTATCATTTGTTGAAGATCTAATAGATAAAACGAATTTATTGTTTGACTCCATTTTAGAACTTGGATTAAAGGTTACTAAACCAATCTATGGTGTTAACAAAGTGACCATGTTTCAAATCAGTGGTCGATCTATGTTGAATGATATTCCTGAGTTGTATAATCTTCTTGTTGATAAGAAAATATCTAGATACTCATCTGTTAATCACCATGAGTTAAGAGAGGATGAGAGAATAGTAGAACAATTTCATATTTTATATGAACATTTAAATCGGGAACATAAACAGATGTTGAAGATAAAAAGGGCTGAAAAAGAAAAAGAAAAAGAAGAAGTTCATGTTGTTCTTCAAGTTTCTAAAGAAAAAGTGACTCCAAATGTTCTTGTTGAGGGGGAGTCAAGTGGTTCATGTTTTTCAGAAGAGTTACATTCCGAATCAGGTACTTCAGAAGATGAATCTCAAAGAAATTCATCTGAAATCGTGAAAGTGAAGACATTCTGTTCTATTGGAACCCAAACAGATGATTCTTTATGTTCTGATGATATCTTTGAAGGAATGATTCCTTACAGAAAGCCAATTCTTCAAGAAATTCAAATTTACCAAACTCCAAAAGTTTGTGTGTCAAAGTCTTCAAATGTTTAGATTCAGAAAGAAGAAAAAGATGTTCAGATCCGAAATTTGTTTATGAAGCCTAGAAATAAGAAAAGGAGGAAGAAGAGAAATAACAAGAGTAAAACAAAGAAGATTTGGATGCCCAAGGTATAAGTGCCCAATGCTTGTGAAAAGGTTGAAAAGGCTGAAGTCACTAATGTTCAAAGAAAATTTCATTCAGGTGAATATGTTAAGAGTTGGAGAAAAGAGAAAATAGTATTCGGCTGGTTTTATGAATTTTTCGGAAATTTTTGTTTTCCAACTAAGAAGCAGGTATTATTTTCAGAGGATGATAGATATTCTTCAAATAAATGGGTTTGCAAGAAACGAACTTCAATGTTGAACCTTAAATGGGTACCAAAAGTCCCATAAAAAGTTTTGCACTTTACCAAAAAAAAAAAAAAAAAAACAAAAACAAAAATAGGGACAAAATCTTGGTGAAATATGGTGGATTTGAGTCAAAGATATGATATTGTGTTGAAGAAATCAATTTTATTGATTTTTTAAGTGTTGGAATTGACAAAAGTTGAAAAAGTTGAAAACATGGGATGAAAAGGGACTTTTTCTGAAAAGGGGGTAATATTCTGACATATTGCAGTGAACAGTGGGTGCAAGCTGTCATATGTACTTTTGACAGGGGCTAGTTTCGGAACTTTGGATAAATAAAAGGCTCATTCTTGTGTTCGTTCTTTTAAGCGAAAGTCAAGAGACGAAAGATCAAGAAACGAAAGTTAGTTTGCTCGTCCCTATGAAGCGAAGGTCACAGAATCGAACTCATAGAAGCGAACCTCACAAACAAGAACCGAACCCGAATCTACTGTTCACAATCGAACGTTCGGTTGATTTCGCTTTCGGTTGTGTAATTGTTGGAGCGAAAGGACCGAATCTGGATTCACAGTTGGGACCGAATTACACAAGAGGCGAAGGATGGTTCGTTATGAACCGAACTCACCAGAATTTGCAGGTCCAGAAGCCAAAGTATTGAAGCGATGTTCGTCTCTCGCCTCAAGACACAAAAACGAAACTGAAATTGGAATATGAGTTTATGCATTCGGTACCTCAAAAATGGAATCAGGATCGGAGTTCTGGAATCGGAACCTGAATTCAGTAGCACACATCCGATCGATGAAGGTTCGGAATTGTGTTGGAAGTATTAATCAGAGTTGCTGATTAGAACCTGTGGTACAAAGAATCTCGCATCAGAACTTTATTCATCTGTAATGTGATTTTGACTTTTGAAGGTAAAATATTGGATTCAGATCTATAACTGTACATTGAAATCGCATCGGAAGTTCTTAAAAGTTATGGAATTGTATTTGAAAATCAAAATCAGAACTCGACTCGGAATCGGTTTTTACAAATCAAAATCGGAATTTGATTTCTTTGGAACTTGATTTTGTAACCGGAAGATTTCTTTTTATTGATACTGATCGGAACTTGAAGGCTGCCAAATCGAAATTACATGAAGTGTTAATCTGGAATCGTTTAAGGCTGCCAAAAGTGGTATCGTGTGTTTCGATTTTGACTTTGAAAGGTCAAAGTCGCTCGTTCTACAGATCAAACGAAGAAGATGCGGCGTTGTTCATCAAATGAAGAAGATGACTGATGTTACAGTCTTGATCCCTGCACCTTCTGTGCTTTAACAGTTCTGGTCCCCCAATATTTATAATCTTTACTGTTTATACCCCTCCTTGGAAGATGCCGTTCATTTCGGCGTGAAATTGGAGAATATGAGTTATATTTTCATCTTGTGCCCCTATGACTTTCAGCACATCACAAGTTTTACCCCAAATCCGAAATTTTTTAAATTTTTTGGAATTTTACCACTTTTACCCCTTCTCTCCAAAAGATTTTCACTTCTTATCCTTTTTCTTTAGTCTTATTCTTTTAAAACCCTTCTAAAATAAATTGATTCTTATTCTATTCTTTTGTCTAAATTTAAATATCGGAAAATACAAAATTAATTTTTGTTATTTTTCCGGTTTAATTTTTGAGAGTTGAGTTTATTCTAAAAGAATTTATTTCATCAAATCTGACGGGTTTTGAAGATTGTTGGTGATTCTTCTTAACTTTCCGGATTCTCTCCATGGTATTTTTGTTGAAGATTCAAGGGGGAGTGATGATTATTCAAGGGGGAGTTCGTATTTCGAAGATTATATCTATTTCTCTCGCTTTGAAGACCCCATGTGCTGATGAGTATCACAATTTAGGGGGAGAAATGCCAAGAAGATCGGAAATCGTGATCTTCATCAGTTTCAACATCTAGGGGGAGATTGTTAAGTATTTGAGACATTGAAACTGATTTGGCATATTTGGTTATTTATGGAAGCCCTTTTAGGGTTAATCATTTTATGATTCCCTACGATGCCTTTACAGTAGAAGTTCTTAATCGAGCTCTTCTAAGGCATTGGTTTTATATTAGGCATAGATTTTATATTTATAATATATATTTATTGTTCCCTATAAATAATCATTAGGTTTACTTTTGGTGTAAGCTTTTAACTAGATTAGGGTTTTCTCTGTACGTTCATCTCATAATCAATACAAGAAAAACCTTTATCAGATTACTTGCATATGTTGGTGATTGATTATTGATTGTTTTTGATATTCCGTATTCGTCATCTCGGATTTATTCCTAACACTTTATGGATTAGGAGGCTGTAGGAGGTCCAGATCTATATTTTGAGCCAAAGTCTTAACTGATTAAGACCTTAAGTGAGGAAATAGTGAAACTGGGACTTACGTTGGGCGTAATCCCAGTACGTGCAACGTAGGGCGTCGAGCTCCCCGATTCTGTGAAGCCTTCGAGTACGCCCAGCGTACAGAGCTGGTACGCGCCGCGTACTCCAGAGGGCTGACTTTCGTTGACTTTTAGGGTTTAGTCAACATGTGGACTTTTGGACCATTAGAGGGGTAAAATGGTCTTTTAGCCTTCTGAGAGAACATAGGAAGGGATTTGTCTAGCCTTGGGAACCGTTATTGATTTAAGATAATTACTTTATGTGATTAGGCGGGGGCTAGGTCATTGTTCCGAGTGCGGGGATACCGAGCACGTGAGTTACTAGACATCATACGAGGTGAGTCTTCTCACCATACCTTACCTAGAGTGGTAATTATGTGTGACCGGAAGGTCTTATGTGTTATAACGCGTATGTGATATATGTTTCTATGTGATATGTATATGTTATGTATGTTATGAGTAGCATGGTATGGACCGGAAGGTCAGTATGGTATGGACCGGAAGGTCAACAGTGTATGGACCGGAAGGTCAACAGAGGAGGACCGGAAGGTCTACTCAAAGGGTGGGACCGGAAGGCCCCTGAGACACATTGACCGGAAGGTCTCGTAGAGATATAGCCTCGAGTGGCTAGTTGTATGTACGTGGTATTTTAGGGAACTCACTAAGCATTTATGCTTACCGTTTATGTGATATGTGTTTCGGGTACCAACGAGGATCGCGGGAAGGCGCCGACATGATCTGTACACATTGATGGAGTTTTATGTATTTGAGATCTTGGGATTGTTTTATTTGGAGGACATGTGTTACATTGGATTTTGATATTTATTATGAATGAAATTATGTTTTAAAAATGAAAAAAATTGTGTTGGAAATTCACGTTGTTACAATTTGGTATCAGAGCGTTGGTTTGAGGGATTCGGATGCACCTTCGGGTGTATTTGAACTCAAACTGAGGATTTGAGAAAGTTTTTCATAAAAGAAACAATTTTTCTAAAAACTAAAGGAATGTGAGGAAAGCGGAAAGAAGCAGTGTGTACGATCAGCCAACGCCCGAACGGTGATTTCCCAAAATACCCTTACATTATGTGTTATGAGATATGATATGATATGTTATGCATGCTAGAGTAGGCTAGGTATTCCTATTAGGAATAGAGTGGCCTGATTTGTGATGCCTTAGCCTAGGAGATTACTGCTGCTAAGAGATGCTTCGAGAGTGAGTAGGTAGCAGTGAGGAGCTTATGAGGAGTCTACCGAAGGGTAGCCTATGCTTAGCGAGATGTAGAGTACTTGTGATCTGGGATTCTAGGAGGAGGGCTTGGAATGAATGCTGATGCGGTGTGGAAGGCAGTATAGGGCCGTACTACTGAAAACACCGGATCAGTGCGCAGTCCAAGTAAGAATCCTTAGGGTACTAGGGAACAAGTAGGGTTGAGTTATTGAGTGCGAGTATACTCGAGCGAGTCTCTGATATTTTTGTGTCATATTTCAGAGACATCATGGTTGGGACATGCCACAGACCAGAGACCAGCGGCGTGAGTGACGAGGAGCTTCGTCAGATAATCCACGATGAGGTAGCTGCGGTTATCCGAGCAGAGATACCGGAGATGTTTGGGTCTAAAAAGACCACGTTGATTGAGACATTCGATGAGCGGTACGCCACGGTTACTGAGGCTGCATCCGCTGCAGCTACGACAACTGTTGCTGCTGCTAGACCTCAGGGGGGTGACTTGTTGCTGTTCCGGGAGTTCAACAACACGAAGCCACCAGAGTTTGATGGGACACAGGACCCGATTGCTGCGAAGAGATGGCTTTCTGATATTGAGGGATGCTTCTACACCTATTCGTGTCCGGAGCATCTGAGGGTACGGTTCGCTCTGAACCAGCTCCGTTTGGGAGTGAAGGATTGGTGGAAGTTTGTGACGGCAAACTTCACTCTTGCAGAGATCTCAGAGGTGACCTGGGAGAGGTTCACCACCATGTTCAGAGACGAGTATGTTCCCCCGGTGGAGAGGGAACGGTTGGCACATGAGTTATTGTCCCTCAAGCAGGGGACGGAGTCCGTGACTGTGATTACACGGATGTTCCACGAGAGGGCGTTGTTTTGCCCTGAGCACGTGTCGTCTGAGCAGGCACGCATGAGTCGGTACTTGAGCATTCTGAGGAGGGACATTCGGGAGTTCGTGGCGAACTCGACTTACCGGACATTTGCTGAGCTCCAGGCCAATGCCCGGAAGAGGGAGATTGAGTTAGAGACTCAGGACAGGGAGGAGGCCGAGTATCAGAGGAGGGACAGACGACCGGTACAGGTACAGCCGGCAGCCAAGCGGGCTAAGCCCGCTGATACGAGATCTGGAGGCCAGAAGGGCCGCACTTGTGGGAAGTGCGGCAAGGGACATGATGGAGTGTGTCGAGCGGGTGCTTGCTACAAATGTGGCAAGGAGGGGCATATAGCCAAGGACTGCCCCAAGGGATTTATGGTTTGCCTTCATTGCAACCAGACGGGTCACCGGAGGGCCGAGTGCCCACAGCTGTTACAGGGATCAGTGCATGGATCTGCCCCTGCTACTGCACGAGCTACTAAGACTCGGCCAGTGAAGGCCGAGGCACCAAAGGCTCGTGGGAGAGCCTTCCAGTTGATAGCGGAGGAGGTCCGCGCAGCGCCCAATGTCGTGGCTGGTATGTATTCTTTCATTTATTTATGCTGAGTTGAGATATTGTGCTTATATTATGATATGCGTAGGTACTTTTCTTGTGAGTTATGTACCTGCTTTGGTGTTATTTGACTCGGGTGCGAGTCGATCATTTGTGTCGTTAGCGTTTAGTCAGCACATCAGTATTCGACGAGAGGCGTTGAGTCGACCTCTACGAGTTTCCATAGCTGATGAGCGAGCGGTGTATGCTACTGACGTGATTCGAGGATGTGTACTCGAGATCTTCGGTGTTGAGTTCCCGATAGATCTAGTCCCGATTGCAATGGGGGACGTTTGTGTTATAGTGGGCATGGATTGGTTGAGCCGATTTGGAGTGGTTATAGACTACGAGCGGTAGATGGTGACGATACGAGACCCTAGTGTGGGAGTGCTAACTGTATATGGCGAGGGTACCCGATGTGGGTCAGCATTTTGTTCGGCTGCCAGAGCGAGACAGAGTTTACATCAAGGCTGTAGCGGGTTTGCAGCTTATGTGATGGATACACGAATGGCCGCAGAGAGGCCGAGTTCGGTTGATGATGTTCCGATAGTGCGTGAGTTCCCAGATGTTTTTCCCGAGGAGTTGCCGGGTGTGCCTCCCGAGATACAGGTGGAGTTCCGCATCGATTTGGTTCCGGGGGCATCGCCTATCGCCAAGGCTCCTTATCGCCTTGCGCCGCCAGAGATGCAGGAGTTATCCTCGCAACTTCAGGAGCTGCTGGGGAAGGGGTTTATTCGACCGAGTAGCTCGCCATGGGGAGCGTCGATCCTTTTTGTCAAGAAAAAGGATGGTTCACACCGGATGTGCATTGATTACCAGGAGTTGAACAAGTTGATGGTCAAGAACCGTTACCCCTTACCAAGGATCGATGATCTGTTCGATCAGTTGAGAGTGCGGGATGAGGATATCCAGAAGACGGCGTTCATGACTCGTTATGGGCATTACGAGTTTGTGGTGATGCCTTTTGGGCTCATCAATGCACCGGCAACGTTCATGGATCTCATGAACAGGGTGTGCAGGCCGATGTTGGATCGATCGGTGATTGTGTTCATCGACGATATTCTGGTGTATTCGAGATCCCGAGAGCAGCATGAGGAGCATTTGAGGGAGATCCTCGGGGTTTTGAGATCGGAGAGGCTTTACGCCAAATTCTCCAAGTGTAATTTCTGGTTACGAGAGGTCCAGTTCTTGGGGCATCTCGTTAATCAGAATGGGATATTGGTCGATCCGGTCAAGATTAAGGCGGTAATGAGTTGGGAGGTGCCGAGATCCCCCACCGAGATCAGGAGTTTTCTGGGGTTGGCCGGCTACTATCGGAGATTTATCAAGGATTTCTCCAAGATTGCCGTGCCACTCACCAGGTTGACCCGGAAAGGCGTTGCTTTTACGTGAGGTCCAGAGCAGCAGAACTCGTTTGAGACTCTTCACCAGAAGCTGTGCGAAGCCCCGGTGTTAGCCCTTCCAGAGGGAATGTAGGATTTCATGGTGTATTGTGACGCATCGATATCGGGGTTGGGTGCGGTGCTTATGCAGAGAGGGCACGTGATAGCGTACGCATCGAGGCAGCTGAAGCCTCACGAGGTGAGGTATCCCACCCTCGATTTGGAATTAGGGGCCGTGCTGTTCGCCCTCAAGATATGGCGTCATTATTTGTATGGGGTTCGGTGTATGATATACACGGACCACAAGATTTTGAAGTACTTGATGGATCAGCCCAACCTGAACATGCGCCAGAGGAGATGGTTGGATGTGGTAAAGGATTATGACTGCGAGATCCTGTACCACCCGGGCAAGGCTAACGTGGTAGCCGATGCTCTGAGCCGCAGGGCGGAGAGTGCCCCGATTCGAGATATATGTATGAGGATGACGGTGATGACTCCGGTGTTGGATACCATTCGAGAGGCCCAGGCAGAGGCTGTGAGACCGGAGAACCGCAAGAGGGAGCGGGTGATTGGACAGGTGTCCGAGTTTGTTACTGATAGCCAAGGGCTTATGACCTTCCACGGTCGGATTTGGGTGCCGTTTACGGGCGGGGCACGTAGCATACTGACAGAGGAGGAGCACAGATCGAGATTCTCTATCCATCCCGGGGCCACTAAGATGTATTTGGACCTGAAGAGAGATTACTGGTGGCCCTGTATGAAGAGGGATGTTGCATGGGGTAGTTGAGAGGTGCTTGACTTGTCGCCGGGTTAAGGCCGAGCACCAGCGTCCGCATGGAAAGTTGCAGCCACTAGAGGTTCCCCAGTGGAAGTGGGAACATATTTCTATGGATTTTATCACCAAATTGTCGAGGACCGCGAGGGGTGTTGACGCAATTTGGGTGATTGTGGATCGGCTGACGAAGAGCGCTCATTTCCTTGCTATCAGTGAGAGCTCTTCTGCAGAGAGACTGGCAGAGATGTATGTGAGAGAGGTGGTGTCGCGATATGGGGTTCCGATCTCGATTATGTCAGACCGAGATGTACATTTTACTTCCAGGTTCTAGAAGAAGTTTCATGAGGAGTTGGGTACGAAATTGCACTTCGGTACTGCTTATCACCCACAGACGGACAGGCAGAGTGAGCGGAGGATACAGACACTCGAGGACATGCTTCGAGCATGTGTTATGGACTTCGGTGGAAGTTGGGATACATACCTACCTTTGGCTGAGTTTTCCTACAACAACAGCCACCATTCGAGTATTGGTATGCCTCCCTTTGAGCTTTTGTATGGGAGGAGGTGTCGGACTCCCATCTGTTAGGGAGAGGTAGGACAGCGAGTGATGGGTAGCACTGAGATAGTGCTTAAGACGACTGAGCAGATACAGCAGGTCAGGCAGAGGTTGCTGACAGCCCAGAGCCGCCAGAAGAGCTATACAGATAGACGGCGATCCGAGCTCGAGTTCCAGGTTGGAGATTTCGTACTCCTAAAGGTATCTCCTTGGAAAGGAGTGATCCGATTCAGGAAGAGGGGCAAGCTGGGGCCCCGATACATTGGTCCATTTAGGGTGACCACGAGAGTGGGGAAGGTAGCATACCGTTTAGAGCTACCTGCGAAGTTGAGCCAGGTCCATGATACCTTCCATGTATCCCAGTTGAGGAAGTGTATAGCCGATGAGACAGCAGTAGTGCCGCTAGAGGACATTTCGGTGGATGCGAGCCTGAATTACGTTGAGAGGCAGATTGCGATCTTGGATCAGAAGATCAAGGTTCTGAGGAACAAGGAAGTGTCCCTGGTTCAGGTCTAGTGGCAACACCGGAGAGGATCCGATTTGACTTGGGAGCCGGAGTCAGAGATGCGGGAGCAGCATCCAGAGTTATTTGTGGAGCATGACTTCGAGGGCGAAGTCTGATTCTAGTGGGGGAGAATTGTAACATCCTGAAACTCAGGTATATTCCTTTGACCCTTTTCTTTCCCCAAGTTGTCAAAATTAGCCCTTAAAAGAAAGGTTTGGCTTTTGAGTACGCTGGGCGTAAGGAGGAGTACGCTGCGCGTACTCATGAGCGTGTTATTGACGTGGAGTCTACCCAGTACGATGGGCGTACCATAGTGTACGCCACGCGTACTAGGTTCAGATTAAAACCCTAATTGTGGGGGGTGAGCCCTATATAAGGAACATCATGGCCTCCTTGTTAGCCACCATTTCCAGAGACTTGTCCACCAAAAACCCTAATCCTTGTTCTTATAGCTAGAGAGTGCCTTTGAGAGCTTGTTGGTGTGTTCTTGAACATTAGAAGTGGAAAGGAAGCTTTGGAGAAGAAGGAGTGAGAGCTCAAGCACTTGGATCTGAGCTTAGCAGTGTGGGAAGCTTCACTTGGAGGTATAAAGGTTCAAGCTTTCCTACTCTTTTCTTTTGTATTTCTATGGGGTGTTTTAGGGTTTTTGTCCCCAAAGTTGATGACTTTTTGAGTTAATGAGCCCCAAGAATCCGAGATCTGTCCCTTGTTAGTGTATTTCATGTTATAGAGTCATAAAAATCCAATCTTGGACGTTAGAAGTGAGCCATGCATGAGATATGAGCTCTTTAGTGAAGGAAGTGATGTGTTTTGGGTGTTGATGACCATTACAGCCATGCAAAGGCGTAAAGTCTTCGACTTTATGGATTAGGAGGCTGTAGGAGGTCCAGATCTATATTTTGAGCCAAAGCCTTAACTGATTAAGACCTTAAGTGATGAAATAGTGAAACTGGGACTTACGCTGGGCGTAATCCCAGTACGCGCAGCGTAGGGGGTCGAGCTCCCCGATTCTGTGAAGCCTTCGAGTACGCCCAGCGTACAGAGCTGGTACGCGCCGCGTACTCCAGAGGGCTGACATTCGTTGACTTTTAGGGTTTAGTCAACATGTGGACTTTTGGACCATTAGAGGGGTAAAATGGTCTTTTAGCCTTCTGAGAGAACATAGGAAGGGATTTGTCTAGCCTTGGGAACCGTTATTGATTTAAGATAATTACTTTATGTGATTAGGCGGGGGCTAGGTCATTGTTCCGAGTGCGGGGATACCGAGCACGTGAGTTACTAGACATCATACGAGGTGAGTCTTCTCACCATACCTTACCTAGAGTGGTAATTATGTGTGACCGGAAGGGCTTATGTGTTATGACGAGTATGTGATATATGTTTCTATGTGATATGTATATGTTATCTATCTTATGAGTAGCATGGTATGGACCGGAAGGTCAACAGTGTATGGACCGGAAGGTCAACAGAGTAGGACCGGAAGGTCTACTCAAAGGGTGGGACCGGAAGGCCCCTAAGACACATTGACTGGAAGGTCTCGTAGAGATATAGCCTCGAGTGGCTAGTTGTATGTACGTGGTATTTTGGGGAACTCACTAAGCATTTATGCTTACCGTTTATGTGATATGTGTTTCGGGTACCAACGAGGATCGCAGGAAGGCGCCGGCATGATCAGTACACATTGATGGAGTTTTATGTATTTGAGATCTTGGGATTGTTTTATTTGGAGGACATGTGTTACATTGGATTTTGATATTTATTATGAATGAAATTATGTTTTAAAAATGAAAAAAATTGTGTTGGAAATTTACGTTGTTACAATTTGGTATCAGAGCCTTGGTTTGAGGGATATGGATGCACCTTCGGGTGTATTTGACTCGAGCATTTCGATATATATATATACATATATACATATATATATATACATATATACATATATATATATATATATATATATATATATATATATATATATATATATATATATATATATATATATATATATTGTTAAATGTGACTCGAGCATTTCGATCATGTTCATGGAGCATTTGGAGCACTTGGACCTCAATGGAGCACTTGGGGTTCATGGAGCATGTGACAAAGGAACGGATATTCTGAGAGAGGAATGGATCATCAGAAAAAGGAACTAATCAGGTGCCAAAGGAACGAATCATGTACATGGGGGTTGGGAGCACCTGGAAGAAGTTAGGAGCACTTGGAAGAGGTTTGGAGCACTTGGAAGGGATATGGAGAAACAAGGGGTCCTTCTTGCGCCATTTGATAAAGGGATGGGCCAAGAGGGATGCGCTTGCACCATGACACTCCCTCTTGCGACGTCTTGTTCTCCTCTTACGCCATGATGCTTCTTGTTGCGCCATGCATGGCCTTGTTGTGCCATGCATGTGCATGTTGCTCCATAGTGATGTTGTTGCTCCAAGATTGATGTTTGTGCGCCATACTTGATGCTCTTGCACCATTTATATCCATGTTGCATCATCTAGGGTTGCTGTTGCACCATGAAGAAGCTGCTATGCCATCATGTACCATCTTGGTACATGATGTGCCGCATTGATTCCTTTGTTGTACCATGTTGATCCAAGTATACCTAGAAGATTATGATGATCAAGAAGGATCCAGAAGATGCTGCATGACGGATTGTGATTGGTTGACACCTTTCATGGGCCTATGGGCCAATAGGCTTGGCCCATTATGGTTTTAGGTCTGATCCCTCAAGTATAAATAGGGATGCATGCTAGGTCATTTTGTATCTTGAATTCTAGAGTGATAGGCGAATCTCTGTGTAATTGTACTTGTAACCTCTGTTTGAGAGCTCTGAAATAAATGAATACTCCCCTCCTACCCGTGGACGTAGGTCACCTTAACCGAACCACGTAAATACTATGTCTTGTGTGCTTATAATTTTGCTTTGATTTTGGTAGTTTGATTTGTATTCTTGTGATTAAAGATGTCTACTCAGAACTTTGATTTGGAGAAGTTTTATGGCTCAAATGACTCCACTTTGTGGAAGGTGAAGATGAGGGCTCTTCTGGTTCAACAAGGATGTGCGGCAATACTGGAAGGAGAGGCAAAACTGCCAAAGGACATGGCGGCTGATAAGAAGGTGGACATTCTGAAAAAGTCACATAGTGCCATTCTATTGAGCTTAATAGATGAAGTACTAAAGGAGGCCGTGGATCAAACAACTGCTTCTGGGCTCTGGGATAAACTTTGAGACAAGTACCAGAACAACTATCTAACGAACAAGTTGTGTCAGAAGCAAAGGTTGTACATTCTCAGAATGTATGAAAGTACCCAAGTGAAAGATCACCTGGATAATTTCAATCGCATCATATTGGATCTACAAGGTGTTGACGTGAAGATTGAAGATGAAGATCAAGCACTCATTCTCTTATGTTCTCTTCCTAACTCATATGGGAATTTCATTGATACCATGCTCTATGGTAGGAAAACAATCACTGTTAATGATGTGAAGGACTCTCTGATTTCCAAGGAACTGAAAAAGAAAAGTTTCAGTTGGAGAGGAGGTGTCCAGTTTTGGTTTGTTTGCAGGGAGAGGGAGGAAAGAAGAGAGGTGTAACAATCCGTTATTTCCCGTTATGTCAAGCCAATATAAGTTAAACTTGTTCAAATAAGGTCTAAACTACAACCATGTACAAGTAAATTCACAACATAAATTGGTGTAATAAGAACTTTGAATGCCTTAAATGCATGCTCATTTAACTCATATGTAGGTATATATGCAAAACCATGTTAATATGAACAAATACAAACCTAATACTTAACTTAAAACACAAAAATGCAAGGTTTAAAATGGTGTTCGGTCAAGAGAATCAAATCCCTTAAACAAAACCGAATTCCCCTTTTTCTTTAACTTGAAACCGAATTCCTCCATCCTTTTGACTTGAAACCAAATTCACTTCTTTCTTTGACATCAAGACCGAATTCCCCCTTTAGTGTAACACTCGTGTTTCTAGCCTAGGCATTAATATTAAGGTGATAGTATAGGTTAACCTTTGTAACTCATTTTGAAGAAATGAAAAAGAAATTTATGTGAATATTATGTGAATTATGTGTTTTATGCTTAATTATTAGGGCTTAATTAATTAAGAATAAAAGTGAGCGTCAAAAATAAATTTTAGATAAAGCCGATATCTATTAAGAAACTTGTAGTGGGCGTGACAAGGATTACGGATATATAAAGAATGCCGAAATCCGAGTTATAACGAAGAAGTTATGACCTGTCGAAGTTTCGCGACAAACTTGCACGGGGCCGAATGTCGTAAAAAGTGAGTTTTTGATAAACTACTTTTTAGCCTTAGTGATCTAAACGAAACTCGTAGTGTTCGTTAAACCGAGAGTAGGTATAAAAAGAACGCCCAAATCTGACTTCACATGAGGAAGTTATGATTTTTCGAAGTTTCAGCTTAGTAGTAGACAGCTAAAAACTCGAATTTTAGATCGAGTGATTCGTAGCCGACACGACCTAAACGAGAATCGAAGGTCTCGTCATTAGTAGCACAACGGTAAAAAGACAGACTAAAACGGACGTCGGATGAAGAAGTTATGAATTTTTAACGGATTTCCTGTCCCGGTCTGTTAAAAATAATAATATAAAAATTGAAGTCAAAATTAGCCGACGAAGTCTAAACGAAAGTTGTAGAGCGTAACTTTACCTACGCGTGCATATAAAGAACGTCAAAAACGGAGCTCGTATGCGAAAGTTATGAATTTTAGAAGTTTTGGCGTGAAAACCGAGAAATTTCGCATAGGTGGCTTCGGCCACGTCACCTTCGTTTAGAACGTGCCACGTGTCCGAAATTGGTGAGTCATGCGAGCCACGTGTCCGAGCTGCTGAGTCATCCGATCTTGTGAGCTGATCCCGAGTGGTCCACTGAGAAGGCGACACGTACCCTCTTTCACGTGACCGAGCCCTCTCATGAAGCCACGGACACCCCCTACTTCGGACCTAGACCTCGGTCCAGTAAGAAGCTGCCAGCAGCCACTTTGCACACGCAGCCCATGTGCGAGCCTTCCCTGCGAGCCCTCAGATCTTCGCCACCTGGAGGCTTCTCAGCCGTCCGATCAGAAGCTCCTCCCTATAAATAGAAGGGTGCGAGCCTTCCCGGGTAACTTTGGAAATTTGCCACCTTTCACCCTAAATTTCATATTTTAGCTATTTTCACTTCCCCCGAAGCCCCGATATCGATTATAACCCCCGGAATACGCCACGAAGTGCCCGTGAAGCCCGGAAAATTTATCTTTTCGGTTTCAAAGCCCGACCTTTGCAGAGCCCAGTTTCTCAATAAAACTCCCGGTTTTATTAGAAACGATCGTTTTAGGAAACGAATTGCTGCCCGATTTTCATCAGAACATGTGAGTGTGTAGTTACTTTCACTTTACACATAGATATGAAGTATTTAGCTTAAAATACGTGCTATGTGCAAATATGTTAATTGTTTATTTGAGGTGACTGTTGAATTGATGTTTTATACAAGTTTTAAACTGTATATGTATTTTATCTACAAATATGTTGGGTAGAACATGGGTAGACGAAATAGTCAGTGGGTGTTAAAATGATGAGAGGCCTCGGTGTTGGTGTTGTTGTTGTTGTTATTGGTGAAGTCGTCTAACGGAGTATAGATGACGACCATAGACCTTTCTAGACAGTCCAGTGGCACACTAGCAGGTTCGCAACTTGTACGTGTTGATGAACTAAATGTTCATTGGTGTACTCCAATCCCCCTCATGGTTGCCTTTAGGACATATATGGCTGAGGAAACCCCTTAGCAGTAGTGTCCATCCCGATGATATTCCTTAGGCTAGGTCCCTTGTGTTAGGTGTTTAGGGACGTAAAGTGAGGACAACGGGAATGGGTAATCAGGGTTATTGTTGATTGGTGAACTTAGTAAGTTATTATTATTGTGGGTTGAAAACCCTATATGCTCACCAGGCTCCTAAGCCTGACCCACTCAGCTTTTTATGATTACAGGTAGTGGACCCCGAGCATAGTCGGAGGACGATGAGAGATTTTTGGATTATAGGCCAGTAGTTGTAAATAACTGTTGTAAGGCTTATAATGTCCTGTTTATGCTTTTGATCTGTATCGGAACATGACATCCCGAGGTTTTGATATGAAATGAAACTATACATTTCTTATATAAAGGTTTTGATAAATTTTTATCATGTTTTGTTTTGGGGACCTATTCCGCAACATCTTTTGAAAAGATTTCTCTGATTTTATTTTAAAAAAGATAAATTAATCGGTCTTTTCTGGCCGAGAAATTCGGGGATGTCACAGTTGGTATCAGAGCATTAGTTTAAGCGAACTAAGAAATTGTAGAATTTCTAGACTTAAACTTAGAATGCTAAGTGATGATTGTGAGATGAGTGTCTACCATATTTTAGACACAAGCACTAGTTTATTTTAGGAAAGGTGCCTAAAATGCTTTTATGTGCTAAATGCTATATGTTGCCATATATGCCATTATTTGTTCGGATCTATGGTCTGTTGCCGACCGGATCTGGAAACCTTATGTGTGTAGGATTCTAAGCGTATGATTACGAGATTAGAACTAACATGTAAACGTTTCGGAGTGATAAGGGAATTGACATGTCTAACAAGGATAAAGACCTAAATTCGCCTTATTCGGTATATAGATTGTAATGGCAAGAACTCGAAGTGGAGCAGGAAATGCAAACAGAAACCAACAACCTCAACCTCAAGTGGTGGAACAGGTGCCTATAGTAGGAGCTGCACCAGAACCCATCACCATGGCTGGAGTACGAACTATGATTCAGACCATGATGGCTTAACAGAGGGAGGAGTTGAGGAAAATGTTGCTAAACAACAGGGATGAACCTTCAGTTCCTGTTGAACAACGTGAACTAGATGACGATCAATCTGAAGAAGGGAACAACAGCAGATCGGTTGGTCATAGTGAACCGCTTGGGGTTGGGAGAAATAACCACGAAGATAGAGTGGAGAGAAATGGGTGCAAGTATAAGGACTTTATGACTTGCAAGCCATCGACCTTCACTGGAAAAGAAGATCCTGTCGGAGTAATGGACTGCATCTCGGAAATGGAGTTGGCTTTCATGACTTGTGATTGCCAAGGCAAGTTACAAACCACCTTTGCAGTGTGACAGTTCAGGGGTAGTGCTGCTCGTTGGTGGAACACATTAGGGAAACCCTAAGCCCCAATGAGCCACTGCAAATAACTTGGGAAGAGTTCTTGGTGCACTTCAAGCGCAAGTACTGCTCGGCCCAAAACGTACTTGAGTTAGAAAACCAATTTTTAACATTGAAGAAGGAGAGTATGACCGTTGACGAGTATACGAATAACTTCACAGACAAAATGGAGTTTGCTTTGCGTATTGTCCCAAATGAGCTGGCGAAAATTGACAGGTACGCAAAGGGACTCCCATGGGAGTATGCGGTGCCAGTATGTCAAGCACTTACTTTGGAGGCAGCTATCTGGGCTGCCTAGTCTGTTGAAGATATGATCAAGGGGAGAGCTGCCAACAAGGTTGAAGTTGGCGAAAAGAGAAAGTTTGAAGGAACGTCAGGTTCCAATAAAAAGAACAAATTCTCGAAGTCTGGCTCGAGAAAATTCGGAGGAGGAGCCGAAGCCAAATGGTGTGACAGGTGCAAGAAGAAACATGCTGGGAAGTGCAGCGTGGAACTCACTTGTTAGCGTGGAACTCACTTGTTACAAGTATGGAAAGACAGGGCATTATGCCAATAATTGCACCTTCACTAATAGCGTCTGTCATGGGTGCCACGAAGAAGGGCATATTTTGAGGGATTGCCCGAAGAAGAAAGACGCAGCGAAACCCAATCTTCCACCAAAGCTGAAGGCGAGAGCCTTTCAGATGACACTCGAAGTTGCGAAAGAAGAAGCCGATGTCGCTTCAGGTACCTTTCTCGAAAACGAATTGCCTGCCCAAATTTTGTTTGATTCTGGAGCCAATTACTCCTTTATATCGCATGAATTTGGTAGAAAACTTTGATAGACTAGTTAATGCTTTATTAGTCGAAATTGCTAGTGGCAAGTTTGTACCTGTTAGCCATCGTATGAAAAACATCCTCATTGACTTGGATGGGAATAAGTTCCACGAGGAATTATTGCCTATCGAGTTAAATGGATTCGACATAGTTTTAGGAATGGATTGGCTTAGCGCCAATGATGCCGAAATAATGTGTAGAAAGAAGATAGTAAAAGTAAACCCGCCAGGGAAAGAGTCATTTATGGTGTATGGAGACAAACGCAGAGTAAATTCTGGAATCATTTCCCTAATGAAAGCCAGAAAGTGTTTGGCCAAGGGGTGTACATCATATCTAGCGTTCGTGATCGATGCTCAGAAGGAAAAGAAGGAGGTGCAGGATATTCCGGTGGTGTGTGATTATCCGGAAGTCTTTCCCGAAGATCTTCCCAGATTGCCCCCTGATCGACAAGTAGAATTTTGTATCGACTTGTTACCAGGAACGACGCCGATAGCAAAAGCACCATATCGATTATCACCAACAGAGATGAAAGAGCTTATGACACAACTTCAGGAGTTATTGGACAAAGGTTTCATTCGACCTCGTTCATCACCCTGGGGAGCCCCTTTGTTATTTGTAAAGAAGAAAGACGGGAGCATGAGAATGTGCATCGATTACAGAGAGCTGAATAAAGCGACGATAAAGAACAAGTACCCGTTGCCAAGGATCGATGACCTGTTCGACCAGTTGCAAGGTTCGAGCTATTTCTCAAAGATCGATCTTAGGTCAGGATACCATCAACTAAAGGTGAGAGAGTAGGATATCGACAAGACTGCGGTCAGAACAAGATATGGACACTATGAATTTTTGGTTATGTCGTTCGGATTAACCAATACCCCAGCAGCTTTCATGGATTTGATGAACAGGGTTTGTAAACCATACCTTGATAAATCCGTGATAGTATTCATAGACGATATCTTGATCTATTCGAAAAGCAAGCAGGAGCATGAAAAGCATCTGCGTGAAGTGCTAGAAGTTATGAAAGAGGAGAAGTTGTATGCAAAGTTCTCCAAATGTGAATTTTGGATTCAAGAAGTCCAATTTTTAGGACATGTGGTTAACCAAGAAGGAATAATGGTTGACCCAGCAAAGATTGAAGCTGTGATGAAGTGGGAACAACTAAAAAGTCCTACGGAGATTCAAAGCTTTTTAGGATTAGCCGAATATTATCGCCGATTTATCCAAGGCTTTTCTTCGATCGCTACTCCATTAACAACTTTGACCCACAAAGGAGCTACTTATGCTTGGAATGAAAAGCATAAGGAGGCCTTTGAAAAGTTAAAGAAGAGATTGTGTGAAGCACCGATTCTTTCGTTACCTGAAGGAGTTGATGACTTCGCAGTTTATAGCGATGCTTCTGGAGTTGGGTTAGGATGTGTTCTGACCCAAAGGGATAAAATGATCGCGTATGCATCGAGGCAGTTGAAAGAACATGAAAAGAACTACCCCACTCATGATCTGGAGTTGGCAGCGGTAGTATTCGCCTTAAAGATATGGAGGCACTATCTTTATGGTACTAAATGCAAACTTTTCACTGATCATAAGAGTCTTCAATATATCTTTAATCAGAAGGAATTGAACATGAGCCAGCGCTGGAACTACTCAAGGACTACGACTGTGAGATACTTTACCACCCTGGTAAAGCAAATGTTGTTGCTGATGCTCTCAGTCGGAAGGTAAATCTTGAAAAGAGAAGGCCAAGAGCGCTGAAAATTGAAGTCGTCTCGCCAATTGTGGAAAGTATAAAGAAAGCTCACGAGGAAGCTTTGGAGAAAAATGAACGGAAGGAGGAATGTTTGGGCAAAACGTTGGTGTTTGATACAAACGGTCAAGGACTAAAGGTATTCAAAGATAGGATTTGGGTACCTAAGACAGGAGGAGTAAGAGGTCTTCTGATGGAAGAAGCTCACAAAACCATGTACTCGATTCATCCCGACAGTACGAAAATGTATAGGGATCTAAAACCCTATTACTGGTGGCCGACGATGAAGCTCGATGTTGCTAAGTATGTGGCCGAGTGCGTAACTTGTGCTAGGGTTAAGGCACAACATCAGAAACCGTATGGGAGTTTAGAACCTTTAACTGTACCCATGGGTAAATGGGAGGACATTACAATGGATTTTGTGACTAAACTACCCAGAACAAGGAACGGTCACGACATGATTTGGGTAGTCGTTGATCGCTTCACTAAGAGTGCGCATTTCATAGCCGCTAACGAGAAATGGTCTATGGATAAACTTGCGAATTCTTATGTGAAGGAAATTGTGAGGCTTCACGGTGTTTCATTAACGATTGTATCCGATCGTGATAGCCATTTTACCTCAAGATTTTGGAGGAGTCTACAAGAGGAATTGGTTACCAAGTTGTGTTTGAGTACAGCTTACCATCCTCAAACCGATGGTCAAAGCGAACGAACGATTCAAACATTGGAGGATATGCTGAGAGCATGTACCCTAGAATTCCAAGGTAACTGGGATGAACACTTACCTCTAGTAGAATTTTCCTATAATAATAGTTTCCACTCAAGCATCAAGATGGCACCTTATCACGCTTTGTGTGGGGAAAAGTGTCGAACGCCATCATGTTGGCTGGAAGCTGGGGAAAAGCAGTTTATGGGACCCGAAATAGTCCATCAGACTGCTGAAAAGTTAAAAGTGATAAGGGAAAGGATGTTAGTTGCTTAAGATCGTCAAAAGAGCTATGCTGACAAGAAAAGACAACCGATATCCTTCGAAGTTGGAGATTCGGTTTTACTTAAAGTCTCGCCGTGGAAGGGACTTATAAGATTTGGTAAAAGGGGAAAGTTGAGTCCAAGGTTTATTGGACCATTTAAAGTTCTTCAGAGGATCGGGAATCAAGCTTACAAGCTAGAATTACCGGAAGAACTGGAGCGTATTCATAACACCTTTCATGTGTGTTATTTGAGGAAGTTCACGGGAGATGTGCCCGACATAATTCCGATTTCTGAGTTAAGGTTGGATGAAAACAAGAGGTTGATTGAAGAACCTGAGGCAATCGTTGACCGTAAGACTAAGAAGTTGCGACGCAAGATGGTCGATTTAGTGCTCGTGCGCTAGAAACATACGAATTGACCAAATCTCACATGGGAAACGGAGAGTGACATGATGAGTCGCTACCCGCAGTTGTTTGTGATATGTGATTCCGGGGACGGAATCATCCTAAAGGGGAGAGAATTGTAACACTCGTGTTTCTAGCCTAGGCATTAATATTAAGGTGATAGTCTAGGTTAACCTTTGTAACTCATTTTGAAGAAATGAAAAAGGAATTATGTGAATATTATGTGAATTATGTGTTTAATGCTTAATTATTAGGTCTTAATTAATTAAGAATAAAAATGAGCGTCAAAAATTAAATTTTAGATAAAGCCGATATCTATTAAGAAACTTGTAGTGGGCGTGACAAGGATTACGGATATATAAAGAATGCCGAAATCCGAGTTATAACGAAGAAGTTATGACCTGTCGAAGTTTCGCGACAAACTTGCACGGGGCCGAATGTCGTAAAAAGTGAGTTTTTGATAAACTACTTTTTAGCCTTAGTGATCTAAACGAAACTCGTAGTGTTCGTTAAACCGAGAGTAGGTATAAAAACAACGCCCAAATCTGACTTCGTATGAGGAAGTTATGATTTTTCGAAGTTTCAGCTTAGTAGTAGACAGCTAAAAACTCGAATTTTAGATCGAGTGATTTTTAGCCGACACGGCCTAAACGAGAATCGAAGGTCTCGTCATTAGTAGCACAACAGTAAAAAGACAGACGAAAACGGACGTTGGATGAAGAGGTTATGAATTTTTAACGGATTTCCTGTCCCGGTCTGTTAAAAATAATAATATAAAAATTGAAGTCAAAATTAGCTGACGAAGTCTAAACGAAAGTTGTAGAGTGTAATTTTACCTACGCGTGCATATAAAGAACGTCAAAAGCGGAGCTCGTATGCGAAAGTTATGGATTTTAGAAGTTTTGGCGCGAAAACCGAGAAATTTCGCATAGGTGGCTTCGGCCACGTCACCTTCGCTTAGAACGTGCCATGTGTCAGAAATTGGTGAGTCATGCGAGCCACGTGTCCGAGCTGCTGAGTCATCCGATCTCGTGAGCTGATCCGGAGTGGTCCACTGAGAAGGTGACACGTACCCTCTTTCACGTGACCGAGCCCTCGCATGAAGCCACAGACACCCCCTACTTCGGACCTAGATCTCGGTCCAGTAAGAAGCTGCCAGCAGCCACTTCGCACGCGCAGCCCATGTGCGAGCCTTCCCTGCGAGCCCTCGGATCTTCGCCACCTGGAGGCTTCTCAGCCGTCCGATCAGAAGCTCCTCCCTATAAATAGAAGGCTGCGAGCCTTCCCGGGTAACTTTGGAAATTTGCCACCTTTCACCCTAAATTTCATATTTTAGCTATTTTCACTTCCCCCGAAGCCCCGATATCGATTATAACCCCCGGAATACGCCACGAAGTGCCCGTGAAGCCCGGAAAATTTATCTTTTCGGTTTCGAAGCCCGACCTTTGTAGAGCCCGGTTTCTCAATAAAACTCCCGGTTTTATTAGAAACGATCGTTTTAGGAAACGAATTGCTGCCCGATTTTCATCAAAACATGTGAGTGTGTAGTTACTTTCACTTTACACATAGATATGAAGTATTTAGCTTAAAATACGTGCTATGTGTAAATATGTTAATTGTTTATTTGAGGTGACTGTTGAATTGATGTTTTAAACAAGTTTTAAACTGTATATGTATTTTATCTACAAATATGCTGGGTAGAACATGGGTAGACGAAATAGTCGGTGGGTGTTAAAATGATGAGAGGCCTTGGTGTTGTTGTTGTTGTTGTTGTTGTTGTTATTGGTGAAGTCGTCTAACGGAGTATAGATAACGACCACGGACCTTTCTAGACAGTCCAGTGGCACACTAGCAGGTTCGCAACTTGTACGTGTTGATGAACTAAATGTTCATTGGTGTACTCCAATCCCCCTCATGGTTGCCTTTAGGACATGTATGGCTGAGGAAACCCCTTAGCAGTAGTGTCCATCCCGATGATATTCCTTAGGCTAGGTCCCTTGTGTTAGGTGTTTAGGGACGTAAAGTGAGGACAACGGGAATGGGTAATCAGGGTTATTATTGATTGGTGAACTTAGTAAGTTATTATTATTGTGGGTTGAAAACCCTATATGCTCACCAGGCTCCCAAGCCTGACCCACTCAGCTTTTTATGATTACAGGTAGTGGACCCCGAGCATAGTCGGAGGACGATGAGAGATTTTTGGATTATAGGCCAGTAGTTGTAAATAACTGTTGTAAGGCTTATAATGTCTTGTTTATGCTTTTGATCTGTATCGGAACATGACATCCCGAGGTTTTGATATGAAATGAAACTATACATTTCCTATATAAAGGTTTTGATAAATTTTTATCATGTTTTGTTTTGGGGACCTATTCCGCAACATCTTTTGAAAAGATTTCTCTGATTTTATTTTAAAAAAACATAAATTAAATCGGTTTTTTCTGGCCGAGAAATTAGGGGATGTCACATTTTGCCCACTATGTATGACCGAAATCACACATTTGGAAGCCCAATAAGACCAAACACATCACTTATACATAAGTGATTTGCCGAACACTCAATTCATTTCCCACATTTTCCACCGAACATACACCCATTTAGCTCTCAAGTATCATCTGAAATCACTTCATTTTCTCTCAAGTATCATCCAAGATCTTCATATCATTTGCCCAGAACCCTTTGAACCTTCTTAATTACACCAAGAACACACCAAGAATGCCAAGAACACCAAGAACACCTTCGAATACTCTAAGAAATTATTGTAAGTATTTCTTACTTGATTTAGTGTTGTCTAACACTTTAAATTAATGTATTTATTAATTTAAGTTACGATATCGTGCATAAATATTTATTAGGATACCGTTATTATCACGTACGCTAGCCCGAGGATCATCACTACCGTTTCGCTATCCAAACTCGAACGCACACTAGAGGTGAGTTCATACCCCTATGTTTTACTATTTTAAAAATGCTTTTAGGGGAGAATACAAGCAAAACACAAGGTAGTTATGTTAACACTTCCATACGATCACAAATCATTTTTATGATATTAAATGCTTTTATAAACTTATCAAACCATTTTAAACTGTTTTTCAATCTCTTAAACTGCTGTTTGTACCAAACTATATTCCTATATATATTTATGTATAATTAGGATTTAACATATTTAGGAGTATTGTTCTTGCCTTAACTCCTGTTCCTTGTTTGGTTGTGGGCTTAGCGTAGGATCACCTGTCCGACTGTCAGTTAAACTTTAATTATACATGATAAATATATATATATATATATATATATATATATATATATATATATATATATATATATGAATATTAAACTTAATTCAATAACGTTGTTAGTCATTTTCATTACAATCGTAACAACTTGTAAACTATAATAGGTATAGTTTAAGTATCAATTTACACTATTTACTATTTCAAGGATACATTACATGAACAAAATCATAAATACAATTACTTTACATTACAAATATACTACTCAGTTACAAGAACAAGAAAACATATATACACTATACGTAAACGAGTTAATACTAGAATGTGAGACACTACTTCAGAGTACTTAGTAACGTTCTTGCTAAGTCCTGTTTTATAACCAGAGTCTCATGGAGGGAGAGCGTGAATTTGTGTATAGATCTATACAGGACTGAAAATCCCGCACCTCGGCTGTTAGCTACAGTTGGGACCGGCAGGTTTACGGGTGACAAATGTCATAACTTTTCGACGCCTGAAGAACGTCGTGTAGGACACTAGCCAGTTTAGCATGGTTGTAATCTCATTCACAATAAGCAATAACTACACACATACAAGTGCAGTACACTATTTTCTATCAAAGGAAACACACATTTATGGACAACATTCACTTACACTATTTTCAGAGTACAAAAACATACAAACATTTTGGGTCTTAAGGCCTAAGACTACTTTTCATTTATTGTAGAAAATATGGGATTTTCTGGAGAACATACTAACATTTTTAGGGAACAAATGCATCTTCAAATACTAAAATCTTATGAACTCACCAACTTAAATGTTGATACTCTCTTTTCAAAATGACTTGTATTCTCAGGAAACCAGTAGTCAGGTACATGCATCCAGGTTTTTGAGAAGACGGAGCTTATTCAAGACTTTGCTTTTATTTTGCTATACATTTTTTGGTGTCTTATAAACAATACACAGAACACACATGTATTAACTATTTTAAATGCAATAGATGTTGTTGCTTGTTATACTATTATGCAATTGCTATGATACTATACATGACGCCATCCGCCACCGAACGTTTCCGTCGTTATGGTCTGGGGGTTTGACAAGAGGAAAGGGGGAAACAGAGGGAAATCATGTTCAAAATCGATGTCTAAAGGTTTATCGAATGCCAAGTATTATAACTGTAAGGAGAAGGGGAACTTCAAGCGAAATTGTCCACAGATGAATAATGGGAAGTCCAAGAGTGAATCAAGTAGCAATAACACCGCTGTTGTGGTTCAGGAAAGTTCTGATGAAGGGGACGATGATGATGTAGTGATTGTGTTAACATCAAGTTCTGTTGATACTTGGGTCTTGGATTCTGGAGCATCCTATCACATGACGTATAATCGTGACTGGTTTGACTCCTTCAATGAGTAGGATGGCACAATCAAGATGGGCGATGATTGGGTGAGCAATATCAAAGGAAGTGGCACGCTGCAGATCAAGATGCATGATATCATGGTCAAGAAGTTAGATTGTTGGTACGTTCCATAACCTCGTAAGAATCTAATTTCTCTTGGCACATTGGCTAAGAATGAGATGAGGTATGCTGGTGAAGGCGACTGGTTCAAAGTGACCAAAGGATCTCTGGTTATAATGACAGGGAAGTTAAATCGTGGAGGGATCTATATCCTAGAAGGTAGTACGGTTATGGGAACATCGGTTATCTCCTAATCCTTGAACGAAGGTGATGACAATACAGAGTTGTAGCATCGTAGGTTAGAGCACATGAGTGAGAAGGGCATGTCAGTTCTAATTAAACAAGGACTGCTTCGTGGAGAGGCTACTAGAAAGATAATGTTTTGTGAAGCTTGCATCAAGGGAAAGCATCGATCGCAAAGTGAAGTTCGTTACCGGTCAACATACAAGCAAGGAAATCCTGGAGTATGTTCACTCAGATTTGTGGGGTCCTGCACCAGTGAAATCTCAAGGAGGATGATCATACTTTGTGACGTTCATTGATGACTATTCAAAGAAGGTTTGTTTGTACTTTCTGAAGACCAAAGATGAGGTGTTTGGGAAGTTTAAGCAGTGGAAGACCATGGTTGAGAAAAGGACTGGAAAACAAGTCAATACTCTGAGGACTGACAATGGGTTGGAGTTCTGCAATGCTCCATTTGATAATTTCTGCAAGGTAGAAGGTATAATGAGGCATCGCACTGTATGACACGCACCACAACAAAATTGTGACAACCCGAAAATCCTTATCTTGTAAAGTTCAACTATTCGACTTTTGCTATCTTATAACAAAAATGTGGGTCTATATGAGTGTCCTAGGCTTAGTATAACCTAGATATGAGCCTTAAGAAGGGTTAGAAAGTGTGTAGCATCACAAAATCGGGCCAAACACACCAAAGAAGGTGTGTGCGGCCAACCAGCCGCACACCCAGCCGCACACACCCTCCAGCCTCACACTCGACCCTATATATTGAACACTTAGCCAACCTTACACCCCTTTCTCCCACTCCTTCAAAGCTGGAACATTCTCTCTCAAGAATCCTTCGTGTTTTCACCTCCAATCAGCAAAACAAGTGAGTATTCATCCTTAGATCATTGATACAACACATTAGAAGGCCTTTTCCTCGAACTTGATCCATGAAATCATCATTCTAGAGGGTCTTCAAGTGTGTACGGCCGCACACACATCATGTGTGACCGCACACACCTCTTTTGGCCCTAAAATGGACTTAAACACTCCTTTAAGCATAGCAATGGCCAAAACACCTTCTTAGGATCATCCCCAAGCCTTGGAAAATCGATTTGGGCACATTTAGGTGGGAGTGTACGGCCGCACACTCTGGCCGCACACCTGGCCGCACACTCACAAAGGTTGAGTTTGGTGGCCTTACACTCAAATCTAATGCCCTACACTCATTTAGGGACTTCAATAGGTGTTTGTAACACTTATTTCTAAGTGTTTTCATGTCCCTAAAGTGTGTCAATGTGTCTATTAGTGGTTATATACCCTAAGTGTATTCATATATGTGTTGTTACATGCTAAACTAGGATCCGTTTGTGCTCACAACTTCATTCGACACCCGACGATCCTATATCAATCCTTCTTTCGAGTTACTCACTTCAAGTGAGTTCATACCCCTTAATTAACCTTTTAAATGATTTTAAATGCTTTTATGGGGGGGGGGATACAAGTTGAACTGATAAGTTATTATATCCATCATATGTGATTAATAACTGTCTAGAAAATAGATTTTTGCATGTTAAACTGTTTTATCCAGCTAAAGGTTTCCAAATATTGTTTTCAAATCTCTTTTAAAGTACCAAAATCTCTTTTAAATTACCAAGCTTTTATCAAAGTCTTTGAAAGAACCCCTTTCATACTTGACAATATAGTTACTCCAAAACATGCTACATGCATATTCATAAAATAGTATTTTACATTGATAAAGTGATTACAAAGGATAGGATACAAAACGACTATGTTTTAAGATTTTACATAACTACCCAGGATATTGTAATTTTATACAAACATAACTGAAGTACAAAAGTACTATTACAAACTATTCTAAAATCTTCTACCAGTATATCACTATACTGGGTGCTTATCTCCTGCAAATTAGTTAAACATTGAGAGGGGTAAGCGGTGACGCTTAGTGAGTTCAATAATAGATACAATATAACGTTATGCCATATATATATACTTCAATATGATAGAGGCAAAGAGGATCAAGGAACAACAAAGGCATAATGCTAAAAGCTTTCCATATCAATCAATGAGACATAACAATTTCCATACTTGATATAAAATCAATAAAGTTTCAGCACAAATGGCATAGAAAATACTCAGGAATATTATTTTGCTAGAATATTTAGGCTTTCAGCCTTATCTTAGCATACTACCGAAGCCAAAGTGATGCCTATGTCATACACTTCATGGTCAACGGTTCATACCAATACCCAAGTGATGCTTATGTCATACACTTCAAGTCAGAGGTACACCCTTGCTATAAAATAGCAGATACAACAACTCGAGATGATAACATGGAAAAGCACATAGCACATATAACACATAACATACAATTGTTCCTATATATTAAACTCACCGAGAAATAACCGGGGGTCAAAATAGTAATTTTGGCAGCACTTCGGCTTTAAATATGACTTTCGTAGTTGAAAACCGGGCTCTGCGAAGGTAGAGCTTCGAAACCGAAAAGATAAATTTTCCGGGTCTCCGGGCACTTCGGGGCATGTTTCGGGCGTTGAAAATAATCTCGGGGCTTCGGGAGAAATCAAAATGGTAAAAATATTGAAACGGGGTGAAAAAGTGGCAAAAATAAACTTTTCCTCGGCAAGGCTCGCAGGCACTATTTATAGTGTGCGAGCCGGAGTCTTCTGATCGAAGAAGTAGCGAGTCAGCAGCAGCGAGGGAGTGACACGCGTCGGACACGTTGCAGGCCTCGGACGCGACACCTGTGCGAGCTCGGATGCGATACAGAGCGAGGAGGAGTCGGACGCGCATTGGACCGAAGCTCCGGGCGAATCAGAAGGCGACGCGTCAGCAGCTGGGTCTTCGGCTCGGACACGTGGCGCGATGACTCACCGAAATCGGCCTTATCCTTGCGAGATTTCTCGGAAATTGTGCCCCGACCTTCTAAAATCCGTAACTTTTGCATACGGGCTCCGTTTTTGACGTTCGCGTAGAGAAAATTATGCTCTACAACTTTCGTTTAGACTTCGTCGGAAAATTTTGACTTTATTTTTATATTATTATTTTTAACAGACCGGGACTGGTAAATCCATTAAAAATTCATAACTTCTTCATCCGACGTCCGTTTTCGTCAGACTTTTTACCGTTGTACTGCTAATGAGGAGACCTTTGATTCTCGTTTAGATTGTGTCGGCTAAAAATCACTCGATCTGAAATTCGAGTTTTTTAGCTGTCTACTACTAAGCTGAAACTTGTAAAAATCATAACTTCCTCATACGAAGTCAGATTTTGGCATTCTTTTTATCAAAATTCTCGGTTTAACGAATACTACGACTTTCATTTAGATCACTAAGGCTAAAAAGTAGTTTATCAAAAACTCACTTTTTACGTCATTCGGCACCGTGCCGGTTTTGTCGCGGATCTTCGATTGGTCATAACTTCTTCGTTATAACTCGGATTTCGATGAGGTTTTCGCCTACATGTTTCTAACGAGATTAGCTACAACTTTCAATAATAAAATTTTACTTATTCCAAATTTTCTATTTTCGCTAAATTTCACTATTTGGCTTTTAATTGGAATCTCATAAGACTTCCAATATTTTATGAGTGATTGTAAACATAGTTTTACCTTATTTCTAGTAAAAACTATCTGTTAGAACTCAACACTCAATTTCACATAATATTTCATAATATTATTAACTTTTTAATTTACATAACACGATTTCAAAACGTGTATGTTACAATTACCTCCTCCTTTTGAGGATTTCGTCCCCGAAATCACAACGATTTTGACAAATGAGGATATTTCGCTCTTATCTCATTCTTATTTTCCCTAAGTATAAATTTATTATCCCGTTTCACCTTGGATAATGGAACCATTTCATCATACATGCTCAATCATTTACGTAGATATCTTACATGAAATACATCATGAATACCTGCCAAATCTTCAGGCAATTTCCAAGCGATATGCTTGTTGACTAATGCTCTATATAATTTTGAAAAGTCCAACAAATCTAGGACTCAATCTCCTTTTCTTCTTAAATTTCATAATACCTTTCCACGGGGTTACCTTCAGTATCACCCACTTGGAATTCTATGGATCGTCTCCTCCATTTCTACAGGTCTTTTGTCGATCCTGGGCTACTTTCATTCTTTCTCGCATAATTTGAATCTTATCAGTGGTGTCTTGAATCATTTCAGGACCACCAAGGATTTTCTGTCCTATATTATGCCAACATAATGGTGTTCACATTTATTATCGAACTCTAAGACACATGCATGAAGCATATCTTCTACTGTTTGGATTGTTCTCTCCGTCTAACCATCGGTCTGGGGATGATAAGCTGTGTTGGGAGCAACTCGAGATCCCAATCGGAAATAATCTTTAGTGGCACACCATGTCTCGCGATGATTTCGTCTAAGTAAACTTACGTATATTTCTCCAATGGAGTCGTTTCACGTGTGGCGAGAATATATGCACTCTTCATCAGTCGGTCGAAAATTATCCAAATGTTATCATTCACAGTTTTCTTCTCCTCTTTCAAGGTATTAACTGTATAAGCCGGATAAGTAGAATATCCCTTCGATATAAATTTATGAGTTTTTTTTAAGAAAGAAATTTATTATTTTCACCGTAGACATAAATAGAATCCCTCCTTTCGATAGGGATGCATATCATCTCTTCGTAGCACAAGAGATCTGCGTAGTTCTTTGACAATCGATTCATGTCGAGAATAGTATCAAAGTTGGGAAAGAAGATAGGAATTAGGTTAGCAGGAAGATTATAACTTTCAATTCCTATGACACTATCTCTATAGACTTTATCAGTAAGTAATGATATATTTCCTATGTTATCTATATGAAATGATTGGACAATTTGCATAACAAGCAATTTGAAAATAATGTGCGAATTTATAAGGCATGAAAGAATCTGAGGCATCACAATCAAATAAGATGTGAGCAGATCTAAAGTTTACGAGAAAATTACTAGTCACAACATTCGAGTCCTAACTTACTTCCTCTGTGGTAATCTAAAATGTACGATATTTAACTTTTGATTTGACAAACGATTGTCAAACTCTTCAAACTTCTTAATTACTAGCGGTGCTCACACCTGCACCCGCTCATCATTCTCTATTGGGCCTTCGATCCTAATCTTTGAGTTAAAACTCAATTCTCATTGCAAACTCCTGCTCCTTTTTGGTTTATAGACTAAACCCAAGATAAGGTCTTTACTTTTGCTATATCAACAACTCGTATGGCCTTATTCTAATGACCTTTGATTTTATAACGCACAAGACACATAACGAACCAAAATCTTGTATTAGAATCAGATCGAATAAATCAAGCTGATGGAATAAAGAAAACAAAAAGAGTTTGATCAACACGTGGATGCTTCGGAATAGAAAGAATAGCACCACGTATCTCTAATTCGTGCTTTCGGACATATACATCTTTTAGCTTTTGGCACCTCCTCCTTTTTAGTAGGAGTACTCTTTGATTGTTGAACGGAAACTTGACTCCCCGTCATTTGACTAGTAAGAATAGGGCGGAAACATTTCTTGTGGCCAGTAACACCACATAGCAAGTCACATCTTTGGCTAATGATTGCTCAATTCTTTAATGAAGATTGTTATATTTCTATCAACTACCTCGACCATTTACTTCTTCAGTATTCCTACTAAAGTTTCGTCATTATATAAGACATGGTTCTCTGAACCAATCAACTCCTTTCGCGGATTTATACTAATCGGACTCGATTCTTTATGACATTAAGATTTAAACGATACTTAATTCCTTAGTCATTACCGAAACAAAGGTAACGACAAACATGAATAAAATGGAATCATTTACTAGCTTCTTGGTAACCTTGTGACTTTTCCTGATCCAAGTGTGAGTCCTGTGCTTCCAGTAGTATAGGCCTCTACTACTATTCACACCTACTCATACTCGTCCCAAGTATTGTCTCGCAGTTCCCAAGTCACCATTCAAAAGTTTTCACAAAGCAACTTTTCACACCTAAGTGTGTTCAAACAAGTATATACAACAATTTCTCCTAGACTCAACTAGGGTTTTCGCGTTTCTATCAAACATATATTGGATTACTTATACTCGCCTTCTAAAATTCTTCTCATGCATATGCTCGATTTAATATATCATAATACTTTTCCATAGGTCGATAGAAATTTTACTTCCATTTCTTCATATAAATTCTTTCTCGGGTAGTGTCTACTCTGCAAGACATACTACACCCAAAATTTCTTCTAGCGGTGTAAAGACAATTAGTCTCCAACTACTTACATCATCATCTAACTCATGCAAACCATCATGCATATTTGTTGGTTTCATTATCCTTTCATGACATCGTCATTCCTGTATCTGAGTAAGTCTTCTTCTCATGGTTGTATCTTTTAAGTCTACTTCATAGGAGTCTATCCTAAGAAGTCTGCATTATAGCTACATCTCAGCAAGCTCTACTAGCTTCAACTTGATTCTCTGTTATTTTTAACTACAACATTTCTTCTCATACAATAATATGAGTGTATATCTTCTTCAACTAAATACTCTATCTTACTCTAACAAGTAAGCCACTCAGCCTTTTCACAACCAAATAACCTATTTCACTATCCCAATCTTGTATGTTAAAGTCGTCTTAACACATAATGGAACTTCCATAAGGATGTGATAGAAGTCAATCATCACTCAGTATTATTAAATACTAAGTTTGAGCATCCTGTATAGGGTTACTACTCGAACTACATACTTCCTCACAAAGTCTTGGCCTAATAAGTCTAAAAACTTCATTAGCCTTTCCTTTGATCTTCATTTAATTCTTCTAAATCTTGTACTATATTAATTTCAATACTGTTAAAGTATTTATCACCACCCTCGGTTCTTCCGACTCTATAAACAATCACTGCTTTAATCTGGACAACGGTGGAACAACTTCATCAGTTATGCCAAAACATTTATCTTATCCAAATGTATTTCAAACGCACATCTTTCTTCCAAAGATGTTATTATATTATCTTACATATTTTAAATGCATAATACCACTCTGTTGGTATTAATACACTATTTACGATTACACTTCATATTTATTATTTCACGATATCCTTCGATCGTTTATCAATAAACTTATCAATATCAATTATCATAAGTATCTTTATTACTTCGAAAAATTTCATGTAAATTCTATTACGAAAATTCTAAGAATTCTAAACATAAAATTTT
Organism: Lactuca virosa; assembly: GCF_052849685.1. Taxonomy (NCBI): domain Eukaryota; kingdom Viridiplantae; phylum Streptophyta; class Magnoliopsida; order Asterales; family Asteraceae; genus Lactuca; species Lactuca virosa. Next base: position 264,248,990 of record NC_136431.1, read on the forward strand.
CTAAACCAAGGTCGGCAACAGACCTTAAACTTTCTCAAATAATAGCAATATAGGTATGAAACCTAAAGCATGCTATATTTACTTATCATTTAGCATTTAATAGAATATAAGGCATATCTCCTCTTAATATTCTGGTGCTTACCCTATTAGGTATTAAACCTAAAATATACCAGATACATGTTGTATCATCTTCACTTAACAATTCATGTTTAAATCTAGAAATTCTCAAAATTCCTAGTTCATATATACTAATTCTCTAAAAATTTTGAAGTAACTTAATATCTTAGAATACTAGGGTTTATCACTACCCAATACCCCACTTAAGTATTTCCTATGGTTTGTATCCATATATTTACAATGATTCAGTTCATATATTGAACTTCCAATAGTTTAAGTCTAAATACCAATCCATGGAATTTAGTTCACTTAAACCACTGCTCTGATACCATGATTGAAAGAACCCCTTTCATACTTGACAATATAGTTACTCTAAAACATGCTACATGTATATTCATAAAATAGTATTTTACATTGATAAAGTGATTACAAAGGATAGGATACAAACCGACTATGTTTTAAGATTTTACATAAGTAACCAAGGATATTGTAATTTTATACAAACATAACTGAAGTACAAAAGTACTATTACAAACTATTCTAAAATCTTCTACCAGTATATCACTATACTGGGTGCTTATCTCCTGCAAATTAGTTAAACATTGAGAGGGGTAAGCGGTGACGCTTAGTGAGTTCAATAATAGATACAATATCACGTTGTGCCATATATATACTTCAATATGACAGAGGCAAAGAGGATCAAGGAACAACAAAGACATAATGCTAAAAGCTTTCCATATCAATCAATGAGACATAACAATTTCCATACTTGATATAAAATCAATAAAGTTTCAGCACAAATGGCACAGAAAATACTCAGGAATATTATTTTGCTAGAATATTTAGGCTTTCAGCGTTATCTAAGCATACTACCGAAGCCAAAGTGATGCCTATGTCATACACTTCATGGTCAACGGTTCATACCAATACCCAAGTGATGCTTATGTCATACACTTCAAGTCAGAGGTACACCCTTGCTATAAAATAGCAGATACAACAACTCGAGATGATAACATGGAAAAGCACATAGCACATATAACACATAACATACAATTGTTCCTATATATTAAACTCACCGAGAAATAACCGGGGGTCAAAATAGTAATTTGGGCAGCACTTCGGCTTTAAATATGACTTTCGTCGTTGAAAACCGGGCTCTACGAAGGTAGAGCTTCGAAACCGAAAAGATAAATTTTCCGGGTCACCGGGCACTTCGAGGCATGTTTCGGGCGTTGAAAATAATCTCGGGGCTTCGGGAGAAATCAAAATGGTAAAAATATTGAAACGGGGTGAAAAAGTGGCAAAAATAAACTTTTCCTCGGCAAGGCTCGCAGGCACTATTTATAGTGTGCGAGCCGGAGTCTTCTGATCGAAGAAGTAGCGAGTCAGCAGCAGCGAGGGAGTGACACGCGTCGGACACGTTGCAGGCCTCGGACGCGACACCTGTGCGAGCTCGGATGCGACACAGAGCGAGGAGGAGACGGACGCGCATTGGACCGAAGCTCCGGGCAAATCAGAAGGCGACGCGTCAGCAGCTGGGTCTTCGGCTCGGACACGTGGCGCGATGACTCACCGAAATCGGCCTTATCCTTGCGAGATTTCTCGGAAATTGTGCCCCGACCTTCTAAAATCCGTAACTTTTGCATACGGGCTCCGTTTTTGACGTTCTTTATATGCACGCGTAGAGAAAATTATACTCTACAACTTTCGTTTAGACTTCGTCGGAAAATTTTGACTTATTTTTATATTATTATTTTTAACAGACCGGGACTGGTAAATCCGTTAAAAATTCATAACTTCTTCATCCGACGTCCGTTTTCGTCAGACTTTTTACCGTTGTACTGCTAATGACGAGACCTTCGATTCTCGTTTAGGTTGTGTCGGCTAAAAATCACTCGATCTGAAATTCGAGTTTTTTAGTTGTCTACTGCTAAGCTGAAACTTGTAAAAATCATAACTTCCTCATACGAAGTCAGATTTTGGCGTTCTTTTTATCAAAATTCTCGGTTTAACGAATACTACGACTTTCATTTAGATCACTAAGGCTAAAAAGTAGTTTATCAAAAACTCACTTTTTACGTCATTCGGCACTGTGCCGGTTTTGTCGCGGATCTTCGATTAGTCATAACTTCTTCGTTATAACTCGGATTTCGATGAGGTTTTCGCCTACATGTTTCTAACGAGATTATCTAAAACTTTCAATAATAAAATTTTACTTATTCCAAATTTTATATTTTCGCTAAATTTCACTATTTGTCTTTTAATTGGAATCTCATAAGACTTCCAATATTTTATGAGTGATTCTAAACATAGTTTTACCTTATTTCTAGTAAAAACTATCTGTTAGAACTCAACACTCAATTTCACATAATATTTCATAATATTATTAACTTTTTAATTTACATAACACGATTTCAAAACGTGTATGTTACAGTCTTTTAAACTTATATTCTTGATAGAATCATGTCTATATAGATATAGTTATATAAGTAGGGTTTAAAGGACTTAGGACTGATAACCCGCTTTATTTCCTGTTCCCTGTTTAGTTGTGGACTTAGAGCATCCGGTTATTTGTTCGAGTGTCGTTGAAGTCCTAGTTATATATTACATATATCTGGTTAGATGTTAATACTCTTATTCCAGTTCAACACCTTTGGGTAGCAAAGGCATCTAGATAACCTCTCGAATAAACTATAATAGGTATAGTTTAGAAACCAACCATAAGCTTCATGAAGAAGAACTTAGTTATATCTATATTCTAAAAACTTGTACTTTTAGTAGAAAAGAAGGGTATATAGAAATCAAAACACGAGATACATCCTCATGACGCGGATTTCACCGTTGTCGAGTGGTAACCAGAGTCTCCTGGAGGGAGAGCGGGCATTGTGTGTATAGATCTATACGGGACAGACCATCCCACATCCTGACTGCTAGCTACAGTCCCGACCGACCAAGCCAAGGGGTGACAAATGTCACATTCATTTCGACGCCAGCAGGTCGTCGTGTTACATCCGTCAATCAGTATGGTTACGAGTATCTTTATAATTACCTTATAATTCATGGCTTTAAGGTAATAAGTGTCGTCACGGTATTTTCTACATATGAAACCATCATAATATATTTTCCTAGTTATACACTAGGCCTCATATTAAACCTTTAAACGGACCTACTTAGGATTAAAGGTTAACTTAGACTCTCCGAGGCGTATTGTTCACTTAATACTGCCTGGAGTCTGTATTTCATTCACTTAGACTCTCTGAGGCGTATTGTTCACTTAATACCGCCTGGAGTCTGTATTTCATTCACTTAGACTCTCCGAGGCGTATTGTTCACTTAATACCGCCTGGAGTCTGTATTTCATTCACTTAGACTCTCCGAGGCGTATTGTTCACTTAATACCGCCTGGAGTATGTATTTCATTCACTTAGACTCTCCGAGGCGTATTGCTCACTTAATACCGCCTGGAGTCTATACTTCATTCCTTTAGACTCTCCGAGACGTATGGTTCATTCGATACCACCTGGAGTCTATGTTTTACTCACTTTTAGCCAGCAACGTTACTGCTGAAGTAAAATAGTATTTTCCCTATTACTTTTGCTTGTGATCTTCTCACATTTTTCTTAAAGTATAAACTATATTTTGATAATAATAGTTACCTTTGGGGAAATTACTCCTTAACCATAAAACAATTAGGTTTTGGTAGAAGACTGCTTTTATAAAAAAATATAGGATTTTCTGGAAAGAATTCTAATACTCTGTAAACTCAAATCGCCGTTATCTAGTGAGGTTATTTTGAAGTAAAACATGTATTTATACCAATGTCATTAAATACTTATGAACTCACCAGCATTAAAATGTTGATACTCTCTTTCAAAAATAACTTGTATTCTCAGGTCGTCAGTAGTCAGGTACACTCCGGAAGCGTTTGTGAAGACAACCTTGTACCGAGCTGCATTTTATGTTATTCTCTGTATTTACTTTTGATGTTGTTGCTAATTGTAACCTATGTAAAATTATTACTATTAATTCAATGGTTGTTGTACTTTGATTACTATACTGCATATGTTGTGATACTTGACATGACGTCCTCCACCCCAGAACGTTTCCGCCGTTCTGGTTTTGGGGTGTGACAGATGGAGTGGCAGAACGGATGAACCAAACACTCATGCAACGTGCAAGGTGCATGCATATATTTGCTAACTTATCCAAGCAATTTTGGGCGGAAGCAGGTAACACTGCTTACTATCTGGTGAACAGATCACCATCAACTGCTATTGACTTGAAGACTCCTCAATAGGTATGGTCTGGGAAACACTATGAATATTCTGGTTTATGTATATTTAGATGCCTTACATATGCTCATGTGAATGATGGTAAACTTGAGCCAAGGGCAATGAAGTGTATATTTGTAGGATATGCGATAGGAGTAAAAGGTTATCGACCGTGGTGTATAGAAGAAGGAAGAAATCCTAACTTTATCATGAGCAGAGATGTGACCTTTGATGAATCTTCCATGGGTAACCAAGGAGGAGGTGATACAAGTCAAGCAGGGAACAAAGATCAGGGTGCTAGCCAGAAGGTGGAGTTTGCAACTCAAACTGCAGATAGAGTTTTTATAAGTGAAAAAGAGCAAGGTGGTAGTGAATAGCCTGGACAATATGAAACCCAAGAACAACCCATGGGATCTTCATCCAATGGTGCTGATGCCAGGAAAGATGATGGGTTTGAATCTATAGCAAATAGAAGATCAAAGAGGGTTATTCGACAACCTGGTAGATATGTGGGATGTATGAATTCAGGTGAACTTGACTCCATTTCTTTGCTTTAGCAACTGGAGAAGATATTGACACTGAGGAGCCTCAATCGTATAAAGAGGTTGTGGCGAGTAAAGAAGCAAATAACTGGTTGATGGCCATGAATGAAGAAATGCAATCTTTAGAGAAAAGGGAGTAAATACAGAGAATAACATAAATACAGTGGGATACAAGTAGATGTTTAAGAAAAATGAAGGGATACCAGGAGTTGAACCGGCTAGGTTCAAGGCAAGGTTGGTGGCAAAAAGTTTCTCTCAGAAAGAATGAATTGATTATCACGAGGTGTTCTCACCGGTCGTGAAGTACAAGACAATTCAGGTTCTTTTGGCCATGGTGAGTGCATTTGATCTGGAGCTTGAACAGCTTGATGTGAAAACTGCATTTCTTCATGGAAATTTGGAAGAGAAGATTTATATATCACAGCCAGAAGAGTTCCATGATGCTAAGAAGGACCATGTATGTTTGCTGAAGAAATTCCTGTATGATTTGAAGCAGTCTCCAAGACAACGGTACAAGAGATTTGATTCATAAATGATCTCGAATGGCTACACTTGGAACCAATTTGACAATTGTGTTTACTCAAATGAATTGTCACCAGATTCCTACATATATCTATTGATATATGTTGATGATATGCTCATCGCAGCCAAATAATAAATGAGTTGAAGGCGAACCTGAAGAATGAGTTTGAGATCAAGGATTTGGGAGTAGCAAAGAAGATACTAGGGATGGAGATTCAAAGGGACAGAAAATCAGGGCGGTTATGTATTTCTTAACAAAAGTACATTAAGAAAGTTATGCAGTACTTCAATTGTGATCAGTCCAAGCCTGTTGGAACTTATTTGGTGGCTCACTCTAAACTTGGTCCAAGCACTATACCCACTACTAATGAAGAAAGGAAGTACATGAGCAGGGTTCCATACTCAAGTGCTGTTGGAGGTCTCATGTTTTCTATGGTATGTACCAAACCTGATTTGGTTCATATAGTTAGTTTGGTTAGCAGGTTTATGAGTAATCCAGGGAAGACTCATTTGAAAGCTATAAAGTGGATCTTACGATACTTGAGGGGAACGACGGATGTTTTCTTGGTGTACGAAGCAAATACAAAAAGTGACTTGGTGGGATATGCTGACTCTGATTATGGTGGTGTCTTATTGAAGCGCAGGTCACGGACGTGCTACATATTCACTTTATTTGGATGTGCCATCAGTTGGAAGTCAACGTTACAAGATACTGTTGCTTTGTCTACAAATGAATCCGAGTACATGTCCATGACAGAAGGAATAAAGGAGGAGATATGGTTGCAAGGGTTTATTCAGAGTCTTGGTCTGAACGTGGAGAAGCCTGTCTTGTATTGTGACAGTCAAAGTGCTTTAAGTCTTGCAAAGAACCCTATGTATCACAATAAGACGAAGCACATTGATGTCTGGCTGAATTTCATTCGGGATATTCTGGGAGGAGACAAGTTTTCAATACTGAAGATTGATAACAAGGTCAACCCAACATATATGTTGACAAAGTCGTTGCCCACGGAGAAGTTCATGCTTTGCTTGGACTTGGTTGATGTTCGCAGGAGATAGGTCCCTTCGGGGACGAATGGCAGGAAGGGGAGAGGAAGTTCTTGTTTGAGGTGGAGTTTAGAGGATGTTTAAGTCAAGGCGGAGATTTTTAAATGTGACTCGAGCATTTAGATCATCTTCATGGAGCATTTGGATCACTTGGACCTTAATGGAGCACTTAGGGTTCATGGAGCATGTGACAAAGGAACGGATCTTTTGAGGGAGGAATGGATCATCAGACAAAGGAATTGGTTAAGTGTCAAAGGAACGGATCATATACAAAGGGGTTTGGAGCAACTGGAAGAAGTTTGGAGCACTTGGAAGAGGTTTGGAGCACTTGGAAGGGATATGGAGCAACAAAGGGTCCTTGTTGCACCATTTAATAAATGGATGGGCCAAGAGGGATGCTCTTGCGCTATGGCACTCCCTCTTGCGCCAACTTGTTCTCCTCTTGCGCCATGATGCTTCTAGTTGCGTCATGCATGTACCTGTTGCTCCATGTTGATGTTTTTGCTCCAAGATTGATGTTTGTGCGCCATATTTCATGCTCTTGCGCCATTTATATCCCTCTTGCGCCATTCAGGGTTGTCGTTGCGCCATGAAGAAGCTATTGCACCATCATGGACCATCTTGGTACATGATGCGCCATATTGATTCCTTTGTTGTGCCATGTTGATTTAAGTATGCCTAGAAGATGATGATGCTCAAGAATGTACCCGAAGATGTTGCATGGCAGATTGTTATTGGTTGACACCTTTCATGGGCCCATGGGCCAATGGGCTTGGCCCTAGGGTTTTAGGTCTGATCCCTCAAGTATAAATGGGGATGCATGCTAGGTCATTTTCTATCTTGAATTCTAGAGTGATAGGCGAATCTCTGTGTAATTGTACTTGTAACCTCTGTTTAAGAGCTCTGAAATAAAAGAATACTTCCCTCCTGCCCGTGGACATAGGTCCCCTTGACCGAACCACGTAAATATCGTGTCTTGTGTGCTTATAATTTTGCTATTTATCCGTTTTACTTCCTAATATATATATATATATATATATATATATATATATATATATATATATATATATATATATATATATATATATATATATATATAGACACACACACACACAAACTTAAACGAATGTTCACGAACGTAAATGAATTAATAACACCAATGTTCATGTATGTTCGTTTAACTAAACGAACAAACAATTGTGTATATATTCGTTTATTTATTTAGTAAACGAACTTCTCATCGAATGGATCACGACCAGTTTGTTGAGCGTTTAATTCGTTTACGTCTCGTAGGACCCTGGTCCTTTAGAGGGAGTTGTTTATATTTTCGATGTGCGTTTTTTCTTCTATAAGTAAAAAAGCAATATTTATATTTTGATTAATTTATTTTTTCTAATAATAGGTTCGTTGGATTGGTTGCTAGTAATAGAGAAAAATTTAATTAAGTTGGGTTGTCATTTGTGAATGTAAAAGAAACATAAATTAATTTTTTTTAAAAGAGATGTTGAGTTGGTTTGGATTCTGTTAAATATAAGCTTACATGTCAAACCAGCCTATGAATGGCGGCTATCATCAATTTCAAGTTGTTCCATAAAATTGCTAATCTCCTTTCCTTTCGCACTCCACATAATCTTAATATATGCTAGTTAAACACATGCATGATCATATACATAAGGAAATATAGAATTTCTTGGACGAAATAGTGTCAAACTGAAACCACAATTACTTTTCTTTACTTTTCTTTATAATCCTGTAATGCTAAAGTACAAATAAAGTAGCAACATGAGACTATAATACAAACAATACAAAGGGATATACAAGTCACATATTTTAGTTAATTAGACATTCTAATATCAATAATTGGATAAAAACAAAGTAAAAAGAACAATCGACAAGACCAAGCTATATGACACCCCACTTGATCCTTAGAATGTCATTTTGTGGCTTGTCCTTGATACCTCTTGTCCCTTTTATCGCCTAATTAACCATAACCACCTACAAACAAAGATTTGCATGCATGCAAACAATATATGAAATGAAGTAACAACAATAATAGAAGGAACATTAAGACATGTATTTTTCAAGGTTGAGGATCAAAGGTTGCGGTAGGGCCAACTGAGTGGCCAACTCCGGGGCTATGTCCTGGAGTTGTAGGACGGAAGTCTCCCTCGTTTATGACTACAAAACCAGAATCTTGTCCATGGTTATGATTGTTTGTGGAGATAGTTGTCACTGTACTTGTTGCACCTTTGTTGCTCTTCAAGCTTACTGCTCTTCCTTCACTTGAAGTGAATAGGAATAATGTTAGTAGTAGTATTAGAAGTGCAAAAGATTTCATGTTTATTGTCTTGAAACTAGTCATGCCAATAATCATATTTATGTATATATAATAGAAGGCAACACGGGGAGATTGATGGGGATAGGTGTGAAGGTGGTGTATATTTCTTGCAAGTAAGATATGCTATTAATCACAGGTATATATATAGGCAAGGAGAATTGAACCAGTTAGCCTTTAGTGGGTTAATCAATTCACCTATGCAAATACAAACGACTTGGTGGACATTGTAGTCAACTTTACTAGCAATTCTTGTACATCAACAACATTATAATGCACATACATGTACCTACCCACATAAGTTCTCCCTTGTTCATTCATAGGCCTCGGTGCACAATCATATGTCATTCGTACAATATTCCTAAGGACATGTTATTAACGGGTTAATTTTTCATTACCAACTATCTAAAATTTCCGTTATTGAAGTAGACAAATCTACAACTATTTGATTTTTTTACGAACATTAATATCATTAAGATGTGAGTGTAAGACATGTGGAGTCTAAGATTATCTCTCCAAAATAACACTTACTGAGAGATGGTGACTCAGCTTCGACATATATAGACACTTAGGAAAATGTTGTACCGATATGTGATAAACTAAAACTCCTTAAAGACGGATGTTTGATGAGGATATACAAGGATGTGCCAAGGAACGGATTAAGATGTGCGTGTAAGACATGTGGAGTCTAAGATTATCTTTCCAAAATAACACTTACTGAGAGATTGTGACTCCGACATATATAGACACTTAGGAAAATGTTGTACCGATATGTGATAAACTAAAACTCCTCCTTAAAGACGGATGCTTGATGAGGATATATACAAGGATGGATGTGCCAATGAATGGAAGTGCTCTAATACCATATAAGATATATGTGGAGTACTTCACAATTATGTTCCCAAAAAAAAGCTCTTATATATGGAGAGAGTCGGAGATGATGACTCCAACATATATGTTAGAGAGACGAATTTTGCACCCTTGGACACATCTTTTGTCCATCTTCATCGAGCCTCCGTTTGTGACGGGTTGTTAATGTATCCAATGCGTCAAGATATAATCATAGATGTGTTTATGTAAGTTGGAGTCGCCTTATATTCATAATAAAGACTGTTTTAAAAAAACAATATTAGACTTCACATAGGTCTTCCATCGAGTAATATATGTGTATACATGCAATATGCCTCTTTATGGTAACAATGGATCTAGGATTTAATGGCAGTCGTAGATTCAATAATAGCTGTTTAAAGTGGCAGCATATCCTTTATCTAATGGTAGTGATTAATGTTTGAAAATGAATCCTAGAGTAACGGAGAATTGCCAAAATGCAAATGGGTCTAAGAGTCGATGACAAGTACCTGTTCACCATGTTATACGAAGTGGCACATACGGAAGCAATGAAATCTTTTATATCGTTGACTAAAGCTTATGGAAACTATTTCCAACAGAGAGAAGCACTACAAAATGCTCTTTCGATGATTGTAGTGTCTGCATCAATATTTGTACCACATGTAGAAACTCACAAGAATGATGTTGGTAAATTAGTTTGTTGGTGTACAGCAAAAGGAGGTCCTTTGTGATAAAGGCATGTTGCAATCGATAAGATCCCACGTTGTGGGATAGATATAAAATTTCATTCCAAGATCTAATATCTAATAATATAATATTCATACGTAATTATCAATTTCATTCCAAGATCTAATATCTAATAATATAATATTCATACATAATTATATGTTAATTGTTCGGATTAAAAAACAATAACAAATACTTTCAAAATCATGATATATAAAAATTTATCAATTTTTATAATAACTATTAAACTAAGTTACTATCTAATAATCTTAAAAATCGTCATAATTACCTAATCTAATTTTTAAATATCATATTTATATTTTATAAAATCTTAAAACTATAATATTTGATAAAATTATTTGTTTTTAATATGTTTAACATTTTAAATTCCTATTTTTATCGATTGACTATTACATGTTTATATAAAACACATTTTTTTAGTAGGGGCCGAATGTATATCAAATTATTAACCTTTTATTTTTTATGTATCACATCGTTACCATTTTTACCATAATTTACATTTCATTCTTCAAACCCCAATAAATGATCTTATTTCATTTTTTTTACAATTTATTTAATTTAATTTTAATAACTATAACTTCAAAAATAAATATAATTAATTAAAGATAATTAATAAACACAAAAACTAATTAAAGTAAAAATATTTTATTAGTTAAAAATAAAAATTACATAATAAAACTAAGAAAATATAATTAAAAATTACATAATAATAATAATAAAACATTATTATAAATTAAATCACTCTGAATCATTGTCTGAATCCTCTATCTAATCATCGATGAACATATATGAATCTTGATTTGATTAGTGAAACATATCATCGTGCCACTCCTCGACCTTGGACTGTATGTTAGCTGGAACGTCCCGATTTTCAATATATATATATTTTTTTTACTTTTATAAAACAACATTTCATTTATTTGTAGCAAATACCAATGTTTTACATTCAAAAGTCATTTATCTTATCTCAAAGTATATGCAGAAATATGTTGTGAGTGCATGTGTACAGTCGAGCTTCGCCCTTCTTATTATCTGATAGAGTACCTAAAAACATTTAATATCAACTCGGTAAGCACTAGGATTAATGAGTTCCTCAAAATATCATATCTCACAATATATATACAATGCATACACATAACGGCTTACGACCTCATTGTCGATCCACCAATAAAACATATAATGGCCTTCAGCATAAAGCTGGTCCGCCCCTTGCCTTCAGCATATAGCTGGTCCGCACTTCGACCTTTAGCATAATGCTAGTCCGCACGAGTCTATTGACCTTCAGAACAAAGCTTGGTCACCCTTAACTCCCCATATAATATATCCACACACACATACACACACACGCATATATATATATATATATATATATATATATATATATATATATATATATATATATATATATATATATATATATATATATATATATAACAGATAAACAGTTCAACACGACATGTAACTAACTACAATAGTCTAGTGGCCTAATTGATTGCTACATGGCAATTATATACTCACATACAGAGGATATATACTGGAGCACATAATATAGTGAGAAAACTCACATTAACAATGACTCGAGAGATTGACAACTATCTGAGCGATTCTATTGACTATCCAACTGAAGGATAACGCGTCAAACGAGTATTAACATTAATACTTTAACCTAATAATCTATATGACAATCTAGTAATGAAAACTAGATCTTTTACTAATCCCAATGAATATTGAGAGTTCTATCAAATAAGGATCAACCAGAAAGGACAGTTGGGAGGCAGGACCATTTCGACGTATACCCTTTCTGAAAACCAACAACCAAGCCAAGATGCCCATTCTACACACCTCTCCAGTAAGTAGATCAATCAACATTATAACTGGAATTACTGATAAATCTTATTTATAGGTTCATAATAACAACTATGACTATAAATATAAGTTACACTAAAAGAGATATAAGTGTAGCTTAACTTACAGAGATTTGCCTAACAAAAGTCCGGAAATAGCACTGGCAGAACTCCGTCCTGCTAGCTACTAGATTTTAGGCTCTCAGTGGCCTCAGGGCTTCGCCAGGGACTCAAAACTAAGGGAAAATTGGGGCTAAGGTTGAGAGAAACTCGAGAGAGAAGTTTGGGAGGGTGTGGAGGTCGAATGGAGGGTTGAAGCTCTATTTATACCAAAAATATCTGAAAGCGCGTCGTGCACCCTGTCTGTGCAAGTCGTGCACTATGTCGGGTAGGTAACGTGGCTTCATGTAGACTTTGACACATGGCGGAAACCTAGTGGAGTCTTAGAGATCGTCGCGCCTCCTGTCGGCATGTGTCGTGCACACGCCTATTTTCAGTTTTTTCAAAAAAATCATATCTTCATACGAGCTCCATTTTCAACGTTCTTTATATCCACGCGTAGCTATTGACGAAGTCTACAACTTTCATTTAGACTCTATCGATTAATGCTCACTTTATTTTTAAATCTATATTTTTAACCGGCTTAGACTATTAAAGTCCGTATAAAAATCATAATTTATTGATACGAATTCCGTTCTCGACTGTCTTTATATCGACAGAATCATATCGACGAGATCTTTGACTCTCGTATAGATTGTTTTTGCTAACAATAAATTGATCTTGATTTCGGCTTCTGGGTCACATACTATTATGCTGAATGTAACGCCCGTGAGTTAGGCTAGACGTTAAAGGGATAATAATAATAATAAATATTCATTTTATTAAATAAATAAACTCCTTGAATAGGATAATTGTTCTTCGTACGCGTTATGTGTTATATAAAATACATCCAAGGGTGAACCCAAGTAGTGAAATAGTAATTTTAATGTTACACTCGTCTTTTGACGATAATTATTAGTTATATTTTACGACGTTAGTTATCAATTATTAAATTTAGATAGGTGAAATAAAATTATATCTATTATATATCTTGATAATATTTCGTATTCATAGCTAATACCGATTCAAAATTCATTAATATATAAATATATATGATATTTAAGCTGGATATGGTTTTTATGTTAAAAGGAAAACGTATATATATGACCATACCAATAATGATGAGACAAATTAGAATAGAATTTTGGGTGCTTTGATTCAATTTGAAAACCATACTTAATACATATAAAATAAAAATAAAAATGTAAGAAGTATGTGGTGTCAAATTTTGAAAGGTTTAGATGACAGTTAGAGGACACGTAGCAATGATAGTTTGACTAATATTGTAAAAAATAATAATAATAAAAAAATTAAAAAAAAAAAAGAAAAAAACTAATCAAATACGTGTTTTATACTATGGAGGCTTGAAGCTATGGAAATTTGAAAACATGTTGATCAATCATAAAAACAGTGGACGTGTTAATTAGGAGTGATACGTGTCAACATAAAGAGATGACAGGTGATTATGGTTTGCACATTAGGTATGAATAGTGATTTAAAATTTAGTATAAATAGAGATGTTGGTTAAACGTTCTTCATAAAAGAGAAGAGAGTGAAAATCTTCTTATAAATTTAGTATCAAGAAATTAGAGTGAAAATAAAAAAGGTTAAGATTATAGGAGTTTTTTTTTTAAGATTTAAAAATCATATTGGTAGGTACGTTGGCCTATAGTGTTGCATTGTTCCGATTAAAATTCCGAACGTTCGAGCGGTGACTCGTAGATAAAAAAAGTGTGTTACGACGCCGATTACGAGAATACGCTCACATAACAGGATAAGTTTTGGCAAGATAATAAGTTGGCAAACAGTGTTGAGGTTGGAGCCACGATAGTAGTTAGTTTCCACCAACTAGTTAGATGAGTGCATAGTTACTTTCATGAACATGATTTTAATACAAGTATTAATTAAAATATTAAATATTTGTTGAAAGTTTATATGTGAATTATATACTTATTGATTGAAATATATGTTACATGTATATTTGATGATATACGATGTGTGAACCAGTATGGTTCTATATGTGTTAAAATGTATATATAATATTATTACATGATAATAATAGAAGTATTCTAAGAAAGTATATATATATATATATATATATATATATATATATATATAACTTTGTGTTAATGTATACACTAGATTAGGACAGTGTTGCCTAAACGTAATTGATATTATAAATATTATAGTCTTTCTTAGTGATGAGATAAGACTTAAAACTTAAAAGAGATGGTTAGTTCAATTAAGTTTGGATATTAGGTAGCATCTTATTAAGGGTACGTGTGTGATGGGAACGGAGAGTAGAAGCTATGTTCAATGAGATTGATGATTGGTGGGGTACGTCCTACGTATAGGAGTACTACATTTGTATTTCCCCTCCTAAAATTCTATTCGCTGACGATAATGATGGTGATCGGTGAAGTACGAGAGCGCACGTGAATACTATATTAGTTTTTACCCATACTTTATATTTTGAAAGAGCTTTGGAGTCATCGTTTCTTTTATGAAGTGATCATATGAGCTTTGGGTGTCAGCGTTTCCTTTCACGAAGTAATTGAGGGAACTTCGTAGACTTCCAAATAGAGTGTGTCAGTAATAGACCATTACTAGGCATGTCTGATGTTATTTTGCCGGATAGGGTGAGTCTGGGGGTATAATACCCCATGGTGTCAGACCACTGCTAGGCACAATTATCTAGATAACTACCTCTGACTTAACTGTCTTGTGGTCTTTACGAACGGAGGTTCGTGGTGAAACTTATTTCATTCCCCTTATTTGATGTCTTTATTGATCCTCGTTTGCTGCCAGGGAATTTCCGAAGCAGTTTCGTCAGTTTGTTGTTCATATTGATCCTTGAGGCTAGATATCGTAAGATCATTGTATAGGATCAGTATGTGGGGATCGACGGGATGGGATAAAGTGTTTTAGAGATATGATATATATATGTGTTAATGATAATAGTGGTTTTGCAGGTTTGAGATATACATTATTATCACATTGTGGAATTGAAAACCCTATATATCTCACCAGGTTTCCCAACCTGACCACTCAATTTATATGCATCACTAGTCGTAGTGTAAGACTACTGAAGACTCGAGTATGATGCTGAGAGAAGACATGCAATAGAGTTCAGGACCGCTAGGTCTTTATGCTGTAACATATGTTGTGTATCAGTTATGACATCCCTAGAGTTGTATTATTTTGAGACAATATTTTGTACTCAAATTGTTTTAATATACTGTAAATTTCCACAATAAAAGATATTATGATTTTTGAAGCGTGAAGAATTTATTTTTTTCCGGTTCTGAAAATTGGGGATGTCACACTGAAACTTCTTAAAATCGTAATTTCCTCATGCGAAGTCAGATATGGACCTTCTCTATATGCACACTCTCGGTTTTACGACTACTACGACTTTTGTTTAGATCACTAAGGCTAATAAGTAATCTATCTATGATTCGTATTTTACGACGTGCATAACCGTGTTGGTTTAAATGTTAAACTTGAAAGAAGCATAACTTCTTCATACGATGCCGGATTCGGATGTTATAGATATTTACAGAAATCATATTGATGTTTCCTATATGTTTATAACGACGACTTTACCTCAAAAGTAATACATCTCTACTTTGAATTTTATAAATGAGGGTTTATATTGAATTCTATTGGAATGCGAAAATGGAGTGTCACATTAGCCTTGAGAATATGTTACACCAAATCAAGACAAAGGGAATGATGAATGTTGTGACGATGTACTTTTATTTTGTTTTCCCTATATTCTTGCGTACCAACAGATACTACTTCGACGGTTGACAAACCTTCGTTTTCATCATACTAACATATCGTTTTTCGTTCATCTTCTAAAATTAGATTATGTAATATAATGCACGCGTACATTATATTTTACAACCTTACGACTTCATATGATCGTGACCCGAATTGAGATACTTGTCAATGCCTTCGCTCCACATGATTCCTAGTTGGTTCTTATGCCTTCTTAAACATAATTCTTTTTTTGTCGTTTGTATATGTGAATGATTTCACAAAAACATATAAGTTAGGATATATCTTATCAGTAAGATAGTACCCCACACTTATGTGTTGTTCCATTTGCATGAAACGGTATATTGTGCGCCTTTCCAAGAAAGATGTCGTTGAATACTGACCATTGGTCAAGAACATTGATGTCGTTATTTGTACCAGAAGGCCCAAAGAATGCATGACAAATTAAACATCGTGGGATGTAATTGCTTCTAGAATAATCGTCCATGTTTTATAATCACCTGACATATATTGATCACATCACATGTTAGGGCGTAATGCCCATGACCAATGTAACGTCCCAAAAATCCATAAGTACAAATTTCATTTTTAAATCAAACAAAGTCCATCAAATCATCAAATCAAACCATCAAAGTATGCCAATGTGAAAATAGTTATCAGAGTACAAATCCCAAAATCATAAAAATTACAGAAACATGGGTTGATACACTACAATCAGGCCGGGCCATTCCCCTTCGAATTGGAAGTACCGGAAACATAAACTTAAACCGTAAGCACAAACTTAGTGAGTTCCCCAAATACCACATACCATACATCATACATACATATCATACTAAAACATGTACGGGTCTATTTCACCCGTGAGTCCCTTCCGACTCTCTAAATCGCTTATGACTCCCTGAGTCCCTTCCGACTCCTTCGGTATCTTTCAACCGGTATGGATCTATTTCACCCCTACAACTATGCATAAAATCATACTACCAAGACTAATGAAGACAGCAAGCACATATAGACATATCAGTAAGTGTCACAAAGATCACTATTATCCTACAACATAATCCAGTGTGCTGGTATTGGTGCGTTCGACCCACAAGTATAGTGAGGAGACTCACTTCAGTCCGAAGATAGGAAAATCACACTCTTGGGCTGCTGTTACCACGACTCCTCACACTGACATATCCAAATTAACCTTAATAAATAATTAGGGTAAAACCCCATAATAAATGGCCCAAATTATCATTTTCATGCTTAGGATACAACACCATTTTACCCTTCTCCCAATTAACCCATTTAACCATGGCCTAATCCCTAAAGATCCAAAACCCAAGAATTGTTGGATTAGGTGTCTAAGTTCATAACTATTTCTGGAATGTACTTGACCCGGTTGGCATGGTCCATTTGGGTTGCATGGTATTGCAACACTTGGATAGACTAAATGAGAAAAAGGACACTTATGGTTTATTAATATATTATAAGTTCTAATATATTAATAATATTATTTAATTAGTATTGATCAAGAATTAATTTAGAATTAATTTGGTGATCAAAAGGAGACTAATTAAATATATGGGGTTGATTGTGTAAATCATTCATTCTTATATAGTGGGCTAATGATCCATGGTTTATTAAGTTGGGCTAAAACCCATAAGGTGCTCCATGGATAGTCCATGGAGGTTATAAACCCATGGATCAAGGAATATGAAAAGCCATGTCAATTAGGGTTTACATGTGGTAACCCTACTTGTGACACAACTATAAAAGGACCTCATGGGCTACCAAAATTGGCACTATGTGTAGAACAAGAGGGCTAGCCGATTTTGAGTGAGTGTAGGACTTCTCTCAAGGTTATTCCAAGAGTTGTGGTGTTGTGTGAAACATTTGAGGCATCACACTTGAGGTTCTAGGCTCACAAGGTTCTCAAGGAATCCAAGGAACAAGAAAGGTATGTTCTCCTACTAGCTTTTATGTTTCAAAGTTCCCATGCCATGCTAGTTAGGTTAAGAACCTTGGAAAATCAAATTTGCATGTATCTTAGTAAAACATAGATCCAAGGTTTCTAGGGTTGCATGTACACCTTAGGAGTGTTAGAATGCTCAAAACCCATCAAGAATTACCCAAAAACCTATGGCCCACAATTGGCCCAAAAGGCCTTCAGGTAAGTATGCCATGCATACCACCATTACGCTCTGCGTACAACCCTTAACAACAAAGGAAAAATGGGAGCTAAACGCATTACGCTAAGCATACGCATATGTACGCCCCGCATAGTCCCTTGATGGCCAAAACTCACATTAAGAACTTAATGTCTTAAGTCCAAACGTCGAAGTCACAGATCTTGCTATTGGGAAACATCTTAAATGATGAAGTCATCAACTTGATGCCTTTTCATGGCTAAAAAAGGCCCAACACCCATTTTTAACATTCTAACTTCATATCATGACCATCAACTCATGCTTGGTTGAGATAAATCCATCAAGATGCTATTTTTATGCATTGGGGACCTCAAAAACATCAACATCTACTATCATAAGCTTCTGGAGTAGCTTATACTCACATGTATCAAGCCAAGGGACCGCAACATGCCAAAAACCATAAACTAGCTAGATCTAAGAAATGAATCAACAAGGTTGAGACTTTATACCTCCAAAAGAATGATCAAGGTGAGCAAGGTTTGGATCTACAAGCTTCAAGTCAACACGTGCTTCTCCAAATGGTTCTTCTCTCTAGGAACTGGGCGTTATAATTTTCCCCTACTTGAATCAAACTTTGTCCTCGAAGTCTGCCAGTGCAAACAACTCTTGATAGCGATCTCTCATCTCCTCATCGTGCTCCCATGTACATATTGAACCCTTTCGATGCTGCCATTGTACCTTCACTAAACACACAACCTTGTTTCGCAAAGTCTTCTTCTTCTTGTCTAGGATCGCAACCGGTCTCTCTATGTAATTCAGGCGCTCATCTACCTGAATATCCTCCAAAGGAACCATCACAGAATCATCAACCAAGCACTTCCATAGTCGAGAGACGTGAAAAGTGCTATGAATCTGACTGAGCTCCTCGGGTAGCTCCAAACGCTAAGCAACCCTGCCCACCCGTGCAATAACCCTAAAAGGACTAAGATATTTGGGGCCCATCTTACCCCACTTCCTGATCCGGATAACACTTTTCCAAGGTAACACCTTCAGGAGTACCATATCCCCAGCCTGAAATTCCAAATCTAACTAGCGTCTATCATCATAACTTTTCTGTCGGCTCTGTGCGGTCTGCAATCTCCCTCGCACCTGCTGGATCAACAAGGTAGTCTAGAGCACTACCTCTATGCTACCCATAACTCACTCATCGACCTCCCCCCAACAAATCGAGGTCCGACACTTCCTCGCGTAGAGCATCTCAAAAGGAGGTCGATCAATACTGGCATGGTAGTTGTTATTGTAAGAAACTCAGCCAATGGGAGATACCTATCCTAGCTACAGCCAAAATCCAATACACATGCCCGAAGAATATCCTCCAAGGTTTGGATAGTCCGCTTGCTCTGACCATCGGTCTGTGGATGAAAAGTTGTGCTGAACTGCATACGAGTACCCAACTCCTCATGGAAGCTCTTCCAAAACATGGAAGTGAACCGAACATCTCGTTCTGAAACCACCGAGACCGGAACCCCATGCCATGCTACAACCTCCCGGATATAGATGTCCGCTAACTTCTCCACGGCAACTATCTCCTTAATAGGAATGAAATGTGCACTCTTGTTCAATAGATCAATGATGACCCAAATCGAATCCACCCTTAGTGTGGTCCGTGGTAGTTTTATGATAAAATCCATCGTGATCTCTTCCCATTTCCAAACGGGAACACCCATCGGCTCCATCTTTTCATCGGGTCACTGATGCTCGACCTTGATTTTCCTGCAAGTCAAGCTCCTCTCCACATACCAGGCCACATCCGATTCATGTAGGGCCACCAATGATCGATTCGAAGGTCTTTATACATCTTCTACGCTCCCGGATGAATAGAAAACCTTGACGTATGTGCCTCCTCCATCAAGATCTAATGTGAAACCCCAAAATATGGGACCCAAACTCTCCGATGAAGGGTCAATAATCCGTGGCTATCATAATCAAAAGAGGACACCTGGCCCACTATGTGCTCACTCTTCCGGTGCTTATCTTTCATAACCTCGACATGAGCCTCCTAAATTTTCTCTAAGAGTGAGGTAATAACAGTTATCCTCAAACAAACATCCCTGATCGGTGTGCCAACTGTCGTGCGGCTAAGAGCATTAGCCACTACGTTGGCCTTTACTGGGTGATAAAGGATCTCACAATCATAATGCTTCACCACATCAAGCCACCTGCACTGCCTCATGTTCAGATTTGGCTTATCTATCAAATATCTCAAGCTCTTGTGGTACGTGTAAATGATACAAAACCCCATACAAGTAATGTCACCAAATATTGATGGAGGAAACCACCTCCCCCAGCTCTAAATCATGAGTGGGATAATTCGCTTCATGAGGCTTCAACTGCCTCGAAGCATAAGCTGTCACCTGACCCCTTTGCATCAAAATTGCACCCAATCCCGAAATCGATGCATCACATTATACCATAAAATCATCCACACCCTCAGGCAGGATCAAGATCGGAGCCTCACATAACTTCTACCTCAAGGTCTCAAATGACGCCTGTTGCTCAGGCCTCAAACGGAAAGTAGCAGACTTCTTCGACAACCTGGTTAACGGAACTACGATCCTGGAGAAAGTCTCAATAAATCTCCGATAATACCCAACTAACCCAAGGAAACTCTGAATCTCAAATGGAGATATCGTAACCTCCCACTACATCATAGCCTTGATCTTAGTCGGAACAACCAGAATACCCTTCTGATTGACAAGGTGCCCCAGAAAATCACCTTGCGTAACCTGAACTCACACTTTGAGAATTTGGCATATAGCCTCTCTCTCCTCAGAGTCTCTAAAACCTTTCACAGATTCTAACACCTAGATCCCTTGTATGCATTTTAATGGTTATTTATTTATTTTTACAAGGCAACTCGACGAGTTGGTAGCCCCAAACTCGTCGAGTAGAGATTGAGAGGGACACGGGTTTTGGTGTCCACTCGCTGAGTTGGGAAGCCCCGACTCGACAAGTTGGACTGCCAGAATGAAACCCTAATTTTAAGGGTTTGACCCCCTATTTAAAGAACATAACACCCGTTGTGGCCGCCCTCATCGTCCTCCATTGTCCAGAAAACCCTAATCAGCGAGATTGAGCCTTGTGTGAGTGTGTGAGCCATTTTTGAGTGTTTTAGTTGATTTGAAGCTTGTGAGATGAAGAAGAAGCTAAAGGACTCCAAGAGAAGGTTGTAGATCCAGATGCAACATCACTTTTCCTTCACTTTCTGGTAATCAAGTCTATACCTTGACCATTTGTTTTCTAGATCTTCTTATGGGGTAGTTTAGGGCTTTTGGAGTGCATTTTGGAACCATTCATGGATGCAAGCGTGATTTGGTGTATCAACTGCAGATCTAGAGTCTTTGAGGGACTCCATGGCATAAAGGTGCCAACTTAATGGCCATGGGAGTCCCATGCACCATATAAGACACCTTTTTGGACATTGTGAGCTAACAACCCCATGTATGCACATAAAGTTGGAAACTTTACGTGACATAAGGACCTTAGGGGTCCAGATCTATGTTTTGGAGGCAATGAACCCAACTGAAATCGACTGAATAGATTAATATCATGGGGGACTCGACGAGTTGTTCATGCAACTCGGCGAGTCGGGTCGTGGTCCCCCAACTCTTATGTTAATGAGTGAACTCGTGAGTCTAGGAGACGACTCAGTAGGCTGGACATAGTTTTGGACATAGGGTTTGAAGAACTCGATGAGTCCAAGGAGGGACTCGAAGAGTTGAATCGGTGTGTCACGTATTTATGATAGACAGAACTCGACGAGTTTGTGAAGGGACTCGCCGAGTTGACTCGGTTGACCACGAGTCTAAGTAGTTCAGGAACTCGCCGAGTTGGGAGATAACTCAACGAGTTGGGTTGACTGGGATTCAACCTTGAATTTGACTTTGACCTAAGCGTTGACTTTGACCAGGGGTAAAATGGTCATTTTACCCAAGGAAGAATTATCAGATTTTGATTAAGTGTTATTATGAAATTGATAGTAGGAGAGTCGCCGGAGCAGCAGTCAGAGATATACTTGTTGAGTGTGGGCGGGGCCTGAATCTTACAGCAGCCGAGTGTGGGCGGGACCCGAATCTCGTGGTATTATTTAAGTATAGTTATGTGACTGTTTGATATGAGTAGATATACTTGTTGTTTGTGTGATACTTGTATGTATGATATACATCGAAGTGTGGGCGGGGCCCGAATCTCCTAGACAGCGGAGTGTGTGCAGGGCCCGAATCTCCATGAGAGTGGGTGGGGCCCGTAGCTCTTAGTTGCATGTTATGTGTATGGTACGTGGTAGTTTGGGGAGACGCACTAAGCTTCGTGCTTACAGTTTTCAGTTTTGGTTTCAGGTACTTCCAATAGCAAGGGGAAGGGCTCGGGATGATCGCATGACACACACCAAAGTTTTAGCCTGGGATGTTTAGACTCTGATTTCTCACATGATTTTGATACAGTATTTGACATGATGTTTTGAGATACATGATTATTGATTTTCTTTATGATGATGGATGATTTATGGTTTTATTATAAGTTTTTAAAACGAAATTTTTGGTATGTTTCAAGTTGGTATCAGAGCCTTGCTTTGAGCGATTCGGGCACAATCTTGGGTGTGACTGAACTCAAACAAAGGAATTGGTAAGAAAATTTTCAAAAGAAAATCATTTTTACGAAAAGAATTTTTAAAAGAGAAAAGAACTTTGAAAAAAAAAGGGTGTGGTGCATGCAATCAGCCGAGCTCAAGTACGTACTCCCAAATTACCCATACAAGTTATGTTATGATATGTTTATGAGAATTGCATGCTAGATTAGGACTAAGGATCTAGGAAGGATGCCTTATGTTCCTATTATATATGTATCAGCTTCATGAGAATTGCATGGTGGATTAGGACTAAAGATGTAGGAAGGATGCCTTATGTGCCAGTTATATGTATGTCAACTTTATGAACTGCATGCTAGTACAGCTTAGTCAGGGATAGCCTGAGAGAGATATGCTTGATTATGTTTACACAATGCTCGGATGCTGCTTGCTTTGTGCTTTTAGGAGTTCTAGTTATCTTTTACTAACTAGTAAATGAATATGTTACATTACATATTGCGAGGACTAAATAATTTCATAAGGTTAGGTCTAGCTCTATTGCACAACTCTCGTTTGAGTCCAACGATTGTAGGGTAGGATCTCTCATTCGAAGAATTATCTAGTCTTAGTGATATGTAATAGTATTTCCGAGCTAGTTAGGGGGAGATAGCATGAACTTCTTATGTAGCTCATAGCGGAGAGTGGGTTGGTGATTACCCTAGGGCAAGCCTAGGATGAGATTAGTATGAGGTCAGCAGTAGTAGTAGAAGGGACATGGTGGAGTCAAGGCAGTTCTTGAGGAAAGTATGGATAGATGTGGAAGGTAGTATGGGCCCGTACTACTGAAAGCGGAGGATCCGTACTCGAATTAAGGAAGGCTGAGATGAATCCAAGGAACTTGTAGTATGTTAGATCCCTCGATATATGATGAGTATACTGATGTTTATTATGGTATTTTCAGTATGGTGACGCTACGCACTAGACCGATTGGCACTTCAGGCACTGGTGAGGGATCAGGATCGGGCTCTGGAACTGAGTAGATGGATGAGCAGATGAGGGAGTTTATTTCGTCTGAGATCATGCACAACATTTTAGAGCAGACTCTTGTGATCTTTGGTTCGGTCAAGGAGGGTATTTTGGAGCTTCTGGATGAGAAGTTGAGCGCTTTCCGCACGGAGGTGGCGGCCATGATGGGGTCGCGCACACTGACTTTCAGGGATTTATGGGCTTGTGGAGCTCCCGATTACCATGGGGCTCGGGACCCCATTGCGAGTACCAGATGGTTAGCGGATGTCGCCAACACATTCTACACCAGCAGATGTCCCGAGGGGGACAAGGTTAGACTTGTGTCCTGTCTTCTGAAGGACAGGGCACGTGACTGGTGGGAGGAGGTTGGGAGAGCCATTGGAGACGATGTAGTTTTGGATGCGATGACCTGGGGTTACTTTTCGACTAGGTTCAGGGCCGAGTTTGCACCTGTGATTGAGGTGCAATATTTAGCAAGGGAGTTCCAGGATTTGGAGTAGACGACAGAGACTGTGGCGGAGATCATCGCCAAGTTTAGGGAGAGGGCCCTCCTCGTTCAGCAGTATGTGGCGGACGTGGAGATGAAGAAGGCCCGGTATCATGAGATGTTATGGAGTGATATCCGCCAGTTTGTGAGCCGCTCCAGCTGCAAGACACTGGAGGACATGATTGCTAGGGCTCGTGAGAGAGATATTGATTTGGAGATGGAGACGAAGAGGAAGCCAGAGTCTGTGTCTGGCGGGGGAGGGCTCTGGAAAAAAGCCCAAGGTAGATTCCAGAGGGAAGGGCTAGCAGGGCCGAGGTCGCTGCGGCAAGTGTGGCAGGGGGCATGATGGGCCGTGTAGGGCTGGTAGTTCGGGCTGCTTCAAGTGCGTCCGAACTGGGAATGTCAGTAAGGATTGTACTGCTACCACAACCATCACATCATCTGATCTGATTTGCTTTCAGTGCAATCAGAGGGGCCACAAGAGGTCCCAGTGTCCGAGTTTGGCAGCAACAGGGAAGGTGGTGGCACCTGCCCCTGCTACATTGAGGATTACAGACGGTCGTCAGGCCGGACGGAGACGCTAGTGGCGAACAGCAGATCCTTCTAGTGATAGGTCACAACTTAAGTGGTTTGGGCTAGGCAACTATTTGTATAGGTCTTAATAGAATCTTGGTCTTGTATTGTGTGTTTGTTGTCTATTTGCGGTTGTGAAGGTATTCACCACCGTGAATGGGTTTACGGCCGTGAACGCGTGTTCCGCCATGAACCCTATTCACGGCCAGTCTGTTCCTATATATAGTGTAAGAGTCTGTCAGAGTCGAGTGACGTATCAGAAGTGTTTACGGTCATAGTGTGTGTTCTCAAGGTGTACTAGATGTTTCTTCTAATAGACGTGTGCATTGCTTGATAATCTTCTTCTTCTTGATTCTTGTTACTATTTTGTTTTGATCAATGGTTTGGATCATTGAATTGGGACTCTACAATTGGTATCAGAGCCAATCCAGTATCAAAACAGATTCAAGTCACGTTTGCGGTTGAAGGAGTTTTTGCTTTCTTCATTGTTCAAGCTTGTTTCTGCATCTGATCATGTTTTCAAGGCTAAGGAAATCGAAATCTGATTCAAAACACTCATTTTCATCAAAATCTAGGAGTGTACGATTTGCTGGGTTGAAAGGAGTACGACCGTAAACGCGTGATTCAACTGTAATTCATTCAAATTTAAGAACTGTAAACTGTTTATGGACCTTAATCAATTGCTAGACCGTAAACTATTCATCAAGTGTTGACCATAAACATATCTTGGACTTTAAAGCATTGTTTGACCGTAATCAGTTGAACCGTGATTGAGTGTATGGCCGCAAACAGATTCCGACCGTAAACAGATCTCAACCAACCGTGAACTCTATTTTTTGTTTTAACTCTTTGATTTCAAGTTCCTTTTCATTTAATCAAGAAAATTAAAAAAAAATTATAAAAAAAATGGATTCACAAAACTCAACAATTCATCATGATCTGGATTCCATAATGGGAACAACCACACGTATTCCTCGTCTGTTATTTGCTGAATGTTTCCCGGAATGGAAATATCGGATGGAAAAATATATCAAAATGAAGGACTTCAAGGTTTGGAGAAGTATTCTGAAAGGACCTGTCAGGATCACCACAACTCTCGAAAATGGAACAGTCGTTGATAAAGAAATTGAATATTATACTGATCAAGATTTTGCAAAGATTGAAGAGCAAGAAAGAGCTCTTGCCACAATCACTACGGCTCTTTCACCAGATATTGCTCAGGGTTTTCGGGAATACACGTCTGCAAAAAATCTATGGGAGGCACTGATTGAAGTTTATGAAGGGAACGAGGACATGAAACAAAGTCGTCAGGATATGTTGAGACAAAAGTTCAACATGTTCAATCATATCTTGGGAGAATCTATTGAGGCTCAACTGCAGAGGTTCATCACTCTTACAACCGAGATGAGCTCTGCAGGTATCTTGGTCACCAGGTCTGAAATAAACAAGAAACTACTCAATTCACTGCCAAAGTTATGGGACATGAACGTGTCTGTGATTAAGAAGACGAAGGACCCTAACCGTCTAAGTCTGGCTGAAACCATGGCAATTATTAAAGCTTGTGATCTGGATGACAAGAAAAGGGAGATCAATCACGTTAATTCATACTCCACTGCTAATCTCGGGATTCAATCCAACAATGCTTTCTCATCCTTCACCACTCCTCAAGTTCAACCGTTTATTGCTCCTCAACCATCATCATATATCACTTCATCCATGAAAAGTGTTCAACCTCCAGTATCTTATCCACAAGTTGCTTCTTCTTCAAAAGCACCTACTCCAGCTCCTGCTCCCAAGGAAAATGACGAAAACTTGGCTCTTGGTACCGGTCTTGTCAACTACTACAATGCCTTCGTGGCTGGCGAGCTACCTCCTCAACTATCTTTCCCTGATTTGGATCAAATTCATCCCGAATATGTTAAGGAGATGGATATCACATGGCAAATTGCTATGCCGGTGTTCAGGGCCAAACAGTTCTCCAAGAAGACAGGCAAAAATAATTGGGGAATGAATGCTGAAAAGAAGGTGGGTTTCAACAAAGGCAAACTCCAATGCTTCAACTGCCATGAACATGACCATTTTGGCAGAGACTGCCCGAAGCCTGACAGGAGGGAGAACAGTGAAAGAACGATGGTGCCAGTGGGTAGCAGCAGGGGAGCTACCACCAACAACTAGACTGCTAATCTTGCAGTGGTGGCTCAGTCATTTGATTGGGACGACCAAATTCAGGCCTTGAGCATCTTAGGACCTGAAAATGCACATCATGCCCAGATCAACGGCACTGCAGAAGGAGAAGCTGAGATGAACCCAAAGGTGGAGATGATGGAACTACAATTTGCATTCATGGTTCAATGTACCCTAGAGCCTGCAAAGCCCGAGGTCAGTGAAAACATTTGCTCTCAATCTTGTATTAACACTATCAAATTTTTGCGTGATCAAATTGAATTAATAAAGAGAGAGAATGAGGACCTAAAATATTAGGGGTACCAACTTAGAAAAGGCCAGAAACCTTTAAAAGAGCAACGAGAGGCTAAGATTAGTGATTTTGATAAATTGCAAGAAGAGTACAACAACAAATGTGTCAACTATAAATATCTTAAGGAAGAACTTGGTGTTGTAACTGCTGAACTTGACACATTGAAGATCCGTTTTGCAAATGCTGATTTTAATTTCAAAAAATTCGATGGGTCAAGTGAAAGAGTTGCAACAATAATTGAATACCAAATGAAATGGAAGGACCAGAAGCAAGTTGGAATAGGTTATGAGAGTGTCCCTCCCCTATTCAATCACAATTACACCGCCACTCCATTGTCTCAAGCTGAGATAGACCGAGAACCATTTATGGTATACGGTAAACTAGCTGTTGAATAGGCAATAGCATGTAGTGCTAGGAAATTGGATACTAACGTTTCTACTTCCGATGCAGATTCATCAGTAAGCCAGTGAAAGCAAGAGGATGGAAAGATTGAGTCTAACAATTTGGTGTCAAAATTTGGTGTTCCTATTGAGTCTGTGTCTGATGTTAAAACTGATTTTTTAATTTGTGATGATTTGGTGTTAAACTCTAATGTTTCTGATAAATGTGGTGTTGTTTTTGTGAAATCTACTGAATCTGATACTAGCACATCCACATCTTCTACACCTGTCACACAATCCAACTCATGCACTTGCACGTGTGGTAAAGTTAGAAAAGTCAATAAGAGCACGAAATCTGTTAAAGGCGGTACTAGGTCTAGTGATAATAAGCAAATATGTTTCAACTGTGGTACTGTCGGCTACATTGCTTGCAAATGTCCCAACAGGGCATTTGTGCATTTTTCTATACCGAGGAAAGAAAACGACTCTCGAGGAAGGTCTCTAACGAGAAAGTCCTCGAGATCTCGTCTTCATGATGATGATCGGAAAGTTAATAATGATAAGAAATGGGCTGATTTTAAATCGAACAAACAGGTTTTCACTAAACAAGCCACAAGTGCTTTGCCAAAATCGAATGAGGCTAAGCCAAGGTCGATTACGTCAAAGGGTGCATCTGGATCTTCGACTAATTCTATTCGAAAATCTAAACGCTCAAAGCAAAAGAAAAATATTTCAAAATCACCTGTGAATTCTTCAAAACCTAAATATCAATGGGTTCCCAAATCTACACTTGGCCAATCATCATCATCATCCTATGAAAGTGTTTCTGATAATGATGTAAAATTGAAAAATCAAAAGAATAAATCTGTGAATGTTAAGGGTACACCCAGGGCTTTAATGACCTGGGTTCCCAAATCTAAATAATCCCGCTCATTGTGCATGAACAACTGCAGAGGAATATCGCCAGACCGTGGTATGTCGACAACGGTTGTTCCAGGCACATGACAAGAGACATTTCCCAGTTGCACAACATTCAAAATTTCAATAGGAGATATGTTTCCTTTGTGGGAGGAGATGGGGGAAAGATCACTCAAAGGGGAACAATTTCTAATGGAGTGCTGAGCTTCCAGAATGTCAACTACGCACCCGATTTAAAGCACAGTCTGTTGAGCGTCTCTCAAATTTGTGACAAGGGCTACTCGACACATTTTACCGACAAGGAATGTCTAATTCTGAAGCCAGGCATTGTCATCCTTGATTAATGGATTCTTGTAAAATCTAAACGGGTCGGCAATGCATATATCATTGACATGAACAAAAATCTTCATGAAGAAGTCACTTGCCTCTTCTCAAAAGTTTCCGAGAACAATGCTATGCCGTGGCACCGAAGACTCGGACATGCTAACGCAAAGAACCTGAATCGACTTGCAAAGAATGACATAGTGCGCGGGCTTCCTGTCAAGGATTTTATCACGTTTGAAAAGTGTGTGGCATGCGCCCAAGGAAAGCATCACAGAAAGCCACACCTGCCAAAACAAGTTAATTCGATCAACCAGGTGCTCCAATTGTTGCATATTGACTTATTTGGTCCGGTCAACGTCCTCAGCATCAACGGAAATTCATATTGTTTGGTTGTGATCGACGATTTCTCACGGTTCACGTGGGTCTTCTTCTTGTCCAACAAGGCTGGGGTTGCTGACTTGATTAAGAAGTTTATTGTGATGATAGAAAACCAGACCAACCACCGGGTGAAGGCGCTCATAACTGACAACGGGACAAAATTCAAGAATGCTGTTCTCGATCATTTTTGTGTGGAAAAAAGGATAGTGCGTCAATACAGTGCCGTTCTCATACCGCAACAAAATGGTGTTGCTGAGCGGCGAAATTGAACATTGCAAGACGCCGCAAGGACGATGTTATATGACTCCAAACTTCCAGTTTTCTTTTGGGCCGAGGCGATCAACACGGCATGTTATGTTCAAAATCGTGTCCTGATCCACAAAGCTAAGATGAAAACTCCATACAAGATTCTCTACGGTCACAAGCCATCTGTTAGTCATTTTCGTATATTTGGCTGTCCTTGCACCCTTCTTCATCTGGAATCCAACCCCAAATTCAACGCCAAAGCCGATGATTATTACTTTTTGGGGTATGCTTCTTGCACGGTGTACAGGGTCTACAACAAGAAGACAAAGCAAATCGTAGAATCCTTCGACGTGCGCTGGTTGGAGGAGAACGAGACGGATGCCAAAGTTTGTCTAGATTGGTTGTTTGACTACACATCTCTATTCAAATCATTCAATGTGTTTTCAGATAATTTGTTTGGTTCCAGTTCTGGTTCGAAGACTGTGATTGAAGATGAAGACAAAGAAGTTGTCTACAGACCGCCGGTGGTGTCCTCTACGACTCCTGAAGTGGATGCATCTATTCCAAGCGATTCGTCAGATTCTACAAGTCATCAAACTAATCCAGATGCTGATTCCACTCCTCTTACTCCTGATGAAAGAGAGTTCATGTCCAGAGATGCTTCCGCTGCTACTCAAACATTTATGGAACTTCTCTTTCCCGAACCAATTGCTAATGAGTTCGTGGCAAACCCCTCTCACGATTCTAGACCGTATGAGGTGGATCATTCAGCAGGTGATGGATTGGTCAATAATCATAACCTTCCCGTAACGCTCAATGACATCAGCCAGGAGCTACCTTCCAGAATTCAACGCGATCACCCAATCGAAAACGTCATCGGTCAGCTGGGAGACGTTGTTCGAACGCGAAGTCAGAGTGGAGATGTAAATATATGTCTCTACTCTTGCTTCATATCTCCAATAGAGCCAAAGAACGTCTAAATGGCTTTGAATGAGCCCAGCTGGGTGGATGCTATGCATGAAGAGTTGAATCAATTTGAAAAATTGGGGGTTTTGAAGTTGGTTGAATTACCTAAAGGCCAGAAGTCACTCGACACGCATTGGGTTTATCGAAACAAGCAAGATGATTCAGGGGTTATTGTGCGGAATAAGGCCCGATTGGTTATACGTGGATTTTGTAAAATTGAGGGTCTAGACTACACCGAAGTTTATGCTCTAGTGGCTGGCTTGGAGGCTATTCGTATTTTCCTCGCGCACGCTTCCTACTTGAACTTCACGGTTTACCAGATGGATGTCAAGACTGCCTTCCTGTACGACGCTCTGAAGGAAGAAATCTACATTGATCAACCTCCTGGGTTTGTCAATTCAAAGTTTCCTAATCATGTCTACAAGTTGGACAAGGCTTTATATGGGTTACATCAAGATCCAAGGGCGTGGTATGCAACTCTTACTAAGCACTTGCTCGAGCATGGCTATCACGGGGGACAATCGATCAAACCCTGTTTATTAAGCATGTTGATGCCGATCAGACCCTAGTTCAGATCTACGTCGATGACATCATTTTCGGGTCAACATGTCCAAAGCTGTGCAAGGAGTTCGAAAGCGTTATGAAGAAGAGGTTCGAGATGAGTTCCTTGGGGGAGATGACCATGTTTTTGGGGCTTCAGGTCAAATAAGACTCAACCGGAATCCTGTTACATCAAGCCAAGTATGTTGAAGATATGCTAGAGAAGTTTGGGTTTTGAGACGCAAAACCTGCTTTGACGCCGATGGCCAAGAGACCTCTGTTGACTCCAGATATTGAAGGCGAATCCGTAGATCCGTCTGACTACAGATCAATGATCGGATCGTTGATGTATCTAACCGCAAGCAGGCCAGACATCATGTTCGCGGTTTGTCAATGCGCATGATACCAGACTAATCCTAAACTTTCACATCTTATTGCTGTCAAGAGAATCTTTCGGTATCTCAAAGGCAGCCCAAAACTGGGTCTTTGGTATCCGAAAAATTCTGAATTTGATTTATATGCTTTTGCTGACAGTAAATACGGAGGTTGTGAGCTTGACAGGAAATCAACGTTGGGGGGATGTCAATTTCTTGGAGATCGGCTGGTGTCATGGTAGTGGAAGAAACAACATACAGTCTCAACCTCAACGGCAGAGACGGAATACGTAGCTGCTTCTGCCTGTTGTTCTCAAGTTATCTGGATACAACATCAATTACTGGATTACGATTTGAATTTTCTAGAAACCCCTAGTGTTTGCGATAATGAAGCTGCAATTCAGATTGCTAAAAATCCAGTCCAGCACTCAAAGACCACGCACATCGACATCAAAGTGCATTTTATCAGAGATTGTTATGAGCGTTCGGTCATTCGGTTGGAACAGGTTCCCACGGCTAATAATGTGGCAGATCTGTTCACAAAACCGTTTAACAAAGATCGATTCGATATGCTTGTGGGATTTTTGAAAATGATACGCTTTGAGGACTAACTTTTGTTTTAGGTTAGTTTAAATTTGCGCATTTAATTTTCATTCTCACCCATGCACAAATTTAGGGGGAGAAATAAAAACAAAACAAAAATCAGAAAATTCAAAAATATAAAAATCAGAAAAATTAGAAAATCCAAAAATAGCTGGTGTGTAGGTGATGTGTTTGGAAGTGATATAATCATGTGATAACATGCAATTTGAATATGTGTAAGGTACCAAATTTGAATTGTCTAGGCTCTGTGTTCGATGTGTTGGTAGGCACGAAAGATTCATATGGACTTAACTAGGTATAGATGAACTTAAGGAATCTAGAGACTTGACAAATCTTAACATAGATAGTTCCATTCAGCCTGACAATACGACGCTTGGGTAGATTAAGCCGAGAGATATACATGAGAATCCACCGGTTACACTAAATAATCTGTATCTAGAACCGTGGTTTAACTTTTCCTCGATGTGCGGACTTTGTCCTTAATTCCGGTATTGACGGGGCGACTGAGGAATTCCGATAAATTAGGTCTGTAAAAGGTTATTTCTTGCTTTCTTTCTATCAGTCATATGTTGCCTCCTCTGTGTGATCGAAAGATCCGACATGGACTGCAACATATGCAATTCTGTTTCTCTGCATCTTCTATCTATGCAATTCTTCCTGCCTGTTAGCCATATGTTGTCTCCTTTGCGTGATTAACAATCCGACCTGGTACACAACATATGCACCATTCTACTTGTCAATCCCTCCAAACTCTAGTTAGTCATATGTTTCACCCTCTATGTGATTGGAACAGATCCGACCTGGGTGTACAGCATATGCATTCTAAATCTGTCTTCTCCCGTAATAATTGTCTGCTCACCTAAAGTAAGGAGTATTTTGGAAGTCCCTGATTATTGGGGTATATCAGGAAGCGGGAAACATGTTCTAGTACATCTAAAATTGAACAATCACTAGGTTGTCTGTAGATCTCGCTGCTCAATTTAGGTGGACAACAATATCCTTGGTTGTCGTCAGATGAATGGTCCTTAGGAATTTTATCTAGAAACGTAAAGTCACAATGCCTTGTCATTTATAGTATGTCAAAAAAAAATATGTGTCACAATCTTTCGTGTTTAAGTGGACCACAATACCATCGATTGACCAGATTTATTCATGAAAAGGAAAGTGCTGATAAACGGATTAAGGGTGTCTAATAACTTTGATCCCAAAAATCACAAAAATATCATTAGCATTAGTAAAAGTGAAATTAGTGTTAATTTTATTTTAATCACAAAAATATCATTAGCGATCTTTTTGGTGGACCCACCAGCAGCCCATGGTGATTTCAAGTCCATGGTGCGTGGTTTGAAGAAGTGCTGCCTAGCTTCCGCTCTAACTTTGAGTCATGTGATCTACCAAAGTCAGATTAAAGATTTTTGGAGCTCTGCTGTGGTGAGAAAAGGAGATGGTGATTCAAAAGTTGTTGAAGCAACTGTTAAAGGAACGAAAATTGTTGTTAAAGAGCAGATCATCCGAGATGTTCTGAGAATTTATGACCAACCCAGTTTTCTGACCGAGATTGCAATTGATAAAACACAAGAAATCATCGAACAAATGGGATATGAAGGAGGATTTCCTCCAACCATCAAAAAGCTGTTTCCACCATACTGGAGGTTTCTAGCTCATGTCTTCGTAAGCTGCATCTCGGGAAGGAAATCTGGGGCGGATGAAATTTCTCTACTGAACACGGGTGCAATCGTCGCTCTTGCCGCGAGTCTTGAATTCAACTTCTCCAAATTTATCTTGAACGAATTGATCAGAAATATTGAAGGAAAGAAAAGAGATAAATTCCTTATGTACCCAAGATTCCTACAGTTGATCATCAACAATAGCTACCCGGAGATTGAACAAGGAGGAGAAACACTAGACATGAAATCTCTTGGGTCAAACACTTATGGTTTAATGAAACAGAACCGTAAGGGTAAATATTTGTTCGAAGGCAAATACCCTTTGGTAAAGTTCGAGTTGTTTGTAGAGTTAAGTGATGCATCTGAGTCTAACGACTCCTCTGACCACATGGAATCTGACGATGATGTCATAACTATTTCTGATCATGAAGAAGACAGAGCTCCTCCGGTCGCAATCGTGGCTGAGGAACATGATCATTTAACATCTGTGCAAGTTCAAAGTGATTACAGTAAGGGTGAAGATGCAGATGATGATGATGATGAGATTTTTGGTAATAACGATAATCCTTTTGGTGGTAATATGTCGGGTTTAAATGAAGATCTCGGTTCTGCATTTGAAAACAAGTACTGCCCATCAAATGAAGACCTTGACTCCTTCTTTAACACTATCCATGATGTTGCTCAAAATGCAACGAAGATAGGGGGAGTTGAATATATTCAAGAAGCGACGCCTCCTTCTACAGAACTGATGGCCGGTGTTTTTATTGATAGGGATGCAGCATCTAGGATTCCTCCCCTTGATGTTGATATTCCCACCTCGATGCCATCTGTGAGTGATCCAATTGTGACTCAAACCTCCCAGCATCCACCAAAAAGAAGAAGACATGATCCGAGGCCGTGGGTACTAATTCAGGAACAGGCCTCATCGACACAGCCTGCAATCACAACACTAGTTACTACTCCAATTATTCATACACAAGAAGGACCACGAACTATGTTTGAAACCGGGAGCTCTTCAGTTCCTGGTTGTTCCTCCCCACCAAGGCCTGTGCACGACATCGCCTCTGTGAGGCTTGCAATGGCATTGGCTGCACAAGAAGCAACATGCCTTCCTCCTCGCGAAAAAGGCATATCAATCGAGGAAGGTAACACAGAGGGAGTGGAGCCATCCAATGCAGAGCTCAAGGTCGAGATAGGAGTGTTAAAAGCAGAAAATCATTGAAAAGGATCTCTTGATAGGTAAACTCGACGTTCGACTTTCAGATGTTGAAGCAGACAACAAAACCAAGCTAAAGCAGATAACAGATCTCCAAACTCACCTTGGAGCTTTAACTGCGTGCTATTATGATTTGAAGAATAAACTTTTTGAAGAATTTGGTGACAAGTTCAAGTCATCAATCGAACAGCCTGCAACCACAGAAGGTTTCTCCAGTGTCCCTATCCAGCCTTCTCATCATGACAACCCTGTGGATTCACCACCCCTCATAACCACAACGATTGTTGATCGTTTTGAAACGGAACCTGCCCAGGCCAACCCCCGAATAACTATCAGGCAAGCTAAGAGAAAGGTTACTGCTGAGAAGAAAGAAGGATGCCTTTTCATGCGGAACTCTGATGAGAACCGTCGTGCAGACCAGCCTCAAATTACAGTAACTGATCTTGAAAAATGAAGGTTCGGAAACAGATTCGGAAATCGATCGGGAATTAAGATGTGGGGATTTCACAGTGACTTAAATGTATGGGTGGTGAATAGGAATCTTGTTAAAACGGAGTACCACAAGGATACTCACGACTTTAACTCCTGTACAAAAGTCGATCTAACTGAGCTTTCAAACGCTCCATTCCACAATCCTTCAAAGGACCCAAAGGCCTCTAACTTCAAACTCTTTCTCGAAAGGCAGGTCAAAGAAAAATTTTCTGGAATGAAAACTGCGGATTCGCTCATTAAAAGAGACAAGGAGGTGCTTGATCCCAGAACCAATGAGCCAATGAAGATAGTGCTATGGCCTGCGACTAAACAGTTGAAAGAAATTCCCATTCCTCAACATTTCCAGGATGGATATCTGGATCGTATGGAATTCTGGTATTTTGATGAGGTCACAGCCATAACAGTAATCAAGTTCTCTGATAGCGATACAGTACTACGTCTTGTTGATGCTAATGATTTGCTGCGGTTAAGGGAACGAGATTTATACACCTCAGCTCAACATCAAATCATCTGCAAATCAGACATCATGGAGCCAATGGCTAAGGAGTTCACAGGCATGGTGGCTAAGATCATTGAGAAGAGGCTTTGGATGGGAGCTATGGGAAAATCTGACGTGGTGTTCAAGCAGATCTGAGCTAATACTAGCCCCAAACCAAGGGGGAGATTGAGAGGTTACAACTTAAGTGGTTTGGGCTAGGAAACTATTTGTATAGGTCTTAATAGAATCTTGGTCTTGCATTGTGTGTTTGGTGTCTATTTGCGGTTGTGAAGGTGTTCACGGCCGTAAACGGGTTTACGACCGTGAACGTGTGTTCGGCCGTGAACCCTGTTCACGACCAGTATGTTCCTATATATAGTGTCAGAGTCTGTCAGAGTCGAGTGACGTATCAGCAGTGTTTACGGTCATAGTGTGTGTTCTCAAGGTGTACTATACATTTCTTCTAATAGACGTGTGCATTGCTTGATAATCTTCTTCTTCTTGATTCTTGTTACTATTTTGTTTTGATCACTGGTTTGGATCATTAAATTGGGACTCTACAATCAGTTGACAGCAGAGGAGGCATGAGCAGCTCCTGATGTTGTTACGGGTATGTATCTTCTCATTATCTCTTTATTTATCTTGATTATTGCTTATGTTTACGTGTTTGTTATAGGATCGTTCTTAGTGAACGGTATATCAGCCTTGGTACTGTTTGATTCGGGCGCAACCCGATCTTTTGTGTCGCTCGCGCTCAGCAAGCAATTCGTAGGAGCTCCGAGGGAGCTGGATTGCCCACATGATGTGGAGATAGCAGATGACAGGACCGTTAGGGTTGCGAGGGTTCACAAAGGTTGTACACTACAATTATTCGATGAGCAGTTTTCAGTGGATCTGGTCCCCATTCCTCTGCGAGGGAATAAGGTTATAGTGGGTATGGATTGGTTAAGCCCCAATGGGGCATTGATTGACTGACAGTAGCAGCTAGTGAGGATTCGGACTCCTAGTGGGGGAGGGTTAGTGATACAGGGTGAAAGGCCGCAGGGTGGATTGACATTATGCTCAGCAGCGAGAGCGATGCGCTACCTTCAGCATGATTGTGCGGGTTATGTCACCTATGTTATGGATACCCGGGATAAGGGTAAGGCGACAGTGGATGATGTACCGGTAGTGCGAGAGTACCCGGACGTATTCCCGGAGGATTTACCTGGGATACCTCCGGAGAGACAGGTTGAGTTCAGGATTGACCTGGTCCCTGGTGCGGCTCCGATAGCCAAGGCACCATATCGGTTGGCTCCTCCCGAGATGCTGGAGTTACCTACGCAGCTGCAAGAGCTGCTAGACAAGGGATTTATCAGACCGAGTAGTTCGCCATGGGGAGCCCCGATCCTATTTGTGAGGAAGAAGGATGGGTCGCATTGGATGTGCATAGACTACCGGGAGCTGAATAAGGTAACAGTGAAGAACCGTTATCCCCTCCTGAGGATTGATGATTTATTTGACCAACTACAGGGTGCATCTTGGTTTTCCAAGATTGATATGTGATCGGGTTATCACCAGATGCGAGTCAAGGAAAAGGATGTCTAGAAGACAACTTTTAGGACTCGCTATGGGCACTATGCGTTCGTGGTGATGTCGTTTGGGCTCACCAATGCTCCAGCCGCATTCATGGACCTCATGAACCGAGTGTGCAGACCGATGCTGGATCGGTCTGGGATAGTTTTCATTTATGATATCTTGGTCTATTCCAAGACTCAGAAGCAGCATGAGGAGCACCTGAGGGAGGTGTTGGAGACATTGAGGAGGGAGAGACTTTTTGCAAAGTTATCTAAGTGTGAGTTCTGGTTGCGCGAGGTGTAGTTTCTTGGGCATCTCGTCAACCAGAATGGTATTCTGGTCGATCCGGCCAAGATAGAGGCCGTGATGCAGTGGGAGGTTCAGAGGTCTCCAATTGAGATTCAAAGTTTTCTTGGTCTAGCGGGTTATTAAAGGAGATTCATCCAGGATTTCTCCAAGATTTTTGTTCCTTTGACCCGACTGATCAAGAAGTCGGTGACATTCCACTGGGGGCCTGAGCAGCAGGCAGCCTTCGAGACTCTTAGACAGCGGTTATGTGAGGCACCGATTGTGACTCTACCCAAGGGATTTGATGACTTCGTAGTTTATTGTGACGTGTCGATTACGGGCATGGGTGCAGTTATGATGCAGAAGGGTCATGTGATAGCCTACTCGTCGAGGCAGTTGAAGCCTCACGAGGCTAACTATCCGACGCATGATTTAGAGTTGGGGACTATAGTGTTCGCCCTCAAGATTTGGCGGCATTACCTCTATGGGGGTCCGTTGTACCATTTACACGAACCACAAGAGTTTGAGGTACCTCATGGATCAGTCGAATCTGAACATGAGGCAGCGTCTGTGGTTAGATGTGGTGAAGGATTATGACCGTGAGATCCTTTACCACTCGGACAAGGCCAATGTGGTGGCCGACGCCCTGAGCCACAAGGCGGTGGCGGCACCGATTAGAGATATATGTTTGAGGATGACAGTGATCATTCCACTGCTGGAGAAGATTAGAGAGGCGCAGGTTGAGGGCCTGAAGGAAGAGTGCCAGAAGTGCGGGCGAATCGTTGGCCGGGTGGCCTTGTTTGATTATGATAGCCGAGGGTTGTTGAACTTGCATGGGAGGGTCTGGGTTCCGTGCTGGGGCGGAGTACGGCAGGTTCTGATGGAGGAAGCCCATAAGTCGAGGTTCTTCATCCATCCTGGGGCGAAGAAGATGTATCGGGATCTTCGCCCTGATTACTGGTGGCCCCGCATGGAGCAGGACGTAGCGTGGTATGTGGAGAGGTGCTTGACCTGCAGGAAGGTCAATGCTGAGCACCCGAGGCCACACGGAAAGATGCAGCCGCTAGACATTCCCGTGTGGAAATGGGAGGATATCACCATGTATTTCATTACCAAACTTCCTAGGACCACACGTGGAGTAGATTCGATATGGGTCATCATGGATTGGTTGACCAAGAGCACTCATTTTATCCTGATCCAGGAGAGCATATCGGCCGAGAAGCTGGCCGAGATATACGTGCACGAGATAGTAGCACGACATGGAGTGCCTGTCTCGGTGGTGTCAGACCGAGATGTCCGTTTCACTTCCAGATTCTGGAAGCGGTTTCACGAGGAGATGGGTACTCATCTCCACTTCAGCACCGCTTTCCACCCTCAGACAGACGGGTAGAGCGAGAGGACGATACAGTCTCTCGAGGACATGCTACAAGCATGTGTTTTGGATTTTGGTGGTAGTTGGGATACGTATCTTCCGTTAGCGTAACTTTCATATAACAACAGCTACCACGCCAACATAGACCGACCTCC
The DNA here is from genome assembly GCF_052849685.1 of Lactuca virosa. Taxonomy (NCBI): domain Eukaryota; kingdom Viridiplantae; phylum Streptophyta; class Magnoliopsida; order Asterales; family Asteraceae; genus Lactuca; species Lactuca virosa. The sequence continues at coordinate 264,288,418 of NC_136431.1, forward strand.
CTTTGAGATGATCTACGAGAGGAAGTGTAGGACCCCAATCTGTTGGGGTGAGGCTGGTCAGAGAGTTATGGGGAGTACTGAGGTAGTACTCAAGACTATAGAGCTTATCCAGCAGGTTCAGAGTAGGCTCCAGACTGCTCAGAGTCGGTAGAAAAGCTACGCCGACAAGCGGCGTTTAGACTTAGCGTTTCAGGTGGACGATATGGTCCTCCTGAAGGTGTCACCTTGGAAAGGTGTCATCCGGTTCCGGAAGCGGGATAAGCTGGGCCCCATGTACATTGGCCCTTTCATGGTCATAGCTCGGGTGGGCAAGGTGGCATATTGATTGGATCTACCACCAGAGCTCAATCAGATCCACAACACTTTCCATGTTTCCGAGTTGCGGAAGTGCTTGGTGGATGATTCAATGATTGTACCCTTGGAGGATATTCAGGTTAACGACAGCCTGAATTATATAGAGAGGCTGGTGGCAATTCTGGATCGCGAGAGGAAAACCTTGAGGAACAAGGTTGTTCAGTTAGTGAAGGTGCAGTAGTAGCACCGCAAGGGATCAAAGTGGATGTGGGAGGCTGAGGAGGAAATGAGGGAGCACTACCCAGACTTATTTAAGACAACAAACTCCGAGGACGAAGTATAAGACAAGTGGGGGAGAATTGTAATGCCCAAACACTAGTATGCATTTAAATAGTTATTTATTCATTTTTACAAGGCAACTCGACGAGTTGGTAGCCCCAAACTCATCGAGTAGATATTCAGAGGGACGTCGGTTTTGGTGTCTACTCGCCGAGTTAGGAAGCCCGACTCGACGAGTAGGACTGCCATAATGAAACCCTAATTTTAAGGGTTTGGTCCCTTATTTAAAGAACATAACACCCATTGTGGCCTCCCTCATCATCCTCCATTGTCCAGAAAACCCTAATCAGTGAGATTGAGCCTTGTGTGAGTGTGTGAGCCATTTTTGAGTGTTTTAGTGTGATTTGAAGCTTGTGAGAAGAAGAAGCTAAAGGACTCCAAGAGAAGGTTGTAGATCCAGAAGCAACATCACTTTTCCTTCACTTTCTGGTAATCAAGTCTATACCTTGACCATTTATTTTCTAGAACTTCTTATGGGGTAGTTTAGGGCTTTTGGAGTGCATTTTGGAACCATTCATGGATGCAAGCGTGATTTGGTGTATCAACTGCAGATCTAGAGTCTTTGAGGGACGCCATGGCATAAAGTTGCCAACTTTATGGCCATGGGAGTCCCATGCACCTTATGAGACACCTTTTTGGACCTTGTGAGCTAAAAACCCCATGTATGCACGTAAAATTGGAAACTTTACGTGACATATGGACCTTAGGGGTCCATATCTATGTTTTGGAGGCAATGAACCCAACTGAAAACGACTGGATAGATTAAGATCATGGGGGACTCGACACGTTGTTCATGCAACTCGACGATTCGAGTCGTGGTCCCCCAACTCTTCTGTTAATGAGTGAACTCGTGAGTCTAGAAGACGACTCAGTGAGCTGGACATAGTTTTGGACTTAGGATTTGAAGAACTCGACGAGTCCAAGGAGGTATTCGATGAGTTGAATAAGGGTGTCCCGATTTTATGACAGACAAAACTCGATGAGTTTGTGAAGGGACTCGCCGAGTTGACTCGGTTAACCACGAGTCTGAGTAGTTCAAGAACTCGACGAGTTGGGTTGACTGGGAGTCAACCTTCACTTTGACTTTGACCCAAGCGTTGACTTTGACCAGGGGTAACATGGTCATTTTACCCTAGGAAGAATTATCAGATTTTGATTAAGTGTTATTATAAAATTGATAGTCCGAGAGTCGCCAGAGCAGCAGTCAGAGATTCTTCACTCGAGTTTTCAGCAGCCAGCCTTACGAGGTGAGTTTCCTTTAGTAGGAACGGGTCTACGGCACCAAGGCCGGCCTGTATATGTGATATGATAGTAGCTGAGTGTGGGCGGGGCCCGAATCTTATAGCAGCCGAGTGTGCGCGGGGCTCGAATCTCGTGGTATTATTTGAGTATAGTTATGTGACTATTTGATAGGAGTAGATATACTTGTTGTCTGTGTGATACTTGCATGTATAATATAAAGTGGAGTGTGGGCGGGGACCGAATCTCCTAGACAACAGAGTGTGGGCGGGGCCCATATCTCTTAGTTGCATGTTATGTGTATAGTACGTGGTAGTTTGGGGAGACTCACTAAGATTCATGCTTACAGTTTTTCGTTTTGGTTTCAGCTACTTCTACTAGCAAGGGGAAGGGCTCGGGATGATCGCAAGGCACACACCATAGTTTTAGCCTGGGGTGTTTAGACTCTGATAATTTTCTCACATGATTTTGATACAGTATTTGACATGATGTTTTGAGATACATGATTATTGATTTTCTTTATGATGATGGATGATTTATGGTTTTATTATAAGTTTTTAAAACGAAATTTTTGGACTGTATTTTTGGTATGTTTCACAGATGATCCTCATGTTGCTCCTTGGTCTTAGAATAGACCAAAATATCATCAATGAACACAATAACTAACCGATATAGCATCAGTCTGCAAACATGGTTCATGAGATCCATGAACACTGCCAGTACATTTGTGAGCCCAAATGGCAGCACCACAAACTTGTAATGACCATAACGCATCCTGAAGCTCGTCTTCTGAACATCCTCATCTCGAAGCCTCATCTGATGATAGCCTGAACGTAGATCAACCTTGGAGAACCAAGACACACTCTTAAGCTAGTCGAACAAATCATCAATCCATCGGAAGCGGATAACGGTTCTTCACTGTTGACTTGTTCAGCTCCTGATAATCAATGGACATCCTGTGGGAGCCATCCTTCTTCTTCACAAATAATATCGGTGTTCCCAGGGTGAGCTACTCGGTCAGATAAATCCCTTGTCTAACAGCTCCTGCATCTCCGACGGTGCCAACCGATAAGGTGCCTAGGCTATCGGATCCGCACCTAAGATCGGATCTATACAGAACTCCACCTTCCTCTCTAGAGGCACTCTATGCAAGTCCTTTGGGAACACATCTAAATACTCTCGAACAACCAACACAACATACATCGTCCTCTTCTTCTCCTCTCTGGTGTCCAACACATATGTTGGACTAGGTGTCTAAGCTAATAACTAAATTGGTATATACCAGAATTGTCAGCAAAGTCCTTTTGGGTTGTCCTCAAACCTGGTAATTGAATAGGATGACTTTTAGAGAGAGAGACTAATTTATTGATTTATTATATGACCAATAAATTGAAATAAATGATTTATTAATATATTATGAGAATAATATCAATTAGAAATAGTATTTTTTTTAATTAAGAATTAATCAGAAATTAATTAGAATTAACTTTGGGATTAATTGGATTAATTAAAAGTAGAAGGACTAAAGGTGACAATGTTCAAAAGTTGAACATTGACAGCTTCTAGAACCTACCAAGAGGGGGACGGTTCTAGAGAGGATTCTAGAGGCTTTCTTGGGCTTTAAGAAAGCTTAGAATTCCTTAGGGAGGAAGCAATGGGTTAAGGCCTATCTAAAAGAAACTTGCCTTACATACAACCTTCCTAACACCAATATAAACCCCTAAGGGTTTAGATGTTCGAAATTCACATTTCTAAGAGCTTAGATCCAGAATTCTTCCTTCTCCTCTTTCCTCTTAAAGTTTCCTTAGTTGTTAGGGTTTGGGTGTGAACCATCAAAGGCACGAGATTTCTGGTGCTTGCTTTCTGGAGCTTGTTTAAGAAGGATTTCATTGATTTATTTACAACAACAAATCAAAAGGTATGTAACCTTAATTCTTGTAATTTGATTTTACTAGGAATTCATTAGGGTTCTAGTTATTTTTTTGTTCGTGGCATGTTACATTCAAAGTGTTAAAGACATAGATCCTTTAGGTTGCATGTGCCCTTAAGTGCTAAGTGAAATTTTGCAAGCACATAGTTATTGTAATCTATAAAACTCATCAGTGGTATCAGACCCTTGGTATGTCTAACAATGTTTGTATATAGGATGAACTTGAACAAAACAAAGCAAAAAATTTGTCAGACTGATCTCACGACATGAGATTTAATGCTCACAACGTGAGCACAGTAAAATTCAGAATTTTTGGATTTTCTTGCCTAGTTTGATTTATATGGTTGTTATTTAGTAGCTATCTCTTATAATATCTACCAAATTCGAATTTTGCTTATATTAGATAATTAAATAAAACCTTAAATGTTATGAGATATTCTTAGACTAGATAATGATTGATTATAAGAATAATTAATATTATCTTTATGGATCTTATTACTAATTTAATTATATGATTAACTAAAAGATAATTAATAAATCCATAAATTGGTATAAATTCAATTAAATTAAAAAGTTTAATTTATAAAAGATTAAACCTTGTATTTTGAAATGTTTTAAAATACACCCTTATATATGTATTATAAGATTAATTACTATATGTATAAGAATTAGTCACGCAAATCGCTAGTACGCCTCATTCACGAAGCCATACTATAAGGGGAGTTTAAGGAAGCGGCCTACAAAATGACCGCCATTGGGTGTCCACTCTCACCCACCGCTCTCTTGTATGGTGGAGGTTCGTTACCTGAACGGATTTGATAGGACATAATGTCATTAATAAGTATAATGATATAAAGTAACTAAACCTTTGTTAAAATCCCACTCATAGTTACTTTAGGAAAAATGTGAAAAGTATGCTAATCTATGAAAATGTAACGCCATGTTTCGAATTTTTCTATGATTCAGGATCGCGGACCGCAATTCAGTTATATGTAGGCTTTGGGGCTTTTAAGAAAGTATGTAACGTCCCGTTTTTCACAACCAATGTTTTTCATTTTTATTAAGGTGAAAACTTCCCAATTTATAAATCCATTATTAAGAAAAAAACTGTTTATTCCAAATTACATTTATTAAAAAAAAATCAGAGTATCATAGAAAACGCGGAATCCTCAATGTTGTTGATGAGTGTGTAGAGTCCCGCCTTCGCCTTCCCGCAATCACCGATGATACCTGAAACCATAAACAAATGGGTAAGCATAAAGCTTAGTGAGTTTCCCCCAATGTACCCCATATGATAAACATACAAGCATGCATCGGGCCCACTCAGCTACCGGGCTGGAATACCCAGGGTTTGTTGGCCTACCGCCTCAACCCAACCGCTCTACCAAAGCCTCTATGGCTTTGGCTTACAGCTGGCCCACACTGGGTATATTGGCCTACAACATAAAGCAGGACCGCCTCAACCCACCACCACCATATGTTGACATATAAACAAACAAGGATCAAGCAGGCACATAATACGGGAAAACAACAATCATACAGCTCACTCCCGCCTACTAGTCCTCTCACATCATATAGTCCCACTACCAGTTAACCTCCATGAAATGCGTAACCATAAGTAGCCAGAGGTGAGATAGCCACTTGAACAGATGATCCTACTCTAGAGGCACAACCAAACAAGGAACAAATAAGAAATCTTAGAACAAGAGTTCTCAGGCTATCCTACATAACCACAGACAGTCCCTACGGGACTTCATTAGATGATAACCAGTAAGTACAAATAATATACAGATCCAACAATGCACTATAGCATAACAACATCCTGCATACCAGGATACCAATCTAACATATCACTACAGCATAACGACATACTCGATACCAGGATACAGATCTAGTAGATCACTATAGCATATCGACATATTAAGTAGCAATAATCCAAGAAATTCATGACCGTATATAATCATGGTGAGATAGATATCCGGACAGGTGATCCTACCCTATAACCACAACCAAACAAGGAACAGGTAAGACAGCCTAGATCAAGAGTCCTCAGTCTATCCTACGTGACTATATACAGTCATTAAGGTATCGCTCTACTAACAGATAACATAAAACTAGTAAGTCGGCATTGGTGCCTTCCACCCACGGTACAATGAGGCAAAACTCACCTCTGCTAATGATAACTGAAACAACACTCAATCCACGGCGAACACTACTCCTCACGCTAAACCAAAACCAAAAACAAACCTAATCAATAGTTAGGGTTTAACCCAAACCCATGGTCTAGTCCATTCCTCATCATGATGAGGGAAAAAGACCATTTTTACCTTTCTCTACTAGCCCAACTAAACTAAGCCCAAAATCCCTAATGGCCAAGGCCCAAAATCGATCCATTGGGCTTCTGCTGAGAACGCCTGGCGTCCATCATAAAACCTATGGCATTTGAACGCCTAGCGTTCTATGCCAAACGCATGGCGTTCGAAAGTTGGGCATCCACATCCAAACACCTCGCATTTGCTCACTGATTACCAACTTCCAAGCCAATGACTTAATGGCTTAAGATCTCATGTCCAAACTTCAAATCCAATCATAATGGAACGTCTAAAGCCATAAAGTTGCAAAGTTTATGGCCATGCATGGCTACAATGAGCTCAACACCAAGATCCTAACTCCAAATCAAATACGAGACTCCTAAACTATTGCATGGAAGATTATGAAGACCCATGATTGCGTTTTTATGATTCTAGACTCACTATTATGCTTGAATGGACAGTCCAAACCTCTGGAGCATTCCAAACTCACAAAGATCAAGTCTTTGGGACCAAAAATAACATAAACTAGCCCTAAATCAAGATCTAACAAATGAGACATCAAGATATGAACTTTATACCTCAAAATGATGCTCCAAGACGTCAGGAGTCCAGATCCACAAGCTAGAGAGCAACTACAATACTCCAAAGATCTTCCTTCTCTTATCAAGAACACTAAATGATACCAAAAAGATGAACCAAGGCTTCACACTCTCATACACACTTAGGGTTTTCGAAATAAGGATGGAGGTTGGAGTGGTGAAAGGTTTTGATGCCATGATTTTCTTTAAATAGGGTGCAAACCCTAAAAATTAGGGTTTGGACTCTACGTGCAAACGCGTAGCGTTCTATGCCAAACGCCTGGTGTCCAAACATTAGGCGTCCCCATGCAAATTTCTAATCAGAGCCTTTCCTATGTCGCCACTGAACCTTTACCAAAGGTATCTCCTTGTTGCGCATGACCTTCATCTTTCTTTCCAAAATAGCTACCGGCCTCTCGATATAATTCAGGCGCTCATCGACCTGAATATCATCCAAATGAACCACTGTCTCACAGTCCAACACACACTTCCACAACTGAGAGACATGGAAAGTGTTGTGGATTTGACTAAGCTCACTCAGCAAATGCCACTGATAGGCCACCCTGCCTACCCTGGCGATCACACGACAAGGTCCAATATACTGGGGACCGAATTTCCCCTCTTCCTGAAGTGTATCACACTTTTCCAAGGCGAGACCTTCAATAATACCATATTGCCGACCTGAAACTCCTATTCTGGTCGACGCCAATCGACATAGCTCTTCTGCCAACTCTGAGTGGTCTGCAGTCCCTGTCTGATCTGATGAATAAGCTCCGTGGTCTGAAGGACTATTTCGATCCTTCCCAAGGCCCTATGACCAACCAATTAATCACCGGGCCTTAAGATTACTTTCGATGTACTGCTAGCATCGTCATGCCAACCCCGCAAATAGGTGCACCATCGCGAAGAGAACCAACCGGTCGTATACCAAACTAGGCGACACTCCTATTTGGTTCCGACAAACCTGCTTCACTATCTACTGACACTACTCAGATTTAACCTTGATCCACTAAATAACAACGATACTAGGGCCTAACCTGATCTACTATCCAACAGCAGCACTCGATCCTACCCCCGATCCACAGACTAAAAACAACACTCGGGCCTACAAAATTAACCGATCCTACCGGGTCTTCGGGCCGTGAATCAGACCTCCAAGCCCCAATCAGACAAGAACAGGCAAGGAAACCCTCATCACATCCCTCAACCTAGGTCCTTAATACCCTATAGTTTTAAGCATAAGAACGCCCTACTTAAGATGCCCCAACTAAAACTAATACAGCTAGGCAGGAAGTCGAACAACTGGAAATGACTTTAATGTGAAACTGAAGGATCCAACAATTACACTGAAGTCTTGAACCTGACAAATTTCAACTGAAAGCCGAACCTTGGCACAAGGTTTTCCTGCAACGAGGTACCACCCTCCCCCCACTTGAGATATACTAGAGTCTAATGACCTTCAAATTCTTAGATGCTAAGACTATCTTGAACCCTACTACTTGATTCCAACCACTAATACCAATTTACACAAGAGAATCTGAATCCACACAACATTCATAAATCCCTATATACACATGCAAGCTGATGACAAGGATAATTAGTCCATTCCTACAATAAATTAAATTAAAAAAAGCCAACTAGGTTACTTCCATTTAATTGATCATCCGAGTTACAACTGAAATTTCAAACTCAACAGAAAATTACAGATATCCACCACTACTACCACAGTTGCTAACAAGAAATGTAACATCCCCCTCTGGCACGTATCACAATATTGTCTGCTTTGGGCCACTCGGCACGAGGACTTCTTAAACATCCAAAAATATGGTCCCAAAAATTTTGTTTTTAATAATAGATAAAATAGTGATTTCAATAGCATCCAATCATCTCAAATAAAAACCAATGTATCAATAGTCATAAAATCATAGTAAAACATCATGTACGGAATCCCAATGGTGTGCAAGATGCAGTGATCTCGAGTTCTTCCCCTTTGAACCAGAAGTACCTGAAACATAAACTAAAAACCGTAAGCATAAAGCTTAGTGAGTTCCCCCAAAATACCACATACCAAACATACATTAAACATATAGTGGGCCCCGCGCAGTCATCAGGCGCCTCCCGGTCATCGGGCCCCGCCCGGTCATTGAGCTGAGCTCGGAAAGCATATAAACACATACACATGTAATATACACAACATATAAATAGTCATCGGGCTTCGCCCGTCATCGGACCTTAGTCCAAAAGCATTTAACATAGGTACATGAAAGAGTCACAAAGATAACTAGCATTCTATCAGCATAACATAAACATGAGCCGATATTGGTGCCTTGGATCCACTAAACCCAGTAAGGAAACTCATCTCGAATGCTGATTGATAACTGGATAAATCCCGGCCCTGGAAATCAACTCTACTCAACCCCTAAATAGAAAAATCCCTTAGATCCGATCAATATTTCAAAACCCCTTAGAGGTCAACCTTGATCAAAGTTAAAGTCAAAGTCAAAGTTTCGAGTTGACTTAACTCGTTGAGTTGTTCTTCAACTCACCGAGTTCCCCGTTAAATCAACAGAGTCGCTAAAAGTTGATCCAACTCGCCGAGTTCACCCGTGAACTAGTCGAGTTTCCCCTTTAGTCAGCAGAATCGGGAAAAATCAATCCAACTCGCCGAGTTCACCCATGAACTCGCCGAGTTCTTTAGGAAACACACCTCTTAATCTATTAATTTATTATTCTGGAAACTAAAAGGTCCACCACTCAAATCTTAACTGATATAATGTCTAGAAGGGTAGAGTTTCCAACTTTTCCCTTAAGAACCATCCTAATGGGTTTAGAGCCCAAACCCTAAGCTTAAAAGGTTAAGGCTTACACAATAAACACTTATTCATTAAGAAAAGCCCCCAAAAATACAGATCTGGTCCTTAAAGGCTGCAAAGACACGTAAAGTTTCCAACTTTACTCTCATGTATGGCTAGGAGAAGCCCAAATGCTCAAAATAAGCCATAATAAGGAGTTAATGGATGCATGGAGCTCTTAAGACCATAAAGTTGGAACCTTTATGCCAAAAGAGCTCATGAAGATTATGGATCTGAAAGAATAACCTCCTTGGGGCCACCTACACTCCATTACTCACTCAAACTTGGCTAAATCATGCAAACTAGCCCCAAAAAGAGATCTAAAGGAATATTAAGCAACGTTATAACTTTATACCCGAAATATGCTGGAAATGGTGCAAAGAATCAAGATCTTGAAGGATCCTACTTGAATCACCACCTTGTACCAAGCTTCTCTTTCTTCGAAGGGCTTCAAGCACACCAAAACACACTCACAAAGAGCTCACTACACTCAAAAAGGGCTTTAGGGTTTCGAGATTAGGGTTAGGGACTATGGAGGCTAGAAATGAGGCCAACACCTGGGACTTAAGGTGTTTAAATAAGGTGCAAAACCCTAAAATTAGGGTTTTCTCCTGAGCGGCCAACTCACCGAGTTGAGACACCTCAACTCGTCGAGTTGCCTCATGAAACCCCGCGGTCAAGACAACTTCTACTCGACGAGTTTAAGCTTCCAACTCGCCGAGTTCTCCAAGGAAAATAGAACAATTGCAAGATAAATTCATACTAGGAACTAGGCGTTACAACTTCCCAGGGGGTGACCCATCCCGACACTACTCCCGCCTGAGTATGCCTAACTGCAGAGTTCTTATGGTATCTGTTGCCCTCACGGCTTTAAAACGCGTTGCGATAAGGAATGTATCCACTCCTCTTTTAAGGAAATATTTCGTTCTCCTTCCAAGCTGATGTAGGATCAGGTACAACCTACCTTCACCCCCCATTATAGGGTTTGACGTCCCCGTCGAAAACATCGACCCGTGCCCTAGCTCTGTTACCATTTGTAACATCCCCCTCTGGCACGTATCACAATATTGTCCGATTTGGGCTCACGGCGTGAAAACTTCCTAGGGGGTCACCATCCCTATATTGCCCTCGCCCGCGCTCGCTTACCTGCAGAGTTCTTATGGGATCTGTTGCCCTCACTACTATAAAACGCGTTGTGTTAGGGAAGATATCCACACCCCTTATAAGGATTGCTTAGTTCTCATTCCCAGTTGATGTGGGATCAGGTGTAACCCACCTTAGTCTTGGTCCAAAAGTAGGTGAGGGGTAAATTGGTCATTTACCCTAATAATGGATTTATGGTTATGGATTGGAACCCAATTGTTGATTGGGTGTTGTTTTGACTTTGATAGTTAGGGATCTGTCAGCCAGCAGCCAGGGATTTTCTGTTTGATTCGGCAGTGCGAGGTGAGTCTTCTCACTATATCCATGGGTCGAAGGCACCAATACCGGCCCATTACGTGTTATGTCATATGCTAGTTGTCTTTATGATACTTGCTTGGAAGACCCCGGGGGTAGCCCATGGCACTTGGATATCAGACAATGGGGGGAGCCCATGGCATTCCAGGTAAAGACCATGGGGGGAGCCCTTGGCAACTATATGTATGTTGCATGATATTCTGTAACTGTATGTTATGTGGTATTTTGGGGAACTCACTAAGCTTTGTGCATACGGTTTTTAGTTTATGTTTCAGGTACTCCGATTTTCAAATGGGAGAGCTCGGATGATTGCAGAGCACACACATGTTTTCACACTCTGTGAATTACTCTGATTTGATGATGTTTTGCTAAATAATGATTACCCTGGTTTTATGGAAATAATATGTACTGACGATTTATTAATCTAAAAACAAAAATTTTTATGCCATGATTTTCGGGATGATACAAGTTGGTAAGGTGGGTTGCACCTGATCCCACATCGACTAGGAAGGAGAACTAAGCATTCCTTATAAGGGGTGTGGATATCTTCCCTAACACAACATGTTTTAAAGTCGTGAGGGCAATATATCCCATAAGAACTCTGTAGTTAAGTGAGCCCAGGCAAGAGCAATAGAGGGATGGGAGACCCCATGGGAAGTTTTTGCGCCAGGAGCCCAAAGCGGACAATATTGTGATATGTACCATATGGAGATATTACAAATGGTATTAGAGCTACGACACGGGTCGATGTGTTCGACGGGGACGTCGAACCCTATAATGGGGGGTGAAGGTGGGTTGCACCTGATCCCACATCGAATTGGAAGGAAAACGAAACATTTCCCTAAAAGGGGTGTGGATACCTTCCTTGTAACAATGCGTTTTAAAGCCGCGAGGGCAGCAGATCCGATAAGAACTCTACAGTTAAGTGTGCCCGGGCGAGAGCAATCCAGGGATGGGTGACCCTCTGGGTAGTTTCCGTGCTATGAGCTCAAAGCGGACAATATTGTGATACGTGCCAGAGGGGGATGTTACAAGAACACTGCCAGCTCAACTCTCGATATTTGGGACTTCGTTCATCCCATGACGACCGTCAGACAACTTGCAAGCTAAGGGTGTAGGATCCAACACATCAACGAAAACGAGAAAAGGACAACAGGATCTAATGTGGCATTCCTGGCCACAATGAAAACAAACTCGAGCACGATGCCTGCAATCTCTTCCAAAATGACCCTCCTCGCCACACCTGCAACATACAAAAGATTGGCACCTCCCTCCAACTGATCCCGAACTCTGACCGGCAGACTTAAACCAATTCGCTGCAGGCTGGGACTGATCCAGGGCTTGATGTTAATCCCTTGTCTGGGTCTCTATCTCAGTCTCTTGCCTCCTTGTAGCATCCAAAAGCTCAGCGAGAGGGCCATATTGATGGATGGACACGAACTGCCGAATATCCGTCTTGAGCATGCCTAAATACCGAGTCATCTGAGCTTTCTCAGAAGCAGCAAACCGAGGGCAAAACATAGCTCTCTCTATAAACATCTTGGTGATCTTCGTCACTGACTCAGTTCCCCGCCTCAGATCCAAATATTCATGGGCCAGTCTCTCCCGCTCCACCAATGGGACATATCTCGAACGGAACATCTCAGAGAACCGCACCAATGATACTGCAGTCTGCTGCTCTAGGGTGTATGAACTAGTAACTAGCCTCCACCAATCCTTTGCTCCAGACTGAAGAAGGTTCATAGCGTACTTGACCTTCTGGTCAGCTGGGAGAGAGCAATTAAAGAAACATCCCTCAAGATCTGGCAGCCAACTCATGGCGATGATCGGATCCTGAACCCCGTCAAACACCGGGGGCTTCATATTGTCGAAGTACCGGTACTGGAAAGCTCTCCCAGCGCCAAACCCGGCAGCAACCATAGTTGCGGTGGTTGCAGCAGCAACAGTCTCAGAAAGGGCAGCGTATTGCTCATCAAAGTACTCAATCATAACAGTATTAATAGACCCGAACATCTCCGGTAACTACACCCATAAGAGGGAAAGAAACTCCTCCTAAATGATTTCCCTAACCTGGTGCTCAGTCAATGTTGGCCTATCCTAGCCACCCGCTCCTGATCTTGATCCAGATCCTGCCTCAAATCGTCTCGTAATCGCCATACTGAAAATAAACCAGGGATATATCAGATAACACACATATAACATCATGGGCACCAATTCCCAACAAAACCCCAGGGGTTGTGACTTTCCTGCTACGCGTACGGGTCCTGTGCTTCCAATAGTATGGGCCCATACTACCTTCCACACCTACCCATATTTGTCTCAAAGGATCATCACAACAACCTTAAAAATACTCACTAGAATACGCTTACACTCTATCCTCACTTTCTAGAGGAAGGCTATACATTACGCACTAGCCGACTGATCCCACACAACTCATCCATGAAACTTCCACCAACCCTGCAGCACTCGTGTATGCTAATCATACATAACGTTGGACCCTATAGACAGTCGAATACCTAATTCTACCCTAAGCCCTTCATCAGAAAAGAACAGGAAATAAGGCTAAACCAACATTATCAGGCTATAGAATGTTAGTTATGTACAATTGTGATGCATACACTAAGCAACTTTAGTAATGATGTCAATTCCATATAACGAAAACCCTAGGCTACCATGCATCATATAATCAGGAAATTCTATTATGCATTTCCTGAAGATCCCTAGCCTATCACTAGCATGTTGTTCTAACAATTCATATATCAGCAAAATCAAAACTCAGTAAACATAACAAGTATGGGTATTTTGGGAACCAATCTCCTGTTCGGGCTCTGGTTGACTGCACACACCACATCTCCTGAAAAAGTCAAATTTAAGTCAAGGCCCACGTTCCCCATCCCAAGCCAACAATCAAACAATAACATGACAAGAGACCGAGCCCATGTCCCTAACCCAACCCTTTTATTATGAACTCGTTTTCCAAAAACATTTTGCAAAAACTCTCGAATCCTAGTTTGAGACTGGATTTACACAAGTGTTCCTCCAATTCACTCAAACCAAGGCTCTGATACCAACTTGTAACGTCCAATTTTTCACAACCAAAATTTTTCATTTTTATTAAGGTAAAAACTTCCCAATTTATAAATCCATTATTAAGAAAACCGTTTAATCCAAATTACATTTATTAAAAAAAATCAGAGTATCATAGAAAACGCGAAATCCTTAATGTTGCTGGTGAGTGTATACAGTCCCGCCTTCACCTTCCCGCATTCATCGATGATACCTGAAACCGTAAACAACTGGGTAAGCATAAAGCTTATTGAGTTTCCCCGAAAATAGCCCATATGATAAACATACAAGCATGCATCGGGTCCACTCAGCCATCGGGCTTGAATACCTAGGGTTTGTTGGCCTACCGCGTCAACCCAACTGCTCTACCAAAGCCTCCATGCCTTTGACTTAAAACTAGCCCGCACTAGGTATCTTGGCCTAGAACACAAATCAGGACCGCCTCAACCCACCACCATCATATGTTGACATATAAACAAACAAAGATCAAGCAGACACAAAATAAAGGCAAAAAAAATCATATAACTCACTCTCACCTACTAGTCCTCTCACAGCATACAGTCCCACAACCAGCTAACCTCCATTAAATGTGTAACCATAAGTAACCAGAGGTGAGATAGCCACTCAAATAGATGATCCTACTCTAGATCCACAACCAAACAAGGAACAGGTAAGAAAGCTTTTACCAAGAGTTCTCAGGCTGTCATACATAACCACAGACAACCCCTAGGGCACTCCATCAGATGATAACCAGTAAGTTCAAATAATATACAAATCCAACAGTGCACTATAGCATAGCAACATCCTCATACTATACTAAAACCAGAAACAAACCCAATCCATAATTAGGGTTTAACCCAAACCCATGGTTTAGTCCATTCCTCATCCCGATGAGGGAAAAAGACCATTTTTCCCTTTATATACAAGCTCAACTAAACTAAGTCCAAAACCCGTAATGGCCCAAGGACCAAAATCGATCCATTGGGCTTCTGCTCAGAATGCATGGCGTTTAAACACCTAGCGTTCTATGCCCGAACGTTGGGCGTCCCCATGAAAACGCCTCGTGTTTTCTCGCTGATTACCAACTTCCAACCCAATGTCTTAATGACTTAAGATCTCTTCTCCAAACTTCAGATCTAATCATAATGGAATGTCTACGACCATAAAGTTGCAAACTTTATGGCCATGCATGGCTACAATGAGCCCAACACCAAGATTCTAACTCAAAATCAGCTATAAGGTTCCAAAACTCTCGCATGGAAGATTATGAAGACCCAAGATTGCATTTTTATGATTCTAGACTGAATATTATGCTTGAAAGGACAGTCTAAACCTCTGGAGAATTCCAAACTCACAAAGATCAAGTCTTTGGGACCAAAAAGAACATAAACTAGCCCTAAATCAAGACCTAACAAATGAGACTTCAAGATATGAACTTTATACCTCACAATGATGCTCCAAGATGTCAAGAGTCTAGATCCACAAGCTAGAGAGCAACTACTATACTCCAAAGATCTTCCTTCTCTTATCAAGAACACTAAATGATACCAAAAAGATGAACCAAAGCTTCAAACTCTCATACACACTTAGGGTGTTCGAAAGGAGGATGGAGGCTGGAGTGGTGAAGCGTTTCGAGGCCATGATTTTATTTAAATAGGGTGAAAACCGTAAAAATTAGGGTTTGGTCTCTTCGTGTAAACGCCCGGCATCCATCATAGACGCCTGGCATTTGAACGCCTAGCGTTCTACGCCAAACGGATGGTGTTTGGACCAAAGACCTCATCATCGGGATGTTACAAAGTAAGGTTTGGGCTTTATTAAAAGATGTTAGTGTTGGTAAGAGGATCAAGACCTATGAATTGTGTATTTGGAACTAAGGATGGACTGGGGAAAGTTATTTATCCGGCCTCTTGCGAGGGTTAAGGTTTTATGTTGGACATGTGGTGAGCCAAAATTATCAATATAGAAGTGTAGAGCACTTAAAGACCTTTCCTTGGATATAAAGAATGCCGAATTCGGAGTTGAAACGAAGAAGTTATGACTGTTCGAAGTTGGAAAGGATTTGGAGAAAAACTGAGCTGACGACGTGACCATTTGGAGCTCACGACATGAGAAGCAATTAAACGTAAATGTTGATTTAAATTGTGCTCACAATGTGAGCATTGGGAGCTCACGACATGAGAACTGTGCAGCCCAAGCCCACGAGTTTTTGGGTTTCCAACATATATAAGGGTTAGTTCCGTGTTTTTAGGGCATTTTATGAGCCCCCATCATATCTAGATCATCTTGAGAGACACCATTGCCTCCTTTTCACCATTTAGAGCCTCCCCTCTCCTCTTCCATCCATTTATGAAGATTTTAGTGCTTTGAAGAAGAAGAATATGTTCATGACGCTTAGATCCAGCATGCAAGCTCCCTTCCCACCTTAAAGATCATACCTTAGACCATGGTAAGTCCTCAAGTACCAACCTTTATGTGTTATTCTTCTAGATCTAGACTTTTATGCCTTTTCTTCATGTTGGAGGTGGTTTGAGTAATTGGATTCCATAAAGTTGACAACTTTATGGATCAATGAGGTCCCTTTGAGGTTTGGTGTGCTAGATCTATGGTTTGGTTGAGTTTCAGTCCCATGAATCAGATTTAGATCTCATTTTCACCATTTTGACCTAATGAAGTTCAAGACTGTAACATCCTGATATTCAGGTACTTCTAACTCTTTCTTTTCATGATGATTGGTCTAGTGGTTGCAATCTTGGGGTTTAGACACCGCATGTTTGACGCACCAACACGGCGTGTCTAGGCATTTAAGGACGCGTGTTTAAGCTGAGCAACACGGCGTGTTCTCCCTTTGGGCAGGACATGTTGATTGTTGTGAGTGAAACCCTAATATTCCAGGGTTTAGTCTACTATTTAAGGATTATGGGGGCTAGGGTTTGTCCACCCTTAGCCTCCATCTACCCTCTCAAGCTCAGAAAGAAACCCTAATCTTTTCCTATCCTATTTGTGAATATAGTTGGTGTTTTGATGGAAGAAAGTGAAAGAAGGAAGCAAGGTTTCAGCTAGCAAGCATCATACTTCTATATGATACTCTCTTGGACCATTGTAAGTGTCCAACTCCTAATTTTTATCATTCATAATCACTAGATCTTGAGTTATGTCCCCTTTTCTCTTTGTTGTGGGTTGATGCATGGAAGGATCTCATAAAGTTTGCAACTTTATGAATCTCCAGGTCAATGAGACCTTGTAGTGGCTTGGATCTGGTTTCAACCAAAATTTTGATGCCATGCATGGAAAGTAGGTCATGAATCCCCTTTTTGACCTAATATGGGTATGAGACATGCATAGGACATAAGCACTAACCTTTGGAAGGGTTTAGGAGGTTGAACCACTTCTGGACAATTTATCCTTTGGAAGGGGTGGTCCAAATGGATATAGTTGGACAATTTATCCTTTTTGATAGTATTGGAGTCTAGATCTGGGCCTTGGAGTCCCTGGTATCGAAGGAACAACTGAATAGATTAAGTTCGGAAAAACACGACGTGTTTGCAAGCCCACACGACGTGGTAGCCGGGGTTTTCCCGACTATCTGATTGCTAACAAAACACAGCGTGTTTGCTTGTACACATGACGTGTTGGGTCAACATGGATTGTTGACCTTGACCGTTGACTTTGACCATTTGTCTTTGAGTTTGAACAAGTTTGACCTTGAGGGTTGGGTATTCTGGGTTTTGATTGAACTGGTCATTTGATGGTTGTAGGTATTTGAGTTGAGAGCTGAGATTCAGAATCAGGCCTTGTCAGTTCTGTGCTACTTGTGAGGCGAGTCTTCTTCACTGTACTAGCGGGTCGAAGGCACCTAGGCCGTCCCTTTGGATTTGATATTCTGTTAGGTATGCTATAGTGTTGTAATGATCTGTTAGATCGATATCCTGATATTTAGGATGTTACTATGCTTAGTGATCTGTAAGATTTGTCTGTCTGTTGCTGGCTGGTGAATAGTATCTTTATCTGTATTATGTGCACATGATTGGTTGGTAGCTAAGGCTTCACTGCTTTGTGCGTAAGCCAACAGGCCGAAGCATTCCAACCCGATGGTTGAGGGGCCTGGGGTATTCCAACCCGATGGTTGATTGGACCCATAGTATGTTGGTATTCCAACCCGATGGTTGAGGGGCCTAGGGTATTGCAACCCAATGGTTGATTAGACTCATAGTATGTTGGCTTTCTAACCCGATGGTTGAGGGGCCTGAGGTATTCCAACCTGATGGTTTTTTAGGCCTATAATATGCTGTTATTATAGTTGTGACATTTGTTATGTATTGGTATTTTGGGGGAACTCACTAAGCTTTGGGCTTACAGTTTGGATTATGTTTCAGGTAACTCAGAGGATCGCGGGAAGGCGAAGGCGTGATCGTGCACCTCCTCATACTGTGTTTTATGATTTTGGGAAAAAACTCTAATGTTTAAACTATTTTGAAAACAATATGTAAACAATGATGGTTTTTAGTCGGTGGAAAAAGTTTAAATTTTTATGAATTTTTACGGTTGTTAGAAGTTGGTATCAGGGCCTTGGTTTGAGTGAATTGAAGGAACACTTGTGTGAATCCTGTGTTAAACTAAGGAAAAAGATTTTCAAAATGATTTTCAAATGGTTTTCAAAATAATCAAGGAGGATGCGATGTGTACGATCAGCCGGAGCCAGAAAGTAGACCCCAAAATACCATACTGTTATCTGATATTGTGATTTGTTAGAACAGCATGCTAGTGATAAGCTAGGGATCTTCAGGTTTTGCATGATAGGGTTGCCTGATTATATCATGCCTGATAGCCTAGAGTTTACTCTAATGGAATTGACATCATTATTGTAGTTTCTTAGTGTATACATCATGGTTATACATAACTAAGATCTTATAGCCTGAGAATGTTTAGTTTGGCCTTATTTCCTGTTCTTGTTTGATGAAGGGCTTAGAGTAGATCAGATAATCAAATGTCTATAGGGTCCAACGTTATCTATGGCTGGCATACACGAGTGCTACAGGGTTGGTGGAAGTTTCATGGATGAGTCGTGTGGGTTCAGCTAGCCAGTTTTGAGATCTATATATATATATATATATATATATATATATATATATATATATATATATATATATATATATATATAGCATTCCTCTAGGGTGTCAGGATTGAGCGTTTGAGTATGCAAGCAAGTATTTTTAGGGTGTTGTAATGACTCTCTGAGACAACTACGGGCAGGTGTGGAAGGCGGTATGGGCCCGTACTACTAGAAGCACATGACCCGTACGCGTAACAAAAAAGTTGTAGCTCCTAGGGCTTTGTTGGGAGTTGGTTCCCCATTTTAATATGCATATTATCTGATATCGTCCTGGTGTATTTTCAGTATGGCGACTACGAGATGAGTTAAGATCGGATCGGGATCGGGATCAAGAGCTGACAGGCAGATTGGATCAGATGAGTTGGATGCTAGGATTAGGAGGATTCTCCATGAGGAGGTTGTGGCCATTGTCCGAGATCAGATACCATAGCTATATGGGTCTAATAAAACCGCGATGATGGAGTTCTTTGATGATGAATACAGAGCCGTTGCTGAGACTGTTGCTGTTGTAGCCTCTGCAGTCGTGGCCGCTGCGGGTATTGGACCGGTTCAGGCTTTTCAGTATCATGACTTCGACAATACGAAGCCCCCGACTTTCGATGGGGTGTAGGACCCGATCATCGCAATGAGGTGGCTATCTGATGTGGAGGGATGTTTATTCACTTTCTTGTGCCCTGCTGACCAGAAGGTCAGGTGTGCTTTGAACCTTTTGAGGACCGAAGCGAAGGATTGGTGGAGGCTTGCCACCAGGTCATTTTATGAGGAACAGAGAGCTATTGTATCTTGGGAGCAGTTCTCGGAGATTTTTCGCTCCTGTTATGTACCGCTGGTGGAGCGTGAGAGGCTGGCGCAGGTGTATTTGGATTTGAGGCAGGGATCAGAGACGGTGACAGAGATCACCAAGATGTTCACAAAGAGGGCTATGTTCTGCCCTAAGTTTGCTGCATTTGAGCAGGCTCAGATGACCCATTACTTGAGCATGCTAAGACGGAGATCAGGCAATTTGTTTCTACTCAACGCTATGGTTCATTATTAGAGATGTAGGAGACCGCCGGGCGGCATGAGATTGAGATTGATTTGCAGACGAGGGAGTCGAGACCGGCCCCGACGTAGTCGTAGCCTGCGTCGAAGCAGTTTAGGGCCGCTGAATCCAGGTCGGGGAGTCAGAGGGGATGCACTTGTGGGAAGTGTGGAAAGGTGCATGATGGAGCTTGTCGGTCTTCTTCGGGTTGCAACAAATGTGGCAAGTAGGGCCACATTGCGAGGAATTGTCGGAAGAAGACTCCAGCTTCTGGCGTCAGACTTTGTTACCATTGTGATCAGGTGGGCCATATGAAGGCCCAATATCCTTTGCTTGCTGACAGGCCAGCGCAGGCTACTTTGAGTATCACTGGCGGGAGTCAGGGCAGAGTGGAGCCCCGAGGGCTCAAGGTTGTGTTATCCAAATTACTGCGGAGGAGGCCAGAGCAGCTCCAGATGTTGTGACTGGTATGTTTGTATCCTTTATCCTATTGATTATGTCTTGTGTTATGCTTATGTTTGTACCTCTATTAGGTATGTTCCTAGTGAACTCTTTGCCTACTCTAGTGTTGTTTGACTTGGGTGCGAGTCGGTCCTTTGTGTCTTAATCATTTAGTAGGGAGTTTGATATGCCCATTGGGGAGTTAGAGTGTCCGTTGTGAGTCTCTATCGCCAACGTACACGGGGTTTCTGCTTCTTTAGTGTATCAGGGTTGCGTTATAGAGATCTTCGTGGTATCCTTTCCGATCTATTTGATCCCTATACCCATGGGGGATGTATGCGTGATTGTAGGTATGGATTGGCTGAGCCGTTTTGGTGCTATGATCGATTGTGATGGAAAGCACGTGGTAGTTTGAACCCCAAGTGGGGGAGAAATGCTTATTTATGGAGAGGGCACTAGGATGGGTTCAGGGTTTTGTTCTGCTGCCAGAGCTCGGTAGTATATTCAGCACGGGTGTGTGGGTTATTTGGCCTATGTGGTGGATACGTGTGTTGGGGATTAGATTTCAGTCTCAGAGGTCCCGGTGGTCAAGGAATTCGCCGATGTATTCCCGGAGGATTTACCCGGTGTGCCTCCTGAGAGGCAGGTCGAGTTTTGGATCGACCTCGTGCCAGGTGTGGCCCCGATTGCCAAGGCACCGTACCGTTTGGCACCGCCTGAGATGTAGGAGTTGTCATCCCAGTTCCAGGAGCTGCTACACAAGCAGTTCATCAGACCGAGTAGTTCTCCGTGGGGAGCACTGATTTTATTCGTCAAGAAGAAGGATGGTTCACACCGGATGTGTATTGATTACCGAAAGTTGAACAAGCTTACGGTGAAGGACCGTTATCCCCTTCTGTGGATCGATGATCTCTTTGATCAGTTGCAGGGTGCATCTTAGTTCTCCAAGATATACCTGAGGTCTGGGTACCATCATGTCAGGGTGAGAGAGGAGGACGTAGAGAAGACCGCGTTCCGGACTCGTTATGGACATTATGAGTTCATGGTGATGCCATTTGGGCTCACCAATGCGCCTGCAGTATTTATGGATTTGATGAATTGGGTATACAGGCTGATTGTCGATCATTCGGTTATCGTGTTTATTGATGATATCTTGGTATATTCAAATACTAGAGAGCAGCATGAGGGGCATCTTCGTGAGCTTCTAGGGGTTTTGAGGTGAGAACGACTCTATGCCAAGTTCTCGAAGTGCGAGTTTTGTTTATGAGAGGTTCAGTTCCTTGGACATCTCGTTAACCAGGACCAGATATTGGTCGATCCGGCCAAGATCGAGGCGGTGATGCAGTGGGAGGTTCCGAAATCTCCCTCAGATATTAGGAGTTTCTTGGGATTGGCAGGGTACTACCGGAGATTTATTCAAGATTTCTCCAAAATTACAGTACCCCTCACTCGTCTGACGAGGAAGGGGGTGGATTTATAGTGGGGCCCTGAGTAGCAGTCAGCATATGAGACCCTCCGGTAGAGGTTATGTGAGGCCTCTGTTTTGACGCTCCTGGAGGGAATTGAGGATTTCGAGGTTTTATGTGATGCATCCATCACTGGGTTGGGGGCGATCCTCATACAGAGAGGACGAGTGATAGCTTATGCTTCACGGCAGCTGAAGCCACATAAGACGAGATATCCCACGCATGATCTTGAGTTGGGGGCTGTGGTTTTCTCCCTCAAGATTTAGAGGCATTATCTTTATGGGGTCCGCTGTACTATCTACATGGATCACAAGAGTTTGAGACACATCATGGATCAGTCGAACCTGAACATGAGACAGTGCATGTGGCTGGACGTAGTCAAGGATTATGACTGTAAGATCCTTTACCATCCGGGTAAAGCGAATGTGCTGGCGGATGCCTTGAGCCACAAGTTGGCTGGACCTTCTAATAGGGTGTCATGTATGAGGATATTAGTGGATTCTTCGATTGTAGGATTGATTAGGGAGGCTCAGGCCGAGGGTGTTCAGGAAGAGAATTGAAAGATTGAGAGTATCAGGGGAGAGATCACCAGATTTGTTCCAGATAGCCATGATTTGTTAACCCGTTGTGGTCGAGTATGGGTTCCTATGTCTGGTGGGGTCAGACAGATTGTGCTGGAGGAGGCTCATAAGTCTTATTTTTCCATTCATCCAAGGGCCACCAAGATGTATCGGGATATGAGATTGAGCTACTAGTGGACGTGGATGGAGAGGGAGATCGCCTGGTATATGGAGAGGTGCTTGACCTGCAGGATGGTCAAGGTCGAGCATCAGAGGCCGCATGGCAAGCTGCAGCCTCTAGAGGTTTCCATGTGGAAATGGGAGCAGATTTCGATGGACTTCATCACCAAGTTATCGAAGACGGCAAAGGGTTTTGATGTGATTTGGGTCATCGTGGATCGATTGACCAAGAGTGCCCACTTCCTGGCAATTCGGGAGAGTTCTTTGGCCGAGAAGTTGGCCAATGTGTATATTCGCGAGATTGTTGCTCGCCATGGGGTTCCAGTTTCCATTGTTTCAGACTATGATGTTCGGTTCACCTCCCGTTTATGGCAGAAGTTCCATGAGGAACTGGGCACGAGGTTGCACTTCAACACAACTTATCATCCGCAGACCGATGGCCAGAGTGAGCGGACGATACAGACACTTGAGGATATGCTGCGGGCATGTGTCATTGATTTTGGTGGGAGCTGGGAATCCTACCTACCTCTTGCGGAGTTCTCCTAAAACAACAATTTTCACTCCAGCATTGGTGCTCTGCCTGTTGAGCTCTTGTATGGGTGGAGATGTCGTACCCCAGTCTGTTGAGGCGAGGTTGGTCACAGGGTTATGGGCAGACCGAGGTGGTCCTTAAGACTACATATATGATCCAACAGATCAAGCAGAGATTGCAGACTGCTCAGAGTCGGCAAAAGAGCTATGCCGACCGGCGCCGATTCGAGTTGGAATTTCAGGTCGGTGACATGGTGTTACTAAAGGTCTCACCTTGGAAAGGTATGATTCGCTTCAGGAAGATGGGAAAATTGGGTCCTCAATATATTGGGCCATTCCGAGTTAGTGCCAGGGTTGGAAAGGTCGCCTACAGATTGGATCTTCCTGAGGAGCCCAGTCAGATCCACAACACTTTCCATGTTTTGCAGCTGCAAAAGTGCATATTGGACGAGGATGCAGTTGTCACACCCCCAAACCTGAACGGCGGAAACATTCGGGGGCGGAGGACGTCATGTATAGTATCACAACAATTGAATAGTAAAGAAGATACACACCACCATAATATATATTTGAAGAGTTTACATGATTGTTGTATTACATGTTTCAAAAGTCAAATACAATATGATGCTCCAAAAGATGTTACTAACGCCAGAGCATTAGTCCCCAAAAGTAGTTGCTAACCTGGTGTTTAGCGATTCCCTGAGAATACAAGTTATTTCGAAGAAAAAATGTCAACAATTAAGTTGGTGAGTTCATAAGTAGATATTTGTGTAAATGTATGCCATTCGAAAGTTTACGTTTGTTTTCCAGAAAATCCGATATTTTCTTATAAAAAGAGTTATGAATCATTATTTGTATGAAAGGAGTGTATCGAACCAGGAAAAACCTATATTTTCCTAAAAGTGAGGAGCAGTCTTAAATGCCCAAGACTGTAAATTGTAAGTAAATATGTCATACTTAAAATAATGATGTATAGTTGTATTAGTAAACGAAACTATAAGAAGTTTGTATTTTCACGTAAAAATAACTGTAATATTACTTTTCCCGCAAAAACATCATACAATAATAATTGTCTATCCTGTGAGTTTTCATAACCGTACTATGATGGATTTGCCTGTAGCGACTTTCTTCAGGCGCCGAAGCGTTATGATATTTGTCACCCCGTGGACTGTAGTTAACAGTCAGGGCGCGGAATCATCAGTCCCGTATAGATCTATACATACTTATCACGTTCTCCGGGCGGAGACTCTGGTTATAAAACAGGGCTTTATTGTATACCTTGATAGGTACGATGAAGACGAATGGCTCACATATTCTCAATTAAGTCACGTATTTTGAAATGTATATGTTTATGTCCAAAATGACTACCCTTTCTACTGTATTGACAAAGGCATAATAAGGATATGTATTTTCTTTGTATAAACGTAATGTTATAGTAGAAAAGGTTACCCTTGGTATGATGTAGTATGCAAACATATAAATAAAACATATTTCTATTTATAAAACATATTGTATCCCATGAGGGTAAAGCTGTGATGTATGATGTTTTGCATGTTAACAACTTCATATGATAGTTATAACAATAGTATGAAAAGTATAGCAAAAGATTGATGTTTTCGCACGAGTTTAACCGCGTGTTTACTTGTATTCCCCCCCCCCCCCTTAAAAGTATTTAAAAGCTTTTAAAAGTATTTAAAAGTGTAGTGATAGGGGTATGAACTCACTTGGTAGAAGTGACGATTCGATGAAAACGATACTTTGCTCGGGCAGCACTTCGACCGGAAAGAAGTCGATTTCTCGGAAATCTCGGGGCTTCGAACTTCCGTAAGAGCTTAGATATGAAACCGTGATGTCGGGATAGTCTCGAGAGGGTAGAAGTATGAAATTTGGGAGAGAAAGTTGAAAATTAGCAACCAAAACCCGGAGCCTTCGCATCCTTTTTATAGGGCTGAAAGAGGCCTCGAACGCGGGGCGTTCCTGCGAGGTACGCGGGGCGTTCCCTCAAACGCAGCGCGTTCCGGAGCCTAGTGCGTCACTGCTTACGAACCTCAGATTGGATGGCGATGGGACTCGGTTCTGATCTGCGAACGCGGGGCGTTGCTTAGGGAACGCAGGGCGTACCCTTCGGACCAGCCTCGAGATGTGTGCCCAGTTCTTTAAAATTCCGTAACTTTTGCGTACGAGCTCCGTTTTCGACGTTCTTTATATTCACGCGAAGGTGAGAATATACTCTAAAACTCTCGTTTATACATCGTCGGCTAATTTTGAATTTATTTTTAATATTATATTTTTAACAGGTCGGGACTGAAAAAGTTTGTTAAAAATCCATAACTTCTTCATCCGATGTCCGTTTTTGTCTGTCTTTTTACCGTTGTATCACTATTGTCGAGATCTTCGATTCTCGTTTAGGTTGCGTCGGCTAAAAGTTGCTCGATCTCTATTTCGAGTTTTTAGCTGTCTACTTCTATATCCGAAACTTAGAAAAATCATAACTTCCTCATACAAAGTCAGATTTAGACATTCTTTTTATGTTTGTTTACGGTTTAATGATATCTGCGACTTTCATTTAGATACCTAAGGCTAAAAAGTGTTTTGTTGAAATTTTTCGTTTTATGCTTAACAGTGTTTTACCGGTTTTGTTGCGGATCTTCGATTGATCATAACTTCTTCGTTATAACTCGGATTTTATTGTTCGTTATATTTTTGAAAACCTTGTCACGATATCTACAACTTAGTACACTTAATTGAGATTATTGAACATTTCGTTTTTTACGCTATTTTTATTATCTCAAAAAGAGGTTACAATATTTGACTTTAAATCAGTACATTGACCTGAAATATCGGGTTGTTACATCATCCCCCCATTAGAGGGAATTTCATCCCGAAATTATTTACAAGGTAAGTGTTTATGGACTAGGGAAGAGATGCGGGTACTTTTGTTGCATTTGGTCTTCTCGCTCCCAAGTGAATTCAGGTCCTCGCTTAGCATTCCAACGAACCTTCACTATTTTGTATGCGACGCTGGTTCGTTCGTTTGATTTCCATGTCCATGATCGCGACAGGTTCTTCCATAAAGTTAAGATTTTTGTTTAATTCGATTTCCTCGAGTGGAATTGCAAGGGTTTCATCAGATAGACACTTCTTCAGATTAGACACGTGAAATACAGGATGTACGTTGTTAAGTTCGAGTGGTAGTTGGAGTCTATAAGCTACTGGACCAATCCTTGCAGTAACTTCGAAGGGTCCAATGTACCTTGGGTTTAGTTTTTCTCGCTTCCCAAAGCGTATCATGCCCTTCCAGGGTGAGACCTTTAGCAGGACACGGTCACCAACCAGAAATTCCAAGGGTTTTCGTCTCTTGTCGGCGTAGCTCTTTTGCCTGTCCTGTGAGGCTTTCAGTCGTTCACGGATTTGAACGATCTTCTCAGTCGTGTCTCTAATGATTTCCGGACCAGTGAGAGTGCTATCAGGGACTAGGCCTCTCACCAACTGCGTGTCACCCACTTCCGCCCAGCACAGAGGTGATCTGCACTTGCGGCCGTAGAGAGCTTCAAATGGAGCAGTGTTGATGATAGTGTGATAACTATTGTTATACGAGAATTTGACTAATGGTAAGTGGGTGTCCCATGCCTTACCAAAGTCTATTACACAAGCCCGTAACATGTCTTCTAGGGTTTGAATAGTTCTCTTACTCTGTCCGTCAGTTTATGGGTGGTAGGCTGTACTCATGTCTAGCCTAGTTCCCAAGGATTTCTGCAGTGATTGCCAGAATCGTGATGTGAATCTGCTATCTCTATCCGAGATAATAGATGTCGGCACTCCGTGAAGTCGCACGATTTCCCGGATGTAAGTTCTTGTCAGTTTCTCCATCTTATCGGTCACCTTGATTGGCAAGAAGTGAGCCGACTTGGTTAACCTGTCGACGATCACCTAAATGGTATTGTGACGACCTTGCGTCTTGGGTAGTTTGGTTATGAAATCCACGGCAATCTGCTCCCACTTCCACTATGGTATTTCGGGCTGTTGGAGTAGACTTGAGGGTTTTTGGTGTTTTACCTTGATTTTGGCACAAGTTAAGCACTTGCGAACGTAGGTAGCAATCTCTGCTTTCATGTTTGGCCACCAATAGAGTTGTTTGAGATCCATATACATATTATCTGAACCTGGATGTACAGAGTATCGAGTCTTGTGGGCTTCGTTCATGACCACCTCTCTGAATCCACCAAATTTCGGTGTCCAGATTCGATCCATGAGATAACGAATTCCATCACTCTTAATTTCCAGGTTCTTGTACGTTCCTCTAAGTGCTTCACCTGTCACATTTTCTGGTTTCAAGGCTTCTAGTTGGGCTTCCTTGATTTGCGTTGACAGGCGTGAATGGATTGTCATGGTTAGTGCTTTCACTCTTCGATCTGAGTACTCCTTTCAACTTAGGGCATCCGCCACTACATTGGCTTTACCCGAATGATAACGAATTTCACATTCGTAGTCGTTGAGTAGTTCGACCCAACGTCGTTGCCTCATATTTAGCTCCTTCTAGTCGAATATGTGTTGAAGGCTCTTGTTGTCCGTGAAGATGGTGCACTTTGTTCCATATAGATAGTGCCTCCAAATCTTCAGAGCGAACACTACTGCTCCAAGTTCTAGGTCATGAGTGGTGTAGTTGACTTCATGCGTTTTTAGCTGTCGCGAGGCGTAAGCAATAACCTTTCCTCGCTGCATTAGCACACAACCCAACCCTTGCTTGGATGCATCGCAATATACTACAAAGTTTTCTGACCCCTCTAGAAGAGACAAAATGGGTGCACTGCACAAGGCTTGCTTTAGGGTTTGAAATGAAGCATCTTGCTTTTCTCCCCAGTTGAAGGCTACCCCCTTTTGAGTCAGGGTGGTAAGGGGTTTTGCAATGCTGGAGAAGTTCTGTATGAATTTGCGGTAAAAGCCAGCAAGGCCTAGAAATTGGTGAATTTCGGTCGGCGTCTTCGGTGCTGTCCAATTTTTGATTGACTTGATTTTGGAAGGGTCAATGTGTTGGATAAGGTGTCTAAGTCCATAACTATTTCTGGTATGTACTTGACCCGACCCGGCATGGTCCATTTGGGTTGCATGGCACCATGCAATTGGATAAACTAAAATAAGAGAAATAACACTTATGGTTTATTAATATACTATAAGTTCTAATATATTAATAATATTATTTAATTAGTTTGATCAAGAATTAATTAAGTGATCAAAAGATAACTAATTAAATATATGGGTAGATTATGTAAATCTTCCATATCTTATATAGTGGGCTAAGAGGCTCCATGGATTATCAAGTTGGGTTCCACCCATAGGATGCTCCATGGATGCTCCATGGGAGTTACAAACCCATGGGTCATGGAAATGAAGAGTCATGACACATTAGGGTTTACATGGTGTAACCATAGATGTGTCAACACTATATAAGAAACCCATTCTCCACCAAAATAGGCTACACTAAGAAACAAGAGGGCTAGAGCCGATTTTTGCAAGTGTAAGATTCTCTCAAAGTTTACTCCTTTAAATTTCGTGTTGTGTGAAGCATTTGAGGCATAACACTTGGGGTGCTAGGCTCACAAGGTTTCAAGGATCATAATCAACAACAAGGTAAGTTATTCTATCTTTCATTCAAGTTAAAAATGTTCCCCATGTATGCTAGATAGGAATATAACCTTGGAATTCAACTTTGCATGATTATTAGACAAACATAGATCCAAGGTTATTAGGGATGCATGTACACTTAGGAAGTGTTAGAATGCTCAAAACCCATCAGTGGTATCAGAGCCTAGGTTCGTTTGTTGTTTTTTTTGTGCAAACAGCTTGGAAAAAAAATCGTTTTTCTGTTTTCTGCTCGTATGAAAGTTTGCACATTTGTTGCTGGAAATGGACTAGAAACATTACCCTAAACTGTTTTGATGTTTTAAAGCTTGTTTTAGATGGTGTAATGTTTATGCTAATCCATTTACAATGGCAATTATTAAAATTACAAGTTTTTTTTAAGTGTAATTTTTGATTCTTGAAAGTGTTCATATTCATGTTCTTGAACTTATGAAGATTAGATGATCATAGGAATTGTTTGTAACCTTCATGGTAGTTTAATTCATGATCATAATGTGTTTTAATGGAGTCCATAACTTGTCCTCAAGTTATGGAAAACCAAAAGTCTCACTTTTATTAAAGCCATTAAAAGAACACAAGAGTTATAAAAATGAAGAGTCTTCATTTTTATTACTCAATTAATTCATAAGTTATAAGAAATGAAAAGTTTTGGAAGTTTACAAAACTTGCCCTCAAGTTTTGGAACATGTAAAGTCTTGATTAAAACTTTAGTTCCAACCCTTTGAATTTTAAAAGTAAAAATTCAACCCTTATACTTTATAATATTATAAGTTACTAATATATATATGTATAACGTCAAGTCGTCTTACCGCTAGTACGCCTCATTCACAAAGCCGGTCTATAAGGGGGGTATAAGGTTGTTGCCTATAAAATGGCAATTTAATGGGTGTCCACTCTCACCCACCGCTTCCTTGATCGGTGGAGGGTCGTTAGCCGAACGGGTAGGACAAGGACTTATAAATTCTCATTAAAAGTATGATGAATATTATAAAGTAACTAAATGCTTTTATTAAATTCCCAATCTTAGTTACTTTAGGAAAATGTGAATAAGGTGCTAATCCATGAAATTACACTTTACACTTTGTTTAAGTCGTTAGTGGAGCTCGTGTGGTTAACCGGCACACTAACTTGGACTTAACAAGGTAGGTAAAGGCTGACTTAAAGTTTATTATAGGTCGGTGGAGCTCGTGTGGTTAACCGGCACATCGATTGAGTAATAAACATTGAGTGTACCAAGTGATTTGCATGGTTACTTCACACCTCGTTTTGTGATCCTCGGTATCCCAGTCACAAAACTTGGAGGGCACACTCGAGATTGAAACATGCCTTTGAAAAGTTCATTGAATCTCAAAAGAATCTAGGAATTTCTAAGAACCAATTAAAAACCTAATATTTATATTTCGTTTTTCATGGTGGAAATTGGTGAATCGTCATTCACCTACCTTTCAAATATGTTATAGCTTGGATTACGGCATACCTCTTCTAAGTTATAATATATTGTGATTGGATCCTAGCCTTAATATTACATTTGGGTGTTTTATTAAGGACTCTCTTAATATCTAAACTAATCTTGTTCTCTTCTTTCAGATGTCTTCAAACAATGCTGCTTCTAGCTCTAATCCTAATGACTCCTTTACCCTTATGAACTTGTGTGGGAAAGTCACTTTTGATGGATCCAACTTCAATGAATGGATCAGAAACATCAGGATGATTACCCGCTACGAGGACAAAGAATATGTCCATGACAAGGAGCTTAAGGAGATTGATGAGACCACTGCAACTCCCCAGGAGATCACTGACTTCCGGGCACATGAAAGGGATGCTACAAAAGTGGCATGCATCATGTTGGCCACCATGACAGCGGAACTCCAAAAGTCCTATGAGGTATGAAATCATATGCTCTATCATAACAACCATGATGAAGGACGGGGAATCCGTCACGAGCCACATGCAGAAAATGCAAAGGTATGTGGATCGGTTGCTGAAGCTTAATGTGAACTTCCCTGAGGAGCTTGCAATAGATATCATTTTGCACTCCTTACCATCGTGCTATGATCAATTCCGCATGACATATCACATGAATAAGGAAGAGGTCACACTCAGCAAACTTCAGGGACTCCTCAAGACCGCAGAAACAGGTCTTAAGGGTAAGTCGATTGTTAACACTCCTACTCCAAACTCTGCCCCGGTTTTGGCAATCGGGAAAGGTAGAGGGAAGAAGAGGAAGAGCTCTTCGAAGGGTACCAAGGCTAGGACCCTTGATGGCTCTTCTTCAAGTGGAACCAAGAAAGGTTTTGTCACTCCTTCTTCTGACCCTAAAGAGGCTGAATGCTTCTATTGTCATGAAAAGTCACATTGGAAGCGGAACTGCCCAAAGTACCAGCAAGATGTGAAGGATGGGAAAGTTAAACCCAACCATGCAGGTATTTACACTATCTTATCTAATAACTCACCCCATTCTAACTCTTGGGTCCTTGATACCGGTTGTGGTATTCATATCTGTTCTGATTTGCAGGGACTAAGAAGAAGTGAGAATGTGGAGCATGGAAGAATAAACTTAATCATGGGGAATAGGAAAGCTTTACCTGACCAAGATTGGAGTTTATACTTTATCGCTAAGTAGTGGGTTTAGTTTAGATTTGAATAAATGTTGTTATTCGCCAGAAATGGCAAGAAATATTATTTCCTTTCATGCATTGTATAAACAAGGTTTCACCTTTTCATTTGATAATGAAGTTGGTTCGATTAATGCTTTCTTTAATAATGTTCTTTATTTTAAAGCATTACCTTGTGATGGTGTGTATGAAACTGTATCTGTGGTTGATAACTTAGGAAATAATGTATTGTGTATTGATTCTGTTAATGATAATAACTTGGATAAAGCATCATTATGGCATTGTCGTCTTGGACATATAAGCAAGAAACGCATAGGCCAACTCCAAAAGGATGGAGTATTGGAGTCATTTGACCTAAAGTCAGATGATAGTTG
This sequence comes from Lactuca virosa, assembly GCF_052849685.1. Classification (NCBI taxonomy): domain Eukaryota; kingdom Viridiplantae; phylum Streptophyta; class Magnoliopsida; order Asterales; family Asteraceae; genus Lactuca; species Lactuca virosa. The sequence goes on from NC_136431.1 coordinate 264,320,427, forward strand.
CGAATCATGCTTACTTGGAAAAATGACAAAGTCACCCTTCACAGGTTCTTGTGAGAGCGGTGAAGGTTTGTTAGATCTTATACACACGGATGTGTGTGGGCCCTTCAAACATGCCACAAGGGATGCTAATCGTTATTATTTGACTTTTACTGATGATTACAGCAGATATGGATATGTCTACTTAATCAAGCATAAGTCAGAGACTTTTGAGAGGTTTAAAGAGTTTAAACAGGAAGTCGAGAATCAATTGGGCAGGAACATTAAGATGCTTCGATCCGATCGAGGTGGTGAGTATCTTAGTTCAGAGTTCCTCGACTATCTTAGGGAATGTGGGATTGTCTCACAATTGACACCTCCCAGGACACCGCAGTTGAATGGTGTAGCTGAGAGGCGTAATCGAACCTTGTTGGATATGGTTCGTTCCATGATGAGTCGAGCTTCGCTACCAATCTCATTTTGGGGGTATGCCTTAGAGACTGCCGCCCATATCCTTAATCTAGTTCCCACAAAGAAAGTTGCCAAAACTCCTCATGAGATGTGGACTGGTAAAGTACCCAAACTAGACCACATTAAGATTTGGGGTTGCGAGGCTTTCGTGAGACGCGAGACTCATGATAAGCTTGAACCTCGAAGTGAGAGGTGTATTTTCATCGGCTACCCACAGAAATCATTTGGTTACCTCTTCTACAGACCTAGTGAGAATGTGGTCTTTGTAGCTAGGAGGGCGTTCTTTCGAGAGAGAGAGAGTTCATAAGCCAAGGAGACAGTGGGAGGCAAGTTGACCTTGAAGAAATTCAAGAGTCAAGTGGTGAAGGAACTTCAAACCCTAGCACTCAACTTAAGGAGGAAACTCCTGTTGAGCCAATTGACAAGTCTGTACCTCTGAGGCGTTCCACAAGGGTTAGGAATGCACCTGAGCATTACTATGGATTCCATATTACTGCGGAAGGTGATACACTTATCAGTGATGAGACACTCATAGGTCTGGATGAACCTAACAGTTACGCGGAAGCCATGGCAGGCCCTGAGTCAGCCAAGTGGAAAGAGGCAATGGACAGCGAGATACAGTCCATGTATGACAATCAAGTTTGGAACTTGGTTGAGAATGTACCAGGTCGTAAGACTATAGGTGCAATGGATCTTCAAGAAGAAGACCGACATGGATGGTAATGTACACACTTATAAGGCACGACTGGTTGCAAAGGGTTTCTCACAAACTCCGGGAGTTGATTATGATGAGACCTTTTCTCCAGTGGCCAAGATTAAGTCTATTAGGGTTCTGTTAGCCATAGCCGCATTTCATGACTATGAAATATGGCAAATGGATGTCAAAACCGCTTTCCTTAATGGAAAGTTGGCTGAGGATGTTTACATGAGTCAGCCAGAGGGTTTTGTCAACACAGAGTACCCTAATAGAGTGTGTAAGCTTGAGAAATCCATTTATGGGTTAAAGCAAGCACCTCGCAGATGCAATCTTTGATTTGATGAGAAAGTCAAGGAATTTGGCTTTTCTAGGAGTGAAGATGAATATTGTGTATATGTCAAGGCTAGTGGGAGTATAATTAGCTTTTTGGTATTGTATGTGGATGACATACTACTCATAGGAAAGGACATCCCAACTCTGCAGGAAGTTAAGTCCTGGCTTGAGAAGTGTTTCTCTATGAAGGACTTAGGAGAAGCTGCCTATATTCTAGGGATAAGGATCTTGAGAGACCAGAGTAAAAGACTAATTGGACTTAGTCAGAGTACCTACTTGGATAAGGTGCTGAAGAGATTCGGCATGCAGGACTCCAAGAAAGGAGAGTTACCCATCCAGAGTAACGCCAGATTGAGTAAGACACAAAGCCCTAGTACTGAGGCTGAGATAGCAGAAATGAGTCGAATACCTTATGCTTCGGCTGTAGGATCGATCATGTATGCTATGACGTGTACTCGACCTGATGTAGCCTTTTCTTTGAGCATGGTTAGCAGGTATCAGGGGAACCCTGGCAAGGCACACTGGACTGCGGTAAAGAATATCCTCAAGTACCTACGGAGGACTAAGGACTGGGTCCTTACCCTCGGTGGGAGTGAAGACTTGAGAGTTGTAGGGTATAGTGATGCTAGCTTTCAGACTGATAGGGATAATTTCCGCTCTCAGTCAGGCTGGGTCTTTACCTTAAATGGAGGAGTAATTTCTTGGAAGAGTTCCAAGCAAGAGACAGTGGCTGATTCAACTTGCGAATCAGAGTATATAGCAGCTAGCGAGGCAGCAAAGGAGGCGATATGGCTGAAGAACTTCATTGGAGACCTTGGAGTTGTACCAGCTATTAAAGAGCCAATGGAAATTTTCTGTGATAGTGAAAGTGCAGTTGCCTTAGCCAAGGAACCAAGGGATCACGGGAGATCCAGACACATCGACAGAAAATACCATTTCATCAGACATCGAATAGAAGAAGGACTCCTCGTGGCAAAGAGGGTATCATCGGATGAGAATCCAGCAGATCCCCTCACGAAGGGACTGACTCGGGTTAAGCATCTCCAGCATGCTCGGAGCATAGGGTTGAAGGATGATATTAGATTTAGTAGTTAGATAACCTTGAAATTTGTAAAGTGTAATTGACAATAGATGATGAATAAAAGGTGTTTTATTTATGAGTAAAGTGTTGCTATCTCTTGTCGATCGTTTACTATATTTCTTTTGCATGTTTTGACTTCCAGAATAATTATGTTTGGTATATCATATTATTCGAACCTCCACAGTCGGTCATATGTCGGAAGTAGGTATGAATCAAGACTGTCATGATTGGTTGCAGAGGTCTAAGTTGTTGGACATGGCTACAACACTCATGAGTGCTCATAAGTTTTGAGCATTGGACTCAACCTACGCTCACTGGAATCACTTCATGGAATTTATCTCTAGTGATCGTGAGACGGTAATATCATATAAGTCTTCAAACCTAGATATATGATTTGTTACTTATGAGTTGGTTATGCATTGATTGTACGAAAACGCATTGGTAACTCGATGTTATAAAACGTGCTCTTGTGTATAATTCAATGAGTAGTAGAACAAACATATGAATCGAAGTTTATCTGTTCCTTCTTGGATTAGAAGCTGATATCTGGGCCCCTCGATGATTTTGTTTTGACCTATGTACCGGGCCCGGTCAGAACTAAGTTGATGTGTTCAATTGAGTTCTATGTCAAACAAATCTGAAATCGGGAAACAAACTGCTGGACACAAAGTAAGACACTGTTCCATGTATTTGTCCGGCTGATATCTAGAACAGAGGATTATATGATCACTTATCTTAAATGGCGTATCATCATCTTCTCAATTCCGAGAGACCTTGAAAGAGCTACGATTGCCGATCGGTTCCTGAAGTATTGCAGTTATAGTTATTAGACTTATCCAAGTGGGAGACTGTTGGATAAGGTGTCTAAGTCCATAACTATTTCTGGTATGTACTTGACCCGACCCGGCATGGTCCATTTGGGTTGCATGGCACCATGCAATTGGATAAACTAAAATGAGAGAAATAACACTTATGGTTTATTAATATATTATAAGTTCTAATATATTAATAATATTATTTAATTAGTTTGATCAAGAATTAATTTAGAATTAATTAAGTGATCAAAAGATAACTAATTAAATATATGGGTAGATTATGTAAATCTTCCATATCTTATATAATGGGCTAAGAGGCTCCATGGATTATCAAGTTGGGTTCCACCCATAGGATGCTCCATGGGAGTTACAAACCCATGGGTCATGGAAATGAAGAGTCATGACACATTAGGGTTTACATGGTGTAACCCTAAATGTGTCAACACTATATAAGAAACCCATTCTCCACCAAAATAGGCTACACTAAGAAACAAGAGGGCTAGAGCCGATTTTTGCAAGTGTAAGATTCTCTCAAAGTTTACTCCTTTGCATTTGGTGTTGTGTGAAGCATTTGAGGCATCACACTTGGGGTGATAGGCTCACAAGGTTTCAAGGATCATAATCAACAACAAGGTAAGTTATTCTATCTTTCATTCAAGTTAAAAATGTTCCCCATGTATGCTAGATAGGAATATAACCTTGGAATTCAACTTTGCATGATTATTAGACAAACATAGATCCAAGGTTATTAGGGTTGCATGTACACTTAGGAAGTGTTAGAATGCTCAAAACCCATCACAAAGTGGATTCCCTCTTCACTGACCATGTGACCTAGGAAGTCCACTTTCCTAATCCAAAACTCGCACTTCGAGAACTTTGCGTAAAGTTTCTCTGCTCGAAGTGTCCTCAAGATTTGTCTCAGGTGCTGACCATGTTCTTCTTTACTCCTTGAAAAAATTAGTATGTCATCTATGAATACGATCACAAATGTGTCCAAGAACGAACGACATACCCGATTCATTAAGTCCATGAACACGGCGGGTGCATTGGTTAGCCCGAACGACATCACTACAAATTCGTAGTGACCGTATCTTGTTCGGAAAGCCGTCTTAGGAATATCACTTTCCAGGACTCACATTTGGTGATATCCCGATCTTAGATCGATCTTTGAAAAGTAATTTGCCCCTTGGAGTTGATCGAACAGATCGTCTATTCATGGCAGGGGATACCGGTTCTTAATGGTGAGTTTGTTTAGCTCTCGATAGTCGATGCACATTCTGAACGATCCATCTTTCTTCTTTACGAACAACACTGGGGCTCCCCAAGGTGAGAAGCTTGGTCTGATGAATCCTTTGCTGATCAGTTCGTTATGTTGACTGGATAATTCTTGCATCTCTGTTGGGGCTAAACGATACGGTGCTTTGCCTACAGGGGTGGCTCCAGGAACTAAGTCAATTCTGAATTCGACTTGTCTTGCAGGAGGCACTCCTAGAAGATCTTCAGGGAAGACATCGGGAAAATCACAGACGTCAGGAACGCTCTTGATGTCTTCTACTCCTCGCTTCACATATACGATGTGTGCCAAGAACGCGTGGCATTCCTTGCGTAAATATTTTTGAGCTTTGATGCAAGAGATGATACGAAGATGTGTACTGGGTTTATCGCCATAAATAACGAGGATTTTGCCATTTGGCAGATTAACGCGAACGGCCTTTTCGTAACATAAAATGTCTGCACGATGAGCACTCAACCAATCCATGGCTATGATAACGTCGAAACTTTTTATTGAAACCGGCATGAGGTTGATTGGAAAAGAATTGTTGTTTAGTGCGAGGGTACAGTTTAAGTATATTTCTTTAGCGCCTTCTATCTTTCCGTTAGCCATTTCTACTATGAATGTTTCGCTTAATGACTGGGGTGTTTGTTTGAGTAGATTTTTAAAATTGTGGCTTACGAAACTCCTCTCCGCTCCACTATCAAATAGAATGCATGCATAAGAGTTATCGAGGAGAAACGTACCCGTAACCACCGTGGGATCAGCAATGGCTTCCTCTTGGCCCATTGTGAATACTCTGCCCCCTCCACCAGCATTCATGTTGTTTGCTTTTGGATTTCCCCCCTCGGGCAGTATTGTTCCAGCATCAAGATTTTGAGATTTTCCCAGCTCATAGAATTAGCAAATGGGAGAGATAGGGCTTTCACATGGCCCTTCCACCAGGTGAGGGCTCGATCAGAGACAGTGCAAGCAGCGAACTTGACTTTGCTTGTTTCCGGGTATGCACAGATCTCGAAGACCGTTTCGGTCTTCTCGAACCATTATATAAGTGCAATGACTCCTCCTACCCCATTGAAAGTCTTTGGATTCTCATTTGAAAATTCTTTGTATGTGCATTCCTTGGTATGACCATGGCCAGTGCCACGATTCAAGTGGTTGGTACTGCTTCCAGCTCCGCCAGCGCCGTTAGAGTTTATTTAAGTAAGAGCAGCTGCTACTGCTGCAGTGATAGCAGCCTGTACCATGACGGGATCATATTGTGGAGGTGGTGGCGGTGGTGTTGGTGTCACATTGTTGACGCGTCTGCCAGATCTGTGAGGAGGCATCTTGCTGCCAAAGAATTAACAATGAAAGACAATAAGTCTTTGATGATTGAAAGTCGGGTGTTAAAAAGTTTAACTATTTTAGATTCTTTATGTATTAAGATTCTACTTAACAGTGATTTGCGTTCGATTCATAGTAGTAGTTTATGTAATAACAGATAAACTTATGAATTTGAGTGATATCCAAGGAATTAACACACAAAGCAAATACTTTATAGATATATATAGCGTGAATACATCATAATATTGGGAAAATTTGACCTTATCCACAGCTCTAGAGTATCGAAAGTTAATAAAAGTAAGACATTTAGCCGTGGTCCTAGTCTATAACAAAATTTGAAGTTGTGCAAGCACTACTTGCGACGCGTACTGCGCTTAGACCTAGACTTCGCTTCCGAGTGTTTGGCTCCCATTAGTCGCCCTTCAAGGATGACTTGTAGATCCCTCATTTCCCTTATCTCAGCGAGGGCTACATCCATTTGACCCTGGAGTGTCCCGGTGTGGATTCGGGTCTCATCATGTAGTTCGTCTAGGCGACATATATCGGAAGTGTTGCTTTGTGCCGTTGCATTGACTTCTCGAATCCGGGTCATCGAGATCCTTGACTGGTCGATTTGGTTAGCTATTTTATCTACGATGACAGGGAGTTCCCTGTCAGGTGAACCTCCATTGCTAACATCGTATAAGTCTCGGCACATCCCGTATGGAGGGCGCACTCCTTGTTGTCGGCTCCATTGGTGAATGAGGTTTCCCCATATGGGGGTAGGTCCTTGAAAACCTCTCCTGATTGCATGAGGTCGGACGGCTGGTGGGGGATTGTACAATTCGGGCTCTTTATCGGTCCCCTCTGACTCTTCTTCTTCTTCCATGGGTTAATCTTCTTCTTCCTCTTCATCCATAATTTCCTCGGGATCCTCTTCTGGATCATCTTCCACCCAGCCTCCGTTACCTTGGTTTGGGTAGTAAGGGTCCCCTAGCAGGTGGAATCCGGCCATTGTGTCTGTACGAGAACAAGGATATGAGAATTGTCTAACACTAAAGCATATAAATTTGAACATCCAGGTTAAACTATTGCATTTACAAAATACTCCTATAGTATTCTAAATGTTATGTTTGATTCTAAAGATTGTATGTTTGGTAAGTTATAGACTTGTCGTCCACTGCAAATATTCCCTGAAGTATGTTAGTCGCCTCTCGGATAAATATAGTTGATCAGGCTATATTTATCCCAGTCCCGATTACATATTCCAAGGCATACCTGTAGAGCACAACTCATCTATAATACTTCTATATTGTTTTCCTTATGATATTGTTATTGTTATGTAATGTATGCATGTATACTTTTAATAAAACTATATTTTTAAAAGTATGTCTCTAAATCACAGTGTTTTTGCCCAGTTGTGTTTATATTTGTATAAAAAAAATAAATGGTTTTGATATACTTAGTTCACTATAAATAATGCTCTGATACCAATCTGTCACACCCCCAAACATGAACGGCGGAAACATTCAGGGGCGGAGGACGTCATGTACAATATCATAATAATTGAATAGTAAAGAAAGTACACATCACTATAATATATATTTGAAGAGTTTACATGATTGTTGTATTACATGTTTCAAAAGTCAAATACAATATGATGCTCCAAAAGAAGTTACTAACGCCATATCATTAGTCCCCAAAAGTAGTTGCTAACCTGGTGTTTAGCGATTCCCTGAGAATACAAGTTATTTCAAAGAAAAAGTGTCAACAATTAAGTTGGTGAGTTCATAAGTAGATATTTGTGTAAATGTATGCCATTCGAAAGTTTACTGTAGCACCTGGTTCATGGTATGTATTTCAATTAAATAATTTTGCATTTTTGGCCTGGGACTCGGCGAGTTGAAGGCCCAACTTGCCGAGTAGAAGCGGGATGAGGCGCGGGATTTAAGTGATGGACTCGTCGAGTCGGGTCCCGGACTCGACGAGTAGGCTCTGACTGGACAAAACCCTAATCTGAGGGTTTGTACCCTATTTAAACAACCTTATACAGCCTCAATCGCCCCTTTATGCTCCCAGAAACCCTCCATAGCAAACCCTATGTGTTTTGGTGCAAGATCTAAGTCTTTGGAGTGATTTTTGTGGGTTTTGACCTCAAGGAAAGAGGAAGAGCATAGAAGGATCAAGAGGAGACTGAAGGATTCGAGTTTGGTTCATCATTTGCAGTATTTGAAAGGTATAAAGTCTGTACCTTGCTTGCTTGTTTGTTAGATCCCTTTTTGGGGAAGATTTAGGGCTTTTAAGACATATGAGGTAGCCAACCATGATTCCAAACATGGTTGAGGGTTAAGACTTCGGATCTAAGTCTTGGGAGGAGTCACAAGGCAGATTTGGGTTGCTTTTGCACCCAAGGAAGGCCCCATGAAACAAAAGAACCATTTTAGAGCCTTTTTGGTTCAAAAGTCCCACGCATGCACGTAAAGTTCGTAACTTTACGTGCTAGATCGAGCTAAGGGGCTTGGATCTATCATTTGGACAAGTGTTGTACATCAGAAATCGAGGATTTAGGTGGTGGACGTTATCGACTCGGCGAGTCCGTTCTTGGGACTCGACGAGTCCAAGGCTTTGAGTTCCATATCTATTGAGGGCCAAAGAACTCAGTTGGGTGTTGGAAGGGTTGTAGCAGGACAGAAAGAGTCACCCAATGCATTGGACTTAGTTTTAGACCTGGAGTTCATGGGACTCGACGAGTGCTAGAACAGACTCGGCGAGTCCAAGGCAATCTCCTTATGGTTGAAGATGAACTCGACGAGTTGTTCATACAACTCGGTGAGTCAAGGTCAGAACTTGTTCATCAGATGAAGGTGAACTCAACGAGTTGTTCATACAACTCGGCGAGTCGGATGAAGGTTCATTCGATGTTCATATCGAAGAGGGACTCGACGAGTTGGCGGCCCAACTCGACGAGTAGAGTCGTGGATGAGGACAGTGGAAGAGATAGGGAATCGACGAGTTGGCGGCCCCAACTCGGCGAGTCGGGTCAACTGGAAGTTGACTTTGACTTTGACTTGGACTTGGTCAGGGGTAAAATGGTCATTTTACCCTAAGAGTAGATATCAGATTCTGACTGAGTGTTTTGTGGGGATTGTAGCCAGAGGATTTCCGGAGCAGCAGCAGACAGAGGTTTCCCGCACAGATTATCAGCAGCTACTCATACGAGGTGAGTTACCTTACATTAGGGGTGGGTCTAAGGCCACAATGCCGGCCCACCAAAGAGGGGTATTTAGAAGATGATTGTCTTTGTGATAACTATCTTCGTCTGGTTACGTGCTTTGGTCATGAGTTTTATCGGTATGATATGTTACGTGTATAATGGGTTGAAAGATACCGATGACAGTTACCGGTTGAAAGATATCGATGATGATTACCGGTTGAAAGATACCGATGATGATTACCGGTTGAAAGATACCGATGATGATTACCGGTTGAAAGATACCGACGATGATTACCGGTTGAAAGATACCGACGATGATTACCGGTTGAAAGATATCGATGATATTGTATGGTATGTGGTATGTTGGGGGAACTCACTAAGCTTTGTGCTTACGGTTTCGGTTTTGGTTTTAGGTACCTCTTCGTCTAAGGGGAAGGAGCCGGCAGTGTAGCAGCGCATCACACACACACACACACATGATTCCGCATCGGACTTTCTGGGATTGTACTCTGATATGTTATTATTTTATGACTTGGGTTTTCAGACATGATACATTGTTCTATGAGATGATGTGATTTCACAGTATTTTCTTATGAATATTTTTATGAGTCAGTTAATTAAAAAGAAATTTTTGGACTTTAAAATTGGGTCGTTACAAGTTGGTATCAGAGCCCTGGTTTGAGGGATTCGGACACACCCTCGAGAGTGTCTGGACTCAAACCGAGGGATTTAAAAGATTTTTACAAAGAAAATGGTTTTCTAAAATCTGAGTCAAAGGGTTTTGAGAAAGAACAAGGTGTGTGATGCGTGCGACCAGCCGAGCTCAAGTAAGTTTTCCCCAAGATACCCATACCTGTTATAATAAGTTATATGATATATGATTCTGAGAACTGCATGCTAGATTAGGGCTAAGGATCTAGGAGGATGCCTTGTATGCCTGATGTATATGATTCTGAGAAGTGCATGCTAAAGTAGGGCCAAGGATCTAGGAAGGATTCCTTATATGCCTGTTGTACGAGCTGTATGCTAGGACCGTTTAGTCAGCCATAGGATAGCCTGATTAGGTTATGCCTGATGCGGTTACTCGATGCACGAATGCTGCTTGCTTTGTGCTTATGGGGTCCTCGCTAACTTTAACTAACTAGTGAGCGGATATTTAAAAGTACTCGCAAGCTAGTTAGGGAAAGGAAGTAGGGACTCCTAGTGCAGCTGATGGCGGAGAGTAGGTCAGAGAGTGCCCCAGGAAAGCCTGGGATGAGTCTAGATGGAAAGGGATATTGGTTAAGGGACCTGGTGAAGTCGGGACAATCCTTGAGGAAAGTATGGATAGATGTGGAAGGTAGTATGGGCCCGTACTACTGGAAGCAGATGATCCGTACTCGAATCAAGGAAGATTGAGACAGAACCGGGAACCTTGGAGAGTGTGTTAGACCTCTCGAGAATATGTATGATCCTGACATTTATGCGTGTATTTTCAGCATGGTGACCACGCGACATGGAGCAGGAGGATCCGGATCAGGATCAGGATCAGGCTCGGGTGCAGGATCTGAGCAGGTTAATGACGGGCTGCGCGAGTTCATCGCGTCTGAGATCATGAGAGGCATTCTTGAGTAGATCCAGGTCATTTTCGGGTCGATCAAGGAAGGGATTGTTGAGCTGACGGAGGATCGCCTCTAGTCATTCAGGAGTGATATGGCGTCTAGCCAGACGAGTACGCGCACACTGTCCTTTAAGGACTTCTGTGGGAGTGGTGCGCCGGATTTTCATGGGGAGAAAGACCCCATTACTGCTAGGAGATGGATCGCAGACATCGAGTCTGCGCAACTGATGATCTTCTGCCCGGAAGGGTCGAAGGTCCATTTCGGTGCAGGGTGTTTGAGAGACAGGGCCAGAGATTGGTGGGAGTCGGTTAGCGACTCTCTGGGAGCCTCGGCTGTTGAGGCTATGACCTGGTCAGACTTTGTGACCAGATTCAGGGCGGAGTTTGCGCCAGTTGTGGAGCTTTAGCAGCTGGCCAGGGAGTTCTTGGACATGAGACAGACTACGGAGACTGTGGTGGAGATCACCGCCAAGTTCCGGGAGAGGGCATTGCTGGTGCCCCAGTATGCGGGTGATGAGGACCTGAAGAGGACCCGCTACCATGACATGCTACGAGCTGACATCCGAGAGCATGTCAGTTTCTCAGCTTGCCCTACCCTGGATTCCATGATTGCCAGGGCTAGGGAGAGGGAGATTAATCTGGAGCACATCTGGAAGAGGAAAGCAGCGGAGGGGCTGACGACGGGGGCTTCGGGGAAGAAGCCCAAGGGATCCGATGGTAGGCCGAAAGGCCAGTCAGGGCGGGACCACTGTAGGAAATGCGGTCGGTCACACGAGGGATCTTGTCGCACTGGGCCGGGTTCAGGCTGCTATAAGTGTGGCAAGGTTAGGCATTTTGGCAGAGATTGTACTGCCCCTACTCCTGCGATTCAGATATCAGACCTGATTTGCTTTCATTGCAATCAGAAGGGCCATAAAAAGGCCAATTGCCCTAGATTGACAGCAGCAGCGGCGCCGACAGTGGCGCCGACTCCAGCGACAACACGTGCTCCAGTGGTTCGGAGCCGAGCATTTCAGCTGACAGCCGAGGAGGCACGCGCTACACCCGATGTGGTGACGGGTATGATTTCTTATTTTTATGCTTTCATGTTATGTCGTTGTGATTGTGATATATTATGTGCTTTGCTTAGGATCGTTCCATGTGAACGGTATCCCAGTTCAGGTGTTGTTTGACTCGGGTGCCACTCGATCGTTTGTCTCTCTTGCGCTTAGCAAGAAGTTTCCGGAGTCTTCAGGCATGTTGGATTGCCCTCGAGAGGTCGAGATTGCGGACGACCGGTCGGTACGAGCGTCAGAGGTCTACCGAGATTGTGTTTTGAGGCTGTTCGATGAGCGTTACCTGGTGGACTTGGTTCCCATACCTTTGCATGAGAACAAGGTTATTATCGGTATGGATTGGCTAAGCCCCAATGGGGGAGTGATTGACTGTGCGTAGCAGTTGGTGCGGATCAGGACCCCAAGTGGGGGAGAGCTGGTGATTCAGGGCGAGAGGCCACAACAAGGACCAGCTTTATGTTCAGCAGCGAGAGCTAGGCGTTACCTTCAGCAGGGTTGCGCAGGATTTATTGCCTATGTGATGGATACCCGGGAGATGGGTAAGGCAACGGTGAGCGATATGCCCGTGGTACGAGAGTTTGCGGACGTATTCCCCGAGGAGTTTCCTGGGATACCTCCGGAGAGGCAGGTAGAGTTCAGGATTGAACTAGTCCCTGGTGCGGCTCCGATAGCCAAGGCACCGTATCGGTTGGCTCCTCCTGAGATGCAGGAGTTGTCTACACAGCTGCAGGAGCTGTTAGACAAGGGTTTCATTAGACCGAGCAGTTCACCCTGGGGAGCCCCGATTCTATTTGTGAATAAGAAGGACGGGTCGCATCGGATGTGTATAGATTATAGGGAGCTGAATAAGGTAACGGTGAAGAACCGTTACCCACTCCCAAGGATTGATGACCTCTTTGACCAGCTACAGGGAGTATCTTGGTTCTCCAAGATTGATTTGCGATCAGGGTATCATCAGATGAGGGTCAGAGAGGAGGATGTACAGAAGACTGTGTTCCGGGCACGCTATGGCCACTATGAGTTTGTGGTGATGCCTTTCGGGCTCACCAATGCTCCTGCCGCGTTCATGGACCTCATAAACCGCGTGTGTAGACCGATGTTAGACCAGTCTGTGATAGTATTTATTGATGATATCTTGGTGTACTCCAAGACGCGAGAGCAGCATGAGGAGCATCTGCGAGAGGTTCTGGAGACTTTGAGAAGGGTTAGCTTGTATGCTAAGTTCTCCAAGTGTGAGTTCTGGTTGCGCGAGGTGTAGTTTCTCGGGCACCTTGTCAACCAGAACGGGATATCAGTGGACCCGGCAAAGGTTGAGGCCGTGATGAGGTGGGAAGTTCCGAGGTGTCCATCTGAGATTCGGAGCTTTCTGGGATTGGCAGGCTACTATCGGAGATTCATTCAGGACTTCTCCAAGATAGTCGTGCCCCTGACCAGGCTAACGAGAAAAGCCGTGGTCTTTCGCTGGGGGCCTGAGCAGCAGGCAACATTCGAGACACTGAGACAGTGATTGTGCGAGGCGCCAATCTTAGCCCTGCCAGAGGGCATGGAGGATTTTGTTGTATACTGCGATGCTTACATCTCGGGTTTGGGCGCAGTATTGATGCAGATGGGACATGTTATTGCTTACGCTTCGAGGCAGCTGAAGCCTCACGAGGCGAAATACCCGACGCATGATTTGGAGCTGGGGGCTGTTGTGTTCGCCCTCAAGATTTGGCGTCATTACCTCTATGGGGTCCGTTGGACCATCTACACAGACCATAAGAGTTTGAGGTACCTCATGGATCAGCCGAATCTAAACATGAGGCAGCGTCGGTGGTTGGACGTGGTGAAGGATTACGATTGCGAGATCCTTTACCACCCGGGGAAGGCCAATGTGGTGGCCGACGCGCTTAGCTGCAAGGCAGCGCCAATCAGGGATATCTGTCTGAGGATGACAGTGGTGACTCCGCTGTTGGAGCAAATTCGGGAGGCCCAGCAGGAGGCCATGAAGGAGGAACATCGGAAGAGCGAGCGGATTGTGGGGCAGGTTTCTTGCTTCGACTATGATAGCCTAGGGTTATTGACTCTTCACCATAGGGTGTGGGTCCCGTATCATGGAGGCGTGCGCCGGATCCTGATGGAGGAGGCACACAAATCCAGATTTTCTATCCATCCCGGAGCGACGAAGATGTATAGAGATCTTCGTCCTGATTATTGGTGGCCCTGCATGAAGCGGGACGTAGCATGGTATGTGGAGTGGTGCTTGACCTGCAGGAAGGTCAAGGCCAAGCATCAGAGGCCACACGGCAAGATACAGCCGTTAGATATTCCCATGTGGAAATGGGAAGATATTACCATGGATTTCATCACCAAGCTTCCCAAGACTGCACGGGGAGTGGATTCAATTTGGGTAATCGTGGATCAGTTGACCAAGAGTGCCCATTTCATACCGATCCAGGAGAGAATCTCGGCCGAGAAGTTGGCCGACATCTATATCCGAGAGGTGGTAGCTCGGCACGGAGTGCCAGTTTCAGTGATTTCCGACAGGGATGTTGTAACGCCCGTAGATCCGGGCTAGTCAATTTAGAGGCAATGAGTGTCGAAAACGAATTTTCGGCAAAAGATTATTTATAATAAACAATCTTAACCAAGTTGTAGAATATTTCTCAAGGTTTCCGTACATATAAAGAACTCCGAAATCCGAGTTATAACGAAGAAGTTATGGCCCGTCGAAGTTTTACGGCAAAACCGGCACGACACCGGGAAGCGTATATAGTGAATTTACGATGGAGCGACTTTTAGCCTTAGTGATCTAAACAAAAGTCGTAGAAAACGTTAAACCGAGAGGGTCCATAAGAAGAACGCCCAAATCTGACTTCGTATGAGGAAGTTATGATTTTTCGAAGTTTCGGCTTAGCAGTGTACAACCCGAAACTCGAATTTTAGTTCGAGCAGTTTTTGGCTTACGCGATCAAAATTAGAGTTGAAGATCTCATTAATAGGAACTCAACGGTAAAAAGACAGACAAAAACGGAGCTCGTATGCGAAAGTTATGGACGAAGCTTAGTCTCTACTTTTCGAGCGCGGCGAATTGGATACAGTTTTGTAAATCCGAGATAGAATGAGAATTAGCCAACGAGGTCTAAATGAGAGTTGAAGATCTAATTAATAGGAAATCAACGGTAAAAAGACAGACAAAAACGGAGCTCGTATGCGAAAGTTATGGACGAAGCTTAGTCTCTACTTTTCGAGCGCGGCGAATTCGATACAGTTTTGTAAATCCGAGATAGAATGAGAATTAGCCAACGAGATCTAAATGAGAGTTGAAGATCTCATTAATAGGAACTCAACGGTAAAAAGACAGACAAAAACGGAGCTCGTATGCGAAAGTTACGGACGAAGCTTGGAGACTACTTTACTATACAATTCCTATAAATAAGAGATGAACTCTTCATAATTTCCTCACACCTTCAAACCTTTCTTTCTCTCTCTAACTTCTCTCTAACCTCCCTAAACCCCTACCAAGTCTAGGGAACCTCCCTAGCACGAGAAGAAAGCCCCGGAGCGCCCGACGGCTCCGAGAAGAAAAGCTTTCGGCTCGGAAACGCTGCTCCAGCGAAGCCCGGTTTTTAATAAAAACTCGCTGTAAGTGAGCTACGCCTACGATATTTTTAATATAACTTCTAATTAATTATAGTAACATTATTAGGACCTTAAAACAATTATTCGAGATATTATTATGAGTTATATAAGAGTGTTGTTTAACACTTATATAATAATAATAATAATAATAATAATAATAATAATAATAATAATAATAATAATAATAATAATAATAATAATAATAATAGCTAGACTATTAATTAGTCGCGGTTAACGTTAGACTAAACCCTAGTGGTATTGATACTAGGTTTTGTCGAAGGAAATTGTTTTAAGAGTAACGAAGCGCTGTCTGAGTTTGGAATCATCACTTTAACAGGTGAGTGCATGGTCCCTTTCATCTTACATATAGATATGAAGTATTTTATATAAATTACGTGGTATGTGTGCATATTATCTGAATACTTGCTGTCTATGATGGATGAATGATTTTATACATGTTTTAAATGATTTAAATATATATTTATTTTATATCTACAAATACGTTGGGATAAAACATGGGTAGATGAAATAGTTGGTGTGTGATGAAATAAAATGATGAGAGATAGGTGATGATAGGAAGGTGATGATAATTAGGTGATGGATAGGTGATGATGAATCGGTGATGTAGGATGAAAGATACTATAACCTTGTCCAACAATTTGGAGATGTAGTCATCTACTAGAGTATAGATGGCGACCACAGAATATTCTAGACAACCCGTGGAAACACCAGCAGACTTATAACCTGTAGGTGATGAATTACGAGTCCAGGTGATGTGGTGACTGTATATTCATGCGATGATACTCTAACCCTTACTATGAATTATGAGTTCAGGCGACGTTGTAACTACGTATTCATGCCTTAGGAACGAGCATATAAGGAAATATGAGGTAGAAAGATGAGAGGTAAATATGATATAGGAGATGACCCTTAAGATAATTCTTTAAGGAATATTAAAGAAGATAACGGGGATGGGTAATCGGGTTGATTGTTTGATGTTTAAATATAATAATTATATTATTGTGGGTTGAAAACCCTATGTACTCACCAGGTTTCCCAACCTGACCCACTCCAGCTTATTTGTATCACAGGTGTCGATACGAAGCTACTTTGCACTGACAGATTTAAAAGAGATGTAGATCACTAGTGTAAATGAATGTAAGTTCTGTTTATGCTTATGTTTCTGTATTGACGATGACATCCCAAATGTTTTAAATGAATAAAAATACATTTCTTCGGAAATGCTTTGATAACGTATTTATCATGTTTTTCTGGGAACAAATTCCGCAACATTTTTATTAAAAGAAGTACTCTGATTTTTATAAAGCATAAACAAAAATCGGTCTTTTCTGGCCGTGAAAATGGGGATGTCATAGTTGGTATCAGAGCATTAGTTTAAGCGAACTAGGAATATGGATTTATTTCTAGACTTAAACTTAGAATGCTAAGCAATGATGGTGAGGAGTGTGTCTAATAAATTTTAGGAAAGTACACCTAAATAGACACGAGCACTAGCTCATTTAGGGAAGATGCTTAAATTGCTTTATGTGCTAAATGATTGTGATGTTTTATGATGTTATCGTTTGATCGGATCTATGGTCTGTTGCCGACCGGATCTGGAAATTTTATGTGTTCAGATTTCTAAACGTTTAAATACGGTATTAGAACTGGCATGTAACTTTTCAGAGTAATAAGCAGGATTACGCGTCTAAATCTTCTCTATCTATATTCTCGTCTCGATGCAATGAATGCATGCTTCCGTGAAAATAACGTCATGGTGAAAGACTCATAGAGAATTGAGTAAATAGAGGAAATGAAAAGGATTATGATAGTGAATGACACCTATCGGAAGATATTGTAAGAGTGGTATCTTGGCTTTAGAAAATGTCAAGCGGTACGTTTAGAGGAGTACGGTACATCCAAAGTACACCTTCGATCGGCAGGATGATGGAACGATTGGTGTAATTCCTGAAGTTGTCCCATCGTATGGAGTTTCCACCACCAACCGAGTTGAAGCAGAATTGACGATCAAAGATACGCATGGAAGAAGTCCTAGTAGAGTCTAGGAAAAATTATATGATTGTTTGGACACATTTGTATGTGTTAAAATTGTTTTTGTGATAATAACTTGGGGAACTGCGAGACAATACTTGGGACGAGTATGAGTAGGTGTGAATGGTAGTAGAGGCCTATACTACCGGAAGCACAAGACTCACGCTTGGATCAGGGAAAGTCACAAGGTTACCAAGAAGCTAGTAATTGATTTCGTTTTATTCGAGTATGTCGTTACCATCGAAGATGATTGTTATTCCGACCCTAGTGGTCATATCAAATTGAGTTCGACTACGATAAGTAGGTTACGTGGTTCAGAGAACCAAGTTTGATGTAACGTCCGACTTAAACCAAAAGATTGAAATCAAAGCGATCAATAGAAGTATCGCGATTGTCGCTAAAAAGGCTTGTAGCTAGAGATACTAAGTTTTAAGATGTGATTATGTCACATTAGAGCATGAAGGAAGGTATAGTCTGTTCTGGAATTTAACTCTAAGAGATTTGAGTTTAAGCACACGATGAGAGGTCATTAGAATATGACACATCGGTACGTTGTAGTAACAGAGGAGCTTATCTTAAGCTTTCTAAGAAGAAGAAGGAGTCTCCATCAAGGATCGAGATTGTGACTCGAATGTCATAGTTTGGAGTCTAACGAGCAGGTGCAAGTTCGAGCACCGCTTGCAGTCAAGAAGACCAAGAGTTAGATACACATTTGAAGGAACATAGAAGTTACGATTAATACCTAGGATGAAGAGATAACGTATGGAGTCATTATACAACCATGTTTCGTTGATGATTCCGGGACGTAATCATCCTAAGGGGGAGATAATTGTAACGCCGTAGATCCGGGCTAGTCAATTTAGAGGCAATGAGTGTCGAAAACGAATTTTCGGCAAAAGATTATTTATAATAAATAATCTTAACCAAGTTGTAGAATATTTCTCAAGGTTTCCGTACATATAAAGAACTCCGAAATCCGAGTTATAACGAAGAAGTTATGGCCCGTCGAAGTTTTACGGCAAAACCGGCACGACACGGGGATGCGTAAATAGTGAATTTACGATGGAGCGACTTTTAGCCTTAGTGATCTAGACAAAAGTTGTAGAAAATGTTAAACCGAGAGCGTCCATAAGAAGAACGCCCAAATCTGACTTCGTATGAGGAAGTTATGATTTTTCGAAGTTTCGGCTTAGTAGTGTACAGCCCGAAACTCGAATTTTAGTTCGAGCAGTTTTTGGCTTACGCGATCTAAATGAGAGTTGAAGATCTCATTAATAGGAACTCAACGGTAAAAATACAGACAAAAATGGAGCTCGTATGTGAAAGTTATGGACGAAGCTTAGTCTCTACTTTTCGAGCGCGGCGAATTCGATACAGTTTTGTAAATCCGAGATAGAATGAAAATTAGCCAACGAGGTCTAAATTAGAGTTGAAGATCTCATTAATAGGAACTCAACGGTAAAAAGACAGACAAAAACGGAGCTCGTATGCGAAAGTTATGGACGAAGCTTAGTCTCTACTTTTCGAGCGCGGCGAATTCGATACAGTTTTGTAAATCCGAGATAGAATGAGAATTAGCCAACGAGGTCTAAATGAGAGTTGAAGATCTCATTAATAGGAACTGAACGGTAAAAAGACAGACAAAAACGGAGCTCGTATGCGAAAGTTACGGACGAAGCTTGGAGACTACTTTACTATACAATTCCTATAAATAAGAGATGAACTCTTCATAATTTCCTCACACCTTCAAACCTTTCTTTCTCTCTCTAACTTCTCTCTAACCTCCCTAAACCCCTCCCAAGTCTAGGGAACCTACCTAGCACGAGAAAAAAGCCCCGGAGCGCCCGACGGCTCCGAGAAGAAAAGCTTTCGGCTCGGAAACGCTGCTCCAGCGAAGCCCGGTTTTTAATAAAAACTCGTTGTAAGTGAGCTACGCCTAGGATATTTTTAATATAACTTCTAATTAATTATAGTAACATTATTAGGACCTTAAAACAATTATTTGGGATATTATAATGAGTTATATAAGAGTGTTGTTTAACGCTTATATAATAATAATAATAATAATAGCTAGACTATTAATTAGTCGCGGTTAACGTTAGACTAAACCCTAGTGGTATTGATACTAGGTTTTGTCGAAGGAAATTGTTTTAAGAGTAACGAAACGCTGTCTAAGTTTGGAATCATCACTTTAACAGGTGAGTGCATGGTCCCTTTCATCTTACACATAGATATGAAGTATTTTATAAAAATTACGTGCTATGTGTGCATATTATCTGAATACTTGCTGTCTATGATGGATGAATGATTTTATACATTTTTTAAATGATTTAAATATATATTTATTTTATATCTACAAATACGTTGGGATAAAACATGGGTAGATGAAATAGTTGGTGTGTGATGAAATAAAATGATGAGAGATAGGTGATGATAGGAAGGTGATGATAATTAGGTGATGGATAGGTGATGATGAATCGGTGATGTAGGATGAAAGATACTATAACCTTGTCCGACAATTTGGAGATGTAGTCATCTACTAGAGTATAGATGGCGACCACGGAATATTCTAGACAACCCGTGGAAACACCAGCAGACTTATAACCTGTAGGTGATGAATTACGAGTCCAGGTGATGTGGTGACTGTATATTCATGCGATGATACTCTAACCCTTATTATGAATTACGAGTTCAGGCGACGTTGTAACTACGTATTCATGCCTTAGGAACGAGCATATAAGGAAATGTGAGGTAGAAAGATGAGAGGTAAATATGATATAGGAGATGACCCTTAAGATAATTCTTTAAGGAATATTAAAGAAGATAACGGGGATGGGTAATCGGGTTGATTGTTTGATGTTTAAATATAATAATTATATTATTGTGGGTTGAAAACCCTATGTACTCACCAGGTTTCCCAACCTTACCCACTCCAGCTTATTTGTATCACAGGTGTCGATACGAAGCTACTTTGCACTGAGAGATTTAAAAGAGATGTAGATCACTAGTGTAAATGAATGTAAGTTCTGTTTATGCTTATGTTTCTGTATTGACGATGACATCCCAAATGTTTTAAATGAATAAAAATACATTTCTTCGGAAATGCATTGATAACGTACTTATCATGTTTTTCTGGGAACAAATTCCACAACATTTTTATTAAAAGAAGTACTCTGATTTTTATAAAGCATAAACAAAAATCGGTCTTTTCTGGCCGTGAAAATGGGGATGTCACAGATGTGCGGTTCACTTCCAGGTTTTTGAAGAAGTTTCATGACGAGCTGGGTACTCGACTGTATTTTAGCACCACCTTTCACCCGCAGACGGATGGTCAGAGTGAGCGGACCATCCAGACGCTAGAGGATATGCTGCGGGCATGTGTTTTAGACTTCGAAGGTAACTGGGATACCTACCTTCCGTTTGCGGAGTTCTCGTATAATAATAGCTATCATGCGAGTATTGACCGTCCTCCCTTCGAGATATTATACGGGAGGAAGTGCAGAACCCCGATTGGGGTGAGGTTGGCCAGTGGGTCATGGGGAGCACCGAAGTTGTGCTCAAGACGACAGAGAGGATTCAACAGGTTTGGAGCAGACTTTAGACTGCTCAGAGTCGGCAGAAAAGTTATGCCGACAAGCGCCGATCGGACCTGGAGTTTCAGGTCGGGGATATGGTTCTCCTAAAGGTGTCGCCATGGAAGGGCGTCATCCGATTCAGGAAACGGGGCAAGTTGGGTCCCAGGTATATTGGACCCTTCAGGGTTATAGCCCGGGTGGGCAAGGTGGCATATAGGTTGGATCTGCCAGCCGAACTCAGTCAGATTCATAGCACTTTTCACGTCTCCCAGTTACGGAAATGTTTGGTGGACGACTCGGCAGTGGTACCATTAGAGGATATTCAGGTCGATGACAACCTGAATTACATTGAGCGGCCTGTAGCGATTCTCGACCGGAAGTCGAAGGATCTGAGGAACAAGAGGGTGGAGCTCGTGAAGGTGCAATGGCAGCACCGGAAGGGCTCGGAATGGACCTGGGAGCCGGTGGATGAGATGATGGAGCATTACCCAGAGCTATTCCAGGATCGAGCAGCAGACTTCGAGGACGAAGTCTAAAATAAGTGGGGAAGATTTGTAGCACCTGGTTCCTGGTATGTATTTCAATTAAATAATTTTGCATTTTTGGCCTGGGACTCGGCGAGTTGAAGGCCCAACTCGCCGAGTAGAAGCGGGATGAGGCGCGGGATTTAAGTGATGGACTCATCGAGCCGGGTCCCGGACTCGACGAGTAGGCTCTGACTGGACAAAACCCTAATCTGAGGGTTTGTGCCCTATTTAAACAACCTTATACAGCCTCCATCGCCCCTTTATGCTCCCAGAAACCCTCCATAGCAAACCCTAAGTGTTTTGGTGCAAGATCTAAGGCTTTTGAGTGATTTTTGTAGGTTTTGACCTCAAGGAAGGAGGAAGAGCATAGAAGGATCAAGAGGAGACTGAAGGATTCGAGTTTGGTTCATCATTTGCAATCTTTGAAAGGTATAAAGTTTGTACCTTGCTTGCTTGTTTGTTAGATCCCTTTTTGGGGAAGATTTAGGGCTTTTAAGCCATATGAGGTAGCCAACCATGATTGCAAACATGGTTGGGGGTCAAGACTTCGGAACTAAGTCTTGGGAGGAGTCACAAGGCAGATTTGGGTTGCTTTTGCACCCAAGGAAGGACCCATGCAACAAAAGAACCATTTTAGAGCCTTTTTGGCTCAAAAGTCCCATGCATGCACGTAAAGTTCGAAACTTTACGTGCTAGATCGAGCTTAGGGGATTGGATCTATCATTTGGACAAGTGTTGTACATCAGAAATCGAGGATTTAGGGGGTGGACGTTATCGACTCGGCGAGTCCGTTCTTGGGACTCGACGAGTCCAAGGCTTTGAGTCCCATATCTGTTGAGGGCCAAACTCGGCGAGTCGGGTAAACTAGAAGTTGACTTTGACTTTGACTTGGACTTGGTCAGGGGTAAATTGGTCATTTTACCCTAAGAGTAGATATCAGATTCTGACTGAGTGTTTTGTGGGGATTGTAGCCGAAGGATTTCATGAACAATAGCAGACAGAGGTTTCCCGTACAGATTATCAGCAGCTACTCGTACGAGGTGGGTTACCTTCCAGTAGGGGTGGGTCTAAGGCCACAATGCCGGCCCACCAAAGAGGGGTATTTAGAAGATGATTGTCTTTGTGATAATTATCTTGGTCTGGTTACGTGCTTTGGTCATGAGTTTTATCTGTTTGATATGTTACGTGTATAATAGGGATTAGTTTCCCTGATAGCGGTCCTTATGACCGAAGGGTAGGTCAGTACCCGGATATGCCTGACTGTATGTTTATATCTTGTTGTTGTATGCTAGTGGTAAGGGGGTGGAATAATCCCCAGTTACTGGTTGAAAGATACCGATGACAGTTACCGGTTGAAAGATACCGATGATGATTACCGGTTGAAAGATACCGATGATGATTACCGGTTGAAAGATACCGATGATGATTATCGGTTGAAAGATACCGATGATATTGTATGGTATGTGGTAGGTTGGGGGAACTCACTAAGCTTTGTGCTTACGGTTTCGGTTTTGGTTTCAGGTACCTCTTTGTCTAAGGGGAAGGAGCCGGCAGTGTAGCAGCGCATCACACACACACACACATGATTCCGCATCGGACTTTATGGGATTGTACTCTGATATGTTATTATTTTATGACTTGGGTTTTCAGACATGATACATTGTTCTAGGAGATGATGTGATTTCACAGTATTTTCTTATGAATGTTTTTATGAGTCAGTTAATTAAAAAGAAATTTTTGGACTTGAAAATTGGGTCGTTACATTTACGTTTGTTTTCCAGAAAATCCGATATTTTCTTATAAAAAGAGTTATGAATCATTGTTTGTATGAAAGGAGTGTATCGAACCAGGAAAAACCTATATTTTCCTAAAAGTGAGGAGCAGTCTTAAATGCCCAAGACTGTAACTTGTAAGTAAATATGTCATATTTAAAATAATGATGTATAGTTGTATTAGTAAATGAAACTACAAGAAGTTTGTATTTTCACGTAAAAATAACTGTAATAATACTTTTCCCGCAAAAACATAATACAATAATAATTGTCTATCCTGTGAGTTTTCATAACCGTACTATGATGGATTTGCCTGTAGCGACGTTCTTCAGGCATCAAAACGTTATGATATTTGTCACCCCGTGGACTGTAGCTAACAGTCAGGGCGCGGAATCATCAATCCCGTATAGATCTATACACACTTATCACGTTCTCTGGGCGGAGACTCTGGTTTAAAACATGGCTTTATTGTATACCTTGATAGGTACGATGAAGACGAATAACTCACATATTCTCAATTAAGTCACGTATTTTGAAATGTATATGTTTATGTCCAAAAGGACTACCCTTTCTACAGTATTGATAAATGCATAATAACGATATGTATTTTCTTTGTATAAACTTAATGTTATAGTAGAAAAGGTTACCCTTGGTATGATGTAGTATGCAAACATATTATAAAACATATTTCTATTTATAAAACATATTGTATCCCATGAGGGTAAAGTTGTGATGTGTGATGTTTTGCATGTTAACAACTTCATATGATAGTTATAACAATAGTATGAAAAGTATAGCAATAGATTGATGTTTTCGCACGAGTTTAACCGCGTGTTGACTTGTATCCCCCCCCCCTTAAAAGTGTTAAAAAGCATTTAAAAGTATTTAAAAGTGTAGTGATAGGGGTATGAACTCGCTTGGTAGAAGTGACGATTCGATGAAAACGATACTTTGCTCGGGCAGCACTTCGACCGGAAAGAAGTCGATTTCTCGGAAATCTCGGGGCTTCGAACTTATGTAAGAGCTTAGATATGAAATCGGGATGTCGGGATAGTCTCGAGAGGGTATAAGTATGAAATTTGGGAGAGAAAGTTGAGAATTAGCAACCAAAACCCGGAGCCTTCGCATCCTTTTTATAGGGCTGGAAAAGGCCTCGAGCGCGGGGCGTTCCTGCGAGGTACGCGAGGCGTTCCCGAACGCGGTGGCGTTCCCTCGTACGCAGCGCGTTCCGGAGCCTAGTGCGTCACTGCTTACGAACCTCGGATTGGATGGCGATGGGACTCAGTTCTGATCTGCGAACGCGGGGCGTTCCTTAGGGAACGCAGGGCGTTCCCTTCAGACCAGCCTCGATATGTGTGCCTAGTTCTTTGAAATTCCGTAACTTTTGCGTACGAGCTCCGTTTTCGACGTTATTTATATGCACGCGAAGGTGAGAATATACTCTACAACTATCATTTAGACATCGTCGCCTAATTTTGAATTTATTTTGAATATTATTTTTTTAACAGGCCGGGACTGGAAAAGTCCGTTAAAAATCCATAACTTCTTCATCCGACGTCCGTTTTCGGCTGTCTTTTTACCGTTGTATCACTGTAAGTCCCAAATCTGCTTGTGTATCAATCAAATCCGTTTGATGGTGCGGAATCCAAATCAAACGGATGATGTCAGATCAAAATAGAACAGCAGGAGAAGAAGAATAACTTGAATCTATGATGTATTCAAATATACGAGTGATGCTCCATACACATTAGATTCTCTCACACACACTATTCTTCTGTCTAGTTTCTCTCTCTACAATATGCTCCTCTCCTATACCTCTCCTCTAGGCCACCCCACCTCCTCACCCCTTACTTCTATATATATATATATATATATATATATATATATATATATATATATATATATATATATATATATATATATATATATATATATATATATATATATATATATATATATATATATATATATATGGGCTGCAAACTCAAGTCCCAAACCCAATGCTAGACCGAAAACACATGGGTTTTCGGTCCAAGCTACAAATAATCCAATACTATTTTCGGCCCAAATAATAAAAACAATAAATGCTTAGAAAAGCAAAGTATAAACCATATTTTTGACCCAACAATCTCCCCCTTGGTTTATAGCTTTCTTTTCTAATTGACCCAACAAGCTCCCCTAAAAAGTAATTGGCTTTTCTTGTTAATCTTCATTAGGAGCTTGGCTTCAGCATTAATCTTCAATTTCTTCACAGCATCAAGATGAACATATGAATCTTCAATAAATGATTTCATCTTGAGCAGTTGGGATTTTCTGCAGAATTTGACATTGAACGCACATTGGGTGAGGGGGCTTCTTGTAGAGATTCTTGAAAGATAGCGCTTTCAGCTTGAGAATCTTCAGAGAGAACAATAAAGAGAAACAATCTTCTGGATCACTTCGGCAGGTTCATAGATACCAGCAGACTGATTGAGGAGGCTTTAATGCAATCCGTCACATAACCTTCAATTGCAGTTTCACCTTGCTTGTAGGGTTGAAGGATTGAATGTTGAAAGAATAATCTTCATTTCTTACTCCTTCGAATGAGAATTCTTCGATGCTCACGGATGAAGCCTTGGCTCAGAAATTTTCGATTCAGTCTCCATGAGTCTCATCTACATCTGAATTCACTTTTCAAGACAAAACAAAACTAAAAGAAAACTTAGTACACAATATTTTTGGATTTTTCATATTTTCTGAAAAAATAAAACAGAAACAAAAATATTTTTGGATTTTTGATTTTCTGAACAAAAAATAAAACAGAAATAACACTATATTTGGATTTTTAATTTTTATGATTTTTGTTTGATTTTTGATTTTTTTTTAATTCTCCCCCTAAATTTGTGAATAAAGGAAAACTATGAACAAATTTAACAAAAACAAAAAGATATTTGGGATCAAAGTTGTCAAGCAATCCAATATCGTTTATCAGCACACGCCTGCATGTCTAGATCTGGTCAATCATCGGTATTGTGGTCCACTTAAACACAAAGGATGTTGACAATTTGGACAGATTATAAGTGACAAGTCATTGTGATATATATTCCTAAATGGACATTTAGCTGACGACGACCAAGGATATTGTTGTCCACTTAAATTAAGCAGCAAGATCTACAAACAACCTATTAAATGGTTCAATTTTAGATGTACTGGAACATGTTTCCCACTTCCCGATATACCCCGATAATCAAGAACTTCCAAAGAACTCCTTATTTTTGGTGAGTATTCAATCATTAAGAAAGAAGTCAGATATAGAAGTGCATATGTTGTATCCCAGGTCGGATGTCTTCCAATCACACAGAGGGAACAACATATGACTAACATAGATAGGGGTTTAGAGAGAGAGTAGAGTGCATATGTTGTGTCCCAGGTCGGATCTTCCAATCACGTAGAGGGAACATCATATGGCTAACAGATAGAAAGAATTTCATAGATATGGAAATGCATAGAGATAGAGTTGCATATGTTGCATTCCAAGTCGGATATGTTCCAATCACGCAAAGGAAGCAACATATGACTGACAGATAGAAAGCAAGAAAATAATTTCCTACAGACCTACTTTATCATAACCCCCCAGTTGCCCTATCAATACTGGAATTAAGGACATGAGTCCATACATCAAGGAAATGTTCAGCCACAGTTCTAGATAATTAACTTTTAGTGTATCTCGCAGGCTCCCATGTTTATCTCACTGCTCAATCTACTCGAGCGTCGTATGGTCACTCCAAATGAAAATATCTAAGTCTATATTGTCTAGTCCTTTCATGGTCAATCAACGTCTAGTCCTTTTGAATCCTTTGTGCCTACCAGCACATTGAATACAAAGTCTAGACAATTCGGCTTAAGTACATTACACGCATCATAAATTGCCCTTTAGCACTATACTTCATATCACTTCCCAAAACAACCTACTAAAGAAATACATATGAGGAAATTAAAGAAAAATGTCTTTTAAATGAAACAATGTAAGATAAACTCAGGAGTATAGAGAAGAAAACTCAAACCGTAAGTCACCGATTGAATTTGCTTCCAGAAGGTCTGAGAACATCACACATAATCTCAGAACAGATCCGAAAATTCTTCACATCGTTAAGCACAAACCCCATGAGTGATCCCTTCCTTTCTTCCTTTCCCACAAAGGACACATACTCTCAAACAATGTTCTGAGTATTGTATAGTTGAGAGATGTCCCCTATCATGTGCCTGGAACAACCACTACCAACAAACCAAAGTCTGATGATATGCCTCCATAGCTGCTCCAAACAGAGCGGGATCAGTTGGTCTTTGGAACCCAGTCCATTTGAAACTGGGTTGACCTTTGTCATCCTTGCACGATACTCTCTCCCATGACATATCCTGTTTATCACAAACAGAAGATAAAGAAATATTAGAGTCATTAGGTGATTTGGGAGATTGAACCTTTGGTACCCATCTATAGTCGGGTTTAACCCATTTCGTGCTCGCTCGGTTAGGTGCCTTAGCACTGGCTTTTGAACTGGAAGCCGATTGCCGAGATGACTTTGACCTAACCGGTATTGGCTTCATAGGAGCATCTCTTGAAATTGGCTTCTGGGCTGACATTCCCTTCTTGCCCTTGGGAGTTGATTTCTTTCCCTTGGGCGTTGAACTCTTGCCCTTCGTGGCATTCCAGTCGCCATTGTCTGAACGTGACCTTGAGGGGTTTCTTTTTGAAAATCTCCCTCTTGGCGCATTCTGCCAACCTTGTGCATAGTAGGGAACGTATGCGCGATTTGGACAATTTCGGGCAATGTGTCTAGGTGTTCCACTGTGAAAACATGTCCTTTTCTTCACTGGGAAGTTGTTTCTTCCTGCCCCTGGTGGCGTGTCTATGCCTTGTCGCTGGTTGTTCCCACAAGCACAGTTGCGACAGGCACTCTGTTTCAATGGAATTGGTGGCCTGTAGTTCTCAACCGCAGGTTTGTTAGGAGTAACTGAGTTAGAAGCAACATATTCAGAGTTCAAGGATTCATTGGATTGTTCAAAGGTGTTCTCCTTGTTCTCTTCTTCCACTACTTTACCTGCACAATTATCTCCAGACTCCTGCTTTCCATGGCTTAAAGATGTATCTGCATGGGAAGTAGAAATGTTAGTATCCAAAACCCTAGCACTAGGTCCTGTTGCCTGTTCAGCAGCTGGTTTACCATAAACCATATAAGGTTCTCTGTTTATCTCTTCTTTTGTTAAAGGACTAAGATAATACGAATGATTAAATGGAGGAGGGACACTCTCATATCCTAGACCCTTGTTTTGATTATCTTTAAAACTCAATTGTTTTTCAACTAAGGACTCGACTGTCTTACTTGACGCAGTATAATTTTTGAAACTAACATCTGTTTTTCCACACTTAATTTTCAAAGCGTCAAGTTCTTCAGTTACAACAGCAAGTTTATTTTTGATGTGATCATAATTCTCACACTTGTTGCTGTAATCTTCTTGCAGTTTCCTAAAATCATTTGTTTTGGCTTCTAATTTTTCTTTTAATGGTTTTTGTCCTTTTCTGAGTTGATATCCTTCGTATTTTAGGTCCTCATTTTCTCTCTTAAGCAACTCGATTTGGTCACGCAAAAATTTGACAGTTTTAATGCAAGATTGAGAACAAGAAACTTCATTGACCGGGATGTTTGAGGAACTCATTTTTTTTTAAAAAAATATGCCCGTTGACAAAAAACTCAAAAGTCAACCTTAAAAGTCAAATTTAAAAATTCAAACGTAAAAGTCAAACCGAAAAGCTAAATTTGAAAATTTAAAAGTTAAACGAAAGTGAAAGTTTAAAGTCAAAGGTCAAACTTGAAGTCAAAGGTAAAACTTTAAAAGTCAAAGTCAAAATTTTAAGTCAAAAGTCAATTTAGAAAGTCAAAAAATTTAAAACTAAAATTTTGGAAGAAAATAGAATTTAAAAATAAAAGGAAATTGAATTTTGGGCTGAATATGACAAAATTGTGAAACTTGGATCGAAATAAGAAGCCTTTTGAATTAAATGTAGGAGGAGGATATCAACTCGCAACCTAGATGAGTTGGAAGAGGCGCTGTGGTGAGAAATCAGAAGACCCGGGTTCGATCCCCGACAACCCCCAAAATCGATTCTTTTTTAATGGAAGCACGCTGCGAGGACTTCTGCTGCTGAGCCGTAAACTCCGAAGTCGGACTCCCGTGTACGGCCATACACCGAAGACCGCACACCGAGGCCACACACGGGGGACCGTACACCGAGCCGTACACCAAGGACCGTACACCTTCAACTGGTCGTACACCTCGCAGATACGAAAAAAAAAACCGTCGATTTTTGCCCCTTTTTGCTCCAAAACTCGATCCAAAACTCGTTTTTATCAAAAATGCAAAGAACAAACCCCCCCTAATTTTCAGAGATCTATCCACAAATTCAAAGATCCTTCAAAAATAAGATCAAATAAGCTCCAGATCTGACAAAAATGATTGATATAATCCAAGCTCTGATATCACTTGTAAGTCCCAAATCTGCTTGTGTATCAATCAGATCCGTTTGATGGTGCGGAATCCCAATCAAATGGATGATGTCAGATCAAAAAATAGAGAAGGAGAAGAAGAATAACTTGAATCTATGATGTATTCAAAGATATGAGTGATGCTCTATATACATTAGATTCTCTCACACACACTATTCTTCTCTCTAGTTTCTCTCTCTACAATATGATCCTCTCTTATGACTCTCCTATAGGCCACCCCACCTCCTCACCCCTTACTTCTTTATATATATGGGCTGCAAACTCAAGGCCCAAACCCAATGCTAGACCGAAAAAACATGGGTTTTCGGTCCAAGCTACAAATAATCCAATACTATTTTCGGCCCAAATAATAAAAACAATAAATGCTTAGAAAAGCAAAGTATATACCACATTTTTGACCCAACAATCACTATTGTCGAGATCTTCGATTCTCATTTAGGTTGCGTTGGCTAAAAGTCGCTCGATCTCTATTTCGAGTTTTTAGTTGTCTAATGCTATATCCGAAACTTAGAAAAATCATAACTTCCTCATACGAAGTCAGATTTAGACGTTCTTTTTATGTTTGTTTACGGTTTAATGATATCTACGACTTTCATTTAGATACCTAAGGCTAAAAAGTGTTTTGTTGAAATTTTGCGTTTTATGCTTAACAGTGTTTTACCGGTTTTGTTGCGGATCTTCGATTGGTCATAACTTCTTCGTTATAACTCGGATTTTAGTGTTCTTTATATTTATGAAAACCTTGTCACGATATCTACCACTTAGTACACTTAATTGAGATTATTGAACATTTAATTTTTGACGCTATTTTTATTATCTCAAAAAGAGGTTACAATATTTGACTTTAAATGAGTATATTGACCTGAAATATCGGGTTGTTACATCATCCCCCCATTAGAGGGAATTTCGTCCCGAAATTATTTACAAGGTAAGTGTTTATGGACTAGGGAAAAGATGCGGGTACTTTTTGTTGCATCTGGTCTTTTCGCTCCCAAGTGAATTCATGTCCTCGCTTAGCATTCCAACGAACCTTCACTATTGGTATGCGACTCTACTTCGTTCGTTTGATTTCCCTGTCCATGATCTCGACGGGTTCTTCCACAAAGTTAAGATTTTCGTTTAATTCGATTTCCTCGAGTGGAATTACAAGTGTTTCATCAGATAGACACTTCTTCAGATTAGACACGTGAAACACAGGATGTATGTTGTTAAGTTCGAGTGGTAGTTGGAGTCTATAAGCTACTGGACCAATCCTTGCAGTAACTTCGAAGGGTCCAATGTACCTTGGGTTTAGTTTTTCTCACTTCCCAAAGCGTATCATGCCCTTCCAGGGTGAGACCTTTAGCAGGACACGGTCACCAACCTGAAATTCCAAGGGTTTTCGTCTTTTGTCGGTGTAGCTCTTTGGCCTGTCCCGTGAGGCTTTCAGTCGTTCACAGATTTGAACGATCTTCTCAGTCGTCTCTCTAATGATTTCCGGACCAGTGAGAGTGTTATCAGGGACTAGGCCTCTCGCCAACTGCGTGTCACCCACTTCGGCCCAGCACATAGGTGATCTGCACTTGCGGTCGTAGAGAGCTTTAAATGGAGCAGTCTTGATGCTAGTGTGATAACTACTGTTATACGAGAATTTGACTAATGGTAATTGGGTGTCCCATGCCTTACCAAAGTCTATTACACAAGCCCGTAACATGTCTTCTAGGGTTTGAATAGTTCTCTCACTCTGTCCGCCAGTTTGTGGGTAGTAGGATGTACTCATGTCTAGCCTAGTTCCCAAGGATTTCTACAGTGATTGATAGAATCGTGATGTGAATCTGCTATCTCTGTCCGAGATAATAGATGTCGGCACTCCGTGAAGTTGCACGATTTCCCGGATGTAAGTTCTTGTCAGTTTCTCCATCTTATCGGTCTCCTTGATTGGCAAGAAGTGAGCCGACTTGGTTAACCTGTCGACGATCACCCAAATGGTATCGTGACCACCTTGCGTCTTGGGTAGTTTGGTTATGAAATCCATGGCAATCTGCTCCCACTTCTACTCCGGTATTTCGGGCTGCTGGAGTAGACCTGAGGGTTTTTGGTGTTCTACCTTGATTTTGGCACAAGTTAAGCACTTGCGAACGTAGGTAGCAATCTCTGCTTTCATGTTTGGCCACCAATATAGTTGTTTGAGATCCAGATACATCTTATCTGAACCTGGGTGTATGGAGTATCAAGTCTTGTGGGCTTCATTCATGACCACCTCTCTGCCATTTGTAAAGATAGTTGGTGTTTTAAAGGAAGAAAGGGAAAGAAGGAAGCAAGGTTTTAGCTAGCAAGCATCATAATTCAGTGTGACACTCTCCTGGAACATTGTAAGTGTCCAAGTCCCGATTTTTATCATTCATAATCACTAGATCTTGAGGTATGTCCCTTTTTCTCTTTTTTGTGGGTTGGTGCATCGAGGGATCTCATAAAGTTTGCAACTTTATAAATCTCCAGGTCAAGGAGACCTTGTATTGGCTTGGATCTGGTTTCAACCAAAGTTTTGATGCCATGTATGGAAAGTAGGTTATGAATCCCCTTTTTGACCTAATATGGGTATGAGACATGCATTGGACATGCATGTCTTAAAAAGCACCAATCTTTGGAAGGGTTTAGGAGGATAAACCACTTCTGGAAGGAAGGGACTTTGGATCGTGAGGATTAAGGACTTTATGGTTAATCCCTTGAATCTTCAAGCCTTGTGGATGGGTTTTTGAACCTTTGGGGTGGTCCAAATGGATATAGTTGTAAACTTGATCCTTTGTTATAGTATTGGAGTCTAGATATGGGCCTTGGAGTCCCTGGTATCGAAGGAACAGCTGAATGTATTAAGTTCGGAAAAACACGACGTGTTTGAGAGCGAACACGACGTGTTGGATGGGGTTTTCCTGACTGTCTGATTGCTAACAAAACACGACATGTTTGCTTGTACACATGACGTGTTGGGTCAACATGGACTGTTGGCCTTGACCTTTGACTTTAACCATTTGACTTTGAGTTTGACCAAGTTTGGCCTTGAGGGTTGGGTATTGTGGGTTTTGATAGAACTGGTCATTTGATGGTTGTAGGCATTTGAGTTGAGAGCTGAGATTCGGAATCGAAACTTTTCAGTTATGTGTTGTTTGTGAGGTGAGTCTTCCTCACTGTACTTGCGGGTCGAAAGCACCAAGGCTGGCCCTTTGGATTTGATATCCTGTTATGTATGCTATAGTGTTGTAGTGATCTATTAAATCAATATCCTGATATTTAGGATGTTACTATGCTTAGTGATCTGTAAGATCTGTCTGTCTGTTGCTGGCTGGTGAATAGTATGCTTATCTCTATTATGTGCACATGATTGGTTGGTGGCTGAGGCTTCACTGCTTTGTGCATAATCCAACAAGTCGGGGCATTCCAACCCGATGGTTGAGGGGACTGGGGTATTCCAACCTGATGGTTGATTGGACCCATAGTATGTTGGCATTCCAACCCGATGGTTGAGGGGCCTAGGTTATTCCAACCCAATGGTTGATTGGACCCATAGTATGTTGGCATTTCAATCCGATGGTTGAGGGGCCTGGGGTATTCCAAACCGATGGTTGTTTGGGCCTATAGTATGTCGTTATTATAGTTGTGCTATTTGTTATGTATTGGTATTTTAGGGAAACTCACTAAGATTTGGGCTTACAGTTTGGATTATGTTTCAGGTATCTCAGAGGGTCGCGGTGTAACGTTTGGATCAGGTATTATTTATTTCTCAGCATTTGTCACACCCCCAAACCGGAACGGCAGAAACGTTCGAGGGTGGATGACATCATATGTAGTATCACAACAATTGCATCATAGTAATCGAAGTAAACACAACCATTACATTGAATATATATAAAAAGGTATTTATATCTGTTTGATTCATGTTTTTATACATCAAAAGCATAACCAAAAGTAAAAGACGTGACTCTAAAAGCTTCGTCTTCTCAAAAATCTGTGCGAGATACCTGTCTACTGATTCCCTGAGAATACAAATAGTTTTGAAAGGGTATCAGCATAAAGCTGGTGAGTTCATAAGCATGTTTTTGTAATGAAAATCCTGTCATTGAATCTAAAAACGTTTTGTATGCTTCCCAAGAAAACACAATATTTTCTAACATAAATGTTTGTTACTGATTTCTGTAGTAATGTATAATGTATTAGTTTGTACGTCTGGTTACCACTAGCTGTATTGTATAACGTTGCTTTGAATGAAAATCATTTGTATGAAAACCCTGGCTATCACCAGTAATGTATAAGATGTTCTGTTTGAAAGACCCTGGTTACCACCAGTAATGTATAGTAGTTTTATTCCTTAAAATAAAACCATGAATTGAAATCCCTGAAATCCTCTAGTTGTATTGTGAACTAGTTTTATTAATAAAAATAAAACTAATGAAGAATGAAATCCCGTAAACAAGAAGGTTAGTTTATACTATTATGAGTCGTATAACCATGCTTGATATGACATACTGACCTTTACGACATTCTTCAAGTGTCGGATATATGACATTTGTCGCCCCAGGCATGCCTGCTTAACTGTAGCTAGCAGTTCAGGTGTGGGATTGTCAGTCCTGACTAGATCTATTCACAAATCTCACGCTCTCCCTACAGGAGGCTCTGGTTATACTATGATAGGATTTAACTTGTACCCCGAAAGGTACAATTGAAGTGTTGTCTCACAATCCTGTATTAACTAGTTTACGTGTAGTTCTGTATTGATCCATTGTATTTAAACCCATGTGTATATTGTATAAGGTAATAATTATACTTAAATAATTATTAAATGCTATACTCTTGTAGTAATGCAAATCATAAACTAAATATGTCATAGTTTATATGTTTTGCTATGTAAAACTCTGAATTCGTAAAACTGTGTATTGAAAGCCCAAACTATACCTATTATAATTTGCATGTATGATATGTACTTGGTTTATGTATTGATCTGAAAAGTAGGCAATTGTGACTGTAGATTGAAAAGGTCCCTTATGCTCAACACGTTACAAGAGGGATAAAATATCTAAATATTTTATAAACATGTGGAAACTGTAAGTTTGTATCAATTGCATTAGTTTTAAGCGTGTTGAAATCCTTTTTGTATAAATGCACAAAATCATTTGTGTTTGGCTTGTACTCTCCCCCTGAAAACATTTAAAATCATAAAAGCATAGGGGTATGAACTCACCGTTAGTCGTGTGAATAGTCGGATAGCGAAAACTGGGAGTGAAGACCCTCGAGTTGATGTACGCGGCACTCAACGGGATCCTAATACAATTAATACATATATGTATTTATTAGCGAAACCATTATTTATGGTGTTGGAAAAACACTTGCTTTCAACTTAGGAATGTTATCGGGACTCGTTTGAATCGGAAAAGCGGGTTTGCGGCCAAGGTTCACGGTGTGAAGGAGCTTGCGGCCTTAAAGGGTTTCCGGCCGTGAACAGCCCCTTGAAGGGTTTACGGCCGTAAACAGTGTTCTTGAAGAATCTATGAAGGTTTGAAGGGTTTACGGCCGTAAACAGTTTGCGGCCTTTGAAGATTTTGAAGATTTGAAGGGTGTACGGCCGTAAACTCAAGAACAATGATGTTGGATTCGATGAAAAACGTGTTTTAGCTACTCCGAAACAACCTCCAAAGGTGATTTCTGAGGATTTTCGGAAGAAAAGAGGGTGTTTTGATGTTTATGGTTGAGAGGTAGAGAGAGAATGAGAGAGTTTTCGGCTAAGAAAGTTCAAATAAAGGAGGGGGTCCCGTATATATAGGTTAGGAGTATGGTCGGTGGTGTGGTCCACCTGTCACCAGCCGTAAACAAGTTTACGGCCGTAAACGGGTTTACGGCCGCGAACATTACTCAGGCCGAAAACCATTGATTTTTCCAAGAAAACTCGGGTTTTTTGCGTGATTTTGGTTCCGACTCTTATATAGAATTTAACTACATAACTAAATGACTTTCCAAACCCAAAGGAATTTGATGGAACTCAATAAAAATTCAAATTTTATTAACGGAATCGGGTTAACATTAATGGAAAAAGATTCGGGTTGTCACATCATCCCCCCGTTAGAGATAATTTCGTCCCGAAATTCAAATATAGAATACAAATCATGGACTCGGAAAGAGATGGGGATACTTCTGTTGCATTGAATCTTCATGCTCCCAAGTGAATTCAGGTCCTCGCTTGGCATTCCAACGGACCTTCACTATCGGTATGCAACTTTGTTTCGTTCTTTTGACTTCCCGATCCATGATTTCGACTAGTTCTTCCACGAAATTAAGGTTCTCGTTGATATCGATCTCATGAAGAGGAATCACAAGGGTTTCGTCGGATAAACACTTTTTAAGATTCGAGACGTGGAAGACGGGATGAATGTTGCTAAGTTCTTGGGGTAGACGAAGTTTCTATTCTATGGGACCGATCCTAGCGAGGATATCGAATGGTCCTATGTATCTTGGATTCAGCTTTCCACGCTTTACGAAGCGTATCATGCCTTTCAAGGGTGAGACCTTCAATAGAACACGGTCACCAACCTGGAACTCCAAGGGTTTTCGTCTCTTATCGGCGTAGCTCTTTTGTCTATCTCTTGAAGCTTTTAGTCGTTCCCGGATTTGTATGATCTTTTCAGTAGTCTCTCGGATGATTTCTGGGCCAGTGAGACTGCTATCGGGGACTTGACCCTTAACTAGCTGTGTGTCACCCACTTCAGCCCATCACAAAGGGGATCTGCACTTACGGCCACAAAGGGCTTCGAACGGCGCAGCCTTGATACTGGTATGGTAGCTGTTGTTGTAGGAAAATTCGACCAAGGGCAAATGTGTGTCCCACAACGTGCCAAAGTCTATAACACATGCCTTCAACATGTCTTCCAATGTTTGAATGGTCCTCTCACTCTGCTCATCAGTCTGTGGATGGTAAGTTGTGCTCATATCCAGCTTAGTTCCAAGAGCCTTCTACAGTGACTGCCAAAATCTCGAGGTAAACTCGCTATCCCGATTGGAGATAATGGACACAGGTACACCATGCAGACGGACTACCTCTTGGATGTAGATTCGTGTAAGTCTCTCC
Organism: Lactuca virosa; assembly: GCF_052849685.1. Lineage (NCBI taxonomy): Eukaryota > Viridiplantae > Streptophyta > Magnoliopsida > Asterales > Asteraceae > Lactuca > Lactuca virosa. The sequence goes on from NC_136431.1 coordinate 264,357,426, forward strand.
ATCTTGAATGTCTCTTTGATTGGCAGGTTGTGGGAGGATTTAGTCAATCGATCGACGATGACCCAAATGGCATCGTACCCACTCGGAGACTTGGGCAACTTAGTGATGAAATCCATCGTAATCCTTTACCACTTCCACTTAGGTATTTCCGGCTGCTGAAGTAGACCTGAGGGCTTTTGATATTCCAGATTCACCTTGGCGCAAGTCAGGCACTTGCCCACGAAGGTGGCGATCTCTTCTTTCATGTTCGGCCACCAATAGAGCTTTTTGAGATCCATATACATCTTATATGAAACTGGGTGAACGGAGTATCTAGTCTTGTGAGCTTCGTTCATGACAACCTCCCTGTAACCACTGAACTTTGGGGTCCAGATCCGGCCCATGAAATAGTAAACTCCGTCTCCTCTGATCTCCAAGTTCTTTTGCATCCCCCTCAAGGCTTCATCCGACATGTTCTCTAGTTTTAAGGCTTCCACATGAGCCTCTCTGATTTGAGCGGATAAATGGGAATGGGTGGTCATTGTCAGTGCCTTCACTCTACGACCTGAATACTCTTTCCGGCTGAGGGCATCCGCTACCACATTGGCCTTGTTGGGATGATAGCGTATTTCGCACTCATAATCACTGAGTAGCTCTACCCATCGTCGTTGCCTCATGTTCAACTCTTTCTGATCGAAGATATGTTGTACGCTCTTATGGTCGGTAAATATAGTACACTTGGTTCCATAGAGATAATGTCTCCATATTTTTAACGCAAAGACCACTGCTCCCAACTCTAGATTGTGAGTTGTGTAATTGACTTCGTGTGTTTTTAGTTGTCTCGAGGCATAGGCAATAACCATTCCTCGCTGCATGAGCACACAGCCTAGGCCCTGATTGGATGCATCGTAGTAGACAACGAAGTCCTCCGTCCCTTCAGGCAAAGCCAAGATAGGTGCGCTGCATAGGGCTTACTTCAATGTTTGAAACACATTGTCTTCCTTTTCTTCCCAACAGAAGGGTACACTTTTCTGAGTCAGGGTGGTTAAAGGCTTAGCAATTCTGGAGAAGTTCTGGATAAACCTGTGATAGTAGCCAGCGAGACCCAAGAATTAACGGATTTCTGTGGGCGTCTTCGATGCTGACCAATACTCAATCGCCTTGATTTTGGAAGGGTCCACGTGTATGCCTTCCTCGCTAACCACGTGACCAAGGAAAGTTACTTTTCTGATCCAGAATTTGCACTTCGAAAACTTTGCATAAAGTTTCTCCGCCCTTAGTGTTTCTAACACTAGCCTCAAGTGTTGTATATGATCTTCCTCACTTCGAGAGTAGACAAGTATATCATCAATGAATACTATCACGGACTTGTATAGGAAAGGGCGGTACACCCGATTCATCAGGTCCATGAATACTGTGGGTGCGTTGGTTAGACCAAAGGGCATTACTACAAACTCGTAGTGACCATAGCGAGTTCGAAATGCTGTCTTGGGAACATCACTCTCATGAACTCGGAACTGGTGGTACCCTGATCTCAGCACTATTTTTGAGAAGTAGTCGGCTTCTTGGAGTTGGTCTAAGAGGTCATCGATTCTGGGTAAAGGATAACGGTTTTTGATGGTAAGCTTGTTCGATTCAAAATACTCAATGCACATCCGAAAGGATCCATCTTTCTTCCTCACGAACAAGACCGGGGCTCCCCATGGTGAGGAATTTGGTTATGAATCCTTTGCTGAGCAGCTTATTGAGCTGACTGGATGATTCTTGCATTTCTGCCGGCGCTAGGCGGTATGGGGATTTTGCTACGGGAGTAGCTCCGAGAATTAATTCGATACGGAACTCAACTTGGCGTTTAGGATGGATTCTGGAAGACATCAGGAAAGTTGCAGATTTCGGGAAGATCTTCAACTTCCTGCTTTTTGTTAACAACATGGGCTAGGAATGCATGGCACTCCTTCCGCAGATATTTCTGGGCTTTGATGCATGTGATGATATGAAGGTTTGAGTTAAGTTTATCACTGTAAATAATGAGGGCTTCATCGGATGGCAGATTGAGACGTATCGCTTTTTCGTAACAAAGGATATCAGCACGATTAGGGCTCAACCAATCCATGCCAATGATGACATCGAAGATTTTTATGGAGACTGGCATAAGGTCAATTGGAAAAGAATGATCGTTTAAGGTAAGGGTACAACCTATGAATATGTCGTTAGTGTTGGATTAGGTGTCTAAGCCCGTAACTATTATTGGTATGTATTCGACCCGAGAGTAGCATGGTCCATTTGGGTTGCATATCATCAGGACAATTTGTTAGGATGGACTTTTGAGAGAAGAGGTTATATATGATTTATTAATATATTATAAGTTCTAATATATTAATATGAAGTCATATGTTTTAAATAGTATTGATCAAGAATTAATTTGGAATTAATTTAGTGATCAAAAGAGACTTATTAAAACTATGGGGACTAATTATGGTAATTAGTTATATTTATATTTGTTGGGCTTATGATCCATGTTGGACCAAGTTTATGTATGGATACATAAAGAGTTGGGCCACATGAACCATGGATCATAAAATCCATGGATATGGGTTTGGGTTATACCCATGACTCTTAGAATTCAACACATATAAATACATATGTTATGACCTAAAACCGCCACCCCTAGTCACCCCCTAGTGTGTGTGCATGTTCTTGGAGTTCATGAAGGTTTTAGAGTGCATGGAGATTCTCTCTCAAGTCCTACCTTTGTCCTTGATGTGTTGTGACTTCATTTGAGGCTTCCACACTATTGGGGCTAAGTTCTTAAGGCCAAATACATCAAGACTTCCAGCCACACAAAAAGGTATGTTATACTATCTAGTATTTTATGTAGTTTGTTTGACAATTGCATGCTAGCTATAGGTTCAATACCTTGGAAACCATTTGCATGTATAATTTGTGAAAACATAGATCCAAGGTATTTAGGGTTGCATGTGCACCATAGGATGTTGTATTATACCAAAACCCAACAGTGGTATCAGAGCCAAGGCTTGTTTTCATGTTATACTTGCTGAAATGGCTGAAAAATTGAAAATTTTGGCTGTCTGGGCACTGGACTCGCCGAGTCCACTGATGAACTCGCCGAGTCCATGAAGAAATTCATCCAACTCGTCGAGTTGGTTCGTGCACTCGACGAGTAGGACCCCCTGACAGCATATTTTTGACTTTAAGGCTGGAATTGGACTAGAAACATTACCCTAAGCTGTTTTTGGTCTTGTAAACCTGTTTTTGATGTGGTAATGTTCATGCTAAACCAATTTGAAATATAATTGTCAATAGATTCATGTTTTGTATTAGTTTAATGGTTAGGCTAATTTCATGAAAATGTTTGATTTGAATTGTCTTGTTCTTATGAGTTAGTCTATATTAATAGAAAAGTTATGTGATAATTTGTTTTCAATCCATATTAATCTTAAAGTTTCTCATGAAATGTGTTTTTGTAACTTGTCCTCAAGTTATATGAAAAGTCACATTTATGATTCTTTAAAACTCATAAGATTTCCATAAGTTAGGAAAAATGAAGAGTCTTATTTTCTTGAATGATTTTAAAGTCTTCCATAACTTGTTCTCAAGTTATGGAACTTGAAGAGTTTATTCATTAAACTACTTTAAACTCATAGGTTATGAAAATGAATAGTTTATTTTTTCCTTAAATGGTTTTTAAAGTCTTCCATAACTTGTCCTCAAGTTATGGAACTTGAAGAGTTTTCATTAAAACTACTTTAAATTCATGAGTTATGGAATTGAAAAGGTTTTTGAATTGTTCAAAACTTGCCCTCAAGTTTTGGAATTTGTAAAGTTTCCCCCCATGAATACTTTAGTTCCAAGTTAAACCCTTAGAATTTTAATAGTTTAAAATTCAACCCTTATACTATTATAATATTATAGGTTTAATATTTATATATATGTATAAGAGTAAAAGTCAGTCTTGCCGTTAGTAGGCCTCATTCACGAAGCCGGTCTATAAGGGGGGTATAAGGTTACTGTCTATAAAATGGCAGTTTAATAGGTGTCCACTCTCACCCACCGCTTCCTTGACTGGTGGAGGGTCGTTAGCCGAACGGGTTTGACAGGACTATAATTCTCCCTTCATTAAAAGTATTAATGATAAATACTAAGTAACTAAACACTTATTAATTCCCAATCTTAGTTACTTTGGAAAATGTGAATTTGGTGCTAACCCATGAAATTTACACTTTGTACCTTACCAAGTCGTTAGTGGAGCGTGTGTGGTTAACCGGCACACTAACATGGACTAGTAAGAGTGGAAAAGGGTAACTTAATGTTTATCATAGATCGGTGGAGCGTGTGTGGTTAACCGGCACATCGATTAGGTGATAATATTAAAGGTACCAAGTGAATTTGCATGGTTATTCACACCTTGTTTTGTGATCCTCGGTATCCCAGTCACAAAATTTGAGAGGGCACAATCGAGATTGAAACATGCCATTGAAAAGTTCAATGAATCTTAAAAGATCTAGGAGTTTCAAAACCAATTAAAACCTAATAAATTATTTCGGTTTTCATGGTGGAAAGTGGAGAATCGTCATTCGCCTACCTTCAAATATTTTATAGCTTGGATTACGGCATCCCTCTTCCAAATTGTAAAATATTGTGTTGGGTCCTAGCCTTAATATTTCATATTGGGTGTTATATTAAGGACTTAAATCAACTAACTTGAATATCTCCCATTGTAGATGTCTAGTTTAGACATCTATGATCTTCCCAAATCTCTTGGAATTTCACTTCCTCCACCCCCTCCAATTATTCTCCCTAACCCACAAGTTCAAGGTCACTCAAGCCCTATTGGCAAGCAAGGTCTATGTGTGATCATATCTTGGAGATGAAGTCACGTATTGAGAAGCCGGGAGAGTTGGGTGTCAAAGTCTTGAGAAAGTTGGATGTTCAATCACTTTCTAAGTCACATAGTGAGTTCCTTTGGGACTACTATGTGACAGACCATGACTTGACCCTTAATGATCTTACCTATTTGCTTGGTGCTGCTGAGTCAGCAATGATTTTGAGCACTGGTAAAAGCAAATTTGATTAGAATATCGACTTCCCATGGTCACTCGCTACGAGGACAAAGAATATGTCCTCGATGAGAAGCTAAAGGAGATTGATATCGACACTGCTACCGCTGAAGAGATCGCGGCCTATGAGGCCCATGAGCGTGATGCCATGAAATTCTAATGCATCATGCTAGCGACTATGACTGCTGAAATCCAGAAGTCCTATGAGGACAAGTACCCCTATGAGATGCATCAGGATCTGCTGGAACGCTACCACCATAGCACTAGGCAAGAGAGGTACGAGATCATCACTTCGATGATCACTACCAAAATGGGTAATGGAGAATCCCTTACCGCTCATCTGCAAAAGATGCAGAGATATGTCGATCGCCTGCTGAAGTTGAATGTGAACTTCGATGAAGAGCTGGCAATTGACATCATCCTTCACTCATTTCCTTCCTGCTATAGCCAGTTCTGCATGACCTACCACATGAATAAGGAAGAGGTCTCCTTGAGCAAGCTTTAGGGCTTGTTAAGGACTGCTGAGAGCAACCTCAAGGACAAATCTGTTGCATCACTTCCAACTCCAGCTGATGCCCTTGTCTTGGCAATAGGGGAAGAGAAGGGTAAGAAGAGGAAGGCTCCCTCAAGGGGCCACCACAAGGGAAAGCCCCATGATGGCACCTCTTCTAGTGGAACCAAAGTTGGTTCTGCTAAGCCCAACTCAAACCCTAAAGAGGCAGAGTGCCACTACTGCCACAAGATAGGGCATTGGAAGAAAAGTTGCCCAGAATATCTGCAGGCCATCAAGGATGGAAAGATCAAGACATCTTTCGCAGGTATTTACACAATAAAATCTAATAATTTATCACATGCTACTTCTTGGGTTCTTGATACAGGATGTGGTTTTCACATATGTTCTGATTTGCAGGGACTAAAAAGAAATAGGGATGTGGAGCGTGGAAGGATAAATCTGATCATGGGAAACAGAAGATCGTCGCCTGTGACCAAGATTGGAGTTTATTCCTTAGTGCTTAGTAATGGTTTAGATTTAAATTTGAATAATTGTTGTTATTCGCCAGATATGGCTAGAAACATAATTTCATTTCATGGTTTATATAGACAAGGTTTTAGATATTCATTTGATAATGAAAAGTGTTCTATTTATGCTTATTTTAATAATGTTTTATATTTTGAAGCATTGCCTTGTAATGGAATATATGAAACTGTGATGGTTGTAGATAACTTAGGAAATGATGTGTTGTGTGTGGATTCTTCCAATAGTATGGATAAAGCATGCTTGTGGCATTGTCGTCTTGGACATGTCAACAAGAAACGCATAGCCCAACTCCAAAAGGATGGAGCGTTGGATTCATTCGACCTTAGGGACGATGACGTGTGCGAGTCTTGTTTACTTGGAAAGATGACCAAGTCACCCTTCACTGGCACTTATGCGAGGGGTGAGGGTTTATTGGATCTCATACATACAGATGTATGTGGACCCTTTAGATCCACCACAACGGATGCAAATCCCTTCTATGTGACTTTCACAGACGATTATAGCAGATATGGGTATATCTACTTAATCAAGCACAAGTCAGAAACCTTTGAAAAGTTCAAAGAGTTTAAACAAGAAGTGGAGAATCAGTTGGGCAGGAAAATCAAGATGCTTCGATCTGATCGAGGTGGAGAGTACCTAAGTCTTGAATTCCACGACTATCTCAAGGAATGCGGAATAGTTTCGCAATTGACGCCACCTAGGACACCACAGTTGAATGATGTGGCTGAGAGGTGTAATCGAACCTTACTAGACATGGTTCGTTCCATGATGAGTCGTGCTTCACTACCTATCTCATTCTGGGGGTATGCCTTAGAGACTGTCGCCCATATCTTTAACTTAGTCCCTACGAAGAAGGTTGCCAAAACACCTCACGAAATGTGGACAGGGAAGGCTCCCTCGTTGGCACATATCAAGGTTTAGGGTTGCGAGGTTTTCGTAAGACGAGAGACTCACGACAAGCTTGAACCTCGTAGTGAGCGATGTATTTTCATCGGATACCTGCAGAAATCCTTTGGATATCTCTTCTACAGACCGAGTGACAATGTTGTCTTCGTCGCGAGGAGAGGGGTTTTCCGAGAGGGAGAACTCATAAGCCAAGGAGATAGTGGGAGGCAAATCGATCTTGAAGAGCTTCAAGAATCGAGCGATGAAGGAACCTCTAACACTGGCACTCAACCCGAGGAGGAAACTCCGGTTGAACCGATTGACGAGTCCTTACCTCTTAGACGTTCCGAAAGGGTTAGTGTTCCACCCCAGTTTTATGGTTTTCATATTACTACAGAAGAGGATACGTTCATTAGTGATAGTACATTAGTGAATCTGGACGAACCTAACAGCTATAAGGAAGCCATGGCAGGCCCGGAGTCTGTGAAATGGAAAGAGGCTATGGACAGCGAGATTCAGTCCATGTATGACAACCAAGTTTGGAATTTGGTTGACAGTGTACCAGGTCGTAATACGGTCGGGTGCAAGTGGATCTTCAAGAAGAAGACTGACGTGGATGGGAATGTGCACACTTATAAGGCACGATTGGTTGCGAAGGGTTTCACTCAAACTCCTGGAGTTGACTACGACGAAACCTTCTCACCAGTTGCGAAGATAAAGTCTATCGGGGTGATGTTGGCCATTGCTGCATTTCATGACTATGAAATATGGCAAATGGATGTCAAGACCGCTTTCCTTAATGGGAAGTTGGCTGAGGATGTGTACATGGCTCAGCCAGAGGGTTTTGTCAATGCGAAGCATCCCAATAGAGTGTGTAAGCTTGAGAAGTCCATTTATGGACTTAAGCAAGCGTCTCGCAGATGGAATCTTTGTTTTGATGAGAAGGTCAAAGAGTTTGGTTTTCTGCGAAGCAAAGATGAATCATGTGTATATGTCAAAGCCAGTGGTAGTATAGTAAGCTTCCTCATATTGTATGTTGACGACATACTACTCATAGGAAACGACGTCCCGACACTGCAGCAGGTTAAATCGTGGCTCGGGAAGTGATTCGCTATGAAGGACCTCAGAGAGGCTTCCTATATTTTGGGAATAAGGATAGTGAGAAATAGAAGTAAGAGACTAATAGCAGTTAGTCAGAATACTTACTTGGACAAGGTACTAAAACGTTTTAGTATGGAAAATTCAAAGAAAGGGGAGTTACCAATCCAAAGTAATGCCAAGTTGAGTAAGACTCAAAGTCCGAGTACTGAAGTCGAGATAGCAGAGATGAGCCGAGTACCTTACGCTTCCGAAGTTGGCTCAATCATGTATGCTATGACTTGTACTCGCCCTGATGTGGCCTTCGCTTTGATCATGGTCAGCAGATATCAAGGGAACCCTGGCAGAGCGCATTGGATCACAGTCAAGAATATTCTTAAGTACCTTCGGAGGACCAAGGAATGGTTTCTAGTCTTCGGTGGGAGTGATGACTTAAAGGTGCGAGGGTACAGTGACGCCAGTTTTCAGACTGAAAGGGACAACTATCGTTCGCAGTCGGGCTGGGTCTTTACCCTCAATGGAGGAGCAGTGACTTGGAAGAGTTCCAAACAGGAAACTGTAGCTGATTCAACGTGCGAATCATAGTACATTGCAGCGAGCGAAGCGTCAAAGGAAGCAATATGGTTGAAGAACTTCATTGGAGACCTTGGAGTTGTGCCAGCCATAAAGGAGCCTATGGAAATTTTCTGTGATAATGAAGGAGCGGTTGCCTTGACCAAGGAACCAAGGGATCACTGTAGATCTCGACATATCGACAGAAAATATCACTTTATTCGACATCGGGTGGAAGAAGGGCTCCTCATAGTGAAGAGGGTATCATCAGAGGATAACCCAGCAGATCCACTTACGAAGGGACTGAGCAGGGTTAAGCACTTGCAGCACGCTAGGAGCATTGGGCTGAAGGACGATATTAGTTTAGATTAGATAGTTTAGAGACGTGTAATATATAAATTGTTATTAACATTCGATGATTAAATAAAAGAGTATTATTTATTAGTAATGTTACTATCTTATGTTAATCATTTACCTATTGTTTCATTTTGCATGTTTTGACTTCCTGAATAATTGAATTATTTGATAATAATCGAATTATTCGAACGGTCCACAGTCGTTCATATGTTGGAAGTAGATATGAATGAAGACTGTCATGAATTGGTGTGTAGATTGTCTGAAGGGTATTAGACATAGCAAAAGGTTGCTACAACGTTCATGAGTGCTTATGAACTTGATTTGAGCATTGGAATAAACCCACGCTTGCTGGAATCGCTTCATGGAATTCATCACGAGCGATCGCAAGACGGTAATATCATATGGTCTTAAAACCTAGATATATGGTTTGTTGTTTGCTAATTGGTTGTGCATTGATAATGCGTAAACGCATCAGTAACTTGATGTTATAAAAACTCATTGTTGTGTATGATTTGATTAGTGGATAATAAATGCATATAAGTCGAAGTTTATCTGTTCCTTTTATCCTAAGAGGGTAAAAGCGATATCAGGGCCTCTCATGATTTGATTTGACTTATGTGTCGGGCCCGGTCAAGACTGAATTGATGTGTTCAATTAAGTTCTATGTCAAATGAATTTCAGATCAAGAAACCAATTGCTGGACAATGAGTATGACAATGTTCCATGTAATTGTCCGCACGATATCTAGAACAGAGGATTATACGATCCCTTATCTGAAGGACAGGTTACTGATAAGATCAGAGTTTGACAACGTCTTTGAGAGCTATGATTGCTAATCGGATTAGGCTTGCATTTATAGTTACTAGACTTATTCAAGTGGGAGACTGTTGGATTAGGGTCTAAGCCCGTAACTATATTTGGTAAGTACTTGACCCGGTTGTGCATGGTCCTTTTGGTTTGCCTTCACCATAGCAACTTGACAGGGTGATTTGTGAAGAGAGAAAAGATATTATTATATTAATATATTATGAGAATAATATATTAAAGGAATAATTATATTATTTAATTAATATTAGTCATAGATTAGTTAGGAATTAATTTGGTGACTAAAAGAGGTTAATTAAATAAAGGGGACTGGAACTGTCAATGGCATGATAGTTGGTTTTTGGGCTATGGATCCTTATGCATTATAGGGTGGAAGAAATTAAGGCATTTGGACACCTTGAATTCGTCCAAGCCTCAATCTAGAAGGATCTTTGGATTGCTTAGGGCCTATGTTATTCCATTAGGGTTCTGCGTGAAACCCTAGAAGCTCACAGTATAAATAAACCCCTTGGGTTGTGGAAATCGGCGACCTTGCTTCCTTGCGAACCCTAGAGCCGATTTCTACTTCTCTATCCTCTCTCCAAATCATCCTCTTGCTAGTTGGTGTTTGTAAGCCATTAGAGGAGTGACAATTGTGACTCTAAGATCAAAGAACAAGAAGATTCAAGCAAGCAACTAAAGGTAATCATCTAGATCTGAGTTATTGTATCAAATTTGAATTGTTTACACTAGATCTAAGGTTTACAAGTCTTGGATACATTGCATGTTCAATTAGAGAAACCTAGATCCAAGCATTAGGGTTTGCATGTGCACATAGGAAAGTTCTTATGGCTCAAACCCATCAATATGAACAAGGAGGAAGTCACTCTGAGCAAGCTTCAAGGCCTTCTGAGAACTGCTGAAAGTAGTTTGAAAGGTAAGTCTGTTGTGCCCACTCCTACTACTGCTTCCCCAGTCCTGGAAATTAGACATGATAAAAGGGAAGAAAAGGAAAGCTCCTACAAAGAATCACAAGGGAAGTTATCGTGATGGATCCTCTTCTAGTGGATCCAAAGGTGGTTCTGCTACTCCCTCATCCAATCCAAAGGAAGCAGAGTGCTTCCATTGTCATGAAAAGCGGCATTGGAAACGAAGTTGCCCAAAATACTTGCAGAACATTAAGGATGGGAAGATAAAGTCCACATTCACAGGTATTTAAACTATTTAATCTAACAACTCATCACATGCTAATTCTTGGGTCCTTGATACAGGATGTGGTTTTCATATTTGTTCTTATTTGTAGGGTCTAAAAAGAAGTAGGGATGTGGAGCACGGGAAGATGAACTTGATCATGGGGAATAGGAAAGCATTGCTTGTCACCAAGATTGGAGTTTATTCTTTATTGCTTAGTAATGGGTTAGTGCTAGATTTGAATAATTGCTGCTATTCGTCTTATATGGCGAGAAACATTATTTCTTTTCATGGTTTGTATAAACAAGGTTTTAGATTTTCATTTAACAATGAAATTGGTTCTATTAATGATTTTTATAATGATAAATTTTATTTTGAAGCATTGCCTAGTAATGGTATATATGAAACGTTGATGGTTGTAGACGACTTAGGAAATAATGTATTGCATATTGATTCGTCCAATGGTTTGGACAAGGCATGCTTGTGGCATTGTCGTCTTGGACATGTAAACAAGAACCGCATAGCCCAACTCCAAAAGGATGGAGTGTTGGAGTCATTTGACTTAAATTCGGATGACACATGTGAATCTTGTTTGCTTGGAAAGATAAGCAAGTCACCCTTCGCTGGTACTTGTGAAAGAGGTGAGGGTTTGTTGAATCTCATACACCAGATGTGTGTGGACCCTTCAGATCCGCCACAAGGGATGCTAACCGCTTCTATGTAACCTTTACCGATGATTATAGTAGATATGGATATATCTACTTAATCAAGCACAAGTCGTAAACCTTTGAAAAGTTCAAAGAGTTTAAGCAAGAAGTGGAGAATCAATTGGGCAGGAAAATAAAGATGCTCCGATCCGATCGAGGTGGTGAGTATCTTAGTATTCAATTACACGACTATCTTAAGGAATGTGGAATTGTTTCACATTTGACGCCACCTAGGACACCGCATCTTAATGGTGTGGCTGAGAGGCGCAATCGAACCTTGTTGGACATGGTTCGTTCCATGATGAGTCGAGCTTTGTTACCTATCTCATTCTGGGGGTATGCCTTAGAGACTGCCACCCATATCCTTAATCTAGTCCCAACTAAGAAGATTGCCAAAACACCTCACGAAATGTGGACAGGGAAGGTTCCCTCGTTAGCACACATCTAGGTTTGGGGTTGCGAGGCTTTCATAAAACGAGAGAATCACGACAAGCTCGAACCTCGTAGTGAGCGTTGTATTTTCATCAGCTACCCATAGAAATCCTTCGGATATTTGTTCTATAGACATAGTGAGAACGTGGTCTTCGTAGCACAAAGGGGTGTCTTTCGTCAAAGAGAACTCATATGCCAAGAGGATAGTGGGAGGAAAATTAACCTTGAAGAGCTTCAAGAGTTAAGCGATGAAGGAACCTCTAACACTAGCACTCAACCTGAGGATGAGACTCCTGTTGAACTAGTTGACCATTCCTTACCTCTGAGACATTCTAGTAGAGTTAGTGTTCCACTTGTGACATTCTAGTAGAGTTAGTGTTCCACTTGTGTTATATGGTTTTCATATAACAAGTGAAGGTGGCATGTTTATCAGTGATAGCACACTGGTAAATTTGGATAAACCTAACAACTACAAGGAAGCCATGGCGGGCCAAGAGTCTGCGAAGTGGAAAGAGGCGACGGACAACGAGATTCAGTCTATGTATAACAATCAAGTTTGGAACTTGGTTGACAATGTACCAGGTCGTAAGACGGTCGGGTTCAAGTGGATCTTCAAGAAGAAGATCGACATGGATGGGAAATTACACATATATAAGGCGCGTTTGGTTGCGAAGGGCTTTACTTAAACTATTGTAGTTACCTATGACGAGACCTTCTCACCAGTAGCGAAGATCAAATCTATAAGGGTTATGCTAGCCGTAGCTGCATTTCATGATTATGAAATATGGCAGATGGATGTCAAAACCACTTTCCTTAATGGGAAGTTGGTTGAAGATGTTTACATGAGTCAGCCATAGGGTTTTGTGGATGCGAAGTACCCTAATAGAGTGTGTAAGCTTAAGAAATCCATTTATGGATTAAAGCAAGCATCTCGCAGATGGAATCTATGTTTCGATGAGAAAGTCAAAGAGCTTGGTTTTTCGAGAAGCGAGGATAAGTCATGTGTATATGTCAAGGCTAGTGGGAGTATAGTTAGCTTTCTGTTATCGTATGTGGATGACATACTACTCATAGGAAATGACGTTCCAACCTTGCAGGAAGCTAAGTCCTGGCTTGGGAAGTGTTTCGCTATGAAGGACCTCGGGGAAGCTGCTTACATTCTAGGGATAAGGATATCGATAAATAGGAGTAAAAGACTAATAGGACTTAGTCAAAGTACCTACTTGGACAAGGTGTTGAAACGTTTCAACATTGTCACACCCCTAAATTGGAGCGGCGGAAACGTTCGGGGGCGGAGGACGTCATGTACAGTATCACAAAAATTGTATAATAGTAATCAAGCAAACACAACCATTACATTGATAAAATATAGTATTTACATATGTTCATAACATAGTTTGTATGACATCAAAAGGTATAACAAAAGTATAAAAGACGCGACTCTAAAAGCTTCGTCTTCTCAAAAAGCTGCAGGTGTACCTGTCTTATTGGTTCCCTGAGAATACAAGTGATTTTGAAAGTGTATCAACATTTAAGTTGGTGAGTTCATAAGTGTGTTTGCAGGTAGAAATTTGTAAGGTGTTTCCTTGTAAAAGATGTTCATGTGTTTTACCCAGAAAATCCTATATTTTATGTAAAGGTGTTTTTGTATTTCAAAATAGGATGATGCATATGTACATGGATAAAGACTCTGTAATTTGAAATTTCCTGGTAACACCAGCTGTTTGTAAAAATACCTTGTTGTGGTTTTATACATTGTTGTAGTTTTATTTATAATAAAACTAAGTGAAGTTGTTTACCATTCATACATTAATCGTATTATTTAGTACCAAATTTATGAGCTGTTATAACCATACTTGACCATTGAATTGCCTGAACGACGTTCTTCAGGCGTCGGAATCGAAATGACTTTGTCACCCAAGCCTGTCGGCCTAACTGTAGCTAGCAGTTGCGGTGTGGGATTGTCAGTCCCATATAGATCTATACACATACTCACACTCTCCCTCCAGGAGACTCTGGTTATAATCTCATGACTTTTTCTATTACTTAGGTGAGTACGCGAAGATGCTCACTCACAAAATGTTATATTAACGATTAAGTGTAGAATAAAATGAATCCTTTGAATTTAAATGAGTGTTTGTAAGATCTATAAACTGTACCTATTATAGTTTATATGTTTGTTCGCATTGTATCTATGTTTCGTGCATTGATAATGTAATTGTTCCATAAACTATACCTATTATAGTTTATATGTTTATTTGCATTGTATCTATATTTCGTGCATTGATAATGTAATTGTTCCATAAACTATACCTATTTTAGTTTATAAGTGTATATTCCATTTTTAAAATAAGTATTCTGAAAGTGTTCCTTTGCTCTGTATGTTAAAAAGGTTCATATAATTATGATTGTATAAAATACGTCTCAGTGAAAACAATGATTGATTTCTGTCAAATTAAATTAGGATAACTTAAAACAGTATATGGTAGTTTTGTAATCGTTTAGAAAATACTGAAATGTTCCAAAAATGTATTTTGTGGTACTTTTATTCCCCCTAAAAACATTAAAAACTAGAAAAATGTAGGGGTATGAACTCACAGTTAGTGTCTGCTTGCAGCTGGATAGTGAACTGAAAAGATGACCCTCGAGTAGTGGTATGCGGAATTAACGGAACCTTAATAATAATTAAACACATAATTGTATTTAAAAATTAGCGATACCATTAATTTAACGTGTTAGAAAACACTTGTTTTTGTGTTAGGAATAGTTACCAAGAGTGTTGGAAGTGAAAGGAGGGCTTTCGGTTCCAAGGTGTTCTCGGTCGAAAATGGGTTTTCGGCCGAACACCGGTTTGCGGCCGAAAACGGGTTCCCGGTTCTATTGGTGTTTTAAGTCCTTGAAGATATGAAGGTTGTTCTTGATGTTCTTGGTGTTCTTGAGGAAAAATATGAAGATTTGAAGATTCCCACATGAATGTATGAGTGTTCTTGGGAGATTCTTGGGAGCGTTTTGAGAGAGTTTTCGGGTGAAATGAGTGAGAAATGATCAAGTTTCTGGGGAAAACCCTTTATATCGGTTGGGTTTTCTGCCGGAAATGGGTTCACAGCCGAAAACTGGTTTTCGGCCCGAGGGTTTTCGACCTAAAAAGCATGGTTGGACGAGTTTGCTGATTTTCGAGGGAAAAACTTGATTTTTCGAATGTTTTTGGTTCCGAAAACTTATATAAACTTTATTTATATATATTTTAGATTATTTTCTAACCCTCACGAGCTTAACGGAATAAACAAATTTCGAAATTTTATTTAACGGAATTGACTTTTATTGACTAGAAAGTATCGGGTTGTCACATCATCCCCCCTTTAGAGGGAATTTCATCCCGCAATTCTTTCTATAGGATACAATCATGGACTAGGAAAAAGATGCGGGTACTTTTGTTGCATCTGGTCTTCTCGCTCCCAAGTGAATCCAGGTCCTCGCTTGGCATTCCATCGAACCTTCACTATCAAGATGCGACTTTTCTTCGTTCGTTTGACTTCCCTATCCATGATTTCGACTGGTTCTTCCACGAATGTAAGACTCTCGTCGATCTCGATTTCATCGAGTGGAATCACAAGAGTCTCGTCAGATAGACACTTTTTAAGGTTTGACACGTGGAAGACGGGATGAATGTTGCTAAGCTCTTGGGGTAACTGGAGTTTGTAAGCTACGAGGTCGATCCTTGCAAGGATCTTGAATGGCCCACTGTATCTTGGATTCAGCTTTCCACGCTTTCTGAAGCGTATCATGCCCTTCTAGGGTGAGACCTTCAAAAGAACGTGGTCACCAACCTAGAATTCCAAGGGTTTTCGTCTCTTGTCTGCGTAGCTCTTTTGTCTATCCCTCGAGGCTTTTAGTCGTTCTCGGATTTGTACGATCTTTTTTGTGGTTTCTCGAATGATTTTCGGGCCAGTGAGAGTGCTATCGGTGACTTGACCTCTAGCTAGCTGCATGTCACCCACCTCATCCCAGCACTGAGGGGATCTGCACTTACGGCCATAGAGGGCTTCGAATGGAGCAACCTTAATGCTAGTGTGATAGTTGTTGTTGTATGAAAACTCAACTAGTGGAAAATGGGTATCCCATGACTTGCCAAATTCGATAAGGCACGCTCTCAACACGTCTTCAAGGGTTTGAATGGTTCTCTCACTCTGCTCGTCAGTTTAAGGATGATAAGTTGTGCTCATGTCCAGCTTAGTTCCAAGAGCCTTCTATAGTGACTGCCAAAACCACGAGGTGAACCTACTATCTCTATCAGAGATAATAGATATGGGCACACCATGCCGTCGTACTATCTCTCGGATGTAAGTTCGGGTCAGCTTCTCCATCTTTTCGGTTTCCTTGATTGGCAGGAAGTGGGCAGATTTGGTTAATCTATCGACGATTACCCAAATGGTGTCATGACCACCCGATGTCTTGGGCAACTTGGTTATGAAGTCCATTGTAATCCGTTCCCACTTCCACTCAGGTATTTCTGGCTGTTGAAGTAAACCTGAGGGCTTTTGGTATTCTACCTTGACCTTGGCACAAGTTAGGCACTTGCCCACATAGGTAGCAATCTCTACTTTCATGTTTGGCCACCAATACAGTTTCTTGATATCCAGATACATCTTATCTGAACCTGGATGAACGAAATATCGAGTCTTATGCGCTTCATTCATGACTATGTCTCTGTAACCACCAGATTTTGGGGTCCAGATCCGGTTCATGAAATAACGAACTCCGTCCCCCTTGATCTCGAAGTTCTTCTCCATACCTCTCAAGGTTTCTCCTGTCACATGTTTTGGTTTTAAAGCTTCTAGTTGATGCTCTTTAATTTGTGTGGATAGATGGGAATGGATTGTCATGGTTAGTGTCTTCACTCGACGACCTAAGTACTCCTTTTGGCTAAGGGCATCAGCTACTACATTGGCTTTACCCGGATGATAGCGAATTTTGCACTCGTAATCATTGAGTAGCTCTACCCATCGTTGTTGTCTCATTTTGAGCTCTTTCTGATCAAATATGTGTTGAAGGCTTTGTGGTCGGTGAAGATAGTGCACTTGGTGCCATACAGGTAGTGTCTCCAGATTTTTAGCGCAAAGACCACTACTCCCAACTCAAGATCGTGAGTAGTGTAGTTGACTTTGTGTGTCTTAAGCTGTCTCGAGGCATAGGCAATTACCTTTCCTCGCTGCATAAGCACACAACCTAGCCCCTGATTGGATGCATCGCAGTAAACTACGAAGTCTTCTTTCCCTTCAGGAAGAGATAAGTTAGGTGCGCTGCACAGGGATTGCTTCAGAGTCCGGAACGCAGTGTCTTGTTGTTCTTCCCAACTAAAGGTTACACCCTTCTGAGTCAGGGTGGTAAGCAGTTTAGTAATTCTGGAGAAGTTTTGTATAAACCTACGATAGTAGCCAGCAAGACCCAAGAATTGACGGATTTCTGTGGGCGTTCTCGGTGCTTACCAATTCTCTATTGCCTTTATTTTGGAAGGGTCCACATGTATTCCTTCTTCGCTAACCACGTGACCCAAGAAAGTTACCATCCTAATCCAAAACTCACACTTAGATAATTCCGCGTAAAGCTTTTCTGCCCTCAGTGTCTCTAGAACTTGTCTTAAGTATTGGTTGTGTTCTTCCTTGCTTCGTGAGTAGATAAGTATATCGTCTATTGATACTATCACGAACTTGTCTAGGAATGGGCGGCACACCCTATTCATCAGGTCCATAAATATGGTGGGTGCGTTGGTTAGACCAAATGGGATCACTATAAACTCGTAGTGACCATATCGAGTTCGGAAAGCTGTCTTAGGAACATCACTCTCCTGGACTCGTAGCTGATGGTACCCCGATCGCAGGTCTATCTTTGAAAAGTAGCTCGCTCCCTAAAGCTGATCGAAGAGGTCATCTATTCTGGGTAGTGGGTAGCGATTTTTGATAGTGAGTTTGTTGAGCTCACGGTAGTCTATGCACATCCAGAAAGATCCATCCTTCTTCTTAACGAACAAGACTGGTGCTCCCCAGGTGAGAAGCTTGGTCTAATGAATCCCTTGCTGAGCAGTTCGTTAAGTTGGCTGGATAATTCAAGCATTTCCGCTGGAGCTAGACGATACAGGGATTTGGCTATGGGGGTAGCTCCGAGAACTAAGTCGATTCGGAACTCAACTTGGCGTTCGGGAGGAACTTCTGGAAGATCCACAGGGAAAATATCAGGGAAGTTACAGACTTCGGGGATGCTCTCGAGGTCTTTAACTTCTTGTTTTTCGTTAATTACATGGGCTAGAAATGCGTGACACTCCTTTCGCATGTATTTTTGGTCTTTAATACAAGAAATGATGCGAAGGTTCGTGCTGAGTTTGTCGCTGTAGATAACGAGGGCTTCGCCATCTGGCAGATTGAGGCGAATGGTTTTTTCGTAACAAAGAATATCAGCACGATTGGGGCTCAACCAATCTATGTTGATGAAGTCATCGAAGCTTTTTATGGAGACCGACATAAGGTCGATAGGAAAGAAATAGTCGTTTAGAATGAAGGTACAACCTATGAATATGTCGTTAGTGTTTTCTTTCTTTCCGTTAGCTATCTCGACAGTGAATGTTTCGATTAAAGGTTGTGATTTGTGCTTGAGTAAATGTTTAAACTTTTGACTGAAAAAACTCCTCTCCGCACCAGAATCAAAGAGTATGCATGCATAAGAGTCATCGAGAAGAAACGTACACGTGACTACGATGGGGTCCGCTACAGCCTCTTCTTGACCCATCGTCAGTACTCTTCCTGCATTTCCAGCATCTCTTTCCTTAGGGCAATCCCTTTTGTAGTGCCCTGTCTCGCCGCACCCATAGCAGGCTTGGCTCACTCCTCCGGTAGGTGTTTAGTTGGTTGGCTGCACTGAAGTCTTACGGAAACGGGCAGTGTGCCCCTTTCTGTTGTAGGTCTTGCACTGCATTTCTCTACAAACTCATAAGTGATGGAAGTTGCATTTGCTACATAGGGGTAGGTTTCCATCATATCGGATGGGAGTTGTTGGGGTAGTGGGAACAGCAGCAGGAATGGTAGTAGCTTGGACTACCACTGTTTGTTGTTTCTTGGAGGGATCCTGCGAAGACTGGCCCTTGCGTTTGTTCCAGAACTTCTTCTTGCTGCCACCCTCCTTGGGTTGTTCTGGAATGACTGTTACGGAGTCTTAGCTATCTCCGTGATCTATCAGTGTCTGCGCCAGACATTTAACGCTATGAAATGTGAGTGGTTTGGCAGCGAGAACATTCCCTTGAGTTGGGGGAGTCAGTCCCCAAATATATCTCTCTACTTTCTTGCTCTCCGGGGTGACCATCCGGGACAGAGTAGGGACAGATCACTGAATCTAGCAGTGTATGCAGCAATGTCGGAACCCTTCATCTTCAGATTCCAAAGCTCCTGTTCCAGCTTTTGCATTTCGCCCCTAGGGCAGTACTCAGCTAGCATTAATTCCCTCAAATGATCCCAACTCATAGCATTGGCTACCGGAAGAGTTAGAGATTTTACTTGGCTGTTCCACCAAGTTAGTGCTCTATCATTGAAGGTGCATACGGCAAATTTCACCTTGCTTGCCTCGGGGCACGTACAGATCTCAAAGATTGATTTAATTTTCTCGAACCAACGAGTGAAAGCAATGACACCTCTAGTGTCGTCGAAGGACTTGGGATTCGCATTCATAAAATCCTTGTAGGAACACTCCTTCGGGTTCCCCAGAATACCACCGAGATTAAGGGAATTGGTACCACTACCCGATCTGCTAGTGCCGCTAGAGTTAATCTGCGACATGGCGGCAGCCACCACAGCTGTAACTGCTGCTCGGAACACAGTAGGATCGAACTGAGGAGGTGGCGGCGGTGGTGGATTGTTGTTCTTTCGGATGGACTTCTTCTTCGGAGGCATCTTTCTCTAAGATAATTTATGAGAAAAATGAAGATAAGTCCTCTATAGTGGTCAGAAGTCAGGTAACAGTGTATATCTTATCGTGACAATTATAGTGTTCTATCAAGCGATTTACAGTGGAAGTCTACTTAATACAAGTAAAAATCGCTATGAAATTTATAGCAACACTTGGAATGAAATATGTTCATTGTGTTTGGCTCTAGTATCGTAGTGCTACCAAATACTCCTATAGTATTTTAGTTTGTATGCTTTGTTCTATTGTTCCCTTTAGTATGGGGTTGGGTAAGTTTTAGACTTGCTGCAACACTACTGTCACTCCCAAACACATGTTGGACGTATCTCAAATAAATATAGTTGATCAGGCTGTATTTATCCCAGATATGATTACATAACTGCCCAGGTCTGACCGCAGTATCCAACATCTAAATACTTTTGCTTTGTTCTTCTTGTGATACTGCTTCTGGTGTGTATGTATACTTGTATACTTTTTATAAAATAATTAGATTTTAAAAGTATACTTTTAGTTCAGAGCGCTTCGGCCCCTTAGCGTTAATATTTGTATATCATGTAAGGTTTGATATACTTAGTTCACTATAAACAATGCTCTGATACCAATCTGTCACACCCCCAAACCGGAACGGCGAAAATGTTCGGGGGCAGAGGACGTCATGTACAGTATCACAACAAATGTATAATAGTAATCAAGCAAAAACAACTATTACACTGATAAAATATAGTATTTACATTTGTTCATAACATAGTTTGTATGACATCAAAAGGTATAACAAAAGTATAACAGACGCGACTCTAAAAGCTTCGTCTTCTCAAAAAGCTGCAGGTGTACCTGTCTTATTGGTTCCCTGAGAATACAAGTGATTTTGAAAGTGTATCAACATTTAAGTTGGTGAGTTCATAAGTGTGTTTGTAGGTAGAAATCTGTAAGTTGTTTCCTTGTAAAAGATGTTCATGTGTTTTACCCAGAAAATCCTATATTTTCTGTAAAGGTGTTTTTGTATTTCAAAATAGGATGATGCATATGTACATGGATAAAGACACTGTAATTTGAAATTTCCTGGTAACACCAGTTGTTTGTAAAAAATACCGTGTTGTGGCTTTAGACATTGTTGTAGTTTTATTTATAATAAAACTAAGTGAAGTTGTTTACTATTCATACATTAATCGTATTATTTAGTACCAAATTTATGAGCTGTTATAACCATACTTGACCATTGAATTGCCTGAACGACGTTCTTCAGGCGTCAGAATTGAAATGACTTTGTCAACCAAGCCTGCTGGCCTAACTGTAGCTAACAGTTGTTGTACGGAATTGTCAGTCCCATATAGATCTATACACAAACTCACGCTCTCCCTCCAGGAGACTCTGGTTATAATCTCAGGACTTTTGTTAGTACTTAGGTAAGTACGCGAAGATGCTCACTCACAAAATGCTATACTGACGGTTAAGTGTAGAATAAAATGAATCCTTTGAATTTAAATGAATGTTTGTAAGATCCATAAACTATACCTATTATAGTTTATATGTTTGTTCGCATTGTATCTATGTTTCATGCATTGATAATGCAATTGTTCCATAAACTATACCTATTATAGTTTATATGTTTATTCGCATTGTATCTATGTTTCGTGCATTGATAATGTAATTGTTCCATAAACTATACCTATTATAGTTTATAAGTGTATATTCCATTTGTAAAATAAGTATTCTGAAAGTGTTCCTTTTCTCTACATGTTACAAAGGTTCACATAATTATGATAGTATAAAATACGTCTCAGTGAAAACAATGATTGATTTCTGTCAAATTAAATTTGGATAACTTAAAACAGTATATGGTAGTTTTGAAATCGTTTAGAAAATACTGAAATGTTCCAAAAATGTATTTTGTGGTACTTGTATTCCCCCCTAAAAACATTAAAAACTAGAAAAATGTAGGGGGTATGCGGAATTAACGGAATCCTAATGATAATTAAACACATAATTGTATTTAAAAAATAGCGATACCATTAATTTAAAGTGTTAGAAAACACTTGTTTTTGTGTTAGGAATAGTTACCAAAAGTGTTGGAAGTGAAAGGAGGGCTTTCGGTTCCAAGGTGTTCTCGGCGGAAAATGGGTTTTCGGCCGAACACTAGTTTGCGACTGAAAACGGGTTCCCGGTTCTGCTGGTGTTTTCAATCCTTGAAGATATGAAGGTTGTTCTTCGTGTTCTTGAGGAAAAATATGAAGATTTGAAAATTCCCACTTGAATGTATGAGTGTTCTTGGGAGATTCTTGGGAGCGTTTTGAGAGAGTTTTCGTGTGAAATGAGTGAGAAATGATCAAGTTTCCGGGGAAAAACCTTTATATCGGTTGGGTTTTCAGCCGGAGATAGGTTCACAGCCGAAAACTGGTTTTCGGCCCGAGGGTTTTCGGCCGAAAACGCATGGCTGGACGAGTTCGCTTATTTCGAGGGAAAAACTTGATTATTCGAGTGTTTTTGGTTCCGAAAACTTATATAAACTTTATGTATATATATTTTAGATTATTTTATAACCATCACGAGCTTAACGGAATACAAAAATTTCGAAATTTTATTTAACAGAATTGACTTTTATTGACTAGAAAGTATCGGGTTGTCACAAACATGGAGAATTCCAAGAAACTAGAATTGCCTATCCAAAGCAATACCAAACTGAGTAAGACTCATAGTCCAAGTGTCGATGCTGAAATAGCAGAAATGAGTCGAGTAGCATATGTTTATGCCGTTGGCTCGATCATGTATGCTATGACATGTACTCGCCCTGATGTGGCTTTTGCTTTGAGCATGGTTAGTCGATATCAAGGGAATCCTGGTAAAACTCATTGGATAGCATTAAAGAACATTCTTAAGTACCTGCGGAGGAATAAGGACTGGGTCCTCACCCTCGGTGGGAGTGATGACTTGAGAGTGACAGGGTATAATGACGCCAGCTTTCAGACCGACAGAGGTAATTTCCGCTCTCAGTCGGGCTGGGTATTTACCCTTAATGGAGGAGCAGTAACACGGAAAAGTTCCAAACAGGAGACTGTAGGTGATTCAACGTTCGAATCAGAGTACATAGCAGCAAGTGAAGCGTCGAAGGAGGCAATATGGCGAAAGAACTTTATCGGAGACCTTGGAGTTGTACCAGCTGTAAAGGAGCCTATGGATATTTTCTGTGACAACAAGGGTGCGGTCGCCTTAACCAAGGAACCCAGGGATCATGGCAGATCCAGGCACATCGACATAATATATCACTTCATAAGACATCGAGTAAAAGAGGGACTCCTCGTAGTGAAGAGGGTATCGTCAGAGGATAACCCAACAGATCCCCTTACGAAGGGACTGAGTAGGGTCAAGCATTTTCAGCATAGTAAGAGCATTGGCCTGGGGACGATATTAGTTTTTGTGATTAGATAGTTAGAAACTTGTAATAAATAAATGTAATTGACATTTGATGATTAACTAATAAGAGTTTTATCTATAAGTAAAGTTTAATGTCTTCTGTCAATTGGTTATTTTGTGTTTCACTTTTGCATGTTTTGACTTCCAGAGTCATATGATTATTCAAACCATTCACAGTGGATCATACTTTGGAAGTAAGCTATGAGGTTAGACTGTCATGAATCGGCTTGTAGATTGTCTACGGTGTTTAGACATAGCAATGGTTTGCTGCAACATTCATGAGTACTCTTGAAATAAGAATTTGAGTATTGGATTAAACCCACGCTCACATGAATCACTTCATGGAATCTATCACGAGTGATTGTGACACGATAATATCGTATAGTCTTCAAACCAAGATATATGAGTTGTTGATTACGATTTGGTTGTGCATTGATTGTATGAAAACGCATGAGTATTTTGATGTTATAAAACGTGTTGTTGTGTATGATTTAACAAGTAACCAGTACAAGCATATAAGTCGAAGTTTATATGTTCCTTTTACCCTAAGAGGATTAAAAGCAATATCTTGGGCCTCTCGATGATTTTGTTTTGACTTATTTGTCGGGCCCGGTCAGGACTCAATTGATGTGTTCAATTAAGTTCTAAGTCAAAAAAATCAGATTTTGGGAAACAAACTGTTGGACAATGGGTATGACCTTTTTCCATGTCTTTGTCCACACGATATCTTGAAGAACAAAGGATTATATGATCCCTTATCTAAAGGACGAGTCATTGACTTGATCAGAGTTGGAAAGCGGTTTTGAGAGCTACGATTGCTAATCGGATTTTGAAGTTGCATTGGCAGTTATAGTTATTAGACTTATCCAAGTGGGAGACTGTTGGATTAGGTGTCTAAGCCCATAACTATAATTGGTATGTACTTGACCCGATAATAGCATGGTCCTTTTGGGTTGCCTTCACCGGAGCAATTTGATTGGATGGATATTTGAGAAAGAGGTTATTTGTGATTTATTAATATATTATACGTATATTAATTAAGAAATCACATTATTTAATTGGTATTGATCAAGAATTAATTTGGAATTAATTTAGTGATCAAAAGAGACTAATTAAATTTACAGGGAATGATTTGGTAAATCAGTGACACTTATAGTTTGGGCTAATGATCCATGTTGATTAGGCATGGACTAAACCTATATGAGAGTCCATTAGGGTTTAGTCCAAAGGGCCATCAAATATTAAGAGTAATGGTGAATTAGGGTTTACATCAATGAAACCCTAGGAATTCCACACTATAAAAGTAACCCCTAAGCACCCTAAAATCGGCCATAAGAATTCCAAGGTGAAACCCTAGCCGAATTGTGCTTCCTAACCTCTCTCTCAAAAGCCTCCTTCTGCATTTGGTGTTTGTGACTCATTTGAGGCATCACATTTGAGGTGCTAATTTCTTGAAAGGTAAGGTTCAACAAGCTACAACAAGAGGTATTCATCTAACTAGTTTTTAAATTGTCTATATCAAATTGCATGCTAGCAAGGGTGTATGCTTTGGATGAAATGATATTGCATGTATAACTTGAGAAAGCTTAGATCCAAAGCATTTAGGGTTGTATGTGCACCATAGGATTGTTATAGTGCTCAAAACCCTTATATATATATATATATATATATATATATATATATATATATATATATATATATATATATATATATATATATATATATATATATATATATATATATATATATATATATATGTGTGTGTGTGTGTGTGTGTGTGCGCGCTTGTATAGGGACCTTTTTGGTCAATCGTATGTCGGCTCATGTTCTTTTCGATTCGGGAGCTACCCGATCGTTTGTTCCACTTACGCTTAGCAAGAAGTTTCGGGATGCTCCGGGGACCTTGGATTCCCCGCTTGAGGTTGAGATTGCGGATGACCGCACCGTGAGTGATGTGAGGGTATATTGGGAATGTGTCCTAAGTGTGTTTAGGGAGAGGTTCCGTGTCGATCTGGTTCTGATACAGTTGCGAGGGCTGAAGGTGTGACAACCCGAAATTTTCATTTGTACGAACCTTATAGTCAAGCACTTTAAAAATAAAAAAAAAATCAAATTCATTCCTGCTAATTTTTAGCTCGGTTTAAAGTCCGTTTGTGTGTTTTTAATATTAATTCTTCGAGAGAACAAATGAAATGAAGTATTTTCTAGGATTATTGGGGAACAAATAAAACAAATAACACCTTAATGAGGTGTTTTCGGCCAAACATGAGGGGTTTGGGCCGTAAACCCCCCTTTGACTGAGAACTCATGCTTATGGCATGAGTTTACTCCTTCCTTCCTCATTTCTTACTTCCAAACTCAAGAACACCCACATTCTCTCTCAAGTATCATAAAAGCTTCTTCCAAATCTTCCAAAAATGTAAGTGTTTCTTCTCTTGATTTGTTGATACAACACTTCATCTAGTAGTTATACATGATTTCATCCATGAAATCTTCTCTTTTTCATAGATCTTCAAGTGTTCTTCATTTCACCAAGAACACACACTAGTGTTTTGGGCGGAAAACACCCTTCTTTGCTTCCATATTGTAAGTATCTATCTCCTATACTTGTTGTCTAGTAAGGATACTTGATTTAGGGCCTTGAAAACATCCATTTCTCAAGAACAATAGGTGTTTTCGGTCAACTGCATCTCCCTTGACCGAAAACCCTAAAGAAAGGTGCCTTTAAGACCTTAAACTCACATAAGGCTTTGGATGAAACTTAGATCCCCTATACATACTTGAAAGCTCTTGAAAATCACCTCATGCACCAAATATCATGAGTTTTCGGTCTTAACTTCATGGACCGAAAACCCTAAAAACCGAGAACCATTTGGACCGAGAACCATTTGGACCGAGAACCATTTGGACCGAAAATACCATTAGGACCGAAAACCCTAAAATCCGTGTGTGCTCAAGTCTTCACTTGATACTTATCATCCTTTTTCCGATCTTACATTCGCATCACTCATTTCAGGTGAGTTCATACCCCTTAATCAACCTTTGAAATGATTTTAAATTGTTTTATGGGGGGGGGGGGGAATACAAGTTGAAACATTCTAGATATTGCTTTAATCACATGTGATTAATGTCTAGAACAAACAGAAGGATTTTCTATTACTTTCAAATTACTATCAAACTTATGGTTTCAAGCGTTTCAAAACCTTTTATTAAACTTTTTAGATACTAAAACTGTTTCCAAACTCTTTTAAACTTACATTATTTTCAAACTCATATCTACACCAATATATTTATATAAGTAAGACTTGAAAGACTTAGGACTGATAGCTCACCTTATTTCCTGTTCCTTGTTTGGTTGTGGACTTAGGGTATCCTGTTATTTGTCCGAATGTCGTTGAAATCTTAGTTATATATCATATATTTACGTGTTGGATATAAAAGCTTTCACTTCAGTTCAGTACCTTTGTGTAACAAAGGCATACAAATAACATTACTATTTAACTATAATAGGTATAGTTAAGGAATTTCTACTCACTATTACTATTACAACGATACATACAAGAGAACATACTATACACTATACGAGAGAACATACTATACACTATACGAGAGAACATACTATACACTATACAAGAGATTATACTACACACTAGTACAGAGAAAACATTACTACACTAAGAATTACTACACAAACATTTGAATACTATAAACAGAATGTGACATAATACTTCTCGATACGACACTTCATTGTGGTATCAATTTGTAACCAAAGTCTCCTAGAGGGAGAGCGGGCATTGTGTGTATAGATCTATACGGGACAGACACTCCCACATCCCGACTGCTAGCTACAGTCCCAGCTGAAAGCCTAAGGGGTGACAGAATGTTACCTCACTACATATGACACCGGAGGGTCATCAGTTATTCAGCCGTCGATTAGCATGGTTACATACGAGTTCACATTCAAACCTTTAATTAACCAATTAAGAATTAAAGGCAAAACAGACCCTCCGAGGTGTATTGTACATTTAATACTACCTGGAGTCTGCATTTTCATCACTATTAGCCAGCAGTGATACTGCTGGGGTAAAACATTACTTTCCCCTATTACATTTATTTTGTAATCACCTTACATGAGTGAAGTCTTAAACTATATTTTCATACTGATAGTTTCACTGGGGAAAACTCTTACTTTTACAAAAGAACAAACATACAAACAGTTGGGTCTTGGTAGAAGACTACATTTCACTAGAAAATATCGGATTTTCTAGGGAGTACATCCATTTACAAATATTTACAAACAGCTACCAACATTTTCACTACATTGTCACAAATATTTTCATACAAGCAATGACACTAAATACTTATGAACTCACCAGCGTTATGCTGATAAAATCTTTCAAAATAACTTGTATTCTCAGGTTATCAGTAGACAGGTACCGATGAAGCTTTTGAGAAGATGGAGCACATACAAGACTCATCTTTTATTTTGATAATTCATTTTTGGTGTCTTACATATTATACAGAACACGCCTGTATAAAAATATTTAACTAAGTATATATACATCTATTCATACCAGGGTCAGTATCATACTAGATCAGAACAAAAGTATTACGATTGTTGAACAACATGATTAGGCTTAGAGACATATAGTCAAATCTAGGGGGATATAGCCTGATCAACTATATTTTCCGAGGAGTGACTAGCATGTGCCTAAGAATGATGGTGGTGTTGCAACAAGTCTAAAAACTTACCAATAACACTACAACGATAACATTAGAACATAACATAAACCTAAAATACTATAGGAGTATTTTGTATTACTATAATTACTTATGTGCAAACTAAAAAGGATCTTCAATAGTACGTCTATTAACTATTCTTTTCCCCTATTCTCGCGTAGATAGCATGGCTGGCTTCCATCTTCCCGGCGATCCGTATTATCCCTACCAAGGCATTGGTGGGTGGCTTGATGAGGAGCCAGAAGATGATCACCCAATCCCTTTGGATGATCACCTCGCAGAAGGCTTTTCGGATGGCTCCGACTCTGAACCAGAGGTCAACAACCTACCCCAAGAAGGTCAAGTCCCAAACCTCAACCCCCGTCCAGCATTTCAAGGTCCCACACCCTTCTGGGCAACGAACTTGAACCGTTGGAGTGAAGAGCAGGGTCAACCTTTACCCTTCGGCGGAGACCGAAGCTTTTATAACATAAGCGAGGGAGGCTCAGCTGACCGAGCCTGCCCATTATGGTCCGCAGGATTGCTCGGAATGTAGAGCAAGGTCGTGCAGCCCTCGACCGAGTGATGGAAGCAGATGCCAACTCTGGAATTAACATGGTCCGTATTCGTCAACTCTACAGCAACAGTTAGTTGCATCCCGAGCCGAAGTCATGGAACTCCGAGTGCGTCAAAGGGCGCATGAGCGACATCTTCAGGAAGTTGTACGCCAACTGGCAGACCTAAGGGTTCGCCCGAGGGATACCCGTCGCCGGTAGAAGATGTCGACTCATCTTTACTTTTGAATTAAGGAATAGCCTTTCTTTTCTGTGCTCTATGGAGCACTTGTCTGTAAAATATTCCTAACTTTTAAAAGTACTCCAACTAGACTTCTAAGCTACCAACATTTTCCCTTATGGTTTGATGTAAGACCTATTGTTAGGTCAATTTTCCCGAACTCATTTTACATCATTAATACCAGTAATATTGGCAGTTATCTAATCTATTGGAAAGTCCTTACTCTTGTGTTTCCCTACTCTATTGTTATGTCTCTACCTAATAGTTGGACTATGGCGATTTAGTCCATGAAACACTCTCACCATACTTGCAATTGATTCTTACTATTATCATCATCTCTATAAACTTTCAGTAAAAGATGTCGCCTCGAAAGCTTCCGAACAGGAACACGCCTGTGAATCAAACTCCACCACCACCACCCCCTCCGTAGTTCGATGCAGTGATGTTTCAAGCAGCGGTAACCGCAGTTCTGACCGCAACCATGGCCCAAGTAAACTCTGGTGGTGCAAGTGGAGCTGGAACGGGCACCAACTCTAGCCATGGTGAAATCCACCCGCGTACACGGGAGTGTACCTATAAAGATTTCATCAGCTGCAAACCAACATACTTCAACGGAACCGGAGGGATCATTGCACTGTCCCAATGGATCGAGAGAACAGAAGCAATCTTCGAGATGTGCTCATGCCCTGAAGGAAGCAAGATAAAGTTCGCTGGTTGCACCTTCATCGAAAGGGCCCTGACGTGGTGGAATGGCCATGTCAAATCACTCTCATTGGTAGCAGCTAACGCCATGGGCTGGGATACACTGAAGGACCTAATGACAAGGGAGTACTGCCTGAGGGGCGAAATTGAGAAGCTCGAAGAGGAACTGTGGAACCTCAAAATGAAGGGTTCCGACATAGTGGCTTATACATCCAGGTTCTGCGACGTGGTGACTCTATGTCCCAACTGATGGGTTTAGGCCATAAGAACATCCTATGTGCTCATGCAAACCCTAATGCTTGGATCTAGGTTTCTCTATTGTACATGCAATTCATCCAAGACTTTAAACCCTAGATCTACCATGTGATAATCAATATTAACATATGAATTAGGGTTTAGATCATACCTTGATTGTTATGTAGCAATAATAATCTCAAATCCTCCTTGTAATGGCTTTAGAAAGCTTAGAGTCACAAGTGTCACTCCTCTAATGGCTCACAAACACCAAGAGCAAGAGGATGAAGAATAAAGAGAGAGGAGGCTGCCCAAAACGTCCAGAAACCCTAGTGGAACTCTTAGCCACGTTTTTGGGGCTTAAGGGTACTATATATACATGTAGGCTATTAGGGTTTTCAACTAGGAAACCCTAATCTGACTGCTTAAGCCCTAAGCAGCCCATGGACCCTTTTAGAATATCCCTTGGGCGATTTCTAATGGGTTTCCCCATAGAATTCGTCCAACCTATTATTCTAAGGTGATCCATAGCCCAAATGCAATTATCTTATAATTACAGTTCCAGTCCCTTAAGTTTAATTAATCTCTTTTAACCACAAAATTAATTATCAATTAATTCTTGACTAATATTAATTAAACAATATGATTTCTCCTTTAATATATTATTCTCATAATATATTAATAAATCATAATTAATCCTTTCTCTCCATAGTTCATCCTATCAAGTTGCTTTGGTGAAGGCAACCCAAAAGGACCATGCACCATCGGGTCAAGTACATACCAAAATAGTTATGGACTTAGACACTAATCCAACACTCTTCCACTTGGATAAGTCTAATAACTATTCCGCGTATGACTTCAGATCCTGATCTGCAATCGTAGCTTTCAAAAACCGCTGTCAACTCTGATCCTATCAGAAGCGCGTCCTTTAGATAAGGGATCATATATTCCTCCATTCTAGATATCGTATAGACTGAGACATGGATTTAAATCATTCTCTCTGTCTATGTGTTGTTTCCCGATTTCCGATTTATGACGACTGACAACAGACTACAATCGAACACATCAAATTTGTCCCGGCTTGGCCAAGCGCTTAGTTGTCATCACTAAATCATCGAGGGGCCCACAGATATCGCTTTCATCCTACTTTGGATAAAAGGAACGGATAAACTTTGATTCAATGCTTGCTTGCACTCACTTACCGAACCACACACAACAATATGTTTTATGACACCAAGTTACTGGTGCGTTTACGTATTATCAATGTGTAACCGACTCGCAAGATACAACTCACATATCTCGGTTTCAAGAACATAAGATGTTATCGTCTCACCAATCACTCGTGATAAAATCCATGAAGTGATCCAAGTGAGCGTAGGTTTATTCCAATGGTCAAATCATATTCATAAGCACTCATGAACGTTGCAGCAAACATTTGCTTATGTCTAATACACTTTAGACAATCCACACACCAATTCATGACAGTCTTCATTCATACCTACTTCCAACATATGAACGACTGTGGACCGTTCGAATAATTTGATTGTTCTGAACCAATTTAATTATTCAGGAAGTCAAAACATGCAAAGTGAAACACAAGAATAATACTAATCCTATATGGTCCCAAACCTTTGAGTATAAATAAAACACCTTTTATTTATCACCATATCGATTACTCATTATTTGTTGTTTCGAGTAATCAACTTCTTACTTGAATTATTACTACACTTGTCCCATGCTCTCAGCATGCACACAATGTTTACCTACGGTCCTTACTTTGTGAAATAGATCAAATGAACACATCTCCAATCATACTCATTTCACAACTCCCAATCCTTATCATAAGTATAAGAATATGAAATTCTTGTTACTTATGCTAAATTCTAACATTTTATGCAATGATTCTTTCGGAAAGTTATAGCTCAAAATCATCAAGACTTGGCCAATCTCTATCAGAAACAATTCTATAGATATGATGTCTCTCACTCAAAGTACATTCCTTTGAACATCCTTCTTGCATAATAGTTTCTAATCTAGATACATATTCTCAATATCCAACTCCCAATATGGAAACATTTCCATATTTGCCATATGACAATTAATTCTTAATGGAATCTTATCTATTCATAATAATGTCATCTAATACCATACTTCCAACTACTCACAAGCGATCAATCCTCAACGAGCTTTGGATCGTCCTTTGATAGTTGTTTAATTATTTAGTCATAACCGATTCTAGTCCTTTTTCCCTCTAAATGTGCTAGACATTTGGAAAATTTTAGAATGGTCAAATATAATAGCACTAGCAATCAATCCTATACCCTAAGCGTATGGGACACGATGCATAATGTCTTACATAAAGATATGATACTTTATCAATCTTCTGTCATAATTATTTTATGTGTCTCGTTCTTACAATTCGAACTATGAAGAGGGATACCGTAATCATAATCGAAATTTAAGAACACACTATGTATCCTTTGACTAAATTTATTAAAATTTCTCAATCTAAGCTTTAGATTTTAAAACGAAGTACAATATTCTCTCCCTTAATTATAGCAAAACAATCATTCAATCCTTACGACTTTGCAAAGTATAACTCTTGTTTTCTATAATTAATATTGCTAACTTGCAATACTTGACTTAATAATCATACAAGCACAACATTTATGCTCCCACTATCATGATGATTATTATCATATAAGCATAACACTTATGCTCCCACTAGCTTTGACATGTTTTAGAAAACAACTGAACTTCCAGAAAACAATACTTATTGAATTTCTGAAGTACATATTTCTAATACCTAATGCTTTGATAATCCTTTATCTAAGCTTCTTAAACTTATACACCTTTGCCTTAGATAGCTCATATGTGTGTCTAAACAATCCAGACTAATTGCCAAATCTCACAATCGAATTATGGAAAGGGATGCCGTAACCATAATCGAATTCGAGAATACAATTTCACAATCACTATCTTCTTAAAATCTCTCTTAGTGAAAGCATTTCCTCACAGTCATTTTCATGAAGGAGGGAATCTTATGACACTTAGATTTTAATGGTGTATGTGTTCCTATTCATGCGAATTTGTCAAAACCAAAGTTTGCGACAAATCCAAACTCATATGGACTGAACTTTCTCAATCTTGATTTCTTGCCTTATGGTAACACGAGTGCACACCATGTCTTCCAAGTAGTTAAGCAGCTCACCCTTTCATATCAATGTACTTTTCATTGATCAAGGTCCTTGCCTTTTATGCGTCCAAATGAGAACTCATAGAACTCACGTGCATAATTAACTCAATTGGAATGGCACAGAAACAAAATAATGTCAACACGATAGGTTGTAAACCTCAAGTCGTGTGCTAGTGATGATCGATAAGGTTTATTCTTGATTAGTTCTTGAAACTTTTCAAGACCATTAAGACTCCCACTGACTCCTTGACATATAAGATTCTTTTGTCAATAAACATTTCTCGACAAACAAATATTCAAGATTTAGTGTAGCTTTTATCAAGACAAAACACTTCACTAAATTGGTCCTAGTTGGTCTTTGTCTTATCCAAGACATCACAACTTTCCAATTGTGCAAGAATAAGAAAACCTTTTCAAATTTCACATTTGATGAATGTTATAAACCTTGTTAAGACTTGTCACTCAATTCATAATCTTAACTCTAAGACTTGTTTTTGGAACGAAGTATGATTGACTTCTTGATTTAACCATTTCTTCAATTCTTGATTCCTCTTCTCAGACATACAATTGCACTAAGACTCATTTAGAGGATCAATTGAGATATGGTTCTTAATCATTAAGACCTATCATAAAACATAAAAAGGTACTCTCCCTTCTTCTTAGAATAGAGAAACTTTTATCTTTCTGCCTACTTGATTCTTCTTATTCGTTCTGCTATTTATTGAAACTCTTTCAATCAATTGAGAATTACACTTAATCTCATAAGTATAATCATATTTACTTATCCTTAGTAAATCATGACGAATATCTTTGTTACTCTTGTGGTGGACTTGATCAACACACAACCTTGTGTAATCGATCTCCTAGTCCTTCACTTGACACTTTGTCAATGAATAGTCTAATTTCCAAATATGAAATTTCTCATTCATCATGCAACCAAGTTGTATGATTCCAAGTTTCTGTCCAATTGAAATTTGGGCGATGAGAAACTTTTCCTATTTGGTAAATTCTTGACCTTTCCACAAATAACATAATTAAGAATCAAATCCATTACTGCTGATAATAGAAACTTACATCAATTTTTCATACACGCCATTGCAAGGATATAAAATCAAAATTTATATTATTGCGGAAAAAAATTTCCTTACAATGCAATTCAACTGAAAAACTATGTTGTTAAATATTCCTAAGCAATCTATTCTAACTCCAAGTAGTAGCTTAAGATTCTAATCTTCAAGTAATGCGATCGAAATCCATTTCTTCATGATTAGATTCCGCTCACTTCTTCCCTTAAGATTCCTCTCTTTTCTTCGATCCTACAAAACATCGAAATGTAATCTTATCACATTATGTATTAAGAATCTAGAATAGGAACTTAAAAGAGTTAGTTAATGGATTTTACCTAAAGTAGAGCCATACGTTTTTTTTGACTCTCCCATCTCTTAGATCTCTTAGGTAAATAGGGCAGCTTCGTCTCCAATGCCCCTTCTTTTGGCAATAAAAGCAAATTGACTCTTTTGGAACAACACACGGAACTACTTCTGACTTTGCCTTTCTCTTATGATCAAACTTTTCGATCATGGCATGCCTTTCGTTGCCATTGCCTATATCCATAGAGGTCTGGAAGGCAGATCCACCAATCAACTTTGCTTTTCCAGTGTGCCAAATCATTGCTGATTCAGCAGCAATAAGCATATAGGTGAGATCGATGAGGGTTACGTCGTGGTTCATCATATAGTACTCTCTTACGAACTCACTATATGAGTCAGGAAGTGACTGAAGAACCCAGTCAACAGCCAGCTCCTCACAGACAACAGATCCTAACATTCTTAACCTATCAATGTGCGACTTCATCTCTAGGATGTGTGTACACACTGACTTTCCTTCTTCATGTTTACTTGCCAAAAGGGCTTGAGTGAGTTTGAACTTTTCAACCTTTTGAACTTGTGGGTTAGGGAGAACAATAGGAGGAGGTGGAGGAAGTGAAGCATGATCTCGTGTTCCTTGATCGAATCGTGGAATATCATCTTCATGTGAAAAGCTTGTTCCACGGGATTTGGGAAGACCATAGTTGTCATACTTTGACATCTACAAAACGGCAGAAAAATTCAAGTTAGTTGATTGATTGAGTCCTTAATAAATCACCCAAATGAGATATTAAGGCTAGGACCCAACACAATACTCTACAACTTGGGAGAGGGATGCCGTAACCCAAATTGCAGAACATTTGAAGGTAAGTGAATGACGATTCACTAATTTCCACCATGAAAACCGAAAAAAAATTAAGTTTTAAATCTATTGAAAATTCCTAGATCTTTTGAGATTCATTGAACATTTCAATGGCATGTTTAAATCTCGATATGCCCCTCGATTTGTGACTGGGATGCCGAGGATCACAAAACAGGGTGTGAATAACCATGCAAACTTACATGGTGCCCCCAATGTTACAGTCACCTATTCGATGTGCCGGTTAACCACACACGCTCCACCGAACTATGACAAACAATGAGTCACCCTTTGCTACCTTTGCTTAGAACCATTTAGTGTGCCGGTTAACCACACACGCTCCACTAACGTCTTCGCAAGGGCACAAAGTGTAATTTCATGGAATTGCATCAATTCACTTTTGCCTAAAGTAACTAAGATTGGGAATTTTGTAAAAGCATTTAGTTACTTTTGTACTTCATTATACTTATAATGGAAGGTATCTGTCCTATCCTACCCGTTCGGCTAACGACCCTCCACTAGTCAAGAGTGCGGCGGGTAAGAGTGGATACCCATTCAATCGCC
Organism: Lactuca virosa; assembly: GCF_052849685.1. Taxonomy (NCBI): domain Eukaryota; kingdom Viridiplantae; phylum Streptophyta; class Magnoliopsida; order Asterales; family Asteraceae; genus Lactuca; species Lactuca virosa. The sequence continues at coordinate 264,393,339 of NC_136431.1, forward strand.
ATTTTATAGGCAATTTCCTTAAACACCCCTTATAGACTAGCTTCGTGAATGAGGCCTACTAACGATAAGACTGACTGTTTACTCATACATATATATAATACTAGACTCTTAATGTTATATATAGTATATGGTGTATTTTACACTTTTAAAATACTAGGTGGTCTAATTTAATAAAACATACTTTTAATTAAATGTAAACCATATCACTATGGATTTTATTAACTCTCTTTTAATTATACACTTAATTAATTTAATAAAACCATAAGGGTGTGATTTGAACTTTTCAAAAATAATACTAGGGTTTCAGAATCTAACATTTCTAAATTAAGTTTTTAATCAACTTTTAAATTCCAAAACTTGAGGGCAAGTTTTGAAACATTTCAAAACATTAGGGTTTAGAATTTAAATATTTCAAATCAAACCATTTAATCAAAATTTAAATTCCAAAACTTGAGGGCAAGTATTTGAAACATTTCAAACACACAAGGATCAAATAGCAAATAATTTAAATTAAACAATTAATTTAATGATTATCTAAATTTGACCTAATTTCAATTTCTTGCAAGATAAGTTACCCAATTAATACAAATAATCAAACTTTAATCATATAAGGAAGTTATTATCTAATCAATTGGTAATTATCTTTTGTTTAATCAAGGATATACTCAAAATATGTTTAAAATCGGATTTTAATGACCCAAAACAGTTAAGGCAAGTATCCATGAGTAAAACAGCAAGAAATCCTGAAACTGCCTCCTTCTGACGCTCGAACTCGCCGAGTTCCTCTATGGACTCGCCGAGTTGGAGCAACTCGTCGAGTCCACGTTGGAACTCGCCGAGTTCATCAGTCAGGGAGCCAAAAAATCGATTTTGAAGCTTGAACAAATAACCAAGGCATCAATACAATAGAAACCAATCAAGGCTCTGATACCACTGATGGGTTTAGGCCATAAGAACATCCTATGTGCTCATGCAAACCCTAATGCTTGGATCTAGGTTTCTCTATTGTACATGCAATTCATCCAAGACTTTAAACCCTAGATCTACCATGTGATAATCAATATTAACATATGAATTAGGGTTTAGATCATACCTGGATTGTTATGTAGCAATAACAATCTCAAATCCTCCTTGTAATGGCTTTAGAAAGCTTAGAGTCACAAGTGTCACTCCTCTAATGGCTCACAAACACCAAGAGCAAGAGGATGAAGAATGAAGAGAGAGGAGGCTGCCCAAAACGTCCAGAAACCCTAGTGGAACTCTTAGCCACGTTTTTGGGGCTTAAGGGTACTATATATACATGTAGGCTATTAGGGTTTTCAACTAGGAAACCCTAATCTGACTGCTTAAGCCCTAAGCAGCCCATGGACCCTTTTAGAATATCCCTTGGGCGATTTCTAATGGGTTTCCCCATAGAATTCGTCCAACCTATTATTCTAAGGTGATCCATAGCCCAAATGCAATTATCTTATAATTACAGTTCCAGTCCCTTAAGTTTAATTAATCTCTTTTAACCACAAAATTAATTATCAATTAATTCTTGACTAATATTAATTAAACAATATGATTTCTCCTTTAATATATTATTCTCATAATATATTAATAAATCATAATTAATCCTTTCTCTCCATAGTTCATCCTATCAAGTTGCTTTGGTGAAGGCAACCTAAAAGGACCATGCACCATCGGGTCAAGTACATACCAAAATAGTTATGGACTTAGACACTAATCCAACACCAACATGGTCCCCACCGAAAGCAAGAAAATCGAAAGATACATCTAGGGTCTGGTACCCCCATATCGAGGGAACGTTCTAGCATCACACCCTGCGACCTTTGATAGTACCAAGGAATTGGCCCAAAGGCTCATCGATCACGAGGTTCCTTCTACTCCAACAACAACTACAATGACTGCCCCCGCACCAACTAAAACAACTGACAACAAGAAGAAGCGTTGGGACCGAAAGAAGGGCAAATCAGCTCAACCCTCATCCAAGAACCAACAGACGGTGGCTGTCCATGCTGCCACTACTCCTGCTGCCCCTGTACCAGCCAAACCATATGCAGGGAGCCTACCCAAGTGCACCAAGTGCTCCTTCCATCATAACGGCCCCTGCCGGGAAATGCACTGCACTAATTGCGACCGGAAGGGCCATACCGCCCGATTTTTGCAGAACACCACCTAAACCCATCACCCAGGTTCCCGGTGCAGGAGTGAGCCAGGCCTGCTACAGGTGCGGCGAGACAGGACACTTCAAAAGAAATTGTCCGAAAGCTGGGAATGCGGTAGGAACAGGAAGACTACTTGTTATTGGCCACAATGAAGCCGTGGCAGACCCCACAGTAGTCACGGGTACGTTCCTTCTCTATAACTCTTATGCTTGTATTCTATTTGATAGCGGGGCGGAGAGGAGCTTCGTAAACCAAAATTTTAAACACTTACTTAATCAAGCACCGCAAGCACTAAAAGAAACCTTCGTCGTAGAAATGGCTAACGGAAAGACAGAGAGTTCTAACGAGATTTACATAGGTTGTACCCTCACACTAGACAATCATTCATTTCCAATCGACCTCATACCAGTAGCAATCAAGAGTTTTGATGTCATTGTGGGCATGGACTCGTTGAGTCTCTATCGTACCGATATTATGTGCTTCGAGAAGGCAGTCCGCCTAAACCTACCAAATAACGAAACCTTGTTGATCTACGGAGACAAACCCAGTACGAGTCTTCGTATCATCTCGAGTATTCAAGCCCAGAAGTACTTGCATAAGGAATATCGTGCATTCCTGGCGCACGTTGTCGATACGAGCCAGAAAGCAAAAGACCTAAAAGACCTTCCAGTAGTACGCGACTTTCCCGACGTCTTTGCGGAAGAACTACCGGGTTTACCTCCCCAACGCCAAGTCGAATTCAGAATCGACTTGATCCCAGGGGCTACCCCCGTAGCCAAATCGCCATATCGTCTAGCACCTGCTGAGATGCAAGAACTGTCCGGTCAACTTAACGAATTGCTCGGCAAAGGCTTTATAAGACCAAGCTTCTAACCCTGGGGAGCACCGATCTTGTTCGTCAAGAAGAAAGACGGATCGTTCCGTATGTGCATCGATTATAGAGAACTCAACAAGCTTACAGTCAAGAATCATTACCCTCTTCCTCGCATAGACGATTTATTCGACCAGCTGCAAGGGGCGAGTTACTTTTCCAAGATTGATCTGAGGTCCTGGTATCACCAGTTGCGACTGCTGGAGGAGGATGTTCCGAAGACAGCCTTCCGAACTCGTTACGGACACTACGAGTTCGTAGTGATGCCGTTCGGATTGACTAATGCGCCCGCAGTATTCACGGACTTGATGAATAGGGTATGACGTCCTTACTTGGATCAGTTCGTCATCGTTTTCATCGATGAGATACTTATCTACTCTGGAAGTAAGGAGGAACATAACGATCATTTACGACAAGTCCTAGGAAGCTTACGATCAGAGAAGCTCTATGCGAAGTTCTCTAAATGCGAATTTTGGATTCGAATAGTTGAATTCTTAGGACACGTGGTTAGCGAAGAAGGAATCCACGTGGATCCATCCAAAATTAAAGCTATTGAGAATTGGTCAGCACCAAAGACGCCTACGGAAATTCGTCAATTTCTAGGCCTCGCTGGCTACTACCGCAGATTCATACAGAACTTCTCTCGAATCGCGAAACCCCTTACAACATTAACCCAGAAAGGTGTGGCCTTTGACTAGGAAGAAAAACAAGAGAAAGCGTTCCAAACGCTGAAGCGAGCCTTATGCACCGCACCGATACTATCCCTCCCCGATGGGATAGACGACTTTGTGGTATACTGCGATGCATCCAACCAGGGGCTCGACTGTGTTCTGATGCAACGAGGTAAGGTCATCGCCTACGTCTCAAGACTACTGAAGACACACGAAGTCAACTACACCACACACGATCTCGAATTAGGAGCGGTTGTGTTCGCCCTGAAGATCTGGAGGCACTACCTGTATGGTACGAAGAGCACTATCTTTACAGAACACAAAAGCCTACAACACATATTCAAGCAGAAGGAGCTCAATATGAGACAACGAAGGTGGGTCGAACTACTCAATGACTACGAATGCAAAATTCGTTATCATCCGGGTAAAGCCAACGTAGTAGCAGACGCCCTAAGTCGGAAAGAATATTCTGGTCGAAGAGTCAAGTCATTAACTATGACTATCCATTCGCATCTATCCGCACAAATTAAGGAGGCTCAGTTCGAAGCCTTAAAACCTGAAAATGTGGCGGGAGAATCCCTATGTGGAATGGATAAGAACTTGGAAGTCAAGGGTGACGGAGCCTTATATCTCATGGACCAGATCTGGACACCGAGACACGGTGGCTTCAGAGACTTGGTCATGAAGGAAGCGCACGACACTCGATATTCCGTCTATCCGGGTTCAGATAAGATGTATCTGGATCTTAAAAAGTCATACTGGTGGCGTAACATGAAAGCAGAGATTGCTACCTTCGTGAGTAAATGCCTTACTTGCGCCAAGGTCAAGGTCGAATACCAGAAACCATCAGGTCTACTTCAGCAACCGGAGATACCTGAATGGAAGTGGGAGCGGATCACTATGGACTTCATAACCAAGTTGCCCGAGACAACGGGTGGACTTGATACCATTTGGGTCATCGTCGACAGATTGACCAAGTCCGCGCACTTCCTACCCATCAAAGAGACCGACAAGATGGAGAAGCTCACAAGAACATACATTCGGGAGATAGTACGACTGCATGGTGTCCCTATATCCATTATCTCCGATAGAGATAGTAGATTCACTTCGAGGTTCTGGCAGTCGCTACAAAGTTCCCTAGGAACTAGGCTGGACATGAGTACAGCCTACCATCCACAAACCGACGGACAAAGTGAGAGAACCATCTAAACCCTACAAGATATGTTGCGAGCCTGTGTGATTTACTTTGGAAAGGCGTGGGATACTCATTTACCCCTTGTCGAATTTTCCTACAACAACAGTTATCACACGAGCATAAAGGTTGCTCCATTTGAAGCCCTCTATGGCCGAAAGTGCAGATCCCCTCTGTGCTGGGATGAAGTGGGTGACACACAGTCAGCTAAAGGACGAGTTCCTGAAAGCGCTCTCACAGGTCTGGAAATCATTCGGGAAACGACAGAGAAGATCGTTCAGATTCGTGAACGATTGAAAGCCTCTAGAGACCGACAGAAAAGCTACGCAGACAAACGGAGGAAACCTTTGGAATTCCAGGTGGGAGACCAAGTCCTCTTAAAAGTCTCACCCTAGAAGGGCTTGATACGCTTCGGAAAGCATGGAAAGTTGAATCCAAGATACATAGGGCCTTTCGAGATTCTCGCTAGAATCGGCCCTGTAGCATACAAACTCAATCTACCCCACGAGCTTAGTAACGTACATCCTACCTTCCACGTCTCGAACTTGAAAAAGTGCCTATCCGACGAGACTCTTGTAATCCCACTCGACGAGATCGAGATCAACGAGAACCTCAACTTCGTGGAAGAACCGGTAGAGATCATGGACCGAGAGGTCAAGCGAACGAAACAAAGCCGTATCCCGATCGTGAAGGTTCGCTGGAACGCCAAGCGAGGACCGGAATTCACTTGGGAACGCGAGGATCAAATGAAACATAAATATCCTCATCTTTTTACTTAGTTATTTGTAATAACTTAGTTGCTTGATGTGACAACATGAAATTTTCATTGGGGACGAAATTCCCTCTAACGGGGGGATGATGTGACAACCCGAAATTTTCATTTGTACGAACCTTACAGTCAAGCACTTTAAAAAAAAATCAAATTCATTCCTGCTAATTTTTAGCTCGGTTTAAAGTCCGTTTGGGTGTTTTTAATATTAATTCTTCGAGAGAACAAACGAAAGGAAGTATTTTCTAGGATTATTGGGGAACAAATAAAACAAATAACACCTTAATGAGGTGTTTCCGGCCAAACATGAGGGGTTTGGGCCGTAAACCCCCCTTTGACCGAGAACTCATGCTTAAGGCATGAGTTTACTCCTTCCTTCCTCATTTCTTACTTCCAAACTCAAGAACACCCACATTCTCTCTCAAGTATCATAAGAGCTTCTTCCAAATCTTCCAAAAAATGTAATTGTTTCTTCTCTTGATTTGTTGATACAACACTTCATCTAGGAATTATACATGATTTCATCCATGAAATCTTCTCTTTTTCATAGATCTTCAAGTGTTCTTCATTTCACCAAGAACACCAAGAACACACACTAGTGTTTTGGGCCGAAAACACCCTTCTTTGCTTCCATATTGTAAGTATCTATCTTTTATACTTGTTGTCTAGTAAGGATACTTGATTTAGGGCCTTGAAAACATCCATTTCTCAAGAACAATAGGTGTTTTCGGTCAAGTGCATCTCCCTCGACCGAAAACCCTAAAGAAAGGTGCCTTTAAGACCTTAAACTCACATAAGACTTTGGATGAAACTTAGAACCCCTATACATACTTGAAAGCCCTTGAAAATCACCTCATGCACCAAATATCATGAGTTTTCGGTCTTGACCTCATGGACCGAAAACCCTAAAAACCGAGAACCATTCGGACCGAGAACCATTCGGACCGAAAACCCTAAAAACCTAGTAACATATGACTTAGACCAAAAGCCCCATTCATACCGAAAACCCTCATTTCCGCCTCACCAGCCACCCTACTCCCCTGTGTGAAACCCTAATAATGTTAGTGAGCTAAGAGAGAAAGAGAGAGGCTAATCTTGTGGTTTTAGTGCACTTTTGGAGGAGAAGTGAGGAGCATCAAAGCTTGGATCAAGAGGAGGCTTTTGGATCCAGAGAGTCTTCAGAGATTTGCTTCAGTTGGAGGTAAAAAGATGCTAACTTGATCATTTCCTTATGAGATCTTGGTTTAGGGAGTTTTTAGGGTTTTCCCTCATCCATATTGTGTCAATGAGTCATTTGAATGGACTCGCTGAGTCAATGAGCTGACTCGACGAGTCGGCTAGGGTTTTACCCGATGAGTCTGGACATGAGTAACTCGGCGAGTTGATGAGACAACTCGACGAGTTATGTTTGGTTTTCGCGACTTTTCTGAAGCAATAAAAGGACTCGGTGAGTCACATAGGTGCACTCGACGAGTCGGGTCAACATGGACTGTTGACTCAAGTGTTGACTTCTGTTGACTTTAGGGTTTAGTCAAGACAGTGATTATTGAGACCATGGAAGGGTAGAATGGTCTTTTACCCATTTTAGGAGCTAGAGAGAGAGAGAGAATAGCCTTTGGTTTATTTAGAGTTGTTGTTGAGAGAAAAACTTAGAGATACACTTGAACAAAACGTTAGAACAAGTAGATTGCGGAATAGTTAATCTCAAAGGATCTGAAAGCTCAACAATAATATTAATGAGTTAGAGTTAACTAGTTAGAGAGTTAGTTGCGGAAATGTAAAGAAATAGAAATGACAACAATTATTATATCAAGTATACACTTAAGTTGATTCATAACGAGGAATGCATTCAAACCAAGTTAATAAGGAACATCAAACTTAGTGATTAAGTCACAGAAGACTTGCTCCGAAGAGAGATTATATTCAGATGAATTATGATAAGTAGAAAGAGATGAGTAATGGAGAGATAGAAAAGATAACTTCAGAAATGTGTATTCAGATAGAATGCATAAGTTATCCGTATTGAATACAAGAGAATGAGCTGTTATTTATAGAGTCTCATGAAGAGCACTAGATTACATCTCTATAAGTAGCCATGCAAGGCATACTGGACAATAGAGTGTATTACAATAAAGACAAGTAAAGTAATCTAGCTAAGTGAATGCGGTAGGTAGACTCCGGTTGCGGTTGCTGATGAAGAATTTGACTGCGGGTGCTGAACCGTTGCGGTAGTAGAAATGGTTGCGGTAGCTGAAGTTCAAGAGGGTCACTTTCATGATTCAACAGTTGTGATTGAAGTGTTAATTAGATATAGTTATCATATGTGTTAGGCGGAGGCTAGATCGATGATTCGTTTACGAGATTCATTTGCTTGCTTATGAGGTGACTCTTCTCACTATACTTACCTTGAGTGGTAATTTGTGTGACCGGAGGGTCTTGTATGCTATTATTGAGTATTGTGGTACCCTGCATTATGTCTTTGTGATTTATGTTGTGTATTGATCTGAGCTTTACTGAGTTAGGACCGGAGGGTCCACCCGAGTTGTGGGACCGAAGGGTCCCACTGAGACACATCGATCGGAGGGTCTTAATTGAGTTATAGCCATTAGAGGCTAATGAGATATGTGTGGTACTTTGGGGAACTCATCAAGCTTCGTGCTTACCGTGTTATGTGATATGTGTTTCAGGTACTTCTCAGTAAGGATACTTGCTTTAGGGCCTTGAAAACATCCATTTCTCAAGAACAATAGGTGTTTTCGGTCAAGTGAATCTCCCTTGACCGAAAACCCTAAAGAAAGGTGCCTTTAAGACCTTAAACTCACAGAAGGCTTTGGATGAAACTTAGAACCCCTATACATACTTGAAAGCCCTTGAAAATCACCTCATGCACCAAATATCATGAGTTTTCGGTCTTAACCTCATGGACCGAAAACCCTAAAAACCGAGAACCATTCGGACCGAGAACCATTCGGACCGAGAACCATTCGGACCGAGAACCATTCGGACTGAGAACCATTCGGACCGAGAACCATTTGGACCGAGAACACCATTAGGACCGAAAGCTCCTAGGAACATACGACTTAGACCAAAAACTCCATTTGGTAACCATACACTCATTTTATGTAATCATTTATGATAGTAACACTTCTATAAGAGTGTTTTCTAGTCTATGAGAGTGTTACCCTTCTTAATTAGTTGTATAAGCACTAATTTCATGCATATATGTGTCTTTATATGCTAAATAGGATCCGTGTGTGCTCAAGTTTTCACTTGATACTTAGCATCCTTTTTCCGATCTTACATTCGCATCACTCATTTCAGGTGAGTTCATACCCCTTAATCAACCTTTGAAATGATTTTAAATTGTTTTATGGGGGTGGGGGGAAATACAAGTTGAAACATTCTAGATATTGCTTTAATCACATGTGATTAATGTCTAGAACAAACAGAAGGATTTTCTATTACTTTCAAATTACTATCAAACTTATGGTTTCAAGCGTTTCAAAACCTTTTATTAAACTTTTTAGATACTAAAACTGTTTCCAAACTCTTTTAAACTTACATTATTTTCAAACTCATATCTACACCAATATATTTATATAAGTAAGACTTGAAAGACTTAGGACTGATAGCTCACCTTATTTCCTGTTCCTTGTTTGGTTGTGGACTTAGGGTATCCTGTTATTTGTCCGAATGTCGTTGAAATCTTAGTTATATATCATATATATACGTGTTGGATATAAAAGCTTTCACTTCAGTTCGGTACCTTTGTGTAACAAAGGCATACAAATAACATTACTATTTAACTATAATAGGTATAGTTAAGGAATTTCTACTCACTATTACTATTACAACGATACATACAAGAGAACATACTATACTCTATACGAGAGAACATACTATACACTATACGAGAGAACATACTATACTCTATACAAGAGATTATACTACACACTAGTACAGAGAAAACATTACTACACTAAGAATTACTACACAAACATTTGAATACTATAAACAGAATGTGACATACTACTTCTCGATACGACACTTCATTGTGGTATCACTTTGTAACCAGAGTCTCTTGGAGGGAGAGCGGGCATTGTGTGTATAGATCTATACGGGACAGACACTCCCACATCCCGACTGCCAGCTATAGTCCTAGCTAAAAGGCTAAGGGGTGACAGAATGTTACCTCACTACATATGACACCGGAGGGTCATCAGTTATTCAGCCGTCGATCAGCATGGTTACATACGAGTTCACATTCAAACCTTTAATTAACCAATTAAAAATTAAAGGCAAAACAGACCCCCTGAGGTGTATTGTACATTTAATACTACCTGGAGTCTGCATTTTCATCACTATTAGCCAGCAGTGATACTGCTGTGGTAAAACATTACTTTCCCCTATTACATTTATTTTGTAATCACCTTACATGAGTGAAGTCTTAAACTATATTTTCATACTGATAGTTTCACTGGGGAAAACTCTTACTTTTACAAAAGAACAAACATACAAACAGTTGGGTCTTGGTAGAAGACTATATTTCACTAGAAAATATAGGATTTTCTAGAGAGTACATCCATTTACAAATATTTACAAACAGCTACCAACATTTTCACTACATTGTCACAAATATTTTCATACAAGCAATGACACTAAATACTTATGAACTCACCAGCGTTATGCTGATAAACTCTTTCAAAATAACTTGTATTCTCATGTTATCAGTAGACAGGTACTGAAGAAGCTTTTGAGAAGATAGAGCACATACAAGACTCATCTTTTATTTTGATAATTCATTTTTGGTGTCTTACATATTATACAGAACACGCCTGTATAAAAATTATTATATTAATGCAATGGATGTTGTTGCTTGTCTTTACTATTATGCATTGTTATGATATTGTACTGGCGTCCTCCACCCTAGAACGTTTCCGCCGTTCCGGTTTTGGGGTGTGACAGTAGGTGATCGTCGGAATAGACTGGTTGGGGGCCATTGGGGCCATGAAAGACTGTGAGCGCCAGCTGGTGAGAGTTCGAACCCTAAGTGGGGGAGAACTGGTTATTCAAGGAAAGAGGACCTTGTAGGGGCCAACCCTCTGTTCAGCTGCGAGGGCTAAGAGACTTCTCCATCAGGGTTGTACGGGATTTTTAGCATACATCTCAGATACGAGGGTTGAGTCCACGACAGATTTGGGCAGTGTACCGGTTGTACGGGATTTTCGGGATGTTTTTGCTGAGGAGTTGCCAGGGGTTCCTCCGGAGAGGCAGGTAGATTTTCACATTGATTTGGTGGTGGGTGTTGCTCAAATAGCTAAGACACCATACCGGCTAGCTCCGCCTGAGATGCAGGAGCTGTCTACGCAGCTTCAGGAGCTGTTAGACTGAGGGTTTATCCGTCCGAGCAGCTCTCTGTGGGGAGCACCGATCTTGTTTGTAAAGAAGAAGGATGGGTCACACACGATGTGCATCGATTATCGGGATCTAAACAAGCTAACGGTGAAAAACCATTATGCGCTTCCGAGGATCGATGATTTGTTCGATCAGCTGCAAGGTGCATCTTGGTTTTCCAAGATTGATCTTCGGTCAGGGTACCATCAGATGAGGATTAGGGATGAGGATATACCGAAGATAGCTTTCAGGACTCAGTACGGTCACTATGAGTTTGTGGTGATGCCATTCGGGCTCACCAATGCCCCAACAGCGTTCATGGACCTCATGAACATGGTTTGTAGGCCGATGTTGGATCAGCTTATGATCGTTTTTATCGATGATATCTTGGTCTATTATAAGACCAAGGAGCAGCACGAGCAACATTTAAGGGGGGTATTGGAGACACTGAGGACGGAAAAACTCTATGCCAAGTTCTCGAAGTGTGATTTATGGTTGCATGAGGTGCAGTTTTTGGGGCACATCATCAACTAAGAGGGTATTTTGGTTGATCCAGCCAAGATTGAGGCAGTGATGTTGTGACATCCCCATTTTCACGGTCAGAATAGACCGATTTGTTTATGCTTTATTTTGAAAATCAGAGTAACCTTTTAAAGAAAAGAGTTGCGGAATTTTTTCCTAGAAAAACATAATAAATACATTATCAAAGCATTTCTGAAGAAATGTATTTTATTCATTTTAAAACATTGGGATCTCATCGTCAATACAGAAACATAAGCATAAACAGAACTTACATTCGTTATCACTAGTGATTTATATCTCCTTTAAATCTCACAGTGTAAAGTAGCTTCATATCGACACCTGTGATAGAAATAAGTTGGAGTGGGTCAGATTGGGAAACCTAGTGACTACATAGGGTTTTTATCCCACAATAATATAATTATTATGTTTAAACATCAAACAATCAACCCAATTACCCATCACCATTATCTTCTTTACTCTTAAGGATCTACCCTAAGAATCAAATATTCCTCGTTCATTCATTCCAAAGGATCATCCTAAGGAATCGGCACGAAGTCCATCGTCACCTGGGTTTAGGCACTAAGTCTGCATAGTCACCAGGATTTATACAACAGGCACTAAGTCTGCATAGTCGTCAGGGTTTATACAACAGGCACTAAGTCCGCATAGTCGCCAGGGTTTAGGCACCAAGTTTGCATGGTCGCCAGGGTTTAGAGTACACCGGGTGAACACATCGTTCACAACACCTACAGGTTGTGAGCCTGGTAGTGTTCCACTGGACTGTCTAGAATAGTCCGTGGTTGTCATCCATACTCTGCTAGATGACGGGGCCACGCTTGGGTAAAAGGCTTCTCTCATTGTTCACCTCTAACCCTTAATATGCACACATATCACGTAATTTATATAAAATACTTCATATGTATGTGTAAGATCAAAGTAACTATTGTGACAACCCGAAACTTTTATCCTGTACAATCGATCAATTTTATCAATGTTAAACTCGATTTTATCATCATTTAACACCATTTAATGGTGTAATGATACTTTCTAAGCCTCGTACAATCAAAGGTTGAGTTCTAGGTCGAGTAATACCAAGTCGTAGTACAACATTCGGGCCATACACTCTCTCAGGAGGAGTGTACGGCCGTACACATGAGTGTACAGCCGCACACCCACTCCTCAACCGTACACCCGAGTGTGCGGCCGCACACCCATCTTCCAGCCGCACACTCATCCCTATATATATAGGGTGACCCCCTTCATTCATTCCTTTCATTTGGCTGCACTCTACTTTCTCTCTCTACTTTCTCTCTCTAAAAACTTCATCCAAGAACACTCTAAGGGCCTCAAAAACGTGAAGTACTCCATCATTCAGCTTGTTATATTAGTAAGACACCTTGATCTAAGCCTAAAACTCATAGTGTTCTTCGTGTTCTTCATCACTTGAAGGTGTACAGCCGCACACCTTCATAAGGTGGCCGTACACACCTTAAAAGCTCTCCAAAGTGAAGAGTTTGGCCTTCATTTACTAGCTCGACTTGGTATTAGCCTAGAAACACCTCAAAGTCGACATTTCGGACACAAATGAGGAGTGTGCAACCGCACACACATGCTGTCCGCACACACCCTCTGTACGGTCGCACACTCCAGTGTGCAACCGCACACACATGCTGGCCGCACACCCTGGCCGCACACACACTCTAATGGCCATACACCTCCCTAATTCGACCATTTATGGCTCCGAGACCTTGATTCAAGCATTTCCAAGTCTTTGGGGTGGTTTCCCCGTCGCGTTTAGTCATGAAACACCCTAATTCTAACACATGTATGTGTTACTATATGTTATTGGGATCCACTTGAGTACGAAACATCAGTTAACACTCGGCACTCGTAACCGACCTTATGCTCAAATCATACGTCAAACTGTGAGTTCATACCCCTACGTTTTTCCGAGTTTTCATGTTTTAGGGGGAGAATACAAGCAAAAGTACAAGGAAACTTATGCTCAAGTTATCTCATTTGCATAAAATAATTATATGTTCAGCATGCTTTTAACACAGAAAACCGTTTTACCAAACGATTAAGAAATCAACCTATAGAAACAGTTTTCAAAACTAAAGCAAGGAACTTGTAAATCTTATCATAAAATGTGATATTTTATAAAGGGTTTATACAAATCATAAACAGAATTTTCGGTATTATTACTTGTAAATTTGTTATTTTAAGTTGGAGACACGTCCTTGGTAACACTCCACCGGATTCTTGAGTGTAGGACTAACCCTTGTAACCAGAATCTCTTGGAGGGAGAGCGTGACTATTGTGTATAGATCTATACGGGACTGACTATCCCGCACCTCGCCGCTAGCTACAGTTGGACCGTCAGGTCTACGGGTGACAAAGTCATAAAAGATACTGGCCTCGTTACGTGCCATATCAAGTTTAATGTATGGTTATAAAACTCGCAACCTAGGTAACAGAGATTTACTTTTGTAATAATGAAACAAGTGAACTAACCTCAAATTAATAACCGATTTGATTACTAGAGGGTATTAATCATACCCTTAGGATTTAGTTCACTACCTATCTATTAGTCTTATTGTTGAGAGAAAAACTTGGAGACACATTTGAACAAAAGTTAGAACAAGTATAATGCGGAATAGTTAATCTCAAAGGATCTAAAAGCTCAACAATAATATAGTTAGATAGTTAAAGAGTTAGTTGCGGAAATGTAAAGGAGTGGAAATGACAGCAATTGTTATATCAAGAAGACACTTAAGCTGATTCATAACAAGGAATGCATTCACTCCAAGTTAATAAGGAAGATCAAGCTTAGTGATTAAGTCTTAAAGACTTGCTCCGAAGAGAGATTATGATCAGCAGAATTATGATAAGATTTAAGTAAGAAGAGATGAGTTGAAGAAAGATAGAGAGATAACTTCAGAATGTGTATTCAGATAGAATTCATAAGTTATAGGTTCTTCCTATCTTTTTTTTTTAATACAAAGAGAGTAAGTCTCTATTTATAGACTTAGAAACTACACTAGATTACAACTCTATAAGCAGCCGTGCAAGGCATACTGGATAATAGAGTGTATTACATAAAAGACAAATAACGTAATCTAGCTAAGTTGACTGCGGTAGCTGACTCCGGTTGCTAATGCGGTTGCTGATGAACAAGATTGACTCCGGGTGCTGAAGCCGTTGCGGTAAAAGATGGTTGCGGTAGCTGAGATGGTTGCGGTAGCTGAGTTCAAGAGGGTCACTTTTATGATTCAACAATTTCCCCCTAAGTGACCTCTTTAACTCCGGTTCAGCTATCAAGTTTGAGGAACTTGATCAAAATCCACCAGAACTTCCTGACGTTTTCCAACCATGTGATTCTTCTTGTGATCTCGAACTTGACTTCTACGGTAGTATGCTTAGATCTTTCAATTGCAGTCCGGCAGATGTCAAGTTGTTTCTTGGTCAGGCGGTGCATGGCAGTCATAGGAATGAAATATTTTACGTTGTCAGTCTTCCTTTTGAATATGACTCCAAGTTCAGGGTACTTTGTTGCGCCTAGAGATCTTTCTTGGAAGCCTTCGGTAGGCATTGGCACAGGTTCAAAAGGTGGGAGATCAAACTTCTTGAGGATGGTGGGGTAGATATTCGCATCTATCTTGGCAAAGTTACAGACCGTATCCCTGAGAAAAGAGTTGGCTTTTTCAAGCGCTATCTGCATTTTAGGGTGCTTTTCTGACTTGTTTTGGAACACCCTGGAAATAAGGAATATTTCTTCCGGATTCATACAAGGAAAGTCTGCCTGGGTGCGGATGTAGTCATGCTCCCTTCTGGTGAGGGTATACTGGATGTAGTCAGCCTTCATAAATTTCCTGACTTTGTAGTTCTTGACTGCGGATGGTCTGTCGTTAGACCATATGTTTTCAATGGAGGAGGCATGTTTAGCATGAAAAAGACTAAGTCTCTCAAACTCCATTGGCAGTCTCTTGTGATCTGGAAGGCTTTGGTCAAACTGCTCAAATACAGTGAAGTACTTGGCATTTAGAGAAATTGGTATATCCCAGTATCCATCAGCAGGGGGTTCAGCATAAGTGAGGTGCGGTCTGTAATCTTCGTCTAGGAGCCTGTGGTGCGGATTGATCCAAGAATTGATCAAGGACTCATCCATCATGGTGTCAAACCCGCATTCTCTCCAAATTAACTCTGCCATCTTGGCTGCTTTCCAATCATGCTTCCTTTGAGCGGTGGCACGGGAGTCTTTGGTGCTTGGAGAAGACATGTTTTCAGCCAAGTTCTTGAAGTGCGGAGGAGTCTCTGGCTTTTTGGGAGTATCTTTTGGAGGTGAAGTGTGAGGAGATGGAGTATCTTGAGATAATTGCGGTGGTGTGGGAATTTTTTTAGTGATGATGGGGGGACTCTGATGAATAGAAGTATCAGAGTGATGGACTTCTTGTTCTTCATCACTTCCCCCTCTTGAGGGATGCAACCCCGGTGCTTCCTCAAGCCATTGCTTAAGTCCATCCACCTTGTTGAAGACTTCTTGGAACTGAGCTTTGAGAGCTTCTGCCAAATGTTGGTTGTTTGGAGTGGAGGAGCTGAAGAGCAACTTCTGGATTTCTTTGGTGAGCTGGAGGATCTCAGGGCCATGGAAGTTGGAGGAAAGGGATTTATGCAGTCTGTTGATGGTTGCTTGAAGAACAGAGATAGTGGACTCATAAGGAGTATGAGTCTCATCTATCAATTTCTGAGCCTGAGAAGCTTGATCCGCGATAGCCGCTTGAAGATCCGTTTTGATTGCGGTCACCTCAGTGATAAGGCATTCCGCTGCAGCCATGAAGTCCTTGTGGTCAGCCTTGCGGTTATTTTCAAGGGACCGGATCCCCATCTCTACTTTGAGAGAGATTCGTTCAGCAGCCATGCGTTCCCTTGTTTCCAGACGCTCTATTCTTTCAATCAGTGACTGCGGTCCTGGAGTGTCTTCAGGTTGCGGTTGAGTAGGCTGGACCGCAGCCAAGATCTGATCGATTTTGGCTTGAAGGCTCATGAACTCCTTCCGGGTGACAACATTCTTCTTCTTTTTCTTCTTCTCTTTAGGCTTGGAAGTCGAATGTTGAGAACCGCTGGACTCCTCTTCTTCAAACATCATGAGGTCATCATCAGAAGGGCTTGGCTTGTTTAATTCTTGGATGTCTTCATCATCAAGACCGAAGGTGGGAGCTGAACTGAGTTCGATTGCAGGTTCTTCGTCTTGTGATGGATTGACTGTAGGAGTGGGAGATGGAATGGGAGTTGGAGTAGGAGGAACTTTGGAGGTACCTGCGGCTGCACCTGAACCTTGAGCTTTTGAAATTGTTTCAGCCATCTGATCCATCCAGTTCTGAATTTTTTGAATGGTGGCTACGGTACTGGCATTGCTGATGGCATTTGCCCAATATCTAGCCATGGGTTGGATCTCCTGTTCTTTCTGTTGTTGCTGCTTGATTTGTTGTTCCTTGCGGGCTTGGAAAGCCCTTTGGAACGCAGCATACTTCTTCTTGTCTGACTCAGTTACCGGATTGTACTATAACCAAGAGTCATTGGATGCATCATGGTCAAATCCTTCAAAGCGCACCGAAGTGTCCTTCGGCTCCACGGATCCTTGCACATTTGTGCTCACCGTGCCTAAACCACCTGTAAAAGATGAATGCAGAGTAGGATTTCCTGAGCTTCCTCGGTCTCCTTGACCCGTGGTCAAGTGTGGCCTCTGCTCAGTTCTGGCATGGGCGAAAGAAGTGCCTTGCGGGTGGGAAGGTGTTTGTAGTGTTTGGGTGACAGAAAGAAGAATGGAGCGCAACTCCTCTGGTGAAAAGAAATGCAGTCGGGAAGCCCTGGAGACCTTAGGGCGTGAACCAGTGTCGTCCTCTTGGGAGTGCACTGGGGGGAGTCTCCACGTAGTTGAGAATCAGACTCACTTTCTGAGTCTGACTGGAAAACGATGGTGGTGTCGAATGGGTGTGGGGGCACCCCAAGGACTACTGGAGCCTGTTGAGAGGCTTCAGCATCGGTCCGGTCACGCATATGGATAGTGGTATCGGTTGTTTTCCTTTTCTTGAAGATAGAGATTGGATGCCTATCCTCCTCTGAATCACTGCTAGATATGATTGGGGCAGGTTTTGTTTTGCGTTTCTTGGTGGGTGCGGTTCGTTTAGGAGCATCCTTCTTGGGTGTTCTTTGTTTCTTGCTTGCCAACTGCTTTCTTCTTTGAGAAAGATTGGATAGTGTAGTGGAAGAGGGGACCGCGGTACCCTCAGGGATAATGGCTGCGGATGGAAGAGGCGGGGTAGGAGGGTATGGGGCAATACCCTCCGTAGCCTCAATGTGGTCTGAGACATCAGCAGTCTCAAGACCAAGAGAAGAAAGGATATGAGTAGGGAATCTGCGGATCGGTCCAAATATCGTTTGATCAGAAGAAGGGTTGTACCTTTTAAGATCCTTAGTGACGAAAAAGTTGATGTCACTACCCATGTCTATTCCAGCATCCGCATGTAAGTCTGAGATGCAAAGTGACCAGAACCGTGCAAATGTGAGCTCGGTTGGGTTCTCCCTTGGGTGCTCTTTGGGAATGTATTGGAGGAAGTCGTCCCAAAGGATTTGTCCATAGTTTACGTCGTGGCCTGTGTAGATGCTCCATACCAATTCCAGTAGCTTCAGTCCCATGTTGTCGATGCCTCCGGTTCTGCCGGATAGGCAGCGGATGACAAAATGACACACAAACTGCCATACCGCAGGCAGCTGATTCTTTTTGAACTCACCACTCCCTCGAATTGGTTTCTGATACCCCATCTGGTAGAGTGCGGATGTAACGTCTGCCATTGAAGGTGAGAAAATCTTGATGGAGGGGTGAACCAGAAGATTAATGGCATTTAAGAACTTTTCTTTGGACAAGATGACCAAAGAATCATTCATGAGATTGAGGTGAACTTCTTGGGGGTTCTCCATTGGGCGATATGCAGATAATGCACATTTAAATAGAGTAGAACTGGAACAACGTCTGTAAATGCATCGAATGGACCAAATAGAGGGTGGTTCCTGAGAAACTTGATCATAAGCTTGATGGGAGCATTATATGAAGGATGATCTTCAAATATTGCTCTGAAATTACTTGAAGCGATTGTTGGAGAGTCGGAACCTGTTGGATTTACAGAACCTGAAGCCTTGGATTGCTTCTTTCATGCACCTGATTTCACCATTGTTGAAGATTTGAGAGAAGAAAACAGAGTTCTTGAAAGTTTTGAAGGTTTTGAGGAATTTGGGAGAAAGAATCGATATTAAGAAAACGTAAAGTATTGTTTGGGAAGAAGATGGGTTTATAAAGGGGGTAAAAAAAATGTTTAACCCTAGGTAAATGGTAAGGATAGGGTAAAACGTCGATTGGGGTTTTGGGGGAATCGATGAATTTTGGATTAAATCTCAGCCACACATAATTAAAACGGGTTTGAAGAGATTTTGGGAGATTTCCAAAAGGGGTTTTGCATTTAATGTAAAGTCAGACGCATGTCAATACGTCAGGTGATCGAGGGGGTGATGGGAGAGGAAGTTGTAACGGATGGGACGTATTGGGGTGAGGAAAGGACAAATTAAGGATGAGTTTATTGAAAAACGTTCTTTTTGTCATCATCCCTAAAATAGGTCTGATACAATGATTATTCAGAAAGAGAATGTGACAGTTTCTAAAGAGAATGTTTTTTGTCTTTAATGTTTAATTTAATGAAGGATCATTAAATAGCACACAAAGATTCAAGAGTTGATAAAACAGTTGAGAAATTATCATGATGATCGCGGATGGAAAATTCATTGCAGTTGGAAACGTCATCGCGGATGGAACTTTCATTGCGGTTGAGAAACGTCATTGCGGATGAAACTTTCATTGCGGTTGAGAAACATCATTGCGGATGAACAAGGAAAGACTGTAGTGAGAAACTGAGGAAAACACTTGTACAAAGATTAGTAATAACAGACCATAAAGACCCATGAGAGATACGTATGATATATGGTTACGGTACCTAGACAGCGGTACCAAAACCATCTATCACACGTAATTCTCAGTTAGAACCGCAACGGAGACCAAGGATGGTCTGCGGTAGATAACAATTCAAAAAGAATTGTGGGTCTGGATTCATCATTCCTAACATTTGCAGGAAGATGTTAAGCTTTGTTGAATCGAGCGCTTTTGTGAACACATCAGCAATCTCTTCATGAGAAGGGACAAAGATGAGTTCAATATTACCTTTTAAGATGTGGTCTTTGATGAAATGATACCGTAGTTCAATGTGCTTAGTCTTGGAGTGCTGAATTGGATTGTGAGAAATAGCAATAGCACTTTCAGAGTCACAATATATTGGTATCCGCAACATTCTATACCCGTAGTCCATTAGTTGAGTTTTCATCCAAAGGACTTGAGAGCAACAGCTGGCTGCGGCCACATACTCGGCTTCTGCAGTTGATAGAGAGACACAACTTTGTTTTCTTGAGGACCAGCTGACTAGTCTTTCACCCAAGAATTGACATCCTCCTGAAGTGCTTTTTCGATCGAGCTTGCATCCGGCATGATCCGCATCTGTGAAAGCTTGCAGGCTGAAGTCATTGCCTGTGGGGTACCATAGACCAAGAGATTTGCTTCCTTTCAGGTACCGTAGTATCTTTTTGGTTGCGGTCATATGTGAGACTTTTGGGTCAGCCTGATACCTTGCACATACACCAGTTGCAAAGACAATGTCTGGCCTGCTTGCAGTGAGGTACATCAAAGAGCCGATGATGCCTCTATAAGTCTTGTGATCCACAGATTCGCCTGAGGGATCAGCAGAGATCTCATAACCGAAGGCCATGGGGACCTTAGCAGATGAACAGTTGTCCATAGAATATTTCTTCAATAGTTCAGTGGTGTATTTTTCTTGATGAATGAATATGCCTTGCGGTACTTGTTTCACTTGAAGACCTAGAAAGAAATTAATCTCTCTATTCATGCTCATTTTGAACTTGTTGGTCATGAGCTTAGCAAATTCATCCACCATGCCTTCATCAGTCGAACCGAAGATGATATCATCCACATATATCTGTACCATCATGAGGTGGTCGCCATTTGCTTTTCTGAATAGTGTGGGATCAATCACTCCTCTCTTGTACCCGGATGAGACAAGGAATTCAGAAAGAGTCTCATACCATGCTCTTGGGGCTTGCTTCAGACCGTAGACTGCCTTTTCAAGCTTGTAGCAGTGGTCTGGGAATTCAACATTTTCAAAGCCTGGAGGTTGCTGAAGATAAACCTCTTCTTTTAGTTCCCCATTGAGAAAGGCACTCTTAACATCCATTTGGTGTACCTTGACGTTTTTGTGGGCTGCGTATGCTAGAAAGATCCGGATAGCTTCCATGCGTGCTACCGGAGCATACGTTTCATCGTAGTCAATGCCTTCAAGTTGACTATACCCCTTTGCAACTAGCCTTGCCTTGTTTCTGACTACCGCACCAGATTCATCCAACTTATTTTTGAACACCCATCTAGTGCCAACAATGGAGTGACCACGTGGCTTCGGAACGAGCTGCCAAACTTTATTTCTTTGAAATTCTTCAAGCTCTTCTTGCATTGCGGCTATCCAGTCAGGTTCAAGCAATGCTTCTTTGATCGTTTTGGGTTCTACCGAGGACATAAATGCTGCATAGTGGCAGTGATCAGATAGGTCCTTGGAAGATCGAGTCTGGATGCATGCGGATGGGTTCCCAATGATTTGACCTGGTGGGTGGTCTTTCGTCCATACATGAAGACGTGGCAGCAGATGATCAGCAGCTGCGGTAGAGGGAATATCTTGAATGTCAGAGGAATCTGCGGTTGGAGATGACAGTTCCCCCTGGACTTGAGAACATCCTGCTGAGTCATCTTGATCTATTGGAACGGAATTCTCTTGAGCAGTTGGGAGAGGTTCCCCCTGGGTTGCAGATAGGAGTTCCTCTGGAACCTGAGAAGGTTCCCCCTGGACTGCGGATGGGAGAGTGACAATCCTTGGATCAGTTCTAGTGTCGATATTTTCTATGAGTTCATCATCCGAATCCGAAGATACGTTTGACGGTAATGCTTCTCTGCGGACAGGAATTTGAACAACATCAAGTACTGGAACCTCGACGGTTGCGGCTAGATCCGGAGTAGATCTTTCCCCCTCAACAGGAGAGGTGGAAGTATTGAGAGAGGCTACTTCAGATAGAGATGGTCCAGAAACATCAGCATGTTGTTGTTGAGCTGCGGGTGACACAAGAACTGCGGAT
Organism: Lactuca virosa; assembly: GCF_052849685.1. NCBI lineage: Eukaryota > Viridiplantae > Streptophyta > Magnoliopsida > Asterales > Asteraceae > Lactuca > Lactuca virosa. The sequence goes on from NC_136431.1 coordinate 264,415,222, forward strand.
AGTTTCTCCATTTCAGTAGGATCGAAAAGATCCTCATAGTTGACTTCAACTAGATTCAAGGGACCTGAAGAGGCAGGAATGTCACTTTCCATGATTGCGGTGGTTTCAGTGGATGGAGGGGCGTCGCAGATGTGAGAATCATCAAATTTCACATCGAAGCTTTCAATGATCAGCCTTGTACGCCTGATGAGCACTCGATAAGCAACCTTGTTAGTGGAGTAACCAAGGAATATGCCTTCGTCGGACTTCGGTGCAAACTTGTTGAGCTGATCTCTGTTGTTGATCACGAAGCATCTACACCCAAAAATATGAAAGAAGCGAACATTGGGCTTGCGGTTGTTAAGGCCCTCATATGGTGTTTTATTGAGGCGTTTGCACACGATACTTCGGTTTTGGACAAAGCATGCGGTTGCTACTGCTTCAGCCCAGAAGTAGAGAGGAAGTTGGGCGAAGTTAAGCATGGATCTGGCTGCTTCTACCAGTGTGCGGTTCCTTCTTTCTACTACACCATTTTGTTGCGGTGTGTAGGGTGCTGAGAAGTTGTGAGAAATGCCTTTGGACACCAAGAAACTGTTAAGAAGATGATTAGTGAACTCGGTTCCATTATCACTACGGATGCGTCTAACTGGAAGCTTGATCTGAAGTTCGATTTCTTTGATGAAGTTGATGAAGATCTGCGGTGTCTCTGATTTGAGTCTGAGAAAAAAGACCCATGTGAAGTGTGTATAGTCATCAACAATAACCAATATATACTTCTTGTGGTGGAGGCTGGCTACGGTTGATGGACCGCAGAGATCAATGTGCAATAGCTCCAGTGGTTCAGAAATAGAAGAGTCCATTATCACAGGGTGACTTGCTTTAGACTGCTTACCACATTCACAAGCCGGACAGAGAGTATCGTTGCTAAATTTGAGAATAGGGAGACCGCAGACTAGTTCTCCAGTGACTAAGTTGTTGATGTACCGGAAGTTGAGATGAGCTAGCTTACGGTGCCATAGCCAGCTGACTTCGGATACAGCTTTGGACAAGAAACACAATTGCGGTTTACCAATGATTAGAGAAACATCCAAAGGGTACATGGTACCTTCGGATCGAGATTTGATCAGGCAATTGTTTCTATCACTCGTCATTACGTAGCAAAACTGATCATCAAATTCAACACGATGTCCTGCTTTACATAGTTGGCCAACACTGATGAGATTGTGTTTAAGGCTTTCTACATAAGCAACCTTCTGAATGGAAAAGTTCCCCATAGTGAGAACACCGTAACCTCGGATGACACCGTTTGCATTATTACCAAACGTCACATTTCCACCATTGCATATAGGCCTGAAATCCCGAAGGTACTCTAACCTAACGGTCATGTGCAAGGAGCAGGCACTGTCAATTAACCACTCTTCTTCTTGTTCCTCCTTGCACAAAGCCTGAGAATTACGCGGTTAGTTTAGGCATCCAAACAAGTTTGGAGCCTGGGACAATTGATGTGTTTCTGAGTGATGCATGGTCCGAGGTTGCAGGGACAGGTCTCTTGTCAACTTTTGAGCCTAGTCCTGGGTTTTTGAGTAGATTTGGAGTGTTGTGATTTTTTGAAAAAATACGAGGTTTCTGACTCTGACTCGATTTGACATGAGATAAAACCTTTTGACAACTACACTGACATTTACAAAAGGAGATTTTGTCTTTTGATCTAACACTGTGATTGGTCAGTGGTTTTAAGGATGTTTTGGATCTGTTACCGGTCCGAGATGGGTAATTCCTGACACGAGTGTTTTTGGGTTTTGAAAATGTCTGCTTATGAAAGGTTTTAGCACGTGTAGATTTCTGAATTATTTTTGATGGATTTGGTAAGATACCCTTCCATTTGAAATTTTGACGTGACTTTAAAAGTGTTGGAGTGGGTAAAATACCTTTCCATTTAGGATCATTTGAAGAATAGACCCGAAAAACATAGTTTCGAAAAGATTGAACACCCTTTTGGGATGTGTCAGAAGGAGTAGGAATGACTTTTGAAACTGAACTTTCCTTTTTGTTTGTTTTCTTGAAAGAAGAGTTTTTTGAAATGTAGTGAGAGAAAACAAATTTTTTAGGACTTTTGGATTTAGGAAATCTGACTTGCTTCTTGTTTTTTGAAAAAATTTGTCTATTAGTACCGCGAGATCTGATTTCTTCTTTAAAAGCCTTTTTTTGCCAAAGATTCTGGTGAACCACAGTCATTGTTGTTCAACTGCGGTTTCCTAGAATTCTTAGAATGATTTTGAAAACGCGGAGTTGAGTCATCAGAACTTGAGGATTCAAGAATTTGGGAACATTGACCTACTTCAAAATTTTCTATAGGTAGTTCATGAAATATTGGCTGAAGAGTTACAGTTCCTTGAACTGATGACTGCGGTAAGGATGACTTGACTACCACTGAGTAAGTCTTAGATGGGACTTCGGTGGGACATTTGTGGGACATTTGACTACAGTGAGAGACACTACGGTCTGAGGACAGAGATGGAAAGTCTTTTGAGACTTCGGGGCCCTCAACAACAATCTCTTCATCAACTACGGATGAAGTTTGAGAATTTGGATAGATGGTGCCACAGATAGGAATTTGATCACATGTGTGACCCGAAACCTCCGGCACAATTTCCTCAATGACACAATTATTGCTTAAGTTGTGCAGTCTACCGAAGTGAGTTTTAATATCTTCGGGAAAAGTCTTGTCATTGGCAGGGAAATGAAATTCTCGGTTTGGAGGGACATACAGTCTGTCTTTGTTGAACCGGGGTGAGGAATCCATTGAGGTAGGATATCCATTTGACCAACCCCAATTGTATGTATTGTCCACGGTTCCATTGTTTACCAAATTTTCAATAGCTTCACTTTCATTAAACAATTTTTCAATTAAGAGATTTAAGCGTACAATTTCCCTCTGAGCTAAATCTCTCTGGTTCAAAGCTATCTCTAATTGGGTTTCACTTAACATTCTTGCATCCTTTTCTAACTCTAGGTCCTTCTCTAACATAGCCATCTTAAGTCTTTTGTTATCCAGTCGTCCTCTCACGTGGAACATCTCTTGGGACGCAATGTTCTTCTCATCTAAGGCTTTATTATAGTCTGTAAGGACGGCAGCACAAGTGCCATTAAGATCATCTATGTAAGGCTGACAGTCATGCATGCTATAGTTTAGAGTTTGGATCATGAGTTTTACCTGTTCGACGATGCTTAGTGTTCCATCCTTTGCCATGTAGCACTAGTTCTTGTTCAACATTGTAGACCCATCATCATCCGCAGTGGCCAGCATGCAGATTTTCCCTTTTCCTTTGACACTGCTGATGGCCTCATCTTCGTCTCCGGATGACCAGACTTGATGGTCTCTTTTGACATGGGCCACGTATGCCCTTGCCTTTTCAGCTTTTTCTTTGTCTTCCAACTCTTGAGCCATTCTAAGGTAGAATGCTCTGTCTTTTACTACATTGGCCTTACAATCTCGTGCAAAGTGATTCTCTTTGTTGCATTTGTGACAAATTACAACATCAGTCTTGTCTTCTGAAGGAGTACCAGAGTCAGTGATTTGAGGAGACTGCGGTACCTCCTTTGGTTGAATATTCTGAGATTGCGGTGGTGGATGAGAACTTTTGGGAAATCGAGAGTAGTTATTCTGAGAACCGAAGTTACGGTTGAATGGAGGTTTGTTGAACTGCTGATTCTTGCGGAAGGAAGGAGGTGGTAGACGGTTGAACTGTTGGCTAACCAGAGCAATAGCCTTCTAAAAATCTTCTTCATCATCATATTCAGAATCCGCTTCGTATGCCTGCGGTAGAGTGTCATACGAGGAAGGGTAAGGTGACTGCGGTGGAGCTTGTGCTATGAGAGCAAGTGGTCCTCTGAAGTCAGCACTGTCTTTGAGTACGGTGGATTCTTGAGCTTGCAGCTCTCCATAGAGCTTGTAAAGTGACAGGGAGTGAATCTTTCTATCGCCTTGGACTATCATCTTGCTCATAGTCCAATGTCTGCCCAAACCATTAAGAAACTGAAGATTGATTTCATGGTTACTGCGGATGGTGCCCGCATTGGATAACTTGGTGACTATCAGGTTGAACCTTTTGAAGGAGTCTTCCAAACTTTCTCCAGTATGAGCTTTGAAGTTGTTGAACTCGTTGAGTGCGCTAGTAAGCTTCTTATCTTGTGCTTGTTCTGAGCCTTCGTACAGGTTTTTGAGAACATCCCAGATCTCTTTCGCTGATTTGCAATTTATGATAATATCGAAGTTGTCAGGAGCAACTCCGTAGGAGATTTCATAAAAAGCAACAGCATCATTTTCCATTTTATCGAGATCATCCTTGGTGGGACGGCTCATGGCTGGTTGACCTCCTCCTAGCCTGGTTGCAGCGCCGTCAGTTTGGACTGGTGTAAGCACTGGAACATGTGGTCCTTCTTCTACGGATCGCCATACATCTCTACCCAGTCTTCTCAAGTACCTTTCCATTCTTTGTGACCAGTGATGATATTCATTTGTGACTAGTATTGGGGCTCGGTTAGAACCACCGACACTGTTGGAAACATTTATAGATAATGATTGTGTCATTTGAAATTGTTTTTTTTGTTTTGAAGAAATTAGCTTTAGTGGTATAGAAGGCTCTTTGAAAAATCAGAGTTCCGTTTTCAAAAAGCAACCACTCTGGCTCTGATACCAATTGTTGAGAGAAAAACTTGGAGACACACTTGAACAAAAGTTAGAACAAGTATAATGCGGAATACTTAATCTCAAAGGAGCTAAAAGCTCAACAATAATATAGTTAGATAGTTAAAGAGTTAGTTGCGGAAATGTAAAGGAGTGGAAATGACAGCAATTGTTATATCAAGAAGACACTTAAGCTGATTCATAACAAGGAATGCATTCACTCCAAGTTAATAAGGAAGATCAAGCTTAGTGATTAAGTCTTAAAGACTTGCTCCGAAGAGAGATTATGATCAGCAGAATTATGATAAGATTTAAGTAAGAAGAGATGAGTTGAAGAAAGATAGAGAGATAACTTCAGAATGTGTATTCAGATAGAATTCATAAGTTATAGGTTCTTCCTATCTTTTTTTTTTTAATACAAAGAGAGTAAGTCTCTATTTATAGACTTAGAAACTACACTAGATTACAACTCTATAAGCAGCCATGCAAGGCATACTGGATAATAGAGTGTATTACATAAAAGACAAATAACGTAATCTAGCTAAGTTGACTGCGGTAGCTGACTCCGGTTGCTGATGCGGTTGCTGATGAACAAGATTGACTCCGGGTGCTGAAGCGGTTGCGGTAGCTGAGTTCAAGAGGGTCACTTTTATGATTCAACACTTATTTATGTAATAAGGCTAATACACCTCATAGGGAATAAACAGGGTTTTCAAGGAAACTACATCTAACGATACAAGTATGGTAGATACTTGTACACCTCAGACAAGAATAGATAACCAACTATCAACTTTTAAGGAAAATATAGGATTTTCCTGGGATAACTCAAACATACATAAACAGGTTGTTTAACATATAACTAATGGATAATCAAACATCTTTCATAAGAAAATATAGGATTTTCTTGGGAAACACTTTTCAAAGGATCAAAGAAACATTTCTTTCACCAGAACTAAACGCTTATGAACTCACCAGCTTTATGTTGATATTTTAAAACTGCTTGTATTCTCAGGGCAACAATAGACAGGTACTCTTGCCAACTTTTGGAGAAGACGGAACATTCTGGAGTCACGTCTTTTACTTTTGCTATATACTGTTATGTATAAACAATGTTTTCATACAATGTAAATATTCTTATTATAATGTAATGGTTGTGTTTACTTCACTTACTATGATATAACTGTTGTGATACTACGCATGACGTCAACCACCCGCGAACGTTTCCGCCGTTCCGGATTGGGGGTGTGACAACTATGCACTCACCTGGTAAGGTGGTGACTCGGTACTCGGACAGCACTTTGTTATCTCAAAACATATTTCTCTTGACAAAACCTAGTATCAATACCACTAGGGTTTAGTCCAACGTTAACCTCGACTAATTAATAGTCTAGCTATTATTAGTATTATATAAGCATTAAGAAACACTCTTATATAACTCATAATAATAGCCCAAATAATTATTTTAAGGTCCTAATAATGTTACTATAATTAATTAGAAGCTATATTAAAAATAGCGTAGGCGTAGCTTACTTACAGCGGGTTTTCTCGAAAACCGGACTTCGCTTGGAGCAGCGTTTCCGAACCGAAAGACCCTTTTTCTCGGGACTTCGGGAGCCTCGGGGATTCCTTCGGGTTCTAGGGGGTTTACCTAGGCTTAGGGGGGGGGGGGGTTTAGGGGCTTAGAGAGAGAAAGTAGAGAGAGAAACTGAAGTTGGGAAGGTGTAAACAATGAGGAAACTCGACACCTCTATTTATAGGCTGGAATCCTACTCTACTCGTCGAGTAGGAGGTCCTACTCGTCGATTCCATGGCTAGGTGTCACCACCTGGTGGCTTGCCTTGGGGAGAAAGCCTTGGCCCATATTCAGCCACGTCACCCGATTTCGTATAGCACCCTGCTGACTTCTAAACCCCGTAACGTTCGCATACGAGTTCCGTTTTCGACGTTCTTTACATCCACGCGTAGGTAAAAACAAGACCTACAACTTTCCTTTACACTTCGTCGGCTAATTCTCGACCGATCTTAAATTTAACAGTATGAGAAGATTACACTGTTATATGTCCGCGTAAAATTCGTAACTTCTTCATACGGACTCCGTTTTCGTCTGTCTTTTTATCGTTGAGTTCCTATTAATGAGATCTTCAACTCTCATTTAGGTCGCGTAAGCCAAATACCGCTCGAACTAAAATTCGAGTTTCGGGTTGTGCACTGTTAAGCCAAATCTTAGAAAATTCATAACTTCCTCATACGAAGTCAGATTTGGGCGTTCTTTTTTTGTATGTTCTCGGTTTAACGTATACTACAACTTTCGTTTAGATCACTAAGGCTAAAAAGTCCTCCATCATAATTTCACTATTTACGTCTCCTGGTGTCGTGTCGGTTTTGCCGTAAAACTTCGACGGGCCATAACTTATTCGTTATAACTCGGATTTCGGCGTTCTTTATATGTACGGAACCCTTGTAACATATACTACCACTTGGTTAAGATTATTCCTTCTAAATAATCTTCCATCAAAAACTCATTTTTGATGCTCATTGTCTCTAAATTGACTACCCCGGATACCACTTGGTTAAGATTATTCCCAGTTCGCTTAAACTAATGCTCTGATGCCAACTCTGGCATCCTCATTTTAACGGCCAAAAAAGACCTATTTGTTTATGCTTTATTTTGAAAATCATAGTAACCTTTTAAAGAAAAGAGTTGCGGAATTTGTTCCCAGAAAAACATGATAAATACATTATCAAAGCATTTCCAAAGAAATTTATTTTATTCATTTTAAAACATTGGGATGTCATCGTCAATACATAAACATAAGCATAAACAGAACTTACATTCGTTATCACTAGTGATTTATATCTCCTTTAAATCTCTCAGTGTAAAGCAGCTTCATATCGACACCTGTGATAGAAACAAGCTGGAGTGGGTCAGGTGTAACGTCCGCACAATCGGGGTAGCCAATTTAGAGACAATAAGCATCAAAAATGAGTTATTGATGGAATATTATTTATAAGGATTAATCTTAACCAAGTGGTAGTATATGTTAAAAGGGTTCCGTACATATAAAGAACGCCGAAATCCGAGTTATAACGAAGAAGTTATGGCCTGTTGAAGTTTTACGGCAAAACCGGCACGGCACCGGGTGACGTAAATAGTGAATTTACGATATATGACTTTTTAGCCTTAGTGATCTAAACAAAAGCTGTAGTATACGTTAAACCGAGATCGTGCATAAAAAGAACGCCCAAATCTGACTTCGTATGAGGAAGTTATGAATTTTCTAAGATTTGGCATAGTTGTGCACGACCCGAAACTCGAATTTTAGATCGAACGGTTTTTGGCTTACGCGACCTAAATGAGAATTGAAGATCTCATTAATAGGAACTCAACGGTAAAAAGACAGACGAAAACGGAGTCCGTATGAAGGAGATACGAATTTTTCGCGGTCATTTAACAGTCTAATCTCCTCCTACTGTTAAACTTAAGATCGGTCGAGAATTAGCCAATGGAGTCTAAATGAAAGTTGTAGATCTTGTTTTTACCTACGCGTGGAAAGTAAAGAACGTCGAAAACGGAGCTCGTATGCGAAAGTTACGGGGTTTAGAAGTCGGCAGGGTGCTGCTGCAAAAGGGGTGACGTAGCTGAATATGGGCCAAGGCTTTCTCCCCAAGAAAAGCCATCAGGTGATGACACATGGGACTGACTCGGCGAGTCGGTGAACCGACTCGGCGAGTCCATCAGGAAATCAGCCTATAAATAGAGGTGTCGGGTTCCTTCATTTCCCACACCTCTCCGCTTCAACTTTCTCTTTCTACACTCTCTCTCTCTAAGGGTTCCTAACCCCTCTAAGCCTAGGTAAACCCCCTAGCACCCGAAGCAAGCCCCGAGGGTCCCGGAGTCCCGAGAAAAGAGCCTTTCGGCTCGGGAACGCTGCTCCAGCGAAGCCCGGTTTTGCGAAAAAAAACCGTTGTAAGTGAGCTATGCCTACCCTATCTTTAGTATAGCTTATGTTTTATTATAATAACATTATTAGGACCTTAAAATAATTATTTGGGATATTAGTATGAGTTATATAAGAGTGTTGCTTAACGCTTATATAATAGTAATAATAGCTAGACTATTAATTAGTCGCGGTTAACGTTAGACTAAACTCAAGTGGTAATGATACTAGGTTTTGTCCGAGGAAAATTGTTTTAAGATTAACGAAGCGATGTCCAAGTACCAAGTAACCACCTTATCAGGTGAGTGCATAGTTACTTTCATCTTACACATAGATATGAAGTATTTAATATAAATTACATGCTATGTGTGCATATTGTCTGTATACTTTCTGTCTATGCTGGGTGAAAGATTTTTATACATGTTTTAAATGATTTAAGTTGTATATATGTATTTTATATCTACAAAATGTGTTGGGTAAAACATGGGTAGATGAAATAGTTGTTGTGTGACAAAAAAAACAAAATGATGAGAGGAGATATAGACCATGAGATAAGGGTGAGAGGTGAACCATGAGAGAATCCTTTTACCCAAGTGTTGGCCCCGTCATCTAGCAGAGTATGGATGACACCCACGGACTATTCTAGACAGTCCAGTGGAACACTAGCAGGCTCGCAGCCTGTAGGTGTTATTTGAACGGTGTATTCACCAGCTGTACTCTAAAAACCCATTGACATGTATTGCGAGTGGATTCTCAGAAACGATACTGTCGATAAACGTGATAAAAACCCATTGACATGTGTTGCGAGTGGATTCTCGGAACTGATATTGTCGATAAACGAGATAACCCTGGCAGCTATGGATTTAGTGCCTGATGAGCAAACCTTGGCAACTATGGATTTAGTGCCTGTTGAGTAAACCCTGGAAACGATGGATTTCGTGCCTATTCCTTAGGATAATCCTTATAAGAAAAAAAATTGAACGAGAAATAGCTGATTCTTAGGGTAGATCCTTAAGAGTGAAGAAGATAATGGGGATGGGTAATTGGGTTGATTGTTTGATGTTTAAACCTAATAATTATATTATTGTGGGTTGAAACCCCTATGTACTCACCAGGTTTCCCAACCTGACCCAATCAAGCTTATTTGTATCACAGATGTCGATATGAAGCTACTTTACACTGAGAGATTTAAAAGAGATGTAGATCACTAGTGTAAATGAATGTAAGTTCTGTTTATGCTTATGTTTCTGTATTGACGATGACATCCCAAGGTTTTGAAAATTAATAAAAATACATTTCTTCATAAATGCTTTGATAACGTATTTATCATGTTTTTCTGGGAACAAATTCCGCAACATTTTTATTAAAAGACGTACTCTGATTTTTATAAAGCATAAACATAATCGGTCTTTTCTGGCCGTGAAAATGGGGATGTCACATCAGGTTGGGAAACCTGGTGAGTACATAGAGTTTTCATCCCACAATAATATAATTATTATGTTTAAACATCAAACAATCAACCCAATTACCCATCCCCATTATCTTCTTTAATCTTAAGGATCTACCCTAAGAATCAAATATTCCTCATTCATTCATTCCTAAGGATCATCCTAAGGAATCGGCACGAAATCCATCGTCACCGGTGTTTAGGCCCTAAGTATGCATAGTCGCCAGGATTTATACAACAGGCACTAAGTCTGCATAGTCGCCAGGGTTTATACAACAGGCACTAAGTTCGCATAGTCGCCATGGTTTAGGCACCAAGTCTGCATGGTCGCCAGGGTTTAGAGTATACCGGGTGAACACATCGTTCACAACACCTACAGGTTGCAAGCCTGCTAGTGTTCCACTGGAGTGTCTAGAATAGTCTATGGTTGTCATCCATACTCTGCTAGATGACGGGGCCACGCTTGGGTAAAAGGCTTCTCTCATTGTTCACCTCTCACCCTTATCTCATGGTCTATATCACCTCTTATCTCAACATTCAATTCATATTTCATCTACCCATGTTTTACCCAACATATTTTGAAGATATAAAATACATATACAGTTTAAATCATTTAAAACATGTATAAAATCTTTCATTCAGCATAGATAGCAAGTATTCAGACAATATGCACACATATCACGTAATTTATATAAAATACTTCATATCTATGTGTAATATGAAAGTAACTATGCACTCACATGGTAAGGTGGTGACTCGGTACTCGGACAACACTTCGTTATCTCAAAATAATTTTCTCTTGACAAAACCTAGTATCAATACCACGAGGGTTAGTCTAACGTTAATCGCGACTAATTAATAGTCTAGCTATTATTACTATTATATAAGAGTTTAGCAACACCCTTATATAACTCATAATAATAGCCCAAATACTTATTTTAAGGTCCTAATAATGTTACTATAATTAATTAGAAGCTATATTAAAAATAGCGTAGGCATAGCTTACTTACAGCTGGTTTTCTCGAAAACCGGGCTTCGCTTGGAGCAGCGTTTCCGAACCGAAAGACCCTTTTTCTCGGGACTCTGGGCCTCGGGGCTTCCTTCGGGTGCTAGGGGGTTTACCTAGGCTTAGGGGGGGTTTTAGGGGCTTAGAGAGAGAAAGTAGAGGGAGAAATTGAAGTTGGGAAGGTGTGAACAATGAGGGAACCCGGCACCTCTATTTATAGGCTGGAATCATGCTCTACTCGTCGAGTAGGAGGTCCTACTCATCGAGTCCATGGCCAGGTGTCACCACCTGGTGGCTTGCCTTAGGGAGAAAGCCTTGGCCCATATTCAGCCACGTCACCCGATTTCGCATAGCACCCTGTCGACTTCTAAACCCCGTAACGTTTGCATACGAGCTCCGTTTTCGACGTTCTTTATATCCACGCGTAGGTAAAAACAAGTGCTACAACTTTCCTTTAGACTCTGTCGGCTAATACTCGACCGATCTTAAATTTAACAGGATGAGAAGATTACACTGTTAAATGTCGGCGTAAAATTCGTAACTTCTTCATACAGACTCCATTTTCGTCTGTATTTTTATCGTTGAGTTCCTATTAATGATATCTTCAAATCTCATTTAGGTCGCGTAAGCCAAAAACTGCTCGAACTAAAATTCGAGTTTCGGGTCGTGCACTGCTATGCCAAATCTTAGAAAATTCATAACTTCCTCATATGAAATCAGATTTGGGCGTTCTTTTTTTGTATGTTCTCGGTGTAACGTATACTAAAACTTTTGTTTAGATCACTAAGGCTAAAAAGTCCTCCATCGTAATTTCAATATTTATGTCTCCCGCTGTCGTGCCGGTTTTGCCGTAAAACTTCGACGGGCCATAACTTCTTCGTTATAACTCGGATTTCGGCGTTCTTTATATGTACGGAACCCTTGTAACATATAATAACACTTGGTTAAGATTATTCTTTCTAAATAATCTTCCATCAAAAACTCGTTTTTGATGCTCATTGTCTCTAAATTGACTACCCCGGATCTGCGGGCGTTACAGATGTGATGGGAAATACCGGAGATTTATTCAGGATTTCTCCAAGATTGCGATATCCTTGACTCGCTTGACCAAGAAGAATGTGACTTTTCGGTGGGGCCCGGATCAGCAGTTGGCTTTCGATACCTTGAGATAGAGACTATGTGAGGCTCCGATTTTAGCACTACTCGAGGGGTTGGATGATTTGGTGGTGTATTGTGATGCGTCTATCACATGGTTAGGGGCTGTTTTGATGCAGAGGGGGCATGTGATCGCGTATGCCTCGAGGCAGCTGAAGCCTCACGAGGTGAACTACCCCACTCACGACCTGGAATTGGGGGCGGTTGTGTTTGCCCTCAAAATTCTGGAGGCATTACTTGTACGGAGTCCGGTGCACCATCTTTACTGACCACAAAAGTTTGAAGTATTTGATGGATCAGCAGAACCTGAACATACGGCAGAGGAGGTGGTTCGATGTACTGAAGGATTATGATTGCGAGATCTTGTACCACCTAGGGAAGGTCAATGTGGTGGCCGATGCCTTGAGCCGCAAGGCGGCGAGTGCTCCGATTAGAGATGTTTGTTTGAGGATGACGGTGATTTCCCCCTTGTTGGATATGATCAAGGAGGCTCAGGTGGAGGGTTTGAAGAAAGAGAACTGGAAGATAGAGCGGATTCAGGGTCAGATCCCCTTATTTGTTTGGGATAGTCGGGGACTTTTGACACAGTGTAGCCGGGTGTGGGTGCCGATATTAGGGGGTGTGAGATAGAATATCTTGGAAAAAGTGCACAAGTCCAAGTTCTCTATTCATCCGGGGGCCACAAAGATGTATAGAGACCTGAGGTTGAGTTATTGGTGGCCTTGCATCAAGTGGGAGATCGCGTGGTTTGTGGAGTGGTGCTTGACCTACAGGAAGGTCAAGGCCGAACATCAGAGGCCTCACGGCAAGGTTCAGCCACTACCTATTCCTATGTGGAAATGGGAAGAGATTACCATGGACTTTATCACGAAGTTGCTGAGGATGGTGAGGGTGTGGATGCCATTTGGGTCATTGTGGACAGGTTGCCGAAGAATGCTCATTTTATTCCGATCTCCTAGAGCATCTCTGCTGAGAAATTAGCAGATATTTATGTGCGAGAGGTGGTGGTCAGACACGCGGTGCCAGTGTTGGTGGTCTCTGACCGGGATGTCCGTTTTACATCCAGGTTTTTGGAGGAAGTTCCAAGAAGAGTTGGGAACTCAGTTACATTTCAGCACTGCTTACCACCGTTATACATATGGCCAGAGCGAGAGGACGATCCAGACGCTCGAGGATATGCTTCAGGCATGCGTACTGAATTTCAGAGGGAGGTGGGATACATACCTCCCACTAGCAGAGTTTTCATATAACAATAGTTATCATGCTAGTATTGACCGACCCTCATTCGAGATGTTGTATGGTCAGAGGTGTTGGGGTGCAAAGTTCTTCATGTATGACATTGTAATGGGTTGACTTGTGTAGACCCACTTGCATGTGGTGCATTAGCCTTTTGACTAATGAGTATTAGAGAGTGAGAGAGAGACATGTAAACACCTCTATAAATAGTGGGTTCATACCACTTGTAGAGGTGTGCTTGAGAGGTGTAAAGTTTGAGTGTGTGAGTGTGTGTTATTTATGTAGATGTAGATCTATGTCCCTTTTTGTAACACAATACATATTCAATACATCTCTTGAACACCCAAATCACCATGTTTAATTATGCAAACTTTAATTCCGCATGCCAAACCATGTTCTTTGTCACTATAATTGGTATCAGAGCGGGTCTTCAAGATCAAGGTGATATTTGAAGAACGATTCTCGGTTTGGCAATTTTTGTCACAATTGGAGCAAATTTTGGTGAGTCTCTCTCTATGATCTCTCATAATCTTTAAATCGTGCGTTAAGTTCTTGATTTTTGATCAATTTGTCTCGATGGATCTAATTTGTTTCAACCCCGTTGGTGATCCATCAATATTTTTTTAAGATCAAATCTAAAATCAAAATTTCGTTATTGATCATCAATCCAAAATTCAAGCCCAAAATGTCATTGAATCTGATTCGAAAAATTGAGCCCAAAATGTGAATTAGTTACTGTTCATCTATTATTCAAAATTCAAGCCCAAAATATTGACCCGATAATTCAAGTATCTGATGTTCTTGTCTCGCTTCATTCTTCATTCAGATAATTTCATAGTAGAAGTTCAAAATCGATTTCAATTGATTACTCTTTTATCAAATCCAATCGATTTCTTATTTTAAGTATGCATTTGTCGTTTGATTTGGTGTACTTAACCTCACAGATTCGAGCTTAAAACTCCACACATTTTTCTCATCACGTCGTTCATTAAATCGTATATTCAATATGTTTTTAATTTGAATCAAGTTAAATTTGATTTGTGGTTCATGATCGAAACTCGATGAGTCAATTTTAGTGGTGATTTCAACTGTTGTTTGATTATCGATTGTTTGGAGTCAAACATAAAAAGTCAAAATCGATTTTTCGATTGTTGTTTCAGTAAATTGAGGTTGATTGTTAAATAACGATTAGGAAGGAATCGATCTTATGAGCTGACTGGTTCTTTGGAGTCAATTTTCGAATGTTGATGACGAGTTGGGAATCGATTGATTATTTTGAAACAAAAGTCGATGATTACAGTGAAGAACGAAGTAAGAATCGATATTGGTTAAGGTGGAGTTCAATTGTTGATGACAAAGATTGTTTTTGGAAGGAATTGATATCCAATGGTCGATGATGATTTTGATAACGAACTGGAAAACGATTTTGATTTAGAATCGATGACTTTTATGAATGTCTGTGTTCGTGAATGAAGATTTTCAATCGACAGATATTTTGGGCGTATGATCGATTTTGGAGTCGATGATCGAAGTCTGGATTTCAATTTCGTTCGTTTTGGGTTTGTGACTCGATGATTTGATGTCTATGTGTTAAAAGCGAAGCTTGGATCGATTGTAATTTCTTCGATTCCTTTGATTTGGATCGAATATTGAGCTGTGAAGGTGTATTTGGGTCGATTAAAGAAACTGGATCTGTTTTGGGGATGAACGAACCTTAGGTTGTGATTGAATGATCGAAGACTATGATTTTGAAGTTTTTTAAGTTCGTGTGTTTGTTCTTGGTTTTTTGATCGATGATTTGGGAAGCGCAGCAAGAAACTAAGAGTTTTTGGAATCGAACAGATGGGTGAATGTACGAAGCGTTCCTGTGTTTTGGATTGATGATTTGGGGAAGAACTGTAAGGAACGAAGGGTAATCTGAATGTACGAAGGGTTACTGTTCATTACTGTTCATATATCAGGCTTCGAACGCTTCGGATTCGTGTGTTTGGGAAAAATTTTGGGAAGAGGAGAGAAAATCAAAATTTTCATGCGTTTGGGTGAAAAAATATTCGTGTGTTTGGTGCCTGAATTTTCGTACGAAGTGTTTATAAGAAAACAAACGAAGCGTGAATTGGTGAATTGGAGAAGAAAACAAATATTTTCGAATTGGGTCCCTCATCTTTTATCAAAGTGACACAAACGGTCTAACTTCGAATGTTGGGGCAAGGCTTCGAATGTTTGGCTAAAGGCTTCGAACATTTTGATCAAAATGCAAAATTTTCGAATTCAGCCCCTGAAATTTCGAATGTTTGGCAAACCTCATCAGTTCATTCAAGTTTCGAATATTTGACACTTTTCACTCAACTTTGAAAATTTTCTGAAATTTCGAATGTTTGATCAAAAGTTCGTATGTTTGGTGCACAATGGCAGAATTTTCGAAAATAGTCCCTGAGGCTTCGAATGTTTGGCGGTTCATACCCAAATTCGAAAAAGGACTGTTTTTGCTGAAAATTGAAGAAAATGCATTTTAAGCCCCTGCAGTTTGTGCAAATTGACGCTTTCTACCCAGCTTTGGAAAAGGGGGAGAGTTTTGCATATTTGGCTATTTTAGGCGCACCGGGTCACTGCAGAATTTTAAATTGACAATTTCTACCCATTTTTGAGAAATTTTGTCAAAGGCGATCCGTGAACGAAGATAAAAATTGAATATTTTTTGGGTTTTCCGGATTAAAGCACAAAGTTTATGCCACATGTTAAGGGGGAGTTTTGACACGAAAAATTCCGAATAGAGCACGTTCTCTTTCCTTGAAGGTTTTATAATCAATTTTCGATTATAAAAAGGGGGAGAAATTTATATGGAAATTCGAACTTGAATTTTTCATATTAGGCGGATTTGACGACCGAAGTGACCTTAATTTTTGAAGCTTACGAAATGATGCAATTGGAAGTTCGAAAATGATTTATTTTCGAAATGGGTTTGGTTTTATTGAAGATTTTTAGGGTGTGTTTTTAGCGCAACTTTTGGGTGATTATTTGGAGTTAATCATTCGTTGCTGCTCGGTTTGTATGGTTTCACATCCTAGAGCCCAAATTAAAGAATCATGGAAGAATTGAAGATTGAAGTTCGTTTCGACATGTGTCACCTTTGAGGCTCGAACCGCGTAGTGCTTGATTTTGGAAGATTTGAAGTGGGTCATCCATTCCTAACTTTGAGGGGGAGAATGTTGGGGTGCAAAGTTCTTCATGTATGACTTTGTAATGGGTTGACTTGTGTAGACCCACTTGCATGTGGTGCATTAGCCTTTTGACTATTGAGTATTAGAGAGTGAAAGAGAGACATGTAAACACCTCTATAAATAGTGGGTTCAAACCACTTGTAGAGGTGTGCTTGAGAGGTGTAAAGTTTGAGTGTGTGAGTGTGTGTTATTTATGTAGATGTAGATCTATGTCCCTTTTTGTAACACAATACATATTCAATACATCTCTTGAACACCCAAATCACCATGTTTAATTGTGCAAACTTTAATTCCGCATGCCAAACCATGTTCTTTGTCACTACAAGAGGTGTAGGACCCCAGTTTGTTGGGGTGAGGTTGAGCATCGAGTCATGGGAAGCACCAAGGTGGTGCTTAAGACTACCGAGCTGATCCAATAAGTGCGTGACAGGCTGTGGGTCGCGCAGAGCCGTCAGAAGAGCTATGCTGACCAGCGTCGCTCGGATCTCGAGTTCCAGGTGGGAGACTTCGTTTTGCTGAAAGTGTCACCATGGAAGGGTGTCATTAGGTTTAGGAAGAGAGGCAAGTTAGGGCCCTGATTTATTGGTCCGTTCATGATTTCTTCTCAGGTGGGCAAGGTGGCTTACCGTTTGGATCTACCGTTCGAGCTTAGCCAGATCCACAACACCTTCCACGTGTCCCAGCTTCAGAAGTGTGTCGCTGATGAGGCCGCAGTCATTTCTTTGGATGATATTCAGGTTGATGAGAGCCTGAATTATGTGGAGAAGCCAATAGCAATTTTAGACCGGAAACAAAAGCCCTACGGAATAAGGAAGTGAGACTAGTTAAGGTGCAATGGCAGCACCGAAGAGGCTCTGAATGGACCTGGGAGTCAGAGGACGAGATGAGGAAGCATTATCCGGATCTCTTTGCAACAGCAGACTTCGAGGACGAAGTCTACTTCAAGTGGGGGAGATTTGCGACGCTTGGTTCAGGTATTATTTATTTCTCAACATTTTAGGGTTTTGGGCTGGAACTCGACTAGTTGGGGAGCTCTAACTCATCGTGTAGGGATCCAGTTGGACGCGGATTAAGGACTCAACTCGATGAGTTAGGGAGCCCCAAATTGACGAGTAGAGACGGGCTGGCCACGTAGGTTTAATGACCAACTCGACGACTCAGAGAGCCGACTCGCCGAGTTGGCATTGTATGAGGAAACCCTAAATCTCCGGGGTTGTGTCCTATTTAAAGGGCCTTAACCCCTCATTTCCGCCTCACCAGCCACCCTACTCCCCTGTGTGAAACCCTAATAATGTTAGTGAGCTAAGAGAGAAAGAGAGAGGCTAATCTTGTGGTTTTAGTGCACTTTTGGAGGAGAAGTGAGGAGCATTAAAGCTTGGATCAAGAGGAGGCTTTTGGATCCAGAGAGTCTTCAGAGATTTGCTTCAGTTGGAGGTAAAAAGATGCTAACTTGATCATTTCCTTATGAGATCTTGGTTTAGGGAGTTTTTAGGGTTTTCCCTCATCCATATTGTGTCAATGAGTCATTTGAATGGACTCGCTGAGTCAATGAGCTGACTTGATGAGTCGGCTAGGGTTTTCCCCGAGGAATCTGGACATGAATAACTCGGGGAGTTGATGAGACAACTCGACGAGTTATGTTTGGTTTTCGCGACTTTTCTGAAGCAACAAAAGGACTCAGTGAGTCACATAGGTGCACTCGACGAGTCGGGTCAACATGGGCTGTTGACTCAAGTGTTGACTTCTGTTGACTTTAGGGTTTGGTCAAGACAGGGATTATTGAGACCATGGAGGGGTAGAATGGTCTTTTACCCATTTCAGGAGCTAGAGAGAGAGAGAATAGCCTTTGGTTTATTTAGAGTTGTTGTTGAGAGAAAAACTTAGAGATACACTTGAACAAAACGTTAGAACAAGTAGATTGCGGAATAGTTAATCTCAAAGGATCTGAAAGCTCAACAATAATATTAATGAGTTAGAGTTAACTAGTTAGAGAGTTAGTTGCGGAAATGTAAAGAAATAGAAATGACAACAATTATTATATCAAGTATACACTTAAGTTGATTCATAACGAGGAATGCATTCAAACCAAGTTAATAAGGAACATCAAACTTAGTGATTAAGTCACAGAAGACTTGCTCCGAAGAGAGATTATATTCAGATGAATTCTGATAAGTAGAAAGAGATGAGTAATGGAGAGATAGAAAAGATAACTTCAGAAATGTGTATTCAGATAGAATGCATAAGTTATCCGTATTGAATACAAGAGAATGAGCTGTTATTTATAGAGTCTCATGAAGAGCACTAGATTACATCTCTATAAGTAGCCATGCAAGGCATACTGGACAATAGAGTGTATTACAATAAAGACAAGTAAAGTAATCTAGCTAAGTGACTGCGGTAGGTAGACTCCGGTTGCGGTTGCTGATGAAGAATTTGACTGCGGGTGCTGAACCGTTACGGTAGTAGAAATGGTTGCGGTAGCTGAAGTTCAAGAGGGTCACTTTCATGATTCAACAGTTGTGATTGAAGTGTTAATTAGATATAGTTATCATATCTGTTAGGCGGAGGCTAGATCGATGATTCGTGTACGAGATTCATTTGCTTGCTTACGAGGTGAGTCTTCTCACTATACTTACCTTGAGTGGTAATTTGTGTGACCGGAGGGTCTTGTATGCTATTATTGAGTATTGTGGTATCCTGCATTATGTCTTTGTGATTTATGTTGTGTATTGATCTGAGCTTTACTGAGTTAGGACCGGAGGGTCCACCAGAGTTGTGGGACCGAAGGGTCCCACTGAGACACATCGACCGGAGGGTCTTAATTGAGTTATAGCCATTAGAGGCTAATGAGATATGTGTGGTACTTTGGGGAACTCATTAAGCTTCGTGCTTACCGTGTTATGTGATATGTCTTTCAGGTACTTCTCAGTAAGGATACTTGCTTTAGGGCCTTGAAAACATCCATTTCTCAAGAACAATAGGTGTTTTCGGTCAAGTGCATCTCCCTTGACCGAAAACCCTAAAGAAAGGTGCCTTTAAGACCTTAAACTCACAGAAGGCTTTGGATGAAACTTAGAACCCCTATACATACTTGAAAGCCCTTGAAAATCACCTCATGCACCAAATATCATGAGTTTTCGGTCTTAACCTCATGGACCGAAAACCTTAAAAACCGAGAACCATTCGGACCGAGAACCATTCGGACCGAGAACCACTCGGACCGAGAACCATTCGGACCGAGAACCATTTGGACCGAGAACACCATTAGGACCGAAAGCTCCTAGGAACATACGACTTAGTCCAAAAACTCCATTTGGTAACCATACACTCATTTTATGTAATCATTTATGATAGTAACACTTCTATAAGAGTGTTTTCTAGTCTATGAGAGTGTTACCCTTCTTAATTAGTTATATAAGCACTAATTACATGCATATATGTGTCTTTATATGCTAAATAGGATCCGTGTGTGCTCAAGTCTTCACTTGACACTTAGCATCCTTTTTCCGATCTTACATTCGCATCACTCATTTCAGGTGATTTCATATCCCTAAATCAACCTTTGAAATGATTTTAAATGCTTTTATGGGGGGGCGGGGAATACAAGTTGAAACATTCTAGTTATTGCTTTAATCACATGTGATTAATAACTAGAACAAACAGAAAGATTTACTATTACTTTCAAATTGCTATCAGACTTATGGATTTCAAACACTTCAAAACCTTTTATTAAACTCTTTTAGATGTTAAAACTGTTTCCAAACTCTTTTAAACTTACATTATTTTCAAACCCATATCTACACCAATATATTTATATAAGTAAGACTTGAAGGACTTAGGACTGATAGCTCACTTTATTTCCTGTTCCTTGTTTGGTTATGGACTTAGGGTATCCTGTTATTTGTCCGAATGTCATTGAAATCTTAGTTATATATCATATATATATATATATATATATATATATATATATATATATATATGTGTGTGTGTGTGTGTGTTGGATATAAAAGCTTTCACTTCAGTTCAGTACCTTTGTGTAACAAAGGCATACAAACAACATTACTATTTAACTATAATAGGTATAGTTAAGGGCTTACTACTCACTACTACTATTACAACGACACATACAAGAGTCAGTACAGTTATGATTCAATACACACTATATACCATACAAGAGAACACACTATATACTATACAAAAGAATATACTATATACTAGTACAGAGAAAACATCACTATGCTATGACATACTATACAAACATTTGAATACGATAAACAGAATGTGACATACTACTTCTCGATACGACACTTCATTATGGTATCACTTTGTAACCAGAGTCTCCTGGAGGGATAGCGGGCATTGTGTGTATAGATCTATACGGGACAGACACTCCCACATCCCGACTGCTAGCTACAGTCCCAGCCGAAAGGCTAAGGGGTGACAGAATGTTACCTCACTACATATGACACCGGAGGGTCATCAGTTATTTAGCCGTCGATCAGCATGGTTACATACGAGTTCACATTCAAACCTTTAATTAACCAATTAAGAATTAAAGGCAAAACAGACTCCCCGAGGGGTGTTGTACATTTAAATACTACCTAGAGTCTGCATTTTCATCACTATTAGCCAGCAGTGATACTGCTGGGGTAAAACATTACTTTCCCCTATTACATTTATTTTGTAATCACCTTACGTGAGTGAAGTCTTAAACTATATTTTCATACTGATAGTTTCATTGGGGAAAACTCTTACTTTTACAAAAGATCGAACATACAAACAGTTGGGTCTTGGTAGAAGACTACATTTCACTAGAAAATATAGGATTTTCTAGGGAGTACATCCATTTACAAATATTTGCAAACAGCTACTAACATTTTCACTACGTTGTTAAAAACATTTTCATATAAGCAATGATACTAAATACTTATGAACTCACCAGCGTTATGCTGATAAACTCTTTCAAAATAACTTGTATTCTCAGGTCATCAGTAGACAGGTACCGATGAAGCTTTTGAGAAGATGGAGCACATACAAGACTCATCTTTTATTTTGAATCATTCATTTTCGTGTCTTACAAACTATACAGAACACGCTTGTATAAAAATTATTCTATTAATGCAATGGATGTGGTTGCTTGTTTACTATTATGCTTTGTTATGATATTGTACATGACGTCCGCCACCCCAGAACGTTTCCGCCGTTCCGGTTTTGGGGTGTGACAGATTGGTATCAGAGCACTGTTTATAGTGAATCAAGTATATCAACCCATAAAAGATATACGAACTATAAACGCATCGGGATTAAAACACTCTGACCAAGAAGTTATACTTTTAAATAATAAAATATTTAACTACGTATATATACATCTATTCATACCAGGGTCAGTATCATACTAGATCAGAACAAAAGTATTACGATTGTTGAACAACACGATTAGGCTTAGAGACATATAGTCAAATCGAGGGGGATATAGCCTCATCAACTATATTTTCCGAGGAGTGACTAGCATGTGCCTAAGAATGATCGTGGTGTTGCAACAAGTCTAAAAACTTACCAACACTACTACAATGAAAATAATAGAACAGAACATAAACCTAAAATACTATAGGAGTATTTTGTATTACTATAATTACTTATGTGCAAACTAAAAAGGATCTTCATTAGTACGTCTATTAACTATTCTTTTCCCCTATTCTCGCGTAGATAGCATGGCTGGCTTCCATCTTCCCGGCGATCCGTATTATCCCAACCAAGGCATTGGTGGGTGGCTTGATGAGGAGCCAGAAGATGATCACCCAATCCCTTTGGATGATCACCTCGCAGAAGGCTTTTCGGATGGCTCCGACTCTGAACCAGAGGTCAACAACCTACCCCAAGAAGGTCAAGTCCCAAACCTCAACCCCCGTCCAGCATTTCAAGGCCCCACACCCTTATGGGCAATGAACTTGAACCGTTGGAGTGAAGAGCAGGGTCAGCCTTTACCCTTCGGCGGAGACCGAAGCTTTTATAACATAAGCGAGGGAGGCTCAGCTAACCGAGTCCTGCCCATTATGGTCCGCAGGATTGCTCGGAATATAGAGCAAGGTCGTGCAACCATCGACCGAGTGATGGAAGTAGATGGCAACTCTGGAATTAACACGATCCGTATTCATCAACTCGAAGAGGCCATGGAAAGGACTAGGAGAACCAATGAGACACTGCAGCAACAATTAGCTGCATCCCGAGTTGAAATCATGGAACTCCGAGTGCGTCAGAGGGCGCATGAGCGACATCTTCAGGAAGTTGTACGCCAACTGGCAGACCTGAGGGTTCGCCCGAGGGATACCCGTCGCCGGTAGAAGATGTCGGCTCATCTTTACTTTTGAATTAAGGAATAGCCTTTCTTTTCTGTTCTCTATGGAGCACTTGTCTGTAAAATATTCCTAACTTTTAAAAGTACTCTAACTAGACTTCTAAGCTGCCAACATTTTCCCTTATGGTTTGATGTAAGACCTACTGTTAGGTCAATTTTCCCGAACTCATTTTACATCATAAATACCAGTAATATTGGCAGTTATCTAATCTATTGGAAAGTCCTTACTCATGTGTTTCCCTACTCTATTGTTATGTCTCTACCTAATAGTTGGACTATGGCGATTTAGTCCATGAAACACTCTCACCATACTTGCAATTGATTCTTACTATTATCATCATCTTTATAAACTTTCAGTAAAAGATGCCGCCTCGAAAGCGTCCGACCAGGAACACGCCTGTGAATCAAACTCCACCACCACCACCCCCTCCGCAATTCGATGCGGTGATGTTTCAAGCAGCGGTAACTGATGGAAGTTTTGAGCATTCTAACACTCCTATGGTGTACATGCAACACTATAAACCTTTAATCTATGTTTTCTATAATATACATGCAAATTGGTTTTTCAAGGTTTACTTCCTAACTAGCATGGCATGGGGAATATGAAATATAAAAACTAGTAGAAGTACATACCTTTCTTGTTGCTTGGATTCCTTGAAGACTTTGTGAGCCTAGCACCCCAAATGTTGTGCCTCAAATGCTTCACACAACACCACAAGACTTGGAATAACTTGAGAGAATGTCACTAACACTCAAAATCGGTTATGCCCTCTTAGAATCAACTAGTAGTCGATTTTGCTAGCTATAGGGTTCCTTTTATAGTGTTGTCACAATTAGGGTTTACTTATGAATGCCCTTAATTGTCATGACTCTTGATTTCTAATGATCCATGGGTTTGTAACTCCCATATCCATGGAGCTCCAAATCACAATAAACCATGGATCATGAATCCACCATAAAAGATTAGATGATTGTCATAATCAACCCTATGTATTTAAT
Source organism: Lactuca virosa (assembly GCF_052849685.1). Lineage (NCBI taxonomy): Eukaryota > Viridiplantae > Streptophyta > Magnoliopsida > Asterales > Asteraceae > Lactuca > Lactuca virosa. The sequence goes on from NC_136431.1 coordinate 264,439,242, forward strand.
TAGTCTCATTTTGATCACCAAATTAATTCTAAATTAATACTTGATCAATACTAATTAAATAATACTATTATTAATATATTAGAACTTATAATATATTAATAATCACAAGTGTCCTTTCTCTCATTTAGTCTATCCAAGTATTGCAATGCCATGCAACCCAAATGGACCATGCCGGGTTGGGTTAAGTACATACAAAATAAAGTTATGGACTTAGACACTATATCCAACAGTCTCTCACTTGGATAAGTCTAATAACTATATTTGCAGATATGACTTCAGGATCCGACTAGCAATCGTATCTCTTTCAAAGTCTCTCGGAACTGAGATAATAATGATACGCCATTTTAAGATAAGTGATCATATAATCCTCTGCTCTCAAGATATCAGCCGCACAAACACATGGAACATGGTCTTACTTATTATCCAGCATTTGTTTCTCGATCTCTGATTTGTTTCGACATAGAACTAAATTGAACACATCAATTAGGTTCTGACCGGGCCCGGTACATAAGTCAAAACCAAATCATCGAGGGGCCCAGATATCGCTTCTATTTCTAGAAGGAACAGATAAACTTCGACTCATATGCTTGTACTGACCACTTGTTGAATTATGCACAAAAGCACGTTTTATAACATCGAATTACCAATGCGTTTTCATACAATCAATGGATAACCAACTCATAGTCAACAACTCATATCTCTAGGTTTAAAGATTTATATGATGTTACTGTCTCACGATCACTCGAGATAAATTCCATGAAGTGATGCAAGTGAGCGTGGGTTGAATCCAATACTCAGAACTTATGAGCACTCATGAATGTTGCAGCAACTATTGCTATGTCTAATACCCTTTAGACATATCATACAAACCAAATTCATGACAGTCTTGATTCATATCTACTTCCGACATATGACCGACTGTGGAGAGTTCGAATAAAATAATTATTCTGGAAGTCAAAACATGCAAAATTGAAACCATAGTAAACGATTAACATAAGATAGTAACACTTTACTCATAAATAAATAACAACTTTTATTTAATCGTCAAAATGTCAATTACATTTTACAAGTTTCATAAATCTAATTATTGAAACTAATATCATCCTTCAGCCCGATGCGCCTCGCATGCTGTAAATGCTTAACCCTACTCAGTCCCTTCGTGAGGGGATCTGTTGGGTTCTCATCTGATGATACCCTCTTAGCCACGAGGAGTCCTTCTTCTATTCGATGTCTGATGAAATGGTATTTTCTGTCAATGTGCCTAGCTCTCCCGTGATCTCTTGGTTCCTTAGCCAAAGCAACCGCACTTTCGCTGTCACAGAAAATCTCCATTGGCTCCTTTAAAGCTGGTACAACTCCAAGGTCTCCGATGAAGTTCTTTAGCCATATGGCCTCCTTTGCTGCTTCACTCGCTGCTATGTACTCTGATTCACAAGTAGAATCAGATACTGTCTCCTGCTTGGAACTTTTCCAAGTAATTGCCCCTCCATTTAGGATAAAGACCCAGCCTGACTGAGAGCAGAAATTATCCCTATCAGTCTGAAAGCTAGCATCGCTATATCCTTCCACTCTCAAGTTATCACTACCTCCGAGGGTAAGGACCCGGTCCTTAGTCCTCCGCAGATACTTGAGAATGTTCTTTACCGCAGTCCAGTGAGCCTTGCCAGGTTTCCCTTGATATCTACTGACCATGCTCAAAGCAAAGGCCACATCAGGGCGAGTACAAGTCATAGCATACATGATAGAGCCCACAGCGGAAGCATATGGGATATGACTCATCTCAGCTATCTCAGTCTCTATACTCGGACTCTGAGTCTTACTCAGCTTGGCATTACTCTGGATGGGTAATTCCCCTTTCTTGGATTCTTGCATGCTGAACCTCTTCAGCACCTTATCCAAGTAAGTACATTGACTAAGTCCAATTAGTCTCTTACTCCTATCTCTTAAAATCCTTATCCCTAGGATATAGGCAGCTTCTCCAAGGTCCTTCATAGCGAAACACTTCCCAAGCCAGGACTTCACTTCCTGCAAGGTTGGGACGTCATTTCCTATGAGTAGTATCTCATCCACATACAACACCAAAAAGCTGACTATACTCCCACTAGCCCTGACATATACACAGGACTCATCTTCGCTCCTCGAGAAACCAAACTCTTTGACTTTCTCATCGAAGCAAAGATTCCATCTACGAGATGCTTGTTTCAATCCATAAATGGATTTCTCAAGCTTACACACTCTATTAGGGTACTTAGCATCGACAAAACCCTCTGGCTGAGCCATGTAAACATCCTCAGCCAACTTTCCATTAAGGAAAGCGGTTTTGACATCCATTTGCCATATTTCATAATCATGAAATGCAGCTATGGCCAGTAAGACCCTAATAGACTTAATTTTCGCTACTGGTGAGAAGGTCTCATCATAGTCAACTCCCGGAGTTTGAGTAAAGCCCTTCGCAACCAGTCGCGCTTTGTAAGTGTGTACCTTCCCATCCATGTCGGTCTTCTTCTTAAAGATCCATTTGCACCCAACTGTCTTACGACCTGGTATATTGTCAACCAGGTTCCACACTTGATTGTCATACATGGACTGAATCTCGCTGTCCATAGCCTCCTTCCATTTAGCAGACTCGGGGCCTGCCATGGCTTCCCTGTAATTATTAGGTTCATCCAAATCTATTAGTGTACTATCACTAATAAATGTATCACCTTCAGTGGTGATGTGATAACCATAATAAAAATCAGGTGTGTTCCTCATCCTAGTGGAACGCCTCGGAGGTACAGACTCATCTATCGGATCAACAGGAGTTTCCTCCTCAAGTTGGTTGATAGTATTTAAGGTTCCTTTACCTCTTGACTCTTGATGCTCTTCAAGGTCAATTTGCCTCCCACTGTCCCCTTGGCTTATAAATTCTCTCTCACGAAAGACTCCTCTTCTTGCTACAAAGACCACATTATCATTGGGTCTGTAGAAGAGGTAACCAAAGGATCTTTGTGGGTAGCCGATGAAAATACACTTCTCACTTCGAGGTTCAAGCTTATCATGAGTCTCACGCCTCACGAAAGCTTCACAACCCCAAATCTTGATGTGGTATAAATTGGGAACTTTCCCAGTCCACATCTCGGGAGGTGTTTTGGCAACCCTTTTAGTAGGGACTAGATTAAGGATATGGGCGGCAGTCTCTAAGGCATACCCCCAGAAAGAGATTGGTAACGAAGCTCGACTCATCATGGAACGAACCATATCCAACAAGGTTCGATTGCGCCTCTCAGCTACACCATTCAACTGTGCTGTTCTGGGAGGTGTCAATTATGAGACAATCCCACATTCCTTAAGATAGTCAAGGAACTCAATGCTAAGATACTCTCCTCCCCGATCGGATCGGAGCATCTTGATGTTCCTGCCCAATTGATTCTCAACTTCCTGCTTAAACTCTTTGAACTTTTCAAAGGTTTCTGACTTATGCTTGATTAAGTAGATATATCCATATCTGCTATAATCATCTGTAAAAGTCACATAATAGCGATTAGCATCTCTTGTAGCAACTCTGAAGGGCCCACACACACCTGTGTGTACCAGGTCCAACAAACCTTCACCCCTATCACAAGTACCTGTGAAGGGTGACTTCGTCATTTTTCCAAGTAAACAAGACTCGCAACTATCATCCGACTTTAGGTCAAATGATTCCAAGACTCCAGCCTTTTGGAGTTGGCCTATGTGCTTCTTGTTGACATGTCCAAGACGACAATGCCACAAGGATGCTTTATCCAAGCTATTCGAAGAATCAATATACAACACATTATTTCCTAGATTGTCTACAACATTCACATCTTCATATACACCATCACAAGGTAATGCTTTAAAGTAAAATACATCATTGTAGTAAACATTAATAGCACCATTATTATTATCAAATAAAAATGTAAACCCTTGTTTGTACAAGCCATGAAAAGAAATAATATTTCTCGCCATTTCTGGCGAGTAACAACATTTATTCAAATCTAACATTAACCCATTATTTAGCAATAAAGAATAAACTCCTATCTTGGTGACAGGTGAAGCTTTCCTGTTGCCCTTGACTAAGTTTATCTTCCCGTGCTCCACTTGCTCACTTCTTCTTAGGCCCTGCAAATCAGTACAAATGTGAATACCACAACCTGTATCAAGCACCCAAGAAATAGCATTAGATGAGTTATTAGACAATATTGTATAAATACCTGCATGGGTGGGTTTAACTTTCCCATCCTTTACATCTTGCAAGTATTTGGGGCAGCTTCGCTTCCAGTGCCCCTTTTCTAGACAATAGAAACATTATGCTTCCCTTGGGTTTGAGGAATGAGTGATGGGACCTTTCTTTGTCCCACTAGAAGAGGAACCATCAAGGGGCTTACCCTTGATACCCTTCGAAGGGGTTTTTCCTCTTCTTACCCTTTCCCTGCCCAATCGCAAGAACAGGGGCTGCTGAAGGAGCAGAAGTAGAAGTAACAACCGCTTTACTCTTAAGGCCATTTTCAGCTGTCCTTAAAAGTCCTTGAAGTTTACTCAGTGTGACTTCCTCCTTGTTCATACGATAAGTCATACGAAACTGATCATAACTTGGAGGTAAGGAATGGAGAATGATGTCAATCGCCATTTCTTCAGGAAAGTCCACATTGAGCTTCAATAACCGGTCAACGAACCTTTGCATTTTCTGCATGTGACCGGTGATGGGTTCACCATCTTTCATTCTGGTTGTTATCATAGAGGAGATGATTTCATACCTTTCCTGACGCGCGCTCTGATGGTACCTTTCCATCAGATCCTGGTGCATCTCATAGGGGTAGAAATCTTCATAGGATTTTTGAAGTTCAGGAGTCATGGTGGCCATCATGATGCATGCTACTTTAGTAGCATCCTTTTCATGTGCAACAAACTCCGCAAACTCTTCAGGAGTAGCAGTGGCTTCATTCACAACCTTAAGCTCCCTATCGAGAACATACTCCTTGTCCTCATAGCGGGTAATCATCCTGATGTTTCTGATCCACTCATTGAAGTTGGATCCATCAAAAGTGACTTTCCCACATAAGTTCATAAGGGAAAAGGAGCCTGTTGGGTTTGAGCCAGAAGCATTGTTGGAAGACATCTGAAAGAAAAGAAAGACAAGTTTCATTAGATTAAGAGTCCTTAATAAGTCACCCAAATGAAATATTAAGGCTAGGATCCAACAAACTATTTATAGTTGGAAGAGGGATGCCGTAATCCAAGCTATAAAATATTTGAAGGTAGGTAAATGACGATTTACCAATTTCCACCATAAGAACGAAATATTTTATTATTAGGTTTTATTGGATTTGAAACTCCTAGATCTTTTGAGATACATTGAACTTTTCAATGGCATGTTTAAATCTCGATTGTGCCCTCTCAAGTTTGTGACTGGGATGCCGAGGATCACAAACAAGGTGTGAATAACCATACAAATTGACTTGGTACCCTTCACTATATTACCTAATCGATGTGCCGGTTAACCACACACGCTCCACCGATCTATAATAAAGTCAAGTTACCCTTTGCCACACTTACTAGTCCTTGTTAGTGTGCCGGTTAACCACACACGCTCCACTAACGACTTGGTAAGGTACAAAGTGTAATTTTATGGGCTAGCACCTATTTCACATTTTCCTAAAGTAACTAAGATTGGGAATTAATAATGTATAGTTACTTTATAATTCATTATACTTTTAATGAGAGTTAAAGTCTTATCCTACCCATTCGGCTAACGACCCTCCACCAGTCAAGGAAGCGGTGGGTGAGAGTAGACACCCATTAAGCTGCCATTTTATAGGCAACAACCTTATACCCCCCTTATAGACCGGCTTCGTGAATGAGGCCTACTTGCGGTAAGAATGACTTATTCTTATACATATCTATATAAATAAGATTATAATAATAGTATAAGTGTTGATTTTTAAACATTTTTAAAAATCTAAGGTTTAATTTGGAATTAAAGTATTAAAGTGTAAGACTTTACAAATTCCAAAACTTGAGGGCAAGTTTTGAAACTATTTCAAAACTCTTCAAATTTGTAACTTATGAGTTTTAATGGTTCATAAAGTTGAAGAATCTTCATTTTATGAAACCTACTATTCTTTAATGACAACTTTTAAAGAAGTGACTTTTGGTTATCCATAACTTGAGGACAAGTTATGAACACCATCATTAGCATTAAGATCATGAATTAATCTAGCATGTAAGTTACACACAATTCCTATGATCTTCTAAAACTCATAAGAACAAATATTCATATCAAGCAATTTCAAGAAATCACATATAAAACTTGAAAATTGATAATAGTCATTTGAAATGGGTTAACATAATCATTACCACTTTTAAAAATAGATTTTACAAGTCCAAAACAGTTTGGGATAATGATTCTAGCCCATTTCCAGCAACAAAACTTGGAAAACTGCCCAGCACGCACCTACTCGTCGAGTGCATTATCCTACTTGACGAGTAGGATGAATTTTGTCTTGGACTCGTCGAGTTCTCCCCTTGCACTCGGCGAGTCCAGTCGAACAGTGAACAGTTTTTTGATTTTTTCAAGCAGTTTGCATCAAATATACAGAAAACAATCCTAGTCTCTGATACCACTGATGGAAGTTTTGAGCATTCTAACACTCCTATGGTGTACATGCAACCCTATAAACCTTGAATCTATTTTTTCTCTAATATACATGCAAATTGGTTTTTCAAGGTTTACTTCCTAACTAGCATGGCATGGGGAATATGTAATATAAAAACTAGTAGAAGTACATACCTTTCTTGTTGCTTGGATTCCTTGAAGACTTTGTGAGCCTAGCACCCCAAATGTTGTGCCTCAAATGCTTCACACAACACCACAAGACTTGGAATAACTTGAGAGAATGTCACTAACACTCAAAATCGGTTATGCCCTCTTAGAATCAACTGGTAGTCGATTTTGCTAGCTATAGGGTTCCTTTTATAGTGTTGTCACAATTAGGGTTTACTTATGAATGCCCTTAATTGTCATGACTCTTGATTTCTAATGATCCATGGGTTTGTAACTCCCATATCCATGGAGCTCCAAATCACAATAAACCATGGATCATGAATCCACCATAAAAGATTAGATGATTGTCATAATCAACCCTATGTATTTAATTAGTCTCATTTTGATCACCAAATTAATTCTAAATTAATACTTGATCAATACTAATTAAATAATATTATTATTAATATATTAGAACTTATAATATATTAATAATCACAAGTGTCCTTTCTCTCATTTAGTCTATCCAAGTATTGCAATGCCATGCAACCCAAATGGACCATGCCGGGTTGGGTCAAGTACATACCAAATAAAGTTATGGACTTAGACACTATATCCAACAGTAACCGCAGCTGTGACCGCCGCCATGGCCCAAGTAAACTCTGGTGGTGCAAGTGGAGCTGGAACGGGCACCAACTCTAGCCATGGTGAAATCCACCCACGTACACGGGAGTGTACCTATAAACATTTCATCAGCTGCAAACCAACATACTTCAACGGAACCGGAGGGATCATTGAACTGTCCTAATGGATCGAGAGAACAGAAGCAATCTTCGAGATGTGCTCATGCCCTGAAGGAAGCAAGATAAAGTTCGCTGCTTGCACCTTCACCAAAAGGGCCCCTACGTGGTGGAATGGCCATGTCAAATCACTCTCATTGGTAGCAGCTAACGCCATGGGCTGGGATACACTGAAGGACCTAATGACAAGGGAGTACTTCCCGAGGGGCAAAATTCAGAAGCTCGAAGAGGAACTGTGGAACCTAAAAATGAAGGGTTCCAACATAGTGGCTTATACAGCCAGGTTCTGCGACCTGGTGACTCTATGTCCCAACATGGTCCCCACCGAAAGCAAGAAAATCGAAAGATACATCTGGGGTCTGGTACCCCCATATCGAGGGAACGTTCTAGCATCACACCCTGCGACCTTTGCTAGTGCCAAGGAATTGGCCCAAAGGCTCATCGATCACGAGGTTCCTTCTACTCCAACAACAACTACAATGACTGCCCCCGCACCAACTAAAACAACTGAAAACAAGAGGAAGCGTTGGGACCGAAAGAAGGGCAAATCAGCTCAACCCTTATCCAAGAACCAACAGACGGTGGCTGTCCATGCTGCCACTACTCCTGCTGCCCCTGTACCAGCCAAACCATATGCAGGGAGCCTACCCAAGTGCACCAAGTGCTCCTTCCATCATAACGGCCCCTGCCGGGAAATGCACTGCACTAATTGCGACCGGAAGGGCCATACCACCCGGTTTTGCAGAACACCACCCAAACCCATCACCCAGGTTCCCGGTGCAAGAGTGAGCCAGGCCTCCTACGGGTGCGGCGAGACAGGACACTTCAAAAGAAACTGTCCGAAAGCTGGGAATGCGGGAGGAGCAGGAAGACTACTTGCTATTGGCCACAATGAAGCCGTGGCAGACCCCACAGTAGTCACGGGTACGTTCCTTCTCGATAACTCTTATGCTTGTATTCTATTTGATAGCGGGGCGGAGAGGAGCTTCGTAAACCAAAAATTTAAACACCTACTTAATCAAGCACCGCAAGCACTAAAAGAAACCTTCGTCGTAGAAATGGCTAACGGAAAGACAGAGAGTTCTAACGAGATTTACATAGGTTGCACCCTCACACTAGACAATCATTCATTTCCAATCGACCTCATACCAGTAGCAATCAAGAGTTTAGATGTCATTGTGGGCATGGACTGGTTGAGTCTCCATCGTACCGATATTATGTGCTTCGAGAAGGCAGTCCGCCTAAACCTACCGAATAATGAAACCTTGTTGATCTACTGAGACAAACCCAGTACGAGTCTTCGTATCATCTCGAGTATTAAAGCCCAGAAGTACTTGCGTAAGGAATATCGTGCATTCCTGGCGCACATTGTCGATACGAGCCAGAAAGCAAAAGACCTAAAAGACCTTCCAGTAGTACGCGACTTTCCCGACGTCTTTCCGGAAGAACTACCGGGTTTACCTCCCCAACGCCAAGTCGAATTTAGAATCGACTTAATCCCAGGGGCTACCCCCTAGCCAAATCGCCCTATCGTCTAGCACCTGTTGAGATGCAAGAACTGTCCGGTCAACTTAACAAGCTGCTCAGCAAGGGCTTCATAAGACCAAGCTTCTCACCCTGGGGAGCACCAGTCTTGTTCGTGAAGAAGAAAGACGGATCGTTCCGTATGTGCATCGATTACAGGGAACTCAACAAACTTACGATCAAAAATCGTTACCCTCTTCCTCGCATAGACAATTTATTTGACCAGCTGCAAGGGGCGAGTGACTTTTCCAAGATTGATCTGATATCCGGGGACAACCTTCCCAACTCATTACGGACACTACGAGTTCGTAGTGATGCCATTCGGATTAACCAATGCGCCCGCAGTGTTCATGGACTTAATGAATAGGGTATGACGTCCTTACTTGGATCAGTTCGTCATCGTTTTCATCGATGACATACTTATCTACTCTCGAAGTAAGGAGGAACATAGCGATCATTTACGACAAGTCCTAGGAACCTTACGATCTGAGAAACTCTATGTGAAGTTCTCTAAATGCGAATTTTGGATCCGAAGAGTCAAATTCTTAGGACACGTGGTTAGCGAAGAAGGAATCCACGTGGATCCATCCAAAATTAAAGCTATTGAGAATTGGTCAGCACCAAAGATGCCTACGGAAATTCGTCAATTTCTAGGCCTCGCTGGCTACTACCGCAGATTCATACAGAACTTCTCTTGAATTGCGAAACCCCTTACGATATTGACCCAGAAAGGCATGGCCTTCGACTGGGAAGAGAAACAAGAGAAAGCGTTCCAAACGCTGAAGCGAGCCTTATGCACCGCACCGATACTATCCCTCCCCGAAGGGATATACGACTTCGTGGTATACTGCGATCCATCCAACCAGGGGCTCGGCTGTGTTCTGATGCAACGAGGTAAGGTCATCGCCTACGCCTCAAGACAACTGAAGACACACGAGGTCAACTACACCACTCACGATCTCGAATTAGGAGCGGTTGTGTTCGCCCTGAAGATCTGGAGACACTACATGTATGGTACGAAGAGCACTATCTTTACAGACCACAAAAGCCTACAACACATATTCAACCAGAAGGAGCTTAATATGAGACAACGACGGTGGGTCGAGCTACTCAACGACTACGAATGCGAAATTCGTTATCATCCGGGTAAAGCCAACGTGGTAGCAGACGCCCTAAGTCGAAAAGAATATTCTGGACGAAGAGTCAAGTCATTAACTATGACTATCCATTCGCATCTATCCGCACAAATTAAGGAGGCTCAGTTCGAAGCCTTAAAACCTGAAAATGTGGCGAGAGAATCCCTACGTTGAATGGATAAGAACTTGGAAGTCAAGGGTGACGGAGCCTTATATCTCATGGACCGGATCTGGACACCGAGACACGGTGGCTTCAGAGACTTGGTCATGAAGGAAGCACACAACACTCGATATTCCGTCCATCCGGGTTTAGATAAGATGTATCTGGATCTTAAAAAGTCATACTGGTGGCCTAACATGAAAGCAGAGATTGCTACCTTCGTGAGTAAATGCCTTACTTGCGCTAAGGTCAAGGTTGAATACCAGAAACCATCAGGTCTACTTCAGCAACCGGAGATACCTGAATGGAAGTGGGAGCGGATCACTATGGACTTCATAACCAAGTTGCCCAAGACAACGGGTGGACTTGATACCATTTGGGTCATCGTCGACAGATTGACCAAGTCCGTGCACTTCCTACCCATCAAATAGACCGACAAGATGGAGAAGCTCACAAGAACATACATTCGGGAGATAGTACGACTGCATGGTGTCCCTATATCCATTATCTCCGATAGAGATAGCAGATTCACTTCGAGGTTCTGGAAGTCGCTACAAAGTTCCCTAGGAACTAGGCTGGACATGAGTACAGCCTACCATCCACAAACCGACAGACAAAGTGAGAGAACCATCCAAACCCTAGAAGATATGTTGCGAGCCTGTGTGATTGACTTTGGAAAGGCATGGGATACTCATTTACCCCTTGTCGAATTTTCCTATAACAACAGTTATCACACGAGCATAAAGGATGCTCCATTTGTAGCCCTCTATGGCCGAAAGTGCAGATCCCGTCTATGGTGGGCTGAAGTGGGTGACACATAGTTAGCTAAAGGACGAGTTCCTGAAAGCGCTCTCACAGGTCCGAAAATCATTCGGGAAACGACAGAGAAGATCATTCAGATTCGTGAACGATTGAAAGCCTCTAGGGACCGACAGAAAAGCTACGCAGACAAACAGAGGAAACCTTTGGAATTCCAGGTGGGAGACCAAGTCCTCTTAAAAGTCTCACCCTGGAAGGGCTTGATATGCTTCAGAAAGCGTGGAAAGCTGAATCCAAGATACATAGGGCCTTTCGAGATTCTCGCTAGAATCGGCCCTGTAGCATACAAACTCAATCTACCCCACGAGCTTAGTAACGTACATCCTACCTTCCACGTCTCGAACTTGAAAAATTGCCTATCCGACGAGACTCTTGTAATCCCACTCGACGAGACCGAGATCAACGAGAGCCTCAACTTCGTGGAAGAACCGGTCGAGATCATAGACCGAGAGGCCAAGCGAACGAAACAAAGCCGTATCCCAATCGTGAAGGTTCGATGGAACGCCAAGCGAGGACCGGAATTCACTTGGGAACGCGAGGATCAAATGAAACATAAATATCCTCATCTTTTTACTTAGTTATTTGTAATAACTTAGTTGCTTGAACTCTAATTTCGGGACGAAATTCCCTCTAACGGGGGGATGATGTGACAACCCAAAATTTTCATTTGTACGAACCTTATAGTCAAACACTTTAATAAAAAAAAAATCAAATTCATTCCTGCTAATTTTTTTTTGCTCGGTTTAAAGTCCGTTTGGGTATTTTTAAATATTTATTCGTCGAGAGAACAAACGAAAGGAAGTATTTTCTAGGATTATTGGGGAACAAATAAAACAAATAACACCTTAATGAGGTGTTTACGGCCAAACATGAGGGGTTGGGCCGAAAACCCCCCCTTTGACCGAGAACTCATGCTTAAGGCATGAGTTTACTCCTTCCTTCCTCATTTCTTACTTCCAAACTCAAGAACACCCACATTCTCTCTCAAGTATCATAAGAGCTTCTTCCAAATCTTCCAAAAATGTAAGTGTTTCTTCACTTGATTTGTTGATACAACACTTCATCTAGTAGTTATACATGATTTCATCCATGAAATCTTCTCTTTTTCATAGATCTTCAGGTGTTCTTCATTTCACCAAGAACACCAACAACACACACTAGTGTTTTGGGCCGAAAACACCTTTCTTTGCTTCCATATTGTAAGTATCTATCTCCTATACTTGTTATCTAGTAAGGATACTTGATTTAGGGCCTTAAAAACATCCATTTCTCAAGAACAATAGGTGTTTTCGGTCAAGTGCATCTCCCTTGACCGAAAACCCTTAAGAAAGGTGCCTTTAAGACCTTAAAGTCACATAAGGCTTTCGATGAAACTTAGAACCCCTATACATACTTGAAAGCCCTTGAAAATCACCTCATGCACCAAATATGATGAGTTTTCGGTCTTAACCTCATGGACCGAAAACCCTAAAAACCGAGAACCATTCGGACCGAGAACCATTCGAACCAAGAACCATTCAGACCGAGAACCATTCGGACCGAGAACCATTCGGACCGAGAACACCATTAGGACCGAAAGCTCCTAGGAACATACGACTTAGACCAAAAACTCCATTTGGTAACCATACACTCATTTTATGTAATCATTTATGATAGTAACACTTCTATAAGAGTGTTTTCTAGTCTATGAGAGTGTTACCCTTCTTAATTAGTTATATAAGCACTAATTGCATGCATATATGTGTCTTTATATGCTAAATAGGATCCGTGTGTGCTCAAGTCTTCACTTGACACTTAGCATCCTTTTTTCGATCTTACATTCACATCACTCATTTTAGGTGAGTTCATACCCCTAAATCAACCTTTGAAATGATTTTAAATGCTTTTATGGGGGGGAAATAGAAGTTGAAACATTCTAGTTATTGCATTAATCACATTTGATTAATAACTAGAACAAACAGAAAGATTTACTATTACTTTCAAATTGCTATCAAACTTATGGATTTCAAGCACTTCAAAACCTTTTATTAAACTCTTTTAGATGTTAAAACTGTTTCCAAACTCTTTTAAACTTACATTATTTTCAAACCCATATCTACACCAATATATGTATATAAGTAAGACTTGAAGGACTTAGGACTGATAGCTCACCTTATTTCCTGTTCCTTGTTTGGTTGTGGACTTAGGGTATCCTGTTATTTGTCCGAATGTCGTTGAAATCTTAGTTATATATATATATATATATATATATATATATATATATATATATATATATATATGTGTGTGTGTGTGTGTGTGTGTGTGTGTTGGATATAAAAGCTTTCACTTCAGTTCAGTACCTTTGTGTAACAAAGGCATACAAACAACATTACTATTTAACTATAATAGGTATAGTTAAGGGCTTACTACTCACTACTACTATTACAACGACACATACAAGAGTCAGTACAGTTATGATTCAATACACACTATATACCATACAAGAGAACACACTATATACTATACAAAAGAATATACTATATACTAGTACAGAGAAAACATCACTATGCTATGACATACTATACAAACATTTGAATACGATAAACAGAATGTGACATACTACTTCTCGATACGACACTTCATTATGGTATCACTTTGTAACCAGAGTCTCCTGGAGGAAGAGCGGGCATTGTGTGTATAGATCTATACGGGACAGACACTCCCACATCCCGACTGCTAGCTACAGTCCCAGCCGAAAGGCTAAGGGGTGACAGAATGTTACCTCACTACATATGACACCGGAGGGTCATCAGTTATTCAGCCGTCGATCAGCATGGTTACATACGAGTTCACATTCAAACCTTTAATTAACCAATTAAGAATTAAAGGCAAAACAGACTCCCCGAGGGGTGTTGTACATTTAAATACTACCTGGAGTCTGCATTTTCATCACTATTAGCCAGCAGTGATACTGCTGGGGTAAAACATTACTTTCCCCTATTACATTTATTTTGTAATCACCTTACGTGAGTGAAGTCTTAAACTATATTTTCATACTGATAGTTTCATTGGGGAAAACTCTTACTTTTACAAAAGATCGAACATACAAACAGTTGGGTCTTGGTAGAAGACTACATTTCACTAGAAAATATAGGATTTTCTAGGGAGTACATCCATTTACAAATATTTGCAAACAGCTACTAACATTTTCACTACGTTGTTAAAAACATTTTCATATAAGCAATGATACTAAATACTTATGAACTCACCAGCGTTATGCTGATAAACTCTTTCAAAATAACTTGTATTCTCAGGTCATCAGTAGACAGGTACCGATGAAGCTTTTGAGAAGATGGAGCACATGCAAGACTCATCTTTTATTTTGAATCATTCATTTTCGTGTCTTACAAACTATACAGAACACGCTTGTATAAAAATTATGCTATTAATGCAATGGATGTGGTTGCTTGTTTACTATTATGCTTTGTTGTGATATTGTACATGACGTCCTCCACCCCAGAACGTTTCCGCCGTTCCGGTTTTGGTGTGTGACACTTACTTATTTGTGTTATGAGATATTTATGAGATATGAGGGATGCATGCTAGAGGATAGGCTAGGTACTTCAGAATTTAGAGCTAGAGTTTCCTGATTCATGATGCCTTAGCCTAGGGTATGCTATTGAGTGATCTTATTTGTTATTTGTTCGATTGGGTGTCTAAGCCCATAACTATAATTGGTATGTACTTGACCCGAGAGTAGCATGGTCCTTTTGGGTTGCCTTCACCAATGCAATTTGATAGGATGGATTTTGAGAATAAGGTTATTCGTGATTTGCTAATATATTACAAGTATAATATATTAATATGGAATCATATTATTTAATTAGTATTGATCAAGAATTAATTTGGAATTAATTAAGTGATCAAAAGAGACTAATTATATATACAGGGACTGATTTGCTAAAGCAATGATTCTTATAGTGTGGGCCAATGATTCATGGTTATTAGGATGGGCTAAACCAACATGGATAATCCATGGAGGTTTAACCCATGGAGCCTAAGTAATATGAAGAGTCATGGCACATTAGGGTTTACATGGATGTAACCCTAGCTCTTGTCACACTATAAAAGGAAACCCCTAGAGCTAAAATCGGATGCTACATACATTCTTGGAGAGTGAACCGATTTTGTGCTAAGCAAACTTATTCTCTCAAGCCTCCTTTTGCATTTGGTGTTTGTTGCACATTAGAGGCATCACACCTGAGGTGGTAAAGCTTTTGAAGGCCAAGAACTACAAGTCCTACTAAGAGGTAAGATATCTAACTAGTTATATTGTTCAATTGTCAAATTGTATGCTAGTTAGGATGTGTGCTTTGGAAAATCAAATTTGCATGTATAATTAGAGAAAACATAGATCCAAAGAATCTAGGGTTGCATGTGCACCATAAGGATGTTAGAGTGCTCAAAACCCTTCAGTGGTATCAGAGCTTAGGATTGTTTTCTGTTATACTTGATGCTTATTAATTTCCAAAGTTGAAAAAAATTGATTTTCTGGCCTCTGACTGATGAACTCGCCGAGTCCACTGGCTGACTCGACGAGTCCACTCAGTAAAAGAGCAACTCAACGAGTCCAGTTCATGCACTCGTCGAGTAGATGGCTCTGGGTGCAAAATTTTGAGTTTTTGGCCAGAATTGGATTAGGATCATTAACACAAACTGTTTTTTGAAACATAAAATCTGTTTTTTGATATGGTAGTGATCATGCTCATCCAATTAAAAGATAATTGTCAAAATTTCAAGATTTGTATTGGTTTATATGATTAGGCTAATTTATTGCAAATTGTTGATATGAATTATCTTGAGTTATGAGTTTAACTATATCATACATAAATTATTTGATTATTTTGTTAATTAAAATGTTGATCTAAATACCTTTAATGAATTCCATAACTTGTCCTCAAGTTATGGAAAATGAAAAGTTTCATCTTTTAAAAGTCATTAAACTCATAAGCTATGGAAATGAAAAGTTTTGAAGAGTTTCAAAACTTGCCCTCAAGTTTTGGAATTTGTAAAGTCACACTTATGAATACTTTAATTCCAAACCCTAGAATTTTAAAAGTTTAAAATTCAACCTTATACTATTATAATATTAAAAGTTTAATAATATAATATATATATATATATATATATATATATATATATATATATATATATATATATATATATGTGTGTGTGTGTGTGTGTGTGTGTGTGTATGTATAAGACAAGTCGGTCTTACCGTTAGTAGGCCTCATTCACAAAGTCGGTCTATAAGGGGGGTATAAGGTTACTGCCTATAAAATGGTAGTTTAATGGGTGTCCACTCTCACCCACCGCTTCCTTGACTGGTGGGGGTCGTTAGCCGAACGGGTAAGATAGGACATTAATTCTCATTAAAAGTATAATGATAATTATAAAGTAACTAAACTTTTATTAAATTCCCAATCTTAGTTACTTTAGGAAACATGTGAATTTGATGCTAATCCATGAAATTGCACTTTGCACCTTGCCAAGTCGTTAATGGAGCGTGTGTGGTTAGCTGGCACACTAACATGGACTAGTAAGGGTGGCAAAGGATGGCTTGATGTTTATCATAGATCAATGGAGCATGTGTGGTTAACCGGCATATTGATTAGGTGATATATGACATTAAAAGTACCAAGTATATTTACATGGGTATTCACACCTTGTTTGTGATCCTCGGTATCCCATTCACAAACTTGAAGGGCATAATCGAGATTTAAACATGCAATTGAAAAGCTCAATGAATCTCAAAAGAATCTAGGAATTTCAATCCAATTAAAACTTAATAATCAATTTCGTTTTTCATGGCGGAAATTGGTAAATTGTCATTTACCTACCTTCAAATATTTTGCAATTGGATTACAGCATCCCTCTTCCAAATTGTAAAATATTGTGTTGGGTCCTAGCCTTGATATTTCATTTGGGTGTTATATTAAGGACTCTTATGCTGCTTTGCGAGCTACTGATAGTCGGCCAGCGAAGGTCGAGGCACCGAAGGCTCGTGGGAGAGCTTTTCAGCTGACAGCCGAGGAGGTCCGCGCAGCAGCTGATGTCGTGGCTAGTACGTATTTCCTTATTCCTATTATTTTGAGATTTGTTTTGCTTATATTGTGTTGTATATAGGTACTTTTCTTGTGAAATCTGTACCTGCTTTGGTGTTATTTGACTCGGGTGCGAGTCGGTCCTTCGTGTCTTTAGCCTTTGGTCGTCACATTAGTATCCGACGTGAGGCGTTGAGTCGACCTCTGAGGGTTTCTATAGTCGACGAGCATGCGGTTTTTGCTACTGATGTATTCCGAGGATGTGTACTAGAGATTTTTGGTGTTGAGTTTCCAATAGATCTGGTGCCGATAGCCATGGGTGATGTATGTGTCATAATGGGCATGGATTGCTTGAGTCGGTTTGGAGTTGTGATCGACTGTGAGCGTCAGATGGTGACCATACGAGACCCTAGTAGGGGAGTGCTTACGGTGTATGGCGAGGGTACCAAATCTGGATCAGCTTTCTACTCTGCTGCTAGAGCGAGACAAAGTCTACAGCAGGGTTTTATGGGCTTTTTGGCGTATGTGATGGATACGCGGGTTGCTACAGATAGGCCAAGTTCTATCTCTGAGGTTCCAATAGTGTGCGAGTTCCCGGATGTTTTCCCCGAGGATTTGCCGGGTGTGCCTCCCGTGAGGCAATTAGAGTTTCAGATTGATTTGGTTCTGGGTGCGGCACCTATTGCCAAGGCACCTTATCGCCTTGCGCCACCAGAGATGCAGGAGTTATCCTCACAGCTCCAGGAGCTGCTGGGGAAAGGTTTCATCAGACCGAGTAGCTCACCGTGGGGAGTACCGATCCTTTTTGTTAAGAAAAAGGATGGTTCACACCGGATGTGTATCGCTTACCGGGAGTTGAACAAGCTGACGGTCAAGAACCGTTATCCATTACCGAGGATCGAAAATTTATTCGATCAGTTGCAGGGGGCATCTTGGTTTTCCAAGATTGATTTGAGGTCTGGATACCATCAGATGAGATTTTGCGAGGAGGATATCCAGAAGACGGCTTTTAGGACTCGTTATGGGCACTACGAGTTTGTGGTGATGCCTTTCGGGCTCACCAACGCACCGACGGCGTTCATGGATCTCATGAACCGGGTGTGCAGGCCCATGTTGGATCGATCGGTGATCGTGTTCATCGACGATATTCTGGTATACTCGAGGTCCAAAGAGCAGCACGAGGAGCATCTTCGGGAGATTCTTGGAGTATTGAGGGCTAAGAGGCTTTATGCCAAATTCTCCAAGTGTGATTTCTGGTTACGAGAGGTCCAATTCCTGGGACATCTCGTTAATCAGAATGGGATATTGGTCAACCCGAACAAGATTGAGGCAGTTATGAGATAGGAGGTGCTGAGATCCCCGTCCGAGATCGGGAGTTTTCTGGGTTTGGCCGGTTACTATCGGAGATTTATCAGAGATTTCTCTAAGATTGCTGTTCCTCTTACCAGATTGACCCGGAAGGGTGTTTCTTTTGCCTGGGGGCCCGAGAAGCAGGCCTCATTCGAGACCCTTCGCCAGAGACTGTGCGAAGCTCCAATGTTAGCCCTTCCCGAGGGGATGGAGGACTTCCTAGTTTACTGTGATGCATCTATATCAGGGATGGGAGCTGTGTTGATGTAGAAGGGACACGTGATTGCATATGCATTGAGGCAGTTGAAGCCTCAAGAGACGAGGTATCCCACCCATGATTTGGAGTTGGGGGCGTTGGTGTTCGCCCTCAAGATCTAGCATCACTATTTGTATGGAGTCTGGTGCACCATATACACGGACCATAAGAGTCTGAAGTACCTTATGGATCAGCCCAACTTTAATATGAGGCAGAGGAGGTGGTTAGATGTAGTGAAAGACTACGACTACGAGATCTTATATCACCCAAGCAAGGCTAATGTGGTAGCCGATGCCTTGAGCCGTAGAGCAGAGAGTGCTCCGATTCGAGACATGTGTATGAGGATGACGGTGATGACTTCAGTCCTACATACCATCCGAGAGGCCCAGGTGGAGGCCGTGAGACCAGAGAACCGCAAGAGGGAGCGGTGATTGGACAGGTTTCCGAGTTTGAGACGGATAGTCGGGGGCTCATGACTTTCCGTGGGCGGATTTGCGTGCCCTATACATATGGAGCTCGGCGTATACTGATGGAGGAGGCACATAGATCGAGATTCTCGATCCATCCAGGAGCCACTAAGATGTATCTGGATCTGAAGAGAGATTATTGGTGGCCCTGTACGAAGAGGGATGTGGCATGGGTTGTTGAGAGGTGCTTGACCTGTCGTCGGGTTAAGGCGGAGCACCAACGTCCGCATCGTTTGTTGCAGCCTTTAGAGGTTCCCTAGTGGAAGTGGGAACAAATTTCCATGGATTTTATCACCAAGTTACCAAGAACCGCGTGAGGTGTCGACGCGATATGGGTGATTATGGACCGATTGACGAATAGTGCTCACTTCCTTGCTATCAGTGAGAGCTCTTCTGCAGAGAAATTGGCTGAGATTTATGTGAGAGAGGTGGTGGCACGGCATGGAGTACCGACATCGATAGTGTCAGATCGAGATGTGCGTTTTACTTCCCGGTTCTGGAAGAAGTTCCATGAGGAGTTGGGTACCCGATTGCACTTCAATACCGCATACCACCCACAGACAGACGGGCAGAGTGAACGGACGATTCAGACGCTTGAGGACATGCTGCGTGCATGTGTTATGGACTTCGGAGCAAGTTGGGACACCTATTTTCCCTTGGCTGAGTTTTCTTATAACAACATCCATCATTCCAGTATTAGAATGCCTCCCTTTGAGCTTTTATATGGGAGGAGGTGTCGGACTCCCATTTGTTGGGGAGAGGTAGGGCAGAGAGTGATGGGTAGCACTGAGATAGTGCTCAAGACGACTGAGCAGATTCAACAGGTCAGACAGAGGCTACTGACAACTCAGAGTCGCCATAAGAGCTACGCAGACCGGCGACGATTCGAGCTAGAGTTCCGAGTTGGAGATTTTCTCCTCCTGAAGGTATTCCCGTGGAAGGTGTGATCCGATTCAGTAAGAGGTGAAAGTTGGGTCCCAGATATATCGGTCCTTTCAGAGTGTCTACCAGAGTGGGGAAGGTAGCTTATCAGTTGGAGCTACCTGCAGAGTTGATCCAGATTCATAACACCTTCCACGTGTCCCAGTTGAAGAAGTGTGTAGCCGATGAGATGGTAGTGGTACCCTTAGAGGACATTCAGGTGGATGCTAGCCTGAATTACATTGAGAGACCGATAGCAATTTTGGATAGAAAGGTCAAGACCCTGAGGAACAAGGAGGTGCGACTGGTTAAGGTGCAGTTGGAGCACCACAGGGGATCCGAGTGGACTTGGGAGCCGGAGTCCAAGATGCGCGAGCAGTACCCAGAGTTGTTTCCGGAGCATGACTTCGAGGGCGAAATACGATTCTAGTGGGGGAGAATTGTAACATCCCGACTCCCAGGTATAACATTTATGTATTTATATTTTTTAGGTTTGACCGAGTGACTCGCCGAGTTGGATGCCCAACTCGTCGAGTAGAGACGGGTTGGCTACGTGGGTTTAATGACCAACTCGACGAGTCAGAGAGCCGACTCGCCGAGTTGGCGCTGTGTGAGGAAACCCTAAATATTTGGGTTTGTGTCCAATTTAAAGGGCCTTAAGCCCTCATTTCCGCCTCACCAGCCACCCTACTCCCCAGTGTGAAACCCTAATCGTGTTAGTGAGCTAAGAGAGAAAGTGTGACACCAGTCGAATTTAGGTCAAAAATAAATTGATCAATCATCGTAATTGGGATGAACCATGTGGTAGAGATTGTAACAAGGTTTCCAAAAATATAAAGAACACTGAAATCCGAGTTATAACGAAGAAGTTATGACCAATCGAAAATCCGCGACAACACCGGCAAAACACTGTTCGGTGTGAAAAGTGAATTTTGGTTAAAATGCTTTTTAGCCTTAACAATCTAAATGAAAGTTGTAGAATATGTTAAACCGAGAACTTTCATAAAAAGAACGTAAAAATCTGACTTCGTATGACGAAGTTTCGGTTTACCAATGGACAGCTAAAAATTCGAAATATAAATCAATCAATATTTAGCCGACACAACTTAAACGAGAATCGAAGGTCTCGTTAAAAGTAGTACAACGGTAAACAGACAGACGAAAACGGACGTCATATGAAGAAGTTATGAATTTTTAACGGATTTCCTGTCCCGATCTATTAAAAATAATAATATTAAAAATAAATTCAAAATTAGCCGACGAAGTCTAAACAAAAGTCGTAAAGTATAATTTTACCTACGCGGGCATATAAAGAACGCCAAAAACGGAGCTCGTATGCAAAAGTTATGAATTTCGCAAGTTTTTGGCACAAAAATCAAGAAAATGTTGAAAACCGAGAAATTTCGTATGGGCGACCTTCGGACACGTCACCCTCGCATGCGAGCCTCCACGTGTCATCTTTTGATTGGACCACAGATGTGCGTGTCACCTGATGATTGGTCCGAAGTCGTCATAGGCGCTCCTGGTTGGACCGAGGCTCGGTCCACTCCTGATCCGACACCACCGAGGAAGCTTCCGAGACCGCCTCCAGCTTCGCTTCTCCTTCTGACGCGTGGCTGCTGAGTCCTCCTCCCCCTCGCATGCGAAGCTGCCACGTGTCTTGCTGACTCCTCGCCCTCGCCACCTATCCGATGAGTCACCCTTCCGCCTAACCCTCGCACCCCTATATAAAGGGTGCGAGACTTCTCGGATTTGGGAGGTTTTTCACCCCAAATTTCACCATTTTTCACCTTTTCACCCCCTAAACTTTCTCACAACCCCCAAGGCCCCTGTATCGTGTCTAAAACCCGAAGCAAGCCCCGAAGCCTCGGAATTCTCGAGAAGATAACCTCTTTCCCGTCGAAGTGCTGCCCGCATAAAGCCAGTTTTTACTCAAAAACTCACGGTTTCTTTGACAAAGATCATCTATAGAAACGAAACGCTGCCCGAATGACCACTCATCAAAGTGAGTTCATACCCCTATAATTTACCTTTTTAATGGTTTTTAAATGCTTTTTAGTGGGGGAATACAAGTTTAACACAATATTAAATTGTGTTAATAACAGTATGTGATAATAATCACACAAAGGCTTTCCTTATGCTTTTAAGGATTACCAAATACTTCCAAAATGACTTAAAGCCATGTTAAATCTTTAAAGTCATGTAAACTCTGTTAAAATTCTTTGAAAAAGGTTTTATAAACTATTTCAAATTATAGATGTCAAAATCATGTTTATATATGTATAAATATATAAATAAGATTTGAAGGACCTAGGACTAATGAATTACCTTATTTCCTTTTCCTTGTTTGGATGTGGAGTTAAGGTGGTGTTATTTGTTCGAAGGACGTTTCTTACTTATATATATATATATATATATATATATATATATATATATATATATATATATATATATATATATATATATATATATATATATATATATATATATATATATATATGAGTATAAAAGGTTACTCCTTTCGGTATCATTACCTTTGTATCATGTTGAGCAAAGGTGTTCATCCATGAGAAATCATGCTAATCAGATACAACATATAATTATAATAGGTATAATTTATGATTCAAAACTAAATATACAAGTATGATTCACGATTTTATACATTCCAAGGAAATTACCAACAATTCATTTATCTATACCAAGATATGTATAATACTTTTAATATAAGGATAATATATTAAAGAAGTAATAATACATCATACCGGGTTTGCATTAACAAAGGTACAAATAGAACGTACCAGGGTTAGCAATCACGGGGTAATAATACATCGTAAATCTCGGTGAAACAATAAATTTGTGAGACTCTTCATGGTGTACTTATCTAAGTACGACCTTAAGTCCTGTCTTATTAACTAGAATCTCTTGTAGGGAGAGCGTGAATTTGTGTATAGATCTATATGGGACTGACAATCCCGCACCTTTACTGTTCGCTACAGTTTGGCCGGCAGGCCTAGGGTGTCAAATATCATATCATTTCCGACGCCTGAAGAACGTCGCAGCAGGCATATCAGTCATATTAGTATGGTTAATAGAACTCACATGGATAAAACAACGAGTGAATTACTAAGTAATATACTTCTCTTAAAACAGTAAGAAAAAATAATTACATCCTGACCAAATATACCTTCTGTTAGTTTTTACTTACAGTAAAAGCTACGTATCATGAAATCAAGTATGGTAAATATACTTGTACTTCTGGTTTTGGAACATTTAAAACCACAAGGCAGTATTATGGATAATATAATATTTTCCAGGATTAATACTAATGTTTTACTGTAGAACAGATATAACTAAGAATACTTTTACAAAGGAAACGGTTTATGGGATTAAACCACTTTTCCAAAGGAAACGGTTTATGGGATTAAACCACTTTTACAAATGAAACGGTTTATGGGATTAAACCACTTTTACAAATGAAACGGTTTATGGGATTAAACCACTTTTACAAATGAAACGGTTTATGGAATTAAACTACTTATCAAATGGAACCTAGTCATTCAATCTCTTTAAACTAGTATAACACAAAGGACATTTAGTGGTTAATTCTATAATTCCTTAGTTGCTACATCATAGTTATACATAAGTAATATCTGATTGACAGTGAAATGTGTGACTTCCGCCTTACTTCCTGTTCCTTGTTTGGTTGTGGGCTTAGGGCAGATACACCCATTTAACTGTCCATTCGATATTAGGTTATATATAATTAGTATAAACTAAGTAATTACAGAGGGAAACTATTGAGGTTATCAGTTAATCACCTCAGGAAATATAGGATTTTCTGGAGGAACCAGTGAACTTATCCAAAGAACTTAGGGTATACTAAACAGAACTAAAATATTTATGAACTCACCAGCTTAAATGTTGATCTACTCTTTCCAAATAACTTGTATTCTCAGGAATCCAGTAGATAGGTACACTCCCGAAGCTTTTGAGAAGACTACCTAGTACCGTACTGCGACTCTTGTCTTCTACTGTACCTACTTTGGTGTTTGAATATGTAATGTTTAAACACTTATGTAAAACTTATACTTATTAATGCAATGGTTGTTTGTACTTTGATTACTACATTGCATGTGTTGTGATACTTACATGAAGTCCTCCGCCCCCGAACGTTTCCGCCGTTCTGGTTTGGGGGTGTGACAGATTGGTATCAGAGCAGTGTTTATAGTGAACACAGTATATCAGTCATAAAAGATATACAACTATAAACCCATTGGGATAAAAACACTCTGACCAAGAGTTATACTTTAAAAATATAACAATATTTTATAAAAGTATAAGTACATGCAGAATATATATACTAGAATGAGTATCACAAGAAGAACAAAACAAAAGTATTTGGATGTTGGACATTACAGTTAAACCTAGACAGTGAAGTAATCATATCTGGGATCAATATAGCCTGATCAACTATATTCATTCGAGATATGACCAACATGTGTTTGGGGAGTGATTGTAGTGTTGCAACAGGTCTAAAACTTACCTAAGTACCAGAAGAATTATAGAACCAAACATAAAGATTAAAATACTATAGGAGTATTTTAGGATGCTATAAACAAGAAAACTGGAAATTTGTCAAGTTCTTATATCTAAAAGTCCAGGAATCAAACTCATAACTAAAATATCATGGAGGTATTTTACATACCTTTGGGGAAATGTTAAAAAGATCTTTTTTGGATAAGTCTATAATTACTAAGTGGATACGTTAAGGTTATATATAGCCAAGATTTTATAGACTTAGAATATGTGATTTTCACTCTACTTCCTTTTCCTTGTTTGGATGTGGTTTTAGAGTAGGATTACTTATTCAAAGGTCTATTTGATCTAGATTATATATAATCAGTACACACCATATGATTATAGAAGGACCAGAGAGGATCACCTTCGTAAAAATTTAAATTTTCTCATAGATTCTTTAGACATTCCTATTCTCGTGTAAACCCCTTAGATAAACGTAGTTACTCCAGCAATCAATAGAAGAGTCAAGGAGGATCCAACAAAATTTCATTAAGAGAATTCCGAGAAAGAAACAGATGATAAGTAAATAAACAATAGAAATCATTTACTGCCCTTACCCTATTAAGGACACCAATGAGAGATTCGCATGAACTTCTGAGATTCAAAATCTTCATTACGAAGTAATGGGGATCAGTGTCAGAATCGGAAGTAAGACAGCTCGGGAATTCAATATACATACGAAGGAGAAGGACACCATATATATACCAGGAGAGAACAAATCGTTACCACCTAGAATAGAACAGAGAACAAAGGAAAACCACGTGTGATTCATGTGAAGTGTTTGAGCACCTTTTCATCTAAGTAATAACTAATAAATGATACAACCTAGTGAATTAGTATTTATACCACTCACATTAGATTTTGAGTTTATCTTCTTTTCCTGTCACGGCTAATAACAATAAATCAGATCATAAAATCTTAATTGATAGTGATTACTCCTCAAATTCATAAGTCTATTTTATGTAGACACTGTTATGAATTGTTTTCGAATATTTTCGAAAGTTGGAAAACGATATCCAGCAATCGAAGGTAACTTAGTTCGAATGATACCCGGTTCATAACCATTCTAGAAACTTATTTCTGTTCCTTACCAGGACTGCATCATAGGGATGCAAGTCGAATCATTGAGAACAATATAGCAAAACGAAAGATTTATACATAGATATAAATGGTTAGAATACATCTAGAGACAACGATAGTCGCTCACGAGCTCATTTTCTTATCATGAAACAGAATCATGCCTCCGAAGGAATGTAACCAACCCACCGGCAAAACACCAATCCTTCAAATAGATGCGGCTACATTTCAAGCTGCGGTCACAGCAGCTGTCAAGGCACACCTTAATGCTAACAATGCAAATGTTATTGGTAATGCTATCGGTAACCCCGATCGTGGTGATGGCCAAGTACAGCAACGAGCACCTACTTGTAAGGACACTTTGAACCTTAAGCCTAATATCCTGAAACGAAAGTTCGAGAACAAGAAAGGGAATTGTTCAACTCAAGAACCTAACAGAGGGCAACGAACTGGGGCAGTCAATACCCCCATCAGCCATGTTATTCTAGCACCGATCACGCCGTACTTAGGAAACCTCCCACACTGCAGCAAGTGCAACTACCATCATCATGGATTTTGCCGAGAGCTGCATTGCAATAGATGCAACCTAAAGGGGCATACCGTCCGCATCTGTAGAACTCCGGTTGAGTTCGTCACTTCAACTACCAATGTTGGAACCATTCCCATATATCACCTTTGTGGTGAAATAGGACAATACAAGAGGGACTGTCCAACAGAGAAGAACGACGGGAGAGCAGGAGGAGTTTGACCCCAATGCATGGGAAGGCATCAAAGAACCCTGTTATATTTTTGTACGCTTCCAAACCCCGATAACTATCTATAATTATGAGTACTCTCTCGTTCAAATTAAATCACAATAATTATATAAAATTTGAAACCCTTACAGGTAAGCTATGATGACTTAGTGTATACATAAGGGTCATTTATAATTAAGATTTGTAAACTTAGAGTGAGTAATCCCGCCTCATTTCCTGTTCCTTGTTTGGTTGTGGATTTAGGGCAAGGTTGCTTAGTCAAAGGTCTGACCAATCTTAATTATACATGACTTGTATACACCAAGCGATTATAGAGAGACCTAGTAAGGATCGTTTCATGAAAGTTCATAATTTCAAATTATCAGAACCCTCGTATTGGTAGTACCCGCCAATTTCGAATCAAAAAGGGGTTTGTAGCGATAATAACATAACAAAACCAGAAGCGCTGAAAATTTAGGTACATAGGATATCATCCTAGTAATCATTTCTCCCAGAACGACTTAATATCTACTTCGTCAAAAAAAAATTCCGACATCCTCATTCGACATGGTTTGGCCTGGCCCTTACCATGTGAAAATTCTTATGATGTATAAGAGAACTTTTTCCTTAATCAGCCGTAAGATGAAATTCTTCCAATCCATAACGCAAAACCCTTAGGTTGTCTCTCATTTCAAAACTTCAGAAGTACCCATGCGAAGGGTACCATGCCATTCTAGCCTACTCAGTAGACAAGAAACTTCAAACGAAAAGCACCGAAGTAGTCTTAGAAGTCAGTAACCACCGAAGTACACCAATAGATCTCGTAGGAAAATCATTGTACCGCAGGTCAAGTTCAAGAATAAAGACTAAGAACTCATTAAGTTAATCTATCGCTGCTAAGTGTATACACGAGAGTAGATTATAATTTAGACTTAACAATATTTAGGATGTGTAATTCCGCCCTATCTCATGTTCCTTGTTTGGTTGTGGACCTGGGGCAGAGTCACCCATCCGAACGTTTTGTGAAATCTAAATTATATACGACTTGTATACACGAGGTGATAGTGGATGAGCCAAGTATGAGTCTGATCATGAACTTCGGAGAAAAAGCCTTCATCATATATTCTACCAGGAAGAATTCAACGTGAAACCACGACGGTGGGTCGAGCTACTAAATGACTATGAGTTCGAAATTCGCTATCATCCCGACAAAGCCAATATAGTAGCTGACACCCTAAGTCGGAAAGAATACTCAGGTCATAGAGCCAATCATTGACTATGATAACTCATTCAAATCTGTCCACACAAAGAAAGGAGGCTCAACAAGAAGCCTTGAAACCTAAAAATGTGGCATGTAGAAAAGATAACTAGAACGTGTAAGTGCACGGTATTCCAATATCTGTTATCTCCGCTGAGATAATAGAATCATATCCTAGTTCAGGCAGTCACTCAAAAATCTCTGCAAACTAGAGTAGTCATGAGCCTATGTGATCGACTATGGTAAAGAATGGGATAGCCATTTACCAATTAGTCGAGTCCTTTATCACACTAGCATTCAAGTTGCTCCATTCGAAACCTTCTGTGGTCGCAAGTGCAGATCCTATCTGCACTGGACTAAATTAGGTAATACGCAACTAGCTAGAGGTCCAAATTTCCACACAGCACCTTCGCTGATCTGGAATTCATCCGAGAAACTACCAAAAAACAAAATACGAATCAGGAAGCGACATAAAGCTTCCAGAGTTAATCAGAGAAGCTACGGCTTCGATAAAAGAAAACCCTTGGAATTCTAGGTTGATGACCTTGTCATATGAAGGTCTCACCCCGGAAGGACAAGATACGCTTGAGAAAGCGTGGAATACTAAATTCATGGTACATAGGACCATTCGATATTCTTACCAGAATCTGTCTTGTACTTATAAACTTAGACTACCACAAAAACTTAATAACATTCATCCCACCTTTCACATAATTAATCTAAAGAGGTGTCTATCCGATGAAACACTTGTTATTTCACTCAATGAAATCAAGTTAAATAAAAGTCTACACTCTGTAAAAGAACCAATGAAAACCATGGATAGGGAAATCAAAAGAACCAAGCAAAGTCTTGTCCCGTTAGTGAAGGTTGGCTGGATTACAAACCGGGGACCTGAATTCACTTGGGAAAGGGAATATTAGACCTAGTCCATGAGTATCACTTTAGACTTAATTTCGGAACGATATTCCCTCTAACTGGGGGATAATGTGACACCAGTCGAATTTAGGTCAAAAATAAATTGATCAATAATCGTAATTGGGATGAACCATGTGGTAGAGATTGTAACAAGGTTTCCAAAAATATAAAGAACACTGAAATCCGAGTTATAACGAAGAAGTTGTAAAAACCGGTAAAATTCGGTCAGAGTTCGACGATCAAACCCCCGTGAGCCGTTATGCAATAAAGACCAATGGCACGTAAATTCGGGTCTATTAAGTATATGTGTTTGTATTTCTAATTTAACCAACCGAGATTTAACGAATTAATAAATGTTACGTCCTCATTATATATATATATATATATATATATATATATATATATATATATATATATATATATATATATATATATATATATATATATATATATATATATATATGTGTGTGTGTTAATTACTTTTGCAAAATATCTAAATACAAGTATGATATATAATGTATATATATTCGAAATAAATTATACACTTAAGATTATGTATTGTGTATGTTTCCAAAGGACCAAATTCATGTTATAAATACATACACCAATACATTGATTTAATCAACCAAATTCAAATAAATAAATTATAAGTTAAAGTTAAATACAAAGTTATAACAAATTATCATTATACACTAACAAATATATAACAAGTTACAATTATTCAAATATATAACCATTTACAATTATTCAAATATATAACCATTATCATTATACACTAACAAATATTTAACAAATTTACAAGTATTCAAATATATAGCAATTATGTGAGCTGTCAAATTGAGGCAACTGTAAATCTTCTTCCGTGATTCCTGCTTACTCAATTCCTTTCTCCTGGTTTCCTGCAAACTATCAAACAAAACCCACTCATTTCAATCTATCTGTCCCCATTCCTTCTCTTAGAAACCAAAACGGGAGGTTGTTGCCTCCTTTCATTCCAGCTTAATTCCTGTTGTTTTGATGAGAAAAACAGGTCCCAAACACCCATTGAATTCTCTTTCATTCCCTGTTAAATTCTGTCAAGCAATCAAACACAATCACCTATCGAAAACCTATTGATCAAACTCCATGATTTGCAATCAAAATCACAAACACAGACAAAGAAAATTCGGACCATTCAACAGATTTGGAAGCACAATCAAAAGTCAAAGTGTAAGTAACTTGATCTTCTTTAAATTGAAACCGAAAGGTGTACAGAATGAAGTATGCGATAATGGATCCAGAGACAATTGGAAGAACTGGAATATAGCTATTACCTCAATCGATCTTGCCCCCTTCCGAGTCGTCGAACACCTCCGCAAGACACTGCTGCTGTCGCCACTCGATTCTAGCCGCCGGAAGACCGAATCCATCTCCATCCCTTCGCGACTGCCTTCGAGAAACCTCACCGCTACCCTCGCGATTTACCGATCGCCGGGTCCGCCTTCAACTTCTATCTCCGAAACGAAGCAAGCCCCGGTTCATCATCGAACTTCGCCAGCGCTGCTGCCTCGTTCCCCCGGGCTGATGATTCAGACGACGAAGGGGGAGTCTTCGCCAGGAAGTCGGAGTCGGGTGACGAGGATGGCGAACCAGATGCGATCGGTGGCTGTGTCCGGTAGTCTCCACACGCGTACCGGGTGTTCTCTAAGAAACGATCTCGTGGTCTCGTGCACCCCCAAAGCTAGCCCTGTTTGTCTAAGTTGAATCGATCGAGCAATTGAAAAGAAGAGAGGCTGCTAGCCCTAAAAGGGGGGTCGATCATGGAGCTCCAATTCAAAAATAAAAAGAAACGGGTATTTGTTATTTTACCCAGTCAAAGTCAAATAAATTAAACTTGTATATAAATTAAACAGAAATAGTCCCTCCCCACAAAAATATGATTAATTATGTCCTAAAACTCTACAACATTTTCAAATGCACATGTTTAACCCCTGTTTAGAGAATAGTTCTCAATATCAGTCCCTGAATTAGAATTCTGACAAAAATCCAACCTAAGAGTTATTCATTTTAAAAAAAGACCGCCATATACTTAATAATTAATACAAAAACTACCAATTGGTTTATTAGGAAATTCAAATATACTCGGTGATACGTCTTACAAACGAGGAATATCACGTAGCGTTTCCACGACCAGTTTCACGCCACAAGCCTCATTCCCCATACGAAGGTGAGTTCATACCCCTACATTTTATATTTTATTAAGTTTTAAGGGGGGGGGAATACAAGTTAAATCATCAATATCATAATTAAACGTTTTCAATAGATTACATCAGAAAAGTTGAACTTCAATCACGACCGGTTTTGGTAAACTTAAACATTTTAGTTTTCAAAACAACACAAGGTGCAACTAGTTCAAGTTCTTGATTTTCAAATGGCTACTTGCACATCACCATACGAGTTTTCTATAATTTATACATAACTCAGTATTTGTATAAATATTGTTTTGTTTACGCTACTTGTATTTGTAGTGCACTATTATTATTGTTTTGTTTACGCTACATGTATTTGTAGTGCATTGTCATTTGTTTTGTTTACGCTACATGTATTTGTAGTGCATTATCATTTTTAGTCTAATCTCCATAACTATGCCCGTATTCTTGAGGTACGTTATGGACAATAATAGCGCTATTGGGTTTACCACCCCACCTTGGGACGCTAAGGTGATTGATCGCACGTGGTTGAGTGTGTATGATGATTAGATGCTCCATCCTATATATATATATATATAGGTATATGTATAGGGTGAGGACTATTTGTTGTTGTTATCCTTTGTTAATCAACTTTCAATTCTATAAACCATTATCTCAAATACAATTGTTTTTCAATTTCAAAAGAAAACAAATACTATGTTTGTAAGTGAAAAGCATTTAATAATACCAAACAAAAACTTATGAACTCACCAACCATTGTGTTGACACTTTTTCAAACCACTTGTATTCTCAGGAAATCATTAAACAGGTAACCAAGTTGTTGAGAATGGGATGCTAAGACGTCAAACATTTCCTATCTTGTCCATGTATTGTAATTGATTTATAAACATGTAAATCATAATGATGTAACTTTTCAATTATATATATATATATATATATATATATATATATATATATATATATGTTGGTTGTGTTTACTTGAATTACTATTGCAATTGTTGTTATGATATTATACATGAAGTCCTCCACCCCCGGACGTTTCCGCCATCCTCGGTTTGGGGGGTGTGACAGATTGGTATCAGAGCACAGTTTATAGTGAATTGAGTGTATCAAACCACATAAGATATACAAACTATAAACACAATTGGGACTAATAGTCTCTGATTTGTGCATTTTCCAAATAAATATACCTTTAGAAAATAAATGTTTTTCTTAATTAAAGTATACCTACCAACATTCATACAAAGAACAGGGTCACAAGTACAGAACAAAAATATTACGATTGTTGGACAGCACAGGTGGGCTTAGAGACATATAGTCAAGTCTGGGAAGATGTAGCCTGATCAACTACATTATCTGGGGTTTGACTAGCATGTGCCTAAGTACGTTTGTGAAGTTTCAACAAATCTAAAAACTTTATTTCCATAATCAATTTACAAATAACTCACAAGTCCATATGCGTGTTTCTCATAGTTGACATGTTCCTTGTTTGGTTGTGGACTTAGGGTAGACTCATTAGGATCAACAGTCTAATAAAATTTTAATTACACATAACTGGGGGCATGTCGAGTGAATCTTAGGAGTGGATCAGACATGGAACAAATCACAAGATTATAATCAAGTTATTCCTACTAAATTCATAAGTCTATTTATATAGACCTCTGGTATAGAGTCGTCAGCGTAGTCGTGTCGGCAATCTAGAATATAGCTAAATACATAATACAAACTATAATACCCAAATTATACAAACTTTTCTGCATTAAAAATCAATAGACAAACACAATGAAACTAAAAAGGGTATCAATCTATCAAGAGAAAAACACATACAATGTAGATTAAAATCCACTAATTATAACAAAATGGCTAAAAGAAAAGGTAAGGACTAAGGATTTTTAAGTCCTCTCTTCTTATAAATAGCTTTGAAGCAAGCTTGCCTAAGCTTCTTTGTTCTTTCTGTCAATTCCATACCTGGCAATTTCTCCATCATCTTCTTGTGCCCTGCTAACGTCTCTACCTCCTCCTTTAATCCCAACTCCTAGTTTTTTTTAGGTAGATGCAATATATTTTTCGTGTGAGTTCATAAAATTTACAATGAGTTAAGTTTATGTAAATATAAATCAGAAATCGTAGTAAAACAATTGATTCGATGTGGCATATGCCTAGGGCCTATGTTTATGTTATAAAGAAACTAATAATTAAAATTTTAGAAAATACCAAAACTACTTTGGTTACCAAGTGCATGCATACATGCATGAGTAATATATAGAAGGTTATTATCGTAGTTTACCTTGGCATTTTGAATGAGGGATTGAAGGCTCTTAAGTTTTCTATGAGGCCATCTGTTATGTTTAGCTCTCTGCATCTTTTCTTCAACAATGTTAACCCTATCCCTAGTTCCTTTGCTGCCATGATTATCGGCATCTCAAAGTACTTCGCTATCTCTTCAAACTCCAATGGTCTCAATCTATTTGCCACCTTCCGGCCACCGTGATCAGTGGTGGCAGCACTAGAACTACCTGTAGCCTCACCACCGGATTTACAGTCTTCACTGAAACTAACCAATGGTAAATTACCATCCTCCCAACAATCCCATAAGCTTATGTCTTTAAGGGGATCCAAATCGTGAAACTCATTTCTAGAAATGATGTTTTGATCTTTGTTAAGTACTGTGGAAACGTTCTGATCGAGCACTTCATGCAATTTTTCCGACAACTCGTAATCATGATGGTCGAGCATGTCACCACTGCAAAAAATCCAAAAAAAAAAAAAAAAAAAAAAAAAAAAAAAAAAAACTCAAGATAATCAAATCCAACACGATGAAATACTCTTTTTGATCACTACAAATCCAAACCATGTTTTGATCAATATAGACAAAATCACTTTTCTGTGCGAAAGATAGGGTAATGAGTGACGTTTATATATACCTGAAAAGATCTTGTTGATCAAAGTACGGAAACCAATCGAGGTCATATATGGGGTTTTGATGATCTGCAGGTGGATCCATTTGTGAGGGAGAAGTTAAAAGTTGCGGTAAGAATGTGATGATTTATATAAGTGAAGTGGGAGAAGTAATTAATAACAAATAAAGAGGAAGTGAATATAAATATTCGTTGAGCCGTAACTTTCTTCTTCCATTCACACACGTATAAGTATATACTGCTAAAATCTTGACTTGTGTGCCGCATGCATTTAATGCTTCACATGTCTACCCTGCAAATCCTTGACTTTGAAGCGACGTATCAGTTCCCATATACCTCAGATTAAATTCTTTTCACTGCATACTACAAGTCTTCAATCATGCAAAAGAAAACATGACTTGTTGTAGCTAAACTACTTACGTTCGTTATAATTATTTGACTCGTATAAACTTGGTTGCTATAAGTTGCTTTGTATGTGTATGCTAGAGTCAATTCATGAGGTCTTATCACATTTAAGTCCCTGGAATCAGTTCACACTAATCATTAACTCATTTTAGTATATGGTCATCATGGATAACGCTAGCCAGAAGTAGACAACTCCTCACTTGCACGATTCGCTTGAGTGCATTTTACCATTTTATACACTATGTTTTTGATACACATAGTAGTCACTAGGGCACAATTCGGTCATTAAGCTGGGGTTATGAACTCATGAATGGGGACTTGCTACATCTACGAGTCTTACATCACGTTTTATCAACAAATCTTGTATACTCATTCTAGCAACAAATCTGGTATCTCATTCTAGCAACAAATCGTGTATCTCATTTTAGCAACAAATCTTGTATCACGTTTTAGCAACAAACTTTGTTTCCCCTGAGAATATGAAAGTTGCATCTCATTTGGGCAACATACTTCATCTCTCATGATAACAACAAGTCATTGTAATAAAATAAACTTGACATCATTAGTAGTTACGTCTCATATAACTTCTTTGTAAACATCATACTTTGACATTACTACCAATATTTATGTAAACTTCTTTTGTGTTTCAGAATTTTAACTTTATGTTTGAGTAAGAATTAGGTTTAGTGAGTTGCAAATTCATTAAGGAAGACCTCAACCGTATAAGGACAATCTAGTTTTATCATACATATATAACATCTGGAAGAGAAACATGTTTTGTATTCAGTTCCCTTCTCTGTTATAATTCTAACATTGTCATGCTTTAGCATTTTAAATTTACGCAGAAATGATTGAACCCTTAATTCCCATATCAGCAAAGTAGAATAAATCAATCATTCTCATCGCTATCAAACAACTTCATTCCACTAAATGTGAAAACCTAACAATATTGTAAACCATAAACAAGTCCATATATATTTTTCATCCATACAAAACTTATCTTGTAGTCGATTATCCCTAATCAAAGCATCGTATGTTCACCACGACGGTATACATCATTAACATCCTAAGTGGTTATGACGGTTGATGATCAATCAAAATCTTTCGTATAGTAAACTAAGAATTTTAATTTCACCGATAAAATTAGCAAAGCTAAGTTTAATTTACACAACTCATTTGGTTGAAATAATTCCTCAAATCTGATAAAATCCTTTTGAACCTATACATATTTGTAAATTTTATATTACTCGTCATATAGTTTGAAAATAATTAGCAAACCCAATGGGGCAAATTTTCACAAAACTAGTCCAAACATATATATCTAATATCGTAATAAATTAAAAATGGTACCGAAAACCCACAACTTTTCTCTTAAGGTACTCCTTTCTTAAATTTCGGGACGAAATTCCCTTCAACAGGGGGATAATGTAAAAACCGGTAAAATTCGGTCAGAGTTCGACGATCAAACCCCCGTGAGCCGTTATGCAATAAAGACCAATGGCACGTAAATTGGGGTCTATTAAGTATATGTGTTTGTATTTCTAATTTAACCAACCGAGATTTAACGAATTAACAAATGTTACGTCCTCATTATATATATATATATATATATATATATATATATATATATATATATATATATATGTGTGTTAATTACTTTTGCAAAATATCTAAATACAAGTATGATATATAATGTATATATATTCGAAATAAATTATACACTTAAGATTATGTATTGTGTATGTTTCCAAAGGACCAAATTCATGTTATAAATACATACACCAATACATTGATTTAATCAACCAAATTCAAATAAATAAATTATAAGTTAAAGTTAAATACAAAGTTATAACAAATTATCATTATACACTAACAAATATATAACAAGTTACAATTATTCAAATATATAACCATTTACAATTATTCAAATATATAACCATTATCATTATACACTAACAAATATTTAACAAATTTACAAGTATTCAAATATATAGCAATTATGTGAGCTGTCAAATTGAGGCAACTGTAAATCTTCTTCCGTGATTCCTGCTTACTCAATTCCTTTCTCCTGGTTTCCTGCAAACTATCAAACAAAACCCACTCATTTCAATCTACCTGTCCCCATTCCTTCTCTTAGAAACCAAAACGGGAGGTTGTTGCCCCCTTTCATTCCAGCTTAATTCCTGTTGTTTTGATGAGAAAAACAGGTCCCAAACACCCATTGAATTCTCTTTCATTCCCTGTTAAATTCTGTCAAGCAATCAAACACAACCACCTATCGAAAACCTGTTGATCAAACTCCATGATTTGCAATCAAAATCACAAACACAGACAAAGAAAATTCGGACCATTCAACAGATTTGGAAGCACAATCAAAAGTCAAAGTGTAAGTAACTTGATCTTCTTTAAATTGAAACCGAAAGGTGTACAGAATGAAGGATGCGATAATGGATCCAGAGACAATTGGAAGAACTGGAATATAGCTATTACCTCAATCGATCTTGCCCCCTTCCGAGTCGTCGAACACCTCCGCAAGACACTGCTGCTGTCGCCACTCGATTCTAGCCGCCGGAAGACCGAATCCATCTCCATCCCTTCGCGACTGCCTTCGAGAAACCTCACCGCTACCCTCGGGATTTACCGATCGCC
Organism: Lactuca virosa; assembly: GCF_052849685.1. Classification (NCBI taxonomy): domain Eukaryota; kingdom Viridiplantae; phylum Streptophyta; class Magnoliopsida; order Asterales; family Asteraceae; genus Lactuca; species Lactuca virosa. The sequence goes on from NC_136431.1 coordinate 264,476,244, forward strand.
GGGTCCGCCTTCAACTTCTATCTCCGAAACGAAGCAAGCCCCGGTTCATCATCGAACTTCGCCAGCGCTGCTGCGTCGTTCCCCCGGGCTGATGCTTCAGACGACGAAGGGGGAGTCTTCGCCAGGAAGTCGGAGTCGGGTGACGAGGATGGAGAACCAGATGCGATCGGTGGCTGTGTCCGGTAGTCTCCACACGCGTACCGGGTGTTCTCCAAGAAACGATCTCGTGGTCTCGTGCACCCCCAAAGCTACCCCCTGTTTGTCTAAGTTGAATCGATCGAGCAATTGAAAAGAAGAGAGGCTGCTAGCCCTAAAAGGGGGGTCGATCATGGAGCTCCAAATCAAAAATAAAAAGAAACGGGTATTTGTTATTTTACCCAGTCAAAGTCAAATAAATTAAACTTGTATATAAATTAAACAGAAATAGTCCCTCCCCACAAAAATATGATGAATTAAGTCCTAAAACTCTACAACATTTTCAAATGCACATGTTTAACCCCTGTTTAGAGAATAGTTCTCAATATCAGTCCCTGAATTAGAATTCTGACAAAAATCCAACCTAAGAGTTATTCATTTTAAAAAAAGACCGCCATATACTTAATAATTAATACAAAAACTACCAATTGGTTTATTAGGAAATGCAAATATACTCGGTGATACGTCTTACAAACGAGGAATATCACGTAGCGTTTCCACGACCAGTTTCACGCCACAAGCCTCATTCCCCATACGAAGGTGAGTTCATACCCCTACATTTTATATTTTATTAAGTTTTAAGGGGGGGGGGGGAATACAAGTTAAATCATCAATATCATAATTAAACGTTTTCAATAGATTACATCAGAAAAGTTGAACTTCAATCACGACCGGTTTTGGTAAACTTAAACATTTTAGTTTTCAAAACAACACAAGGTGCAAGTAGTTCAAGTTCTTGATTTTCAAATGGCTACTTGCACATCACCATACGAGTTTTCTATAATTTATACATAACTCAGTATTTGTATAAATATTGTTTTGTTTACGCTACTTGTATTTGTAGTGCACTATTATTATTGTTTTGTTTACGCTACATGTATTTGTAGTGCATTGTCATTTGTTTTGTTTACGCTACATGTATTTGTAGTGCATTATCATTTTTAGTCTAATCTCCATAACTATGCCCGTATTCTTGAGGTACGTTATGGACAATAATAGCGCTATTGGGTTTACCACCCCACCTTGGGACGCTAAGGTGATTGATCGCACGTGGTTGAGTGTGTATGATGATTAGATGCTCCATCCTATATATATACATAGGTATATGTATAGGGTGAGGACTATTTGTTGTTGTTATCCTTTGTTAATCAACTTTCAATTCTATAAACCATTATCTCAAATACAATTGTTTTTCAATTTCAAAAGAAAACAAATACTATGTTTGTAAGTGAAAAGCATTTAATAATACCAAACAAAAACTTATGAACTCACCAACCATTGTGTTGACACTTTTTCAAACCACTTGTATTCTCAGGAAATCATTAAACAGGTAACCAAGTGTTGTTGAGAATGGGATGCTAAGACGTCAAACATTTCCTATCTTGTCCATGTATTGTAATTGATTTATAAACATGTAAATCATAATGATGTAACTTTTCAATTATATATATATATGTTGGTTGTGTTTACTTGAATTACTATTGCAATTGTTGTTATGATATTATACATGAAGTCCTCCACCCCCGGACGTTTCCGCCATCCTCGGTTTGGGGGGTGTGACAGAAGTTATGATCAATCGAAAATCCGCAACAAAACCTGCAAAACACTGTTCAGTGTGAAAAGTGAATTTTCGATAAAAGGCTTTTTAGCCTTAACAATCTAAATTAAAGTTGTAGAATATGTTAAACCGAGAACGTTCATAAAAAGAACGTAAAAATCTGACTTCGTATGATGAAGTTATGATTTTTTCTAAGTTTCGGTTTAGCAGTAGACAGCTGAAAATTCGAAATATAAATCGATCGATATTTAGCCGACACAACTTAAACGAGAATCGAAGGTCTCGTTAAAATTAGTACAACGATTAAAAAACAGACGAAAACGGACGTCGGATGAAGAAGTTATGAATTTTTAACGGATTTCCTGTCCCGATCTGTTAAAAATAATAATATTAAAAATAAAGTCGAAATTAGCCGACGAAGTCTAAACAAAAGTCATAGAGTACAATTTTACCTATGCGGGCATATAAAGAACGCCAAAAACGGAGCTCGTATGCGAAAGTTATGAATTTCGCAAGTTTTTGGCACAAAAATCAAGAAAATGTTGAAAACTGGGAAATTTCGCATGGGTGACCTTCGGACACGTCACCCTCGCATGCGAGCCTCCACGTGTCATCTTCTGATTGGACCGCAGATGCGCGTGTCACCTACTGATTGGTCCGAAGTCGTCATAGGCGCTCCTGATTGGACCGAGGCTCGGTCCACTCCTGATCCGACACCACCAAGGAAGCTTCCGAGACCGCCTCCAGCTTCGCTTCTCCTTCTGACGCGTGGCTGTTGAGTCCTCCTCCCCCTCGCATGCGAAGCTGCCGCATGTCCTGCTGACTCCTCGCCCTCGCCACCTGTCCGATGAGTCACCCTTCGGCCGAACCCTCGCACCCCTATATAAAGGGTGCGAGACTTCTCGGATTTGGGAGGTTTTTCACCCCAAATTTCACCATTTTTCACCTTTTCATCCCCTAAACTTTCTCACGACCCCCCAAGGCCCCGATATCGTGTCTAAAACCCGAAGCAAGCCCCGGAGCCCCGGAATTCTCGAGAAGATAACCTCTTTCCAGTCGAAGTGCTGCCTGCATATAGCCGGTTTTTACTCAAAAACTCGCGGTTTCTTCGAGAAAGATCATCTATAGAAACGAAACGCTGCCCGAATCACCACTCATCAAAGTGAGTTCATACCCCTATAATTTACCTTTTTAATGGTTTGTAAATGCTTTTTACGGGGGGAATACAAGTTTAACACAATATTAAATTGTGTTAATAACAGTATGTGATAATAATCACACAAAGGCTTTCCTTATGCTTTTAAGGATTACCAAATACTTCCAAAATGACTTAAAGCCATCTTAAATCTTTAAAGTCATATAAACTCCGTTAAAATTCTTTGAAAAAGGTTTTATAAACTATTTCAAATTATAAATGCCAAAATCATGTTTATATATGTATAAATATATAAATAAGATTTGAAGGGCCTAGGACTAATGCATTACCTTATTTCCTTTTCCTTGTTTGGATGTGGAGTTAAGGTGGTGTTATTTGTCCGAATGACGTTTCCTTCTTAGTTATATATATATATATATATATATATATATATATATATATATATATATATATATATATATATATATATATATATATATATATATATATTATACATATATGAGTATAAAAGGTTACACCTTTCGGTATCGTTACCTTTGTATCATGCTGAGCAAAGGTGTTCATCCATGAGAAATCATGCTAATCAGATAGAACATATAATTATAATAGGTATAATTTATGATTCAAAACTAAATATACAAGTATGATTCACGATTTTATACATTCCAAGGAAATTACCAACAATTCATTTATCTATACCAAGATATGTATAATACTTTTAATATAAGGATAATATATTAAAGAAGTAATAATACATCATACCGGGTTTGCATTAACAAAGGTACAAATACAACGTACCAGGGTTAGCAAACACGGGGTAATAATACATCATACCGGGTTTGCATTAACAAAGGTACTATACATAGTACCAGGGTTAGCAATCACGGGGTAATAATACATCATACCAGGTTTGCATTAACAAAGGTACAAATAGAACGTACCAGGGTTAGCAATCACGGGGTAATAATACATCGTAAATCTCGTTGAAACAATAAATTTGTGAGACTCTTCATGGTGTACTTATCTAAGTACGACCTTAAGTCCTATCTTATTAACCAGAATCTCTTATAGGGAGAGCATGAATTTTTGTATAGATCTATATGGGACTGACAATCCCGCACCTTTACTGTTCGCTACAGTTTGGCCGGCAGGCCTACGGTGTCAAATATCATATCATTTCCGACGCCTGAAGAACGTCGCAGCAGGCATATCAGTCATATCAGTATGGTTAATAGAACTCACATGGATAAAACCACGAGTGTCAAATATCATATCATTTCCGACGCCTGAAGAACGTCGCAGCAGGCATATCAGTCATATCAGTATGGTTAATAGAACTCACATGGATAAAACAATGAGTGAATTACTAAGTAATATACTTCTCTTAAAACAGTAAGAAAAAATAATTACATCCTGACCAAATATACCTTCTGTTAGTTTTTACTTACAGTAAAAGCTACGTATCATGAAATCAAGTATGGTAAATATACTTGTACTTCTGGTTTTGGAACATTTAAAACCACAAGGCAGTATTATGGATAATATAATATTTTCCAGGATTAATACTAATGTTTTATTGTAGAACAGATATAACTAAGAATAGTTTTACAAAGGAAACGATTTATGGGATTAAACCACTTTTCCAAAGGAAACGGTTTATGGGATTAAACCACTTTTACAAATGAAACGGTTTATGGGATTAAACCACTTTTACTAATGAAACGGTTTATGGGATTAAACCACTTTTACAAATTAAACGGTTTATGGAATTAAACTACTTATCAAATGGAACCTAGTCATTCAATCTCTTTAAACTAGTATAACACAAAGGACATTTAGTGGTTAATTCTATAATTCCTTAGTTGCTACATCATAGTTATACATAAGTAATATCTGATTGACAGTGAAATGTGTGACTTCCGCCTTACTTCCTGTTCCTTGTTTGGTTGTGGGCTTAGGGCAGATACACCCATTTAACTGTCCATTCGATATTAGGTTATATATAATTAGTATAAACTAAGCAATTACAGAGGGAAACTATTGAGGTTATCAATTAATCACCTCAGGAAATATAGGATTTTCTGGAGGAACCAGTGAACTTATCCAAAGAACTTAGGGTATACTAAACAGAACTAAAATACTTATGAACTCACCAGCTTAAATGCTGATCTACTCTTTCCAAATAACTTGTATTCTCAGAAATCCAGTAGACAGGTGCACTCCCGAAGCTTTTGAGAAGACTACCTAGTACCGTACCGCGACTCTTGTCTTCTACTGTACCTACTTTGGTGTTTGAATATGTAATGTTTAAACACTTATGTAAAACTTATACTTATTAATGCAATGGTTGTTTGTACTTTGATTACTATATTGCATGTGTTGTGATACTTACATGAAGTCCTCCGCCCCCGAACGTTTCCGTCGTTCTGGTTTGGGGGTGTGACAGAAAGAGAGAGGCTAATCTTGTGGTTTTAGTGCACTTTTGGAGGAGAAGTGAGGAGCATCAAAGCTTGGATCAAGAGGAGGCTTTTAGATCCTGAGAATCTTCAGATTTGCTTCAGTTGGAGGTAAAAAGATGCTAACTTGATCATTTCCTTATGAGATCTTGGTTTAGGGAGTTTTTAGGGTTTTCCCTCATCCATATTGTGTCAATGAGTCATTTGAGCATAGTTTGAGGTTTGAACCTTAGATTTGGACGGTAGGAGGCCTTGTGAGTCCAAAGACCCGAGCTTTATTGAGCTAGAGGCAAGCTCTTGTGCATCTAACCCTTATTGGAGATTTTTTTGGCATTATGAGCCTAATATGCCATGCATGAACGTAAAGCTTGCAGCTTTACGTGACATTCGAGCCTTGGGATGCTAGATCTAGAGTTTGGAGTGGTAGATCTGCTTTTGAACGTCTGATGAGAATATAGACTGAATAGACTCGCCGAGTCAATGAGCTGACTCGACGAGTCGGCGAGGGTTTTCCCCGATGAGTCTGGACATGAGTAACTCGGCGAGTTGATGAGACAACTCGACGAGTTAGGTTTGGTTTTCGCGACTTTTCTAAAGGAACAAAGGGACTCGGCGAGTCACATAGGTGCACTTAAAGATTCATGTCAACATGGATTGTTGACTCAAGTGTTGACTTATGTTGACTTTAGGGTTTGGTCAAGACATGGATTATTGAGACCATGGAGGGGTATAATGGTCTTTTATCCATTTCAAGAGCTGGAGAGGGAGAGTAGCCTTTAGTTTATTTACAGTTGTGATTGGAGTGTTAATTAGAGATAATTATCATATGTGTTAGGCGGAGGCTAGATCGGTGATTCGTGTACGAGATTTATTTGCTTGCTTACGAGGTGAGTCTTCTCACTATACTTACCTTGAGTGGTAATTTGTGAGACCGGAGGGTCTTGTATGCTATTATTGAGTATTGTGATATCCTGCATTATGTCTTTGTGATTTATGTTGTGTATTATTCTGAGCTTTACTGAGTTAGGACCGGAGGGTCCACCCGAGTTGTGGGACCGGAGGGTCCCATTGAGACACATTGACCGGAGGGTCTTAATTGAGTTATAGCCATGAGAGGCTAATGAGATATGTGTGGTATTTTGTGGAACTCACTAATATTCGTGCTTACCGTGTTATGTGATATGGGTTTTAGGTACTTTTCATGATCGCGGGAAGGTGCCGGCTTGATTGTACACACACTTGAGATGGAGTTTATGTTTTGTGGATCCTGGATTTTATCAAACGATTTATGACATTTTTGTTTTGACAATTTGATACTTGTGGTTTTTGGAATGTGATAATGAGAATTATGTGTTTTAAAAATGAAAATTTTGTTTGAAAATTTACGGTGTTACAACCTAGTGGGCCAACATTGGTGCCTTCGACCCACAAGCACAGTAAGGAAGACTCACCTCACAGACTGAAAGATAGCTGAACATATCACAACTCCAAATGTTACCTTTACAGATCACTTATACAATTAACAGGGACCCAAACTCAAACTACCTTACAAATTACCCAAAATTCCCTTAAATCAAACTTGGTCAAAGTCAATGGTCAAAAGTCAACCTCAAGTTGGTCGCCAAGTCGTGGCCATCCTTGGCCACGCCGTGGCCGCTAATCAACAATACAGACGAGCCATAACCCAGTCTCCACGTCATTGCAACCTAAGGCCACGTCGTGGGCACTAGGCTCCTAACAGCTTAATGAGTTAAGTCATTTTCTTAGATTCTAAGTGTTCTAAAGCGCAGATATGGTCCATTCTAGGGCCAAGTGGATAAAGTTTCCAACTTTATCCCTTTAGACTCTCTAAAATATAGAGATCTCACTCCTAGGTCCAAAAGGGGCAAAACACAACTTGGCTTAAACCAGTAAGCACTTAATCTTGAAGACCTTTAGTCCAACACTTCCATAATGGTTTCTAGAAACATAAATAACATAAAAATCCATACTTTCCACACATGCATGTCCATTGCATGTATTGAACTCCCATTAGGTAAAAAAAAAGGGGTTTATGGCCAAAAATCCATGCATGACACCAAAATTCATTACTAATCCATATCCAAAGCACCAAATACCCTCAAAGGCCTGTAGATTCATAAAGTTGCAAACTTTATGAGATCTCGTCACTCCAACCAATAAGGACATGAAGATTTAGGGACAAAACTCAAGGTATAGCAACCTATCACGATAAAAATCGAGTCTTGGATACTTACAAAGGTCCAGAACAGTGTTACAACAAAGGATGAGGACTTGTTTGCAGAATCTTAGCTCATTTCTTCTTCTTCTTTCTTCATTCAATGGTTTTAAAGGACACTAAAAAAGGCTAAAATAAAGGAGGACGGGGATTAGATTTCTCAAGTCTTAAGGAGGCTGATGGAGGCAGAGGGTGAACAAACCCTAGCCACCTCATTCCTTTGAATAGGGAGAAAAACTTGGAAAAAAGGGTTTATCAATTGCCAACTATCACACCATGGCCATATACTGCCACGTCGTGGCGACTTAAATGATTTTGCGATCTTATCTTGATTTTCCACATCGTGGTGCCTCCATCATGCCGTGGCAAACCCTAAAATGCCAAAAATTGAAAATGCGAAGTACCTCGGGATCCGGGTGTTACAACTCTCCACCACTTGAATCAGACTTCGTCCTAGAAGTCCACCAGTGCAAATAACTCAGGGTAATTCTCTCTCATCTTGTCCTCCGGCTCCCACGTCCACTCAGAACCCTTCTATTGCCATTGCAGCTTCACCGGGTTCACCACTTTGTTGTGCAGAGTCTTTGTTTTTCTGTCGAGTATGAAAATTAATCTCTCCACGTAGTTCAGATGCTCATCGACTTGAATGTCATACAAAGGAATCACCACAGAATCATTAGATACACACTTCCATAACTAAGAGACATTGAAAGTGTTGTGGATCTATTTGAGTTCCTCAGGCAAATCCAGTCGATATGCAACCTTGCCCACCCGGGAGATAATCCTGAAGGGACTGATGAAACGGGGGCCTAGCTTGCCCTTCTTTCGAAACCGGATGACACCCTTCCAAGGTGACACCTTCAAAAGTACCAAATCCCACACTTGAAACTCGAGGTCCGATCGTCGCCGGTCAGCATAACTCTTCCATCGGCTCTGGGTTGTCTACAATATCTGTCTAATATGTTGGATAAGCTTTATAGTCTGAAGAACTACCTCAGTCCTACCCATAACTCTGTGGCCAACCTCTACCCAGCAACCGGTTTGCGACACTTCCTCCCATATAGAAGCTTAAAAGGCGACACATTAATACTAGATTGATAGTTGTTGTTGTAGGAAACCATGCAATCTCTCTCTGCATGCATCGCCACCAGTTACTAAGTCGCAAATCCCGATACATCTTGGTGGTTCTAGGGTGAATAAAAAATCAGGAATTATAAGCCTCCTTTAAAACTATCCATCGGATCCCGCCGGAAATAGGCACCCATACCCGACGGCACCGGGTCAATAGTCCATGACGGTCGGTAGAAAACCTGTCAATCTCACCCCTGATTTCTCTCCTGCTTCCAATTCTCTTTCTTGACCCCCTCGGGCTGAGCCTCTTTGTTCAAATCCAGAAGTGGCGAATCGATAGAAATCCTCATGTACAAACTACCAACAGAAGTACTAGCCGTCTTGCGACTCAAAGCGTAAGCAACCACATTCTCTTTCCCGGGATGATACAAAATATTGCAATCATAATCCTTGACTACGTCAAGCCATCTACGTTGTCTTATATTCAGATTTGGATGATTCATGATATATATCAGACTCTTGTGATGTATTAGATGGTACATTGGATTCCATATAGATAATGCTGCTAAATCTTGAGGGCAAACACCACCACCCCTAACTCCAGATCATGCATCAAATACCGAACCTCATGTGGCTTCAGCTGCCTAGAAACATATGCAATAACCCTCCCTTTTTGTATGGTCACTGCCCCCAAACCGGTGTTAGAAGCATCACAATATACAACAATATCCTCTACGCCCTCCGGAAGGGTCAACAGCGAGGCCTCACAAAATTTTTGTCTCAGCGTCTCGAACGCAGCCTTCTACTCAGGCCCCCAATGAAAATCCACGCCCTTCCTTGTCAAACGAGTGAGAGGTACAACAACCTTGGAAAAACCTTGAATAAACCTCCAATAATACCTTGCTAAACCCAGAAAACTCCTGATCTCCGAACGAGACTTCGGGACCTCCCACTGCATAATTACCTCTATCTTGGCCGAGTCAACCAGAATCTCGTTCTGGTTAACGAGGTGTCCCAAGAACTGGACCTCCCATAACGAAAACTCACACTTCGAGAACTTGGAATAAAGCCTCTGCCTCTTCAAAACTCCTAGCAACTCTCGAAGGTGCTCCTCATGTTTCTCCCTGGTCTTGGAATAAACCAGGATATCATCGATAAAAACAATGACTAAACGATCAAGCATTGGCCTGCATACCCGATTCATCAAATTCATAAATACCACTAGTGCATTGGTGAGCCCAAACAACATCACCATAAACTCATAATGACCATAACGAGTTCGGAATGTTGTCTTCTCCACGTCTTCTTCTCTGGCCCTCATATGATGATACCCTGACCTCAATTCAATCTTGAAGACCAAGATGCATCCTGCATCTGATCGAAGAGATCATCAATCCGTGGAAGTGGGTAATGGTTCTTCACCATAAACTTGTTCAGCTTCCAATAATCAATGCACATTCGGTGTGAACTATCCTTTTTCTTCACAAACAAAATCGGTGCTCCTAATGACGAACTGCTCAATCGAATAAACTACTTGCCCAACAACTCTTGGAGCTGAGAGGAAAACTCTTATATCTCAGGTGGTGCTAATCGGTACGACGCCTTAGCAATCGGCGCTGCAACAGGGATCAAATCGATCCCAAACTTCACTTGCCTTATGGGAGGCATGCCAGGTAAATCCTCTAGGAATACATCTGGAAACTCTCTGACTACAGGCACATCTGAAATCGAAACCCCCTTCTCCACCCGAGTGTCAACCACATACGCGAGATATCCCAGACATCCATGCTGTAGATACTGTCGAGCCTTGACAGCAGAACAAAAAAGATGATCCAACCCTGGTACCCTCGCTATAAATAGTCATTTTTCCCCCACTTCGGGTTCGCACTACTACCTGTTATCCCTCACAGTCAATCATGGCACCAAATTTTCTCAATCAGTCCATCCCTACTATTACATACACATCCCAAATAGGGATAGGGATCAAATTAATCGGGTAAGACACCTCGAAAATCTCCAAGGTACAATCCTAAAATGCTTAATGTATAAATCCCATGTTCGCTGGCGATGGAAACTCGTAACAGACACTTCAACTCTCCGAGAGTCATATCAAAACTCCTACCGAAGGACTGAGACACAAAAGACTGACTCACACCCGAGTCAAAAATCACAAGAGCAGGCAAGGAATTCACTAAGAAAGTACCTAGCAGAAATACAATCATAAGCATATAACAAAATAACTTGACAGAATAATAAATGAGAACATATCAATAACGATGTCAGGCGCCACCCTGGCCTCCTCCGATATGAGCTGAAAAGCATGACCCCTGGCCTTTAGGGCCTCAGCCCTCCCCCATCGTCCATCTACAATCCTCAAAGTAGTTGGGGTTGGTGGATGCACGGGCCTAGCAGCAAGCAGGGGACATTGGGCCTTCACATAGCTCACCTGATCACAATGATAACAAATCCAAGTACACGATAGAGGAGCATGCTGATGACCTTCCCTCATGAAATTCCCATCCTTACCACATTTGTGGCGCCCAGTAGCTGATCGGCATATGACCTCGTGCGCCTTCTTGCACTTGCCACAAGTGCGGCCCCTCTATCCTCCAGATCGTGAAACAGCGGGCTTAAACTGCTTAGCTGCAGGTTGTGGTTGAACCGTAGCTTGCCTCCCCTCCTTCTTCTGAATCTCACTCTCAATCTCCCGCGTCCATACAACATCCTGAAACTTGGAGAGGGTATTGTATCGCTGGGTAGACACAAACTGTCGAATCGCATTCTTGAGCATGCTCAAGTATCGTGACATTTGGCCATGCTCCGAGGCAGAATAATCAGGACAGAAAAGAGCTATCTCAGTAAACATCTTGGTGATCTCAGTCACCGACTCTGTCGTCTACCTCAACGATAGATACTCCTTGTTAGGGCCAGGATCCTTACAATATTCAGGATGCTCAAATATCCAGGGTCCTCGGCTATCTCAGGATCCCGGCTAATTACCATTAATATTTTTTGTTAATATTTATAATGGTCATATTATGTCTATAACTATCACGTGTACAGAAGTAGTCAAGGGAAGACCAATTCTCAACGAAGAATCATCTCAACTATGCTAATGACCAGGAATACTTGGTCAAATAACGTTCGTGAAGCTGGTCATAGAGGATCTCGGAAATATCTGACATCTTGTTAGCTATCTTAGACTATAAATTGACACTTGTATTTTGCACACAACACACGACTCTGGAACCTAAGCTTACACTGTGAAATTACTTATTCATTTTTACTAAGAACTCCTTGTAATCACCATTTTATATCAATAAAATCATCAAGGCAAGTGATCATTATCACCTCCCATGGTTTTGTGTCGGAGATCCTAGCAAGGATCAAGGGCTTTCCTTGTAAACCGTTGTGTCACTTTCCTTTATTATTTGCAATTACATATTCTGAACATCACAGCCTCTCATTCAACTTGGTTGATTAAGACTTGTGTAGTTTTTTACCAAAACAATTTGGCGCCCACCGTGGGGCCGTCGTGTTCGAAATCCTCGAGAAAATCATGTCTACACAACTGATCCTTTCTTCATCCTCTGCTCCTTCCATTCCAACTAAAAACCTACCAACTCCTCCGAGTGGGCCCCCTGCTCAGAGGAAAAAGCCTAACACTTCCAAGAAAAACACCCCTCCGGTCACTAACCAAGGAAATTTGGGATCCCCATGACTCCAGGATCCGACTGCCTCGGTCACTACTATAGAACTCTTCGCTATGATGAAGATAATGACGCAACAAGTGACCCAACAGCAGGAGGAGAATAGAGCTCTTCTCAAAGAAATGGAAAGGATGAAGGTGGAATTCCAGAAGTTCCAGGGAACGACGGCCACGGTTGTACAACCAAGGATCCTGAACTTTGGCGATGCGGAATCCTCAGACAATCACCTGAAGAAGACAATTTCTGCCACTGTGGCGTTGCCCTGGGGGACAATTATAGACAACCGAGAATCTATGATCAATGATCTCAATGAGCCTTTCAATACTCCCGAAGCCTTGATTCTAGTAACTTCTTAAACAGCAATACTATTAATACTAACTTTACTAACGTTGATGCACGAATAAATCCAAACATGGCCAGGGAACTTCAGCAACTAAGGCAGATGATCTCAAGTGTAACCGGAGTGGTCCAACCCATACCAGAAGCATCTCCTATAAGTCACAGGATCTCAAGATTTGCTCCAGCGATAGCCAATACCGAAGTTCCTAAGTACTTCCAAACCCCCAACATGAAGCTATACGATGGAACTACAGATCCTGAAGAGCATATAGCTCAATACAGAGAAAGGATGGAGATCATTCCCATCCCAAGACACTTGAAGGAAGCTTGCCTATGTAAAGGCTTTGGTTCGACCCTTACAGGATCATCCCTCAAATGGCTGCTAAACGTTCCCCCATACTCTATTACTTCATTCGCACACTTAGTCAATATCTTTAATAACCAGTTTTCTTGCAGCAGAACCTTCGAAAAGATCACTAGCTATCTCTACCGAGTGGTTCAGGATTCTAATGAGAAACTTCGGGAGTTTGTTAACAGGTTTGGCAAGGAAGCTTTGAGCATCCCCAACATCGACATGGCCATCGCGGTAGAAGCCTTCAAAATGGGACTTAAGAAGCATTCACCCTTCTATGAAGACCTTGTGATGACCCCATGCAAAAGATTGGATGAGGTCAGGTGCCGGGCATTGAGGTTCATAAGGCTCGAAGAGGATAGAGAAATCCAGAAGAGAAGCAATCCTTCGAGTCAATATGAGAATCCCAATAGAAAAGCCAAGTCCTTGACTCCAAGATCCTACAAAGCGAAGCCTTATTCCAAACCAGATCATCACAGGGTCAATGCCCTCGAGGATGAGGGAGAAGAGGAAGAATTTCCTAAGATCACCGACTATTGTTTTTCTGTGGATATTTCAGGTGTAATTCATGCTATGTAGGATCTTGGAGACAAAGCAAGATGGCCGAAGAGAGATAACAAACCTACCACCTAGAAGGACAAGTCCAATTGGTGTGCTTATCATGAAGACTTCGGCATATCACGGAAGACTGTATAGCCCTGAGAAAGGAGATCAGCTACCTCCTCAGCAAAGGACACCTCAAAGAAATCCTTGGGAGAAAAAGATAAAAATCCAAGGAGAATGTCTGGGCTGATCACAATATCCCGGAAAAAACAAGATATCCACCCCAAACGCTAAAATAATAAATGTTATCTCAGGTGGATCTAACATCTGTGGTACCTCTTATTCTCAGGCGAAAAGACACGCCAAAGTCTCTAAAATCGAGAAGGAAGACAGGCCACGGAGGAATACCACAGTTAGTAATGAGAAGGAGATCGCGTTCGACAAGACGAACAAGGAAGGAATCCAGGATCCTCACCATGACGAACTCGTGATAACATTATATATGGCTAACCATTTTGTCAGAAGGATCCTTGTTGACAGAGGATCCTCGGTCAACATAGTACTCCTAGACGCTTTAAAAAGAATGGATATTCCTGAATCGGAGATAACTAAAAGATCCTCCGTCCTCATAGGATGTAGCAGGGAGACAAAACATACAATTGGGGAAACAAAGCTACCAATATACATTGAAGGGGTAAACTCTATACAAAGTTTATGTGTTATTGACACCCTATCTTCTTATAATGTGATACTAGGTAGGCCATGGATCCATGAAATGAAAGTAGTGCCATCAACTTACCATCAGTGCATGAAAATGCCTACTCCATGGGGGACAGTAAAGATCATGAGAGATCAACAAGAAGCCAAAGAATGTTATAAAACCTCCATGAAATCCACAACCAGACCTCATCAAGCATAACAATTAAGACAGGGGACACGACTTGTTCTAGAAACAAAGGAGTAAGATGTGAAGGAAGTGACCCTGGGCATTGAGGATCCTGAAGCCAAAGTTCTCACAAGATCCTCAATACCTGAGCATATCGAGCAAGATCTATTGAACTTCCTAAGAACCAGAAGCAAGACATTCGCATGGAAAAACAAAGATATGACAGGTATAGACAAGAGTATTATTACTCATAAACTTAATAGTGATCCTTCTTTCAGACTAATACACCAAAAGAGAAGGAAGTTTGCACCCGAAAGGAACCAAATCATTCAAGAAGAGGTGGAGAAGCTCCTCAAAACAGGGATGATCAAAGAAGTGAAGTTCCCAAGATGGCTAGCTAATGTGGTTATCGTATAAAAGAAAAACGGCAAATGGCGAGTGTGTGTAGACTACACAGCTCTTAATAAGGCTTGCCCTAAGGATCCTTTCCCCTTACCACACATTGACTCCATGATAGACATGCCGGCTGGACACAAGCTCTTAACTTTCATGGATGCTTCAGCAGGATTCCAACAAATCCAGATGGATCCATCCGATCAGGAGGACACGACATTCATAACACCAACAGGTATATATTGTTACACTGCAATGCCTTTCGGTCTTAAAAATGCAGGTGCAACATATCAAAGGTTGGTGAATCAGATGTTTAAAGACAAGCTGTGGGACGCCATGGAAGTGTATATTTACAACATGGTAGTGAAGTCAATGAAAGCCGAAGATCACCTTAGAGACCTTAAGGAAGCATTTAAGATCGTGGACGAATACAATATGAAGCTGAACCCGCTCAAATGTCACTTTGGAATGAAGTCAGACAAGTTCCTTGGATACATGGTAACCAAGAGAGGGATAGAAGCAAGCCCATAACAGATTAAAGCAACCATGGAACTAAGATCCCCATATTCAACAAAAGACATCCAGAGGCTAACCGGAAGAGTAGCAGCACTCAACAGGTTCATTTAAAGATCCTCAGAAAGGTGCAAGCCCTTTTACGATATCTTGAAAAAGAACAAGAAATTTGAGTGTAAGGAGGAACACGAGAAAGCCTTCCAGGAACTCAAAAAATATTTGAGCTCTGCACCACTACTAGTAAAGCCTATAGATAGAGAACCACTTCTTCTCTACCTCTCAGTATCTTCAAATGCAGTAAGTGTCGTTCTGGCTAAGGATCTTAACGGGGATCAACATCCTATCTACTATGTAAGTAAAAGTCTCCTGGATCCTGAGACCAGATACTCTCACCTCTAAAAGTTAATTCTTGCCTTAGTAACTGCTTCTACTAAACTAAGACATTATTTTGAAACACATACTATACACGTAAAACTAATTATCCTCTTAAGAATGTCATGACAAAACCAGAAATGTCAGGGAGAATGGAAAAATGGTCTATGAAGCTAAGCACATTTGACATCAGATACGAACCAAGATCGGCCATAAAATCACAAGCATTAGCAGACTTTGTGGCTGAATTTAGTGATGACCTACAAAACGAAGTAGAAATGGAAGCCAAGTAACTCCTAGAAGATGAACACCTGGGAAAATGGACATTGTTCACAATGGAGCTTCAAATAAAAAAGGAACAGGGCTAGGGATCATACTAAAGTCTCAACAGGAGTACATCCTACCCCAAGCAGTTAGTTATGAATTCAACACTACCAACAATGAAGCAGAATACGAATCACTCATCATGGGACTACAATTGGCTAAGGATCTTCAAATCAGGGATCTTCAGGTATTTGTTGATTGTTTATCACTAACCAATCACTTCAATGGATCATATGCAGTGAAAGGTGAAAGATTAGCATTATATCTAGAGATCCTCAAAAAATTAGCTTCTGATTTCGAGAACTTTAGCCTAACACATATTCCCAAAGAAGAAAACACAAAAACAGACGCATTAGCCAGTTTAGGATCCTCCCTTAGAATCCCACCAGAGATACAGATTCCTTTAACCCATATAATAACCCCAGCCATAGAAACCCTATCCGACAAACCAGAAGATCCCAAGCATCCAACAATCGTAGTAGCTATTGAAGATCCTGACCCCAGGATCCCTCCTCAAAGGGACCTTGATGAACCGAATCCTCAAAGAAATCCACAATCATGGACCTAACCCATTATGGAGTATCTCCAAAATGGCACGATCCCACCAACAGAAAAAAGTGAGAGAGCATTCAGAATAAGAGTCTCAAGATTCGTCGGAATCCAAGGTAAACTCTATAAAAAATCTATGGCAGGTCCGTACCTTAGATGCTTGGAAGATCATGAGGCTGCAGAAGTCTTAAAAGACATACATGAAGGAGACTGTGGCAATCATACTGGGGCATATCTTTATGCTCCAAGATACTAAGAACAGGATACTACTGGTCGACCATGAAGAGAGATTCTTTTCTACCTGCTCAAAAATATGATGCTTGCCAAAGACATAGCAACATCCTGCATCAACCGGCAGAACTGCTACATCCAATTGTCTCTCCATGGCCATTCATGAAATGGGGAATGGATATAGTGGGAAAACTACCAATAGCCCCAGGAGGAAAAGTCTTCATGCTAGTGATGACTGATTACTTCTCAAAGTGGTTCGAAGCAGAGGCTTTCGTTCAGGTAAGAGACAAACAAGTAGTCTCATTTATTAAACACAATATCTTCACTAGGTTTAGGATCCCGGCTGAGATCATATGCGACAATGGATCCCAATTCATAAAAAAAAGGACAACAGGCTTTTGCACAAGTTGGGGAATCAAAATGATAACATCAACTCTTGTTCATCCCCAAGCTAATGGTCAAGCGAAATCCAGCAATAAAATCATAGTAAACAACTTAAAGAAAAGATTGGACAAGAAGAAGGGAAGATGGGCAGAAGAAATTCCTTTCGTCCTATGGGCAGATAGGACTACTTCCAAAGTAGCCATGGGTCAAACCCCCTACTCTTTGGTGTTTGGAATAGAAGCAGTGATCCCTACTGAAGTAGTAATCCCGACAGCAAGATACTTGCTGCAAAACCAAGAGAATAATGATAGGTTCCTAGCACAGGATCTTGACACTATTGACGAGCTTAGGGATCTTGCCAAAATATGAATTGCTGCTCATCAACAAAGATTCACCAAGGCTTAAAATAAAAACATAAAAGTCAAAAGATTTCAAATAGGAGACTTGGTATTAAGGAAAACATTCCAAAATACCAAGGATCCCAATGCAGGTAAATTAGCTCCCAAATGGGAAGGAACGTATCTCATAGATGTTGAAGCAGGGAAAAGAGCATATTGGCTAGCAACACTCGAAGGAGATGTTCTACCAAGATCCTGGAATGCGATACACCTCAAAGCATATTACATGTAAGTAGGGTCGACTAATGCACGACAAAACCAAGGTACACATGTTCTTTACCTTAAAATTTTCGTTGTTACTTATTTTCTCCTCGAATACATTACTAACTTAAGCATCAGAGGGGCGTTAGCTAGACTAATGACCACCCCTAGCTAACGTTTTCCATGCAGAACAACACACAACTAAGGATCTCTGTAAGTTATGATCCTGAAACATGAAGGACCTTCGGGGTCGAAGATCCTGAAACCCAAGGATCCCCCGGATCTCATAATACAAGGATCCTCGAGGATGAAAATATTGAAACATGAGGATCTTAACATACAAAGACCTCAATATCTTAACACTTGAGAAGCCACATTATACCAACGGTGTAATCTTTAGACTATCATATACACAAGCTAGAGACTGATCATCTCTCTAACGCTTAAGGGTACTTAATCCCCTCTAAGGTTTAAAGAGCTAATTACCTCTTTCACATGAAGTAAGTTTTATACACCTCGCTTGGACGCACGATATCCAACTATGTGAAACAAATAAGGGGATCATTTCACGATTCAGTGGCTTGGCAACCCTCATATATTTGACCATAAGTTGAGATCCTTAAGGTTTATAACATTTTCATTTTATCAAAAATCGAGATCCTACCCCAGTAATTACATAAGGCTTATAACATTTTCATGTTATCAAAAATCGGGATCCTACCCCAGTAATTAGTTAAGGTTTATAACATTTTCATATTATAAAAAATCGGGATCCTACCCCAGTAATTACTTAAGGTTTATAACATTTTCATGTTATCAAAGATTAGGATCTTGCCCCAGAAATTACATAAGATCTATAACATCTTCATGTTATCACACGTTGGGAATTGTCCCAGAGAATACAATCGAATTGTAAAATTTTCATGTTATTATAAGTAAGGATCTCTCCCATGAATTATATCACAAGTTGGGATCCTCCCCAGTCAATAACGTTAACATGTTATCTATTGAATCTATGGTGTTACTCAAAAATTTTGTCAAAGTCCATAACCTAAACATGTTATCTTAAGGAGAAATTTTCCTAAGATCCTTATCTTTAAGGATCTCTGACAATAAGGATCCTTGCCCTTAAGGATCCTTATCGAACTTCATTGGTAAAAAGCCTCATTATCAGCAGAAGTTCTCTTCTAAACTGAGATTTATCCTCAACAAATTTCAAAGCTTAAGAAAAAAAACTTGGAGATAATCAGGTTCCATCTATCCTTATTCTCAAAGAGCTTTAGATAAGGTTTAAAGATCATGAACTTTCCAGGCTCCTAAACTAAAATCATCTAATTTCAAATATGCTAGAAATGAACTACTAAAGAAATTCTGTTTCAGGATTACTCGTAGAATCCTAAGGGTTTTAATATCATAACAGCCATACAGAAAAACCATGAGGGGAATATAAAAGGAAAATGCTACCATGTCATTCAAAAGAAGAAAGGGTTGCATATCAACCCAACCAAAAGGTTAATTGTCTTACATCACCGACAAAAACAAAAACTATTTAAACCAATTTTTTGTAGGCCTAGACCTTAGTGTGGTCATCATCGGTCGTGTCCTTCTTCTCCCCTCCTCCGGTCAACAACAACACAGGATCGTGATTGGCGACAACAGACTTATCGATCAGTTTGGCCAACACATCGTGCCATTCCTCCACGTCCCAGGAACTTGCGTTTTCCAGATCCTCAGCCAGCTTAATCTTAGCCTGCAGAATAGCTGTCGCCGCACTTGTCTTTACATCAACAATCACCTCCTCGAGATCCACGAGATGATCTTCCTCCTTTTCGACTTTCTATTTGTTCAACAACTCCACCCATTGGAGAAGATCCTCATTGGTGATCCTCCACGTCTTTTAGAACGAACTCGGCTTTATCGACACGGACCCTGAGATCGTTGGTGGCGTGGGAAACGTGAGCGGAGACCTGGAAGAAACATAAACATCAGCATGAGTAAAAACATGTATGATAGATTAATATAAATAATGCCTATGCACAGAATACTTACAACTTGGGAAAATGAGGACAACTTCCCGAGAGCATCCTCGATGCTGAGGTTCTCTAAGCTGAAGTCTATAACCTCAAAAGCCTTTCGATTTCGGGATCCTGAAGCCTTAACTGTAAGATCTATATGAGATCTCTTGGGAAGAGGAAGAGTGGCACTTTTTTCCTGCTTGACTTTGATTAAACCACTAGTCATATCATCTTTAACTCTGTCAGACCAAAGCGAGCCTTGGACTGGGTAGTCTTAGAACCTGCCAGAAATCCCTGTCAAATCAGGATCCTCTAAAAAGACATATCCAAGAAAAATAAAATTACCAGTGGCCATAGAAGCAGTAGTAGAGGAACCCTATTAAAGATTGGAATATTCAAGCCTGAGCGACCTCTCAACTGCAGGAAGTGTGAGGAATTTGGAAATCTTGTCCTTAGAATCACCAGCGACAGGAATAAGCTCCTCAAACCCGAACGCTGCATCAAAACAAACAAAATAAGGGAAGTAAATTTCAGGATCCTTGATATCTAAATTTATTTCCTACCCTTTTTAATCCATGTTTTTGGTAGGCAATCCCCCTTAGGAATCGAGTCGCGTCTCATGAAGAAATATTTTTCTTTCCAAGCGCCATCATTTTGTCTAGATTTCAGAATGAGGTGGGGTTTGTTTGTTTTAACTCTTAACAGGAAACGAGAAGAACCGGAAGTAGAAAGATCATAGATGAAGGCCAACTTAGGTAATCCAAAGTCCATATTCTTGGACTGATTCAGGCGATCGATCCAAAATAGGATCCTCCAAACCACGAGCATAGTTTGGATATAGGAGATTTGGGTACATAGGAAGAAATTACGAACAGTAACAGTAAAAGGATAAGTTAAACTTAGAGTAAATGGGTATTCAGGAAAACAAACCCATGTTGGAGACGCAAAATCAGGTTGAACGATAGCCTCAAAAGGACGAAAAACCACATTAGAAGGGAAAGCCCCGATGGATTTCAATGATTCCATGTCTTCATTGTTAAAGGAGCAAACCTCGTCGTAGGTTAAGATTGCTTGATCACTAAAATCGTTCTCGGAGGGAATAACAACGCCAGCTCGAGAGCGACTAGTTCTTTTAGCCATGACGAGGAAAATCGAAACAACGGAAGAACAAATAAAAAGAAAACGGATTACCTTCACAATGAGATGATGGCGACTTGGGAGAGTAAAAAGAGGAGTTACCGGAATCCCTTATTTATAGCCAGGAAAAGATAATAGAGATGATATGACCATCTCTCGATTATCTCGATAAAGATAAGACCTATCCATTAACGACAAATTTTAAATTTCTATTTTAAATTTAATTTAAGTTATTCGTTCAACATTTTCGAAACTAAGTCCTATATTTTCAGGAATAACTTGGGGGAAATTGTTAGGGCCAGGATCCTTACAATATTTAGAATCCTCAAGTATCCAGGATCCTTGGCTACCTCAGGATCCCGACTAATTACCGTTAATATTTTGTGTTAATATTTATAACAGTCATATTTTGTCTATAATTGTCACGTGTGCAGAAGTAATCAATGGTAGACCAATTCTCAACGAAGAATCATCTCAACTATGCTAAAGACCCGGAATACTTGGTCAAATAACGTTCGTGAAGCTGGTCACAGAGGATCCCAGAAATATCGGACATCTTGTTAGCTAGCTTAGACTACAAATTGACACTTGTATTCTGCACACAACACACAACTCTGGAACCTAAGCTTACACTGTGAAATCACTTATTGATTTTTACTAAGTACTCCTTGTAATCACCATTTTATATCAATAAAATCATCTAGGTAGGTGATCATTATCACCTCCCAAGGTTTTGTGTCGGAGATCCTAGAAAGGATCAAGGGCTTTCCTTGTAAACCATCGTGTCACTTTCCTTTATCATTTTCAATTACATATTCTGAACATCACAACCTCTCATTCAATTTGGTTGATTAACACTTTTGTAGTTTTTGACCAAAACACTCATGATCCAACCTCTTTCTCTTTCTCTCTCTCCCTCTCTCTCTCTCTCTCTCTTTCTCTCTCTCCAGCAGGGGAACATAATCTGTGTGAAAAATCTCCAAGAACTACCCCCAAGTAAAAAAAATATCTTCTCAAGAGTATAAGAACCATTCACCAGGTTTCACCATTCCTTCTCGCCTAGAAGAAGAAGGATCATGTCTCACTTGACCTTCTAGTCCTCCGGACAGGAACAAGTTAAGAAGTAGTCCTCCATGTCAGAAATCCACCTCATAGCCAAGATCGGGTCCTCGACCCCGTCGAACTCTAGGTCCTTCATGTTGCTAAATTTCAGGTACTTAAATGACCCTCTCCCCTGAAACCCCGCAACAGCAACAACAGCCTCAGTTACAGCGGCATACCACTCATCGAACAGCTCAATCATCGTGATCTTAATAGACCCAAAAATCTCCAGGATAGCACCCTAAATTGCTGCAGTCACCTCAGTGGAGTACAACTCCCAAATCTCATAATCAGTCAATCATGGCCTCACCGGGCCACCCATTCCTGATCCTAAACCCCTCGTGTGCACCATACTGAAAATGAATCAAAATGCATCAGAAATTCCACAATTCATACTATAACAATCATTACAAAAATACTTATACCCTTGGGGTCCGTGACTTCCTTGCTACGCGTACGGGTCCTGTGCTTCCAGTAGTACGGGCCCATACTACATTCCACACCTACTCGTATTCGTATCAAGGGGTCATCACAGACCACCCAGTCGCAAGACCCAACATCTAGGATACGCATACATCATATAAATTTCCCAAGAGTGGCTAATTATTCCTCATGTTGTCCTGCTATAAATTGCACTCACTCATGGGACTTCCACCAACCCTGCAGTTACTCGTTCATGCTAATCATACATAACGTTGGATTCCACAGACAGTTTAATACTTGATTCTACCCTAAGCCCATAACCAAAAAAAGAACAGCAAATAAGGCTAAACCAAACATTCTCAAGCTATAAAATCGTAGTTATGTACCATTATGGTGCATACACTAAGAAACTACAGTAATGATGCCAATTCCATCTAGGATACAAGAAATTATCCTAGGCTATTAGGCATCATAATTCAGGCAATTCTATCATGCAATTCCTGAAGACCCTTAGCCTACAACTAGCATGCAATTCTATCATAATCATCATAAGCAAATAACAATGTGGTTATCTTGGGGAATACTTTCGTACTCCGGGTGATCGTACACATCTCGTCCCTCTTGGGTTATTTTTTAAAATAATTTGGAAACTTTGCAGATCCTTAGTTTGAGTATGGATTTACACGAATTTTCATCCAATTCTCTCAAACTAGCGCTCTGATACAAACTTGTAACATCCCAAAAATCAAGGCAAAATTTTCATTTTTAAAAAACATCCAAAAACCCATAAGTTTTGTAAAACAAGTTCTCAAAGTCACTATCATGAATTAGAGTGTACCAAAATCATACAAACACATAAAATCTAGGATGATGTGCACGATTAAGCCTTTGCCTTTCCCCTTCCCTCTGAAGTACCTGAAACCATAAAATCAAAGTGTAAGCCAAAGCTTAGTGAGTTCCCCCAAAATACCACACACAACCAAATAGATAACAACATGCAAATATGAGCCTTCAGCTTGACTGGACCGCCTTGTAGGGCCTACAGTCTATCTGGACAGCTCTCCGGGCCTTTGGCCTGACTGGAATGCCTCACAGGGCCTACAGCCTATCCGGACCGCCCCGGGTATCTTGGCCTTCAACACAAAGCAGGACCACCTCAACCCAACCACAATATGTCGACATATACAATAAATAAACATAACATATATCCAACAAGTACAGGTAACCATTCAGGTCTACCAATCTATTATATAACCAACATAACATCACCCTATATACCAGGGTACATAAACTAGTGCACCGACATTGGTGCCTTCGACCCACAAGTACAGTGAGAAGGACTCACCTTACAGACTGAAAAATAGTTGAATAGATAACTGCTCCAAATGCTGCCTTTACAAAACAACTACACAATTAACAGGGACCCAAACTCAAACTACCATACAAATTACTCAAAATGTACTTAAGTCAAACTTGGTCAAAGTCAATGGTCAAAAGTTATCCTCTAGCTGGCTGGAATGTCGTGGCCATCATTGGCCACACCGTTGCCGCTAATCGACAAAACTGATGGGTTTTAGGTAAAACAAATAAAGCAGAAAACAATTCCTAAGTTCACATGCAACCTACTTTGGATCTATGTTTTAACTATTGAACATACAACTTTGAATTGCAAAACAAGAACCCTAGAGGAGGAGGCTATTTTCGAAAATAGTAAACTAGGGTTTAGGAGTTACATACCTTTCAATTGTTATAGCAAACAATTGATAATTCCCTTGATCTTGATCTTGATCTTCTTGGAAGCTTAGCACCACAAGTGTAATGCCTCTAATGGAATCACACCCAAGAACTAGCAAAAAGGAAACTTGGAGGAGAGAGGGTAGAGAGAGTATGCAATTTCGGCCTAGGGTTTCTTCCCAAAAGTGGTGACCGATTTTGAGAGCTGGGAGGCTCCTTATATAGCTGAGGGATCTAGGGTTTTGGGAAAACCCTAATGCTCCTTTGCTTAGGGCCTACGCAAACCCAAGGGCCTTATCCAAAGCCCCCTTGGACGAAATCCTTAGGGTTTCCCCTATAGATTTCGTCCACCTCCTTCCAAGGAGGTTCTGG
The DNA here is from genome assembly GCF_052849685.1 of Lactuca virosa. Lineage (NCBI taxonomy): Eukaryota > Viridiplantae > Streptophyta > Magnoliopsida > Asterales > Asteraceae > Lactuca > Lactuca virosa. The sequence continues at coordinate 264,500,893 of NC_136431.1, forward strand.
AGCCTTCCAGTCAACTATCTGATAATTCCAAACTAGTCCCTGCACTTTATAATTAATACTTTTAACCCCAAAATTAATTCTGATTAATTTCTGGCTAACTATTAATTAAACATAATGATTTATAATTAATATATTAATCTTTTAACATATTAATAAATCATTTATATTAATTTATTAATCTTATAAATTAATATCTCTCCTTTCATAATTTCCTTGTCCAGTTGCTAGGTTGAGGGCAACCCAAAAGGACTGTGCTGCTATCAATTCAAGTACATACCAATTATAGTTATGGGCTTAGACACCTAATTCAACAGTCTCCCACTTGGATAAGTCTGTAACTATAATTGCTAGTATGCCTTCTAAATTTGACCAGCAAAATGTAGCTTCCAAAAGCTGCTGCTGAACTCTGACCCAGTCAGTTACGTGTCCTAAGATAAGTGATCATATAATCCTTCGTTCTGCTAGATATCCCTAGACATAAGACATGGAATGTAATCAATCTCTTTGTCCAGAATCTATGTTTCCCGATTTCTGATTTGTGATGATGTAGGACTTCTAATTGAACACATCAATTTAGTCCTGGCTGGGCCCAGCACATAAGTCAACACCAAATCATCGAGGGGCCCACAGATATCGCTTTTCCGGTTAGGGCAAAAGGAACGAATAAACGTTGACTCATATGCTTGTATCTTTTACTCATCAAATTATACATGACAATACGTTTTATAACACCAAGTTACTGATGCGGTTTCGTATCACCAATGTATAACCGACTTTGTAAATTACAACTCATATATCTTCGTTTCAAGATTATAAGATATTATCGTCTCAGTATTACTCATGATGAATTCCATGAAGTGATACTCTGAGCGAGGGTTTATCCAATACTCAAATCTCAATTTCTGAGTACTCATGAACATTGCAGCAATTTTATTGCCATGTCTATCCTCAGACAATCTACAATCTAGTTCATGACAGTCTTAATTCACTACTTACTTCCAAAAGTACGAGCGACTCTGGAGTTTGAATAATTAAATTATTCGGGAAGTAAAACATGCAAAACACAATAACAACCAATCGACAAAAGGCAGTAACCAAACTTATGAATAATACTTTATTATTTAGCTCCCAAATGGGAAGGAACGTATCTCATAGATGCTGAGGCAGGGAAAAGAGCATATTGGCTAGCAACACTCGAAGGAGATGTTCTACCAAGATCCTGGAATGCGATACACCTCAAAGCATATTACATGTAAGTAGGGTCGACTAATGCACGACAAAACCAAGGTACACATGTTCTTTACCTTAAAATTTTCGTTGTTACTTATTTTCTCCTCGAATACATTACTAACTTAAGCATCAGAGGGGCGTTAGCTAGACTAATGACCACCCCTAGCTAACATTTTCCACGCAGAACAACACACAACTAAGGATCTCTGTAAGTTATGATCCTGAAACATGAAGGACCCTTGGGGTCGAAGATCCTGAAACCCAAGGATCCCCCGGATCTCATAATACAAGGATCCTCGAGGATGAAAATATTGAAACATGAGGATCTTAACATACAAAGACCTCAATATCTTAACACTTGAGAAGCCACATTATACCAACGGTGTAATCTTTAGACTATCATATACACAAGCTAGAGACTGATCATCTCTCCAACGCTTAAGGGTACTTAATCCCCACTAAGGTTTAAAGAGCTAATTACCTCTTTCACATGAAGTAAGGTTTATACACCTCGCTTGGACGCACGATATCCAACTATGTGAAACAAATAAGGGGATCATTTCACGATTCAGTGGCTTGGCAACCCTCATATATTTGACCATAAGTTGAGATCCTTAAGGTTTATAACATTTTCATTTTATCAAAAATCGAGATCCTACCCCAGTAATTACTTAAGGCTTATAACATTTTCATGTTATCAAAAATCGGGAGCCTACCCCAGTAATTAGTTAAGGTTTATAACATTTTCATATTATAAAAAATCAGGATCCTACCCCAGTACTTACTTAAGGTTTATAACATTTTCATGTTATCAAAGATTAGGATCTTGCCCCAGAAATTACATAAGATCTATAACATCTTCATGTTATCACACGTTGGGAATTGTCCCAGAGAATACAATCGAATTGTAAAATTTTCATGTTATTATAAGTAAGGATCTCTCCCATGAATTATATCACAAGTTGGGATCCTCCCCAGTCAATAACGTTAACATGTTATCTATTGAATCTATGGTGTTACACAAAAATTTTGTCAAAGTCCATAACCTAAACATGTTATCTTAAGGAGAAATTTTCCTAAGATCCTTATCTTTAAGGATATCTGACAGTAAGGATCCTTGCCCTTGAGGATCCTTATCGAACTTCATTGGTAAAAAGCCTCATTATCAGCAAAAGTTCTCTTCTAAACTGAGATTTATCCTCAACAAATTTCAAAGCTTAAGAAAAAAAACTTGGAGATAATCAGGTTCCATCTATCCTTATTCTCAAAGAGCTTTAGATAAGGTTTAAAGATCATCAACTTTCCAGGCTCCTAAACTAAAATCATCTAATTTCAAATATGCTAGAAATGAACTACTAAAGAAATTCTGTTTCAGGATTACTCGTAGAATCCTAAGGGTTTTAATATCATAACAGCCATACAGAAAAACCATGAGGGGAATATAAAAGGAAAATGCTACCATGTCATTCAAAAGAAGAAAGGGTTGCATATCAACCCAACCAAAAGGTTAATTGTCTTACATCACCGACAAAAACAAAAACTATTTAAACCAATTTTTTGTAGGCCTAGACCTTAGTGTGGTCATCATCGGTCGTGTCCTTCTTCTCCCCTCCTCCGGTCAACAACAACACAGGATCGTGATTGGCGACAACAGACTTATCGATCAGTTTGGCCAACACATCTTGCCATTCCTCCACGTCCTAGGAACTTGCGTTTTCCAGATCCTCAGCCAGCTTAATCTTAGCCTGCAGAATAGCTGTCGCCGCACTTGTCTTTACATCAACAATCACCTCCTCGAGATCCACGAGATGATCTTCCTCCTTTTCGACTTTCTATTTGTTCAACAACTCCACCCATTGGAGAAGATCCTCATTGGTGATCCTCCACGTCTTTTAGAACGAACTCGGCTTTATCGACACGGACCCTGAGATCGTTGGTGGCGTGGGAAACGTGAGCGGAGACCTGGAAGAAACATAAACATCAGCATGAGAAAAAACATGTATGATAGATTAATATAAATAATGCCTATGCACAGAATACTTACAACTTGGGAAAATGAGGACAACTTCCCGAGAGCATCCTCGATGCTGAGGTTCTCTAAGCTGAAGTCTATAACCTCAAAAGCCTTTCGATTTCGGGATCCTGAAGCCTTAACTATAAGATCTATATGAGATCTCTTGGGAAGAGGAAGAGTGGCACTTTTTTCCTGCTTGACTTTGATTAAACCACTAGTCATATCATCTTTAAGTCTGTCAGACCAAAGCGAGCCTTGGACTGGGTAGTCTTAGAACCTGCCAGAAATCCCTGTCAAATCAGGATCCTCTAAAAGGACATATCCAAGAAAAATAAAATTACCAGTGGCCATAGAAGCAGTAGTAGAGGAACCCTATTAAAGATTGGAATATTCAAGCCTGAGCGACCTCTCAACTGCAGGAAGTGTGAGGAATTTGGAAATCTTGTCCTCAGAATCACCAGCGACAGGAATAAGCTCCTCAAACCCGAACGCTGCATCAAAACAAACAAAATAAGGGAAGTAAATTTCAGGATCCTTGATATCTAAATTTATTTCCTACCCTTTTTAATCCATGTTTTTGGTAGGCAATCCCCCTTAGGAATCGAGTCGCGTCTCATGAAGAAATATTTTTCTTTCCAAGCGCCATCATTTTGTCTAGATTTCAGAATGAGGTGGGGTTTGTTTGTTTTAACTCTTAACAGGAAACGAGAAGAACCGGAAGTAGAAAGATCATAGATGAAGGCCAACTTAGGTAATCCAAAGTCCATATTCTTGGACTGATTCAGGCGATCGATCCAAAATAGGATCCTCCAAACCACGAGCATAGTTTGGATATAGGAGATTTGGGTACATAGGAAGAAATTACGAACAGTAACAGTAAAAGGATAAGTTAAACCTAGAGTAAATGGGTATTCAGGAAAACAAACCCATGTTGGAGACGCAAAATCAGGTTGAACGATAGCCTCAAAAGGACGAAAAACCACATTAGAAGGGAAAGCCCCGATGGATTTCAATGATTCCATGTCTTCATTGTTAAAGGAGCAAACCTCGTCGTAGGTTAAGATTGCTTGATCACTAAAATCGTTCTCGGAGCGAATAACAACGCCAGCTCGAGAGCGACTAGTTCTTTTAGCCATGACGAGGAAAATCGAAACAACGGAAGAACAAATAAAAAGAAAAAGGATTACCTTCACAATGAGATGATGGCGACTTGGGAGAGTAAAAAGAGGAGTTACCGGAATCCCTTATTTATAGCCAGGAAAAGATAATAGAGATGATATGACCATCTCTCGATTATCTCGATAAAGATAAGACCTATCCATTAACGACAAATTTTAAATTTCTATTTTAAATTTAATTTAAGTTATTCGTTCAACATTTTCGAAACTAAGTCCTATATTTTCAGGAATAACTTGGGGGAAATTGTTAGGGCCAGGATCCTTACAATATTTAGAATCCTCAAGTATCCAGGATCCCGACTAATTACCGTTAATATTTTGTGTTAATATTTATAACAGTCATATTTTGTCTATAATTGTCACGTGTGCAGAAGTAATCAATGGTAGACCAATTCTCAACGAAGAATCATCTCAACTATGCTAAAGACCCGGAATACTTGGTCAAATAACGTTCGTGAAGCTGGTCACAGAGGATCCCAGAAATATCGGACATCTTGTTAGCTAGCTTAGACTACAAATTGACACTTGTATTCTGCACACAACACACAACTCTGGAACCTAAGCTTACACTGTGAAATCACTTATTGATTTTTACTAAGTACTCCTTGTAATCACCATTTTATATCAATAAAATCATCTAGGTAGGTGATCATTATCACCTCCCAAGGTTTTGTGTCGGAGATCCTAGAAAGGATCAAGGGCTTTCCTTGTAAACCATCGTGTCACTTTCCTTTATCATTTTCAATTACATATTCTGAACATCACAACCTCTCATTCAATTTGGTTGATTAACACTTTTGTAGTTTTTGACCAAAACACTCATGATCCAACCTCTTTCTCTTTCTCTCTCTCCCTCTCTCTCTCTCTCTCTTTCTCTCTCTCCAGCAGGGGAACATAATCTGTGTGAAAAATCTCCAAGAACTACCCCCAAGTAAAAAAAATATCTTCTCAAGAGTATAAGAACCATTCACCAGGTTTCACCATTCCTTCTCGCCTAGAAGAAGAAGGATCATGTCTCACTTGACCTTCTAGTCCTCCGGACAGGAACAAGTTAAGAAGTAGTCCTCCATGTCAGAAATCCACCTCATAGCCACGATCGGGTCCTCGACCCCGTCGAACTCTGGGTCCTTCATGTTGCTAAATTTCAGGTACTTAAATGACCCTCTCCCCTGAACCCCCGCAACAGCAACAACAGCCTCAGTTACAGTGGCATACCACTCATCGAACAGCTCAATCATCGTGATCTTAATAGACCCAAAAATCTCCAGGATAGCACCCTAAATAGCTGCAGTCACCTCAGTGGAGATCAACTCCCAAATCTCATATCCAGTCAATCATGGCCTCACCGGGCCACCCATTCCTGATCCTAAACCCCTCGTGTGCACCATACTGAAAATGAATCAAAATGCATCAGAAATTCCACAATTCATACTATAACAATCATTACAAAAATACTTATACCCTTGGGGTCCGTGACTTCCTTGCTACGCGTACGGGTCCTGTGCTTCCAGTAGTACGGGCCCATACTACATTCCACACCTACTCGTATTCGTATCAAGGGGTCATCACAGACCACCCAGTCGCAAGACCCAACATCTAGGATACGCATACATCATATAAATTTCCCAAGAGTGGCTAATTATTCCTCATGTTGTCCTGCTATAAATTGCACTCACTCATGGGACTTCCACCAACCCTTCAGTTACTCGTTCATGCTAATCATACATAACGTTGGATTCCACAGACAGTTTAATACTTGATTCTACCCTAAGCCCATAACCAAAAAAAGAACAGGAAATAAGGCTAAACCAAACATTCTCAAGCTATAAAATCGTAGTTATGTACCATTATGGTGCATACACTAAGAAACTACAGTAATGATGCCAATTCCATCTAGGATACAAGAAATTATCCTAGGCTATTAGGCATCATAATTCAGGCAATTCTATCATGCAATTCCTGAAGACCCTTAGCCTACAACTAGCATGCAATTCTATCATAATCATCATAAGCAAATAACAATGTGGTTATCTTGGGGAATACTTTCGTACTCCGGGTGATCGTACACATCTCGTCCCTCTTGGGTTATTTTTTTAAAATAATTTGGAAACTTTGCAGATCCTTAGTTTGAGTATGGATTTACACGAATTTTCATCCAATTCTCTCAAACTAGCGCTCTGATACAAACCTGTAACATCCCAAAAATCAAGGCAAAATTTTCATTTTTAAAAAACATCCAAAAACCCATAAGTTTTGTAAAACAAGTTCTCAAAGTCACTATCATGAATTAGAGTGTACCAAAATCATACAAACACATAAAATCTAGGATGATGTGCACGATTAAGCCTTTGCCTTTCCCCTTCCCTCTGAAGTACCTGAAACCATAAAATCAAAGTGTAAGCCAAAGATTAGTGAGTTCCCCCAAAATACCACACACAACCAAATAGATAACAACATGCAAATATGAGCCTTCAGCTTGACTGGACCGCCTTGTATGGCCTACAGTCTATCTGGACAGCTCTCCGGGTCTTTGGCCTGACTGGAATGCCTCACAGGGCCTACAGCCTATCCGGACCGCCCCGGGTATCTTGGCCTTCAACACAAAGCAGGACCACCTCAACCCAACCACAATATGTCGACATATACAATAAATAAACATAACATATATCCAACAAGTACAGGTAACCATTCAGGTCTACCAATCTATTATATAACCAACATAACATCACCCTATATACCAGGGTACATAAACTAGTGGGCCGACATTGGTGCCTTCGACCCACAAGTACAGTGAGAAGGACTCACCTTACAGACTGAAAAATAGTTCAATAGATAACTGCTCCAAATGCTGCCTTTACAAAACAACTATACAATTAACAGGGACCCAAACTCAAACTACCATACAAATTACTCAAAATGTACTTAAGTCAAACTTGGTCAAAGTCAATGGTCAAAAGTTAACCTCCAGCTGGCTGGAATGTCGTGGCCATCATTGGCCACACCGTTGCCGCTAATCGACAAAACTGATGGGTTTTAGGTAAAACAAATAAAGCAGAAAACAATTCCTAAGTTCACATGCAACCTACTTTGGATCTATGTTTTAACTATTGAACATACAACTTTGAATTGCAAAACAAGAACCCTAGAGGAGGAGGCTATTTTCGAAAATAGTAAACTAGGGTTTAGGAGTTACATACCTTTCAATTGTTATAGCAAACAATTGATAATTCCCTTGATCTTGATCTTGATCTTCTTGGAAGCTTAGCACCACAAGTGTAATGCCTCTAATGGAATCACACCCAAGAACTAGCAAAAGGAAACTTGGAGGAGAGAGGGTAGAGAGAGTATGCAATTTCGGCCTAGGGTTTCTTCCCAGAAGTGGTGACCGATTTTGAGAGCTGGGAGGCTCCTTATATAGCTGAGGGATCTAGGGTTTTGGGAAAACCCTAATGCTCCTTTGCTTAGGGCCTACGCAAACCCAAGGGCCTTATCCAAAGCCCCCTTGGACGAAATCCTTAGGGTTTCCCCTATAGATTTCGTCCACCTCCTTCCAAGGAGGTTCTGGAGCCTTCCAGTCAACTATCTGATAATTCCAAACTAGTCCCTGCACTTTATAATTAATACTTTTAACCCCAAAATTAATTCTGATTAATTTCTGGCTAACTATTAATTAAACATAATGATTTATAATTAATATATTAATCTTTTAACATATTAATAAATCATTTATATTAATTTATTAATCTTATAAATTAATATCTCTCCTTTCATAATTTCCTTGTCCAGTTGCTAGGTTGAGGGCAACCCAAAAGGACTGTGCTGCTATCAATTCAAGTACATACCAATTATAGTTATGGGCTTAGACACCTAATTCAACAGTCTCCCACTTGGATAAGCCTGTAACTATAATTGCTAGTATGTCTTCTAAATTTGACCAGCAAATTGTAGCTTCCAAAAGCTGCTGCTGAACTCTGACCCAGTCAGTTACGTGTCCTAAGATAAGTGATCATATAATCCTTCGTTCTGCTAGATATCCCTAGACATAAGACATGGAATGTAATCAATCTCTTTGTCCAGAATCTATGTTTCCCGATTTCTGATTTGTGATGATGTAGGACTTCTAATTGAACACATCAATCGAGGGGCCCACAGATATCGCTTTTCCGGTTAGGGCAAAAGGAACGAATAAACGTTGACTCATATGCTTGTATCTTTTACTCATCAAATTATACATGACAATACGTTTTATAACACCAAGTTACTGATGCGGTTTCGTATCACCAATGTATAACCGACTTTGTAAATTACAACTCATATATCTTCGTTTCAAGATTATAAGATATTATCGTCTCAGTATTACTCATGATGAATTCCATGAAGTGATACTCTGAGCGAGGGTTTATCCAATACTCAAATCTCAATTTCTGAGTACTCATGAACATTGCAGCAATTTTATTGCCATGTCTATCCTCAAACAATCTACAATCTAGTTCATGACAGTCTTAATTCACTACTAACTTCCAAAAGTACGAGCGACTCTGGAGTTTGAATAATTAAATTATTCGGGAAGTAAAACATGCAAAACACAATAACAACCAATCGACAAAAGGCAGTAACCAAACTTATAAATAATACTTTATTATTTAGCTCCCAAATGGGAAGGAACGTATCTCATAGATGCTGAAGCAGGGAAAAGAGCATATTGGCTAGCAACACTCGAAGGAGATGTTCTACCAAGATCCTGGAATGCGATACACCTCAAAGCATATTACATGTAAGTAGGGTCGACTAATGCACGACAAAACCAAGGTACACATGTTCTTTACCTTAAAATTTTCGTTGTTACTTATTTTCTCCTCGAATACATTACTAACTTAAGCATCAGAGGGGCGTTAGCTAGACTAATGACCACTCCTAGCTAACATTTTCCATGCAGAACAACACACAACTAAGGATCTCTGTAAGTTATGATCCTGAAACATGAAGGACCCTTGGGGTCGAAGATCCTGAAACCCAAGGATCCCCCGGATCTCATAATACAAGGATCCTCGAGGATGAAAATATTGAAACATGAGGATCTTAACATACAAAGACCTCAATATCTTAACACTTGAGAAGCCACATTATACCAACGGTGTAATCTTTAGACTATCATATACACAAGCTAGAGACTGATCATCTCTCCAACGCTTAAGGGTACTTAATCCCCACTAAGGTTTAAAGAGCTAATTACCTCTTTCACATGAAGTAAGGTTTATACACCTCGCTTGGACGCACGATATCCAACTATGTGAAACAAATAAGGGGATCATTTCACGATTCAGTGGCTTGGCAACCCTCATATATTTGACCATAAGTTGAGATCCTTAAGGTTTATAACATTTTCATTTTATCAAAAATCGAGATCCTACCCCAGTAATTACTTAAGGCTTATAACATTTTCATGTTATCAAAAATCGGGAGCCTACCCCAGTAATTAGTTAAGGTTTATAACATTTTCATATTATAAAAAATCAGGATCCTACCCCAGTAATTACTTAAGGTTTATAACATTTTCATGTTATCAAAGATTAGGATCTTGCCCCAGAAATTACATAAGATCTATAACATCTTAATGTTATCACACGTTGGGAATTATCCCAGAGAATACAATCGAATTGTAAAATTTTCATGTTATTATAAGTAAGGATCTCTCCCATGAATTATATCACAAGTTGGGATCCTCCCCAGTCAATAACATTAACATGTTATCTATTGAATCTATGGTGTTACACAAAAATTTTGTCAAAGTCCATAACCTAAACATGTTATCTTAAGGAGAAATTTTCCTAAGATCCTTATCTTTAAGGATCTCTGACAGTAAGGATCCTTGCCCATAAGGATCCTTATCGAACTTCATTGGTAAAAAGCCTCATTATCAGCAGAAGTTCTCTTCTAAACTGAGATTTATCCTCAATAAATTTCAAAGCTTAAGAAAAAAAACTTGGAGATAATCAGGTTCCATCTATCCTTATTCTCAAAGAGCTTTAGATAAGGTTTAAAGATCATGAACTTTCCAGGCTCCTAAACTAAAATCATCTAATTTCAAATATGCTAGAAATGAACTACTAAAGAAATTATGTTTCAGGATTACTCGCAGGATCCTAAGGGTTTTAATATCATAACAGCCATACAGAAAAACCATGAGGGGAATATAAAAGGAAAATGCTACCATGTCATTCAAAAGAAGAAAGGGTTGCATATCAACCCAACCAAAAGGTTAATTGTCTTACATCACCGACAAAAACAAAAGCTATTTAAACCAATTTTTTGTAGGCCTACACCTTAGTGTGGTCATCATCGGTCGTGTCCTTCTTCTCCCCTCCTCCGGTCAACAACAACACAGGATCGTATTTGGCGACAACAGACTTATCGATCAGTTTGGCCAACACATCGTACCATTCCTCCACGTCCCAGGAACTTGTGTTTTCCAGATCCTCAGCCAGCTTAATCTTAGCCTGCAGAATAGCTGTCGCCGCACTTGTCTTTACATCAACAATCACCTCCTCGAGATCCACGAGATGATCTTCCTCCTTTTCGACTTTCTCTTTGTTCAACAACTCCACCCATTGGAGAAGATCCTCATTGGTGATCCTCCACGTCTTTTAGAACAAACTCGGCTTTATCGACACGGACCCTGAGATCGTTGGTGGCGTGGGAAACGTGAGCGGAGACCTAGAAGAAACATAAACATCAGCATGAGAAAAAACATGTATGATAGATTAATATAAATAATGCCTATGCACAGAATACTTACAACTTGGGAAAATGAGGACAACTTCCCGAGAGCATCCTCGATGCTGAGGTTCTCTAAGCTGAAGTCTACAACCTCAAAAGCCTTTCGTTTTCGGGATCCTGAAGCCTTAACTGTAAGATCTATATGAGATCTCTTAGGAAGAGGAAGAGTGGCACTTTTTTCCTGCTTGACTTTGATTAAACCACTAGTCATATCATCTTTAAGTCTGTCAGACCAAAGCGAGCCTTGGACTGGGTAGTCTTAGAACCTGCCAGAAATCCCTGTCAAATCAGGATCCTCTAAAAAGACATATCCAAGAAAAATAAAATTACCAGTGGCCATAGAAGCAGTAGTAGAGGAACCCTATTAAAGATTGGAATATTCAAGCCTGAGCGACCTCTCAACTGCAGGAAGTGTGAGGAATTTGGAAATCTTGTCCTCAGAATCACCAGCGACAGGAATAAGCTCCTCAAACCTGAACGCTGCATCAAAACAAACAAAATAAGGGAAGTAAATTTCAGGATCCTTGATATCTAAATTTATTTCCTACCCTTTTTTAATCCATGTTTTTGGTAGGCAATCCCCCTTAGGAATCGAGTCGCGTCTCATGAAGAAATATTTTTCTTTCCAAGCGCCATCATTTTGTCTAGATTTCAGAATGAGGTGGGGTTTGTTTGTTTTAACTCTTAACAGGAAAAAGAAGAACCGGAAGTAGAAAGATCATAGATGAAGGCCAACTTAGGTAATCCAAAGTCCATATTCTTGGACTGATTCAGGCGATCGATCCAAAATAGGATCCTCCAAACCACGAGCATAGTTTGGATATAGGAGATTTGGGTACATAGGAAGAAATTACGAACAGTACCAGTAAAAGGATAAGTTAAACCTAGAGTAAATGGGTATTCAGGAAAACAAACCCATGTTGGAGACGCAAAATCAGGTTGAACGATAGCCTCAAAAGGACGAACAACCACATTAGAAGGGAAAGCCCCGATGGATTTCAATGATTCCATGTCTTCATTGTTAAAGGAGCAAACCTCGTCGTAGGTTAAGATTGCTTGATCACTAAAATCGTTCTCGGAGGGAATAACAACGCCAGCTCGAGAGCGACTAGTTCTTTTAGCCATGACGAGGAAAATCGAAACAACGGAAGAACAAATAAAAAGAAAAAGGATTACCTTCACAATGAGATGATGGCGACTTGGGAGAGTAAAAAGAGGAGTTACCGGAATCCCTTATTTATAGCCAGGAAAAGATAATAGAGATGATATGACCATCTCTCGATTATCTCGATAAAGATAAGACCTATCCATTAACAACAAATTTTAAATTTCTATTTTAAATTTAATTTAAGTTATTCGTTCAACATTTTCGAAACTAAGTCCTATATTTTCAGGAATAACTTGGGGGAAATTGTTAGGGCCAGGATCCTTACAATATTTAGAATCCTCAAGTATCCAGGATCCTTGGCTACCTCAGGATCCCGACTAATTACCGTTAATATTTTGTGTTAATATTTATAACAGTCATATTTTGTCTATAATTGTCACGTGTGCAGAAGTAATCAATGGTAGACCAATTCTCAACGAAGAATCATCTCAACTATGCTAAAGACCCGGAATACTTGGTCAAATAACGTTCGTGAAGCTGGTCACAGAGGATCCCAGAAATATCGGACATCTTGTTAGCTAGCTTAGACTACAAATTGACACTTGTATTCTGCACACAACACACAACTCTGGAACCTAAGCTTACACTGTGAAATCACTTACTGATTTTTACTAAGTACTCCTTGTAATCACCATTTTATATCAATAAAATCATCTAGGTAGGTGATCATTATCACCTCCCAAGGTTTTGTGTCGGAGATCCTAGAAAGGATCAAGGGCTTTCCTTGTAAACCATCGTGTCACTTTCCTTTATCATTTTCAATTACATATTCTGAACATCACAACCTCTCATTCAATTTGGTTGATTAACACTTTTGTAGTTTTTGACCAAAACACTCATGATCCAACCTCTTTCTCTTTCTCTCTCTCCCTCTCTCTCTCTCTCTCTCTTTCTCTCTCTCCAGCAGGGGAACATAATCTGTGTGAAAAATCTCCAAGAACTACCCCCAAGTAAAAAAAATCTCTTCTCAAGAGTATAAGAACCATTCACCAGGTTTCACCATTCCTTCTCGCCTAGAAGAAGAAGGATCATGTCTCACTTGACCTTCTAGTCCTCCGGACAGGAACAAGTTAAGAAGTAGTCCTCCATGTCAGAAATCCACCTCATAGCCACGATCGGGTCCTCGACCCCGTCGAACTCTGGGTCCTTCATGTTGCTAAATTTCAGGTACTTAAATGACCCTCTCCCCTGAACCCCCGCAACAGCAACAACAGCCTCAGTTACAGCGGCATACCACTCATCGAACAGCTCAATCATCGTGATCTTAATAGACCCAAAAATCTCCAGGATAGCACCCTAAATAGCTGCAGTCACCTCAGTGGAGATCAACTCCCAAATCTCATAATCAGTCAATCCTGGCCTCACCGGGCCACCCATTCCTGATCCTAAACCCCTCGTGTGCACCATACTGAAAATGAATCAAAATGCATCAGAAATTCCACAATTCATACTATAACAATCATTACAAAAATACTTATACCCTTGGGGTCCGTGACTTCCTTGCTACGCGTACGGGTCCTGTGCTTCCAGTAGTACGGGCCCATACTACATTCCACACCTACTCGTATTCGTATCAAGGGGTCATCACAGACCACCCAGTCGCAAGACCCAACATCTAGGATACGCATACATCATATAAATTTCCCAAGAGTGGCTAATTATTCCTCATGTTGTCCTGCTATAAATTGCACTCACTCATGGGACTTCCACCAACCCTGCAGTTACTCGTTCATGCTAATCATACATAACGTTGGATTCCACAGACAGTTTAATACTTGATTCTACCCTAAGCCCATAACCCAAAAAAGAACAGGAAATAAGGCTAAACCAAACATTCTCAAGCTATAAAATCGTAGTTATGTACCATTATGGTGCATACACTAAGAAACTACAGTAATGATTCCAATTCCATCTAGGATACAAGAAATTATCCTAGGCTATTAGGCATCATAATTCAGGCAATTCTATCATGCAATTCCTGAATACCCTTAGCCTACAACTAGCATGCAATTCTATCATAATCATCATAAGCAAATAACAATGTGGTTATCTTGGGGAATACTTTCGTACTCCGGGTGATCGTACACATCTCGTCCCTCCTGGGTTATTTTTTTAAAATAATTTCGAAACTTTGCAGATCCTTAGTTTGAGTATGGATTTACACGAATGTTCATCTAATTCTCTCAAACTAGGGCTCTGATACAAACTTGTAACATCCCAAAAATCAAGGCAAAATTTTCATTTTTAAAAAACATCCAAAAACACATAAGTTTTATAAAACAAGTTCTCAAAGTCACTATCATGAATTAGAGTGTACCAAAATCATACAAACACATAAAATCTAGGATGATGTGCACGATTAAGCCTTTGCCTTTCCCCTTCCCTCTGAAGTACCTGAAACCATAAAATCAAAGTGTAAGCCAAAGCTTAGTGAGTTCCCCCAAAATACCACACACAACCAAATAGATAACAACATGCAAATATGAGCCTTCAGCTTGACTGGACTGCCTTGTAGGGCCTACAGTCTATCTGGACAGCTCTCCGGGCCTTTGGCCCGACTGGAATGCCTCACAGGGCCTACAGCCTATCCGGACCGCCCCGGGTATCTTGGCCTTCAACACAAAGCAGGACCACCTCAACCCAACCACAATATGTCTACATATACAATAAATAAACATAACATATATCCAACAAGTACAGGTAACCATTCAGGTCTACCAATCTATTATATAACCAACATAACATCACCCTATATACCAGGGTACATAAACTAGTGGGCCGACATTGGTGCCTTCGACCCACAAGTACAGTGAGAAGGACTCACCTTACAGACTGAAAAATTGTTGAATAGATTGTTGGGTTTTAGTATAATACAACATCCTATGGTGCACATACAACCCTAAATACCTTGGATCTATGTTTTCTCTATTATACATGCAAATATGAAGTTTCCAAGATATCACCCTATACTAGCATACAAATATCATATACTTGGGTAATAAAATAGATAGAATACATACCTTTTTTTTATGTAACTTGTCTTCATGAAGCTTGAGTGCCTAGTGCCCCAAGTGTGACACCTCAAATGGTTCACACAACACCATGAACACTTGGAATAACCTTGAGAATAAGGATACTTTGGTTCTCTCTAGTGAAATCGGCCTTGCTCTTTTGGGTACACACACTAGTGCCAATTTCACCAACCAAGGACATCTTTATATAGTGTCGAGATTAGGGTTAAACCCTAATACCCATGACCTTTCATTTCATATGATCCATGGGTTAAACACTCCATGGACTATCCATGAAAGCTTAGCCCAACCTAAATGAACTTGGCCCATCACACACATATATCTTAGAGTCCATATTTAATTAGTTCATTTTGATCACTTAATTAATTATAAATTAATTCTTGATCAATACTAATTAAATAATATGATTATATATTAATATATTAGAACTTATAATATATTAATATAAATCACTAATATCCTTTTTCCTCATCTTGTCTATCCAGTTGTCCCGATGCCATGCAACCCAAATGGACCATGCCGGGTCGGGTCAAGTCTTACCAATTATAGTTATGGACTTAGACATTAATCCAACAGTATCTCACTTGGATAAGTCTAAAACTATTATTGAGTATGACTTCAAACCCCGACTAGCAATCGTAGCTCTCAAAAGCTTCTGTCGAACTCTGACCTTACCGATGAACTCTGACCTTTGTCAATGACTTGTCCATTAGATAAGGGATCATATATTCCTCCATTCTAGATATCATATGGACTGAGACATGGATTATAAATCATTCTCTCTGTCCATTTGTTGTTTCCCGATTTTTGATTTATGATGACTGACTGATTGAACAAATCAAATCAGTCCTGGCTTGGCCAAGCACTCACATGTGTCATCGCTAAATCATCGAGGGGCCCACAGATATCGCTTTTATCCCGAAGGTAAAAGGAATGGATAAACTTCGACTCATATGGCTTGTTCTACTACTTGTTGAATCATACACAAAGGCACGTTTTTTAACATCGAGTTACCAAATGCGTTTTCGTGCAATCAATGTATAACCAACTCATAGTAACAACTCATATCTCTAGGTTTGAAGAATATAAGATATTATCGTCTCATGATCACTCGTGATAAAATCCATGAAGTGATTCAAATGAGCGCGGGTTGAATCCAATACTCAGAACTTATGAGCACTCATGAGTGTTGTAGCACCACTTTGTCCACCAACTTGGACCTCTACAAACCAACCCATGACAGTCTTGATTCATATCTACTTCCAACATATGACCGACTGTGGATGGTTTGAATAACTTAATCATTCAGGAAGAGCGACTTAGTTATTCTGGAAGTCAAAACATGCAAAGTGAAACACAAGAATAAATGAATCAAATATGGTATCGAACCCTATGAATATAAATAAACACTTTTATTTATCACCATACTGATTACTCATTATTCATTGTTTCGGTTTTATCAACTTTATACTTGAATTAAAAACACTAGTTGTCCCATGCTCCAAGCATGTACACTATGTTTTCTTAAACAATAGCTTTGCCATACACCAGGTATGCACTCTATGTTTGTCTATGATCCTTACTTTGTGAAATAAACCAATTGAACATAATTTCAATGATTCTAATTTCACACTCCCAAATCCTTATCGAAAAATGTGAGAATTTCAAATTCCTATCATTTATAGAAATCTGTTTAGATTTTAAACTTATATGCACCGACCCTCCTGTAATGAATATGTATAAAGTCACAAAAACTTGTCAACAGTCATTATAAGGTATTCCAATGGAGATCAACTCCATGGAAACTAAGTCTCATATTCAAAGTACATTGCTTTGGACATGCTTCTTGCATTAAGTTTTCTAATCTTACACAGATAACTTCCACCTATGGAGACAACTTCATATTCTCATTTTGACTATCACTTCTAAACAAGAGATGCCTCTTTTCAGAATATGTCAATATGGTCCTTCCAAAATTAGCACTATACTTCCAACTGTCCCTGAGCAACCAATCTTTGGTAAACCTCAGATTGTCCTCGACAATTGCTTAATCATTTTAGTCATATCCAATTCTAGACCTTTTCCCTTCTTAATGCCTATGTGCATTTGGAAAAATTTAGAAATGACAAATATTATAGCACATGCAATCGATCCTGTACCCAAAGCAAATGGTACACGATTCATGATGTCTCACATAGACAAATATTATAGCACATGCAATCGATCCTGTACCCAAAGCAAATGGTACACGATTCATGATGTCTCACATAAAGACATGATTCTAGACCAGTCTTTTGCTACAATATTTTTATTTGCCATGTTTTTCAAAATTTGACTATGAAGAGGGATGCCGTAATCATAATCGAATTTTGAGAACGCAATATATAGAATTTCCTTAAGTTGAACCAATCCAACATGAAATTCATATATATATTCTTGACTAAAGATGATTAAGGTCTCAATCTAAGCCTTTAGAACTGAAATGAAGTATATCCTCTCCCTTAATTATAGCAAAACAACTCTTTCAATCCCTGCAGCCTCACGAATTGAAACTTTTGTTTTCTATAATTAACATTGCTAACTTGCAACACTAATAATAATTATCATGCTCCCACTAACATGATGATTATTAACATAAAACTTATGCTCCCACTAGCTTTGACATGTACTCAGAAATCAGCTGGACTTCTAGAAATCAATACTTTATTGACTTTCTTACCAAAGTTCAGATTTCTGATACGAGATGCTTTGATAAAACTTTATCAAAATCATACACCTTTCCTTAGATAGCATGCATGTGTGTCTAAACAATTTCAGAACTATGAAAAGGGATGCCGTAATCATAGTCTAAATTGTTTAGACTTTTTTCCATCTGCTTCAAATCTACTTGGTGGAAGTGTTTCCTCACCATCATTTTCATGAATCGGAGAGAAACCTTATGACCCTTAGATTTTATGGTGTATGTGTTCTTATCCATGTGAATCGTCAAAACCATAGTCACAAGACAAGGATAATGACAAATCCAAACTCATATGGATTGAACTTATGCAATCTTAACTTCTTGCTACCTGGCAGTACAGGGCCTGCCATTGCTTCCAAGTTGTTATGCAACCAATTGAGAACTTTCAGAACTCCTATGCAAAGCCAACTTTAACTGGAATGGGCACAGAATATGTCAACACGATAGGTTATAAACCTCAAGTCGTGTGCTAGTGAAGAACCTCAGGTTTTATTCTTGATTAGTTCTTGAAATTCTTTTTAGGATCTTTAAGACTCCCACTATCCTCTTGACATATAAGACTATCTTGCCAAATATTCAAGAGATAGTGCGGATTTTTTATCAAGACAAACACTTCACACAATTGGCCTTAGTTGGTCTTTGTTTTATCCAAAACATCACAACTTACCAATTTCAAATGTACAAGAGTAGGACACTTTTACTCTTACATTTGACAAGTGTTTTAAACCTTTCTTTAAGATATGTCACTCAAGTTACAATCTTGGAGTATGACTCTAAGACTTGTTTTGAAACGAAGTATGACTCATCTTCTTGATTTAACCATTTCAACAATTCATGACTCCTCTTCTTAGTCATAAGAATGCACTAAGATGTCCTTAGAAGACCAATTGTGATGTGGTTCTTAAATCATTAAGATGATCACAAAACACGATACTAAAGTACTCTCCCATCTTTTCAGATTTGAGAAACTTTTATCTTTCTGCCTAATTTGATTCTTCTCATTCGTTCTGCCATACATTGAGACTTTTCCAATGTTTCAGAATTATACTTAATCTTGTAAGTATAACCATATTTACTAAACTTTAGTAAATCATGACGAATAGTCTTATCGATCTTTGTGGTGGACTTGACCAGTGCACAAGAATGTGTACTTGATCCCTTTAGTCCTTTACTTGATTCACATATCCATGTGAACAAGTCTTAATTTTCCAATGCTTGAAAGTTCACATTCATCATACTATTCAACTTGCATGATTCCAAGTTTCTATCCAACTGAAGCCTTGGGAATGAGAATCTTTCCTTATTTGGTAAATTATGACACTACCACAAACGAAAGAATCAAGTCCATTTTTTTTCTAAATATTGCTATTAATGGAATCATATAAACAACCATTTTTCACAAATGCCACTCGTAAGGATATTTTAAAATAAATATAAAATTAAAACCTTTTATTTTATTTCAAAACTTTGCGGAAAAACTTATCCTTACAGTGCAAATGCATATGAAAAACTTGTTGTTATCTATTCCTAAGCAATATATCATAACTCTTAAGTAACAGCTTCAAAAATTCTGATCACTGAACCATGCGATTGAAATCCATCTTCACGATCAGAATCAGCATATACTTCCTTTAAGTTTCTTCACTTTTCTTTGATTCTTAAAACATCAACATGTGACCCAGTCACATCATGTAATAAGAATCTCAAAATAGAAACTTAACAGAGTTAGATAGTGGACTTTTACCTAAAGTAGAGTCAAACTTCTTGACTTGATCAACCTTATGATCTTTTAGGTAAATAGGCAGCTTCGCAATCAATGCCCCTTCCTTTGGAAAGATAAACATATGGACTCTTTGGTAATGGGACTATCTCAGACTTAGCCTTTCTCTTTACCATTTGGTGAACCGGGTTGACTATGGCCAATCCCTTTCCATTGGGAAGAGAATGCTTTTTCTGGGTATCCAACGTTACCATTGTCAATGTCCATTGAGAAGTTGATCTCCTAATCAGATTTGCTCTGCCAGTGCTCCAAATCATTGCTGATTAAGCACCCCAAAGCAAATAGATAAGATCATTATGGGTCATGTCATAGTCCTTTACATGGTAGTTCATAAGGAACTTACTATGTGACTTAGAAAGTGATTGCGCATCCAACTTTCTCAAGACTTTGACACCCAACTCTCCCGGCTTGTCAATATGTGACTTCATCTCCATGATGTGATCACACATAGACCTTGCTTGCCAATAGGGCTTGAGTAACCTTAAATTTTTCAAGAACTTGTGGGTTAGGGAGAATAATTGGAGGAGGAGAAGGAAGTGAAGTTTCAAGAGATTTGGGAAGATCATAGATGTCTGAACTAGACATCTTTTGGGAGATATTCAAGATAGTTGATTTAAGTCCTTAATATAACACCCAATATGAGATATTAAGGCTAGGACCCAACACAATATTTTATAACTTGGAAGAGGGATGCCGTAATCCAGGCTATAAAATATTTAAAGGTAGGTGAATGACGATTCACCAATTTCCACCACGAAAAACGAAATGTATTATTAGGTTTTAATTGGATTTGAAACTCCTAGATCTTTTGAGATTCATTGAACTTTTCAATGGCATGTTTCAATCTCGAGTGTGCCCTTCAGGTTTTGTGACTGGGATGCCGAGGATCACAAAACAAGGTGTGAAGTAACCATGCAAATTACTTGGTACCCTTAATATTTACCCCTCAATCGATGTGTCGGTTAACCACACGAGCTCCACCGATACTATGATAAATATTAAGTTACCCTTTGCCTACCTTGTTAAATCCAGGTTAGAGTGCCGGTTAACCATACACGCTCCACTAACGGTTTAAACAAAGTGCAAAGTGTAATTTCATGGATTAGCACCTTATTCACATTTTCCTAAGTAACTAAGATTGGGAATTTTAAGTGTTTAGTTACTTAGTATTTATCATTAATACTTTTAATGAAGGGAGAATTCTAGTCCTTTTCCTACCCGTTCGGCTAACGACCCTCCACCGGTCAAGGAAGCGGTGGGTGAGAGTGGACACCCATTAAACTGCCATTTTATAGGCAGTAACCTTATACCCCCCCTTATAGACCAGCTCCGTGAATGAGGCCTACTAACGGTAAGACTGACTTTACTCTTATACATATATATATAAATATTATTAACTTATAATATTATAAAGTATAAGGGTTGAATTTTAACTTTTAAAATTCTAAGGGCTAACTTGGAATTATAGTATTCATAAGTGAAAACTTTTCAAATTCCAAAACTTGAGGGCAAGTTTTGAAACTATTCAAAACTAATTAATTCCATAACTTATGTGTTTAAAGTAGTTTTAATTAAAAACTCTTCAAGTTCCATAACTTGAGGACAAGTTATGGAAGACTTTAAACTAATAAAAGAATGTAACTTTTCTTTATTTTTGTAACTTATGGAACTAATTAAGGTTACACATTTTATTACTTAATGAAGTGACTCTTGAACCTCCATAACTTGATGACAAGTTATGGAGTCATAAAACCATTTAATGAGGGCAAAACTCTTCATTTTGTAACCTATGACAATTTTTATGAGGTTTAAGATTCATAAATGTGACTTTTCATATAACTTGAGGACAAGTTACAAAAACACATTTTATGAACTATTTCTAGATCAATTTGGATTGAAAACAACTAACACACAATTTTTTTCATTAATCTAAATTAACTTATAAAACAAGGTAACACAAAAAAACTTTTCATGTTCCATAACTTAAGAACAAGTTATGGAATTCTTTAAAACATTAAGACCAAGTTTTGTAACTCCATAAAAAACTTTGAATCAATTTTTTTAAAACCTTTTCATATACATAACTTATGGAGGTTTCAAAAAACTCTTTAGATCAAACTTTTAAAACTAATAAAATAATCATATGATTTTATCTTTTACTAAATTTGACCTAATTCAATTCATATAGAAAATGATTCAAATTTTACAAATAATTAGTTTTTCACAAAAACAAGTAATTATCTTAAAATTTGACAAACGTCATGTTTTTTTCCTTTTTTTTTCAACTTTGAAAATCAAACATTTGCATGAATATAATAGAAAACAACCCATGGCTCTGATACCACTGTTGGGTTTTAGTATAATACAACATCCTATGGTGCACATACAACCCTAAATACCTTGGATCTATGTTTTCTCTATTATACATGCAAATATGAAGTTTCCAAGATATCACCCTATACTAGCATACAAATATCATATACTTGGGTAATAAAATAGATAGAATACATACCTTTTTTATGTAACTTGTCTTCATGAAGCTTGAGTGCCTAGTGCCCCAAGTGTGACACCTCAAATGGTTCACACAACACCATGAACACTTGGAATAACCTTGAGAATAAGGATACTTTGGTTCTCTCTAGTGAAATCGGCCTTGCCCTTTTGTGTACACACACTAGTGCCAATTTCACCAACCAAGGACATCTTTATATAGTGTCGAGATTAGGGTTAAACCCTAATACCCATGACCTTTCATTTCATATGATCCATGGGTTAAACACTCCATGGACTATCCATGAAAGCTTAGCCCAACCTAAATGAACTTGGCCCATCACACACATATATCTTAGAGTCCATATTTAATTAGTTCAGTTTGATCACTTAATTAATTATAAATTAATTCTTGATCAATACTAATTAAATAATATGATTATATATTAATATATTAGAACTTATAATATATTAATATAAATCACTAATATCCTTTTTCCTCATCTTGTCTATCCAATTGTCCCGATGCCATGCAACCCAAATGGACCATGCCGGGTCGGGTCAAGTCTTACCAATTATAGTTATGGACTTAGACATTAATCCAACATAGATAACTGCTCCAAATGCTGCCTTTACAAAACAACTATACAATTAACAGGGACCCAAACTCAAACTACCATACAAATTACCCAAAATGTACTTAAGTCAAACTTGGTCAAAGTCAATGGTCAAAAGTTAACCTCCAGCTGGCTGGAATGTCGTGGCCATCATTGGCCACACCGTTGCCGCTAATCGACAAAACTGATGGGTTTTAGGTAAAACAAATAAAGCAGAAAACAATTCCTAAGTTTACATGCAACCTACTTTGGATCTATGTTTTAACTATTGAACATACAACTTTGAATTGCAAAACAAGAACCCTAGAGGAGGAGGCTATTTTCGAAAATAGTAAAATAGGGTTTAGGAGTTACATACCTTTCAATTGTTATAGCAAACAATTGATAATTCCCTTGATCTTGATCTTGATCTTCTTGGAAGCTTAGCACCACAAGTGTAATGCCTCTAATGGAATCACACCCAAGAACTAGCAAAAAGGAAACTTGGAGGAGAGAGGGTAGAGAGAGTATGCAATTTCGGCCTAGGGTGTCTTCCCAGAAGTGGTGACCGATTTTGAGAGCTGGGAGGCTCCTTATATAGCTGAGGGATCTAGGGTTTTGGGAAAACCCTAATGCTCCTTTGCTTAGGGCCTAAGCAAACCCAATGGCCTTATCCAAAGCCCCCTTGGACGAAATCGTTAGGGTTTCCCCTATAGATTTCGTCCACCTCCTTCCAAGGAGGTTCTGGAGCCTTCCATTCAACTATCTGATAATTGCAAACTAGTCCCTGCACTTTATAATTAATACTTTTAACCCCAAAATTAATTCTGATTAATTTCTGGCTAACTATTAATTAAACATAATGATTTATAATTAATATATTAATCTTTTAACATATTAATAAATCATTTATATTAATTTATTAATCTTATAAATTAATATCTCTCCTTTCATAATTTCCTTGTCCAGTTGCTAGGTTGAGGGCAACCCAAAAGGACTGTGCTGCTATCAATTCAAGTACATACCAATTATAGTTATGGGCTTAGACACCTAATCCAACAGTCTCCCACTTGGATAAGTCTGTAACTATAATTGCTAGTATGCCTTCTAAATTTGACCAGCAAATTGTAGCTTCCAAAAGCTGCTGCTGAACTCTGACCCAGTCAGTTACGTGTCCTAAGATAAGTGATCATATAATCCTTCGTTCTGCTAGATATCCCTAGACATAAGACATGGAATGTAATCAATCTCTTTGTCCAGAATCTATGTTTCCCGATTTCTGATTTGTGATGATGTAGGACTTCTAATTGAACACATCAATTTAGTCTTGGCTGGGCCCAGCACATAAGTCAACACCAAATCATCGAGGGGCCCACAGATATCGCTTTTCCGGTTAGGGCAAAAGGAACGAATAAATGTTGACTCATATGCTTGTATCTTTTACTCATCGAATTATACATGACAATACGTTTTATAACACCAAGTTACTGATGCGGTTTCGTATCACCAATGTATAACCGACTTTGTAAATTACAACTCATATATCTTCGTTTCAAGATTATAAGATATTATCGTCTCAGTATTACTCGTGATGAATTCCATGAAGTGATACCCTGAGCGAGGGTTTATCCAATACTCAAATCTCAATTTTTGAGTACTCATGAACATTGCAGCAATTCTATTGCCATGTCTATCCTCAGACAATCTACAATCTAGTTCATGACAGTCTTAATTCACTACTTACTTCCAAAAGTATGAGCGACTCTGGAGTTTGAATAATTAAATTATTCGGGAAGTAAAACATGCAAAACACAATAACAACCAATCGACAAAAGGCAGTAACCAAACTTATAAATAATACTTTATTATTTAATCACCAAAAGTCAATTACATTTACTTTGTTACAAGTTTCAGAACAAAACTAATCTAACTACTAAAACTAATATCATCTTTCAGTCCTATGCTCCGAGCATGCTGAAT
The DNA here is from genome assembly GCF_052849685.1 of Lactuca virosa. Lineage (NCBI taxonomy): Eukaryota > Viridiplantae > Streptophyta > Magnoliopsida > Asterales > Asteraceae > Lactuca > Lactuca virosa. Next base: position 264,525,878 of record NC_136431.1, read on the forward strand.
ATGCTTAGCCCTACTCAGACCCTTTGTGAGGGGATCTGTTGGGTTATCTTCAGATGACACCCTCTTTACTATAAGATGGCCTTCTTCTACTCTATGTCTGATGAAATGGTACTTTCTGTCGATATGTCTGGTTTTACCATGATCTCTCGGTTCCTTTGTCAAGGCAACCGCTCCTTCATTATCGCAGAACAGTTCCATAGGCTCCTGGATGGTTGGAACAACTCCGAGATCTCCGATGAAGTTCCTCAACCAAGCTGCTTCTTTCGACGCTTCACTCGCTGCTATGTACTCTGATTCACAAGTAGAATCAGCCACCGTATCTTGCTTGGAACTCTTCCAAGTAACTGCTCCTCCATTCAGTAAAAATACCCAGCCTGACTGAGAACGGAAGTTATCTCTATCCGTCTGAAAGCTGGCGTCACTGTAACCATCTACTCTCAAAGTATCATTGCCACCAAGCACAAGGACCCAGTCCTTTGTCCTTCGCAAATACTTGAGTATATTCTTAACCGCTATCCAATGAGCTCTACCTGGGTTTCCCTGATAACGACTGACCATGCTCAAAGCAAATGCCACATCAGGGCGAGTACATGTCATAGCGTACATGATCGATCCGACAGCGGAAGTATAAGGTACACGACTCATGTCATCTATTTCCTCATCTGTACTCGGGCATTGAGTCTTACTCAATTTGGTATTGCTCTGGATAGGTAGCTCTCCCTTCTTGGAATTTTCCATACTAAACCTCTTTAGTACCTTATCCAAGTATGTGCTCTGACTAAGTCCAATTAGTCTCTTCTTTCTATCTCTCAATATTCTAATCCTAAGAATATAGGTAGTTTCTCCAAGGTCTTTCATGGCAAAACACTTTCCAAGCCAAGACTTAACTTCTTTCAAGGTTGGAACGTCGTTACCAATGAGTAATATGTCATCGACATATAACACCAGAAAAGTTACTATACTCCCACTAGCCTTGATATACACACAAAACTCATCTTCACTTCTAGAGAAACCAAACTCTTTGACTTTCTCATGGAAGCAAAGATTCCAGCTGCGAGATGTTTGTTTCAATCCATAAATGGATTTCTCAAGCTTGCACACTCTATTGGGAAACTTTGCATCAACAAAACCCTCTGGCTGATTCATGTAAACATCCTCAGCCAACTTCCCGTTAAGGAAAGCAGTCTTGACATTCATCTGCCAGATTTCATAGTCATGAAAGGCAGCTATGGCGAGCAATATCCTAATAGATTTAATCTTAGCTACTGGCGAAAAGGTCTCATCATAGTCAACCCCTGGGGTTTGAGTGAAACCTTTTGCAACCAGTCGAGCCTTGAATGTATGCACATTCCCATCCATGTCTGTCTTCTTCTTGAAGATCCATTTGCACCCAACTGTCTTACGACCTGGTGCACTATCAACCAAATTCCAAACTTGGTTGTCATACATGGACTTAATCTCGCTGTCCATTGCCTCTTTCCACTTGGAAGCCTCTGGGCCTGCCATTGCTTCCTTATAAGTGACTGGTTCATCTAAGTTAACCAGTGTTCTGTCACTTATGAATGTGTCACCATCTGAAGTAATATGAAAACCATACAACTCAGGTGGCACACTCGCCCTAGTGGACCTTCGAAGAGGTAATGAGTTATCAACTGGTTCAACAGGAACTGTTTCCTCTGGTTGAGTGCTAGTGTCATCTAAGGTTCCTTCATTGGCTAACTCTTGAATTTCTTCAAGTTCAATGGTGCTCCCACTGTCCTCTTTGAATATGAGCTCCCTTTCTAGAAAGACTCCTCTTCGTGCTACAAAGACCAAGTTTTCACTAGGCCTGTAGAACAAATATCCAAAAGACTGCTTTGGGTAACCAGTGAAAACACATTTCTCACTTCTAGCTGCTAGCTTGTCGTGAGTCTCTCGTCTTACGAAAGCTTCACAACCCAATACTTTAATATGTGCCAACGAGGGAACTTTCCCCGTCCACATTTCGTGAGGTGTTTTGGCAACCTTCTTTGTAGGGACAAGATTGAGGATGTGGGCGGCTGTCTCTAAGGCATACCCCCAGAAGTGAATAGGAAGCGAAGCACGACTCATCATAGAACGAACCATGTCTAACAAGGTTCGATTACGCCTCTCAGCTACACCATTTAACTGAGGTGTCCTAGGAGGAGTCAATTGTGAGACTATCCCACATTCTTTCAGATAGTCGTTGAACTCGATACTAAGATACTCCCCGCCTCTATCGGATCTAAGTATCTTTATCTTCCTGCCCAATTGATTTTCGACCTCATGCTTAAACTCTTTGAACTTTTCAAAGGTTTCTGACTTATGCTTGATCAAGTAGATATAACCATATCTGCTATAATCGTCAGTGAAAGTCACATAGAATCGATTAGCATCTCTTGTAGTTGATCTGAAGGGCCCACACACATCTGTGTGTATGAGATCCAACAGACCTTCACCTCTTTCACAAGACCCTGTGAATGGTGATTTTGTCATCTTTCCCAAAAGACAAGATTCACACATATCATCTGATTTTAGGTCAAATGATTCCAACACTCCATCCTTTTTGAGTTGGGCTATGCGTTTCTTGTTAATGTGTCCAAGACGACAATGCCACAAGCATGCCTTGTCTACACTATTAGACAAGTCAATATTAAGTACACTATTTCCTAAGCTATCAACACAAGTCACTGTTTCATACACACCATCACAAGGTAAAGCTTCAAACATAAAAACACCATTCTTATAAACAGAAATTGAACCATTCAAATCATTAAAAGAATATTTAAAACCTTGTCTGAACAATGCATGAAATGAAATAATGTTTCTCCTCATCTCAGACGAATAGCAACAATTTATCAAATCTAATCTAACATCATTACTCAGCAAAAGCTGATAAACTCCGATCTTGGTTACTGGTGAAGACTTTATGTTTCCCATGATCAAGTTTATCCTTCCTCGCTCTATCTCCTCACTTTCCTTTAGCCCCTGTATATCAGAACAGATATGAAAACCACATCTTGTATCAAGGACCCATGAACGAGAAGATAATGAGTTATTAGCAGAAATAGTGTAAATACCTGCCGAAGATGGCTTCACTTTGCCATCCTTGATATCTTGCAGATATTGTGGGCAAGATCTCTTCCAGTGCCCCTTTTGATTGCAGTAAAAGCAAACGGCCTCTTTTGGATCAGAAACATGGGGAGTGGAACCATTGGGCTTAGCCTTTGGGCCATTGCTAGATGACCCAGCTTGAGCCTTGCTCTTCCAGTTTTGCTTGGGAGGACCTTTCCTCTTTTTCCCCTTTCCACGTCCAATAGCCAAGACAGGGGCACTTGCAGGTGTGGAGGGTATACTTTTACCCTTCATCCCTGCTTCAGCTGTCTGCAACAAGTTGTGCAATTGGGCCAGAGTCTGCTCAGTATTGTTCAAATGGTAAGTTAGAATAAACTGTCCATAACAATCAGGTAGTGAGTTCAAGACCATGTCAATGGCCAATTCCTCATCAAAGTGAATGTTGAGCTTGACCAAACGCTCTATGTAGCGTTGCATTCTTTGCACATGTGACACAACCGATTCCCCTTCTTTCATCTTGCAAGCCATGAGTGACTTGACTACTTTAAACTTTTCTTGACGAGCTCGCTTATGGTACTTTTCCATAAGGTCCTTGTTCATCTCGAAAGGCCAGTAGTCCTCATAGTACCTCTGCAATTCTGGGGACATAGTTGCTACCATGATGCATGCCACTTTGGTAGCATCATCGTAATGTTTCTTGTAGGCAGCAAGTTCTTCAGGAGTAGCTTCAGACTCATCAAGTTCTTTGAGCTCCTTTTCAAGAACATATTCTTTGTTCTCAAAACGAAGAGCCATCTTGATGTTACGCATCCAATCGTTATAGTTAGAGCCATCCATAACGACTTTGGAGCAGATATTGAGCAAAGAGAAGTTTTGGTTGGATGAGGATGAAGCAGAAGTGTTTCCAGGAGTAGACATCTGAAAAGAAGGAAAGTTTTAGTTAGATTTCAAGATACCTTAATAAAATAACCCAAAGATATAATATCAAGGTTAGGATCCAACTATGAAGATTCACAACTTAGAAATGGGATGCCGAGATCCAAGAGTAAATTTCATAAAGGTGGGTGAATGACGATTCACCAATTCCACCATTAGACGAAACAAACGAAGTGAAATTCCTAATTCTTTTGAGATACATTGAAACTATTCAATGGCATGTTTTAATCTCAGATTATGCTCTTCTATTTGTGACTGGGATGCCGAGGATCACAAACAAGATGTGAATAACCATGCAAATGTGCTTGGTAACCTCATTGTCTTTATCATTAACTATTGATGTGCTGGTAAACCACACACGCTCCATCAAAATGACAATTATGAGATACCCATTACTACTCTTTATTAGTGCCTTTTAGTGTGCTGGTTAACCACACACGCTCCACTAACGACCAATAAAGCATAATGTGCAATTTCATGGATTAGCATACTTTTCACATTTTTTCCTAAAGTAACTAGAGTTGGGATTTTGAAAAATAATATTCTAGTACTTTCTTTAATAGCATTATACTTTTAATGAGAAGTAGTTGTCCTATCAAATCCGTTCTGCTAACGACCCTCCACTAATCAAGGGAGCGGTGGGTGAGAGTGGACACCCATTCAACTACCATTTTATAGGCAGTTTCCTTATACCCCCCTTATAGACTAGCTTCATGAATGAGGCATACTAGCGATTTAACTGACCATATTCTTATACATATATAATATTAAACATTTAATCATAGTACATATATAAGGTGTGTTTTAAAACTTTTTAATACTTCAAGGTTTATATAAATTTCGAAATTCAAACTATTAAATTTAAATTTAAATAAACCAATTAACTAGATTTAATATTTATCTATTAATTAACTTTTAATCAATTTATTAAATCTTGTAAGGATTATCAAATCAAAATCAATTAATTTAATCCTAATCCTTATCCCTCTAAATTTCAAAAATTAGGGTAAGGATAATTATCCAATTAATCTAATCAAGTAACAATTATCCAAAACAAGAAACCCTAAAACTTCTAGCATATTTCGAAATTTACAAGGGAGGAGGCTAGGGTTTTCAAAACCCTAACCCTAATTTCGATTAGGGTTCTTTGGAGGCTAGGGTTTTCGAAAACCCTTTGATCCAAAACCCTAAAACGAAAATTTGGCCTTTGGGGTTTAATAGCTATAAACCCTAATTTGCAATTCAACAATTATAGCAATTCAATTTAAAACAAAACAATGGCTCTGATACCACTGATGGGTTTTAGGTAAAACAAATAAACCAGAAAACAATTCCTAAGTTCACATGCAACCTACTTTGGATCTATGTTTTAACTATTGAACATACAACTTTGAATTGCAAAACAAGAACCCTAGAGGATGAGGCTATTTTCGAAAATAGTAAACTAGGGTTTAGGAGTTACATACCTTTCAATTGTTATAGCAAACAATTGATAATTCCCTTGATCTTGATCTTGATCTTCTTGGAAGCTTAGCACCACAAGTGTAATGCCTCTAATGGAATCACACCCAAGAACTAGCAAAAAGGAAACTTGGAGGAGAGAGGGTAGAGAGAGTATGCAATTTCGGCCTAGGGTTTCTTCCTAGAAGTGGTGACCGATTTTGAGAGCTGGGAGGCTCCTTATATAGCTGAGGGATCTAGGGTTTTGGGAAAACCCTAATGCTCATTTGCTTAGGGCCTAAGCAAACCCAAGGGCCTTATCCAAAGCCCCCTTGGACGAAATCCTTAGGGTTTCCCCTATAGATTTCGTCCACCTCCTTCCAAGGAAGTTCTGGAGCCTTCCAGTCAACTATCTGATAATTGCAAACTAGTCCCTGCACTTTATAATTAATACTTTTAACCCCAAAATTAATTCTGATTAATTTATGGCTAACTATTAATTAAACATAATGATTTATAATTAATATATTAATCTTTTAACATATTAATAAATCATTTATATTAATTTATTAATCTTATAAATTAATATCTCTCCTTTCATAATTTCCTTGTCCAGTTGCTAGGTTGAGGGCAACCCAAAAGGACTGTGCTGCTATCAATTCAAGTACATACCAATTATAGTTATGGGCTTAGACACCTAATCCAACAAAAACAGACGAGCCTTATCCCATTCGCCACACTGTGGCAATCTAAGGCCACTTCCTGGGCACTAGGCTCCTAACAACTTAATGGGTTAAGCCGCTTTCTTTGATTTTAAGGGATCCAAAGCTCATTTCTGGTCCATTCTATGGTCCAGGTGGATAAAATTTCCAACTTTACCCCTTTATACTCTCCAAGAGATAGAGATCTCGCTCCTAGGTCCAAAAGGGCAAAGCATAACTTGGCTTAAACCAATAAACACTTAATCTTGAAGACCTCTAGTCCAACACTTCCAGAACGGTTTCTAGAATCATAAATAACATAAAAATCCATGCTTTCCATACATGCATGTCATGAACTCCCATTAGATCAAAAAGAAGGTTTATGGCCAAAAATCCATGCATGACACCAAAACTGTAACACCCCGTTTATTTAAATAAATTAATAAATGTAAGTCCGGAACTAATTTGTGAAGAATTTTGATAGTTGGGTTTTTAGTAAATTACGGAGTCGATTGAGAAGGATTTTAGAAGCAGGGGTATGTTTGGTAATTATTGGGACTTATTATGAAAGAGATTTTTGAAGCCAGGGTCGAATTGGTAAATTATGACTAGGTTTGAAAATAAATCTAGAAGTGAGGGGCCGTTAGTGTCATTATGGGATTGACTTTGGAGGCCGGGTATATAACCCTTATGAGAACCCTAACCCTATTTGGGTATCGGCCGCAACTCATGAAATCAGCCGCCATCATCCCGATCTCCCCTCTCGCGCTCCGATCAGATGAAGTTCTGACGTTCGCCGCCTGCTACCTCGCCACCACGATGTCGTCACAATCATTGTTGTCGGTGACGCTTTGCACGAGCGAAAGAAAACCGCCTGGGCTACGTCGGGGAAACGTGGCAGCGTTCTTGGATTCTCCCTCTCCTCTCCTTCGTTGTTCTCGGTGAATCAACGTTGTGTACGTCGGATGCTGCCGCCAGCAGCCCTATGGTTGCCGTTTTGGGTCATCGCCGCTGTTGGTCGCCGTCTCTAGGATTCCAGGCGTCGCCTGCCACCCGTAGCGGCTGAGTTGGAGATGTCTCGGTCTGCAGATCATGTACGTTTGCTTGCTTGGGAATCAAGAGAACCGCCGGCTGTCATCGCGAACCACCACCACTGCCGCCTCTCCGTGATTCTGCCGCCGTCAAACGCCACAGGTGGGTGGCTGTGTTACTATTCCGGGCAAAGGGTGTAGTGTATGTTTATTGTAGTGTATATGTGGATGTATTTCTTTTGTTAGAGTGTTTTTGTCAAGCTGGAAAATCAAGATTAGCCGCCACCACCACCGTGAGGTGGTGGCTGCCGCCACGAGCCACCGCCGGCCACCATGGTGTGGCTATGTGTGTGTGTGTGTTAGTTAGTTAGTGTGTGTGTGATATTTTGGATTAAAGTTTTGTAATTGTAATTAGAAATGAATAATAAAAAAATAATAGTAACCACCACCGTAAGGTGGTGGCCGCCGTCGTGAGCCACCATTGACCACTACTACCCGAGGTGGTAGTGGGTGGTGCCCCTCTAGCAAGCCCTAATGGACTTAGCAAAACCCTAATGGGCTTAAAGATTCATTTTTGGGCCTATTGGGCCATGGTTGAGTGAAAACCCTAATTATGTGCATTTGGGCCTTAGACTTATTGGACCCACCTTTGGGCCATTGGGATGGGATTGTGTATTAATCCCAAATCACTCCATATCACTTATCTAGTAGAGTAAAGGACTTAATGGATTAAGTCCTTAATGGGTTAAGTCATTAATGGGTTAAGTAAGAAACACCTAACCCTAGTTATCATTTTATGTGAAACCCTAATTTCACTTGGGCTTTGTGTTGGGCCATCCAAGAACAAGCACATGGACTAGAATAATTTAATGGGCTTTAGGGTAAGGCCCATAGGAGGGTGTGGGCCCAATTTGGAAAATTGGGCCATAGATGGGCCATAGTTGGGCCTAGATGGTTGTATGGTATTGGGCCCTTAGAATGAGACATGTTGGACCGGACTGAACAATTGGGCCTTAAGGGAAGTCCATGTAGAGGTTTGGGCCCAATTTGGAAAATTAGGCCAAAGGTTGGGCTTTGAGCCATAGTTGGACTTTGGGCCTTTGGATTGGGCCTTGGGACTGAGTCAAGATAAGTTAAGGGTACAGTAGTATTTTACCCCAAGCATGGAATTATGGATATGTGATAGAACCTAATTATTAATTGGGTGTTATTTTGGTGTTGACAGTTCGGGAATCTGTCATCCAGCAGCTGGGGTTGAGTCTGCGGGACTTCAGCAGTGTGGGATTGTGTCTACGGGACTTCAGCAGTGTGAGGTGAGTTTCCTTCCAGTAGGAACGGGTCTACGGCCACAATGCCGACCCGTTTAGTTAGTAGTAGTTCCGGACTACGGTTCGATGCAGTAGTTCAGTATGATTGGTGTCTTTGTGATACAGGCATGGTATGTGTTATGTGTTCCGGACTATGGTCTGATACAGTATGCAGTATATGTTTTCATATTATATGCTATGTTATGCTATGATCAGTCAGTTCCAGACTTCGGTCTGATGCAGTGGGCAAGGCCCTAGTTAGTTCCGGACTTCGGTCCGATGCAGTGGGCGAGGCCCTAGTTAGTTCCGGACTTCGGTTCGATGCAGAGGGCGAGGCCCTAGTTAGTTCCGGACTTCGGTCTGATGCAGTGGTCGAGGCCCTAGTTAGTTCCGGACTTCGGTCCGATGCAGAGGGCAAGGCCCTAGTCAGTTCCGGACTTCGGTCCGATGCAGTGGGCGAGGCCCTAGTTAGTTCCGGATTTCGGTCCGATGCAGAGGGCGAGACCCTAGTCAGTTCCGGACTTCGGTCCGATGCAGTGGGTAAGGACCAGTATGTGCTTTATATGTTATTGTATGGTATGTGGTAGTTTGGGGAGACTCACTAAGCTTCGTGCTTACAGTTTTCAGTTTTGGTTTCAGGTACTCAGTTTTCAAAAGAGGAGCTCGGGAAGATTGCAGTGCACACACCATTTGTTCAGCCTGGGATGTTTATACTCTGATATCATGACAGTTGTTATATTATTCTGAGATACATTGTTGTGATTTTTCTATGATGTATGATGACTATGGTTTTAGTATTGATTTAAAACGAAATTTTCAGACTGTATTTTTGGGATGTTACAAAAACTCATTACTAATCCAGATCCAAAGCACCAAATACCCTCAATGGCCTAGAGATTCATAACGTTGCAAACTTTATGGGATCTCACCACTCCAAACAACAAGAACATGAAGATTTATGGACAAAACTCAAGATCTAGGAACGTATCATGATAAAAATCGAGTCTTGGACACTTACAAAGGTCCAGAAGAGTGCTACAACAAAGGATGATGACTTCGTTGTTGATACTTAGCTCACTTCTTCTTCTTTCTTCCTTCAATGGCTTCAAAGGACACCCAAAAGGGCTTAAATAAAGGAGGAAGGGGATTAGGGTTTCTCAAGTCTCAAGTACACTGATGGAGTCTGAGGGTGAGCAAACCCTAGCCTCCTCATTCCTTTAAATAGGAAGCAAAGCTCGAAAAATAGGGTTTTTCAATTGCCAGTTGTCACGTCGTGGCCATATACTGCCACGCCGTGACGACTTAAATGATTCAACAATCTTATCTTGATTTGCCACTTCGTGGTGCCTCCACTATGCCGTGGCAAACCCTAAAATGCCAAAAATTGAAAATGTGAAGTACCTCGGGATTTGGGTGTTACAACTCTCCCATACTTGGTGTAGTTTGTTATCTTTTAGGTCCAATGCAATTACTAAATAGCAGTGTACTTTCATTTATTTGTTTATTATAAAATCCTACTTTCGTTTCTTTCTATTACAACATTGTACTTTCACTATTCTTATTACAACATTATACTTTGAAAAATATAGAGAAGTAATTTGCTATAACCAACAACTTAATGAAAGTACATTGTTGTTTCTTAAATTCTAATCTTCCTGATTATATGTTTTCTTGTGTGAATTTTTTCTAGATTGTTTGTGGTTGTGGATGACATATTCTGTTTATTTCAAGGTCGTGTAGAGAATGTTTTCCCGCTAAAGAAACAATGTGAATTAAACAAGACAACAAACAAAGTTATTATTGTTATCGAGGCATACAAAGAACATTAAGGGACAGAGGTCCTTATCCTGTGAAACAAGTTGTAAGAGACCTTTAAGGAAAATAAGTCCCGAGGTGGAGGTGGCAGCAAAGCCTGTTAAAAAAAGGAATAAGAAGGCATTTGTTTCAAGTAACTTCATCTCAATTCATATAAAGATTTTCCAAGCTTCTTTATGTTCTTACTTTGATTTCTTCAATTTATTTTAGACCTTATAGAAGGATTTAGTGCAAGATCTCAAAAAACAGAGCCAATACTTGAAGAGAATGAAGAATCTGAAAACCCATCTCAAGAGAAGAAGGAACAAGTCTACTTTCATTGTTGTTGTAAGTAATATCACTGTACTTTCATTTATTTGTTTATTATAACATCCTACTTTCAGTTGTTGTTAGTATTTTATTGGCTTACAATTACCATATTTCCATTCACGATGTTGATGACAGTATGCTATTTTTTTAGGGGACCGATTTAGAATGAAATGTTGTGCTCTTTGATAATGTTGAAACTGTAAAGAAAGGTTGTGGCAAATCCTTTGTACCACCCCTAAAGGTTCGTATTTTGTGTTTCTAACATTTGATTTGGTGTGATAGGTCTCCTTTAAAACTTAATGTTTAATTGATGATTATCAACCGCTATCAGAATCCAGAAATGCAGGCCTCAACATTCTGAAATGCATGCGTCTCTCCATACTACTCGCTCAAAAACTAATCAAAACATATCAGGAGATGCTCCAAATCATTGAAGACGACAGATAAACAAATAAACTCAGTTCCGACTTTTTTTTTGAATGCTATCTATATTATTGATGTGTTTTGTCTATGTATTATGTACTAATGTGATTAATGTCAATTTTTGAATGTTATCCATGTTATCATATAACCACACTTTGTTGTAAAGTTTGAGTTTAATCCCTCAACTTTGTTACTTTGAACACCTAAAGTTTGAACTCTGTAAAACGTCATTAATTTAACAAACAGGTACAAACTCGTGGTAAAATGCAAACTTTTTTTACTAGTTTCTAAACATTCTATAACAATTTTTGTTATATTCTTGCTAGATTTGTTCCATTTTAATATATATGTTGTTCTATATTTTTTTTATTAAAATTTGTAAAAGAATTATATTATTTTATATCTAATTAAACGATTATTTTGATCTAATAAAAAAAAATGTGTCCTATTCACCGACTTTGCAAACCTTCCTATCCAATCCCTCCCAAAGAAGTGAAATACGATGCCTCTTCGATCTTCACAAATACTCATAAATTAATGATCCAAAGGCTGTTTATTTATCGCAGCTTCTATGAATGCTACCTCACGTGATTGTTCATCATCGTAAGCAAAGAGCAAGAAATGTTTTTTGGTCTTATCATCCCCCTACACATATTGTCATCATCATGATGAGTACGCAATTCGCAATTTATTAATCACATTTTTCTTGGTTTCAGTATGCGACCCTTCTTCCTTCTCTCTCTCTCTACGTAACTTCGACGACCCACTTTCTCTCTCTAAACCCAAACTTACAGAACAAGGAAAAAACGCAGTGGTTGGGCGCTAATATATTGTGAAAAAGAATGGAATATGCCATTGTATCGAAATTTGTTCGCCGCCAGACAATCTTAGATACTCGTCAATAAATCCTCCCAAATTTCTATACTATATAACAAAGGGACAGATACCACTTTCCTCTTTTGTTATTGACTCATCATTATTCATTAAGGTACTGTATCTCTGTTCCTTTTGTTCCTAATACGTCTTTATTGTGACCAATTGCGTCATTGAAATTGATATCTAGTGTCTAAACATGTTATGGTAGCTTTCGATTCTGTTAATTGTCGTTCTGTTCGCTCCAAATTCTTAATTTTGGAAACTGGGATTTGCATATTCGTTCAGGAAACCCTAATTTTGTACTTTCGAGTGTCATCACAGTCATCTTGATGGTGAAATGCATGATTTTGGTACTCCGATCAGCAGTTTTGAACTGTTTTAGGTTTCTGGTTTCGATTCCTAATTGAATTATACATGACGTTGATGTGGATTCTCTATGTCGTCTCTCTGTTTATGGGTTTTATCTGTTTCGAGATACTTTTCCTTTGGATTCTTGTTAGGACAATCGAGTTATGTCCATAAGTTACTATTTCGAAATTCAAGAATCAAAATTAAATAATCAGATTATCAAGTGCTTAATACTTGGCATAGCTAAGTAAGTTTACATATGAAACTTGCTAATTAGATTCTTCAAATCTGTTCATTTGTTCCTAAGTAACAAGACTTAATCTGTAAGCTATATATGAGTGTTTCTTAAATCGAGTCTAATAATTTTTTGATATGGCAGATTAGATTCTCATCAAGTATATGTGAATCAAAAGCCTCGATTTGAAGATTAAAAATCAAATATGGGGTTAGATAAAGAGCACAGTGGTATGCTGGATATTAACATGGAGAAAGTGCGGACGATTCTAACCCATACATACCCTTACCCTCATGAACATTCACGCCATGCCATCATTGCAGTTGTTATTGGTTGTCTGTTTTTTATATCATCAGACAACATGCATACACTCATTCAAAAGCTAGACAACAACATCAAATGGTGGTCAATGTACGCGTGTTTACTCGGGTTTTTCTATTTCTTTTCATCTCCATTTGTAGGAAAAACAATTAAACCAAGCTACTCGAATTTCAGTCGATGGTAAGTTACCTTTTTACCCTTCTTTTTTGACGGATTTGTTAGTGTTGTTCATATTTTTTTTTTTTTTTTTTTTTTGTGTTTTTGTAGGTATATAGGATGGATATTAGTGGCAGCTGTATACCATCTTCCAAGTTTTCAGTCAATGGGAGTGGATATGAGGATGAATCTTTCCTTGTTTTTGACTATATACATTTCATCTATTTTTGTACTCCTTGTTTTTCATTTAGTTTTTTTGGGCCTTTGGTATCTTGGTCTTGTTTCTCGTTTGGCTGGGAGGAGACCCGAGATCTTAACCATTGTTCAAAATTGTGCGGTAAGTTCAATATCGGAATTGGAATTGGAATTCCATTCCAGTCCTGCGTTTATGGAATTGGTTAATAACATGATGACTTTATGTGTAGGTGTTAAGTGTGGCATGTTGTGTGTTTTATAGCCACTGTGGCAATCACGCATTGAATGAAAAACGATTAGGAAGAAGAGATTCCGGACTTTTTTCACTTTGGAAGAAAGGAGAAACAAGCATATGGCTCTCAAAATTCCTTAAAATTTACGAATTCAAAGATGAAATATGCAAATCATGGTTTGCTCCTGTGGGGTCCGCACGTGATTATCCACTTCTCTCTAAGTGGGTCATATATGGAGAAGTACGATACTTATATAGTTATATTTATCATCATTTTCTTCACCATATCATTATTTATCTTTTTTACATATTTTTTTTTACAGTTTTCTTGTAGTGGCCCATGTGAGTCATCCGATGAAATTTCCCCTATTTATTCATTATGGGCAACGTTTATTGGACTTTACATGGCTAATTATGTGGTGGAAAGATCAACTGGGTAACTTTATTTTACACCAAAAACCAATTATAATTCAAGGTTTTTAACTTGAAATTACTAATTTAAATGCTTTTGATTGCCAGATGGGCTCTTACTCATCCATTGTCTGTAGAACAAACCGAGAAGCTGAAAGATGAGCAGATGAAGCCTAATTTTTTGGATATGGTTCCTTGGTATTCAGGGTATATAAATAATAAATTCATCCCTTGTGTTGTTTATTTAAATGACATGTATGTATATATTTTGTAATTGATATTATATATCTATGTATGTTGCAGAACATCAGCTGATTTGTTCAAGACTGTGTTTGACCTTCTTGTATCCGTGACTGTATTTGTTGGAAGATTTGATATGAGAATGATGCAAGCAGCTATGAGTAGGGTCCACGAAGGGGCAAAAGAGGATTTTCTATATGATCATCTTAGTGAAAAAGATCATTTATGGTTTGATTTCATGGCTGATACTGGTGATGGTGGAAACTCATCTTATTCTGTTGCTAGACTTCTTGCTCAACCTTCACTTTATGCCTTCAATGATGAATCCCTACAATCATTACCTCGTGGGGACCTCCTTCTTATTGGAGGCGATCTCGCGTAAGTCTCACTCTCATCATTTTTTTTATCTTCAAATCTACGTAAAATTTACGATTCTACCCTTGTTCAGGTACCCTAATCCCTCAGCGTTCACTTACGAAAAACGGTTTTTTCGTCCTTTTGAGTATGCTCTTCAACCACCTTCGTGGTATAAAGATGAGCATATAGCGGTTGATAAACCGGAATTACCATTTGGTGTGTCTGAACTCAAACGTTATGATGGGCCCCAATGCTTTGTTATCCCTGGGAACCATGGTAAATGACCGTTTTGCCCTTACATTCCAACAAACAGTATATAATAATTGATTTTGTGGTTTTACAGATTGGTTTGACGGGCTTCAAACTTTCATGAGGTACATTTGTCACAAAAGCTGGTTAGGTGGATGGTTAATGCCACAAAAGAAAAGTTACTTTGCATTACAATTACCAAAAGGGTGGTGGGTTTTTGGTCTTGATTTAGCTCTTCATTGTGATGTCGATGTTTATCAATTCAAATTCTTCGCCGAGTTAATAAAAGAAAAGGTAACTTGTTTGTTATTTTGTTACATGATTTTTATTTTCTAATTTATATATATATATATATATATATATATATATATATATATATATATATATATATATATATATATATATATTTTGTAGGTTAGAGAAACGGATTCGGTGATTATTATGACACACGAACCGAATTGGATCTTGGATTGGTATTGGGATGATGTGACTGGAAAAAACGTGTCACATCTTGTGAAAGATCATTTAAAAGGAAGGTGTAGACTTAGAATGGCGGGTGATTTACATCATTACATGCGTCATTCGCGGGTCCCATCTGAAACACATGACTCTGTGCAACATCTACTTGTTAATGGTTGTGGTGGGGCCTTTTTGCATCCCACACATGTTTTTAGTAATTTTGATAAAGCTTATGGTGCAACTTATGAAATGAAAGCCGCATATCCATCTGTTGAAGATTCAAGTAGGGTAAGTAAGCAACCCCTTGTAAAAAGTATTAATGTGAAAAAAAAAACAAAAAGAGCTTACCAGATTAAGTCTTCAAATATGCAGATTGCTCTTGGTAATATCTTGAAGTTTCGCAAGAAGAATTGGCAGTTTGATTTCATTGGGGGATTTATTTATTTCATATTGACCTTTTCGATGTTCCCACAAGTACGTATTTATATTTATATTATACTATGTTAACATTTCTAGTAAATCCAAAACGCATGATATTGTCACTTTTTTCTTTTCAGTGTAATCTTGGCCATATTTTACATAAAGATGATACTTTTTCGGGGCATGTGAAGAACTTTTTTAGCACAGTGTGGGATGCTTTTATGTACATGCTTGGGCAATCGTATGTATCTTCTACGGGTGCTTTGTTGCTATTAGTGGCTGCAATATCATTTGTTCCTTCAAAAGTGTCGCGAAAAAGAAGAGTAGCAATTGGAGTTCTTCACGTTTCTGCTCATCTTTCAGCTGCTTTGATTCTTATGTTACTAATGGAATTAGGCGTTGAAATATGCGTACAACACAAACTTTTGGCAACTTCAGGCAAGATCTATGCTCATAACATATAGTTATTAGAGTAAATTACATCTTTGGTCCCTGAGTAAAGCTGGTTTTTGCAATTTTGGTATTTATTTGATTTCAGGGTATCATACGTTATACGAATGGTACAAATCGGTGGAAAGTGAGCATTTTCCGGACCCCACAGGGCTTCGGACACGTATCGAGCAATGGACTTTCGGGCTTTATCCGGCTTGCATTAAGTATCTCATGTCAGCTTTTGATGTTCCCGAGGTTATTTTTTATACATTTTTTTTTTAAAAAAAAGTTAAATTGAAAATTGCGTTTGATTTGATTTTTTTGAAATGATTAGGTGATGGCGGTGACACGGACGAATATATGCAAGAACGGGTTAAATTCACTCTCGCGAGGTGGTGCAACCATATACTATGCGTCTGTGTTTCTTTATTTTTGGGTTTTCTCAACACCTGTGGTTTCTCTAGTATTTGGAAGCTATTTGTATATTTGTATCAATTGGCTCCAATTACACTTTGATGAAGCTTTTTCTTCCTTGCGGATTGCTAATTACAAATCCTTCACACGCTTCCACATCAAGGAGGATGGCGATCTTGAAGTCTTCACTCTTGCAGTTGATAAGGTATGATAGTACAAATTGTACCATGTTTTGTACTGGAACTGATACTGATGTCAATGGAATATGCAGGTTCCGAAGGAATGGAAGCTAGATCCTGAGTGGGATAATGAGGTGAGACAACCACAAATGGCTAGTCACAATCGGAAGTATCCGAGCAAATGGAGGGCGAATGCTTTTCATCAAGACCCCATAAATACTGTTAGAATTGTTGATCAATTTGAAATTCAACCAACATATAAATTGCAAGTGGCAGCAGTAAATGGGTCCATGTCTCATTGAATGTAGCTTTAAATTCAATGGATTTGTTTAAGAAATCGTGTTTCATTTAGATATGGAATACAGTTATTAGTTGTAGAACTCTAAATGTATGATGCAATGTTGCCTCCATGTTATAGTGTAGTGTAGATATTTTGTATGCAAATTCCAGTTGATTTAGCATTCTATAGTATCTTTGGAATTCAAAATCCTCATACAAAACATCATTCTTATAGACACCAACTAATTAGGGTTTTACTTTTGGAGAGATCATGAGCCGAACTATCGCCCCCATATGCATGAATGACTTGCTTGCTTCTTTTAAGCATTTAGCTTTCACGTCTCGTGGCCAATGCTGCAATCAAAGATTTTTTGTTCTATTGACATCAGTATTAAGTCAGTATAATACATGTCAAACACAATAATAGTAGTAGCATTTGTTAAAGAAAGTTAGGTGGAGACCTGTCCTAGAGCATTCAGCTTCTCTCTCGTATCCTTTAATAACTCTTCAGGGTCCCCTGGCCACTGGCAACACTCCAGTTCTCTTCCTTCTAGTATCTTTTCAGATGTCTGTATAAAAGAATGGATTTGTTTACCCTATTAATAAACTACCACATGAACATATTCTTAGACATGAGTTGGATGCTAGAAAAAGTGAAGAACACACCTTTTTTAAAATCACTTGTCCACCTGCTATGTGGCTGAAGTAAATATTGTAGAGATGACAGAAAAAGAAAGGAGGATTCTTCACTGCAAGTTCTTCTAAATACTTTACATACTTTGCACTAGGGCTTTGAGGATCCGGGATTTGTATATTCTGCTGGCTAAGCCACTCTATATCCTTTGTAAAACTTTCACTTCTTTCCAATCCAGTCTTTCTGAAGTAGGCAACTGTAACAAAGGGTAAAACAGAAAAGTTCTAAGCTGTACATGGAGCATCAATGGATTCTATATTGGATGCAATTACAGGGAAAATTGGGGGTCATTTCGCCTTAACAAAAGTAAGAAATGTAGATGGATAATCTAATGTAATAAGCAACGAAGAATGTATGGAGTTTAATTTGTGAAGCAAAGAAACTCACAAGATACATCTTGCGACTCTTCGACCAACCGCTCAATCGTGCTAAATACATGCCGATTTTCAACCAGAAAACTCATTAATCCGCGCAGATCAGGTTCCCACGTCCCAGAGTCCTCATTATCGGTTCCACCATCATCTTCATCAGATCCGTCAATTTCTCTATCACTGTTACCAGAATCGTCATCTTCCGTCTCACTGTTGTCATCGTTGTCATCCAACTTGCGACGCTCATGATCAGGTTTCTTTTTACGGAGTCTCATAGCAACGAATCTCATTTCTTCGGTGATACCTCCCTCTTCTCCAGGCTGCTTCCTCCTAAACATCCGCTGGTACTTTCTCACAGGCTTCCGCTCATTAAGCGGCGCTGACGCGTTATCCGGCGATGATAATGACGATGATACCGTCGAATCCTCGGTAGTTGAGTTGAAGCAACAAGAGATAGCTGGAAACCTAATTGATTTATTACTCCTGGGGTTTGAATTCGTTGTTGATATTTGTGTAATAGAGACAGTTGTGTGACGGAAATGGTAATGTATCGAGTAACAGGATGGACGTGGCAGTGACGAGGGTCTGAATGTCGGTACGTTCACCATTGCTGCCGCCATGTTTGTTTTCATGGCAGTCTCTACAAGCTTTACTCCGGTGCTACGGAAAATGAGACTGCGCCAACAGAGGAAGGCACTCCAAAGTCCCAAGTCCTATCCCCAAGGCCCAAGAGACTTTGTTTCTAAATTTTGATTCGCAGGGTTTTAGTTTTAGCCTTGAATTATTTTTTCTTTTTCTTTGAAAATTGTTTTTAAGCTTTTGGGTTAATTTTTTTTTTTTTTTAAATTTTAAATTATTTTATTTTTTTATTTGTCTCTTTTAACAAGTTTATACGGTAATTTGATGGTTTTACATTTTTTTTTCTCATTACTAATATTTGTCCGTTTATTATTATATATGATGTTCTTGATAGTTTTAAATATTAAAATATAAATAAGACACTTATTTTATTTATTTATTTTTTTTAAAACAAAGAGAAAGACTATTGGATTATAACTTAGGGTTAGAGATTTGGGCTTAGGAATTAATAATTATTACTTATGATTTATAGTTTAGGGCTTGTTTTTTTTAATTACATAAAAGAAATAAGTTTTTTTTTTTTTTTTGATTGAGTTTTAAATTTAATCTTTTCTAAATTTTTTTTATTTGCCTTTTTAGCAAGTTTACCGATAATTTGGTGGTTTTACATTTCTTTTTTGAAAAAAAACTACTAACATTTTTTCTTTCAAAAAACTCTTATATTTGACAAGAAAAATTGTCTGGACAATCTTTTTTTGTTTTAGCTCATAATTCATATGTTTGTGCTGTTGTTATTTATGGTGTTCTTGATAGTTTTCAACATTAATATCTAGATGATACATTTGTTTTGTTTTTCAAAATAAAGAGAAAGACTTATCGATTATGGCTTAGGGGTTAGGGTTTAGAGATTATGGCTTAAGGATTAATGCTTATAACTTGTTGATGGGTTTTGTGAAGCTAAAAACGATCTTTTTTATAGACCAATTTTAAGAACGACAAACGGAAGACTATAATTAACTAGTTTATGTTTATGATCATTTAAAAAAACCACTGATAGATCCAAATATATGAACTAGAAAGATTATGATAACCATAAGATGTTTAGAACTACAACCTTTGAAGACTTTGATCCCATTTTGTTTTGGTGAGTTGATGAAGATGACAAGAACTCAAGTGTAGAGTTTCTCTAAAATGTATCCACGAGTAAAACACAATGGATGCTAGTCCTAACTTGCAATATAAAACTCTTAAGTCTTTAAGAACTTATCTTATATAAGTCTTAAAGGAGAGTTCAAGTGTCTTGATCTTGCTTCTTCATCTTCTTAACACTTTTAAGAATTGTCTCATGAGACAGAGAGGGCTAAAATTTGTAAGTAATCAACCGAAGAAAACTAAAGGCTCTTCCTTTCCTCTTAATGCTAGTCATCGACTTTCAAGATTTGACTGCATTATGACAAGATTATGGCTACCAAAGAAGTATGGAGGACAAGACTTTGGAAGAGGCTTCAAGTATAAATAAAATTAATTTAGAAATTGAGTGACTTTTTTTTAATAGTTTGAGGGTCTTTCATATAGTCACAAATAGCTTATCAATATACATCTGGAAATTGTAGTGGTTGCAACTTTTGATAGTTGGCAAAAATTCATTAGAATGCTGTAACGTCTCAAAAATACGACCCAAAATTTTCATTTTAAAATTTATAAAACGGTAATCCAAAACATTGTCATACAACCAAAATGGAACAAAGTGTATCACAACATCATAAAATATCAGAGTAAATCACAAAATGCGGAATGAAGTGGTGTGTGCTCTTCAATCATCCCGGGCTCTTCCATTTTGAAGCAGAAGTACCTGAAACATAAACTAAAATACGTAAGCACAAAGCTTACTGAGTTCCCCAAAATACCACATACCATACATAATAAACACATACTGGGCCCCGCCCGACATCGAGTCTCACCCGGCCTCGGGTCCCGCCAGGCATCGAGCCCCGCTCGGCTTATAGATCTATCAATCACCAGACCCCGCCTGATATTGGGCCCCACCTGACATCGGGCCCCGCCCGATACATATATAAACATATAAACATATAATCATACTAACACATACAATAATCACAAAGATAATAGCATACAATACAATCATCGGGCCTCGCCCTGCTCGGTATACATACCAATGCATACACATGCAAGAGCCACGCAGACATCTAGCATCCTAACATAATAAACCATAGGTCGGCATTGGTGCCTTCGACCCACTAAACACAGTGAGGATACTCACCTCAGACTGCTGATCTCACAGAGAAATTTCTGGCTGCTGGTCCGAAAATCCCCGCGCTATCATCATATAATAGCATCCAATTAATAATTGGATCCCGACTCATACTAAGAGTCTAAACTAGGGTAAAAGACCATTTTACCCTTTACCTAACTTGGCCCAAGGCCAAAGCCCAAACCAACTACTCAAAAAAACCCAAATCCAAAAATGGTCACCCAAAGCCCAATTATGGCCCAATCTTCCAAATTAGGCCCAAATACCTTCGTGAGCCTTCAACCAAAAGAGCCCAACATAATGACATCAGCCCAAAAATAGAAATTTGATGGCCCAACAAGGCCCTAATCTCCTAAGGTCCAACATAGGCCCAAAACCGAGAAGCAAAAAATCTGAAGCCCACTTGCTGAGTACGCGGGGCGTACTCAGCTCGTACGCTTAGCGTACACCCTCTGGGGCTAGTACACGCAGCGTACTCCCAGTTGACCACCCCACTTCATTAAGCACTTAATCCATTGAGACTTCAAGCGAAACTTTTAGATCTGATTCCTTAGGGTGACTTTTCACATAAAGTTGGAAACCTTACATACATGCATGTTGTTGGAACAAAGTTCTGTTAGGATCGATAGATTCTATGCAAGCAAACAATTAAGGACGTAATTATGAACACAAGAATGGCTTTAAAGATGTCGTATGATTAAAACTTTAACACCTCATAAGAGCTCGATTAAGAACTTCGACTGTAGAGGTGTTTAGGGTTACAAAACAATAATCAATGATAATCAAGAACCTCTCTAATGCATACATGCATGCACTATTTATAGTTTAACCCTACTAGATAATCACGGATGGTCAGGCCCAATCCGGATATACAAAACAAGCCCATGACGCAACACAATAATACCTAACAATCTCCCCCTTTGCGTCAATGGAGCCGAAAGCTCAGTTCGGTTGAGCTACTGAAGACTTCTTGACTGTCTTGAACACCTTCGGTATGATGGCCAATAGATGATGACGAAAAGTAATGTACCACTGAAGCATGTCCGTGAAGTTCTTCTTGTCTGCATCAGAATTCTGCTTGCACCGATGAATGATACTGATAATGTGCTCTAAGCAGTCTGTGGAGAACAAATGTTTATCAACAAGAGCGAACAGAAAACGATTGGCTTCGCCTCTTGTGAACATCACAGTAAGATGTGTAGAATCAATCTGGCCCATCCTCATTTTATTCACATCTCCTGGTTTCGCTGTTGGCTTCACAGTTGGTTTCTTATTCATCACTTTTGCTATCTCCTGATCCATTGCAGCTACTTCATGGATATAGGAGGCCAACATCCTCTTCAAATGATCCAGTATCGGCTCATATTCTTTCGGATTGGTGAGCAAAATGTTAAACAACAGAATCCAATCATGAGGATTCAAATTTGGAAGATCTGCCAGGGAAATAACCGACACCGAGTTTGCTGATCCTCGGGTGATTTTGAAACTAACATTTATGAACTTCCCGGCAGGCGAAGGTTTTAGTACCTTGACAGTAACAATCTTTTGTGCACTCCATGTCAAGTACTGAGGCTGACCGAACTTCAAATAAAAATCAATTAGTTCACGATCAATTTTCGGATGAGGGAAAGGAACTTCAACAGTCGAATCAAAACAATGAAATGTAAATGCCTTTCGTGTTATCGGCATATCGAACTGTGAATCCTTTGAATTATCACAATCAAAAGAAACGACAGGTTCCAGCCAGTAGACGCTTGGAAACTCTATTGCCTCCTTGATGAGTGTTTCTCTTGTCCAGAGAGGAAACAAGGCCTTTTTGCAGTTTAAGGCATCTTGTTCTTCCTTGTTCCTTTTCTCCCTCTCTTCAGCCTCCCTCGCAACCCTTAAGGTTTCATCCAATTCTTTGTCCCTCTTCTTTCGTTTTAGGGCCTTAATAATAGTCTCTTCTTCTTCTTCATCACTGTCATCATCAATCCCCTTCTTCTTTTCTTTGTTCCCGGAACCCGAAGCTTCATTACCCTTCGGTTCGGTTTTAACTGTGACTTTGGGTTGAGCTGTGACTTTCGGTTGAGAAGTTTCAGTTTCAGTTTTCACAGTTGCCTTCGATTGAGCACCTTCTCCCCCTTGTTTTGTAGGTATGAATCTCTCCGAAACACCCTTCATCTCATGTAACATTGCAAGGGCAGGAAGAAGTTTTGTAGTCAGATGATTTCGTATAGTGAGAGTAAGGATAGGATCATGAGCACCAAGAATATTGGTAAGCATATCCTTGACATCTCCTACACAGCTTCTGAATACTGCACGCTCAGTCTTCAATAATGAGATCTCCTTTTCAGCCTGAGCCAACTGCACCTTATGAACTTCAATTGTTGAGGCTTGGCGTGCAAGATCTTCCTTTAGAGCACTCTCCTTTGCTAAATCAGCTTGGAGGGTTGAAAGATGAGAAGTTACTAAACTAAGCAGAGAAGTATTCTCAGCTTGAATAGATGAACGAACCGCCTCAAACTTCGTTTGCTCCTCTTGAAGTGATTTGGATAAGGAATCCACTGAAGCATTTACCTTGGCTGCATTGGAATCAGCATGGCCTTTGAGTGATTCAAGAAATATCTGAGTACTGTGAACAAGTTCTGTAACCTCAGTAGTGGCCTGCTTGCAAGAAGAAGTGGAATCCTCAACAGCCTTCGTGGATTTGTCAATAGCCCCAGTATATTGCTCAAAAGCGGTATCCATAAAATCTTTAAGCACAACATCATTGTATGACTTGTTGGCAGCAAGCAATTTATCGAGCTTATCATCAATACTCTGCACTTGTTGGTGAGTGACAGGAGCCTCTTCATCATCGTCGGTAGGAAGCCGATAGGGACTGTAGTAAGTAGAGTCAAACTCATCATTATCACCACCGAGAGTGGCACCGGAATCGAATGAAGGTGAGGGTGAAAGAGGTTTAGAAGTAATTGGAGGTTTGGTTTCAGTAGTCGCCCCCGTATTAGATACGTTGACGTTTACTATTGGTTCTGAGGTAGTAGTGGTAGTTGATTGGGAAATAATAGGAGGAGGTAAAGGACTTGTAGAAATAGGAATGGTACTAACTGGTGGTGGGGGTGGTGGAATAGAAGTTGTTGTTGGAGATGTGGTAGGTGGGGGAATAGGAGCAACTGAAATTGGAACAGTTGTTTTTGGTGGAGATGGAGGAGGTGTTGGAACCTTATCATTAAGAGGTTCGGTTGGAGTTGGAGATCGAGGAGGGGTGTTACCTCTCGGTGATTCATGATGCTCTTCTTCATCCGCCTCATCATTGTCTGAACTGGAAGGAGAAGGACTCTTGGATTTCTTCGCCATCTTCTTAATCTTCTTTGGCTTGGAAGAATCCCCTTTTTCAGACTTTCGCTTCCTAGACTTGGAAGGCTTAGACTTATCATCCTCGGGTGTTCCTTTCTTTGTAGTTGCCCTTTTTCCTCTGTTTGCAGGTTTCTCCACAGCATCCAAAGCAGCTTGCTGTTCAGGAGATAGTACTCTCGGTCCTTTGGGAGGAATTTTGCGATAATCAGTCATCACCTTACTTTCGGCTGAGACACACCTGTACATCGTCTCATGTATGGAGCCATTGTGAGGGAACTTTGTGGGATCAGAAAAGATAATTTTCTTGGTGTGAAACGTAGCCACAGACGAGACTAGGGCATCCTTCATGACCGGGATCTGCAAAGAATCAATTGCCCTGCGTGTGATGAGAGTCCAGAAGCGACCACACGAAATTTCAGAGTGCCTCGTTGAAGTGTTGAGGCTTTACACCACCTGTGACCAGATAATCGACCCATAGTCGAGATTTATCCCATTGTAAAGACCGTATAGAATGGTCAGAAAACCCTTGCTAGTTCCATCAGACCCACCACTCCCCTCCGCCAAACTCTTGATGAGAAGAGTAAGCAAGCCATTCCATTGGGCGACAAACACGATTTCTTAACCTTTGTGACGGTGGTAAGAACATCAGTGTAGCCCATCTCGTAGAGCATCGAGAATAGTTGAGTAGTGGTGATAAAGTCAGGTGAGATCACAGACGAATCCACAGCAAGCTGTAACAGTGAACAAAATCTCCCTTTTGAAATCGAAGCCTTGTGAGAGAAGATTTGGAAGTATATCCTCTCCTTGTTCTTGTCATATGAAGCAGTAGTGTAGACTTGCGATAGGAGTGACATTGGGACGGATTCCACCTGTGTTAGGGCGAGAACTAGAGGTGAATACTTCAAGCATTCAACCACTTGTAGCATGTATGAATCGTACAGAAAAGGGTTCAGTTGAATGATCATGTTCTGGTTTGGCTTGATCGAGAGCAATGAGGACGAAGCAGTTTGATCGTGAGCAGATGAAGAAGTAGCCATTGTTGAGTGAAGGAAGAAGATGAACAGTTGCAAATCGCCTTGTATATTGAGAGAGTTTTGTTGCTGGTAAAAGAGACAAATGTAATTAGAAACCCTTTATATACCGTTGCCAGGAGAGAGAAAGAATCGTCATGATAATGATGAGGTCACTGAAACGTCGCCTGAAAAAGCGCGATGTGACAGGTTGGTTTCTCCCAGGTATACGTCAGCAGGCGTGGGTATAGGAACCGTTCAAATTCACGCGCCCAAAAGCTTATCCTGAATTCGTCATTTGAAATTCAGCTTCGCTCCAAAAATTAGGATAACCCTTGTTGCTCCAAAATGTAAACGAACCAACAGCAACCAGAATGTTGGAAAATCACAAAGAATTTTCGTGCAATGGTGTGATAAAAGATAAAGAAATAAAACAAAATGTGTAGAGGATGTGAGTGATGTCTATTAGAAGACATAAAGCAGATGATTCCGGGCAAGAATCGCTTCCTTCAAGGTCAAGAGAGACTTGAAGTGCTTGCGTGGTTTCCCAAGAAAATACGATCGAGTGTTTGTAAAGAAACACCGAAAGGCTTCTTTTAATTAATAGGCTAAGGGTAGTTTATCTTCAACCGAACGTCGATTCTTAACATAAGACCAAACGTTGGAAGAAGTACTTGTGAGACCAATGTGGTCTGTTGAACAAGTAGGTTGGATGTAATTTGCTGTGACTAAAGATGTGATAGAAATCTAAAAAACAAAAACAAACTAGATCTTTTTGGGAAGAAAAGCCTTGGTGTTAGACAATTTCATAAAAGACCACTAAAAAAAATGAGATTTCATTAGGTAACCAGTAAGATCTTGAATATAATGATTCACCGTCAATTCATTGTTGGTGTTGGATTGTGGGTTTCACTCAGCATGTGGTGTACGTATCTAAGATCACAAACACAGATGTTATGCAACCATAAACCTCAGTGGTAAAGACCGAGAGTCTCAAGGGTTACAGTGGTGAACCGAAAGGTGATGGAGAAAGTAAGGAGGGTGGTTAAGGAACCGAAAGTACCTCTGCTATATAAACATGACAAAGCAGAAAACTCTTAACTCCTGTGAGAAGAGTAAGGTAGCTCTGGACTGGAGTGGATTTTAACAGCCTGATTGGGAAGAAACGATAGGTATAGATCGAATCATGAAGGCCTAGCTCTTAGTCTTAGAGGCTTCGGTCGACATGCAGCAGCATGCTTCTAGGGACTCTTAACTAGTTCAGATGGAAAGAATCATACCTACCTTAGCTCCAAATTCTGTTGTACTGATATACTTGGGACCTAATTAGAAGAACAAGCAAACAAACACACCACACAAACAAAACAAACAAAACAAAACAAAAAAAACGTTTAGAAAAATATTTTTGGAGTTTTGAGATTTTCTGAAAAACAGAATTTGGATTTTTGAAATTTTCTGAAAAATAATAAAAACAGAGAAATAAAATATTTTTTGGATTTTTGAAGTTTTCTGAAAAATAATAAAAACAGAAAAATAAATTAACACAATACACTTTCTTTTTAAAAAAATAGAGTAAGAAAAACATTTAAAAGAATAAACAAAATGTACAACCGAAACCAAATCTTAAAAGAATGAAGCGAAATAAGTCGAGCGTTCGGTTCATTTCGGTTCCTTAAAATTCCGGAGCCGAAATAGACCGAGCGTTCGGTTCATTTCGGTTCCCGAAAATTATGGAGCCGAAATAGACCAAGCGTTCGGTTCATTTCGGTTCCCGAAAAATCCGGAACCGAAATAGACCAAGCGTTCGCTCTATTTTGCTTGTCTAATTTTTAGAGAGAGATTTGAGGATTCAGTACTGACTCTGCTTCCATCATTCCCAAACCTTGTAAAATTTTATTGAAGCTTGCTTCCGGTAAGGCTTTAGTGAATATGTCAGCCAGTTGATCAGAGGACCGAACGAAATGTACTTCCACGTTCCCATCTTCTACATGGTCCTTGATGAAATGATATCTAAGTGCAATATGCTTAGTCTTTGAGTGTTGCACTGGATTGTGACATATTCTTATCGCACTTTCTGAGTCACAATAGAGTGGAATCTTCTTCATACTTAGCCCATAGTCTCTTAGTTGGCTTTGTATCCATATTACTTGAGAGGTACAGGATGCTGCAGCTATGTACTCAGCTTCGGCTGTGGAAAGTGACACACTAGTTTGCTTCTTGGACTGCCAGCTAACAAGTTTACCGTCAAGGAATTGGCATCCACCAGTTGTGCTCTTTCGGTCCAGACCACATCCTCCAAGATCAGCATCAGAAAAAGCTTGAATAAAGAATCCAGATCTAGCAGGGTACCAAAGACCGAGAGACGAGGTTCGTTTCAGGTAACGGAAAATATTTTTCACTGCCACCATGTGAGGTTCTCTTGAATTTGCTTGAAACCTGGCACAATAACAAACAGAAAACATAATGTCCGGTCTACTAGCTGTTAGATACATAAGGGACCTTATCATTTGACGATATAGTGTTATGTCAAGAGCAGGTTTTTCCAGAAATGGTGTTAACTTAGTGCCAAATGCCATAGGAACCTTCACTTTTGAATCTCCCGTCATACCGAATTTTGCCAGCAAGTTCTTTGTGTAGGCCTCCTGATTGATAAATATACCTTCTGGTCCCTGTCTAATATTCAAACCAAGGAAAAAATTAATCGGACCCATTGCGCTCATTTCAAATTTAATCTCCATCAACTTCCTGAATTCAGCCGTTAAGCTAGGATTCGTGGCGCCGAAGATGATATCATCGACATAAATCTGAACTATCATTAGATGTTCGCCTTCTTTCTTTCGGAAGAAGGTTGGGTCAACCGAACCTTGCTTAAATTTTGACATTTTCAGAAAGCGAGTTAAAGTTTCATACCAGGCCCTCGGTGCTTGCTTCAAACCATATACAGCTTTATCCAGCACATAGCAATGATCAAGGAATTTCTCGTTCATGAACCCAGGTGGTTGCTCAACATACACCGTTTCTTCTAGTTCTCCATTCAAGAAAGCGCATTTTACATCCATTTGGAAAACTTCGAAGTTTTTATGAGCAGCATATGCCAGAAAAATTCTAACTGATTCCAACCTTGCTACAGGAGCGAAGGTTTCCTCATAATCTATCCCTTCCTCTTGGCAATATCCTTTCACCACTAACCGAGCCTTGTTGCGAATGACGTTCCCCTCTTTGTCCAATTTATTCCTGAAGACCCATTTCAAGCCAACCACTGAAGCATCCTTTGGTGTGGGAATCAGCCTCCAAACTCGATTTCGTTCGAACTCATGGAGTTCATCTTGCATTGCTTGTACCCAATCAGAATGATCAAGTACAGCATTAACTGTCTTCGGTTCGACTTTGGAGACAAACGAATTGAACATACAGAATTCAACATTAGAGAATAATGCAGTTTGTTTCGCTTTCAATTGAGAACGTGTGAGAACTCGCTCAGATGATTCACCAATGATTTGTGCTTTGGGATGATCCTTGGTCCATTTCGTTAGAGGAGGGTAATTTGGGTCATAGGTTGGATCCAACTCTGCATTTACTTCCTCTTCAAGTTCTGATTGATCACCTTCGTCAGTTGTATTCTCTTTCTCCTCCTCAAATGGCGAAGTGTATCCCTTGTCAGGTTCAGAGTTTTCCTCCTCTATGGGAGTTGGATTCTTCCCCTCGATTGAACTATTATTGGGTGGATTTGGAGTTGGATGCTCCCTCTCGCCTGGATTTTTATGGGCTGGAGATGGAATTGGATTCTCCCCCTCGAAAGACATATCGGTTGTCTTTGGTGCTGATGAACCCTCTCCCTTGAACATTGAGCTGTTGTTTGGAGGGTCAGTTGAGGGTTTACCACCAGTCAGTTTATGAGGTTCACGTTCCATTTCTTTGGCAGCTTCATCTATGATCTTTTTGAGATTGTCGATTTTGTTGTCTGCTGCTTTCGCCTCTGAGTGTGCAGCTTTCTCTGGTTCATCAAATAGCCGAATGTACTCTTCAAACAAGTTGGCTATAGGAACCGAGACTTGTCCTGATTCAGGAAATATTTCCCCCAAGGCACTTTCGCTCCTTTGAACTTTCTTCATGTAATTATCGTCAAAGGTTACATAATATGTTTCTTCAATTAGTTTGGAGCGTTTGTTCAAAACTCTGTATGCCTTTGAAGTGAGTGAATAACCAAGAAAAATTCCCTCATTTGCTTTGACGTCAAACTTGTTTCGGTTCTTTTTTGAATTAAAGATGAAACACCTTGAACCGAACACGTGGAAAAATTTGACGTTGGGCTTTCGATTGTTCAGAATCTAATATGGAGTGATTGAGAATCTTTTGTTGATCAAGGATCGGTTCTGAGTGAAGCATGCGGTTGCAACTGCATCAGCCCAGAAGTATAGCGGTAGAGAAGCGAAGCTTAGCATGTTCTGGCTGCCTCACATAAAGAACGGTTTCGTCTTTCAACAATCCCATTCTGTTGTGGTGTATAAGGGGCCGAAAAGTTGTGAGATATCCCCTCGTCAGCCAGAAAACCCTCAAAATCTTTATTCTTGAATTCCAGCCCATTGTCGCTTCTAATGTTTCTCACCAGCTTTCGTAGCTGCACTTCCACTTGCTTGATGAACGTCTTCAACGTGGGAGTTGCGTCTGATTTCTGTTTAAGAAAGAAAACCCAGGTGAAGCGTGAAAAATCATCTACTATGACAAGAATGAACTTACTACCACCGAAGCTTTCGATAGCCGAAGGTCCACATAAGTCAATGTGCAGAAGTTCAAGAGCTTCAACAATCTTTGTATTGATTCGTGTAGGATGGCTCTTTCTGCTTTGTTTGCCCATCTCACACGCTGCACACAGATGTTCCTTATCAAACTTGAGAAGAGGAAGGCCTCGAACGTGATCACCAAGCACCAACTTATTAATGTCTTTGAAGTTCAGGTGCGATAGGCGTCGATGCCACAGCCAGCTTTCATCAGTGTTCGCCTTTGATAGCAGGCATATTGCTGGTTTTCCTCGAATTGGGTTTAGATTTAAAGGATACATCTCACCCTTGCGTTCAGACTTCAACATAACCTTTTTAGTTTGCTTCTCAACTATTTCTGAGCCCTCATCATCAAATGAAACCTTCAAACCTGTTCCCAAAACTAATTGAAACACTGATGAGGTTATGCTTCAATCCTTCCACATACGCTACTTTTCGAATCGAGAAGTCTCTGTTGGTTATCATACCATATCCTTTGATTGTGCCATACGATTTATTTCCATACTTCACACATCCACCATCCTTTAGGGACCGAAACTCTCTCAGCTCTTCCTTCCTTCCTGTCATGTGACGTGAGCAGCCACTGTCTATATACCATTCATCATCGAACTGCTCGTCACTAATCACCTGCAAATTCAAGCAGATTTAGGAACCCAAAGTTTCTTGGGTCCTGGTGAGTCTTTCACAGAAAAAGGAATTGCAGTAGAAATATCAACCAAATAAGTTCTTTTTATTAGAGTTGATTGATCTTTTCTTTTGATGGTGTACACCTTGATTTTAGTTTCATTTTGTTTAAATTTTGGTGTATTCGATGGTGTGTTGTTAGATGGTTTTGGTGTTTTCTTTTGAATCCTAGGGTTAGCTGACTTTTTCTTATTATTGAAATTAGAATCAGAATCAAGCTTTCCCTTTCCTTTGACGTCCTTTACTGAATTTGATTTTCTTTGGGAGTTGGAAGGACCGAAACTAGACTTGGGACCGAAAGTAGACGTTCGGTTGTTAGCCTTGACGTATGGACCGAAACTAGACGTTCGGTTATACGCGCCAGTTTCGGAACCGAAAGTAGACATTCGGTTCTGAGCTTTGGAATAGTAGGAATTTGGACTGAAATTTTCTTTTCCTTTTAGCTTTTCCTTTTCTTTGGCAATTGGCTCTCTCTTGGAAGGAACGTAGTTGGGGTTTTGAGATTTCCAATAACGTTTTCGCTCATTCAGATTTTTCATGTATCTTTGATTTCTTTGGCGTTTCTGTTCAGCTAACTCCTTCTGAGATTTGTGGATATTGAAGCTAGCCTTTGGCTTTTCCTTTTGAGTTTCGGTTGTCTTAGTAGGAACAATCGGTGTTCTCTTTGGTTCTTCAGGGATCTCTTTTGTTCCACTTGTGCTTGATTTGTCGAGACTCGAGGGTTTGTTGATAGGTTCTTCAGGGATCTCTTTTGTTCCACTTGTGATTGGTTTGTCGAAACTCGAGGGTTTGTTGATAGGTTCAGCAACATATCTTCCTTTTACCCTCCAGGAGGTTTGCTCAGATAAGCCGATGGTTTCGTCTGCGTTATCAATAGGGGCTGACCAGAAATAATCGTCGCACCCTTCAGCATTGTCTTTGTCAACCAAAATTTTCAATTATGCTGTTTGTTTTGCAGTGACCCCTGTAACAGCATATACCTGATTCGGCACAGTTTGAACCTTATGATAAACCATTGCTTTCTCTTTGAGTTTCTGTGGCTTGTCCTTTGACAGGCGAGCGTATTCAACAGAATTTTCAGAAATAAGGGGTTTCTCATTCTCGGTTTCGCTCTTCATAAACTCAGAGCAATCAACCTCGTCTTCAACTGAGATTTCGCTCATCTCACTTTCCTCATCAAATTCAGACGAATTTTCTATGTTCACTTTATGTTCTGAAGTTAATTTGGCGTTAGACGAGTCAAATGATTGAATAGTTTCGGACTTAATTTTTAACCTATCATTTTCATCTATAAGATTTTTGAGCATACATTTATGTTCCTTAGAGTCGATGAAGGTTTCTATTTTGTCCAGTCCGATTTTATAAGCAATGGATGTTTCTTCTGAGGACATAATTGATTCACATTCAGCGATGACCTCATCCTCCTTAAATTCAAGGAAGGGTAAAATCATCTTATGAATCTTTTTCCCTATTTCACAACTTAAATGCAATTGAGCAATATTAGTATATAAGCGCTTAGCAATTAAACAAAAAACATTCCTTTGTTTCAAAAAATTTAAATTGTCTCGTTGCAAATAAATACTTTCATCCCTAGCCCTATTTAACTCCGTCTCCTTCAGCTCAATCCACATCCTTCTCTCCTCACTTTTTGAAGACACCCTGCTGAGTTGGTCAGTTAGGTTAGAATTCGCTAAGCGAGTTTGCATGAGACTACCACTTAAGTTAGAAAATTTAAATTTTAATTCTTTTAATTCTTCTTCATAATCTGTTACTGGAACTTTAAGTGATTCAAGGATGGATTGTACCTTTTTGATCAGCCGATCACAGTCGTTGATCTTCTCGCTCACGGGCTTGGCTGCAAAGCATTTGTCCTCAGTTAGGTTCGGCTCCTTACTTGCACTTTCGGTTGATCCACCAGCTGTGACCATCAAACATCTTCCAGCCGAACCTGCATCCTTTGCCACATAAGCTCTTCCATGAGTGGGCTTTCTCACCTCTTCATCCTCAGAATCGGTTGACCAGACTTCAACGCCACCGAACTCATCTTCATCTGCATTTTCCTGCATAATCAAGGCATTCATTGAACTGTTAGCTGCCTTCTTTTTCTTGATCTCTTCCAACTTTCGCATGTAGTATGCCTCATCGTCTTCACCATCTCTTTTCTCAGCCATCTTCCTCAGCATGCAATCTTTGGCAAAGTGGTTCTTGCCATGACAGTAATTGCAGTCGAATCCAGAGTCTCCTGCAAGCTTGCTCTCCTTCTTGTCTTCATCTTTTAGAGAAGTATTCTTCGCTTCATCCTTCACCTTCTCAGAGCTGTAACTTCCCTGCCAATTTCGGTTCTTATTGACAGGAAATTTTCTTCGTGCAAACTTCTTTGGATTGGTGACCATCATAGCATATTCTTCGCTTGTAAGGTCACACTCAGACATATCCGACTCCTCTTCTTCTTCTGCAATACTTTTTCCTTTTGAGACAAGGGCCAACGATCCCACACCCGAAACTACCTTCGCCTCCTTGGTTACCACACTCTCATGGGACTTAAGTATTCCCACAAGTTTCGCTAGTGAGTAAGATTTAAACTGCTCATGTGCTTTCACTGTTGAAACCACAGCCATCCATTCTGGTCTCAAACCATTCATGAATGTTACCTTTTGTTCGATCAACTTCCTTTCTATTCCATGCTTGATCATCTTACTTAGGAGATGATTGAACCGATCGAAAGTTTGTATCAGTTTTTCTTCAGGTTTCTGTTCGAAAACTCCAAATTCTGATAGCAGCAAGGTTTGAATAGAGTGTTCTAGATCTTCATCGGTTGAGTAAAGTTCTTTCAACCTATCCCATATTTCTTTGGCCTTCGTGCATGAACCAACTAACCGAAAAGTGTCAGATTGCAAGGCGAATCTGATCATTCTCATGGCCTTCACATTACACAGCAACTTGTCCTTCTCATCCTGTGGCATCTTGTCTACGTCCGCCACCAGCTTGTTATATTCTTTTTGGGTCTTAACAGTCGTGTTCGTTCCAAAATGAACAAACGGCCCAAGCGTGATGGCTTCCCAGATGAGATAACCATTATCTTCAGATCCGACCACATAATCTTCAAAGTGATGCGCCCATACTTCATAGTCTTGAGTGCAAAGAATGGGAATCCTGGTAGTGGATCCAATGTTGTTAGAGATGTTGATGGGAGTTGTTTGAGAATCTTCGTGAGACATGGTGAGCCGCTAGAATCAGACCTGTAAACTTGAGATTAGGGTTTTATCAGAAACAAGAGTTACCGTCGATAGGAAGAAGACGGCTTCTTTATATTCGATAAAAGCGAAAACCCTAAAGAATTCTTAACACAGAAGGAATGTGTATTGATTACACAGTCTCCCGCTCTGATACCAATTGTTGGAACAAAGTTCTGTTAGGATCGATAGATTCTATGCAAGCAAACAATTAAGGACGTAATTATGAACACAAGAATGGCTTTAAAGATGTCATATGATTAAAACTTTAACACCTCAGAAGAGCTCGATTAAGAACTTCGACTGTAGAGGTGTTTAGGGTTACAAAACAATAATCAATGATAATCAAGAACCTCTCTAATGCATACATGCATGCACTATTTATAGTTTAACCCTACTAGATAATCACGGATGGTCAGGCCCAATCCGGATATACAAAACAAGCCCATGACGCAACATAATAATACCTAACACATGTCTTAATAAGGCTCAAGAGCTCAAAAAGGACTTAACAAAGGTCTTAACACATGTATGGTTCAAGATACAACATAAAGCTTGCATTTTTATGAACAAGGGGACCAAAATAAGCCTAGATCTAACATCAATACTTCTAGAGTGAGTCAAGAAGCTCATCAATCACTCTAAGGACTCAAAAAGCATAAAATAACAACATAACTAGATCTAGCATTATGGATCATCAATATATGAGCTTTTTACCTCAAAGAGCTTGCAAATGATGAGCTAACCCCGGATCTTCAAGCTCAAGATACTTCATCAAATGGTCCTCTTCTTCTTTTCCTTCACAAATCACCAACAAACACTATTTAAGGCTCAAAACTCAAAAACACACACTAGGGTTTCGATTTCTGGACAAGGGAGGGTGGAGGCTGGCTAAACATGACCAAATGAGGCTATCATAAGGTTTAAATAGGGTGCAAACCCTAAAAATTAGGGTTTCATTAAAGCTCACATACGTCATGCGTACTCCACGTATGCCCAACGTACGTGGATTGAATCCCCAATCAACTTCGGGCTAGTATGCTAAGCGTACCACCCTGTACGCCCGCCGTACTAGCTTAAGGACCAAAATGCAAAGTTTTGAAAAAGGGGTTAAATGCGAAACTTACCAAATTCAAGTGTTACAGTTCTCCCCTACTTGAATCAGACTTCGTCCTCGACGTCCGCTGCTCCAAATAACTTCAGATAGTGCTCCCTCATCTCATCTTTCGGCTCCCACGTCCATTCAGAACCCTTGTGATGCTGCCACTGGACTTTCACCAACTCAACAACCTTGTTCCTCAAGGTTTTCGTCTTCCGGTCAAGAATCGCCACCGGTCTCTCAATATATTTCAGGCGGTCATCCACATGAATATCTTCCACTGGAACAATTATGGAATCATCCACTAAACACTTTCGCAGCTGAGAGACATGGAATGTGTTATGGATCTGACTGAGCTCATCTGAAAGATCCAAGCGATATGCAACCCGGCCCACCTGGGCCAAACCCTGAAAGGACCGAAGTACCTGGGCCCCAACTTGCCCATCTTCCTAAAACAAATGACACCTTTCCAAGGTGACACCTTCAGGAGAACCATATCCCCCACCTGGAACTCTACATCTGATCGGCGTCTGTCGGCATAACTCTTCTGCCGACTCTGAGTTGTCTGGAGCCTACTCCGAACCTGTTGTATCAACTTAGTGGTCTTTAGTACCACCTCGGTACTCCCCATAACCCGCTGAACGACCCCACCCTAACAAATCGGGGTCCTGCATTTCCTCCTGTAAAGCATCTTAAAATGAGGTCGATCGATGTTAGTGTGATACCTGTTGTTATACTAAAATTACGCTAACGGAAGATACGTATCCCAACTCCCATCGAAGTCCAAAACACACGCCCGAAGCATATCCTCTAAAGTCTGAATACTCTGCTCGCTCCCACCATTGGTCCGCGGATGGAATGTTGTGCTGAAATGGAGACGAGTACCCAAATCATCATGGAACCTCTTTCAAAACTTGGAAGTAAACCGGGCATCTCTATCTGAAACCACCGAAACTGGCACCCCATGTCGTGCCACAACCTCCCTGATATATACCTCCGCCAATTTCTTCGCAGAAATACTCTCCTGAATCAGGATGAAATACACGCTCTTGGTCAACCGATCCACGATGACCCAAATCGAATCAACCCCGCGCGCAGTCCGAGGTAACTACGTGATGAAATCCATGGTGATCTCCTCCTATTTCCATACGGGAATCTCCAACGGCTACATCTTGTCGTGAGGTCGCTTGATTTTCCATTAGTCAAGATGACAGAAGAAGATAGCACAGATGAGAAGAGATGGCCGAGAAGGAGAAGAACGAGAGAATGGAGCCGGCTTAGGGTTAGGAGCGTGACAACTCTATACCGTATTAGTTTAGGTAATTTCCTATAAGTGATCAATTGCATTAATCAAATAATATATACATAATACAAGATACAGTGGATCATAACGGACTGGGCTGAGCTAATACATTTAATGATACAAATACATACACATACATACACGAACATACACTAATATACGACACTCAATAGTATATTCTAGCAATACAAAGTATACGTATAAATCATTCACATAACTTGGTACTTGACATGGTTAATGCTTGGACGTCCAAGGACTTCCTTTTGATGAGCTTTTCGATGCCATGCTTAAGATTTCTCATCATCAATTCTCATGCATGTTTTCACAACATATGTATAATGCTCAATTATAGTCCCCATGTACCCTTACATCAACTTACTTGTGGGTTTTTTATCCAATTAGAATCCTCTTTAGACAAATTAGTGACATAAATTTCGCATCGCTAGTTTCTTAAAAAAAATCTTTGCCAATTCATTGCTTGTCGAAAACTCATCAAGGCCCTTTTAATTTGGTGATATATATATGCTTCCTTTAGTAATGGCCATAATTCTACCACAAGATTGAAACATTTGTGATTTGAACTTGGTGCAAATTGTTTTCTTTTTCCGGCATGCGACCACAAGATTGAAGCATGTGTGATTTGTATTTTGGATCAACTCCATTTTCAAATGATTACCATTACATATGCATGGTAACTAATTGATACAAATTGTTTGACCAACAATATATATGTGCAAATTGCCCATTCAAACAAACAGTAAAAACTTGACACCAGCCAAACTTAGAATGATTGATTTTAAATAGCAACTTCCTGCAGCAGAAGAAGATAAGAATTATATGAGACATATCGACCAAGTACATGACTAACAATGTATCTCTAATTAATGTTTTTAAAGGACGCAAGAAAGATTTGGCCATAAACGTGGAATTAGTTATTGTATTAAAAAAATGAAACACAACTTCTCACGCATGAAAACACTTGCTTATATGCAGACTTTACATTGCATAACGCAGAGATTTCTACATTTTCAACTCAACGTACAATCAACATCTACGAGCTAGATAGAAGTTCTAACTTTTAATTAATCATAAAATATTAAAATAAACTATATCCCAAAGGTACTTGACGACTTTCTTAGCTTTGACGTCACTAGACCGGGCCAAACACTGTAGATTATTTTGCTAAACGATAAATTAAAGACAACTTTTCACATAACTAAAGAGTAACATGCAAATCTTTACGTTGCATGATCAACGCAGACGGCAGACTCTTCCACGTTTCAAATTAGACGTCTCTAAATGGCTATATAAGCACCATCCAAACACACTCTTTTCACCATTCAAATTTAATCAATTAGTTTTTGTATAATTTTTTCTATATTATTCACTGTTTTCCACACAAAACCAAGCTCATATAACAACGATGGAGAATGGATTGAGAAACGCACCTCCTGCAAATGGAAAACTTATCACTATTCTTAGCATCGATGGAGGTGGCATTAGAGGGATCATTCCAGCCACAATACTTGCCTTCCTCGAATCACAGCTTCAGGTATATATAGAGGTCACTTGAAACTACAAAATGAAACACAGGAGTTCAATCACATATGCATTCATAACTAATGGATTATGTGATTATTGTGTAGGAATTGGATGGAAAAGATGCAAGACTTGCAGATTACTTCGATGTAGTTGCAGGAACTAGCACAGGTGGTCTTGTGACAGCCATGTTAACAGCTCCAGACCAAAAAAACCGACCTCTCTATGCAGCCAAAGATATTGTACCTTTCTATATGGAGCATGGTCCTAAAATATTTCCACAACATAGGTTTATATATAACTCATCTGACTAACTTTGAGGTAATATGACCTAGTTAAGTTTTAAATATTGATTTCTATTTACATAGGGGTGTATGGGGATCCATCGTGAAGACGATGAAAATGCTAATTGGACCAAAGTACAATGGGATTTATCTTCAGAAGCTCATAAAGGAGAAACTGGGAAACACCCGTTTGAACGAAACTTTAACCAATGTAGTCCTTCCTACATTTGACATAAAACGTCTGCAACCCATCATGTTCTCAACTTATGAGGTTTCAATCTACGTTAGAAAAATGTTTTAAAATGCTCTAGGAACAACTTTTTAATGTGAGGCTTGGTTTACCAAAATTTTCATATTAACAGGCGGATGTTAATCCATGTTACAACACAAAATTATCAGATATATGCATCTCCACATCCGCGGCTCCGACCTATTTTCCTCCATATTACTTTAAAAACGACAATGAAGATGGACGAAACAGTGAAGAATTTAACCTTGTTGATGGTGGCGTAGCTGCTAATAATCCGGTACATATATATATAGTAGTACATATATTTGCAACCAAATTATGGATCTGTTGCAAATGATAAATTTCAATATTTGGGAGTGAGTTTAACGTTAAAAAAACGCTATTTTAACATCATCACATATATAACAACTTGGAGAGGAACAAGACCATAATAATGGTATACACCTCCATATTTAGTAATTTCTTTTTTGTTTCTAGGCCCTTGTTGCAATAAGCCAAGTTACGAAACAAGTATTCAGCGAAAATCCAGACTTCTTCCCTGTTAAGCCTATGGATTATGGCCGCTTCCTTCTGATCTCATTAGGAACTGGCGCATCAAAGGAAGCGAACCGATACAATGCTAAGATGGCATCCAAATGGGGCATATTAGGTTGGTTGGTCCATAGTGGTTTCACCCCAATTATTGACGTGTTCACTCAAGCAAGTGGAGATATGGTAGATGGTCATCTTTCTGTGTTCTTTCAAGCAGTTAAATCCCAAGAAAATTACATTCGAATCCAAGTAATGAGGCTTAATAATCGAGTTTTTATTAGTTTATAGAAATAAAAGTACTTTTAAATGGCACTAGCTACATGGTAAATGTTGGAATTAATTAAACAGGAAGATACATTAGATGGAGATGCGGCTTTAGTGGATGTTGTGACGAAAGAGAACATGGTGAAACTTGAGGAAATCGGTGAAAAACTATTAAAGATGCCAAGTTCAAGGATAAATCTAAAGACTGGAATCTCTGAGCCAATAGGAACTGGCGAAACCAATGCCGAAGCTCTCAAAAGGTGAGTAAATTAACTGTGTCTAGAAATGTAAAACAAACTGTCTTATATATACATCTATTAATTGTAGCAAGTTAAACATCTTCCTAAACCACTGTAATTCGCATATACATGCAGATTTGCAAAATTACTTTCAGAGGAAAAGAAGCTGCGAGAGTCGTCTATATAACCTGAAGCCATCAAAGCCTTGAAGTCATAGAAAGATATTGTTACTATATATTTATTATTGGGCTTATTGTTGTATATTCATCAGCCCATTCTACTATTTTGTTTTTACGGCCCATGGTCATCATGTATTGTATATATAGCTTTCTAACCTATTATTTGAATGAAAGGAAATCAATTATTCAATATGGTATAACGCCACGTCAAAATTCCCCAAAAATTTCTCACCTTCTAATCTCTACCTTTCGGCTCTCTATTCTTCGCAGCTGTTGAACCCTAGCAGCCCACCATCAACATCCAAACTTGTTTCTACGAGCTCAATTCATGGCTGCCAATTCCACCCCTCATAAAGCTTTTGGTATCACCAACATCAAGACCTATGTGTTGCTCGCTCTTGACCATGGTCAGCTCAACTATGATGCATGGAGAGAACTTTTCTCTACACATTGTGTTGGGTTCGATGTGATTGACCACATAGACGACTATCAATTTGCATTCTTTTTGTGTCTTTGTTATTGCGAAATAAGGTCTTTAGGTTAGTTCAAACTTGTAGAGAGGTGGTCCTTCTTGAGTACAATTTGAAGAAGGGATTGTGAGATATCTTTGAATCCTTTCTTCAAATTGTACTCAATGTTGGTGAATTGTTTCACTAAGTATATTTAAGTGTAATG
Organism: Lactuca virosa; assembly: GCF_052849685.1. Classification (NCBI taxonomy): domain Eukaryota; kingdom Viridiplantae; phylum Streptophyta; class Magnoliopsida; order Asterales; family Asteraceae; genus Lactuca; species Lactuca virosa. The sequence continues at coordinate 264,566,041 of NC_136431.1, forward strand.
TTGACTTGTTGACCAAAATTAATCTTGATGAATATTAAACAAGTAAGGAAGGTGTGGAGTACACACTTGTTTAAGTTTATTCAAGATTTTAAGTAAGGGCTAAATTGATTCCGGAATTAAAATCGGAACAAAAACAATTTCGGAATAAGTAAATGTTGGACCGAACTGATTTCGAAATGAAGTTGGTCTCGGACCAACACTAAGTTCGTAATTTGAATGGGATGTGAATGTGATCAGATGCGAATGAGATTTCAGAATACTGGATGCGAATGCACTTTCGCAACGATAGTATGTCACTATTCAATTGCGATGGATCGCAAGTAGTTGTAACACAACATTTTGGAACTTTTACATCGAGTTGGATGGTACCGTTCATTTCGCATCAAAACGATCATTGATGGTTCGCATCGGTATGATCCATATAGGATCGCATCTCAACGACTCATTGGAACAATCGCAACAAACTTGTTTTCGCAACCATGAATCACAACAAACTTGCATCGGAGCACGTGCTGGTCAGTGTTATATCCAATGGTTAAAACAGTTGTTTTGTGTCAGGTTTGACTGTTGGTGGATATTCATCGGTTAAACCAATTGTCCAACAGTTAAAAGCCTGTTTTGTGTCAGTTTTTCGAGTGTTGCAGTTGTCTTGTAACAGTTTTCAACCAATTGACATATTTAAGCAATTTTTGGTCAAACTTAGATATACGAATGGTACTTTACGTTGAAGAACTCAACGGACAAAACAAAACTTTTCATTCTCTTTCTTATTCTCAAACTTCTTAGTATTATCCAATTGAGGATTTGGGAGTACCACCAAAATACTTCAATTTGAAAGTGTAAATCACGATTTTAGAATTTCCAAGTGCTTTAATCCCAAATCACCAACAGAGATTGAAGCATATTTCTAACAAAAATCGACGTATTCTTGTGATCATGGCTAGTGGCGATTCTGTGAAAGATATGACAAACAAGTTTGATAAACTGAACAAGTTTGAAGGGAAAGATTTTCGTAGATGGCAAAAAAAGATGCATTTTCTCCTTACTACTCTGAAAGTGGTGTATGTTCTGAGTACACCTATGCTAGAATTTGTTGAAGATAAAACTCTGGAGGCAACAAGTAGAAGATCAAATTGGGACAATGATGACTACATCTGTCGTGGTAATATTCTCAATGGTATGTCTGATTCTCTATTTGATATCTATCAAAATGTTGAAACTGCAAAAGAATTATGAGATTCTCTTGAATCCAAGTACATGACTGTAGATGCTTCAAGTAAGAAGTTTCTTGTCAGTAAATTTATGGGTTACAAGATGTCTGACTCCAAGCATGTTATCGAATTTTTCCATGAAATGTTAAGGATCTTGGGACAGTTTACTTAACACAATCCGAAAATGGATGAAGCCATTTCTGTGGCTATGATTATTGACAAACTGCCCCTTCATGGAAAGATTTTAAATTCAATCTGAAACATAACAAAGAGGAATTGACTTTGACTCAACTTGTAATTCATTTACAGATTGAAGAGTTATTAAGGACTCAAGAACTTGATAACAATCTGAAAGACACGAATCAAGTTGGTTCCTCTTCTGTGAACATGGTTAAAGGAGAAATTTCAAAGAATTCCAAGAAGTCTAAAGGAAAAAGGAAGTTAAGAGGAAAGGAAGATAAGTCTTCCAACAAGAAAGCAAAACTGGTTTGCTGGAATTGCAACAAACTGGGTCGCTTCAAGATAGATTGTCGTCTTCATAAAGTGAATAAGGATGGTGCTGGACCAAGTTGATCCAAGGATCCAGAAAAGAAATAAGGATGATGGTGTTGCATGGTGGTTTGATTCGGTAGCAACAAGCCATATATGTAAAGATATTCGTTGGTTTAAGGAATGTCATAAAATAGAAGATGGATATGTGGTGAAAATGGGAAATGTTGCTACTGAAACAATCAAGGGTTTAGGATCTGTTTTGCTTTACTTTACTTCTGGAAAATGTTTGTGTCTGAACAATGTTTTATATGTTTTAGGGATTCGAAAAAATCTTTTTTCTGAAATTGTGTTGAATAAGTGTGGTTACAAACAAGTACTAGAAAGTGACAAATATATATTGTCAAGACATGGTTATTTTATGGGTTTCGGTTATGTATGTAACGGAATGATTAGGCTTAATATAATTTATCCTAGTTATGATAGTTCTGTTTACATGGCTTCTTCTAGTTCTAGCAATACTTTTGATAAATATTATTTATGGCATGCTACACTAGCACACATTCATTACAAGAGATTAAAAGACATGTCAAATATTAGATGTTGAATTCAATATGGAAAGCTTAATATTTAAATATTGGAACACATTATTGTCAGCATCCCAATGTACGTGTTCAGTAGTGCAAGTAAAGGAATTTGAAAATTTATTTCTTAATAGTTCTTTGTAAAATTGCATTTGCATGTGTAAGAAAAAAAAGAACTACCTATATAAGCATAAAGTTTAGCTGCTTTAAGAAGTTGGGACTTGACTTTGATATGCTTATTGAAGGATGGGACATAAGCTAGTAAAATATAGTGTCAAGTTAGAAATTATGAGAATGTAAACTGTTGTGTATATTTTCTTCATGTATTCACTTGGACAGAATAATATACTAATGTGAAATTCAATCGTCACGAGGTTTTATTTATGCATCAATTTGTTGTTGTTATGTTTTGTGAAACGTCCCACAAATTAAGACTAAAAATTTTCGTTTTTAAATTAATAAAACTATTATCCAAAACGTCATCATAGAAATCATGGTGGAAAAAGTGTATCAACAATGTCAAAAAACATCAGCGTAACATAAAATGCAGAATGAGGTGGTGTGTGCACTGCAATCATCCTGGGTTGTTCCCCTTCGAACCACAAGTACCTGAAAACATAAACTGAAAACCGTAAGCACAAAGCTTAGTGAGTTTCCCAAAATACCACATACCATACATAATAAACATATAATGGACCCCGCTCGGCATTGAGCCCCGCTCGGTATACAGATTTGTCAGTTATCGGGACCTACCCGGCATCGGGCCACACCCGATATACATATAAACATATAAGCATATAAACACATAACACATGCAATAATCACAAAGATAAATAGCATACCTAATGGTCATTTGGCCCCGCCCGGTAAACATATCAACATGTAACATATGCAAGAGTCACGCATACATTTAGCATCCTAAACATAATAAACCATGAGCCATCATTGGTGCCTTCGACCCGCTAAACACAGAGAGGAAACTCACATATAGCTGTTGAAACACTCAAATGAATCTCGGTCTGCTGGTCCAAAAAAATCCCCGTGCTGACAAAATCAAAATAGTATCCAATTAATAATTGGATCTCGGCCCATAACCAAGAATCTAAGCCACTTAGCCCATAACCAGGCTAAAAGACCATTTTACCCTTTATCTTACTTGGCCTAAAACCAAGGCCCAACCCAACTACTCAAAAGGCCCAAATCCTCAATGGCAACCCAAAGCCCAATATGGCCCAATCTTCCAAATTGGGCCCAAAACCCATCATGGACCTAAACCCAAGGAAGCCCAAAATGCTAATCAAAGCCCAAATCAGAAGTCTAATGGCCTAAACTAGGCCCAAATCTTATAAGTCAAAATCATGGCCCAAAACAACGAACGCCAAGCCCATGCGTCCCTCTGCTGAGTATGCGGGGCGTACTCAGCTCGTACACCCAGCGTACGTATCAGGCTCTCAAATCACTTCATTAAGCACTTAAACAGTTAAGACCGTTTGCCAAACTCTTAGATCTGGTCCCTAAGGGTGATTTAATACGTACAGTTGGCAACTTTACACCCATGCATGGCTTAATTGGACCCAACACTCAAAGAGAAGCTTAATAAAGGTCTTAACACTTGCATGGACCAATATATTTCACAAAGTGTAACATCCTGTTTCGAATCGTCCGTGATTTAGGGTTCGTGGGCTGCAACCCGGGCATGAGGAAGCCTCGGGGCTGCGACGAGTTGCTAGAAGCGTAGGGCTTCTCGTCACCTTTCCGTGGATATGAGGTTCATTGGAAACGGAGTTCTATCGAGGAAACTATTGAAGTTTGAAGTTTTGACAAGATAGGTCCCTTATTTGAGAAAGGTGGTAGCTGAGTACGCTTAGCGTACTCATGTGCGTGAATTTGAAGCGGAGTCACCTAGTACGATGGGCGTACTAGGCACAGAATGAAAATGTGACAACCCGAAATTTCTTTCGTCCAAACTGTTAAAATAAATCAATTCGGAATTTATTTCTGCTCTTGTCAGCATTATCTCGGGCCTAATTAAATATTTTGAAACTCAGTACAATCAATTTTTGGTTCAAAAACGAGGTTTTCTAAGTCAAAGCATAGCATCCGGGCCAAACACCCCCTTCGAAAGGAGTGTACGGTCGCAAACTCGAGTTTACGGCCGTACACCCCCACCCCACCCCTTGGCCGAAAACTCACCCCTATATAAGGGATGGGTAGCCTTCATTTCACACTTTACACATCTCATAAGCTTTCTCTCTCTACTCTCTCTCTATAATTTTCGAGATTTGCTCAAGGATCTTCAAAATGTAAGTGATTCTTCACTTCTATTGTGTTTCAATCCCTTTTCTAGTGATGAATCCATGTTTCATCTCATAAATTTCATCTTTTTCTATATTTTCTCTCTCACCAAGAACACCAAGAAAACACACTAGTTCTTGGTGGCTAAAAACCTCATTCCAAGCCTCTTACAGTAAGTAACTACCCCCCTATGCTTGATATCTACTAGAAATCATTGATTATCACCTAAAAATCGACCCAAATCATGAACACGAAATGGGTTTACGGCCGTACTCCCTTCAATGGTCGTAAACTCCATTTTTAGTCGATTATTGGCCTTTAAACCCTACTTTGAGCCGTACATAAGGCTTAGAACATTTCCAAGAGGCTAGAAAGGACCCTGTAACACCAAAAATCACACCTCTCACCAACTGTTTACGGCCGTAAACTCATGGACCGTAAACTCCTGATTACGGCCGCAAACTCCCCATTTTCAATCACGTGTGATTCTAACACTTAGTTTCAAGTGTTTCCTAGTCCCTAAGGTGGTTTCCTTCCATAACAAATAGTGTTATGTCCTCATCTAATACGTGTATGTGTAATCATATGTTAATAGGGTCCACTTGAGTACGAAACATCAATTGACACTCAGCACTCATCCCGATCGTACACTCAAATCCTATGTTAAACAGTGAGTTCATACCCCTACGGTTTTTATGAGTTTTTTATGTTTTCAGGGGGGGGAATACAAGCAAAAGTACAAGGAAACTTGTGCTCAAAGTATATTAGTTTGTATAAGATAATTATATTTTCAGCATGCTTTTAAACACAGAAAACAGTTTTACCAAACGATTAAGAAATCAACTCGTAGAAACAGTTTTCAAATTAAAGCAATGAACTCATGAAACATTTCGTAAAATGTATATCATACAGATTTTGAACAGGATTTTTAGTATTATTACTTGTAAAGTGTTAGTCTAAAGTTGGGGACACGTCCTTGGTAACACTCCCAACGAATTCGAGAGTGTAGAACTAGCACTTGTAACCAGAATCTCTTGTAAGGAGAGCGTGACTGTTGTGTATAGATCTATACGGGACTGACTATCCCGCACCTAAACTGCTAGCTACAGTTAGGCATACATGCCTATGGTGACAAAGTCATAAAAGGATACTGACCCCGTTACGTGCCATATTAAGTTTAAGTACGGTTATGACACCCACAACCCAGATAACATAAATTTACTTTGTAATAATGAATCAAGTGAACTAACCTCAAAGTAATAACCGATTTGATTACTAGAGGGTATTAATAACACCCTTAGGATTTAGTTCACCACTTATTTATTAGTTTTATTTATGTAATAAGGCTAATATACCTCACAGGGAACAAACAAGGTTTTTCAAGAAAGCTACGTCTAACGATACAAGTATGGTAGATACTTGTACACTTCAGACAAGAACATATAACCAACTATCAAATTTTAGGGAAAATATAGGATTTTCCCGGGATAACTCAGCCTTTCATAAACGGACTGTTTAACAAATAACTAATGGATAATCACACATCTTTCATAAGAAAATATAGGATTTTCTTGGGAAACACTTTTCAAAGGAACAAAGAAACATATTTCACCAGAACTAAATACTTATGAACTCACCAGCTTTATGCTGATACTCTTTCAAACTGGTTGTATTCTCAGGGCAGTAATAGACAGGTACTTTTATCAACTTTTGGAGAAGACGGAGCATTTGGAGTCACGTCTTTTACTTTTGTTATATACTCTTATGTACAAACTATGTTTTCAAACAAATGTAAATAATCATATTGTAATGTAATGGTTGTGTTTACTTTGCTTACTATGATACATCTGTTGTGATACTACGCATGACGTCACCCGCCTCCGAACGTTTCTGCCGTTATTTCTGACGGTTCGGGGGTGTGACAGATTGGTATCAGAACTATTGTTTATAGTGAACTAAGTATACCGAACCTTACATGGCATACAACTATAAACACTAAGGGGCTGAAGTGCTCTGAACTAAAAGTATGTTTTTAAAATATAAGTATTTTTACGAAAAGTATACAAGTATACCTACATACCAGAAACAGTATCATGAGTAGAACAAAACAAAAGAGTTTGGATGTTGAACACTGCGGTTAAACCTGGTCAGTTATGTAATCATGTCTAGGGTCAATATAGCCTGATCAACTATATTCATTCGAGACATTACCAACATGTTCTTGGGAGTGACTGTGGTGTTGCAGCAGGCCTAAAACTTACCAAGTATCCATACAACAAAACGTCGATAGAACAAAACAGACAACTTAAAATACTATAGGAGTATTTTACCCAGAGTAAAATACGTTGTAGAAACTCGTTCCAAGTGTTACTACTCAGTCTTTCTTAGCGATAGTTTTACTTGCGTTAGTGATCCTTTCTTGATTATCGCTTGGTAGAAAACTTTATCTATCATATAGAGATATACCTTGTTTCATATCTCTTGATTCAAAAGTCTGAAGGGCTTATCATTTTCTCCTTCCTGATATAGTACAAGATGCCTCCAAAGAAAAGACCCAACAGAAAGAACAACAATCCTCCCATAGATCCAGCTCCTCCACCTCCTCAGTTCGATCCCGCTATGTTTCAGGCAGCTGTTACTGCTGTTGTGGCTGTCGCGATGTCACAGATAAATGCTGGTGGATCTGGCGGGCCGGGAGGTAGTACTCATCCCCAAATTCATGAAGGTAGTCAGGGACACCAGAAGGAGTGCTCCTATAAAGATTTCATGAACGCAAAACCCACATCTTTCGACGGCAATGGAGGTGTTATTGCCCTGACTCGATGGTTCGAGAAGATCGAGTCCATTTTCGAAATTTGTTCATGTTCTGAAGCCAACAAGGTGAAATTCGCCGCTTGCACTTTCACCAACAGAGCATTGACCTGGTGGAATGGTCGGGGCAAATCTTTAACCCTGCCAATAGCAAATGCTATGGGTTGGGAGAGCTTGAATGAGCTCATGCTAGCTGAGTACTGCCCACGAGGCGAAATGCAGAAACTGGAGCACGAACTCTGGAACCTAAAGATGAATCCGACATTGCTGCTTACACTTCTAGGTTTGAAGACCTAGCACTTCTTTGCCCGGGTATGGTCGCCCCGGAAAGCAAAAAGATTGAGAGATACATTTGGTGACTGACACAACCAACCAAGGGAAATGTCTTGGCTGCTCGGCTAGCTACATTTGATAGCGCCAAGTGTCTAACGCAGACTCTGATCGATCATGGAGTCGATCTTGATGAGTTGACAGCTATTTCTGAACCACAGAAGGAGGGTAGTGGGAAGAAGAGATTTTGGAACAAGCGCAAGGGCCAACCCTCTCGGGAGCCCTCCAAGAAACAACAAACTGTGGCAGTCCACGCTGCTACTACTCCTGCCGCTGCTTCTGCAACTCAAGTACCTACCAGTAGATATGTTGGTTCCCTTCCTCGGTGCGACAAGTGCAGTTACCATCATAATCCCGGCCCATGCCGTGAAATGCTTTGCACCAGCTGTGGCAAAAAGGGGCACACAACTCGAGCTTGTAAGGCACCAGTCCAACCAACCAATCAGGCATCTGGAGCAGGTGTCGGTCAAGCATGTTATGGCTGTGGCGAGGTCGGACACTATAAGAGAAACTGCCCCAAGGCAACCACAACTGGAAACACAGGGAGAGTATTAGCGATGGGGCAAGAGGAGGCAGTTGTTGACCCTACCGTTGTTACGGGTACGTTCCTTCTCAACAACTCTTATGCATACATTCTTTTCGATTCTGGTGCGGAGAGAAGTTTTGTTAGCCATGCATTCAAACATCTTCTCAAACATAAACCCCAAACGCTAACCAAAACATTTACCGTCGAGATGGCTAACGGTGAGAAAGAGAGTACTAACGCCATATTCGTAGGCTGTACCCTTACCCTAAACGATCATTCCTTTCCGATCGATCTTATGCCAGTTTCCATAAAAAGCTTCGATGTCATCATCGGCATGGATTGGTTGAGCCCCAATCGTGCTGATATCCTTTGTTACGAAAAAGCTATCCGTCTCAATCTTCCTTCTGGTGAAACCCTCATGATTTATGGCGATAAACTCAGCTCGAACCTCTGCATCATCTCGTGCATCAAAGCTCAAAAACTTCTACGAAATGAGTGTTATGCATTCCTAGCCCACATCATAAATGAGAAGCAGGAAGTTAAAGACCTCGAGAGCATCCCCGAAGTCTGCAACTTTCCTGATGTCTTTCCCGAAGAGCTTCCGGGAATTCCTCCCGAGCACCAAGTCGAGTTTCGTATCGACTTAATCCCCGGAGCTACCCCCGTAGCTAAATCCCCATACCGCCTAGCGCCAGCAGAAATGCAGGAATTATCCAGTCAGCTCAATGAGCTGTTCAACAAAGGATTCATCAGACCGAGTTCCTCACCCTGGGGAGCCCCGATCTTGTTCGTGAAAAAGAAGGATGGATCCTTTCGGATGTTTATAGATTATCGAGAACTGAACAAGCTCACTGACAACCCGAAATTTCTTTCGTCCAAACTGTTAAAATAAATCAATTCGGAATTTATTTCTGCTCTTGTCAGCATTATCTCGGGCCTAATTAAATATTTTGAAACTCAGTACAATCAAATTTTGGTTCAAAAACAAGGTTTTCTAAGTCAAAGCATAGCATCCGGGCCAAACACCCCCTTCGAAAGGAGTGTACGGCCGCAAACTCGAGTTTACAGCCGTACACCCCCACCCCACCCCTTGGCCGAAAACTCACCCCTATATAAGGGATGAGTGGCCTTCATTTCACACTTTACACATCTCATAAGCTTTCTCTCTATTCTCTCTCTCTACAATTTTCGAGATTTGCTCAAGGATCTTCAAAATGTAAGTGATTCTTCACTTCTATTGTGTTTCAATCCCTTTTCTAGTGATGAATCCATGTTTCATCTCATAAATTTCATCCTTTTCTAGATTTTCTCTCTCACCAAGAACACCAAGAACACACACTAGTTCTTGGTGGCTAAAAACCTCATTTCAAGCCTCTTACAGTAAGTAACTACCCCCCTATGCTTGATATCTACTAGAAATCATTGATTATCACCTAAAAATCGACCCACATCATGAACACGAAATGGGTTTACGGCCGTACTCCCTTCAATGGCCGTAAACTTCATTTTTAGTCGATTATTGGCCTTTAAACCCTACTTTGAGCCGTGCATAAGGCTTAGAACATTTCCAAGAGGCTAGAAAGGACCCTGGAACACCAAAAATCACACCTCTCACCAAGTGTTTACGGCCGTAAACTCATGGACCGTAAACTCCTGATTACGGCCGCAAACTCCCCATTTTCAATCACGTGTGATTCTAACACTTAGTTTCAAGTGTTTCCTAGTCCCTAAGGTGGTTTCCTTCCATAACAAATAGTGTTATGTCCTCATCTAATACGTGTATGTGTAATCATATGTTAATAGGGTCCACTTGAGTACGAAACATCAATTGACACTCAGCACTCATCCCGATCGTACACTCAAATCCTACGTTAAACAGTGAGTTCATACCCCTACGCTTTTTCCGAGTTTTTCATGTTTTCAGGGGGGAATACAAGCAAAAGTACAAGGAAACTTGTGCTCAAAGTATATTATTTTGTATAAGATAATTATATTTTCAGCATGCTTTTAAACACAGAAAACAGTTTTACCAAACGATTAAGAAATCAACTCGTAGAAACAGTTTTCAATCTAAAGCAATGAACTCGTGAAACATTTCGTAAAATGTATATCATACAGATTTTAAATAGGATTTTTAGTATTATTACTTGTAAATTATTAGTCTAAAGTTGGGGACATGTCCTTGGTAACACTCCCACCGAATTCGAGAGTGTAGAACTAGCACTTGTAACCAGAATCTCTTGTAAGGAGAGTGTGACTGTTGTGTATAGATCTATACGGGACTGACTATCCCGCACCTAAACTGCTAGCTACAGTTAGGCATACATGCCTGTGGTGACAAAGTCATAAAAGGATACTGGCCCCGTTACGTGCCATATCAAGTTTAAGTACGGTTATGACACCCACAACCCAGATAACAGAAATTTACTTTGTAATAATGAATCAAGTGAACTAACCTCAAAGTAATAACCGATTTGATTACTAGAGGGTATTAATAACACCCTTAGGATTTAGTTCACCAATTATTTAGTAGTTTTATTTATGTAATAAGGCTAATACACCTCACAGGGAACAAACAAGGTTTTTCAAGAAAGCTACGTCTAACGATACAAGTATGGTAGATACTTGTACACTTCAGACAAGAACAGATAACCAACTATCAACTTTTAGGGAAAATATAGGATTTTCCCGGGATAACTCAACCTTTCATAAACGGACTGTTTAACAAATAACTAATGGATAATCACACATCTTTCATAAGAAAATATAGGATTTTCTTGGGAAACACTTTTCAAAGGAACAAAGAAACATATTTCACCAGAACTAAATACTTATGAACTAAGAGAGTGAGAGTTTTGGGTGTTTGCGACTTTATCAGCCATGCAAAGGCTTAAAGTCACAAGCTTTATGGAGTAAGAGCCATTAGGGAGTCCAGATCTGAGATTTGAGTTAAGGTCTTAACGGGTTAAGACCAAAGGAGTAGGAAGAGAAAACCTGTACGTACACTGAGTGTAATTCATGTACGCCCCGCGTACTGACCAAATGTCCCCGATGGACAATCTGGATTCATGCGTACGCTGAGCGTACCAAGGGAGGTACGCCCCATGTAACCTCATTGTGGACTTTTGGGCTAAGTCTCATTTTGGTCCTTAAGTGTTGGCCCTGGAGTTTGGGCTTGTTGCACTGCAGTTTTGGACCAGATGAATATATGTATGTGCCTTGGGCCCTTGAGTTGGGCTTGTCACTTGGACTTGAGAGTCGGGCCTCGGGAGAGCCCATTCATTATTGGGCCTTGGTGGGCCCAATGAGTTTTAGGTTATTGATGGGCTAGTTAGTGGACTACCTTTAGACCTAAAGAGTGAGGGTTTGGACTTAGATCTTAATTGGGTAATTGTGGATTTTGGTCCAGTGTTAGAGGCCGGTGTGCAGCAGCAGCATCTATAGGAGCTCTTCATCGTCCAAGGTGAGTCTTCTCACTGTACTTACCTAGTGTAGTAACCTTTGTGTGACCGGAGGGTCTTATGTATGTATATTGAGTATTATGATATCCTGCATTATGTCTATGTGATTTATGTTGTGTATTATTCTGAGCTTGCTGAGTTAGGGCCGGAGGGTCCACCTGAGCTGTGGGACCGGAGGGTCCCACTGAGACACATTGACCGGAGGGTCTTATGTAAGTATAGCCATGAGAGGCTAATGAGATATGTGTGGTATTTTGGGGAACTCACTAAGCTTTGTGCTTACCGTGTTATGTGATATGTGTTTCAGGTTCTTCTCAGGATCGCGGGAGGGCGCCGGTTTGTTTGTACACACCAGAGAAAGAGTTATGTTTTGAGGATCCTGGATTATTAATCAAAAAATTATGGAGTTGCGTTTTGTAAATTAAATAAATGGGAATTTTTGTGAAATGTGTTATGAGAATTATGTGATTTTAAAATGAAATTTTTGTTTGAAAATTTACAGTGTTACAAGTTGGTATCAGAGCCTAGGTTTGAGGGATTCGGATGCACCTTTGGGTATGTCTGGACTCAAACTAAGGATTTGAGAAAAAATTTCAAAAGAAATGATTTTTTCTAAAACGAGCAAGAGTTTCTAAGAGAAAAACAAGAAGGAGCAGTGTGTAAAATCAGCCAGAGCCCGAACGGTGATGTCCCAAAATACCCTTACTTATTTGTTTTATGAGTTATTATTGAGATATTAGTGATGCATGCTAGAAGATAGGCTAGGTATTTCATATTTTAGGGATAGAGTTGCCTGATTTGTGATGCCTTAGCCTAGGAATTGTTGCTATCTGTGATGTGCTTTGAGTATGTGCGGAGTAAGAGTATCCAGCTGGAATATTTTAGAGAGAACTTTGAGTAGAGGAGTAATATAGGAGAGATACCTAGATGAGCATTGTAGGAACCTACTGAGGGAGTAGTTAGATACCCGCGAGGGGTAGGGTTGCTTGAGTTTGGTGATACCTTTTGAGTGCGAATAGAGCAAGTGGAGTTGTAACCTAGAGTGGTTTTACGTGTTGGTGGAGATTATTCGATGCCCGAATGCTGCTTGCTTTGTGCTTTGTGGAACTCTTCATGATGGGAGTCAGGTACTAAGTGAATATGACGATATTCAACAGGTAGATGGCTGGCATCATAAGGAGTTCTTCAGCAGCTGATGGCAGAGAAGTGTGAGAACCTAGGAAGAGCCTAGGGAGTGACTTTAGTCAGAAGAGTACGCTGATAGAGGAGAGTATTCGTTGGGTAGCGACCAGGTATATCGGGATTGGTGATCGAGAAGGTTGAGCAGCTACTTAGAAAATCTGGGACGACCCGTGTGGAAAGTATGGGTAGATGTGGCAGGTAGTATGGGCCCATACTACTGAAAGCAGAGGACCCGTACTCGAAACAGGGAGAATTCCAGAGGTTCTAAGTAGCAGATTGAAAGGTGATAACATGGTTCGAGTATCATGATTCGTGGCGGTTAGTGCTTCATAGTTTACCAGTTATCTTGTTGTGATTGATTAGACTGAGGACATATATGATAGAGTGTGGGGCCAGAGGGCCATGTCGAACGAGTTTCAATGGAGCATACCTTGAGAGGGAAATCGAGTTAGTTTCCGAGAGATTTTATTGGTGAGATGCCAGTTGGAGTCGTAAGACTCAGGGATGAGTAGAGATGATGCTTATTGGAGGATCGCGGTCTGAGTTGAGCAATCGGCCGATAGATGAGACGTCACCTTCTGTGACAAGAGTTGCGTTGTCCCCGTTTCCTGGGAGAAGCAAAAGAGATAACGAGCTTCCGGTTTCAGAGTTTGGAGGTAAACCCCGTGGGGTAGCATAGAGTTGCAACCTTTTCACCAGAGTATTTGGGCAGTATGTTTGCTGCGAGGTATTTCTTATACCACGAGAGAGTTATTAGTGGAGACTGAGATGAGGACAAGGAGATGCCTTAGTCGAGTCATGCATACTTTTAGCAGCAGTTTCAAGTGATCAAGAGGAGTATACTGGGGCGGTGGCCCTCGTTGTCTACGTTGTGTATCGACTGTGAGAGTGAGGTCTCTTGCTTTTATGATGATTCCCGCGATGGGATGCTGGTCGAGGAATCAGAGACGAGGTGCGTGATAGTGCATTATTTCCAGATTGAGAGTCAGGACTCATTCGGAACAGTTGGGGTATCCGGCGGGGTGTCGGTCTGAGGCTTCGAGATGACTAGAGACAGTCACGTCAGGAGGATTCTGAGATTTTTTTCTGAGTTACGGGATATTTGGAGTTGTTTGGTTTCCATCGGAAAGATCATCGAGTGTTACGTTGTACGATTCCAAGAGTCAAAAGTGATGTATCTGGTGGAACAACCTATGGAGTAGACTGTTGGTATGCCAATTGGTGATAGGTTCAAACCCTGAGTGGGGGAGAGCTGGGTGTTCCATTGAGAGGATCAACGATCTGTTCAAGGGCGGTTAGAGCATTGGTTATGGAGATCTGCGGTGCGGACACACGAAGGTGGCCGTTGGTCAGAGAATTTACTGTGGCCAGGGATTTTTCGGGTTTGCAATTGTTGAGTTCGAGGCAGTTGGGTCGCTGAAGTCAGGGTGCAATAGTTGAGATTTGCGGGTTTAAGTATAGATTGTGATCTATACTTCAGGAGGGGCAGCAGTTGATTTGGCAACCAATTTCAAAGTCAGTATGAGTAGTTTCGTATGAGTTGTGATTAGTAGGGGATGGAGCTTCGGATTTTCGTCAACGTGTTTTCAGTCATTGACGATTCCTCCGTGTTTCAATTTGTTATATTAGAGTATTTCAAGGTTATGATTTGCGTGAGTGGAAGATCAATGGTTAAGGCAAGACATCGTGAGATGCTGTGATGCTGTACCGAGGTAGTCGAATATGATGTCCTAATTTTTGGTCATGTTGAGACTCGAGTTGTGAGATAGAAAGTGGAGTACCGAGTGACTATTGTTCCAGTGGGAACCCATCAGTTAATTTTTGCCGGAGCGGGACTATCTAAGGGTGTACCTGTGTTGAGAAAAGTGCCTTGCCTACGATAATTTACATCAGGAGTGGTGGTGCATAAGTTGGGTGGGTGTGTGCACCTATCTATGTTGGGTTGTGGAGCATGAGTTAGTGAACTCAGTGTAGTGATGACTTAATGATGAGATTATGAGGTGATAAGAGAGCGAGTGGATCCGGGTGGTGATAATCACTTGGGATTATCAGGGGAAAACCATGGAGTGAGCCCATGGCGAGTCAGTGAGTCAGAGAGTGTTGTAAGACTACGGGGAGCCATAGCATCCATGAGTCAGTGGGAGAGAGTATCGTATGGCTACAGAGAGCCGTAGCATACGTGAGTCAGAGAAAGGGTATCGTGTGACTGCGGAGAGTCGTAGCATACGTGAGTCAGAGAAAGGGTATCATGTGACTGCGGAGAGTCGTAGCATACGTGAGTCAGGAAGAGAGTATCGAGTGACTGCGGAGAGCCGTAGCATACGTGAGTCAGAGAGAGTATTGTGAAACTGCAGGGAGCCGAAACATTTGTGAGCTAGCGAGAGAGAAAGAGAGAATATCGCAAGACTGCGGGGGGCATAGCATTCGTGAGGCAATGAGAGAGTGCCATAGGACTACGGGGAGCTGTGGCACGTGTTAGTCAATGAGAGAAAGTGTTGTATAACTGCGAGGAGCCGCATCCTTACTAGTCAGGGTGTGACGCAGAGGGGCTCTTAGGCCTAGGTAGCCTTACCTGAGGAGTCTATGAGGGCCTGGGGGCTGAACCAAGGGGCGAGACTGGGGTCTCGGCAGTGGTCGGAACCCGTTGTGTTTTGAGTTAGAGAGGGACTGTCGCGAATTGGATGGATCGAGGTGTAATGCATACGTATAATCATGGAACATGGGTCATGAGTTGAGAGCTAGATTAGAACGAGTGGTTCCAATTCTGTGTCGAACCAGACTCTGATGGGTGAGTTTGGCTCTATCTGTATGGAGGACGAGCAGGTTGGGATTTCGGGCGGAACTCATTCTGAGAGGGATGTGTTTTCGTCTGGTGTTTTAGACTTGAGTTGGCCAGTTCATTGGTTTGGGAAGGACCACGAGATGCTTGGAACTAGTGAGTAGTAGACGACAGGGGTCGGAGGTGAGGCGACTTTTGAAGGGGAATGTAGAGTTCGCTTGAGGTAATGCGAACTTCATGACTTCGCGGGTCACATGATGGGCTGAGATAGCTATTGCGAAAAGGAATTATAAATTTGATTCTTGGATGGGCAATGAGTAGCCCTTAGAGGTCCAACTGTTGGGTCAGGAGTTGGCCTGGTGTTAGTGTCAGAAGGAACATTTGAGAGGAACTGAGGCTTATGATTAAGGGTGTTAGAGGATCGTTCTAAGCTGGCTTGACCGCTCTCTTGTGTATGAGGACAGATTTTTGAGGATCATTACTTTCGAAGAGTTCTGATAGTTGTTCAGGCGGTGGGTCCTTAGTGGGATATGACTTTTCTGTTCCTTTTGAGTTACGACCGGGATCGATTAGAGAATCAGAATTGGTAGAGTGTTCTTAGAGTCTGTTATTTGATGATTAATTAACATGATGATATTTTGTGAGGGTGGTCTGGCAGGGGGACAGACCACTAGAGTTTTCAAGTTCTAGAGAGACAGATCGTGTACCGTAGCGGCAGAAGGTTCTGTCCTTCTTCGGGGTTGGGAGTTCCTGTTGGGTTCAGGTGTCTTTGGAAGATATTGTTGTATCATATAAGGTCCTTTCGGTGGTGCTTCTTGGGTTATTGGATTCGATCTATGTGTTGATAAGGAGCGATTTCGAGGGCGAAATCTAATTCAAGTGGGGGAGAATTGTAACATCCTGTTTTCGGATCGTCCGTGATTTAGGGTTCGTGGGCTGCAACCTAGGCATGAGGAAGCCTCAGGGCTGCGATGAGTTGCTAGAAGCGTAGGGCTTCTCGTCACCTTTCTGTGGATATGAGGTTCATTGGAAATGGAGTTATATCGAGGAAACTATGGTAGTTTGAAGTTTTCACAAGATAGGTCCCTTATTTGAGAAAGGCGGCAGCTGAGTACGTTGGGCGTACGTGTGTGTACGCTTAGCGTACTCATGTGCGTGAATTTGAAGCAGAGTCACCTAGTACGCTGGGTGTACTAGGCACATAATGAAAACCCTAAATGAGGAGGTGTCCCTATATTAAGAATAAGATGGCCTCATTCCTAGCCACCATCCTCAGACAATAAACCCTCTCAAACCCTAAATAATCATCCATTGAGCTTGTGTGACCATTTGTGAGCTATTGAGTGATCTTGTGTTTCTTTGGAGTGAAGAAGGAGCCTTGAAGAAGAAGGAGTGGGATTCCAGGCTTTGGATCTGAGCTTATCTAAGTTGGAAGCTTCATGTTGAGGTATAAAGCTCAAAGCTTTCTCACTCTTTTGATTTGTGCATCATTTTAGTGTATTTTAGGGTTTTAGTCCCAAAGTTGGAGACTTTATGAGATATTGAGCTCCAGAGATTATTATCAGCTTCTTTGAGTGTCTTTAGTGGTGTAGAGTCATAAAAATGGAGACTTGGATGTTTTAATCAACCCGTGCATGAGATATGAGCATTTTGAGATAAGAGAGTGAGAGTTTTGGGTGTTTGTGACTTTATCAACCATGCAAAGGCTTAAAGTCATAAGCTTTATGGAGTAAGAGCCATTAGGGAGTCCAGATCTGAGATTTGAGTTAAGGTCTTAACGGGTTAAGACCAAAGAAGTAGGAAGAGCAAACCTGGATGTATGCTGAGCGTAATTCCAGTACGCCCCGCGTACTGACCAAATGTCCCCGATGGCCAATTTGGATTCGTGCGTACGCTGAGCGTACCAAGGGAGATACGCCCCGCGAAACCTCAATGTGGACTTTTGGGCTAAGTCTCATTTTGGGCCTTAAGTGTTGGGACTGGAGTTTGGGCTTGTTGCACTGGAGTTTTGGACCAGAGGAGTACATTTATGTCCCTTGGGCCCTTGAGTTGGGCTTGTCACTTGGACTTGAGAGTTGGGCCTCGGGAGAGCCCATTCATTATTGGGGCTTGGTGGGCCCAATGAGTTTTAGGTTATTGATGGGCTAGTTAGTGGACTACCTTTAGACCTAAAGAGTGAGGGTTTGGACTTAGATCTTAAGTGGGTAATTGTGGATTTTGGTCCAGTGTTCAAGGCCGGTGTGCCGCAGCAGCATCTATAGGAGCTGTTCATCATCCGAGGCGAGTCTTCTCACTATACTTACCTAGTGTAGTAACCTTTGTGTGATCGGAGGGTCTTATGTGATTATATTGAGTATTGTGATATCCTGCATTATGTTTATGTGATTTATGATGTGTATTATTATGAGCTTGCTGAGTTAGGGTCGGAGGGTCCACCCGAGCTGTGGGACCGGAGGGTCTTATCTGAGTATAGCCATGCGAGGCTAATGAGATATATGTGGTATTTTGGGGAACTCACTAAGCTCCGTGCTTACCGTGTTATGTGATATGTGTTTTAGGTTATTCTCAGGATCGCAGGAGGGCGCCAGTGTGATTGTACACACCAGAGAAAGAGTTATGTTTTGAGGATCCTGGATTATTAATCAAACAATTATAGAGTTGCGTTTTGTAAATTAAATAAATGGGATTTTTGTGAAATGTGTTATGAGAATTATGTGATTTTAAAATGAAAAATTGTTTGAAAATTTACGGTGTTACACAAAGTTTTCATTTTTATGAATCCATAGAGCTAAAATCTAACATCCATCGCATCTGGAGTAGATCAAAAGCTCAACTTTAACTCGCAAGACTCAAAAATGCATAAATAACACCATAAAGTAGATCTAGCACAAATGACCATCAAGGTGAGAGCTTTTTACCTCAAAAGGCTTGCAAATGTGAAGTTAACTCTGGATCTACAAGCTCAAGCTATTCCTCCAAGTGTTCTTCTTCTTATTCTTCTTCACCACAAAACACCAACAAACTCACTTTGAAGCTCAAATCTCACCAAATGCACTTAGGGTTTTGTTTTCAGGGTATAGGGGGATGGAGGTTGGTTACTAAATTTCCAAGAAGATGATTAAGGTATTTAAATAGGGTGCAAACACTAAAAATTAGGGTTTTCCCAAACCATGTGTACGCCTAACGTACTCCCACGTATGCCCAACGTACGTAGGTGAAGCCCACGACCAGCAAAGAGCTAGTATGTTAAGCGTACTCATATAGTACGCCCCGCGTACTAGAAATGTTAACAATTTTTCATTAATGGCTAAGAAGTAAACATACCAAAACTTGAATGTTACAATTCTCCCCCACTTGAATCAGACTTTGTCCTCGAAGTCCGCTGCACCAAATAACTCTGGGTAGTGCTCCTTTATCTCGTCATCCGGCTCCAACGTTCATTCTGAACCCTTGCAATGCTGCCACTGAACTTTGACCAACTCAACGACCTTGTTCCTCAAGGATTTCGTCTTCTGGTCAAGAATCGCCACCGGTCTCTCGATATAATTCAAGCAATCATCCACCTAAATATCCTCCAATGGAACGACCGCAGAATCATCCACTAAACAGTTCTGCAACTAAGAGACGTGGAAATGTTATGGGTATGGCTAAACTCCTCGGGAAGATCCAAGCGATAAGCAACCCAGCCCACCCGGGCCAAAACCCTGAAGGGGCTGATGTACCAAGGGCCCAATTTTCCCTTCTTCCTGAATTGGATGACACCTTTCCAAGGTGACACCTTCAGGAGAACCATGTCTCCAACCTGGAACTCTAGATCTGATCGGTAGTCTTGAGTACCACCTCAGTACTCCCTATGACTCGCTAACGGACCTCACCCCAACATGTCGGGGTCCTGCATTTCCTCCCATAGAGCATCTCAAAAGGAGGTCGATCAATGCTGGCGTGATAACTGTTGTCATACGAAAACTCCACCAAAGGGAGATACGTATCCTAACTCCCATCGAAATCCAAAACACACACCCGAAGCATATCCTCCAAGTTTTGAATAGTATTATCTCTCTGATTCTCAGTCTGCGGGTGGAAAGCCGTATTGAACTAGAGATGAGTACCTAACTCATCGTGGAACCTCTTCCAAAATTTGAAAGTGAACCAGACGTCCCTGTCTGAAACCACCAAAACCGGCACCCCGTACTGTGCTACGACCTCCCTGATGTATACCTCAGCCAACTTCTTCACAGAGATACTCTCCTGAATCGGGATAAAATGTGCACTCTTGGTCAATCGATCCATGATGACCCAAATCGAATCCACTCCACACGCAGTCCGAGGCAACTTCGTAATAAAATCCATGGTAATCTCCTCCCATTTCCAAACAGGAATATCCAACGGATGCGTCTTACCGTGAGGTCCATGATGCTCGGCCTTGACTTTCCTGCAAGTCAAGAACCTCTCCATGTACCAAGCTACATCCCGCTTCATATAGGGCCACCAATAATCATGACGAAGCTCTTTATACATCTTTATCGCCTCGCGATGAATGGATAACCTCTATTTGTGCGCCTCCTCCATCAGAACCTGACACACACCACCCCAATACGGAACCCATACTCTTCGATGAAGAGTCAATAACCCTCGACTATCATAATCAAAGGAAGCCACCTGACCCACTATGCGATCACTCTTTTGGTACTCTTCCTTCATAGCCTCAACCTGTGCCTCTCGACCATATTGCGGCTAAGAGCATCGAACACCACATTGGCATTCCCTGGATGGTAAAGGATCTCACAATCGTAATCCTTCACCACATCCAACCAACGGCGTTGCCTCATGTTTAGATTCAGATGATCCATCAGATACCTCAGGCTCTTATGATCAGTGTAAATAGTATATTGGACCCCATAGAGGTAATGTCGCCAAACCTTGAGGGCGAAAACCACAACCCCCAACTCTAAATCATGTGTCGAATAATTCGCATCATGAGGCTTCAGCTGCCTTGAAGCGTAAGCGATCACGTGACCCCTCTGCGTCAGAACTGCACCCAAACCCATGATCGAAGCATCACAATAAACCACGAAGTCCTCAACACCCTCCGACATGGTCAAAATCGGCGCCTCACACAATCTCTACCTCAGGGTCTCAAAAGTTGCATGCGGCTCAGGCCCCCAGCGAAAAGTGACGGTCTTATTCGTCAATCTAGTCAGAGGAACCGCTATCTTGGAGAAATACTGAATGAATCTCTATTAATAACTTGCTAAACCAAGGAAACAACAAATCTCAGACGGAGACCTCAGAACCTCCCATCTCATCACGACCTCGACCTTGGCCGGATCGAGAAGAATATCGTCTTGGTTGACAAGGTGCCCAAGAAACTGCACCTTGCGCATCCAGAACTCACACTTGTAGAACTTTGCATAAATTCTCTCCCTCTTCAAAGTCTCTAAAACCTCCCTCAAGTGCTCCTCATGCAGCTCATGGGTCTTGGAGTAGACCAGGATATCATCCATGAATACAATCATAGACCGATCCAGCATCGGCCTGCATACGCGGTTCATGAGGTCCATGAATGAGGCAGGAGCATTGATGACCCTGAAGGGCATCACCACAAACTCATAATGACCATAACGAGTCCGGAAGGTCGTCTTCTACACATCCTCCTCTCTGACCCTCATCTGATGGTAACCCGAACGCAGATCAATCTTGGAAAACCAAGATGCACCCTGAAGCTGGTCAAACAAATCATCAATCCTTAGGAGTGGATAACGGTTCTTCACAGTAAGCTTATTCAACTCCCGC
The DNA here is from genome assembly GCF_052849685.1 of Lactuca virosa. Classification (NCBI taxonomy): domain Eukaryota; kingdom Viridiplantae; phylum Streptophyta; class Magnoliopsida; order Asterales; family Asteraceae; genus Lactuca; species Lactuca virosa. Next base: position 264,587,502 of record NC_136431.1, read on the forward strand.
TAATCAATACACATTCGATGAGCCCCATCATTCTTATTCACAAACAGGATCGGTGCTCCCCATGGCGAACTGCTCGGTCGAATGAACCCCTTGTCTAACAGCTCCTGCAGCTGTGTAGACATCTCCTACATCTATGAAGGAGTTAACCGATACAGTGCCTTAGCTATCGGAGCCGCACCAGGAACTAGGTCAATCCTAAACTCCACCTACCTCTCCGGAGGCACTCTAGGGTAATCCTCTAGAAATACATTTGGGTACTCCCGTACAATCGGCACATAATCCACGGTCGCCTTACCCTTATCCCGGGTATCCATAACATAGGCGACAAATCCAAAACAATCATGATGAAGATAACTGTTGGCCCTAGCCGCTGAACATAGAATTGGCCCACGCTAATATCTCTCTCTCCCTGAACCACCATATCTCCTCCACATGGGGTCTGAATACGCACTAAATGCGGCTCACAATCGATCACCGCCCTATTGGGGCTAAACCAGTCCATCCCTACGATAACCTTGTTCCCGTGAAAAGGAATGGGAACCAAATCAATCGAATACTGTTGGTTGAACATCTAAAGAACACAACCCCGATGAACCCTCAATACCCTGACATATCGATCATCTGCAATCTCAATGTCTAAATTACAATCCATCTCCCCCAAATCTCCAACAAACCTCTTGCTAAGCACAAGCGAGACAAAAGATTGGGTACCCCCGAATAAAACAATATCAATGCAGAGATATCGTTCACGAGGAACGATCCTAAAATAAAACACACAAGTATAAGAAGGCAATACAACATAAATAAAGAGATGAGAATAAGATACATACTTGTCACCACATCAGGTGCTGCACGAGCCAACTTGATTGTTAGCTGAAAAGCCCATGCTCTTCACCACAGGTGCATCCTCCTTGCCCTGGCGCCCATCAGTGATCCTTAATGTCGCTGTAGCGGGTGCTACCACTGGTCCCGCTATTGCCAAAGTCGGACAATGGGCCTTCTTGTGTCCCTTCTGATTCTAATTGAAGCAAATCAGATAAGATATTAGGTGGTGGTGGTGGTGGTAGTGGCAGTACAATCCATGATAATATGACCCGTCTGGCCACACTTGAAGCAGCCAGAACCACCCACCATGCATGCCCCATCGTGCATCTTGCCACACTTGCCACAACAGCTTCGACCCTGCTGGCCTCTCAATCTCGAATCAAATACCTTGGGCCTCTTGCTCGATTCCCCTAAAACCTAAGCCTGATTCGACTTCCTCTTCCTCTCCATCTGAAGATCAATCTCCCTCTCTCTGGCTCTCGCAATCATATCCTATAGTGCCTTACAACTAGATCGGCTCACAAACTGTCGGATATCACTCCGCAACATCTCATGGTATCTTGCCTTCTTCATCACCTCATCCTCCACATACTGCGGAACCAATAGTTCCCTCTCACAGAACATCGCGGTGATCTCAGCCACCGTCTCAGTAGTCTGGCGAAGGTCCTAGAACTCCCTCGCCAACTGCTGCACCTAAATCACTGGTGCACACTCAGCTCTAAATCTAGTCACAAAATCATCCCATGTCATCGAATCCACCGCCTCATCACCAAAGGAGCGCCTAACCTCCTCCGACCAGTCTCGAAGTACTCTGGATCCCCACATACCCGAAACTCCCTGAAAGTCAACAAGCATGCCCCAATCAAATCCACCATCTCAGAATGGAAAGAGCCCAAGCGCTCCTCCAACACCTCCATGATGCCCTCCTTGATCGTACCGAAGATCACAAGAGTCTGCTCAAGTATGCTGTGGGTAATCTCAGAAGAAATGAACTCCCGCGTCTGATCATCCAACTGTCCAGCTCCAGAACCCGAGCCTGAACCCTCACCTGCACCAGAACCACCAACTAGTCTACCTCGAAGAGTCACCATACTCTACAAATTTCCTCTAGTTTCATCGTAGTTCTCCTTGACTCGAGTACGGATCCTCTGCTTCCAGTAGTACGGGCCCATACTACCTTCCACATCTATCCGTATTTTCCTCAAGGATCGCTTTGAATCCCCCAAGGCCCCAAGTCACTCCTTATCCACACATACAATCCTCCACAAAATAAAGCTCCCAGCACTAAATCTCTTCCTAGGTTTTCCTAGGGCAATCACGACACTACTCTCCGCCATCAGCTGCAGAAGGAATTCCTAGTAGCACCATTTAACTAGCTCACGAATATAGTTACATACCACTGACACCAGATAATCCTTCAAATGATAGGTCTCACGCTACAACGGTTGGACTCAAACAAGAGCTGCGAAATAGAGTTAAACCTAACCTTCTAAAACTATTTAGTTTCCGTAATATGTAACTTAGCATATTCGCTTACTAGTTAGCTGAAGTTAATGAGAACTCCTAAAAAGCACAAAGTAAGCAGCATTCGAGCATTGAGTAATCGGAATCAAGCATAACCTAATCAAGCCATCCTATCACCAACTTATCAGTATTAGCATGCACGTATACAAGCTCATACAGTAGGCATATAAAGACATCTCCTCTAGAATTCTATCATGCAAATCCTGAGCAGATCCTTAGCCTTAACTAGCATGTGATTCACAGATTCATAAATCAAGGCATATCATAAAACATGTATGGGTATTTTGGGAAAACTTACTTGAGCTCAGTCGATTGCATGCAACACACCCTTTTCCTTTAATTAGAAACCTTTTTTATAAAACATTTCTTTTTGCAAAATTCTACCAAACACTCAGTTTGAGTTCAGACACACCCGAGAGTATGTCCGAATCCCTCAAACTAAGGCTCTGATACCAACTTGAAACGTCCCAAAAATTAAGACTAAAGGTTTTCGTTTTTAAATTAATAAAACTATTTTCCAAAACATCATCATAAAAATCATGGTGGAACAAGTGTATCAACAACGTCACAAAACATCAGAGTAACATAAAATACAGAATGAGGTGGTGTGTGCACTGCAATCACCCCGAGCTCTTCCCCTTCGAACCATAAGTACCTGAAAACATAAACTGAAAACCGTAAGCACAAAGCTTAGTGAGTTCCCAAAAATACCACATACCATGCATACACCCAACGTACTCCCACGTACGCCCAACGTACGTGGGTGAAGCCCGTGACCAGCAAAGAGCTAGTACGCTAAGCGTACTCATAGAGTACGCCCCGCATACTAGCCAAGGACCAAAATGTAAAAATAATGGATTAAGGGCTAAGAAGGAAACATACCAAAACTCGAATGTTACATTTTGGAATGAAGTTGGTCTCGGACCAATACTGAGTTCGTAATTTGAAGTGATGTGAATGTGATCAGATCAAATGAGATGTGAATGTGATCAGATGTGAATGAGATTTCGGAATACTGGATGCGAATGCACTTTCACAACGATAGTATGTTACTATTTGTAACACCCGTGTTTCTAGGCTATGCATTAATGATGATGTAATAGTCTAGGTTAACCTTTGTAACCCGTTTTGAAATAATAAAAATGTATTATTTGAGTATTATGTGTTTTATGCTTAATTGTTATGATTTGATAAATTAAAGATAAAAATAAGCATTAAAATAAAATATTAGATAAACCCAATATCTATGAAGGAAGTTGTAGTGGTCGTGACAAGGATTCCGGATATATAAAGAATGTCGAAATCCGAGTTATAACAAAGAAGTTATGACCTGTCGAAGTTTCGCGACAGAACCGGTACGACATCGCGTGACGTAAATAGTGAATTTACGATAGAACGATTTTTAGCCTTAGTGATCTAAACGAAAGTTGTAGAGTTCGCTAAACCGAGAGCGTGCATAAAAAGAACGCCCAAATCTGACTTCGCATGAGGAAGTTATGATTTTTCTAAGTTTCGACTTAGGAGTATGCAGCCCAAAACTCGAAATTTAGATCGAGTGATTTTTAGCCGAAACAATCTAAACAAGAATCGAATATCTCATCGATATTACTGCAACGGTAAAAAGACAGACGAAAACGGACGTCGGATGAAGAAGTTATGAATTTTTAGCGGACATTTCATGTCCCGGCCTGTTAAAAATATAACTTTAAAAATAAAGTCAAAATTAGCCGACGGAGTCTAAATGAAAGTTGTAGAGCATAGTCTCACCAAAATTAGCCGACGGAGTCTAAATGAAAGTTGTAGAGCATAGTCTCACATATGCGTGGATATAAAGAACGTCAAAAACGGAGTTCGTATGCGAAAGTTACGAATTTTAGAAGTTTGGAAATTCGGAGTACGCCCAGCGTAAGGAAGTACGCCCAACGTACTCGTGTTCAAGGTCTGAGTTGGGCCACATGGCCTACTCCATTGCATGTTCGACACGTGAATGTAGCTCCGATGCGTCCGAGATGATCCACCCATACGCCCCGCGTACGAGGGGTACGCCCCGCGTAGTGGACTGTCTCGCAGTACGCCCAGCGTACCGAGGACTTACACTCAGCGTAGTCAGCAGCTTCGGACCACTATAAATAGAACTCAAGGCTGCCCGATTTTTGTTTACTTTCTTTACATCTCTCACCCTTATACTCTCTCCTAAATTGCAAGAAATACCCCCGAAGCCGAGTGTATCATCCTAGCACCCGAAGCAAGTTCCAGAGCCCCGAAGATCCCAAGAAAAAGAGTTTTCGAGCCGAAACTCTGCCCACGTGAAGCCCGGTTTTCGAGAAAACATCCCGATTTCATCAAAGAATATTATTTTTAGAGCCGAAGTACTGTCCAATCATCGTCTTAACAAGTGAGTGTGTAGTCACTTTCATCTTACACATAGATATGAAGTATTTTCTATAAAATACGTGCTATGTGTAATTATATTGTTTGTTTATTTGAGATAGGTGTTGAATAAATGTTTTATACAAGTTTTAAATTGTATATGTATTTTTATCTACAAATATTTTGGGTAAAACATGGGTAGATGAAATAGTTGATGTGTGTTAAAAAGATGAGAGGCCTCGATGTTGTAGTTGTTATTGTTGTTGTTGTAGTCATCTAGCGAAGTATAGATGACGACCACGGACCTTTCTAGACAGTCCAGTGGAACGCTAGCAGGTTCGCAACCTGTAGGTGTTGGTGAACTATATGTTCATTGGTGTACTCCATCCCCCTCATGGTTGCCTTATTTGACATAAATTGCTGAGGAATCCCTAAAGCAGTGTTGTCACCCCGATGAAAATCGTTAGACTATGTCCCTTATGATAGGTGTTTAAGGACGTAAAGTGAGGATAACGAGAATGGGTAATCAGGGTTATTGTTGGTTGATGAAATTAATAAATTTATCTTTGGTTGATGAATTTCATAAATTTATTAATTATTTGAGGGTTGAAAACCCTATATGCTCACCAGGCTCCCAAGCCTGACCCACTCAGCTTTTTATATATTATAGGTAGTGGACCCAGAGCATAGTTGGATGATGATGAGAGATTTTTGGATTATAGGCAAGTAGTTGTAAATAACTGTTGTAAGGCTTATAATATATTGTTTATGCTTTTGGTCTGTATCGGAACATGACATCCCGAGGTTTTGATATATAATGAAAATATATATTTCTTTAAGAAATGTTTTGATAAATTTCTATCATGTTTTGTTTTGGGGACAAATTCCGCAACATCTTTTAAAAAGGATTACTCTGATTTTATTTTAAAAGCATAAACTAAATCGGTCTTTTCTGGCCTGGAAATTTGGGGATGTCACACTATTCAATTGTGATCAATCGCAACTAGTTGTAACACAACATTTTGGAACTTTAACATTGAGTTGGATGGTACTGTTCATTTCACATCAGAACGATCATTGATGGTTCACATCGGTATGATCCATATAGGATCGCATCACATCGACTCATTGGAACAATCGCAACGAACTTGTTTTTGCAACCATGAATCGCAACAAACTTGCGTCAGAACACGTGCTGGTCAGTGTTATATCCAATGGTTAAAATGATTGTTTTGTGTTAGGTTTGACTGTTGGTGGATATTCATCAGTTAAACCAACTGTCCAGCGGTTAAAAGCCCGTTTTGTGTTAGGTTTTCGAACATTGCAGTTGCCTGATCGGTATATTTTACATCACGCTTAATATACTATAATTTATGTAAAATAACCGATTTTATCTAAGAATGGTGCTACTTTGACATGTATTTGAATTATGTTTGTAGGTGGTAAATATGATGAAAATGGTACAAAAAGATGCAAAAAGAAGTTCAATGAATTACACGAAGAGAAATCAAGATTGAAAACAAAAGAATTGAAGATGTTCGGGTTTGGAAAGACGAGAAAACAAAATAAAAAAAATGAAAAATTGTATTTTTAAAATAATTATAATTTAATTAAAATGATTTATTTAGGAAATAATAATTTTATTATTTTCTAAATAATTTAATTTAATTAAATGTATTTTTAATAAAATCAAAATAAAAATAATATATAAAAATCATGTTTTTTTTAAATAAAAATAAAAAGAATTTAAATTAATTAATGAGGTTTAATTAAAATAGATTATTGGGAATTAATTATTTAATTTCTAAAAAAAAATTTATATTAATTAAATTAATTTAATTTAATTTAATTCACAAATATATATATATATATATATATATATATATATATATATATATATATATATATATATATATATATATATATATAAAAGGAAAAATTCGGAATGAGCCCAAACCCGGAGCCCAAACCCAGAAGCCCAAAAGCTCGCGACCCAGATCCGAAGATCCGAGCCCGATCCGGAGACCGCCCCGCAATCCAGATGCACTCACAGTGAAACCCGGCTCCGACCCGGGTTGGATCCGCGCTTTTAATCCGCACGTGACGTCATCGATGACGTCGTCCGATCCATATCCGATTTGATCCGGATCCGACCCGCCCCGTTGCCGCCCCGTTTCTACTCACAGAAGATCCGCGTCTCGACCCAACTCGGACCCGATCTGGACCCGCGAAAAATGGCCCTAAACGACGCCGTTTTGATGCCAGCTCCAAGTACTTGTGCCATGTGCTGAACCTACGGGTTTTCCTATCTTTTAAACACTTTCCAACCAATTTTAACCACTTTTTCACCACTTTTCCTATTTTAAACCCAAATTCTTCCCAACAAAACCAAATAATTCCATCTTTTTAATTCTTTTGAATTCTTTTTCATGAGATTTAGATTGGATCTTAGATCCAATCTAAAAGCTTAATATTCCTAGCTTTATTTCATTCTTTTTGGTATTTAATTTTCCAAAAATTCACTATAAATACCACCTCAAAATCACCATTTCAACACACCTCTTACATTCTTACACACTCATACACTCTTACATACTTCATATACCTCTTATACCAACCTATTGTCATACCACCACTTTCTTTAGGAAATTTCTATATTTTTTTGGAAGAATTTTAGTCTTCCAAATTCTTTTCTTTTTCCAAAGAATTCAAGCCATCAAAGATTCAAGACTTTTCAAGATTCAAAATCAAGACATCAAGAATTCAAGAATACAAATATGAGTTTGTATAAGTCTACAATGTGCGGCTAAATCCTCTCGTGATCGCAACCGGGAGTAGGTTTTAATTCTTACTTATTGTATTATTTTTGGGTGTGAACATTTGAATTTGTTGAATATTATTTGTGGATTTTGTTTATGTTTTTAACATTATAAAATCGTTACACTTATTTTATTCATTTATCAATTAATTATTCCAAGTTTAAAATAATTTTAAGTGATCTCCCCACCGTGCCAAATCATCCAATAGCGGTGTGTAGGACGGAGGGTGCGGTTACACTTACTTTCTATTTTGGACTTAGACTTTAATTGAATCGACTATGAAAAATTAATAACACTCATTTCTAATTCATATAATTATTAATTCTGAAACCGGAAGCGATCATCTTTTTTAATTGAATTAAAATCATATATTTTTTGTTTGTCATCATATTTATAAATCTCAAATTAATCATTATTTCTTTATCGTTAAATCAAAATAGTAACTAAACTATTAACCATAAGCTCCTCCTTACCACTCGCTAGATTAGTGGAAATAAGGTTTATTTTTGACGCGACAACGACCGCTCGTCAAATTTTGGCGCCGTTGCCGGGGAGCTATTGCGCTTACTATTTAGTTATTTATTTTGATTTTTATTTTAAATTTAAAAAAAAAATTTTAAAAAATTAAAAACAAAATTTTTGATAAAAAAAATTTCACATTTTCTTTCTAGTTGTTTATTTGATATATATATATATATATATATATATATATATATATATATATATATATATATATATATATATATATATATATATTTTAGTATAATTTTCTAATATATATATAAAATAAAAAAAAAATCACAATTTTTTTTTAAGTATAATTTCGAAAAAATATATAAAAAAAAATATAATTTTTTTTTCTTTTTTGTTTATTTGATTTTTTTTATAACTTCGAAAATATATAAAAAAAATATAAAAAATACATATAAAAAAAATTTATTTGATTCTTATAGTCTTTATTTATAATTGTTAAATTCCTTTTATGCGTTTGTATTTTTTTTTGTTGTGCATGCATACTCGTTATTCGAGACGATCCTCTCCATTGCTTTTTAACTCAGAAATCGAAAGAGCGGCAAGAAGAAATCATGTTACTCACCGCGCCTTAATTTTTGAAGAAGCCAACAAAACCGACGACAAGATGACAGACCGAAAAACCATGGGAGATTTTGCACAACCCTCACTTGACGGGACCAAATCATGCATTAAACGACCTGAAGTAGGAGCTACAACTTTTGAGATCAAGATGCATGTGATCCAAATGGTGCAAAATAGTGCGCAATTCGATGGCTCACCCGATAGTGACCCCAATACACACATCACTAGTTTCTTGGACATTTGTGACATGTTCAAGATGGATGGAGTAACTGAAGATGCAATCCGACTACGCCTCTTTCCTTTCTCTCTACGAGGCCGTGCCAAGAGGTGGTTCTCAACATTACCCGCTGAATCCATCACCACTTGGGAAGACTTGGCTGACAAATTCCTAACCAAGTACTTTCCACCATCAAAGACAAACATGATGATCAATGAAATCCTTTCATTTCAAGCTGAAGATGGCGAATCGCTATACGAAGCATGGGAAAGATACCGAGAGCTACTCCAAAGATGCCCACATCATGAGCTACCTATGTGGAGGCAGGTCCAAACATTCTTCAATAGTTTGGACATTCATACACAACAATCACTCCATGCAGCTGCCGGAGGTTCCATAAGGAACAAAACACCAGAAGAAACTTATGAACTCATAGATGAAATGGCAATGAATGGCAGTCCCGCTCATTCGGTCCAATATCGTGGCAACAAAAACAAACAACTTAAATTTGAGAGTGTACATCAAACCGATGAAGTGCTGACTGAAGTCCTTTCCCAAATGCGGAAACTGACAACTGAAATCAGTCAACTTAAACAAAACCCTCAATCTAATGTTCAAACTGTTTGCAGTTTATGTGAAGGACCACACAAGACTAAAGACTGCAGAAAAGGGAACATGTTCGCTCAAAACAATGATAAAGTTGAAGAAGTCTTTTATTCTTCCGGTGATCAGGCTGACTTGAATGAAGAAAGGCGAAATTTCTATAGACCACAACAACAACACAATCAATTCAACAACCAAAGCAACAATGACCGATGGAGGAACAACAACAATTCAAGTTCAAATTGGCGGAACAACAACAACAACTTCAACCCCTGGCAAGGCAACAAGGTCAGCAACAACAATTCGGGCCAATCCAGTCAAAATCAACATCATGGGCCAGTTTCTTCTCAAGCAAATCATGGAAAGACAAGTGAACCATACCATGATAAGCAAATGGAACAATTGATGAACATGATGAAGGAAAGTCTCAAGCAAAATGAAATTAACTCCAAATCAATTTCAATACTTGAGAAGCAATTGGGACAAATAGCAGAGCAAATAAATCGGCGACCACCTGGCAACCTTCCGGGCACCACGCAAGTAAATCCTCAACACTCAAGAGCTTCAACTAGCAACACCACCACCACCAACACCAACAACAACGCACATCTAAATGAGGTAACTATTCTACGTAGTGGTAAATCATATGATAATCAAGTGCATAAGCCTACACCAAACTCGTTAAAAAATCCTGATGAGGTTTTAGTGGAGGATTATGTATCTTCTGATAATGAAAGTGAAAAGACTCTTAAAACACCAATTGAACCAGAACATAAATTGAAAGGAAAATTGCATGAGTCGGAACTGTCTAAAGTTGGGGAAGGACATGTGGAGACAAATACCACCCCTTACCCAACAGCTTTGAAAAACCCAGAAAAACAAGTTTTTAAAAAAAATGATGATATTTGGGAAACTTTTCGACAAGTCAAAATTAACATCCCACTTATCGATGCCATTAAGCAAATTCCGGCTTATGCTAAATTCCTCAAAGATTTATGTACTCAAAAGAGACGTCACCGAATTCCAACAAAATCAAACGGTACAGCACATGTTAGTGCCGCTTTGACAGGAATACTTCCACCCAAATTAAAAGATCCTGGAGCACCTTTAATTACAATTGAAATTGGAAACATAAAAATCAAAAAGGCACTTCTTGATCTTGGAGCAAGTATCAATGTCCTTCCTGGTAGTTTATATGATAAATATGACCTTGGCCCATTGCAACCAACTAACATTACTGTGTCCATGGCCGATTTGTCACTTAAATTACCACGGGGGATGTTGCCTGATGTCATAGTCAAGGTGGAAGATTTTTATTACCCAGTTGACTTCATAGTTATGGACTCTGAAAAACACTTCAAGGACAAACAACAAAATGTCATTCTCGGTCGTCCCTTTTTAGCAACTATAAATGCTCAAATTAGTTGTCGAGATGGTGCAATTGACGTGACTTTTGGCAACCGCAAGTTGAGACTACAAGCCTTTGGACCGAACGCTAACTCTCCAGATCATAATGATTGCTTTATGATAGACACCATCGGGGATTGTGTTCACGAGCATACCGCAAATATGCTCCTGGACATAACCAATGATTTGGAGGATGTTTTTTGTGACAGTGACAGATCTCAATCAATTGAAGATCAAAAAGAGTTTCTGAATGCTATCCATGGTCGCACGTCAACTTGGTCAAATAATTTTGATGATCTCCCAGATTCAATTGATTTAAAGATAAAGCCATCATTGGAAGAACCACCAGCATTGGAATTGAAGTTGTTACCGAAGCATTTGAAATATGCCTTTTTGGGAGAAAATCAAACGCTTCCGGTGATCATTGCATCAGATTTGATAGAGGAACAAGAACAAGCATTACTGAAGGTGCTTAACACATACAAAGCCGCAGTTGGATGGACAATTGCCGATCTTAAGGGAATAAGCCCAGCAGTTTGCATGCATAGAATCATTACCGAACCGTCGACAAAACCATCAAGAGAGACGCAAAGAAGATCGAACCCTAATATGAGGGAAGTCGTGAAGAAAGAAGTGTTAAAGTGGTTAGATGCCGGAATCATCTACCCAATCTCTGACAGTGTATGGGTTAGCCCAACGCAAACCGTTCCAAAGAAAGTTGGCGTCACGATCGTAGAAACTTCAAGTGGTGAAAAGATAACCACTCGGCCGGTAACCGGGTGGCGGGTTTGTATTGATTATCGCAAATTAAATACTGCCACTTTAAAAGACCATTTTCCTTTACCTTTCATTGACCAAATAATAGAGAAATTATCAGGTCAAAAGTTTTATTGTTTTCTGGATGGGTATTCTGGATACAATCAAATACCTATACATCCTGAAGACCAAGCCAAGACTACTTTTACATGTCGCTATGGTACTTTCGCATTCCGACGAATGCCATTCGGATTATGTAATGCCCCTGCCACTTTTCAAAGATTAATGACTAGTATTTTTTCAGACATGGTCGGGGAGTCCTTGGAAATTTTTATGGATGATTTCTCTATTTTTGGATCAACATTTGACACATGTCTCCAACAATTGGTAAAAGTTTTGAAACGTTGCACGGAGACAAACTTGGTTTTAAGTTGGGAGAAAAGTCATTTCATGGTTAAAGAAGGAGTTGTACTTGGGCATGTTGTTTCTGAAAGAGGATTTGAAGTTGACCATGCCAAAGTACAACTCATTTCCTTACTACCACCTCCCACAAATGTCAAAGGCGTGAGATCTTTTCTTGGACATGCAGGTTTTTATAGACGATTCATCAAAAATTTTAGTGCGATTTCAAAACCTTTATGTAATTTGCTCTCTAAAGACGCACCATTTTCTTTTGATGAATCGTGTATGAAATCCTTTCAAAATCTAAAGGGACAACTTTCCCAAGCACCAATATTGCGATCACCTGATTGGTCACAACCTTTTGAAATCATGTGTGACGCAAGTGATTATGCGGTTGGTGCTGTATTGGGGCAACGGGTGAATAAAAAGCCCGTTGTAATCTCTTATGCTAGCAAAACTTTTTCCGATATACAATTGAATTACACAACAACGGAAAAAGAGTTGTTAGCAGTTGTCTTTGCTTTAGACAAATTTCGCTCATATGTTTGGGGGTCAAAAGTTGTTGTTTTTACGGACCATAGTGCTTTGCGTCATCTCATGCAAAAGAAAGATGCAAAACCGAGGCTTATTAGATGGATATTGCTACTACAAGAATTTGACTTAGAAATTCAGGATAAGAAAGGAAGTGATAATGTAGTAGCTGATCACTTGTCCAGACTCCCCATTGATGTATCAAGCACTTTCAAGGATGAAATTCGGGATACCTTTCCCGATGAACAATTATTGAACATCAATGGATTACCTTGGTTTGCTAATATTGTGAATTATTTGGCTACAGGAAAAATACCAGAGTATTGGACAAAGCAAAAGATGAAACATTTCATGGCACAAGCAAAACGGTTTATTTGGGACAATCCAGACTTATTCAAGATTGGACCAGATCAAATAATTCGGAGATGTGTCCCTGACCATGAAATTCAAGATTTATTGGCTCATTGTCACTCATACGCATGTGGAGGACATTTCAGTGCTCAAAAGACGGGTCACAGAGTTCTAGACACGGGTTTCTTCTGGCCAACAATTTTTCGTGATGCGCATGTGTTTGTTAAATCCTGTTTGAAATGCCAACAAGTTGGGGGGATCTCAAAAAGAGACCAAATGCCATTAAACCCCATCTTGGTTGTTGAAATATTTGATGTGTGGGGAATTGACTTTATGGGTCCTTTTCCAACTTCTTTCGGCAATATTTATATTTTGGTGGCTGTCGATTATGTCTCAAAGTGGATTGAAGCCGAGGCCACCAAAACAAATGATCACCATGTTGTTTGTAAGTTTGTCAAGAAAAATATTTTTGTGAGACATGGTATCCCTCGTGTGATCATCAGTGATGGGGGGTCACATTTTAAAAACTTTAAATTTGGCAAACTACTCAAACAATATGGTGTGAATCATAGAATTGCCACACCTTACCACCCTCAAACAAGTGGTCAAGTGGAAGTGTCTAATCGACAGATCAAAGAAATTTTACAAAAAACCGTTAGACCTGACCGCAAAGACTGGTCACTTCGACTAGACGATGCGCTTTGGGCCTATCGGACTGCTTTCAAAACACCGATTGGCACAACCCCTTATAGACTTGTTTATGGAAAAGGATGTCACTTACCGGTTGAGTTAGCACATCGAGCATTGTGGGCCATCAAAGAAGTAAATTTGGAGTATGATCAAGCAGGAAAGGAACGAAAACTACAATTGAGTGAACTGGAAGAACTCCGGGATGAGGCATACAATAATGCTGTCACATATAAGTCCAAGATGAAAGCATTCCACTATGCAAAATTAAAGATCAAAACTTTTGAAAAAGGACAAAAAGTGTGGCTATTTAATTCACGGTTAAAGCTTTTTCCCGGGAAATTGAAAAGCAAATGGTCAGGACCATATGAAGTAGTTGATGTCACACCTCACGGAGCGATTGAGATCAAAAATGAAAAAGGCGGTGAGTCATTCAAAGTAAACGGGCATCGTCTCAAGCCCTATATTTCATCCGCCACACGACATGAGGTACAAGTAGAACGGGTTGACTTTTTACAAGAACAACCCACTTACGTCATCTAGTTTTTGCTTCGAGGTAACACGTCTGGCTGAAGACGTTAAACTTAGCGCTACTTCGGGAGGCAACCCGAGAACTTTGTGGGTATGTTCACTGCAAACCCTCACGAGACTTCACTCGTCCATTAGGGTAACCTAGGGGTTTAAAAGGCTTGTTGCACATGCCAAGTGCAATCGCGATCCTCAGCGAAATTGATGGATTTATTTTATTTGGTGTGTTTGTGGTTTATTTCATTTTATTGTTTTATGGTTTTCTTTTGTGTTTTACATCGACGACGATGCAAAGTTTAAAGTTGGGGAGGTATACTTAAATGAGAAAAAGGCGACAAACCAAATATGCTGCAATTTTTGGTTTTGATGGAGCCCAACAAGAAAAAAAAATTCAACATTTTTCTCCTATTTTTGAAGATATAAAAGCCTCCTCTACCAAGAACTATCAGGTGATCTCGATTTTTTGTTTGTTTTGTGTGATTTTTTTTAATATAAATAAGAAATTATCCCAAAAAGGAAAGAATGTAATTGTGTTAGTATGTTAGTGTGCTTTTACCAAATTATAGCAAGAAACATAAAAAAAAAAAAAAAAAAAAAAAAAAAAAAAAAAAACATTTTGAAGCACCAATTAGTATTACTTGTATGGATATAGAAACAAACAATAGGATGCATAATAGTGAGAAAGTGGACCGTAACAGACTGATACATTTCATGCAGTAGATCAGCTTTCTAGAACTTGTTTTAACTCTATTTTAAGAATACTGAATATCAAAATGATAAAGGCAATTCATTTATTTTTATTTTTAGCCAATTAACCCTTAAGACTACCCATTTGTATTTAAAATCCCTGTTGTTAACCACTTTGAGCCTTAGCCTGTTCGTTTCTTAAGCAGATTTAAGCCATATCCCAAACACTTTCCTACCATGTCTTTCGACTTTATAAGCAAAGTTTTATCATTTCCGTGTATGTATTTGTTATATATATTGTTCATATTTTAGCGAGTCAAATAAATTGTGAAATTTCAGAAAATTTCTCTTGCTTGGTTCTAAAAAATTGGTTTAATATATATATAAATTGAAAAAGAAGACAGTTACCCCTTTATTTGAATGTTCTCTTTTTTTGTGTAAGTATTTATAGTTTTATAAACTTAAGGTTAGATATCAAGAAATTAACGTTGTTCGAAACATTTTACACAAATTTTCGACATTTTTAGAAAATCTAAGCCTAAGTTTAAAGTTGTATGATGTGAGATTTTTTATGTGTTATTTGTTATTTTTAGAAAATCAAAGTTTAGAAACAAATCTAAAGTTTGAGCTTCCATATTTTGATATATATCTGTTGTGTTCAAAAAAAATAAAAAATAAAAATAAAAATAAATAAAAAAATAAAAATAAAAATAAAAATAAAAATAAAAGTATAGCGTTAGTGAAGGTTAGTTAGAAATATTTTATATGTTTGTAAACGTTTGCAATTTTTGTTTCAAGTTGAGTCCATATATATACACTTTGGGGTTTTGCTGTTTAAAAAAAAAAAAAAAAAAAAAAAAAAGAGAGAGCCAGAACCAAGCATTTTACTTTGAATAACTTTTGTGTTTTTGTTAATAATAAAAATTTAATTTGAAATGACATATTCAAATAATGTCATGATTTTTAAATTGAACATAATCCAAAAAGATTTTTGTCTTATCTAAACGTTTTGAGTCATTTTAGATAAGTTGTAGATGTTATTAATGTTTGTATATAGTTGTATTGTATTTATCGAGTTATAATAATTATCTTTGTTGTGCTCTTAAAGTCTAAAAGACCCAAGTCACCAATCCAAAAACATCCCTACCCTACCCTTAGCCGAACATTACAACATGAAAGTCCTTTTGATTGCTATTTAAGTAGTCACTAAGTAGAGGTAGATCAAGCCTATGGTAAAGCGATATCTTTAAATCGACCTTGAAACACGTCTCCACTTCAAAGAAAGAAATGTGACCTCATTTGTTGCTATATCTTGATCAGGTGGTATTGATTGGTGCTATTTAATTCTGTTATGGTTCCATGTGAAAACTAGTTTATAATTCATATCTTTAGTTTTCAAAAACATCAAAGAAGTTTTCTAGCACGCTAATCAATTACATTTGGATCTTTCTCGGGACGAGAAAGAGATAAGTTGGGGAGGTTTGATCGGTATATTTTACATCACGCTTAATATACTATAATTTATGTAAAATAACCGATTTTATCTAAGAATGGTGCTACTTTGACATGTATTTGAATTAAGTTTGTAGGTGGTAAATATGATGAAAATGGTACAAAAAGATGCAAAAAGAAGTTCAAGGAATTACACGAAGAGAAATCAAGATTGAAAACAAAAGAATTGAAGATGTTCGGGTTTGGAAAGACGAGAAAACAAAATAAAAAAAAAATGAAAAATTATATTTTTAAAATAATTATAATTTAATTAAAATGATTTATTTAGGAAATAATAATTTTATTATTTTCTAAATAATTTAATTTAATTAAATGTATTTTTAATAAAATCAAAATAAAAATAATATATAAAAATCATGTTTTTTTTTAAATAAAAATAAAAAGAATTTAAATTAATTAATGAGGTTTAATTAAAATAGATTATTGGGAATTAATTATTTAATTTCTAAAAAAAAATTTATATTAATTAAATTAATTTAATTTAATTTAATTCACAAAATATATATATATATATATATATATATATATATATATATATATATATATATATATATATATATATATATATATATATATAAAAGGAAAAATTCGGAATGAGCCCAAACCCGGAGCCCAAACCCGGAAGCCCAAAAGCTCGCGACCCAGATCCGAAGATCCGAGCCCGATCCGGAGACCGCCCCGCAATCCAGATGCACTCACAGTGAAACCCGGCTCCGACCCGGGTTGGATCCGCGCTTTTAATCCGCACGTGACGTCATCGATGACGTCGTCCGATCCATATCCGATTTGATCCGGATCCGACCCGCCCCGTTGCCGCCCCGTTTCTACTCACAGAAGATCCGCGTCTCGACCCAACTCGGACCCGATCTGGACCCGCGAAAAATGGCCCTAAACGACGCCGTTTTGATGCCAGCTCCAAGTACTTGTGCCATGTGCTGAACCTACGGGTTTTCCTATCTTTTAAACACTTTCCAACCAATTTTAACCACTTTTTCACCACTTTTCCTATTTTAAACCCAAATTCTTTCCAACAAAACCAAATAATTCCATCTTTTTAATTCTTTTGAATTCTTTTTCATGAGATTTAGATTGGATCTTAGATCCAATCTAAAAGCTTAATATTCCTAGCTTTATTTCATTCTTTTTGGTATTTAATTTTCCAAAAATTCACTATAAATACCACCTCAAAATCACCATTTCAACACACCTCTTACATTCTTACACACTCTCTTACACACTCATACACTCTTACATACTTCATATACCTCTTATACCAACCTATTTTCATACCACCACTTTCTTTAGGAAATTTCTATATTTTTTTGGAAGAATTTTAGTCTTCCAAATTCTTTTCTTTTTCCAAAGAATTCAAGCCATCAAAGATTCAAGACTTTTCAAGATTCAAAATCAAGACATCAAGAATTCAAGAATACAAATATGAGTTTGTATAAGTCTACAATGTGCGGCTAAATCCTCTCGTGATCGCAACCGGGAGTAGGTTTTAATTCTTACTTATTGTATTATTTTTGGGTGTGAACATTTGAATTTGTTGAATATTATTTGTGGATTTTGTTTATGTTTTTAACATTATAAAATCGTTACACTTATTTTATTCATTTATCAATTAATTATTCCAAGTTTAAAATAATTTTAAGTGATCTCCCCACCGTGCCAAATCATCCAATAGCGGTGTGTAGGACGGAGGGTGCGGTTACACTTATTTTCTATTTTGGACTTAGACTTTAATTGAATCGACTATGAAAAATTAATAACACTCATTTCTAATTCATATAATTATTAATTCTGAAACCGGAAGCGATCATTTTTTTTAATTGAATTAAAATCATATATTTTTTGTTTGTCATCATATTTATAAATCTCAAATTAATCATTATTTCTTTATCGTTAAATCAAAATAGTAACTAAACTATTAACCATAAGCTCCTCTGGATCCGACCCTTACTTACCACTCGCTAGATTAGTGGAAATAAGGTTTATTTTTGACGCGACAACGACCGCTCGTCATTGCCTTATGCCGGTTTTCAACCAATTGACATATTTAAGCAATTTTTGGTTAAACTTAGATATACGAATGGTACTTTACGTTGAAGAACTCAACGGAAAAAACAAAACTTCTCATTCTCTTTCTTGTTCTCAAACTTTTGAGTATTATCCAATTGAGGATTTGGGAGTACCACCCAAATACTTCGATTGAAAGTGTAAATCACGATCTCGGAATTTCCTAGTGCTTTGATCCTAAATCGCGAATAGAAATAGAAGCATATTTCTAACACTCAAGAAGGACACCACCTCTCTCCAAGTTTGAACCCACCCTAGTGACCTTATTTCGCAATAACAAATACACAAAAAGAATGTAGATTGATAGCAATGTAACACCCACTTTTTCATTTAATTACTTAATATTGGGATGGCTTTTAGGAATTATTAAATGAACGAAAATAAGAATTTGTTTGCAATTTAATTATTAATAAAAAGAATTTAGGAGGCTTAAATGATTTCATCATTGATTTAAATAAGCTTAGACAAATATTTTTTAAGAAAAATCAAAAATTGAATAAATAAATAAATAAATAAATAAATAATAATAATAATAATAATATGGTTTTAATAATAATTAACTAAATAAATAAGATTTTTATAGTCTAGGGGTTAAAGTGCAATTTTTAGAAACCTGATTAGTATAGTAATTTCGGTTAAGGGTATGTTTGGAAAGAATGGCAATCCTCAGGGACCAAGGTTGCCAAATATTACAAGTTTGTGTCGTCTTTTCTTTTGTGACAGAATACGGAAGGGAAGACGGCTCCTCTCGTTTTCTTCCTTTTAAACCACTAGTAGCAAGAAAACCATAGGTTAGTTTGTGTGAGTTTTTGAGGCTAGAGAGAGAGAGACCAAGAGAGAGGGAGAGAAAAAAGAGCCCGAAGCAGCCATTGTCGGAGTTGCGTTTGTCATCAGAATCCATCGCCTGAGCTTGTCGGAGAAGACGTAGGAGGAGGAAGACAGTGGTGGTGATGCTTGGCATCCATGGTTGGTAGCTATTACTTCTTTAACTCTTACCTTATTTCTTCCCCTTGCTTATTCAACACCATCACCAAGAACCACCACAACCATCACAGTTGCCAGTGGTGGTGGCTGCAGGAATATAGTTGTAGCACCTAAGTGGTGGCGAGGTTCCTTTGTGCATCAAATCTATGGTTAGAGTGTTCAACATTGTAATTATTTCATTTTAAGTTCTTGACCTTCTTCCTTTGATGAAAGTGAGCTTGGTGTGAAGTTTTTTGCAATTAATGACCACCATTGGACCACCATATCACCACCAATCCATGGGAGCTGACGTGAACCTTTTTTCCAGCCAAGTTTTAGGTCATTAGGTGCTTAATGGGGTTTAGTTGAAGATTAAACCCTTAAACCTCTTCTTATGAGCTTAATATGAAGAATAGTAATGTTTTTTAGTCAATTTACCCAAGCTATTAATCGATTGAGTCATTTACTATTTGTTATCGAAAATAGTTGGTTTATGATCACTTTTAACTATTTTGGTTGTTTTTAGACTAAACTATTAAGGACTTAATTAGTTAAGTGGAATGTATGCTTAAACTCAATTATTTTGTAAAATCCTGAAATTGTTTCTGAATTTGAAAAATCATATAAAATCATTGGGTGATCCAAATTATGCAAGAAATATATCACTGGAAAGGTATGAATGTCTAATTTCACCCATATTAATGAATTAACCTGATTCTAGGCTCAATTGTACAGTTTTCACTTGGAATAGACGTTGGTCTAAAAATTTTACAAGTCACTTTGGTCTTTTTGTAAAAATCATAACTAAATCTAGGTAGCTCCATTTTAATGAGGCTTTCCCTAAATATTAATAATGATGTTTAGTTTCTATGATAAATTGGGTTTGGTCTGATTCCATTCCTAAGTTAGATGGAATTGGCATTTCTTACAGGTTAGTCTAGAAAAATGTTGTTTTCATTAGTCATTTTATAAAATGCGTAACTAAATTTAGAAAAATCTAAATTTCATGACCCCAAGGGCTAAGTTTATTTGAAAGGGTCTACTTTGTCATATAATTTTTCAATGGAATGTTTCTCAGTGCTGATGACCATTTTCCCTTATTGCTTCAGAAAAAGGGGACGAATCTTATAATCAACATGTGCAATCTTTGGAGTTTAATAGAAAACTAACTAGAGAATGTGTCCTACATTATGAAAAGCTAAGGAAATGTATTATAAGAATTAAAATCAATCTTTAATGGGTTTGGGGGTTGAGTGAGGTTTAATGACCCACAAAATCAATTGCTACTACGATAATACAAGTGAATAAGAAGTATATTATAAAGTATCAATATGTAATATCTGTAAGGATTATTTATGTGATTGTATGTGTCCTAAGAGCTGGAAACCAATCTTATATACTTATGTGGTTTTATTCTGTGTTTGTTGTCTTAGGTGAGATTTCTCACTATACTTTGTATTGTAGTATGTATCCTTGTGTGTAGGATGTTGTTATGTTGTAGTGATCTGTTTGTCTGGTAGATATGTTATGATTATCTGTGTTTGATGGTTATTGTTTGTCTATTTACATATGTCGACATATTTTGGTTGGGTTGAGACGATCCAGCTTGTGTTGTAGGCCAAGAGACCCGAGCGGTCCAGGTGTACTGTAGGTCGCGCGAGGTGGTCTAGACAAACTGTAGGCCCAAGGAGAGTGGTCTAGGTGTAATGTAGGCCTTGCGAGGTGGTCCAATCAGACTGTAGGCTCGTGTGTGCATGCATTGTATGTGTATTGTTATGTTGGATATTTTGGGGAACTCGCCAAGTTTTGGCTTACAGTTGTAGATTAATTTTTTTCTGGTACTTTATCAGTTCGTGGGAAGGCGAAGGCGTGACTGTACACACATCAACAAATTCTATTATTTGTGATTTCGCGCTTATGATCATACTCTGATTTGGAATATAGACTTTTAAAACAAATGGTTTTTATAATATTACTTAACAAATGGTTCCTTTTATATGAGATTAAAATTGAAATTTTTGTTGTGAAAATTGGGGCGTTACAAGCGACCTCCGGCATCGTCATGGGTAGGTGACCTCTTAGTCTCTTCCTACTACACCAAAATCAAAGTTTTAGTGGATTTGCTTGCCAATCTTAGCCTGAAATATGCAATTCCTGACAAACACTTGGTTTACTCGATAAATAACTTATAATCCAAGTTTAATTCGTTAGCCAACATCATATGGTACCACTCCTCGCTTCCCATATTTGTAAAGACTCGATCAATGCTCATTATGGAAGAACAATGGGTGTCTGATCCTCGCTCATTAACAACACAAATCACATCGAAAAATCCTCACTGCCTATCATTTTACATGCCAGAAACACTTGTGAATCACATGGAAGTAACTCTTAAAACCGAGGAAACAGACATGGAAACAACTATTTCCAACAATAGTAGCAACGTCACTAGTAGCTCCAACCGTCAGCCACCATGAACCAGCCCTATGGATGGATTTTTGTCCTACCATTAAATAGTCGACAACAACCTCACCCACAACAGTCGTTATAGTGGTAACAACAAGTTGATGGGCTGAATGACACCCTTCTTGACATCAACATAATGGGCCAAACCTACTCCACCTACCACGAACTTTTAGACAACAACACTTCGTCGACTCATATGGTCGGTTCTGATTATTCTGACTCAAACACAATAGTAAACCCATGGTCTTGGTCCAAAAAAGGGCAACTCACCAGCTTTCCGTGAATTCTTCAACACTAAGTCTTTAAATGACGTCTCAAGTACAAACAAATGGTTCATGGACATTGGGGCAACCAATGATGTACATGTAAATGCAGGTATACTAAATATTGATCTTAATAAACTAGATACTCATTTGGTCCTAGTTGGTAATGGTTCTTTCATGCATGTAGTCATGACCGGACACACATCTTTTCCATGCATAAATCTATATCATCCCCTATACCTCAATATTCTCCTTATCACACCCTCTATTATTAAAAACATTATATATGTTTATCAATTCATTAAACACGATAAATGCTATATTGAATTTGATGATTTGGGGTTTATTTTCACGGATTACTGGACACACTGACCACTACTTTGATGCGACTGTAATGGCCATTTTTATCTAGTCACTCCTTCCACTCTGCAAGAGTTTGTCTCCTCGAGTCCTTCCGCATGAGACCAAAGATTAGGCTATCTTCGTGACCAAGTTTTGAAGTCTATAGTTTTAAATACATTTATTTCTTGTACTAATGGTATTTCATAAATTTTGTCAATCATGTCATTTCGAAAAGCACACAAAGCTTCCGTTTGTTATTTCAGGTTGTATGTTTCACATATGTTTAGAATAATTCACTATGATATATGGACCAAATGTTAGTGTTAGTGGTTTTTGATATTATGTAGTTTTTTTTGGATCACCACACATGTTATCTTTGGGCTTTCCATTAAGACAAAAATATGATGTCTTTGCCAAATTAATTGAATTAGTTTCAATATGTCAAAACACAATTTCAAACAACCATGAGATCTTTCCAATGCGACCACGAAGGTACATATAATAATAAAAATTTTCATAAACTATATTCCACCAATGGAACTCAATTTTGTTTCTCATGTCCTTACACCTCCCAACAAAACAGGAAATCCAAACGCATGTTTCATACCTTCAACAATATGGTGCACACTCTTTCATTCTACTCTCATGCACATTCCTCATACATATTGGGTGGAATCCCTTCATATGGCGACACGTCTCCTTATTATCTTACCATCAATCTGCATCCAAAATGAAACCCCTAATTTTTTCCTATTTCAAAAACACCCAATACACAACCATCTTTAAACTTTTTGATGTTTTTTCTTTTGTCGTATCACTATCTCTCAAAAATTAAAACTAGACACCATCCACTGTGTCTTTTAGGATACCATTCTCATCATTGGGAATATCGTTGCCAAGATGTATCCTCCTATCGCATTGTTATCTATCAACATGTTGTATTTGATGTATTTATTTTCCTATTTGGCTCAGTCACACTGACTTCTCCCGTCCCATACACCTTCTTAGAAGATCTCTCTGAGCCATCCCTTATGTTACATGACGTTCTTGATTCTCGTTCACCGCCCACCATTCCACCTCCCTTCCCTGCCTTGGATACTGCTCAAATCGAACCCCCACCTCATTTTCATCCACCTTGGCCTACTCACTCCATGAATTCCTATGCTTGAAGCGGGATTATCAAACATATTGAGCGATATTGACAATTTACTATATCTCATGTCCACAGTCTCACCTACATGCATTACAACACCCAAACTAAAGAACAACCACAAATAAGTAATATCATGCATTATCTCGAACAAAACTTGGATTTTTGTTCCTACACCATTAGGGTCAATATGGTTCGATCTATGTGGTTATTCCCCCCCCCCCCCAAACATCATTTAGATAAATCTCTTGCCATATATAAGGCATGTCATGGTATATCAACTGTGACCAGACCTTCAGATTTGTTGATAAAGTGGCTACCATTCATAATACCCTCATACTTACTAATATCTCGGTACTAGCCCATCCACCAGACCTTAAGATTTGTTGATAAAGTGGCTACCATTCATAATACCCTCATACTTACTAATATCTCGGTACTAGCCCATCCACCAGTTGGATATGAATAATTCATTTCTCCGACGGTATCTTGAAGTGACCCTTTATATAAAACAAACTCTTAGTTTTTTAAACCCTCATTTTACAGATCAAGTCTATCGTATGCAGTGATCTACATACGACTTCAAACAGGCCCCTCAGGCTTGGTATCATAGATTCACTCAATATGCTTTGCATATTGGGTTCCAACACATCTACTTAGACTCGTCATTATTTATTTATCGCTCACAGCATGCCATCACATATGAGAATTAATTCCTTCATGTCCTAAGTTCAATAATATCTGAACAAGTGGACGTAAAATGACAAGATGCTACAAATTTACCGATGTATGTATAGGTGATTGATATTGTCCCTAATACAACTGTAATTCTGATGGATTTTGTGGGTAATGAACAAATAATTAATTATATTGTCATTTATATATGACAATATGGGGTCACTCATAAAGATAAATTATATCCTGAATAAATTAGACTCATATCCCTTCCTTTGATCGACATTCCATGACCGACAGTACTTTCCCTTCCCTCTCTTTGTGTTTATTGACCAACTTAAGAAGAAAGAAGAAAAGACATTCTTGTTGATTGGTATGGATAAGCATATCAATTTTTTATTTTTTATCACAAATTTCTACACCAAAGAATGTGCAAATTGCCCCTTAATATTTAACTCAAACAAAATATTATATATATCTTGCCAACCAAAATCAAAAAGATTAATTAATTTTAAATAGCAACTACTAACCAAGATAAGAATTATATGCACGAGATAGACCAAACATGGCCGATGTACCACTAATGTTTTTAAAGGACTCGGCCAATGTTTGGCTATAAACGTGGAATTAGTTATTGTGTTAAAAAATAAAAAATAAAATAAAGGACAACTTCTCACGCATGAAAACACGTTTAGCCTTTATGTTACATAAGCTCAAACTTTTTCTATGATTTCAGCTCAACATCTACATTTAAAATAAGCGTTCCGAAAAATATTTCTACATTAATTAAATAGAAGTTGTAATCATGCTAGTTAACTAAAACTATTAAAATAAACCAAACCCAAACGTGCTTGGCGTCTTTCTTGGCTTTTACGTCAGTAAGGGCCAAATACTTTGAACTGTTATGCTAAACGATAAAATACGACTTTTCACACAACTAAACACTACCATGCAAATCTTTACGTGGCATGAGCACAGACTCTTCAATATCCAAATTAGACGTCTATAAATTGCTACGAATTAATACACCATTCAAAACGCACTCTTTTTATTGTTCAAGTGAAATCACATACTTTTTATAAGTTTCTTACGTCAGATACCTTTTATTACACAAAACCAAGCTCATTTTGTTACATCAATGGAGAAGGGATTGAGAAACGCATCACCCAATAATGGAAAACTTATAACTATTCTTAGCATCGATGGAGGTGGTATAAGAGGGATCATTCCAGCCACTATACTTGCTTTCCTCGAATCACAGCTACAGGTAAATATAGAGGTTACTGGAAACTGAAAAATGAAACATGTGATCGATCTTAATCATAGTTCGTTTCTTTCGTTTAATATTTCTAGAGTTCAGGTACTAAATTACACTCACATATGCATGCATGGCTAATGGATTATGTTATTATTGTGTAGGAGTTGGATGGAAAAGATGCAAGACTTGCAGATTACTTCGATGTAGTTGCAGGAACTAGCACAGGTGGTCTTGTGTCAGCCATGTTAACAGCTCCAAACCAAACAAACCGACCTCTCTATGCAGCCAAAGATATCGTACCTTTCTATATGGAACATGGCCCTAAAATATTTCCTCAACAAAGGTCTGTAAACCCTTTGACTCATATTTATCTTCTCTTAATTTCCATAACTTTGGTGCAACATATATGACCAAATTGAGTTTTTAATATTGATTTCTATTAATATAGGGGTGCATGGGGATCCATCATGAAGAGTGCGAAAATGCTTATTGGACCAAAGTACGATGGGAATTATATTCGGAAGCTCATAAAGGAGAAGTTGGGAAACACTCGTTTGAACGAAACCTTAACCAATATAGTCATTCCTACATTTGACATCCAACGTCTGCAACCCCTCATTTTCTCAACTTATGAGGTTTCGATCTACCTATTAAAAACCATTTTAACATGTTCTAGCAACAAAACTCAAAGATCGACCATTTGCTAGCAGTCATATGATCCACAGCAAATTAACTCTTTTTCGAGGCTTGGCTAACCAATTTTGTTATGTTAACAGGCGAAAGTTAATCCATACTACAATGCTCAGTTATCAGATATATGCATTTCAACATCCGCAGCTCCGACCTATTTTCCTCCATATTACTTTAAGAACGACAATGAAGATGGACGAAACAGTGAAGAATTTAATCTTGTTGATGGTGGTGTCGCTGCTAATAATCCGGTACATATATAATTACATAATTTGTCTAATACTAGTAACAGATAAATGAGATATTTTATGTTAAAAAACTTACTATTTGGAATTTTGTTTCTAGGCACTGGTTGCAATAAGCCAAGTCACGAAACAAGTGTTCAGCAAGCATCCTGATTTCTTCCCTGTTAAACCTACGGATTATGGTCGCTTCCTTTTGATCTCGATAGGAACGGGTGCAACAAAGATAACGAACCAATACAACGCAAAGATGGCATCCCATTGGGGTGTATTAGGTTGGTTGGTTCATAGTGGTTCCACCCCAATTATTGACGTGTTCACTCAAGCAAGTGGAGATATGGTTGATGGTCATCTTTCTGTGTTCTTTCAAGCTGTTCATTCCCAAGAAAATTACTTTCGAATCCAAGTAATTAAGCTTAATTAACTTTTCGAGTTCTATTCATTAATATAACTAATTACTTTAAAAGTATTCTATATATATAATTAACTTCATACATATATGCTTAAATACATCAGGAAGATACATTAGATGGCAATGAGGCGTCAGTGGATGTTGCGACCAAAGAGAACATGGTGAAACTCGTGGAAATTGCTGAAAACTTATTGAACAAGCCAACTTCAAGAGTAAATCTAAAGACAGGACTGTCTGAGCCAATGGGAAATGGGGATACGAATGCCAAAGCTCTCAAACGGTGAGTAATTTAATTAGGCATAAAACGTCAATTAAAAAACTATCCTTTTTTCTATTATTATTATTATTATTATTATTTCATACATGCATACATAAAACCGCACCATCTAAACGAGATATATTAAACCTATACCAAATCTCCTCGCGTAGGGGGTCAAAGAGTTTTTGACCAAAATAGTATTATTGAAAACAATATTTACCATTTTAAAAATATTTACCAAATTTAGTGTTTTTTTTCATTTTTTTTTTATATTTTTCAATTTTTCTTGTTGTTTTTATTGAATTTAAATATTAGTTTTTTACTATCTTTTATTTTTTAAAAATATCAGTTTTTTATTTTTTAATATTTGTTTAACATAATATAAAAAACACATAATTTCATGCATTATCATCAATCAAAAATAAGATACTTTAATGAATTGTGCTAGTATAATTGATTACTGGCACACGTCGCAAAAAATATATATATATATATATATATATATATATAAAAAATATCATCAAAAATAGATTTTTCTCGTTCCACTAGAAATCTTTTTTAATAGTGACACAATGTTTCATTTTTAAATAATATCAAAACATCTTTATTAAGCGTATATTAAAAATGATAAGATGACCTTTTAATAAGTTATGTTAGTCGATTTATGATTTTGGGTGAATTTCATTTATATTTTACAAACTTTCAATATTATATTAATATCTTTATAAATTTTAAAATTATATATATATATATATATATATATATATATATATATATATATATATATATATATATATATATATATATATATATATATATATATATATATATATATATATATCGTTCTAAAATTATAAAATTTACATATATGTTGAACTTTATATTTTGGTTAAGACTAAATCAGTTTAGTATTAAAAACTGATCAAAAATCTGAAAATCAAAATAATATAATATATTACTAAACTACCCTTTCCAATTTCTTTTGAAATAGGAAAAATAAACAAATCCATATTAGACATAATATTCATATAAGTATTAAAAAAAACATACACAAGTAAAACTATTTAAAAATGTTTTTCCCTTTTCTTCACTGTACCTACCTCGTAGGTAATTTAAGTAAGGACTAAGGAGGATGATTTTCATGTACACAAAGATGATTTGTTCTATTTATTATTTTGATTTATATTTACAAAAGAGACACTATAAGAAATACTGGTATTAGCGGCGACAGCCGTCGCCGCAAAAGAGTAGGTTGTCGCCGCTAAAAGTATTAGCGGCGACACGTCGCCGCAAATACGTCGTCGCTAATGCTTCGTCGCTAATGCCCTTCTTGTCGCCGCTAATACTTAACGGTCGCTGCTAAAAACGCGTCGCTACTAATACTTATATGTCGCTGCTAAAAACGTGTCGCTGCTAATACTTATATGTCGCTGCTAAAAGCGTCGCTGCAAAAGACTCTTTTAATTTTATTTTTTTTTGTTACAATTTTATGAAATATAAATCTACAATTTTATAAAATCAGTTATATTTAACCCATACACAACCAAAAACAATATAACAATGATAAAATATTAATCCACAATCAAAAATATTAGTCTATACAACCTAATTAAAGTATTATTCTAAACAAACATTTCATAAAATCCTAAAATTCCTACTCCTCGCCATCACTCTCATCATTTCGTTCATTATTTGGTGGTGGCAATGAACGAAACCACTCTTCTAATGTCGCAGAACATGTCGGGTCCTTCAGTATCGTTTGCAGCATTTCCATCTACAAAGAAATCAAAATATATTACCAATATATCATAATAGTATTATATTTTTCAAAAACTACCAACATATCATTATAGCATTATAGCATTATATTTTTCAACTTAAACAAACAATTACCTGTGATTGTGGTGGTTCTTGTGTCATCGGTTGTTCTTGATCGTACATAAACACAACGGTAGGGGGTTTACGCCCAATGCCTCTAATATGTCCGCGTCGAACACCCAATATTTTTTCAAAACATTTTCTTGTATCACTTGGCGTTAGACCGCTTGCTGAAGAAGAAGCTTGGGTTTGTTGATTGATCTCCTGAAGTAAAGCATTCTGTATTTTCAAAAAATGATAAACATCATAAAAATAGATTACTAAATACCCTTGACGATATAAACACTTATATGAAAATACAAATTAACCACTTACGTATTGTTGCTCGACTGCAGGACTATAAAACACCCCTTGGCGATTGGAATTAGCCTTGCGGAATACTTCGATTCGAGTGATATCCTATTTAACAAAAAAAATAGATTAATTATACTTTAAATAAACATTTAAATATATCATAACTTACTTCTTTGAAGCATGCATTACTGTACGAGCTCGACCCCCCTCTGTTTACAACTAGTTGTTTTGCACGGACTTCTTTGTTTGACGCCGAACGACTTAAAAATTCGGGCGATTGAAAATGTTCGACTGCCTTCGCCCAATTTTCTGGTGACATACCGTTGGGGGGGTTGTTTAGTGCCATTGGGATATTTGCAGGCCCCCCGATATCCTTAAAATAAGAATGGGCTTTACTTTTTCGGCCTCTGTAAACTTTTGCAAGACTAGAATCAATGCTCCGCAACAATTGTGCACGCTCCGGATCCAAGTTAACCTTATCCAAATCAAACTTATTCTACAAATACAAAAAAGTTAGTTAATTAAATAACAATCACAACGAAACTTAAAATATTATTCAAGTTACCTTTAGATGCACAACTGTCGCATTCCTTAACGCGGGGGAAACATTGTCCCAACCAGATACGTTTAAAGGGACGTTGTTCCACAAATACCTCCCAATTTCATGTGTGAACCAATTGGCAGGCTTCCCGACAGGGGAATATGTGATCTCCCTGTCAAAATTCAAATCCACAGTCTTTCCCTTGTTTGCCCTTATCCACTTTCCTAGCTCTATATTCTTTGACAAGCCCCTTCTTTTCTTTGGAAGCTCGACTGAAAAAATACAATTAAAAATATTAGTCACGATAACTTATAATAAATTAATTAAAATAGCTAATAAATATATCATAATAAAACTTACCATCCTGTTCATGTTGCCCGCGACCAAAGCCTCCTGGAGATGGTGGATCCCCAGCTCCATCACCTCCGTGACCAAGGCCCATAATATCAGCCATCATAACAAAGAATATCGTCCACGTAAACCTCATTTGTAGCCTGTAAAATTAAAAGATGTACAATATAGAAATACAATATGAATAAAAGTTAGTTACAAAACAATTTATGATTATGAATAACTATATTTTTTATAACTATATTTAATATCTAAATTAATAATAGAAAATTTAATTTAATAGTTTTACAAAACAATTTATGATTATGAATAATTTTAAAACTAAAATACCACATAAATATTAAATTTGATTTGAAAATTACTCTTTGTAATATACACACTTTGTTTTTCACACATTACATACATAAATACACACACTATACATACAAATACATATAAACATTTTCCTACACATATTCATTATAGCATCATACTTATTTTTCTATTATAGCAACCTAATTCCAAATAATAACCATACAAATAACACACAAAAACATACAAATAACACACAAACACAATTCCGGCGACAATTCATTCCAAATTCCAAATAATAACCATACAAATAACATACAAATCAAATATATAATTTCAAAAGTCATGAAAAGGAACCTGTGCTAGTGTAATTTAGCGATTTTCCGGTAAGAAATCCAGTTTTCCGGCAACAGATTCGGCAGAAGTAGATTTTCCGACAAGGGTTCAAAAAACATTAAATTAAACACTTAAAACCAGTAAAGAAAACTCCAAAACATAAGTTGAATAGAAAATAGGGAAGAAATCGGACCTTAAATCGAACTTTTGTCGCCGGAAATGAGTGTGGTCGCCGGTAATAATGGAGCTCCACTGGTGGCCGGCGGTAATGGCTGCCGGAGACGAGTCCTGTGGCGCAAACGAGGTCGTCGTCGGAGGTGCAGTCGTCGGTAATCGTTGGAGGAGTGAAAGGAAGCAGAACGAAAAGAAAAGTGACGCAGTGGGGGGGTTATCTGCGACGAGTATTAGCGGCGACGCTAGGGTTTTAGCAGCGACACCCCTGGAGGGAAAACACAGCGCCCTTTTTCCTCATTTCCCACCGTTGGATGAAAAGCAGATCGAACGGACATGGTTGATTTGACGCGGATCGACAATGTAGCATCATTAGCGGCGACACCTTTAGCGGCGACATGTAACGCGTCAATTACATGTCGCCGCTAATAGCCGGTGTCGCCGCTAAAAGGGTTGCCGCTAATACCGATATTTCTTGTAGCGAGAAAGTAAGAAGGTGTTCTTTTTTTCTTACTGAAGTCCATAACTGTTTTACTTTTTTTTTAATTGACGATATAATGCATGAAATTATGTGTTTTTTTTCCCATATTATGTTAAACATATATTTAAAAAAAAGTAAAATGAAATAAAGAAAATAAAAAACTGATATTTAAAAAAATCAGTAAAAACTGAAATTAAAGAAAAAAAAAACTGATATTTAAATAAAATAAAAACAATATGAAAAACTCAAAAAATACAAGAAAATAAAAAAAACACTAGTTTGGTAAATATTTTTGAAACTATATTAGATTGGTAAATATTTTTTTCAATAACATTATTTTGGTCAAAAACTCTAGGTCGATCACGAAAAGCCTACTACTAGTTTACCTTGTCAGTTTTGAATATGATGAAGATGATATGCTACCAAATATGCTTCCTTCAAACCGTATAGTGTACCATGCAACTAGAGTTGCTTAAAAAATTTGCATCGTTTGATTTGATAATATGTACAAGTTTTTAAATTTAATCATCACTAGTTGTTTGAAAGTTTTTTGAATTTATTAACTATAATTGAAGATATTTATCTCAACATTGAGAACAAGAACATAAGTTATTTTGTCTTATACAAAAGATTTTATTTGTTATTATTCTAAATTTATTAATTAACTTTCTAATTTTTTATTTAAGCATGGTAAATGCCTAAATGATTGCGAATAGGGATGAGTTTGTTAACCAAAAAGTAGAATCGGAACCGGAATCGGAACCGAACCGTTTGGAACCGAATAGTGGTATTTGGTTTTTAGTTTATGCCTTATTCAGTTTTCGGTCTTTTCGGTTTCGGTTCGATTCGGTACGGTTTGATTCCAAACACCTTCTTAGACAATATATTTCTTAGTAGAACCGAATCGAAACCAGAACCGAACAACTTGGAACCGAATAATAGTATTTGGTCCGGTTTTCAGTTCTTAGGTTCTTATTCAGTTTTTGGTTTTTTCGGTTTCAATCCAGTTTACATGCCTAGTTGTGACTACTAAGTAATCGTAAATGATCGTGAATAATCGGCCAAGCCCTTAAACTTTAACCCAAAACTCATTTGGAAAATGGTTATATGGAAAACAAAAAAACCCTAAAAATCATAAAAATGCATAAAAAATACTTAGAGATCACATTATATTCTTAAAAATCGCAGGTTTTATTATAAATTCGTTGAAAAAAAAAAATTAAAAAATCGATTTTTTTTTTGTTTTTTTTTTCGAAAAACTTTTCAGCGAATTTATAATAAAACCTGCGATTTTTAAGAATATAAACTAAAAAAAAGTTTTGAGATCTCTAAGTATTTTTATTTTTGTGGTTTTTAGGGTTTTTTCCTTAGAACCTAAACTATATATATATATATATATATATATATATATATATATATATATATATATATATATATATATATATATATATATAATGAATTGGTTGCTATGGTACTACCTTTTATTCAAAATTCAAAACCATTACCGTATCAAAATTACTCATTTGGTACGATACTACCAACCAAACAAGTTGACTACAAAATATTTTATAACAAGTTAGTTTGGTTGATTGGTTTTCTATGGTATATATTTGACACCCTTAGTTTTCAACTACAAACCTCCCTAATGCAATTCTCATATGCTTGTAGATTTGCAAAATTGCTTTATGAGGAAAAGAAGTTGCGAGAGTCAACCAAGGCCATCTCTAATGCAACATCAAATCGTATTTATTGCCCTGATCTTGGTTCACCAATTCACTAAACTAATACCATTTGTAATGATGTCCATGAATAGTCAAACACAATATATAATGTTATATTATTCATTAACAGACACTAAAAATTATTGCATAGTTTATGACTAATTATAAATTTAGTTTTTGTATAATAAACATTTGTTATTAATTAATTATGTTATATTACCTGTATTCTTATATATATATATATATATATATATATATATATATATATATATATATATATATATATATATATGTGCGCAAATATGTATATACACACACACAAGGAGAGAAAGAGAGAGAGTTAGGTTCATATATGGATGAACATCTATTGTGCAAATATGTGGACAATGCTATTTTGTGAGAATGACTAAGAGAATTTGTTATTTGGTAATGTGAACGTGTTCAACATCAAATAACTATTATCATTATCACGCATTTTCTCTAATTAAATCATTTATAAGGGTATTATGAACTTTTTTTATGATTCTCATTATGTCAAAATGTGTTCTTGATAATCGTATTCTGTAAGAATGAGAATGAGAATGATTGAAAAACGATGTGTGAGAACAAAAATGAATAAAAATTAGTAAGAATGCATGATAATTACGATATTTATGTGGGGTTGAACGTATTCACAATATCAAACAACTTTTTATATTAGACATAAAGTAGCACTATCCAATCAAGTCCGCAAAATAGATGTCATCCACATTTTAACTTAGCTTTCTCTCTCTCTCTCCCTCCCTCCCTCTCTATCACTCTCTCTCTCTCTATCTCTTTCTCTCTCTCTTATATATATATATATATATATATATATATATATATATATATATATATATATATATATATATATATATATATATATATATAATATGTGTGTGTGTTTTTCTTATTTCCTTAAAGTACAAGATTTAACCAACTTCATTAAGTGCAAAAGTATCACGACACATAGGATAGTGTCTTTGAGATTTAAATAGTAACTTAAAAACAAGCATAAACCAATCAAATGCATATCCTCCTCGTCAAAGGATAGTGTCTTTGGGATCTAAATAGTAGCTTTGTATAGGATACTGTCTTAAAGGATGTTGTTGTGTGGATAGATCTGGATTTATGCTAAAGCTTTGAGAACCTTCTTCATTTCATATTTAATTAAGGTCTGTCCAAACATATTTTGGGCCAGGGACAAGAAGATAAAAAACGCCCCCCATCAATTCAATCTAACATGTATAAATTTTGTGCCTTTTTGGATGCCCATTATCACAGGAGGCTGCAAAATAAAATCAGTAACAAGTCATAAATTTGTAAAAGAAAATAATATAAAAATCTGTTAAATAACAGTTCTAATTCACATAATAACTTATCAAGTCTGAGAAATCTGCTAGGTTGAAGATGAAACTCTAAAAAATCAACTCAATCACAAACATCAGAAATTTTTTCCAAATAATGATACAAATATCTACAAACGTAATTTACCTGATTCAAAGAAAAATATGAAACTTGGAGATTTGAGTTTCAATGTTTCAGTCTGAAATTGCTTCAAAGATATGATTCCAAAACAAACATAAAATGAGAAATTAAAAGATTTGAGAAACAAAAATTAGAAAAAACAAATAAATACAGAGGATGAGAAACAAAACAAAAAAATACAGAAACTAAAAAGCAGAATTAAGAATCAGGATCTAATATCTACTAGGGTTATTGTCACTGTAGCCCAACCAACTTACGTGTTTTGGTTTAAAAGGTCCCTCGTGTTTTTTCCTGAATTCAAGGGCATAAAATTGATATTAACCTGTTTATTTAGTCATTTTGACCCATTGTAGCCGGTTTTTGTTCCCGACTAATAGAAAAAGTCTTTTTCATTAAGTGACATGGTTGCCACATAAGATTAGGGCGCTATTTCATTAAATGACATGGCTGCCACATAGGATTAGGGCACTATTAATTGGAGCAAATTGGTACTTTTGTTCCTTTCTCCACATCTCATGCTCCAAATTTCACTATCTCCCTCCACCCAATTTGCGATTGTGGTGACTGCTATTGGGTTAATCGCCGACGTCACTGGCCCATGGAGAGAACCAGACCCAACAGTTGTAGCGGAAGTGGGGCGGTTTTCAATTGAGATTCGTGAATTTCAGGAAAAGTCGAAGGGTATCAGCTATGAGAAGAAAAGGAAACACCCTAAGAAGCAACAACAAGAAGATCAACATGAGCAGGTTTGTCGAGTTCCTATATTGTGACATCATTCAATCAAAAATCAGTTTGGTTTTATTTCTTCAACTCATCATACTTTGGTGATTGGTGTTGGTTGCTCGATTGGTTCTTATCATGAATTCTTGATTTATTTGATTGATAAAGAACAATATGAATTTTTGGTTGAATAATGTCGATTTGATCTTAAAAGGTTTTGGATATGAAAATTGTGATGTTTGTTGAAGAATTGAAAAGGATTAATTCTGATTTGGATTTTACTGTTTCGATATGTTTGTGTGATTACAAATGGGCCAGTGAGATCGAAACGATTTAAAAGTCAGTTTTAGTATTGTTGATAATTAATTTAAATGAAAGTCAAACATTATTGGTCAAAATTATGTTCTTTTGATTATGACAACGAAGTGGATTGTGAAATTCATATGGGTCTGGAATCAAATATCCTAAATGATGAGGCGTTAAAGTACCAGGCGTTTCTTTGCAGTTCCAATTTATTCAAGAAATGAACTGATGTTGTTCGGATCTTGCTGAAGATCAATGGATTGAATGAAAGAAAGTCAAAGATGGATGTCAAAATTGACGAATTGGAATGTGTGTGGTTGTTGGACCTTCGGGGTCGGTTGTTGACCACCGGGGCTTGGTCGGAATTTGCTTATCTGGGTTTCTACTTCTGTACTTATAGAGCCGAATGAATCCACTTATTTCAATCTTCGTAACCACCACCGACTATTTCCATTTTTATTGGAGATTTGAGTGTCTTTCAAGGCAGATCCGTGAAGATCTATGACGACTTTTTTGAAATGATTTTTTTTGTGTTGAAAGAAAACCATAGATAGAAAGAGATGAAGCTTTTGAAGAATCAGATCTTTAGAGTGCTTGGAAGAGAAAAAACTGACATGGCATATTAAATCTGTTGATTAGGAAGGGGTTCACCGGGTGACCCCTTCACTTTTCTCAAAGGGATCTTTTAAAACTTGAAAACATGAATTCATACCCTTAGAATGCAGAAAAAGACATGAGAGACCTTTTAAACCAAAACACGTAAGTTTGTTGGGCTATAATGACAATAACCCTATTTTCTATTCACTTCAGATTTCAGAGTTAAGCACAAAGAGGAAGATAAAATTGTCATACCCCCAAACCAGAACGGCGGAAACGTTGGAGGACGTCATGTTCAGTATCATAACAATGCACAATAGTAAAACAAGCAACATCATCCATTGCATTAATAATATAGTTAATACAAGTGTGTTCTGAATGTATTTGTAAGACACCAAAAATATAAATATATCAAAATAAAAGACGAGTCTTGAACATGCTCCGTCTTCTCAAAACCTGGTCCAGTGTACCTGTCTACTGGTGACCTGAGAATACAAGTTATTTTGAAAGCGTAGATCAGCATTTAAGCTGGTGAGTTCATAAGTATTTTAGTGTCAAATGTTTGTATAAGTTTAAAGAAATTGTTTGTAAGTGTTTTGATGTAAATGTTTGTATACTTCCTAGAAAATCCTATATTTTCTACTAAAATGGAAAGTAGTCTTCTACCAAGACCCGACTGTTCTGTATGTTTGTTCTTTTGTAAAAGTGAGTGTTTTCCCAAGTAAATGACTATTATTACCAGAAAATAGTTTACATTACCGTTTATGTGAGAAGATCACTATATGAATGTAAAAGGGGAAAATGAAAGTGTACAGTAATGTTGTAATAAGTAACTACTGAAGCACTAACTACCTTAAAACTAATTTGTTTAATTAAGGTTAAAATGTGATGTGGTTATAACCATACTGATTGACGAATGTTTAACACGACGACCTGCTGGCGTCGAAACTGATGTGACATTTGTCACCCCTTGGCCTGCCGGCCAAACTGTAGCGAACAGTCGGGATGCGGGATTATCAGTCCCGTATAGATCTATACACACAATTCCTGCTCTCCCTCCAGGAGACTCTGGTTACAAAACGCGACCTAACAAGTATATTGCTAAGTTGTGAAGTAGTTTCACATTAATGTTATCTTGTTCTTGTAAAAGGATGTATGTTCCTTTCTGTTTCTTGTTATTGTATGTTCCTTTCTGTTCTTATTATCGTATGTTCCTTTCTGTTATTGTTATTGTATGTTCCTTTATGTTCTAGTTATTGTATGTTCCTTTCTTTTCTAGTTATTTGTATGTTTGAACTGACTCATGTATGTACTGACTCTTGTAAGTTTCATTGTTCTAGTAATAGGAAGTATTATTCTCCTAAACTATACCTATTATAGTTTACTAGTAAGCTCTGTAATTGAATGATCGTTCATGTTTTTACACCTTTGCTACCCAAAGGTGTTGAACTGATAGTAAGTACTTTTATATCTATATACATATACATAATATATAATTAAGATTCAAACGACCTTCAGACAAACAACTGATACCCTAAGTCCACAACCAAACAAGGAACATGAAATAAAGCGAGTTATCAGTCCTAAGCCCTTTCAATCTTATTTATATAACTATATCTATATAGACATGATTTTGACAATATATAAGTTTAAAAGAGTTTTGTAAAACGATAAAGAGTTTATTATATAAAAGAGTTTTAACCATTTGAATGGTTATTGATGACTTGATGTCAGTTTATAAAATGATTTGAAACAGGTTTTTTTTTATAATACAGTTTTGAAGTATAAGAAATCCTCTTGTTTGATAGTTATAAATCACATGTGATTGATGTTATAACTATATTGTTTTCTACTTGTATTCCCCCCCCCCTCCCCCCATAAAAGCATTTAAAATCATTAAAAGATACGTTAGGGGTATGAACTCACCTTATGTGGGTGATTCAATTGAAGATTCGTGTAAGGATGAAAAGTTCCACGAATGAATTCCCGAGACACAAACGAGTCCTAAATGACATATAATGGCATATATAGGCATGTAATTAGTGTTTAAAACAACTAACATGCAAGGAAACAATCTTAGGGACTAGGAAACACTTGTAATGAAGTGTTACAATCACATGTGATTGTGTGAAAGGGAGTTTACGGCCAAAGGAAGAGTTTACGGCCACACAAGGATGTGTTTACGGCCAAACTATGATCTTATGAAGGGTTTACGGCTAACGGAAGAGTTTACGGCCGTAAACTCTTGAAGATCATGCACTTATTGTTTGTTTCATGGCTAGGAATCAAATGTTTCTTATAGATAACTAGATGATAGAAGAGATACTCACACTTTGGAGGTCCTTAGGGTGTTTACGGCCCAAGAAACTAGTATGTGTTCTTGGTGTTCTTGATGAAAAGGATGATGATTTGAATATCTAACCCAAAAGAGTTGAATTCATGGATGAAATCAAAGGGTTTAACAAAATCAAGAAAGATATCAAGAAACAATGGAAGAATCACTTACAATATTGAAGAGAAATGGAAGTGTTCTTGATGATACTTGAGAAAGAATGAGTTTTCTCGACTTGAAGATGTGATAAATGAAGAAATAATGAAGGAAGTATATGATGTAGGGAAGGGTTCACGGCTGCCAAGAGTTTACGGTCGTAAACTCTAGTTTGCGGCCGTAAACTCCTTGTGATGGAGTTTCCGGCTCGAATGCAACACGATGAACTTTAGTTAACACAT
Source organism: Lactuca virosa (assembly GCF_052849685.1). Lineage (NCBI taxonomy): Eukaryota > Viridiplantae > Streptophyta > Magnoliopsida > Asterales > Asteraceae > Lactuca > Lactuca virosa. The sequence continues at coordinate 264,626,535 of NC_136431.1, forward strand.
CCTAACACACTATCCTTGAAGGTACTAGGCTTAGAACACTCAAACAGACCCTTAACAATGCTAAAAGATAGCAGAAACAAGTCTGAATTTTGATTGAATTGATTGGCTTTACAAGATAGAAATTTCGGGTTGTCACAAAAATCATCATTTCAACACATAAGGGGGTGAAATCAACAGTTCAACACGAAAGAAATCAGACTCTAACTCGGTATAAGAAATAAAAAATCGATAAACTGATCAAGAGAGAAGTCAGAAACAAAAATTCCAATGTCGAGATTGAGTATGTAAGAAGGAGAAGCGATATGACAGATATGATGATGTCGAGATTTACGAGGCGTCATTCATGAAGAGTCGATTGTATTTCCATGTGATGGTGCCCTAATTCATGTTGCTTTCTTGTTTTTCGTTCATATACAAATAATATTGTTCCACCGTTCCAAGACTTGTTGTTCAAAAAAAATATACATAGAGAGAGAGAGAGAGAGAGTTAGGTTCAGGTATTTAAAGTAATTATTGTGTTATTGTATACATAAATGTGGGCCAATCAAAATTAAATAAATAATTAAATAATTAAATAAATAAATAAGGGTAATTTAGTAATATGATTAATAACTTCCAAAAATAATCCCTATAATCATGGTATTGACTTTTAACCTGATTTCTCCAGGTTTATATATAATTGACTTTCTCTAACCCTAAATTTATCCCCTTCATAAATCGGCCTCACGCCCTTGATTTTTTTGCAGTTGTTCTGCTTTGGTTATGAGTCAAGAAGACGATGTTCAGAGATTATTGTCATTCAAAAAATCGTCGGTTGATTTTGATACAAACGGTGTTTTATCAGATTGGACGTCTACATCGACGTCGTCGGCGTGTTCATGGCGGGGGGTGGATTGTTCGAAAGACAGCCGCGTCACCGCCGTCAATCTCATCGGTGGGTATCTCTCCGGTACACTCAACCTCTCTGATCTCATGTCGATTTCCACTCTTACTGATATTTATTTCTCCGGGAACCTTTCTTTCTCTTCTTCTTCTTGTTCGCTTCAAACGATTGATTTATCGGCGAATAACTTCTCGGCAACTGTAGATGTTCAGTCGTTGTTTCTGTCATGCTTAATTTCTCTGGTAATAAGTTCGCCGGAAACCTTCCGAGCACTCTCGCTTCTTGCAAGTACCTTTCATCTTTATACCTTTCCAACAACTGGCTTTCAGGTGATATACCTATTGGTTTTATCCCCAAAGGACCATTCACTCTTAAATTCCTTGAGAACCTGCCTCCAATTCAGTTCCAAATCAACAACCTCTTTCAGTTCAGAAACATCTCCATATTCATCGCATAATCTTTGTTCTTGTTTCTCAATATATGTTGGCAACTCCAAAAAGAACTCAAATCTGATGTTCGGTAATTGATATGAATTTTTTGATGTTGCTGTGATTTAAGTTTTGATGTTGTTGTGATTTTGATAATTTTTTGATGTTGATTATTTTCCGATTCTATGCTATTCTGAATTTCTGATTTCATATGTTTGCTAAATTGTTATTATATTACTGTGATTTAATTTTTGATGTGGCGTTCGCTCTTATTTCTTTTCAAATAGATTATGCTTTTGATTTCTGTTCTGATTTCTGAAACAGACTAGAAATGGTCATTGGATAGTTCTTGATGAACTTAATCTCGCCCCTTCTGATGTTCTAGAAGCATTAAATCGGTTTGTGTATTTTATACCATTCCAATTCTATCGGAATGGAATCACGAATTCAAATTCTATCGGAATGGAAACACGAATTTTAATTATGTTGGAATGGAATATGGATATTTTCTCATTGATTATACATGTTCTACAATTTTTGGTTATTGGTTTTGGTGCAGTTAACAAGTCCGCATATTTTTCCAAAGGAATATAGTTTTTTATTTATCTTTTGCTAATGCGTTATTGGATTCTAAACTACAATTGGATTTGTTTTCACAGAAGTTGATGCTTGAAGAAGTTGATGCTTGAAGAACGGACAACAAAATTAAAAGTGTTTCTTAGCAACATTATTATTTTAGAATGAGTTAGTGTATTTGTTAGATTTTGATGTTTTTTTTTCCGATTTGAAAGTTTTTTAGTTTTATTCTTTAACAATAAATGTAATTCTTAACAATTGTTACATGTATTCTGTAATAACTAATGTAATTTTTGTTTTAATTATTCAATTGCTGGTTTGAGAATTTGTTATTCTACAAGAAATTTTTAAAGTCATGATCAAGAAATATGTTCAAGAATATTTTTATTATTTTATTGTTCTAGAATATTTTTATTTTTGAACATACTCAAACATATTCTGTCAGAATGTCCGAATTAAAAACCTTATAATTAGTAAAAATCGGATTTTTAAAATTAATAGAATCTATGATCCCTTAAAATATGTAAATTTCATTTATTAAATCTATATTAATTGACTAAAATACCCTTCTAGTTAAATTGGATGGTATTTTTCAATTATATTTAATTCAATAATATGTATTAATCACTTTCTTAAAATAAGTAAAATGATTGGCCCACATTTATGCATACAATAACACAATAATTACTTTGAATATAATAACATAAGCCTATATATATATATATATATATATATATATATATATATATATATATATATATATATATATATATATATATATATATATATATATATATATATATAGGTTTAGGTTCTATGGTAAACAAGAAACCTTAAAAAAAACCCTAAAAATCATAAAAATGCATTAAAAAAATACTTAGACTCACAAATCTTTTTTTTTTATTTTATATTATGAATTTTCGCAGCTTTTTATGTATTTTCGCTGAAAAAAATTTTGAAATTTTTTTTTTCAGCGGATTTCTAAAAAAACCTGCGGTTTTTTGGTATATAAATTCAAAAAAAAAAAGATTTGTGATGTCTAAGTACTTTTTTTATGCATTTTTATGATTTTTAGAGTTTTTAAAGGATTTTTTTGTTTTCCATATAACCCTTACATATATATATATATATATATATATATATATATATATATATATATATATATATATATATATATATATATATATATATATATTGTATAGCCCATAAATTTTGGTCCCCTTTGAGACATGGGCACAGAACGGTCACCCAAGTTACCTACCGTTAGGGTCGGACATGTATTTAATCCAAGTAGTTTGCATCTTATCTCCATATGAATCAAGTGTATCATCATAGTCAACTTAAAACAATAGAGCTCTCATCTTTAATTGTCAAAGGGAAATCCTTATATTGTGATCTAATAGCGGAGGATCATAGTTATATATTGGAAACCATATATTAAAGTCAATAATAACTTGTTGTAGGATTACCATAGCAATCATTTTATATTTAGCGGTTTAATGGGTGAAATCAATTTGGATACGGGAGGTTCAAGGATAAATCGATAATATGGTAGGTGGATATATGATAAGAGTGCTAGAAATTTGGTTCAAAGAGCGTGCATTATCGTGGTTGGAGAAAATCAATTTAGGTATCATGGTTTTAGAAAGATGAATGGATCTAATATAATTTGTTATGATTATGATTAACACAAGAAGCAAAATAGAGCAAGGAACACATGAAAATACTGGATTGAAACCATAACAATTGGTAAAAATATCACCTGTTGTACGTCGATTTATATTATTATAAGCAGTTGAAGTTGTATTATCCTTAATTACTTGCGAATTAATCCATTTTGAACTCAGGAATAGACCTAATATTTGATTTCCTTTTCATAATATTTTTAACATAAAGCGAAATCAAATGCATGGAAATCGTCGAATCTAAACCGTTTAAACGTGGAACTTTACAAAATTCTGTGTAGCGGAATTGAATTTCGTTTGAGCTTTTGAACTCATCACATTCGACACAATTAACAAACACGTATGAATATTTTTAAGGAACCAAATTTGTTATAAATAAATTCAGACGACACAAAGAATAACACCGTTATAAGAAAACGTGCATGAACGTATGTGTATATATGTTATGTATTTTTATAAATACCCAAGTATATATATGTTTTGTATTTTAATAAATGTCCATATATATATATATATATATATATATATATATATATATATATATATATATATATGCATTTTTATAAAAACCTAGATACATGTATATTATGTATTATAATGAGCAAAATACAAGCACATGCAAGAATAGTTGCTAGATTTTTGAAAGTACACTTGCATATTGTGTGCATTGTAAGACTAGATCATGCAAGTACTCAATTTCCTTCCCTCTTCTCCCTCATTTTTTATTTCTATTTCCTTCCTTCACAAATCACTCACAAACTTTCTTTCACATGGATGAATATATGTCTAGATTTTTGTTTTACAAATCAAATCTCAAACAATCTCATTCTTATACAAACAATTCATTCCAAGTTCATAACAATCTTTCTCTTATTCACTCTATCACTTATTCATGATCTCTATCTCTCTCACACTCCTATCTCTCTAATCATATTCATGCACATGCAATATCTTCTTCAAATCTAACTAGTACATGAAAGATCAAAATGGTACAACTAGATCAATCAAAGATCACTTAAGAAATCTTTCACCCATTTCTTTCTTTAATCTCGTTCATCTTTCTTTCTCTGTCTCTTTTCTCTTGCTCTCTCTCTCTCTCTCTCTCTCTCTCGATATCAAGCACCGACGAGCCAAAGAGGATGCCACCCTCCCTTTCGCAACCCCTTTCCATCCCTTCTCCCCCTTCTTTCTTTGATGATTACAACCCCAAACAGCCCCCCCCCCACCTGTCTTGATTTGTTGTTGCTGCCTTACCGAACCAAAAATAGCCCCAGGCTTTTCTGCCGAGGAAAAAGAAAACCGGAAAAGAACTGGCTACCACCCCCTTTCGTGATCACTTCTAGTTGTTCCAAGCTCCCCTCGACACCCCCTTGAACCTTCAAAAGATCCTAGTAAAGTTAGTCCCTCTTTCCCTTCTTCTTTTCTTCGCAAAATAACCTAAAAACGGGCCAAACCGCCAGCCACGCGCCACCGTGGCCGACGATACGTGTACCTTCCGGCGACCCTATCAAAATTTTCGTTGAGCCTAAAAACATGTTTTCCAAGTCCCTTGTGTGTTGTTGAACAATTCGCAAGCCTTGTTTCGTTCAAAAAGATTACCGGATGAAAAACAAGAAAAAACCCTAGTCAAGTTTTGAAAACCGAAACGAACCTACCACACGCAACAAGGGTGAGTTCTACGGCCCTTTTTCACTTTTTAAAGCTTTCGAGGGAGTTTACATGCAAATCTTACTTTTACGTTATTCACATTTATGTAATGACCCAAGAATAATAAGTAAAAAATTTCATTTTTGAACCACCAAAAACCATACAATCGTTTATTCAAAGTTAATCAATGTATAAAGGTTTCTCAAACATCAAAGTAAATCAATAGAAAGTGTGGAATAAATCTTCGGGGATGCAGTGCGATGAAGTCGGGCCCTTCACTTTTGAACCAGAAGTAGCTGAAATATTTTTAACATAAAACCGTAAGCACAAAACTTAATGAGCTCCCAAAAATACTACATACCATACATAACATCGGGGCCCGCCCATACAACTAACAGGCCCTGCCCAACATATCGGGCCTCGCCCACGTAACAGGCCCCGACCAGCATAACAGGCCCAACCAACGTACATGCAAGAGTAAAAAAGTTAATCTAGCACCCTACATAGTGTAGTGAGAAAACTCACCTCACACTTGAATCGGATCAACCACAACTCGAACTGACAAGAAACTGGTGCTACAACCCACCTATCGAATTATTCAAGGTTAAGCAGTAGTTCATACTCTAAACTTGCTATTTGACCAAAAGTCAACCATGTCAATGGTCAAAGTCAACAGTCAAAATCACCCCAGACAAGCTCCACGTCGTGGCCACCTATTGGCCGCATCGTGGCAGCTTCACGACAAAACAGCCGCAACCAGACCAGCCACCATGTCGTGGAAACTAAACAGAAACAACTTAATGGATTAAGCTCTTATCCCTTTACCCCAAGAGCTCCAAATCTCATATCTAAATCTCCTTAAGGTCTTAATGGATAAAGTTTCCAACTTTATCCATTAAGACATTCCAATAAGCCAAGATCTTAAATCCTAAGCTCTTAATAGTTGCACCAAATGCATGGACACCAAACTAAGACATGTAAAACCACTTTCCAACCAAACACCATAGTCTAGAAGCTAAATAATGCACTGACATGCTCTAGAGTTCACTCAAACTCTTAGGACAAGAAGATTGGAACCAAAAAGCTCATAAAATGACCTAGAATAAGATCTAGAGATGTAATGAGCAAGGTTTAGACTTTATACCTCTACAAGGTCTGAAATAAGATGAAGATGTTGGATCTAATCCGGAACCAAGTTTACAAACAACAAGATGGAATCCTTCTTCCTTCAAGCTTCACAAAGATGGCTTCATACACTTAAAATACACACAAATAGGCTAAGGCTCGGGTGGGTATTGATTTCAGAGGATGGTGGCTTCCAAATGAGGCAGTCTTAGGAGTTAGTGCCTTTAAATAGGGAAATAATCTTGGAATATAAGGTTTTGAGTCCCAGCCACCGCCATGTCATGGCCAAAGCCTTATCGCGTCGTAGCGGTTCAAGGATGCGCGTTTTTCTGAATCGGGCTGCCATGTAGTAGTCATTCCATCACCACGTTGTGGTCAAGACCAAATCCTAAAACTTATATTTAATGAAGTTAAATCTAGAAGAACCATACCAGGAAACAGATGTTACAGTTTAATTTATGTTATTTACAGTTAAGTTGTGTTTATTTATGTTATATTTATGTTATTTAAATATCTAGTAATATTTACGTAACTATCATGACATTTTATTATTTATGAAAATCGTTATATATGATATAAATATACTATGTAATAAAATGAGTTATTACATATATTAGTATGCAAAAAAATGATTATACATATCTACATGTAAATTGTTTCGCAAATAATTGCAATATACACATATATAAAATTTCATGACACAAAATCGTTATATAAACTTGTGTCTAAACTTGTGGAACTCACCAATTTTTGACGTATTTTTAAACGTATGTATCCTTAAGGAATTAGAAGGTAGAGGTATGGTATCCATTCTTTGGAAAATCTATTTCCTCGCTTTTGTAGTGGTCTTTATACTCAGACCTTTTTGTTATTATATTTACGTTTCTCTGAACTAGTTCAATTCTGAATGATGTAGTTTTGTATCCAAACTTGTGGAAGATTGTAATATATTATTTTAAGTCTTGTAATGTTTATATGTTTGTTGACTGTGTCCAACGATGGCATTATAAACCCAGCATTTCCGCCACCAGCCAGGGTGTGACAGAAACCCATAGAGGAAAAATCATAATGCACTACTTGGTATATATTAAATTTTGATAATTAGGAGAGGATTACTAGTTTACTTTTTACCAATAGATAAAGAAGAGAAATGATGGAATGGATAAAATCATGACCTATATAAAAGCTTTATTTGTAGCCTTGTAATAATGTAACATTCCAAAAATCATAGAAATTTAAAATTTTCAAAAACAACCCATTTCATCCATAAAGTGTTTACAAAACCATTGTTTCAAACGTATTATTCAAAATCAGAGTATCCCAAGATCCAATGTCATAAAAATAGGAAGATGTGCACGATCATGCATTTGCTTTCCCGCGATCATCTGAAGTACCTGAAACAATAAAATAAAACTATAAGCTCAAAGCTTAGTGAGTTCCCCCAAAGTACCACCACATAACACATAACATATACAATTCAACATGTTGGGTCCACAACCTCCCAGTTAGATTACCTTGGCCCACAACCTCCCGGTCGGATTGCCCTGTATATCACGTATTGGGTTCACAACCTCCCGGTTGGATTACCCTGGCCCACAACCTCCCGGTTCGAATGCCCTGGCCTACAACCTCCCAGTTGGATTGCTTAAATGGATTGGAGTAGTTCATACTCAAAATACCAAACTAATAGGACCAAAATAACACAAACTTCATGGCTAAACTAGATCTAAGCATAGCTTCATCAAGTTCAAAGCATTTTACCTCCAAATCATGTCAAATGGTGTTGCTATTCTGGATCCAAAGAGTCCCACTCCTCCAAGATGATATTTTCTTCTTCCTCTCACCAAAACACACACAAAATGCTCAAGAAGGGTCTAAAAGTGGATTAGGGTTTGCTTGGGGACGAAGGTGGGTTGGAGTTTAATGAAAGAAATTAAGTTTGGGACTTAAGGATGCTTAAATAGGGTCCAAACCCTAAAAATTAGGGTTTGTACTCTGTCAGCCTATGCCCGTTCCCAAAGAATGCCCAGCGTTCGTGCCCAACTCCCATAAATTACGAAGATACCATTTGGGTCCAATTTAGCAATTAATTCACATCTAAGGTCTAAAATGAAATAAATTCTCATACTTAGGGTTTCAAATGAAAATACCTCAATGTCAAGATGTTACAATTAAGAATACTATAATAAGTCTAAAGTTATTATAACAATATAAGTTTTGAAAATCTTAACATAAATAGTTCCCATGCATGCAACAACCCTTTTACAACATGTTGCAAAATTGCAGATATTTCAATGCATACAAGGAATTTAGAACACGTTCCAAATAGCATATATTTTCATTCATAAAAAGAACTCATAACACACTCTAATATATAGATGTCTTCAAAATAAAGACCAATTACTTCATTTTTCTCAAGGCTAGCTTATTTGTGTAACTTCTCGAATTCCAAGTATTTACAATTTGACCCTTGGTATGAGAATTGCTTCCAAATTCGTCATAGATGGATTTTAAATGATAAGTGGGGGTTTCATGAGTATGTTGGGCGTACGTGGTTAGGGGAAAACCCTTTTAGGGTTTGGACCCTATTTAAACATCCATAACTCATTCATACCTCTTCTTACTTCAGCCTCCACCTCCATATTCGGCCCTAGCTAACCCTAATCCATTTTTTAGCATCCTTGAGCCATTAGTGTGTGTTTTTTTTGTTCATAGAGGAAGGAGAAGGAAAGGAGAACATCTTGGAAGCTTGGAACAACCTTAGATCTGGATGTTTTGCACCCTCCTCTATCTCCAGAAGGTATAAAGTTTATACTTTGATGCTTATTTGGTTAGATCTAGCTTGTATGATGTTATTATGTGCTTTTTTCCCAAACAGTGATGTTCTTGAGTATGGCATGCTCAAACCAAATGGATTGCCTTTTCAAACGTTTTGTAGTGTCTAAAGTCATAAACATGCAAGATGGGTCATTAGTTTCATTCCATGAATGGGTTATAATGTCTTAATGAGTTAAGAAATTAGGGTTTTTAGTATTGAGCACTTCCTATCCTGTTAGTATGTTGACTGATTATACGATTATCTGTTACCGGATACATGTTATATGTTATGTATAGGTCGACATAGGATGGTTGGGTTGAGGCGACGTTGCTTGTGCGTAAGCTAACAAACCTGGGAGTAAGCCAGACATAAGCTGTGGGCCTGAGAGGTTACCTAGACTTATGTTATGGGCTCGGGAGTAAACGAGACATGAGCTGTAGGCCGGAAGGCAAGCCAGACTCATGTTGTGGACTCATGGGTAATCCAGTCTGTTAGCTATGGAACCAAGGGTATTCCAGTCCGATGACTGAATGGGTCTGTCATATGTTAGCATTCCAGTCTGATGACTGATTGGGTCGGGTTAATCCAACCCGATGGTTGTAGACCCGAAGGTATTCCAGTCCGATGACGGATTGGACCTAGCATGCATGATTGTATATGTTATATGTTGTGTGTGGTATTTTGGGGGAACTCACTAAGCTTTGGCTTACAGTTTCAGTTTATTGTTTCAGGTACTTTAGACGATCGTGGGAAAGTAAAGGCGTGATCGTGCACATCCTCTTGATTTTTATGATTTTGTATTTCTGGGATACTCTGATTTGATTATTACTCTTGTAAACATTGAGTTGTAAATAATTATGGTCTTTAGATTGGTTTTGAAAAATTGAAAATTTTACTCTAAGTTTTGGGATGTTACAAGTTGGTATCAGAGCGCTGGTTTGAGAGAATTGGATGAGCATTCGTGCGAATCCAGAATCAAACTAAGGATTTGTAAAAGTTTTCAAAATAATTTTAAAAATTGTTTTCAAAATTGTTTTTCAAATATGGTTTTCAAGGGTAACCAAAGAAGGATGAGATGTGTACGATCAGTCGGAGCAAGGAAGTATACCCCAAGATACCCACACTATTATTTGCTTATGACAGAACTGCATGCTAGTTGTAGGGCAGGGATCTTCAGGAATTGCATGATAGAATTTGTTGAATTATGATGCCTTATGCCTATAGAGTTTTTCTGCTCGATTGTTGCTTGCTTGTTGCATGTAGGACTCTTTCGGGTGTGAATTAACTACTAATTGAATATGTTAAGTCACATTTTTTATGGGTTAAATAACCTTAGAGTGAAGGATTTTTTTCCTATTGCGCAGCTCTTGTTTGAGTCCAGCTGTTGTAAGGTTGAATCTTTTAATATAAGATTATTTACGTTATGTTGCATGTGATTGTATTCATGAAGTAGTTAACTGTCACCAATGGGGGTCTTTCGGCAGCTAATGGTAGGGTGAGGTGGGGATCCTAGGATAGCCTAGGGAGTGTGTAGTACTTATGGTGCACTATTTAGCGGGTTTTGGGAGTGTCATATTGGGTGAGTGTGTGTAGCAGGCCAGCTAAGGAATGTTTAGCCACTCTCGAGAGAGTGATGATATCATGTATGCAAATCATAGTTCTGGGATTGTTTTCAGGTAATTTGTGATGATCCATTGAGACAAATATGTGTAGGTGTGGAAGGTAGTATGGGTCCGTACTACTGAAAGCATAGGACCCGTACGTGTAGCAAGGAAGTCACAAACCCCGAGGGTTTAGTCTCTCTGTTTTGGTTGAAATGGTATGAATTGTGGCCTTTCTGATATATTTTGGTTCATTTTCAGTATGGGGTTCACGAGGGCATCTGGTTTAGGATCTGGATTTAGTTGCCAGGATAAGTCGGGGTTGACTGATGATCTGATACAGGAGATGATTGCCACTGAGGTTTCACATATATTGCAAGAAGAGTTGCCTGACAACATGGATCAGATCATTGGCAGACTAATTACCAAGATCGAGGAGTGTATTGCATCCTTGTAGACTGTGAGAGGGACTGTTGTGGTGACTACTGGGGGAGATCTTGATGTGGACACACGACTTGGAAAGAGAAAGGGGGCTCATTCAGCGACGGACGAAGACTTCGAGACTGCTAACCTAGGTACCGGAAGTCAACGGGGCTTTGATATCTGCGGAAGTGTGGTGGAACCCACAGGTTTGCTTGGCATAAGTTCAAATGCTACAAGTATGGAGAGAAAGTGCATGTCGTTTGCGACTGCAAGAAGGATCGGATGTGTTTCCACTATCACCAGCTGGGTCATCTCAAACTTGGTATCCTTCATTGGTAGCGTAGGTAGTGCAAGCACAGATACCCACCGTCCGGCAGGAGGTCAAGTTTGAAACGCAATAAATCGTAGGTATGAATTTTCATCATCGGTTTAATCTTGAATAGTTAGCCATTCGTATAGTTAGCTTGTTAGAACTATTATGTTAGCATCTGTAATTTTTAACGGGTCAAGGTTTCGGCTTTCGGGGTGCTTCGTAAATCATAAGAGTAAGAGGATCGTTCGTAAAGGTTTGGAAGTTGTAATGTTAGGAAAGCTTCTAACATCTGTATATAGGGATTGGGATTTCCTTGCGATTGTTGGTTATTATTTTAGAATTGTTATATGCCATTTTGCATACCGAGAGTTGTGTTAGAGAATATCTGGATGAACCAGTTTTAAGCTTCGAAATGGAATACATCGGCCAATGAGGAGAAATACCTGAGTGGGTGAGGATTAAGCGTTTTTCTTGAAGGATCATCAGCCAGATTGATTTTGATGGTTTCCATTTGATAGGCCAAAGGAAGTTGCAGTGCAAGTTTGTTGGACTTCTGGTGTTCGATACAGTTGGGATCTTTTATGGTGGAGAAGATTGAGAATTGATCCGAGGCGAGTGCAGAGTGAGTTGTCGTTAGATTCTTGCTCTCGGGGTTGTTCACGCAGTCCTTGCATCGGAATCTTTTAGACAAAATCTCGTTATAGCCGGTTGTCCCTTCTGGGACAACGAAATAGAGTTAAGAGGAGTGCATATTGCTCAGGTTGATTATCAATTGAAGGTGGGGTTGGCTCGTCGACTCGATCGCTATCATTAGTAGGGGTAGAGCTATTGTTGAGTTATGAATATACTTCAGGGTGTAATGGGTGCACTTTTGTTCGAGTTTTGGTTTGGTGGTTGAGAGGGTTTTATGGGAAGTTTATTGATATGGATGGTGATCAAGCTAGAAAGCTTAGGTTCTGGACGCTATGGATTGTGAATGTATAGTAAAAGTCTTGAAGCCGTTAGGGAGGGGTTGATTCCAAGTAGGGGAGAACCGCTTTGAAATATGGGTAATAACTTCAAAATACGGATTAACTTGAAATTCGTATCTAGGGCAAGATAATAGTTGGTTTTGATCATAATAAGGGAATCAAAGATTGAGGATTTGGGTTATCTCAGTCGGGGTTCCGACTCATATTGATCTTCGATTAGGTATTCTTGTAGATGGTTGGCGAAACCATGGGTAGGGCTCATGGCAGTTGTGGAAGTGCAGTGAGACCGTGGGATAACCGTAGCGTTCACTAGGTGGTAGACAGGCATGGAAGTATGGTAAGTCTACGACTTGGCCCGTAGCATTCTATGGGATGAGTGAGGCCGTACCAGGAATGGTTGTGAGTATGTGAGAGGAATGCAAATTGTAGTATGTGTAGTGACCCTGATTATGATGACATATGCGGAATTGAAAAGATCTAGTGAATCATACAAACATCAAGAACACCAAGAGTAAATAAAATCATTTCAAGCTCCATTAGAATAGTAAGAGTACAAGTGGGTTTTGAATTTTCACTCACTAAACTAACACTCACAAATGGGTCTTACAAGTTCTTAACTAAATGGGAGTCACTCACTTCCTATTTACAAGAAAGACTCAACCCATTTACATATACAAGAGGGTAAGCCACATCCAAGGAGAACTTTGCACCCTAATATTCTCCCCCTCAAAGTTAGGATTGGATGTCCCGAGTTCAGTTTCCAAACGAGCTTACGCGATCAAGACCAACTCCCCCTCTCGAAGTAACACCGGTCATCAAATCTGCAAATGAATACCCAAGAAGCTTCGCATACCCATATCTACATTCTCCCCCTTTTTATAATCAACAAGTGATTATAAAACCCACAAAGGATGTGAAGTGCTCGAGGAATAAACTTGACGAATTTCCCCCTCGATGTGTTCCAAAAATGAAACCGCGAAAATCTTGCACGAAAACAATCATGAAAAGTCAAGAAATTTTCCCAAATTTTGTGAAAATTTTCGACTTTTGGGTGAGAGTTGCAAGAATTTCGAAAACTAGGTCTAAAGTGTCAAATTTGCAAATTTTGCAGGGACCTGTTGCGCCAAAACAGCTTCCAAATGCGAAACTTTACCCCAAATGCGAAACTAGGCATAAAGTGTCAATTCGCAAAAGCTTTAGGGACCTGATTCAAAAAATTTCCCTGTTTCTCGAAATTTTAGCTCAATGTCGAAACTGGGTAAATTCTACCAATTAGCATAAACTGTGGGGATTCGAATTGAAAATTCACATTCTTCACAGATTTTGTCCCCATTTCGATAGTGGGTGAAATTGACATTTCATTGAAAGATGAGGGATTTGAATCGACATATTCTGTTTCTTCTTCACTGCACTTCGCTTTCCCGTAGCGGTCAATGATCTTCACACAACGAACTCTCTATCCACAGATCGAACAATTGTGTTCGACATATCGAGCGATCAATTAACCCATAGTGAAGACCTCAAATCGACCAATAGCGAAGGTACGTTCGACATCAAAACCAAAACCTCAATAGCGAACTAGCAAGCCACACATCGAACTAGCAGGCCACACATCGAACTAATAAGGCATACACCGAACAATACATTTGGCCTCATGTCGAAATCAAACCAATCGATTCACAACTAAACTTGTTTCGACCTCCAAATCGATCCAAAACACGATCATAGAGAAGACCCCAACGTTCCATCTGTCTTCGTTCCTAGGTCGATTTCTAGTTCGTGACCAAGGCCATCACAAGTCAAAATTTCCAGGCGAATAACAAACAACCAATACATACACATCTAATGATTTGTTTCATCACAAGTCGAAATTGACTTCGACATCATTTAACATATTTCGATTCCAAACCTTCCCATTCGTCCTCAAGACAATCAACCTTCGTTCTCAACACCAAAATCAGTCAAAATAATTTTGACTCCAAAATCTCAACTCAAATCGAAATCATCAAGTCGTTCATACACATCGAAATTAACTTCTTTTGACTCCAATACTTCATCAATCGAAATCAATATTGACCAGAAGACCTTCGATTTCCAAATCAGTTTCAAGATGCGAACTAGAACTTACGTCTCAGTATTCGACACCAAGAACACTCATCCAATCAATTTAGAAATTATACTTCAATCAAACACTATTTCGACTCTAATCCAAGTACATTCGACTCCAATAACCGGTAACACAACCGAAATTCGACTCCAATTTCAAACAACATGAGTCGAGTTTCGATTCAGTCACAACCTCATAGTCAAAAGTCGATTTTGACTTTTAATGGACTTTCGATTTCAAGTCATCACCTTCGCTTCCAGTCTCGTGAAATCAAACCAATCTACTTTTGATTATCAAGTCTTGTGGCTTTCAAATTCAAAGAACAACAAATTGAATTCGACTGTAAGAATCGATATTCATGACTGGCGCTCATGAAGGAAATAGAGAAAATAATGGATTTTGATTTGGGCTTAAGAACTGTATGGATGAACAGTAAACGAAATCAGATTCGTTTGGGCTCAATATCGAACAATAACAAGATTTGGTTTGGATTGGGTTTCAAAAACCGAATGAACAGTAACAATAAGAAAAAAAAATTGAGAATGTAATTTTGATTTTGGTGATTGATCTAAAAAAAATTTATTGGATCATCAATGGGGTTGAAACGAAATAGACCCAACGAATCAAAACGATCAACAATTGAAAACGAAAAGCACGATTAAAAAAATTGATTAAATTCGAATTTTGAGAAAAACCTAGATCATTCAACATGAATTTTTCGGAATCCATTTGAGAATATGAGACACCTTCTTGATGATTCTTTTTCCGTTTGCAACACACGAATCAATCATTGAAGATCTTGCTTCTTTTGTTGGAACAAGAAAATCATCAATCTTCATATTGTACCACCAACGATGTGTGTTGTACAAACCGTTATTCGTGTTCTTCAACGATCTAGCATTATCTTCATAAGAATCATCAACAATTTTGGGTTTTGAATTCAAATTCATTGCAACATTTTATGATTGTTGCTTTGGAACCCAAATTTGCTTCATAGATTTCAGATTCATAACAACTTTTGAAGATTTTTGTGAAGAAACCCATTTGTTCTTGCTTTTGATCTTCTTCTTCTTTTTCTTCCTTTTCATCTTCTTGGATCTTGAAGATTTGAATTCAAGAACAACTTCATTCTTGACAACTTCAACTTTGCAAGTTTGAATCAAATCTTTTGGAGTTTGATACATTTAAACTTCTTGGATTGAAGGCTTTCGATAAGGCACCATTCCTTCAAACGAATCACAAGAACTTTCATCGGTTTGAACTCCAACTGAACGAAAAAGTTTCACATCTTCACCAAAATCACATTGAATTCCCATTTCTTGAAATTCAACAAACTTAAGAACATGAAGATCATTTGGGTCTTCAATAAGAGAAATTTATTCCTTATTGAATAATTCTCTTTCTTTTCCTTCCTTTTGATTAGCACCCCAAGATAACATAATCATGGTAATTTCAATCAAAATTTCAATCTTCGAAAGAGGTTGAAATATCAATCTTCCATGATCATCTTTCAAGCCTCCATAAGAAACCAAAGTTTCTCATGTAATCAACCCAACTTTCTACAATAACCCATAAAATTGTTTCTTATTAACTTTGTATTTGACATCTTTAATCATCACGACCCAAGAATCATAAGCCAAATACACCATGATCACAAGAACTTTGATTTTTCTAGAGAGAGAAAGTGAATATGAACCAAGTTCTAGAGAGAGAAAGTGAAACAAAATAGTACTCTAGAGAGAGAAACTCGAATTTTGAAACAAATCAAAGAATAAATTCGATTTCTAGAACACAAACTTTCTCAAAAACGAAGAACTCCCAACAATGAAGATTCACTCAAATCATGTAGTCATCATGGATCAATTCTTGAGAGCTATAAGAACAGCCGCTCTAATACTAATTGTAGTGACCCTAATTATGATGAGATATACGGAATTGAAAAGATCTAGTGAATCATACAAACATCAAGAACACCAAGAGTAAATAAAATCATTTCAAGCTCCATTATAATAGTAAGAGTACAAGTGGGTTTTGAATTTTCTCACTAAACTAACACTCATAAATGGGTCTTACAAGTTCTTAACTAAATGGGAGTCACTCACTTCCTATTTATAGGAAAGACTCAACCCATTTACACATACAAGAGGGTAAGCCACATCCAAGGAGTACTTTGCACCCTAACAGTATGGTATGGCTCCTGTGGTTTTGGTAAGTGTTAAGTAAGACATTGTTTGGATTCCTACAGGTCGGTGGAATGATTGTCGTATGTCCATAGGCCCACCCGACGCTGATCGGGGATCTCCATTAGGTTTGGCAAAAACAGTAAGGAATCGTGAGCTTCTCATCTCGATGGTTGGATGGCGTCACAATGTATCATGAACCAGTGGTGGAATGATTCATATGGGAGAGACCCCGATAGTCAATTGGTTGAGACTAGTGTTGGGAGTCGCCTTTGTTTTTCAAATGGAGGGCACAACAGTAGTGAATAGGAAGAGGTTGCTGACAACTTAGAGTCGGGAGAAGAGCTATGTTGTCGGACGTCGATACGAATTGGAGTTCCAGGTCGGCAATATGGTATTATTGAAGGTATCACCCTGGAAGGGTGTAATATGCTTCAAGAAGAAGGGCAAGTTGGGGCCCCGATATATCGGGATGCTTCGAGTGATTGCCAGGGTTGGTAAGGTAGCCTATCAATTGGACCTGCCTGAGGAGCTCAGTCTGATTCACAACACTTTTCACGTTTCTGAGCTACAGAAGTGTGTAGCCGATGATTCAACAGTGGTTCTTTTAAATGATATTCATGTCGATGATCGCCTGAACTATGTTGAGAGCCTCGTGGCAATTTTGGATAGGAAGGTGAAGGCCTTGTGCTACAAGGTAGTAACTTTGTTCAAGGTCCAGTGGCAGCATCTGTAACATTCCCATTTTCACGGCCATAAAAGAACGATTTGTTTATGCTTTATTTTGAAAATCAGAGTAGCCTTTTAAAGAAAATTGTTGCGGAATTTGTTCCCAGAAAAACATGATAAATACGTTATCAAGCATTTCCGAAGAAATGTGTTTTATTCATTTTTAAAACATTGGGATGTCATCGTTAATACAGAAACATAAGCATAAACAGAACTTACATTCATTATCACTAGTGATTTACATCTCCTTAATCTCTCAGTGTAATGTGTAATTCCCGTGTTTCTAGGCTAGGCATTAATATTGACATTATAGTCTAGGTTAACCTTTGTGACTCATTTTGGAGAAATGAAAAGGAATTATGTGAATATTATGTGTTTTATGCTTAATTATTAGGGTTTAATTAATTAAGAATAAAAATGAGCGTCAAAATTAAATTTTAGATAAAGCCGATATCTATTAAGAAACTTGTAGTGGGCGTGACAAGGATTACGGATATATAAAGAATGCCAAAATTCGCGTTATAACGAAGAAGTTATGATCTGTCGAAGTTTCGCGACAAACCGGCACGGGACCGAATGTCGTAAAAAGTGAGTTTTTGATAAACTACTTTTTGGCCTTAGTGATCTAAACGAAACTCGTAGTGTTCGTTAAACCGAGAGTAGGTATAAAAAGAACGCCCAAATCTGACTTCGTATGAGGAAGTTATGATTTTTCGAAGTTTCAGCTTAGCAATAGACAGCTAAAAACTCGAATTTTAGATCGAGTGATTTTTAGCCGACACGACCTAAACTAGAATCGAAGGTCTCATCATTAGTAGCTCAACGGTAAAAAGTCTGACGAAAACGGACGTCGGATGAAGAAGTTATGAATTTTTAACGGATTTCCTGTCCCGATCTGTTAAAAATAATAATAGAAAAATTAAAGTCAAAATTAGCCAACGAAGTCTAAACGAAAGTTGTAGAGCGTAATTTTACCTACGCGTGTATATAAAGAACGTCAAAAACGGAGCTCGTATGCGAAAGTTATGGATTTTAGAAGTTTTTGCACAAAAATCGAGAAAATTCGCATACTCACGTTTTGCCACGTCACCCTCGCTTAGATCGTGCCACCTGTCCGAAATTGGTGAGTCATGCGAGCCACGTGTCCGAGCTGCTGAGTCATCCGAAGGGGTCCACTAGGAGTCCGACGCGTGTCCTATTCCTCGTGTCCGAGTCTCGCAGAAGGAGGCCACGTCCGAAGTCTCGGACTAGACCTCGGTCCAATCAGCGGCTGCCACCGAGACTTCGCACATGCGAGCCATGTGCTGCGTACCCTCGCCCTGCTGCCGCGTGTCCTCGCCTGATGACTCTCCCCTCCTGAACCGACTTCGGACCCCCTATAAATAGAAGGGTCATGCGAGCCTTCTCGGGTACTTTTGGGATTTCACCATCTTTCACCCCTTTCTTCATATTTTCTTCATCTTAACATCCCCCTAAGCCCCGGTATCGATTATAACCCCCAGAATACGCCACGAAGAGCCCGAGAAGCTCGGAAAATTTATCTTTTCGGTTTCGAAGCCCGACCCTCGCAGAGCCCGGTTTCTGAATAAAACTCCTGGTTTTATTAGAAACGAACGTTTTAGGAAACGAATTGCTGCCCGATTTTCATCAAAACATGTGAGTGTATAGTCACTTTCATTTTACACATAGATATGAAGTATTTACCTTATAATACGTGCTATGTGTAAATATATTAATTGTTTATTTGAAGTGACTGTTGAGTTGATGTTTTATACAAGTTTTAAACTGTATAAGTATTTTTATCTACAAATATGTTGGGTAGAACATGGGTAGATAATGATGTGTGATAAAATAAAAGTAATGAGAGGCCTCGATGTGATTTGTGATTCAGTCATCTAGCGGAGTTTGGATGACGACCACGGACTTTCTAGACAGTCCAGTGGGAAACATTAGCAGGTCCGCAACCTGTAGGTGTTAATGAACTAGAGTGTTCATTCGCTGTACTCCATCCCCCTCATGGTTGCCTTTAGGACATGTATGGCTGAGGAAACCCCTTAGCAGTAGTGTCCATCCCGATGATATTCTTTAGGCTAGGTCCCTTGTGATAAGTGTTTAGGGACGTAAAGTGAGGATAACGGGAACGGGTAATCAGGGTTATTGTTGATTGGTGAACTTAATAAGTTTATTATTACTGTGGGTTGAAAACCCTATATGCTCACCAGGCTCCCAAGCCTGACCCACTCAGCTTTTTATGTTACAGGTAGTGGACCCCGAGCATAGTCGGAGGACGATGAGAGATTTTGGATTATAGGCCAGTAGTTGTAAATAACTGTTAAAAGGCTTATAATGTCTTGTTTATGCTTTTGATCTGTATCGGAACATGACATCCCGAGATTTTGATATGAAATGAAATTATATATTTCTTAAAGAAAGGTTTCGACAAACTTTTATCATATTTTGTATTGGAGACCAACTCCGCAACATCTTTTAAAAAGATTTCTCTGATTTTACTTTAATAAGCATAAATTAAATCGGTATTTTCTGGCCGAGAAATTAGGGGATGCCATATAATGTAACTTCATATAGACACCTGTGATACAAATAAACTGAGTGGGTCAGGTTGGGAAACCTGGTGAGTACATAGGGTTTTCAACCCACAATAATATAATTATTATGTTTAAACATCAAACAATCAACCCAATTACCCATCCCCATTATCTTCTTTACTCTTAAGGATCTACCCTAAGAATTAGTTATTCCTCGTTCATTCATTCCTAAGGATCATCCTAAGGAATCGGCACGAAGTCCATCGTTGCCACAGTTTTCACAATGGGCACTATGTCTGCGTAGTCGCCAGGGTTTAGGCACCAAGTCTGCATGGTCGCCAGGGTTTAGGCACCAAGTCTGCATGATCGCCAAGGTTTAGGCACCAAGTCTGAATGATCGCCAGGTTTTACAATACACCGGGTGAACACACCGTTCACAACACCTACAGGTTGCGAGTCTGCTAGTGTTCCACTGGACTGTCTAGAATAGTATGTGGTTGTCATCTATACTCTGCTAGATGACGGGGCCACGCTTGGGTAAAAGGCTTCTCTCATTGTTCACCTCTCACCCTTATCTCATGGCCTATATCACCTCTTATCTCAACATTCAATTCATATTTCATCTACCCATGTTTTACCCAACATATTTTGTAGATATAAAAAATACATATACAGTTTAAATCATTTAAAACATGTATAAAATCTTTCATTCAGCATAGACAGCAAGTATTCAGACAATATGTACACATAGTACGTAATTTATATTAAAATAATTCATATCTATGTGTAAGATGAAAGTAACTATGCACTCACCTGATAAGGTGGTGACTCGGTACTCGGACAGTGCTTCGTTTACTTAAAACAACTTCTTTCGACAAAACCTAGTATCATTACCACTAGAGTTTAGTCTAAGGTTCGACGAGACTAATTAATAGTCTAGCCATTATTACTATTATATAAGATTTAAACAATACTCTTCACCCACTATGTACATACAGGGGCCAGACATGGAACACCGGAGGGCAGGATCATTTTGGCATAAAGCACTTCTGAATCCAGCAGCCCAAGCGGCCCTCCAAACCAGATTCCCCGTACCGCGAGTGGTTAAAAAGATATTATAAAGACACTTATATAACTCATAATAATAGCCCAAATAATTATTATAAGGTCCTAATAACATTACTATATTGAAACATAAGTTATACTAAAGATATGGTAGGCGTAGCTTACTTACAGCGGATTTTTCTCAAAACTGGGCTCCGCTTGGAGCAGCGTTTCTGAGCCGAAAGGCTCTTTTCTCAGGGCTTCGGGAGCCTAGGGGCTTCCTTCGGATGCTAGGGGGTTTACCTAGACTTTAGGGGGCTTAAAGGGAGCTAGAGAGAGGTTCTAGAGAGAGAAAGAGAAGTTGGAAGGTGTGAGAAATGAGGGTGCCCCGGCACTCTATTTATAGGCTGGAAAGCACCAAAACTCGTCGAGTTGGCCTCCAACTCGTCGAGTTCCAAGCCAGGTGTCACCATCTGGTGGCTAGCCTTGGGGAGGTAGCAACGGCCAGGATTTCAGCACGTCACCCGATTTCGCACAACAGCCTCCCGACTTAGAAAAATCATAACTCTCGCATATTAGCTCCGTTTTCGATGTTCTTTATATCCACGCGTAGGTAAAAAGAAGATCTACAACTTTCATTTTGACTCCGTCAGCTAATTCTCGACCGATTTTAAATTTAACAGTAGGAGGATATTAGACTGTTAAATGACCGCGAAGAATCCGTAACTCCTTCATACGGACTCTGTTTTCGTGTGTCTTTTTATCGTTGAGTTCCTATTAATGAGATATTCAACTCTCATTTAGGTCGCGTAGGCCAAAAACCGCTCGAACTAAAATTCGAGTTTCGGGTTGTGCACTGTTATGCCAAATCTTAGAAAATTCATAACTTCCTCATACGAAGTCAGATTTGGGCGTTCTTTTTTTTTGTATGTTCTCGGTTTAACGTATTCTACGACTTTCATTTAGATTACTAAGGCTAAAATGTCTTCTATCATAAATTCACTATTTACGTCTCCCGGTGCCGTGCCGGTTTTGCCGTAAAACGTCGACGGGTCATAACTTCTTCGTTATAACTCGGATTTCGGCGTTCTTTATATGTACGGAACCCTTGTAACATATACTACCACTTGGTTAAGATTACTCCTTCTAAATAATCTTCCATAAAAAAGTCATTTTTGACGCTTATTGTCTTTAAATTGACTAGCCCGAATCTGCGGGCGTTACAGCATCGGAAAGGTTCCGAATGGACTTGGGAACCCAATGCGGAGATGCGAGAGCACTACCCCAAGTTATTCACGGCACCAGACTTCGAGGATGAAGTCTGTCAAGTGGGGGAGAGTTGTAAGATCTCGAATTCCAGGTATTTACATTTTGACCCTAGGTATGAGAATTTCTTGCAAATTGGTCACAAATGGCTTTTAAATGATAAGTAGGGGTTGCATGAGTACGTTGGGCGTACATGGTGTAACGACCCAAAATTCATGACTAAAAATTTCCTTTAAAATCATTACTTAAAACATAATTGTCAAACCATAAACGAAACCATACATAAACCAGAGTATTAATTCCAAAACATATTTTCATTATCAGAGTAAAACATCCCAGGCTGTCTAATCAATGGTGTGTGCCATGCGATCACCACGAGCTCTTCCCTCCGCTACCGGAAGTACCTAAAACCAAAACTGAAAACCGTAAGCACGAAGCTTAGTGAGTTCCCCAACCTACCACATACCCTGCATAATCACATACTGCAAATACTGGGCCACGCCCGCTACTTTGGGCCTCGCCCACTACCTCGGGCCTCGCCCGCTACAACGGCCCCGCCGCTCCAGGCCCCGCCTGGCTTTGAGCCCCGCTCGGATACAGATCTGTTTCTCTTAGGCCCCGCCTGTCCCTGGGCCCCGCCCGCTAATCATATACTAACACATAAACATACCACAACACATAACCAAACATATACTACTGAATCCTGTTCTAAGGCCTCGCCTATCTTGAGCCTCGCCCTTGTCCTGCTACTGATGAGTCATGGAACCCCGTCCACACTCCTGATAGTGAGATACGGGCACAGCCCACACTCACTCCTTTCCTAACTTGGGCCTCGCCCCTGCTCTGCTGCTAATGAGATATGGAACACCGTCCACACTCTGCTATTTGTGAGTTACGGGACCTCGCCCACACTCACCTCCCTACCAGGCACATACATGTATCACACAGACGACAAGTATATTCTATCATGCAAACCATTCCTTGGGCACCCTCCCGCTATCACTGGACCTTGGTCCTGAATATCATACTAGCATATAGTGCCTAGGGCTAACCCCCGGGTCTTCCTACTCATTACTACATGGGCCGGCATTGTGGCCGTAGACCCATCCACACAAGGGAAACTCACCTCCTACTGCTGAAGCTGAACCACGAAAGCACAATCCCGAATTACTGCTCCAAACTCCAACACCTAAAGCCATCAATGAACCATTGACATAAATATCTAAATTACCATAATACCCTTGAAGTCAATCGGTCAAAGTCAAAGTCCTGGCCAAAGTCAACCTTCCTGATTGACTCTACTCGCCGAGTCAACCCATAGACTCGTCGAGTTCAACGATCTCAGAGTCCCATCCTGTCCAACTCACTGAGTCACCACTCAACTCACTAATCTGTGCCTTAACCAGAAGAGGTTGGGGGGTCTGCGACCTGACTCGTCGAGTCCAAGAACAGACTCGCCGAGTCCACGGCAATCTTCAACAGACTCGCCGAGTTGTTCTTCCATCTCGTCCAGTCCCTGCCCATCATCATACAACTCACCGAGTCCACCCATGTGACTCGCCGAGTCTCTTCAGTCCTTAATCCATACAGTGGCTTTTCGAGCCATGCAGGGGCTCCAACCCATAGATCCACTCTTCTAAAGTCTAACCCCCACGTAAAGTTGCAAACTTTACGTGAAACGAAGGAGCTAAAGGCCCAAAACACTCTAGGGCTAGGGTTTAAGACAAAGGGGCTTCACCAACAATTCATTGACTGCTGCTTTAAGACATTCAAGACCATCACAACCCTAGATCTGAAGTAGCAACCTCAGATCTAAGCCCCAAACCCGAAATAGATCTCAATCTTACCAAAATAGCCCCAAAATCTCATTCAAGAATAGATCTAGATGCAAAAAGGGTGAAGGTAACAGCTTATTACCTCCAAGATGACCTCCCACTGAAGAATAATCCAAATCTCTGTAAATCCCCTTGATCCAAGCTTCTTGATCTTCAAGATCTCTTCACAAAAACCACTTATCTAAGCTCCAAATTGCTCCCAAGGACTCTCACTCACGATTTAGGGTTTCTGGATCTCAAAAGGGTGGTAAAGAGGCTGAGGGAGGGATATGATGTTCTTTATATAGGGTGCAAACCCTAAGATTAGGGTTTTTCTCGCCCAGACCAGACTCGCCGAGTCCACTTGCCGACTCGCCGAGTCGGTCACTTACTCTATGACCCGGATCCTGCTCCGACTCGTCGAGTTCTTCCCTGTACTCGACGACTTGACTCCTTGACTTAGAGCTTTTCCTTTCTTTTCTTGGTCTTCCTGATTCTGGGTGTTACAACTCTCCCCCACTTAAACTAAACTTCGTCCTCGAAGTTCTCTACGGCCAATCGTCCTGCAATCTGCTTTCAACACCCTGCTTGAAAAATCTAACACCCGCTGACTACTTCCGCTGGCCTTCCGCCCGGTCATGCATACCAACCCTAATTCTTGTAATAACAACCCTCTACCATCCAGAGAACACATCATGTTCCATTGGTAATCCTTCCAGTACTCCCCGAGCACTCATACTGAATCCCTTAGGGGTTCACTCCCCTTTGACTTGCGCGTTTTCTGGCCTTCCCAAGGCTACTTCCCATAACTAACCACTTCCCCTATCACTATGAAGGACATACCTTTCACGATATCCAATACTCCAGCCACTCCCAGTGCTGGTTACGGCTGTCGTACGCACTGAATACTTCTTACTACTTACAATTTAATGCTGAGTACCCATCCCAGCGAATGGTTTAGATAATCCTTCGAGTAAAGGATTCATCCCTGCAACGGTTAAGACTCAAACGAGAGCTGTGCAACATGGTCAAACCCTTCCCTCTGAGATTATCCAACCCTGCTCTGCGAGGCGCAGCACCCTTAGTCAAATATCTGCCTTACCCCATAGTCCTTCTATCATCACTGCCACTAGCTGAAAGTTATGCTGTCCCTTATCCGCCTTCCGGGTGAACTGAGACCACCCCAGGTCCCAACTAATCTGTCCATAACTGGATTACCGAACTCCCACCGGTCACAACACCCAACACAATCTCCTAGCCGCTCCCAGCGACTTCCGAAGAAACTTCGGCTATCTATTACTGCTCTATCTACTCTGCCACTCTGGCGCTACAGGTCCTGGGATCCTCGATCCCCTGCCCTGACCCTACGGTCCCTACCAGGTCCCACCTGTGCTGCTAAAATCTCACGGGCCTCGCCCACGAGTCTCACCCGACTATACTACTGAGCAACCCTGCTCCTAGGTTTCACCCATGCTGCTACTATCATACGGGCCTCGCCCACGGGTCTCACCCAACTGTATCCTGGATCAGCCTCTCCCAAGGTCTCACCTCTTTAGGGCTACGCAGGTCCACTCCATACTAATCTCAACGAACTACCCTTTCCTGATCCCCACCTTGATCACTAAGAGATAAGGGCCTCGCCCAAACTCCGCTAACTAGGAGATACGGGCCTCCGCCCATTCTCTGCTAACTAAGCTGCTAGGGAATGCTACGGCTTACCCGCAGTCTTACATCACTTCCGCCACTAACTCGCTGCTGGGACAAATGTTGCGGCTCTCCCGCCGCTCTACCATGCTCTACATGCTGTCTCTGCCACTGACTACTAACACGAAAGCATCCCATGCTAACTGTTCTCAAAATCTTCATTCCGACTCACTCGGGTCCTACAGGCGATCCTCCAACCTGAATTCCCAACCAGTTACTAACCATCGCGATTACATGAACTAACTGTTGGGAAGTTTCTCAAACTCCCAACCCTGAACTCCTCAATCCATCAATCGATGTGCTACTTTCTTTCCTTCTCAGAGGTCGCGTACTCATTCTGGATCTGTGTGCTCTTACCCTTGTACACTCGGAGCGTTCTCCCCCACTTTGATCCTGCTTATACCTCACTGCTCAATGCTTGAGAAGAATTCCCAATCTTTTCTACCATTCCGCAATCAATCTGCTGAAAAACCCAAGCTTGCCACAGCTAGGGATCTAACCAATCCATCACTCAATAACACCTTCCTGAAGCTAGCGGGACACTACTGAGTTCCACATAAGCATGCTATAGTTACTGTATCCTAAGTAACCTGCTCCAATAGGGCACAACCCCTAACTACCATTTTAATATCCAAGGCATGCAGATGGCATATAACTAAATCACAAGCAAGCCACACAATTCGGAAATACTTATACCAATAGCGATGCAGAGCCATAACAATATAATCATGAAAAAAAGTTAACAGAGAAACGAAAGACACACACCTGCAACGTCCGGTGCTGCTCGCGCCTCCATGGTAGTCATCTGAAAAGCCCTGCCTCCTACCGCAGGCGCCTCTGCTCGGCCCTGACGGCCGTCCGTGATCCTCAAAGTTGTAGGGACAGGTGCTATCACTCGTCCTGCCGAAAACAAACTGGGACACTGGGCCTTCTTGTGGCCCCGCTAACTACAGTGAAAACATATCAAGTCTGATCCATGCGTGGTGGTAGCAGTACAATCTCTGCTAAAATGACCAGTCCGGCCGCACTTGAAGCAGCCCGAATCTCCACCACTACCACTCCTACATGCACCCTCGTGCGTCCTCCCGCACCTCTCGCATCGGCCGCGGCTCTGGTAATCCCTCGATCTCGAATCTGACCCCTTGGGCCTTTTGCCCGAGCCTGTGGCTACCTGAACCTCATCCGGCTTCCTCTTCCGGATCTGTTCCAAATCAATCTCCCTCTCTCTAGCTCGTGCGATCATATCCTCCAACGTTTTGCAGCTGGACCTGCTCACAAACTGCCTGATGTCATCCCTCAACATCTCGTGATATCGGGCCTTCTTCATCTCCTCATCCGCGACATACTGCGGAACAAGAAGGGCCCTCTCCCTGAACTTAGCGGTGATCTCCGCCACAGTCTCAGTAGTCTGTGTCAAATCCTGAAACTCCCGTGCCAACTGTTTCACCTCAATAGCTGGTGCAAACTCAGCCCTGAACCTAGCCGAGAAATCACTCCATGACATCGCGTCCAACGCGGCATCATCCCCCAAAGCATGAACAACCTCCTTCCACCAATCCCGCGCTCTTCCCATCAGAAGCCAGGAGGCGAGTCTGACCTTGTCCCCCTCGGGACATTGGATCGCGCTGAAAGCGTTGACAACATCTGTCAACCATCTGCTGCTAGCAATGGGGTCCCTATCCCCATGATGATCTGGTGCTCCACAAGCTCTAAACTCTCGAAATGTCAACGTACGTGCTCCTAGCAAAGCCATCATCTCTGCGCGAAAGGCTCCAAGCCTCTCATCCAAAATCTCTAGTATACCCTCCTTGATTGTGCCAAAGATCACATGAGTCTGGTCTAAGATACTGCGCGTGATCTCAGCTGATACAAACTCTCTCATACGCTCCTCGAGCTAATCGGTCCCTAAACCCGAGCCTGATCCCTCTCTGGCGCCTGATCCGCCCACTGGCCTTTCACGCAACGTCACCATGCTGAAAGCATATCACAATAACTATCAAAATACACTTCACTGCTGAGGGATTACACATACACATTACAAGTTCCCTGGCTTTGTCTTAGCCCCTCTTGAGTCGAGTACGGATCCTCTGCTTTCAGTAGTACGGGCCCATACTACCTTCCACATCTATCCGTACTTTCTTCAAGAACTGCCTTGACTCTACCAAGTCCTTTCTATTGCTACTGATCTCTGCTACTCTCATCCTAGGCTTGCCCTAGGGAAAATCTCTGACTCCACCCAAACCAATCCTCAGCTGCTGAAGGCCTCCTTGTAATGCCAATTAGCCACCACCTAAATACCATCACATGTGACGAGGCTCATATAATCCTTCGAGTAAAAGACTCGTCCCTACAACGGTTAGACTTAGACGAGAGCTGCGCAATAGGGCCAGATCCAGCACTTTGAGATTATTCAACCCTGATCACATGTGACGTGACGTATTCACCTGATGGCTAACTCCCATCACTCAGAGTCCTACAAAGCACAAAGCAAGCAACATTCGAACACAGGAAACTACTCAAGCAAATCTATTCTCGTAACGAGAAACTGTACTAGCATACAATGCTAAGCTCATACTATCAGGCATAACCTAAACAGGCTATCCAAATACTGTCTACTCAATACTAGCATGCAATTCTCATAAAGCTGAAACACATATAGCAGGCACATAAGGCATCCTCCTAGATCCTTAGTCCTATTCTAGCATGTTGTCCTACTGAAACTGAAACTGATAATCATAACATAAACTTGTATGGGTAATTTGGGAATACTCACTTGAGCTCGGTTGATTGCATGCACCACACCCTTTTCTCTTATCAAAGTTCTTTTCTTTCTGAATTCTTTTCGCTTTTCTAAAACTGTTTCCTTTCTCAAAACTCTTTTTACAAAACTGTCTTTTCTCTTTGAAAATTTCTATACTAATTCCTTAGTTTGAGTTCAGACACACCCGAGAGTATGTCCGAATCCCTCAAACCAAGGCTCTGATACCAACTTGTAACGACCCAAAATTCATGACTAAAAATTTCCTTTAAAATCATTACTTAAAACATAATTGTCAAACCATAAACGAAACCATACATAAACCAGAGTATTAATTCCAAAACATATTTTCATTATCAGAGTAAAACATCCCAGGCTGTCTAATCAATGGTGTGTGCCATGCGATCACCCCGAGCCCTTCCCTCCGCTACCAAAAGTACCTGAAACCAAAACTGAAAACCGTAAGCACGAAGCTTAGTGAGTTACCCAACCTACCACATACCCTGCATAATCACATACTGCAAATACTGGGCCACGCCCGCTACTTTGGGCCTCGCCCACTACCTTGGGCCTCGCGCGCTACAACGGTCCCGCCGCTCCAGGCCCCGCCTAGCTTTGAGCCCTGCTCGGATACAGACCTGTTTCTCTTAGGCACCGCCTGTCCCTGGGCCCCGCCCGCTAATCATATACTAACACATAAACATACCACAACACATAACCAAACATATACTACTGAATCCTGTTCTAAGGCCTCGCCTATCTTGAGCCTCGCCCTTGTCCTGCTACTGATGAGTCATGGAACCCCGTCCACACTCCTTCTGATAGTGAGATACGGGCCCAGCCCACACTCACCCCTTTCCTAACTTGGGCCTCGCCCCTGCTCTGCTGCTAATGAGATATGGAACACCATCCACACTCTGCTATTTGTGAGTTACGGGACCTCGCCCACACTCACCTCCCTACCAGGCACATACATGTATCACACAGACAACAAGTATATTCTATCATGCAAACCATTCCTTGGGCACCCGCCCGCTATCACTGGACCTTGGTCCTGAATATCATACTAGCATATAGTGTCTAGGGCTAACCCCCGGGTCTTCCTACTCATTACTACATGGGCCGGCATTGTGGCCGTAGACCCATCCACACAAGGGAAACTCACCTCCTACTGCTGAAGCTGAACCACGAAAGCACAATCCCGAATTACTGCTCCAAACTCCAACACCTAAAGCCATCAATGAACCATTGACATAAATATCCAAATTACCATAATACCCTTGAAGTCAATCGGTCAAAGTCAAATTCCTGGCCAAAGTCAACCTTCCTGATTGACTCTACTCGCCGAGTCAACCCATAGACTCGCCGAGTTCTTAAACTCAGAAACTCTCATAATACGACTCAACTCGCCGAGACACCCCAAGACTCGTCGAGTTCAATGATCTCTGAGTCCCATCCTGTCCAACTCACTGAGTCACCACTCAACTCACTAATATGTGCCTTAACCAGAAGAGGTTGGGGGTCTGCGACCTGACTCGTCGAGTCCAAGAACAGACTCGCCGACTCCACGACAATCTTCAACAGGCTCGCCGAGTTGTTCTTCCAACTCGTCGAGTCCCTGCCCATCATCATACAACTCGCCGAGTCCACCCATGTGAATCGCCGAGTCTCTTCAGTCCTTAATCCATACAGTGGCTTTTCGAGCCATGCAGGGGCTCCAACCCATAGATCCACTCTTCTAAAGTCTAACCCCCACGTAATGTTGCAAACTTTACGTGAAACCAAGGAGCTAAAGGCCCAAAACACTCTAGGGCTAGGGTTTAAGACAAAGGGGCTTCACCAACAATTCGTTGACTGCTGCTTTAAGACATTCTGGACCATCACAACCCTAGATCTGAAGTAGCAACCTCAGATCTAAGCCCCAAACCCGAAATAGATCTCAATCTTACCAAAATAGCCCCAAAATCTCATTCAAGAATAGATCTAGATGCAAAAAGGGTGAAGGTAACAGCTTATTACCTCCAAGATGACCTCCCACTGAAGAATAATCCAAATCTCTGTAAATCCTCTTGATCCATGCTTCTTGATCTTCAAGATCTCTTTAAAAAAACCACTTATCTAAGCTCCAAATTGCTCCCAAGGACTCTCACTCACGATTTAGGGTTTCTGGATCTCAAAAGGGTGGTAAAGAGGCTGAGGGAGGGATATGATGTTCTTTATATAGGGTGCAAACCCTAAGATTAGGGTTTTTCTCGCCCAGACCAGACTCGCCGAGTCCACTTGCCGACTCGCCGAGTCGGTCACTTACTCTATGACCTGGATCCCGCTCCGACTCGTCGAGTTCTTCCCTGGACTCGACGAGTTGACTCCTTGACTTAGAGCTTTTCCTTTCTTTTCTTGGTCTTTCTGATTCTAGGTGTTACACATGGTCAAGGGCAAACCCTAATTTTTAGGGTTTGGACCCTATTTGAACATCCATAACTCATTGACACCTCTTCATTCTTTAGCATCCGCCTCCATATTCGACCATAGCTAACCCTAATCCATTTTTGAGCATCCTTGAGCCATTAGTGAGTGTTTTGTTGTTCATAGAGGAAGGAGAAGGAAAGGTGAACATCTTGGAAGCTTGGAGAAACCTTGGATCTGGATGTTTTGCACCCTCCTCCATCTCCAGAAGGTATAAAGTTTATACCTTGATGTTTATTTGGTTAGATCTAGCTTGTATGATGTTATTATGTGTTTTTGTCCCCAAACAGTGATGTTCTTGAGTATGGCATGCTCTAGACCAAATGGATTGCCTTTTCAAACATTTTGGAGTGTCTAAAGTCAAAAAAATGCAAGCTGGGTCATTAGTTTCATTCCATGAATAGGTTATAATGTCTTAATGAGTTAAGAAATTAGGGTTTTTAGTATTGAGCACTTCGTAGCCATGCAAAGTCATAAAGTTTGAAACTTTATGACTTAAGACGTTATTTTGGAACTAGATCTGGATTTTGGACGAAAGGGCTTAAGGGATTAAGCTCTTAATAGAAATAAAAGTTGGTTGGCACGTACGTTGGGCGTACGCTATAGTATGTTGCACGTACGTGGTCAACAACCCGTATTTTGGTCAAGACCCTCGTACGCCGTGCGTAGCGTACTCAGCTGAGTTGACTCGGTTGACTTCTTTGACTTTTGTCTTTGACCAGTATTCGACTAAGTTTGACCTAAGGGTATTTTGGGATTTTGAGATGTAGTTGAGATTTGTCACTATTTGATGTATAGGTGACTTGTAGAGGTGCTATTCAGAGCAATGTCCTGTATAACTATCTTTCCGGACTGAGAGGTGAGTTTTCCTCACTGTAATTGTGGGTCGAAGGCACCAATGTCGGCCCACTAGGTTTTTTTATCCTGGTTTAGAGAATGTTGTTTTATTATATTGATCTGTTAGAACTGAGTCCTGGTATATTCTGTAGATCTGCATATTAGTCTGCTGACTGGTTATATGATTATCTGTTACTTGATACATGTTATTTGTTATGTA
This sequence comes from Lactuca virosa, assembly GCF_052849685.1. NCBI lineage: Eukaryota > Viridiplantae > Streptophyta > Magnoliopsida > Asterales > Asteraceae > Lactuca > Lactuca virosa. Next base: position 264,658,676 of record NC_136431.1, read on the forward strand.
TGGGTCGACATAGTATGGTTTAGTTGAGGCGATGTTGCTTGTGCCGAAGCCAACAAACCTGGGAGCAAGCCAGACATAAGTTGTGGGCCCGAGAGGCAAGCCAGGCTTATGTTGTGGGCTCGAGAGTAAGCCAAACATGAACTGTGGGCCGGAAGGCAATCCAAACTCATGATGTGGACTCAAGGGTAATCCAGTCTGTTAGTTGTGGACCCGAGGGTATTCCAGTCTTATGACTAAATGGGTCTGTTACATGTTGGCATTCCAGTTCGATGACTAATTGCGCCAGGGGTAATCCAGCCCGATGGCTGTGGACCCGAAGGTATTCCAGTCCGATGACTAATTGGACCTAGCATGCATGATTGTATATGTTATATGTTGTGTGTGGTACTTTTGGGGAAACTCACTAAGTTTTGGCTTACAGTTTCAGATACTTCAGACGATCGTAGGAAAGCAAAGGCATGATCGTGCATATCGTCTTGATTTTTACGATTTTGGATTTCTAGGATACTCTGATTTGATTATTACTCTTGGAAACATTAACTTGTAAACAATTATGGTCTTTAGATTGTTTTTCAAAAAATGAAAATTTTACTCTGATTTTTGGGATGTTACAAGTTGAACCCTTAGCCATTGCCTTCTGTATTTGTAATTTATATTTGCATATGTTTTAAACAAGAAGTTAGTTTTGTATATTAAAAATACACAATAGTAGGTTATGTTTGGTTCACTGGAATTGAATGGAATTTGAGGGAAAAAGATTCAAATTTCACCATATTTCAGTGTTTGGTTCAACTTTGTATGATGGAATTGAATCCTAAATGAAAAAACAACCCGTCAAATGCGGGAAAACACTTTCCTTCAAAAAGATGATGAAATTAATTTCTTACTATGAAGGAAAGTGACATTTTACTTTATCACCCTTGTTTCATTTCACAACATAACCTTTACCATCACCGCCACTACAACCTGTTACCCCCTCCACTACTACCACTGCTACCACCACCCGTCTTCATCACCACTACCACCACCACCACCGCCACCACCATTGTCATCACCACCATCCACCACTACCACCACCATTGCTACCACAACCGCCACCACACCCACCTACCGTCACCACCATCACCACCTACCACCGCCGACGCCACCACCTATCGTCACCTACCACCGCCACTGCCACAACTACCACTACCACCACCATCGCTACCACTACCCATCACCGCCACCACCAGCCACTGCCACCACCCACCATTACTGCCACTACCACCCACCACTACCACCCACCACCACCACCACTGTAATGAATGCTCAATTAATAAAATGAAAATTTACTATTTTTATAGTTTTTATAATATATCTTTAAATATAAGATAGAAAACAAAGTAAAATTAAACAAAACAGACAGAAAAAAAAATTATGTTATTTTATATAGATTACAATTCTATTTCTTGTCAACCAAATAAAATCTGGAAATAATTCAAATTCTATTTTTTACCAACCAAACAGGTATATGAATTTGGATTCAAATTCTTTACCGATTCATTTTTCAATTCCAATTCCAATTTCAATTCTAATTCCTTTATAAATATTTGACGAACCAATCCGCACCTACAATGACTAGACTCTCAACAATATCTCAATTTAAGAGTTTAATATTTTCAATAAAAAATAAATCGTTACTACTATCAGAAAAATGATTGCTATCAATAAAAAAATTAGGCATCAACCATATAGGGACGGATCTTCATGGGGCCAGGAGGGGTTGTAGTCCCCTGTTTTTTTTGTCATAACTAGTCCTTAAGTATTAGAATTTTTACATATTAGGCCCAAAAGCTATAAAATTTGGCTTTGGCCCCCCCTGTTCTCCGATTTTCATACTTATTATACTTTCGGCCCCCCTAAATCAAAAGCTCAAGCTCCGTCACTGATTCATTGCTAATTTTACAAGCTTGTGATGATAAATTGAAAGTAAACAACTTCATAAAAATTCTTTAACGATTAAGTCATGAGTTATTTAACCGAAATGTTTATAGAAAATAACAACAAAACGACAATTGTTTATATAAAACGAAAAAAAAAACCATAATTGTTTACATATTGGAGATTTTAGCCAATAAAAGCAAATACGATGGCTTTTTAAAAAAAACACAATTGAAAACTTAAGGGTTTTCTAAATTTACTATTTTTTATAATTTTACTTTATTATTTTACTATAATCTTATTGTATTTTATCTGTCTCCAAAAGAGTATTATCTTACTATAATTTTACTGTATTCTCACTATCTGACACATGATATTATTGTATTCTCACTATCTGACACATGATATTATTTTATTATAATCTTACTGTATTTTCTATGTTTAATAGAAGATATTATTTTACTACATTCTTATTCTACTCTCTCGATTTGATATACAATATTGTATTGTTGTAATCTTACTGTATTTTTTTTCTTTATGATATAGTAAATTATTTTCCTATAATCTTACCGAATTTTCTTTGTGTGGCGTAGGATATTTATTTGTCTGAAAATAATAGTTTCTTGTAACATTTAGATCGAGGTTTTTTAAAAATAATTATTTTTTGTAACTTACGGATTGATGGTTTTTCTAAAATAACAATTCTTTTATAACCGGTTAATTGATGTTTTTTTTTAAAGAAAAAAATAGCTGTTTTTATAACTTAATGATTGATGTTTTTTGAAAATAATTGTTTTTTAACTTTCAGATCTATGTTTTTTAAATAACTAGCTTTGTAACTTCCTTTCTATTGGTGTTTTTCTTAAAATAACTATTTTTTGTAGCTTTATGATCGAGATTTTTTTTACTAAAAATGATTGTTTTTGTAACATTTTTTTTAACATTATAGAAAAGGCTATCCTCCATCTGATAAATGTTTTTTCTTAAAAATAATTGTTTTTCTAACTTTATATTATTATTTTTATTTTAGGAATTATTTAATAGCTATTGAGACCATCTCCAACTCATTTTTATTTTTTCCCCATAAATGAAGTAAAAATAGGGTAATAGTGTTTCATCTTCAACCCTACTCGGTTTTCTACTCCATTTTTTACTTCAAAAAGTATATTCTAAAATATTCCATTTTTATAACTTATATATATTGCCAAATACACCCTCTACTAATTAGATGTTAACTGATAGCTTATTTTATTTCCTTATTTTTATTAGTTTATTTTAGATTTTTAGATCTTTTTATCATTATTGCATTGTATTTTATTTATTTTCTTTAGTATGGATCGTACCGGGTGCTTTTTATGTTGCATGAGGTATTTTACAAGGTTTTGGAGCTTATCGCGATTATGGATTAAAGCGAAGACGGACTTGTGGGCTCTCGAGGCGCTATTGGGCTTGGCGGATCCACCAAAGGAGATTTGGGCTTAAAAAGATAAAGGCTTGGATGAAGTGGGCTTGTGAAGATGGATCATAGATAATTAATTTTGGGTTTGGAGCATCCACATTTGAAGATAAAAGATGATTGGCTGATTTGAATCACATAGATATGGAGGGGACCAAAGGAATCTTTGGTAGTGGAAGGGTGGAGTGCTGGAATGAAGGACCAATAGCATTACAGCAACATTTACGCGGGTAGAATTTTCGTCGCGCGGGTACCCGCGCAACTGCCCAGTTTGGGCATTTTGGTCATTTGGCTTGCCATTACCTTGGGGGATCAGACCTAGCAGCCATAACTTCGATTTGACACCATTGGAGACCTGTAGGAGGCGATTTTTGAAGCTCAATACTCATTTCTCTTCATATTTCCAAGATTTTTGGTAGTTTCTTTATGCAATTAGACTTTTATGATTGTTGTTCTATTGCCATGAGTGGCTAAACTCTTTATATTGGTTAACTTTGGTTAAAACCTTTGAATGTTTGTGGGTTTTTGAAGGATTCATGCTAGATTATCAATTATCTTATGTTTATGGTTCTAGATCATATTTCTTATGCTTGTTTAATGCTTTGATCATGAGCTTGACACTTGAATAAGCTATTGTTAGTTTATTTCTTTGGTTTTGCATTGAATCATTGAATTAACTTAGAACAAGGGCTTTATGATGGTAAAAATCATCTCTAGTTTATGAATCATAGCTCCTTTATGGATGTGTAAGCATTGACATCCTCTAGGAATTGGGGATTCCTTCTTTCTTAAGGCTAATTAACTTTTTGGGTCCAATTGCTTCAATTAAACCCTTGATCTTGATTAAGAAGGTGTGTTGTGGGCTTCCCCAACCTCCATACTACCTAAGAGGAATCTTGGCATATCATGCTTCATGATTGCTATAACCAATTTGGGATGAATGATAAGCTTCATGTTGGATCCTAATGATAAGCACACAAATGTTCATTGTGTTGAATTGCCTTGGTTAACCAATTGTTCCCAACATTTGTGAGCATCTCACTTTCTTGCTTAATTGCAAGTATTTAGTTATTCAAGTTTTTTTTTAGTTTTCAAGCAATCATAACACCCCCCCCCCTTTTAGTTTAATTATAGTTAGTTAGTTTATTTTCACTAGTTCTATTGGATTGCATTGGTGATTGAATACAACCATTTCCCCGAGGATCGATACCCCTTTTTACCATTATATTACGTTTTATTTGCAAACAAATGGTGTAATTTGCTTGGTGGACTTGACATCCCACCAAGTTTTGGCGCCGTTGCCGGGGAAATTGGTTATTGTTATTTGATTGTTTATGCCTAGGTCTACAAGAACCGGTGAACTACTCTACAATCCGAAAATTGAAAAAGAAGCAAAAAGGTTGAAAAAGTTAGCCAAACAAGCAAAGCAACAACAACTAGTTCAAGCTTCTTCCTCTTCTCCACTAATCAACATAGAAGACCAAGTTCACACTTCAAGTGATACCGACACTGAGCCGAGTTCTCCAATTGTTGGTCATTCCTTTGAAGACATTCCGTTTGAAAACTACATAGCCATGAATCACACTCCGCCTCACAATCCCAACCCAAACCCAAACAATCAAGATGCAATACACCACCCCATCAACCAAGACAACAACCACAAGAACCTCTCATTGATATGCCACCTTGGAATCAAGCCCCTCCTCAAAACCAACCCAATTATCAACAACCACAACCACAAAACCAATAATTCCACCAAAACAACCAACCTCAAAACAATGCTTTTCAAGTTCAACAAGTACATTACCCAAATCAACCCAATTACCAACACCCTCCAATGTACCAAAACCCAATGTACCCCCAACAACAACCTCCCTACAACCAATACCCAAACTACCAACCTTATCCACCACCAATCTACAATCCCCAACAATACCCATACCCACCTTACCAACAACCACCCAATTACTTGCAACAATATCCCAATAACCCCAATCCACCCAACCCCCCTCAAGAGTTGACACTTCGACAAATGATGGAGACGGATGTTACTCACACACCTCTTGGTATTGTTTATCTCGCAAACCGCCGAGGGATTGAATTGAAGTCAAGTTTCATACATCAACTCACCAAGTTCCATGGTTTGGATAGAGAAGATCCTCAAAGGCATTTGAAGTCCTTTCATATGATATGTGTTAGCATGTTGCCCGAAAACGTGACATTGGATGATTTCAAGCTAACCGCTTTCCCGCTCACCTTGGAAGATAAAGCTAGAGAGTGGTTATTCAACTTACCACCGGGATCTATCCACACATGGGAAGAGTTACTCAAGGCCTTCAATAGCAAGTTCTATCCCACCTCCCGGATATCAAGTCAAAGAAGTGACATTTTGGGGATTCGTCAAGGGGAGAATGAGACTTTTCATGATTTTTGGGAGCGATTCAACAACTTGTGTACAAGTTTTCCTCAACACAATATTCCCGAACAACTACTTCTTCAACAATTTTATGAGGGTATGAATGAAAAAGATCGAAGGATGATTGATGCTTCAAGTGGTGGTGACATCTTCAACAAGACACCTCAAAAGATAAGATCACTTTTTGGAACCATTTCTCAAAATCAAAGGAACTTTGGGACTAGAAATGACATGAAGAGAAATTCTCCACAAGTGGTTGGTGAAGTTAGCAACACTCAACACTTGGAATCAAAGCTCTTGGATTTGACTAATGTGCTAAGTCAAATGGTGGTGGGAAGTGGTCAACAATTGATGGTATGCGGTATTTGTGCCATGACGGGGCATTACACAGATAAGTGTCCCACACTTGGAAGTGAACCAGAAGATGTGAATGCAATGGGCGGATATCAAGGTCAACCAAGACCCACAGGATTTCAAAACAACTTCAACCCAAATTGGCGGAATAACCCAAACAACCCATACCCACCAAAGCAAAATCCACCAAACATTTTGATGAGACCCCAACATCCGCCATATCCTTCCCAAAAACCTCCATATCCACAAACTTCTTATAACCCTCCAAATTACCAACAACCTCCACAACACGGCCAATCAAGTGGTAACCATCAAATGAGCCTTCAAGAACTCGTCACTTCTCTTGCTCAAAGCCAAACCCAATTTCAACAAGAGACCAAGAACACTTTCTCAAACATTCAAGCACAAATTGGAGACTTGGCCACCGCTCTCAACAAGATGGAACAAAGGGGTAAACTTCCATCTCAAACCAAGAAGAATCCCAATGTGAGTGCAATAACTTAAAGAAGTGGGAAAACCCTTGTAGAAAGCAACCCCAAAAGAGTTTCAAGAGAAGAAGAAGATGAGGTTATTATTATTGATCCTCCGAAGGTTGAAGCTACTTCAAAGGAACCGGTTGTTCCCAACATTGACAAACCCGACTCTTCCAACAAGCCTATCAAGCCATTGGTCATACCACCACCTTTCCCTTCTCGGTTAGCCTTTTCCAAGAAACAAGAGGAAGAGAAAGAAATTCTTGAGACTTTCCGAAAAGTTCAAATCAACATTTCACTATTGGATGTCATAAAGCAAATTCCGCGCTATGCCAAATTTCTTAAGGATTTGTGCACTAATAAGAGGAAGTTTAAGGCGAATGAAAAGATTTAAGTCAATGCCAATGTGTCCGCGGTTATCCAAAAGAAGCTTCCACCCAAATGCAAGGATCCGGGCATGTTTGCTATTCCATGTACCATTGGTGACTTGCATGTTGAAAGTGCCATGTTAGATCTTGGAGCCTCAATCAATGTAATGACATACTCGGTTTTTCAATCTCTCAATGTTGGACCTTTGGAAGAAACCGAAGTCATCATTCAATTAGCGGACAAGTCAAGTGTATTTCAAAGAGGTGTGTTGGAGGATGTACTAGTTCAAGTCAATCAACTAGTATTTCCCGCGGACTTCTATGTCATTGACCTTGAAGAGAAGACCCCTTCCAAGTCATCTATGATCCTTCTTGGAAGACCTTTCATTAATACCACTCACACAATTATTGATGTCCATAATGGGAAGATCACAATGGAATTTGACGGAGAGATCATTCACTTCAACATCTTTGAAGCCATGAGATACCCTAGCAACATTTCTCCATTATATCGGGTTGATGTGATTGAACCAATCACCCAAGAATTATTCGAGTTATCACATGGGGATCTTTTGGAGATGGTGCTCAACATGAGTTTTGATGTTGAAAGTTTGAAGAAAACATTGGATATGTATACATTGGACTCCGAAGTTGAAGAGATTGTGAAGACTTTAGAACTTAACAACTCAACAAAAAAGGATTTTTCTCAAGTTACCTTATCTCATTCTCCAAACAAGATGCCACCTTCCATAATCCACCCACCCACGCTTGAATTGAAAGTCTTGCCTAGCCATCTGAAATATGCTTATCTAGGTCAAGATGAAACTCTACCGGTGATCATCTCTTCTTAATTGAAAGACTTTGAAGAAAACCAATTGATTGAAGTCTTGAAAGATCGTAAAGAGGCCATGGGGTGGACAATAGCGGACATTAAGGGGATAATCCCTAATGTATGCACTCACAAGATACTCATGGAAGATGATTGTAAGCCTAGGAGGGAAGCTCAAAGACGATTAAATCCTCCCATGATGGAAGTTGTCAAGAAAGAGATAATCAAACTCCTTGATGCAGATATGATTTACCCGATTTCCGACTCCAAGTGGGTTAGTCCGGTTCAAGTGGTTCCCAAGAAAACGGGAATCACGGTTGTTGAGAATAACAAAGGAATAATGGTACCCACTCGAGTTCAAAATGGATGGAGGGTATGCATTGATTATCGAAAGTTGAATTCAAGCACACGAAAAGATCACTTTCCTCTTCCTTTCATCGACCAAATGCTCGAGAGATTGGCGGGCAAGTCACATTATTGTTGTCTCGATGGATACTCGGGTTTTCATCAAATACCCGTTGCCCCCGAAGATCAAGACAAGACAACCTTCACATGCCCTTTTGGCACGTTTGCCTACAAGCGGATGCCCTTTGGATTATGCAATGCCCCCGCCATATTCCAAAGATGCATGGTGAGCATCTTTTCAGAGTATGTAGAAAATATAATTGAAGTGTTCATGGATGACTTCAAGGTGTATGGCAATTTGTTTGATGAATGCTTGGATAATCTTGAGAAGATTTTGAAAAGATGCATTGAGAAAAAGTTGGTGTTAAACTTTGAGAAGTGTCACTTTATGGTCAATCAAGGCATCATCTTGGGACACATCATCTCCAAAAAGGGAATTGAAGTTGATAAAGCCAAAATTGATGTCATCCAAACCCTTCCTTACCCAACATGTGTTAGAGAAGTAAGATCTTTCTTGGGCCATGCGGGATTCTATAGAAGATTTATCAAAGATTTCTCGAAGATTACGCGTCCGATGTGCCTCCTTCTCCAAAAAGATGTTGATTTTGACTTCAATGTTGCATGTCAAGAAGCCTTTGATAAACTCAAAGCCTTGCTCACTTCCGCTCCAATAATCCAACCTCCAAATTGGGAGCTTCCCTTTGAAATAATATGTGATGCAAGCAATTTTGCAATTGGAGCGGTCTTAGGTCAAAAGGAGGGCAAAACATCACATATCATCTACTATGCCTCCAAAACCTTGGATAATGCTCAAGCCAATTACTCAACCACCGAGAATGAACTTCTAGCCATTGCATTCACCTTGGAGAAATTCCGGCAATACCTTCTCGGAAAAAAAGTGATTGTATACTCCGACCATGTCGCATTGAAGTATCTCATGACCAAGAAAGATGCCAAGCCACGGCTGATTCGGTGGATTCTTCTTTTACAAGAATTCGACCTTGAGATAAAGGACAAAAGTGGTGCCGAAAATCTAGTTGCGGACCACTTAAGTCGGTTGAATATTGGTGACTCCTCATCTTCTATCCTTGATGAATTCCCGGATGAGCACCTCTTCTACATTTCAAACACCATCCCATGGTATGCGGATATTTTGAATTACTTGGTTACTAAAGAAATTCCTCACGCATTTACCAAGTACCAAAAAGCCAAGTTGAAGAGTGATTCGAAATACTACGTATGGGACGATCCTTATCTTTGGAAACATTGTCCGGATCAACTAATACGGCGGTGTGTTCATCAAAATGAGGTCGAATCAATCTTGAAGTTTTGTCATGAGTATGCATGCGGAGGACATTTTGGTCAAAACAAAACCATGCGAAAGGTTTTAGAATGTGGACTCTATTGGCCAACAATGTCAAGGGATACCTATCTATTTTGCAAAAGTTGTGATAGATGTCAAAGAACGGGAACCGTATCCACGAGGCATGAAATGATTCAAAGCCCTATCCTCATTTGCGAAATCTTTGATGTATGGGGAATCAATTTCATGGTCCCTTTCCCTGTCTCTTTCGGATACACTTATATACTCTTGGCGGTTGATTACGTATCAAAGTGGGTTGAAGCAAAGGCTACAAGGTATGATGATTCCAAAACTGTGATTGACTTCTTGAAGTCAAACATTTTTGCAATATATGGTGTACCGAGAGCTTTGGTGAGTGATAGGGGCACTCATTTTTGCAACAAAATGATGGAAGCCATGATGAAAAGATATGGTGTCACACACCGGATATCAACCGCTTATCATCCACAAACGAACGGCCAAGCCGAAGTGTCAAATAGAGAAGTCAAGCAAATTCTTGAAAAGACGGTCAACACCACACGAAAAGATTGGAGCTTGAAGTTAGAAGATGCAGTGTGGGCGTATCGGACCGCCTACAAAACTCCAATTGGTATGTCTCCATTCCGCCTCGTCTATGGAAAGTCTTGTCATTTACCGGTGGAATTGGAACATAAGGCATATTAGGCGGTTAAAAAGTGTAATTTCAATCTTGAAGAATCCGGAAAGCATCGAAAGATGCAACTTCAAGAAATCGAGGAGTTGAGGAACGAGTCTTATGAAAATGCAAGCATCTACAAAGATAAGACAAAAGCATTTCACGACAAACACATCACTCGTAAGCATTTTATTCCGGGCCAAAAAGTTCTTCTTTATCATTCACGCTTAAAGCTATTCCCGGGAAAGTTGCGATCTCGATGGCACGGACCTTTTATTGTTATAAAAGTGTTTGATCACGGTGCGGTTGAAATTAAGAGTTTGGAAACAAATCAAATATTCAAAGTGAATGGGCACCGCTTGAAACCATTTTATGAAGGGTTTGACACAGGAGAATTTGACAACATAACATTGGAAAATCCGAATTACGAAGGTTGACGGAAGCGGGGCTAAGTCTTGGCAAAGACGTTAAATAAATGCGTTGTAAATAAATAATCTCCGCTTGAAGTTTTGGGTGTTTCTAAGCTTGAAGTTGGTCTACAAATAAGCATATGGAAATCTAGCAATGATTTTGGTGAAGTTTGAAAAAATGCCAAAAATTTGAAATTTGCGCGAGTACCCGCGCAGCCGTTGCGCGACCGGCCCCCAACCGCGCAAGTTCCGAGTTCCAACTTCCCCAACATAGAGTTGCATCTGATTAGTCTGCGCAGCCTAACTCCACCCTCGCAGATGCTTGCGCGCCCAAGAACAAGCTGCAACCTTCCTTGCGCGGCCGACCCATTTTACCCACAACTCACCCGCCCCACCCGGTAGCCCGCTCCATACCCGCCACATACCCGACCCATGCCCGAATCATTTAAGACCCAGCTTATACAACCTTGCAAACCCGTCGGACCAAAACCTTCCCCCCTTATTCCTCCCATCGCAGCGACACCTCCGCCACCTTTCCTCCTCCGGCCGACGATCCCGACTAGTCACCGCCTGCCGCCGCAATAAATCAAAGACGTCGGTCAGCGCTTCCACCCAGCTCCGTGGCCGGTCGCTCACATCAGTCTCCTGCAGCCAGCCCCACTCGCAGCCCCCTTCGTCGCCAGAAAAGTGCAAATCGCGCCTGCAGCCTCCCCGATCGCTGCTACCCCCGGCGCTCCACCACCACCCTATTCCCCACATAATTCCGACCAAACCCCCACTTTTCTTTCACCGGTAAACCGCAAGCAACCACCGTCCTCTACCTCGCCGGAAAACCAAACAAAACCCGATTCTGACGCCAAATCTCCGTCAAATTCAAAAATTTCTTGGGGCATTATTCACCAAACACTCTACCACACGCCGATCTACTGTTAATTCGGGAAAATCTCCTCGCCCGAAACCCTAGCTCCGCCGCCGGCCACCGTCTGTCGCCGCTGCCGGCCGCCGTCACTCGTTTTAACCAAAAATTTCAAAATTTTTGTTTCTCACTGGAGATTCAAAAGATTCAACCTTACGGGTTCAATTCAAGCTTGGGGTGCGGTTTTTACGGATTTATTTGCGTGTTTCAACACACGAAATTGGTACATTTCTTTTAATTTTATTGCATTCAACTTCTAATTTTAATAGGCTTGTGCTATGCATTCGATTGATTTGAATTAGCCTTAGTTTGCTTTGAATTGATTGGATTGCATTGACTTGTGCCAAATTGCAAGTTTGGAATTTTGCCCGATTTATATTTTTGCTATTTGGATCGTTTGGATTGGTGTGAGGCGAGTGTGAGGGATAATTTTGGCCAAGTTTTTGTGTTTGCTAGGTTTATTAATAGGTACAATGGCAAGGGACAAAACCATTCACGCCTCTCATGGTTCTTCCCGTGAGGCTTCATCCTCGCAATCCACAAAAAAAGCGTCAACCGAGAATACCGATCGTGCGGGTAACCTTGTCCTCACGAGTGCAAAAATCAAACAATTTCGGTCAAACCTCCAAAAACGTGCAATTCGCCAAATTTTACCACCAAAACTCAATGACGCACCTTGGCCTTGACGATTGCCTGCAACAACTGTTCTTCAACATAGGTTGGCAAGAATTCCTCGATCTTTCCGCGCGCACTTACCAACAACCCACACTAGAGTTCCTCTCCACTTATGCACAGGATGACGCAGCAGGGGTGCTTACATTTAAACTCCATGGTCGGCAGCACTGACTCACATACGACACCCTCAACACCATCATGGGCACATACAGTCCCTTTAACACCGACATCTATAGCCATCAGTGGACTCGATTCAAACGCGTGCCTAATGTAGAGTTTTGGACTCAAATAACAAGTCTTCCAAACTTCAATCCAAGTCGCCAAAAAAATCCTTACATCATCCATCCTTGTTGGAGAATCACCCACCGAATCCTTTCAACTTCCATCTTTGCTCGTCATGAGTCGGGACAAATAAACACAGTCGAGCTCTATTTCCTCTATTGCATGAGCCAGCTACATTGGTCTTGCCCCGGTTTCGCCACTTTTTTCTTGGATAAGTGTGACAGCCTTCGCACGAAGACCACTGGCGATATTTGCATCGGAGGTTTCATTACCATAATTGGTTTGGGTGTGGGCCTTCACTTTCCCGAATCTGAGTATGTGCCAGTGGATGATCCACCTCTCTACCTCTGTGACTGCATAGCCCTCACCCGGATGGAATTACTGATGCCTCATCCTACCCGTCATAACCATTTTTCTTGGCTCAATCATGTCAAGGAACCAGTTTACATCTTGCCTAATCCTAGCATCTCCGCCTTTTCCACCAGCGAGCCTGAAACTTGGTTCTTGCCTGAAGAGTTACACGATGATGATGATGAAATGCATGTCGACAATTCCAATGCTGGTAGCCCATTTCAGGCCGAAGACCATTATGACCTCCCGATCCGACAATGGCCACCACCTTACTATGATCAGCCTTCGGTATCACATTTTCAGCTGCAACAAGAGTACCACTCCTATCAGCAACACAATGAGCCCGATCCCGAGCATGAATTCCCTCTTGATATCTACAGTCAGCTTGCCTCATTGCGCCTCCAGGGCAACCGGAACACAGCAGCCATTCACCGCATCGAGGAGCAGCAAGCCCGCGCCAATAACTACATGGAGGATCTTTGGTATCACTTTCGGCCCGACGACGGTTACCCCCCTCGTGGGCCTCCTCCACCTTGATCCCGGTATGATCCTTCCTTACTCTCATCCTAAGCATTGAGGACAATGCTAAATTTTAAGCTTGGGGTGAGGTATTCTTATATTTTTATTTTTATTGCATTTAGGTTGTATATAGTTGCATTTAGAGTAACTCATTTAGGTCATTCATAAAAATTGCATGAAAAATTCAAAAACATTGCATATTTTCTTTCTTTCTTTTCTAATTTTCATATTTTTTTAGATGCATCCTACTTTAAGTTCATGCATTTTTTTCTCTCTTGTCTTCTCATCCCTACAGGTACCAGAGCACCGAGTCATAAGTATTGAATCATAGATTGGTCCCGGGTCTTGATATGGAATTCCTTGTATTTGATAAGTGGGACACGTTTCGAGCCTCACAGACCATTTTAAGACCGCTTGTGTGGGGGTCAGATGCAGGTAGCTTGATTGGGTCTAGGTGCGGAGGGATGTGGTTGGTCATGCCAATGTGTGCGAGCAAAGATTAGCCCGATAAGGTATTATGAAGACATTGAAGATATTGAAGACTCGCATCTTGGTTTTGGGGGGAGTACCCCTTAGTACTCCCGAGTTTCGTCCGAGCCTTACTTAGTTAGATTCTCACCACCTTTTTAAGATAGGTTATTTTTTTTAGGAGTCTAGAGTAGATAGTTAGATAGATTCTGTTTATCACACCTTGCATTAAGGTGCTTGATGAACTTTGAAGTGGGTCCCCCAATTCACATCTTTTGGGACCAAGTCTTTTCGGTAACACCCATTTTTGAGTCATTCCCCACCCTTTTTAGTCGATCTTGGCACATTGTCAATGATCATTAGGCGTTCATGTTAGCCTCGATCATTTGTTACATGGTGAAATTCCTTAGACCTTCAAAGAAGAAAACACAAAAAAAATGAAGAAATTGGAAAAGTGAAGACAAAAAGAAACAATGAAGAAGATTAAAGAAAAGCAACAAAAACAAAGATGAAAAATGAAGAAAAAGAGCAACACAAAAAGAAGAACAAGAATCCAAGTTCAAGGCTTTTGTTAAAAAAAAAACAAAAAAAACGAGAGAAATAAGAAGACTGAATATCAAGCATCAAAGAGGCTGAAGACCAAATAACAGAAGTTCAAGATTGAAGATTTAAGTTGTTAGGTTTAAGATTTAGGTTAAGTAGAATTTTTATTATTTTATTTATTTATTTTTTATTTTTGGTGAGAAAAGGCCTTGACGATGAGACGGTAGACTGTAAAGGACAGTACAAGGGAGAAACCTCTGAAACCGGATGTTTGCCCGGAGGCCGCGCCGCAAAGCCCTATTTCGTACTATACACTTTAGCCTGACAAATGTAGGAATCATAGTGTGTGAAGAGGCGCATTTCCTTCGTGCACTATGGTCTACATTGGTGATTTAAAGTGCCCCCACTGGGCGCATCTCTGTTTCCTTTGTCTTGCACACCGCGACTACATCCAGCCGTGATCTATTCGCCCATCAAGTGGTTGAGAATGTGGTTTATGGCATCCCGATCTCATATTAGTCTTGTTCTAACTTGAGGACAAGTTAGGTTTAAGCTTGGGGTGATTTGATAGCTTATTTTAGTTCCTTATTTTTATTAGTTTATTTTAGATTTTTAGATCTTTTTATCATTATTGCATTGTATTTTATTTATTTTCTTTAGTATGGATCGTACCGGGTGCTTTTTATGTTGCATGAGGTATTTTACAGGGTTTTGGAGCTTATCGCGATTATGGATTAAAGCGAAGACGGACTTGTGGGCTCTCGAGGCGCTATTGGGCTTGGCGGATCCACCAAAGGAGATTTGGGCTTAAAAAGATAAAGGCTTGGATGAAGTGGGCTTGTGAAGATGGATCATGGATAATTAATTTTGGGTTTGGAGCATCCACATTTGAAGATAAAAGATGATTGGCTGATTTGAATCACATGGATATGGAGGGGACCAAAGGAATCTTTGGTAGTGGAAGGGTGGAGTGCTGGAATGAAGGACCAATAGCATTACAACAACATTTGCGTGGGTGGAATTTTCGTCGCGCGGGTACCCGCGCAACTGCCCAGTTTGGGCATTTTGGTCATTTGGCTTGCCATTACCTTGGGTATCAGACCTAGCAGCCATAACTTCGATTTGACACCATTGGAGACCTGTAGGAAGCGATTTTTGAAGCTCAAGACTCATTTCTCTTCATCTTTCCAAGATTTTTGGTAGTTTCTTTATGCAATTAGACTTTTGTGATTGTTGTTCTATTGCCATGAGTGGCTAAACTCTTTATATTGGTTAACTTTGGTTAAAACCTTTGAATGTTTGTGGGATTTTGAAGGATTCATGCTAGATTATCAATTATCTTATGTTTATGGTTCTAGATCATATTTCTTATACTTGTTTAATGCTTTGATCATGAGCTTGGCACTTGAATGAGCTATTGTTAGTTTATTTCTTTGGTTTTGCATTGAATCATTGAATTAACTTAGAACAAGGGCTTTATGATGGTAAAAATCATCTCTAGTTTATGAATCATAGCTCCTTTATGGATGTGTAAGCATTGACATCCTCTAGGAATTGGGGATTCCTTCTTTCTTAAGGCTAATTAACTTCTTGGGTCCAATTGCTTCAATTAAACCCTTGATCTTGATTAAGAATGTGTGTTGTGGGCTTCACCAACCTCCATACTACCTAAGAGGAATCTTGGCATATCATGCTTCATGATTGCTATAACCAATTTGGGATGAATGAGAAGCTTCATGTTGGATCCTAATGATAAGCACACAAATGTTCATTGTGTTGAATTGCCTTGGTTAACCAATTGTTCCCAACATTTGTGAGCATCTCACTTTCTTGCTTAATTGCAAGTATTTAGTTATTCAAGTTTTTTTTTTTCGTTTTCAAGCAATCATAACACCCCCCCCCTTTTAGTTTAATTATAGTTAGTTAGTTTAATTTCACTAGTTCTATTGGATTGCATTGGTGATTGAATACAACCATTTCCCCGAGGATCGATACCCCTTTTTACCATTATATTACGTTTTATTTGCAAACAAATGGTGTAATTTGCTTGGTGGACTTGACATCTCACCATTAACAAATATATATTATATTTTTTCATTATAAAAATATTACAAATTATCTTATCATACATAAAATGTTTATATATAATAAATTTAAATTAATTATTACTTTATTATAAGTAATTATTAAATAAATAAGATTATATTTATAATAAATATATCAAGAACACGATCATATTTGATTACTATATTTTATCAATTATGTTACTGTGTTTCAAATCTTTAGTATATATTTAATTTTTTATATGAATTCGATAAATAAGTATTAAACTCTATATTTACGATTAATTAATATAAACTAGTATATAACATGATATTAAAAATATTAAATATTGCATTTAAATTATAATTAATAGACAAAAATAAACTAAAAATGTACTACCTTCGTCCCATATTAATTGTCCACATTTGACTTTTGAAATTTTTTTCTTTAACTTTGACTTTAAATATTTTTGTTTTTTGATAGATAATACGTGATGCAAAATATATGAATGGATTTTATTTTAAATGTTTGTTCATTGTTATAAGTTTCATCAAGTAAATATAACACAAATAAAAATATTTAAGGTCAAAGTTGAAGAAAAAAGAATTCAAAAGTCAAATGTAGACAATTAATTTGGGACGGAGGGAGTATAAAATAAAAATGAGAGTGACTAAAATTGGCAACCGAAATTTTAACTCCATTTTTGAAGATATGAATAGTATTCCCCCAAATATGGGGGAATAGTATTCATATCTCCAAAAATGGAAATTAAAATGTGGTAGGTTGGAGGAGAATGGGGAAAGAAATACAGGAAAAAAATGGAGTTTAGGGGTGGGTTGGAGATGCCCTAAGTCAGGTATTACTGTCAGAGGTCTGACCGGGTTTGTAGCTCTAACTCCATTTTGTTTGATTATGCTTTGGACTAAATGTGTTAAATGAAAAATATGACAATTTTACCTTTATGTTATATCTTGTATTGAATAGTTACAACCGATATTGGTTTTCTATTACAAACCAAGAATAGTTAGATGTTGCTTCTTAAAGCATCTTGCTATGTTATGTTGAATAATTTTGCCCAAATCATTTTAACTTACTTTCCAAAAATAGATAACATATGATAAGATGACACTCGGTTGATTAATTAGACCGGTGGGAGTGGGTGCGGCTGAGACCGCACCTTATGTGCCACATCACCTGGAACACTGCACCTAGACCGCGGTTTAGGTTCGGCTAAGGCCGCACTACGACTATACACGGGAGCGCTTGGAGAACGAATTTGATTGGCTGCCTTCTTTACCGTTGGGAACGGTCAAATTTTTAAAAATTAATTTTTTTTACTAACACTATAAATACATAATCATTTTAACCAAAATAACTCACAAAACTTCATATTTTACCATCTTTTATCTTTCGAAAACCTTTCAAAATGTCATCTTCCAAAAAGCCTACCAACCCAAAAACACCTACTAGAAACACCACAACCCCACCACCTTCATTCGATCAACCGATTTATTCGCCACCTTTTTACTACTATGGCGGAATGATTCCCTACTATCCACAACATATCTCACAAGCACAACGACCTACACAACCACTTCCACAAACACAAACACAACCTGAAATTTAATCCTTTTGATTTTGTTTCTCAACCGGAATTTGTTCCACAAACACAATCACAACCACAAACACCCATTTCCGATTCCGAACCCGAATTTGTTCAAAAAACTCAACCCGCTCGACCACAAAATAAAAGAAAAGAGAAGGCGGATTCTAAACCGTGGGAACCTCATGAAGTGTTATCGTTGGCACAATCATGGATTGACGTTTCAGAAGATCCGAGAGGGACTAAAATTGGCAACCGAAATTTTAACTCCATTTTTGAAGATATGAATAGTATTCCCCCAAATATGAGGGAATAGTATTCATATCTCCAAAAATGGAAATGAAAATGGGGTAGGTTGGAGGAGAATAGGGGAAGAAATACAGGAAAAATGGAGTTTAGGGGTGGGTCGGAGATGCCCTAAGTTAGGTATTACTGTGAGAGGTCTGACCGGGTTTGTAGCTCTAACTCCATTTTGTTTTATTATGCTTTGGACTAAATGTGTTAAATGAAAAATATGACAATTTTATCTTTATGTTATATCTTGTATTGAATAGTTACAACCGATATTGGTTTTCTATTACAAACCAAGAATAGTTAGATGTTGCTTCTTAAAAGCATCTTGCTATGTTATGTTGAATAATTTTGCCCAAATCATTTTAACTTACTTTCCAAAAATAGATAACATATAATAAGATGACACTCGGTTGATTAATTAGACCGGTGGGAGTGGTTGCGGCTGAGACCGCACCTTATGTGTCACATCACCTGGAACACTGCACCTAGACCGCGGTTTGGGTTCGGCTAAGGCCGCACTACGACTATACACGGGAGCGCTTGGAGAACGAATTTGATTGGCTGCCTTCTTTACCGTTGGGAACGGTCAAATTTTTAAAAATTAATTTTTTTTACTAACACTATAAATACATAATCATTTTAACCAAAATAACTCACAAAACTTCATATTTTACCATCTTTATCTTTCAAAAACCTTTCAAAATGTCATCTTCCAAAAAGCCTACCAACCCAAAAACACCCACTAGAAACACCACAACCCCACCACCTTCATTCGATCAACCGATTTATTCGCCACATTTTTACTACTATGGCGGAATGCTTCCCTACTATCCATAACATATCTCACAACCACAACGACCTACACAACCACTTCCACAAACACAAACACAACCTGACCTGGAATTTAATCCTTTTGATTTTGTTTCTCAACCGGAATTTGTTCCACAAACACAATCACAACCAAAAACACCCATTTCCGATTCCGAACCCGAATTTGTTCAAGAAACTCAACCCGCTCGACCACAAAATAAAAGAAAAGAGAATGCGGATTCTAAACCGTGGGAACCTCATGAAGTGTTATCGTTGGCACAATCATGGATTGACGTTTCAGAAGATCTGATGACGGGAGCGGACCAAAAACATGACCGGTTTTGAATGCGCGTTAGAGCTAGATTCCACAAAGGAATGAACATAGAACCATATTGTACTAAGCATCAAGTCCACTAAAAATGGGGAAAGACGAACAAAGAAATTATGTTGTTTAACGATTTATATAACAACATCAAACGACAATGGAGAAGCGGCGAAAGTGATGGTGTGATTTTGGAGAAATCTTTTAACATTTATCACAAAGAGCAAAAGAAGTCTTTCAAGTTTTTCGAAGTTTGGAATCTACTCAAAGACAACAAAAAAGGCAAAATAAAAAAACAATCGAGGAGCACATTGATAATGGCTCAAAACGGTCAAGAACTTCTGAATCCGATCAAACTACATTGGATGCTCGTGTTCATTTCAACCTCAACGATGATGAGCCCATTAAAGTTTCACCACCATCCCGACCGACAGGAAGGGACAAATCAAAAAGCAAAAGCAAAGCGTCGGAGTTGGATGACTTGAAAGAAATGGGCGAAAATGTGCAAGACATAAAAGATAGAATGGATAAATTTTTACAACTTGCTTCGGATAGAGAGGCTCGGAAACAAAAGGACATCGGCATGAGAGTGCTAATGATGAACATATCGGAATTGACCGGGGAGGAGTTTCAAGTTGCGTTGATGATGAAGGAGGACGTCAAAAAATGTTACGCTAATCGTATCAAACACTCTTATTTAGACCGAGTTAGAGGTCACCTTACTGACCTAGCAACATGTATATTAAACACCCCTTAGTATTATTAGTAAAATAATATATTATGTCAGAGGAAACACAATATGATTATGGTAACATAATATCATACGTCAAACATAATAATACAATAAGATTATATTAAGACAAAATCATATTTCAGACACTGAGAATTAAATAAAGTAATACATTCAATCCGATAACAAATTATGGTAAGATCATAAGGTAATGAAATAAAATAAAAATTAGATTATAAAAATTTTCATATTTATATAAAAAAACACTCTAAGATCTTTATCATAATTTTTTAGTAAACCGCAAATTTGGTCCTTATGGTTTGAAAAAAAAATGAATTTGATCCAAAATCTTTTTCACTTGTACCGATGATCCAAAAACTTGAATTTTTTTATGGGTATGACACCAACTACTCTAACGATGAATTTTCCCTTGTTTCTCTCCTCCTCTGATAACACCACCGTCTAGGAACCCTAAAAAAGTCGTGAGCTAGGTTTTCTTATATGCGAATGTGGCATTGAGGTACAGAACCCCCGACAAACAACAGTTCTGCATGCAAACTGGTGAAGTCGTGAGCTAGGTTTTCTTATATGCGAATGTGGCAACGAAATGTGCGGCACCAATAAAGTCGGCACGTGATAATTCTAAGGTTATGTCGTGTTCGTCGAGTTACAACACTAGATAATGTTAAACTTTTTGAGTTACAACGACGGTTCGAGTTAGAGCGCCTGAAAACAGATGATGGCGGCACTAGGGTTTCTAATGAAGATGATGGCGGTAACGAAAACGCTAGGGTTATCGACTCGTTGTTTCTTTGTTTGTTCACATCGTGATGAAGATCACCAAAACACTAGGGTTACCGACTCATTGTTTCTTTGTCTGTTCACATCGTGATGAAGATCTCCGTAATTGTTCCATATGTTGTCGATGGTTTCGGGTAAGAATGAAAGTGGTTTCTAGCAAGAATGGTGTTAGGGTGGGTGGTGGTGGTAGTGTTTACCGGAGGGCAAGTATGTGAATAATGGGGAAGACGAGTCTAGTAGCAGGAAAGAGAAGGTGGAGGGGTTGAGACATTGGGTTGGGTTGGATTGGGTTTGTCTGTCGTTTTTTATTTATTGTAATAAAAGAAAAATAAGAAACAAAATAAAAAAGGTAAATTCATCAATTTAAGTATATTTTTTTTAAATTACACCAAAACCACAATAAAACTTTATTTTAGACCGGTGGTGCTAGTCCAAATTTTTTGGACCAAAGTGTAAATTTTCGGCTAAACACAAAGACCATTTTTGCAATTTTGTTATATACAAACAAGAGCTCAAAATTATATATAGGTTTTCTTCGATAATAGCATACACAACCGAAATTCTTATGTTATGGGTTTTAGTGTTGAAATTATTTATCGACATGTTTTTTTCTAAGACCGAAATTTTTTATCAATACTACCCGAAGATTAAAATCCTAGTAGCAATAATGTTACGTTTTGTTGGCAAAAGGTAACATCTTTATGTAACATTAACAATTATGCTGCTACTTCTAGATTGGATATATTTTTAAAGTACATTGTTGTAATAAAAAGAAATGAAAGTAAGATGCTAGAATAAACAAATAAATGAATGCATATTTCTATTTCCTGCATTTAACTCAAAAAAGAACAAAAAGCAACGACATCAACGAAACAACAAGCCTTTTGGCTCCAGTTAAAAACAAAACCACAAATGAACTTGAAGAATACTCAAAAAGATCGATTTTACATGAACATGCTATTTAGTCTGAATATAGCTTCTTCTCCAATTGTCTGAACCAATTAAGAACTGATAACACCAGACACCCAAGGGACAAAAATCGGTGCATCTGGATACCGACTTCTGTAACTTTCTGAATACATGTCTTTAAAGTTTACTTTTGGCTTTTCATCCTGCATATCACATACAAAAAACTATGAGTTATAGATTATAGCATTGTACTTCCCTTTTTTCATATTAAATATTATTATTTGAATGAACTTACATATTTTAGCCAACATTCTTGAAGTTTATGTTCATATATATCTGGAGAATGACATCCTTCCTCAACAGGGCAATAAACCCAAATATTACATTTAATTTGATTTGGTTTAGCATTTTTAGCATGATCCAAACAAGCTTGACAACAATCATAAGCACTTTCTTTATGATGAGTAAGCCCCCATTTGACTGCTTGACCACCATAATCCGTATGGTGTTCCACATTACATTCAGGCGGCAGCCGCCTGCCAGCTAGGATCTTGTCATCTGGAAATATGGGTATTATGTTTTTATTTGTCATAAATGATCTTTTTTTTTTAAAAAAAAAGGTTTTATTTTAGTTACCAAAATCTTCTTCACCCTCGGGTTTGTCATTGTGCTCATTGGTGGTGACATTAATGGGAATCCAGAGACCAATTTGATCTAATAGCTCACCCCAATTGAACTCCAATAACTTTGCAAGTATTCCTATAAAATATAAATAGGTTTTGTCATGTCATGTGTAACAAAAAGGGGTCTAAAGGCTTTATAGAAGATTGAAATACCTGCTTCCTCTATTAAGATAGTTGAATTTGACGTCTTTCCATGTTTTAATCTTTTGGCTTCCTCTAGTTTTTGCTTCCTCCATTGTTGAATTGCTTCTGTGTGTATCACAAAGATTTCAATAAGATAGAAGTAGAGGACAATAGGCTTTGTTTTGAATTGAAAATTTACATATTTGCCCATCAACAACCATTACAAAATATTAGTGAGATTTCTCAATTATGTCTTATCAAGGGTATTTTAGCCTTTTAGGTAGGTATGGATAAGAAAGAATGTTTTCTTAGATGCTATTCTTAGGTTCTAAGATATATAGCATGAGAAAGTGAGGAGGGCATTTAAGTCTTTTACAAAGACAAGAGGTTGAGAGTAAATCCATGATGAAGATGAGGAGGGCATCAACAGTAATTACACCTAACAAGCATTAATCATTGGTCCCATCTTGATAATCGATGTTAGGTGAAGGATCCCCATGAGACATGAGAACAACTTTTGCAAGAAATATATATATTTGATTATTTTTTAAGCATCGATCCAAAATGATTCCAATAAAATATTACTCCTTAAAAGAATACTTAAGAAACAAGCAAGATACAAAGAATAATCAAGTTTGCAAAAGATAAATTACTAAAGATAAACATACCATGCTGTAAAGTTGTGTTAGAACTGGCATTCACGACTCTCAAAACTTCTAGGAGCTCATTGGTTAGCTTCTGTTTCAATGGCTGTGGTAATTTAATTGCTTCGTCTTTATTAAAATGTTTTTTGATCTCTTTTACCTTTTAAGAATACAAATTGGAGAACTCACTTAATCAAATTATACGATCAAATGATGAATCTATGAACAATTAAACAATCAAAATCAAGTGTGAATCTTACCATTTCCATGAGCTTTACAGGTTTAGATTCTATCCGTATTCGCACTGATTCTTCCATATTTCTTATTTGATCTGGAGTGTAGCTAACACCTTTAAAAACAATCACACATCAAATTCAACCAAAAAAGACGATTTTGAAAATAGAACTTCACAGTTCGAAAAATTGATTCCATAAAACCATCAGATTTGTACTTCCGAGAAATGAAACTACGAAAAGCATTGTATTTACATTAGGGGTTTGTTCGAACAAGCAAAAACCGCTCTGCAATCTGGAAAAAAAAAGGGCAAAAATCGCAACCGGGTTTTGGGTTTTACACATATGAACAAACAAAACAGCCATGAAAAAAAAAACGAAACGAACTAACTTTACCGTTGTGTAAATCTTGATAAGGGTAAGAGTAGATGGAACTGTAGAGATTGTGGAAAACGTAAAGAGCAATCGCAATGTTGAATGAACAAATGATAACTGTAGTTCTCTTGTAATAACACCATTTGGGTGCTCCTCCTCTTCCATTATTTGAATAATTATAACTTAACTCAGCTCTTGCCATCTGCCCACTTTCTCTTCTTATTTTTCAGCTTCGTCTTCATCCCATCATCTCCCTCCCGCCTCCGCTCCTCCTCCTCCTCCTCCTTCTGTGTATATTTAAACCACTTTATTTCTCCTTTCTATAAATGTCTAAATTTTTTTGTTCTTTCTCTTCAGGGTTGTGTAGTAGACGGATCAATCCCTAAATTTATTGAAATCGAATGGGTTTCTGAATCAGGGAACTGGCGAGTGCGATGTCCCAAAAGAACAACAGTGAATAAAATCGAGGGGATTTTTAGTTGTGCGTTTCTCGGGGTTTGATTTGGTTTTACAAATGTAATCATAAGTTTTTATAATAATTTGAGCAAATTACTGAAATAGTCCCTGTTGTTTAGATGAAATTACATGTTCCTCTCTATCATTTCTTTTTGGGAATATGACTTATTAAGGTAATTAACTTTTCGGTAAGTTTATATCTGGGTAACTATCTTTTTTTTTACACATCTAGGTAACAAACTTGTTGAAAATGTTCACATATGACCATTATGACCTGCTATAGCAGGTTAAATCATAGATGTGAACGCTTTCAACAAGTTCGTTACCTAGATATGTACAAAAAAAATAGTTACCCAAATATGAACAAAACGAAAAGTAAAAAATAAATTACACGAATGGTCCCTGTGGTTGGGGGAATTTGTGTTTTGGGTCCCTAACTTAATTTTTTAACTTGGATGGTCCCTATTGTTTATTTTTGTTGCGCGTTTGATCACTGTCTTACCTAAAAAGACTATTGTGTCCTTATTAATTTATTTTTTAATTAATTTTCTTATTTATGCATTTATTTTTTACATATTTAAAAAAATTAATAGACCCCACATATTTGTATCTCTTCGGATGATCCCTACTGTTTATTTTTTAATTAATTTATTTTTTTAACTCGGATGGTCCCTACTGTTTTTTTTTGTTACGCGTTTGGTCCCTGTCTTACCTAAAAAGACTATCAAACAACCCCTAAGATTACCTAAAAGTAAAAATTAAATTACACGAATGATATGTGGGGTATATTAATTTTTTAAATATATAATAATACATAAATAAGAAAATTAATTAAAAATAAATTAATAAGGGCAAAATAGTCTTTTTAGGTAAGACAGGGACCAAACGCGCAACAAAAATAAACAGTAGGGATCATCCAAGTTAAAAAAATAAGTTAGGGACAAAAACACAAATTCCCCCGAACCACAGGGACCATTCGTGTAATTTAATTTTTTACTTTTCGTTTTTTTCATATTTGGTAACTATTTTTTTGTACACATCTAGGTAACGAACTTGTTGAAAGCGTTCACATCTAGGATTTTATCTGCTATAGCAGGTCATAATGGTCATATGTGAACACTTCCAACAAATTTGTTACCTAGATGTGTACAAAAAAAAGATCGTTACTCAGATGTAAACATACCGAAAAGTTAATTACCTTAATAAGTCATATTCCCTTTCTTTTTCTCATTCTTTCCGTCTCTTCTCTGGTTTGATTTCGTTAAAATTTTCGTGTATGTCATGAAAAAACTATACCGCTTATCTTTTATATTTTGCATCTATAAATTGCATTGTGTATATTGTGAGTTGTTATATTATTTTACTAAGTGTTCTTTTGACAAAGTTACATTAATAAAAGTGATATGTGAGGAATGAATTGTTTGACAGTTGTTAATTGAGTCGGATCTGATTGAGTAATATCCAACATTTTATCAGACCCACTAAAAGATATATCAGAGATAATAGAACCGAATCGGAGGCTTCTAATTATTGTATCAAACAGTTTGAATTTGACTAAGTCAGACCCAATATGATACTTATCTTTTATATATTGCATCATTGTGAGTTGTTATAATTATTTCTATGAAGATTGACTCAAGGAAAGTGGATGTAAAACAAGGGGTCTTAACCGCTTTAAATTATAGTATAATTCATTTTCCTTAAACTCGTTTATATATTTACATCTTTGAATCTTTTATATTTTACATCTTCGAATTTTCTTGCATATTTTATGAGTTGTTATATTGTTTTATGCTTCTACAAATGAAAACCCGACAAAAAAAAAGATGTTTTAATAACCTGTTCATAATGATTGAATTAATGTACACACTTGTTGGGTAGTTTGTCCAATTACACTTGTCCCTGTCTATCTTTCCTCAACCATCTAATAAGTGAATGAGATCAAAGGGTAAGATTTCATGCCTCTAGAATTTACGGAAAGTAAATTGAAGGTACTTCAAGGCTCCACATAATATTCATTGATATAAAGAAATATATACATGTACATAGAGCAACTACTATATATGTGACTAAAAAGGAAAATAATGGTGACATCCTCCCCTAATTGAAAGGCAAATAATTGTATATAAAAAGTAGAAATTAAAGGCAAATGTGAATCCATCCCATTGTGCTTTAATTGGCCCCATAAAAATTGGTAGGCAACTATATTTATTACATCTAGTAATTGACCATATGAGCTCATTTAATACTTGTTGAGGACATAATCATACATCAACTTTCTAGTACAAATTTAACGTCTATTTAGAGTCTACAATTATTTATTCAAGTTCTTGCATGAAAACTAAAATCTAACGATTTAATTACCATATGTTGTACGTAGGAAATATTGGAGAAAGAAAGTCTAACAACGGGAAAATTGAATCAAAAAAGCATAATATATCATATCTTATATAAATATCTAATGAAACAGTTTCTACTACTTAGTCAACTACCAAACTCCTCTAATCCCTAAAGTAAAATAGTAATATTTATTGATTTTTTTAATGATGTTCTAAAATAAGAGAAAAGCACAAAAAATATTGTTATAAGAAACTTTTAACGAAATGGTCATATTTTTTTTATTTTCGTTCGTCTTTACCCGATCTTCAAATAGTATAAGTAAATACTCATAACATGTTTTGACCTCTTGGTAATTGGAACAATCCTTACACGACTACAATATAGTTGCATTCTTTTTCGTGCCTAAAATCAAAAGTGCATATTGTAGATTATCAAACTTTAAAATTTGTGTTGACCCATACATATAGTCCATCAAGAAATCTAGGAACAATTTGATTATCAAATTGACTCTGTTTTTCTCCCAAGTTCTAACAAGTATGGTGGCAACCTTTGACCATTTTAGATGAGTTATTATACACTTGTGATGTAGCCACCAATAGGTAAAGATTCGTCATATGTTCAGCTTTGTGTTTTGTTTTGGTTGTTGTTACTCCCTCATCAACGTATATGCACAGAGGTAACTCTGATGTCATATGGTTACTTGTTGAGTTTGAGATAGCTATAGCTGTAGCCTGTAGCAGATATGTGAGGTTTTCATTGATAGTGCATTGAGGTCTAAATGGGTTTCTTAAAAGCAAGATGAGTTATTTCATAATGATTTATACACTTGTTCAAGTTCATGTATTTTGTAACATAATAATATGGAATAATAATCCATATGTGTCTCGTTAAGCTCCTTAATCTTACGAATGATTTTGATGTGTGTCATGAGTATCAGGGATTAGTCACCTTTGTTATTAGAGACACAAAGTGTTGAAATATATTTTTTGGGATTAATAGTTTTAGAGTCGTTGGATTATATTACATTATGATGATTACGATTTTATGATCAATCGGATATCCCTCGATGTTGATAAATATTTTTGAAGTTTTAGAAATTGCTTAAATTTATTTAGGATTTTCGGTTGTAGTTTTACTAAAGTTAATTCTTTTTCGAAGTATAATGAGTTTTTCTAACAGTCATATAAAATAACCGTGAATGTCTCATCACAGGTCTTTACTCATTTGTTACTTTAAAACGCTTACTTCCTAACATGTGAGACACGTATAAAATAGTATGTTTGGAATAGAAGCCTACAAATGAGCATATAGGATTAGGATTTAGGAGTCATGTATTATATTGGAACAGATATTTGTTGTACTTGTAATAAACAACATCTTGACAATCTTTAACTTCGTAAATAAGAGGTGGTGTAATAAGTAAAACATAATGTGTGCACGTTCATGGTCCATCAATATTTTCTCGATAAGGTGAGTATGCTCCAAAAAAATGCAGGATGTAGGGATTAAATTGATGCTCCCGAGTTTCATTAAATGAAGGAAATGGAAGGATCACTTTCCCTCCTAACTTTCCTTCCGATTTAGGAGGATTTTGAAAGAAAGAACAAAATCTTTAACTTTCTTTCTATTTCTCTCCGACTCGGGAGCACAAAAGACAAATTTATTTTCCTTTCTTTTCTCTTCTTTTCTCTCCTTACTTTCCTTTCTCTTCTCTTCTTTTCTTTGCTACAACTCGGGAGCGGGGTGTTAAACGAAGAAAAGTACATTGTTCTAATTGAGAGGGTTAGACATAATGACACATGCATGCACGGGAGATTTCAACAGCTAGTCTTAGGGTTACATGCCTAGCCATTTGATTGCTTCGAAAAGTCAAAACTTGGAATTTGAAGTGGATGTTGGTTGTAATCCTTAAAGTGGTTTTCATGCAAGAAATTAGTTTTCATGACTCGCTAAAGTTTTTTATTTACAACATACACTACAACAAAATCACCTTTTAGCGGCGACGCTATTACCGGCGACGGAGGTCTTTAGCGGCGACTCTAAAGATTGTCGCCGCTAAAAGCCCATGTCGTCGGTAATAGCGTCGCCGCTAAAGGGTGATCACCCGAATCCGCGTTTTCCCCTTCCGTTACATCTAAACCGTTCGATCAAATATCCAATCCAACGGTTGGGGTCCTTTATCCGAACTAACCTAATACCGGCGACATATGTGTCGCAGCTAAAGGTTGAAATTGTCGCCGCTAATAGTTCACTAAAAAATGACGCGGTACCCTTCCCTCCAGATTGTCGCCGTTATTGATAAGTGTCGCCGGTAAAACCCTATTTGTCGCCGCTAAAGGCGTCGCCGGTAAAGCCTCTCGCAGATAAAAAAAAACGCACGCAGTAGACTTCATTCTTCCATATTCTGCTTTCTGTTTACCTTCGCTACCCTTCGCCCCTTCCAGCTTCTTCCGAGTTCATCTTCAATTTGCTTGTTCCATCCCGATTTCTCCCCACATTGTGTCATATTAAGGATATTAAGGATGAAGGTGTGATTTGGGACCGATTTCTAACTCAATTTCTTGAAGAAAGGTAATTTGATTTGATAATTTCCTTGTTAATTTGTATGTTAACACTGAAAAAGTGTTGATTAAATTTCTAAGATTTGGTAATTTAATTTGTATGTTACCCTTGCAAATATTGTTGAAGAGATTTGTGACATCTTGGATGGCTCCCAGGTTTTGTTGGAGGACATTTGACCTTACAAGCAAGGAAACATCATCTTTACTGTCGATTTGTAGCTTCATCGGGTGAATAGCAGTTTTTCCGGCTACATATCCGTTGATTTCCGCCACTACAGGTTCTATTATTTCATTTTTTTGTGAATTTGGTATTTGTATGTGAAAATTGCCATATGTGAAAATTGTGTGTATATTTGATATTTGTATGTGAAAATTGTGTGTATATTTGATATTTGATGTATGTGGTATATGAGTATTTGGTAGAACTATATATATGATATGTGAAATTATATGTATTTGTTATAAGTAGTATGTTATTGTGTGTATGTGAATGTATGTATGTTTGTTGTAAATGTGGTATATGATTGTGAAATTTGTGTATTTGGTATAAATAGGATGTTATTATCTATATATATGAAATTATGTGTATTTGATTTAAGTAGGATGTTATTTTGTGTGTATGTGAATGTATTTGTATTTGGTGTATATGTGGTATATGTATGTGAAAGTATGTGAATTTCATGCTCTTATATATTATGTAAAAGTATGTGGTTTTGGTATAAGTAGGATGCTACAATTGAAAAAAAAAATTATTGTTATAATTGGAAAAAAAACACAAAAAAAATGTTATAAAATTGTTTAAAAACTTATATACAAATACTAGAAAGTTTCTAGTTTGTTCCCAAACAATTTTTGGTATAAAATTCTTTATTTAATATTTTATTCATTAAAAACTAATTGTTAAACATATTAAAAGAAACAAACAAATTTTTTTTTCATGCTCTTATGTATTATGTAAAAGTATGTGGTTTTGGTATAAGTAGGATGCTATAATTGAAAAAAAATAATAATAAATTATTGTTATAATTGGAAAAAAAAAACACAAAAAAATGTTATAAAATTGTTTAAAAACTTATATACAAATACTAGAAACTTTCTTATAATGTTAACCAATAAGTTATATAGTTAACTTATAATCTTCAAATTAACTTATAATGTTATATTTCTATAGTTTCATATTTATATTTCCATGTCTTTTTTAGTTTTTAAATTTTTTATTTGCAACATATTTATATAATGTTATAAATAAAAAATATATATATATATATATTTTTAATCTCGACGGTAAAAAAGAACAACACGACAACATAATATGTATGTAAAAGTATATGAATTTCATGCTCTTATGTATTATGTAAAAGTATGTGGTTTTGGTATAAGTAGGATGCTATAATTGAAAAAAAAATAAAAATAAATTATTGTTATAATTGAAAAAAAAAACACAAAAAAAATGTTATAAAATTGTTTAATGTTATAAATAAAAAATATATATATTTTTTAATATCGACGGTAAAAAAGAACAACACAACAACATAATATAATTGTTGTTATAAAATTTTTTATTCTTTTAATTGTAAAAAAAATGTGGATTGGAAAAAAAACAATGCTAATTCTATATACTAAACTCTAAACCTAAAATTATGTTTCAGCAACATCATGTCTATTGATAAAAGCTGGACTACTAATCCATATCGAAACCATCCCGAGTTCCAAGCAGGACTTAAAGCTTTTATCGAGAAGTCCAAGTCACACCTTGATAGTAATGGTAAAATCAGATGTGCGTGTGAAAAATGTGATAACCGTTACTTCAAGTACCCGACTGCAGTTGAACGTCATATATTTATAAATGGTTTCAGTAAGTCGTACAAAATTTGGATCTATCATGGTGAATCTTTTATTCCTCCAGTCGTCTTGCCAAGTAACGAAATGGCCGATTTAATCGACGATGTGATGTGGGAGTCGAGAGAAAACGATACCAACTTTGATGAAGGAACCTCGAATACAAGGGGTAGCGGTGTGGATGATGATTTTGCACAGTTGTTGGAAGAAGTGGAAACTAAATTGTATCATGGTTGCATCTTTTCTTCCCTTGAGTTTCTAGCAAAGTTAATGCATATCAAGGTGAACAACAAATGGACTGATAGTTCATTTGATCAACTCCTTGAGTTGTTGCAATTAGCGTTTCCCAAAGGCAACAAGGTTCCCCTTTCACATTATCTAGCCAAAAAGAAACTGAAGTCTATTGGTCTGGGGTATGAGTCGATACATATGTGCAAAAACGATTGTTGTCTCTTTTGGAAAGAACACGATTCATTACAAGTTTGTCCTGTTTGTAAAGAGAGTCGATGGATCGATAAAAACACCAAGGGTAAGAAAGTACCTCATAAGGTGTTACGGTACTTTCCTGTGACCCCTAGACTACGACGTTTATATTGTTCGAGGCACACTGCCAAGAATATGATTTGGCATAGTACCGGACGTTCAGAAGATGGTGTGATGCTTCATCCTGTTGATGGGGAACATTGGCAAGATTTTGATAAAAAATACCCCGACTTCTCGAGTAAACCCCGTAACGTACGCCTAAGTCTTTCAGCTGACGGTTTCAATCCATTTGGAAACATGTGTAATCCACATAGCACATGGCCGGTCATACTCACCACATACAATCTGCCACCTTGGCTTTGTATGAAAGAGTCATCATTCATGTTGACTTTGTTGATTCCCGGCCCGAAAGCTCCTGGTAAGGATATGGATGTTTTCCTTAGGTCGTTGGTGGAAGAGCTTAAAGATTTGTGGCACTCAGGCGTACGTATTAAAGATGCGGCGACAAACACATTCTTCACGATGAGAGCTATGTTGTTGTGGACAATAAATGACTGGCCAGCTCGTAGTAGTCTATCAGGTTGGAGTGGGCAAGGGTATAGAGCATGTGCTACTTGTAATGAAGACACTCCTTCGTACCGTGCAACAAACAAAGTCGTATATATCGTTCATCGTCGTTTCCTAGATGCTAATGATCCGTTAAGAAAGAGGTTGGACTTTAACGGGATGGAAGAGACAAGACCCGCTCCAAGACACTTTAATAATGACTACATACAAGAGCAACTAGGTCGTCTACTAACTCGTAAACCGGGTAAACATCCTGAGCATGGAGGCGGGGAGCCAAAGCGGCAAGATTACGAGTTGAGCTGGTCGAAACGAAGCATTTTCTTCGAACTCGAGTATTGGTCTTCTCTACAGTTGAAACACAACATAGATTTCATGCATGTCAAGAAAAATGTGGACGAGATTTTGTTAGGTACTCTTCTAATGAACGATAAAAGCAAAGACACATCAAATGCACGAGAGGACTTGAGAATTCTAAACATTCGGAGAAATGAATGGTTGCAAAAAAATGGTGACAAGTTTCATAGACCCCATGCAAGATACTCTTTCACGAAATCTAGTCGACAACTCTTTTGTGAATTTATAAAAGATGTTAAACTGCCGGATGGGTTTGGTTCTAACATCAGTAAGAAAGTGAACGATACCAATACTAACATTATTGGGTTGAAATCGCATGACCACCACATTCTTATGCAACGTCTGATACCGATTGGAGTAAGAGGGTTGTTAGACAAAGACACTTATACACCTATTGTAGACCTTTGTACGTTTTTCAAGCAACTTTGTTCCAGAACATTGAAGGTGGAGGATATGAGGAAAGCAAAAGTAGACATTATTGCAATCTTGTGCAAGTTAGAATTGATTTATCCTCCAGCGTTTTTTGACATTATGGTTCATTTACTTTTGCATTTACCTGATGAAGCGATTGCCGGAGGCCCGGTATGTATGAGATGGATGTATCCCTTCGAAAGGTATATGAAAAAGCTAAAAAACTATGTCAGAAACAAGGCGAGGCCGGAATGTTCTATAGCTGAGGGTTATGTTGCTGAAGAAGCTTTATCATTTTGTTCGATGTACCTTCGAGATGTAAAGAATCGTCCGGAAAGAAATGAAGATGTTGTCATTGAAAAAACAAAGTTTTGGATGTTTGAGTCTAAATGTCGACCGGCCAGCACAACTCAAATCAAAACTCTTAATTTAACGGAAATGCGTAACATGGAATGGTTTGTATTGAATAGCTGTGAAGAAGTCACACAGTATATCAAGTAACTAATCTTATCTGTAACTTTCATCCTTATTTTTTTTTAATCTTTTTAAATCTATATCCTTTAGTCATCAACATAGGAAATTCAAATCTGAACATCCCCAAAGTGATGAAAAGAGAGAATTTCGTAATTGGTTTTGCGAAAAGGTAATATAAATTAATAAACAAATTTGTTTCATTGATCTAACGAATACATAATACATATTACTTTATAATTGCTAGGTTCATCAAATGAAAATAGAAAACTCTCCAGAATTCCACAAAGAGTTGTCGGCTCTTGCAATGGGTCCGCAAATGAATGCTTATTCTTACACCGCATGCATAGTCAACGGTGTTAGGTTTATGGTACTTAGTCGTGACGCACAACGTACAACACAAAACTCTGGGGGTTTTAGCGGTGGGTGAAAAAGGTGAGAAATATTATGGCCAGTTAGAAGAGATTATAGAGTTGAGGTATATACATGATTATTCAACTGTACTATTTCGTTGCAAGTGGTTTGATACTCGAACAGGAGTTATTACTAGTGATAATTTCACCAGTATCGATACACGACGCGAAGCATACAAAGATGATCAACTCATATATGCTTCACAAGCCAAACAAGTGTTCTACATCATAGAGCCAAACAATAACCATCGGTGTGTTGTCGAGCATGTTAACCATCGAAGTATTTGGGATCTACCATCGAACGATGACCGTGTCCAAAATGATGACAATGGCTCACACGAAAATGTAGACAATGTAGATGTACTTCAAAATATCTCTTCATCCGATGCTCCACTTTTTATCGATTTCAGCATGTACTTTCAAAACATTCCTAGAGTCATTGTTGATGTAGAAAGTGCAACTGAAGTTCCTCCGCCAACTGGTATAGTCAATGATGTTTCTGATTGCGAGACTGATTACGATGAGACCGATTCTGATTATGATACCGAAGAAGACACTGAAGGATATAAGGAAGATTCTGATTAGAATAGTTCTTATGTAATACGTGTTTGTAATATAAACTCTATTTGGATTTCTTGTTTAAATAGAAATGTTTAGTCCTATGTAAATGTTTATTTCTATGTAATGTGTATTTGTAATAAAAGTTATATTTGTATATCTTATAATTTTTCAAGAAACGATGACAATATGGCTTTTGTTTATGTATACCATGGCTGCTGTTATGGGTCGTGGACACGGGGGTGATGGAGCTGAGGAACACCTCTCCCAGGTGGTAGAGGTGCTGGTCATCACGAGCAGGACGGTAAGTCTTATTATGAATTTTTATTTACTAATTTTGTTCAGTTATTATAAATTAAATACTGTTTCTAATAATTTTTAATTACATTTGTAGTTGAGCAAACTGCACGAAGGAAAGTTCGAGGCAAAGCGAAAAATATAAAGCTTGAAAAAGCGATCTTACGGAACAAGGGCAAACCGATTAGCATGGATGTAACATCCGGATTTCCAGGCATGGCAATTTGAGTATTTCTTTTGAGTTATGAGGAGGGACTCGACGAGTTGAGGCGTAGACTCATCGAGTAGGATCGTGTGTGCTGACTGGATTAATGAACGGACTCGACGAGTCGGAACGGATGGACTCGACGAGTCCGCGCTGTGGATTGAAACCCTAATTCTCGGGGTCTGTGCCCTATTTAAAGGCCTTTATGGCCTCCATTTGCGGCCACTTCACCCCTGAGAAACCCTAGAGAGCAGAGAGATCGTTTGTGGTGCAAGAGGAAGGCTAATTCACCATTTCTTGTGTGTTTTAGCAAGAAGGAAGGAGGTAGAACAAGCTAAGCGGGTTGAGGAGCTTGGATCCACTTCTATTTTATCAGAGGAAGCTGTTGGAGGTAACAGTCTGTGCCATTCTCGTGTTTATAATGATTCTAGTGAAATCTAGGGTTTTCTTTATGCCTCTTTTAGTTGAATCTGGAGTATGTGAGGTCCCAAGACGAGATGGTTCATAGATCTGGACCTTAAGAGGTCTAGAGAGTCCTTACCACTCTGCTTTATGCCATACCTTTTGAGTTATGAGCCTAGGAGGCCATTTTAGTGGTTATTTCACCAAAAGAAGCTTTGGGTGTGTTGCATGTGTACCAAGATTCGACATTTACGTGATTATCATGCTTGGGAAGGTCAGATCTATGGACTAGAGAAGCAGATCTGACCTTAGAAGGTCATTTGAGTATGAACATGGAAGCAACTCGCCGAGTTCATAAGTGGACTCGACGAGTCGAGTCGGGGTTGCCCCGCGATTCGTGATAGGAGGAACCCGTCGAGTGGAAGGATGACTCGACGAGCCAAGAGAGGCCAGAAGGATTCAGAGGACCCGTATGGACTCGCCGAGTCGCCCGTGTGCACTCGACGAGTCGGGTCAAAGTTTGACCGTTGACTTTCGTTGACCTTAGGGTTCTGGTCAAGACTGATTCAAGAGAGTTCAGGGAGGGGTAGAATGGCCTTCTACCCAATCTTTAGAGATGAGACTATGAGAGAGTATTGATCGGGGATGTTATTTGAATGATAGGAGGAGGCTAGGTCGGGACGATGAGCACAAGAGTTATCCGACTTCATTGAGGTGAGTCTTCTCACTATACTGTACCTAGAGTGGTACCTATGTGTGACCGGAAGGTCTTGTATACTATGAGATGTATGTGCTATATGCTGTTATGTGATATGTATGTGTTATGTATGTTATGTATGATAAGGACCGGAAGGTCAAGAGGACATGGACCGGAAGATCAGGAGGTTACGGACCGGAAGGTCGATGCGGGTAGGACCGGAAGGTCTACCGGGATTCGGGACGGAAGTCCCCTGAGACACTTGGATCGAAAGATCCTACAAAGTTATGGCCTGGAAAGGCGTATGTGTTGTATGTGGTATATTAGGGAACTCACTAAGCATTTATGCTTACAGTTGCTGTGTTATGTGTTTCAGGTACTAGCGAGGATCGCGGGAAGGCGCCGGCATGATCCGTACACACTCGTAGAGATTATGTTTTGAGATTCTGGGATTTGTTTGTTATGATGACATTGGAGACAGTTTGTTTGATATTGTTTTTGATGATTGAAAATATGATTTAAAAATGAAAAATTGTTTTGAAAATTTACGTTGTTACAATGGAATATGATAGGGATATCACATTTGATCCCGTAGGAGAGCCGAAAGACATGTTTTCCCTAGAAGTTGGAAAAACAATGTGGCAGATGGTCCCATTTGATAAATGGACTTGAAAAAAAGTTTCCCCTGCAATACAGGACATTGTATTACAACATTTAGCGGTAATTATTTATTTAAATATATTTTATATGGTTAACTATAATTGTTTTTTACTTGGTTAACTTTTTTTTTTGTAGACAAAGTTTGATTTGGATCAGATGTACCGGGATGTACAAGCTAATTTGTTGACAGAGAGTTTTCAAGCAGCTTTGTTAAAAGGTTATCGAGAACGTAAAGCTGACGCAAAAGAATATTTTATGTCAGTCGGAGGGTATGAAGATATCCCGAGAGCATTAGTCAACCCTCCAGAGGGTATGGAAGTTGATAACCGGAAGAAAGCAGTTGAGTATTTCCAAACAGACGAACACAGAATTGCTTCAGAAAGGAACAAAAAAATCCGTGAAATGCAAACAAATGTGAATCGTGGGGGGTCGAGCTCGTATAGCAGTACTTGCTATAAGAAGGTAACGTAAGATACATGTAATTATTTATTTAAAATATAATCTAATTTTTAAAGTTAAACAGAACCTGAAGAGAGTGGAAACGTTTCACAAAGCTCATACCGATAAGAATGGTGTATTTGTTACTGCTGAGGCGGAACAACAATATGTAAGTATTTAATTATAATTTTATCATATAATTAAATGTTTATTTATACTTAATTGTTACTCACTTTTGGGAGTTACAGAATCGATTAGTTGAAGAGCTGTTAGAACAAACTCAAGGTGAAAGTGAGTTAACTCCCGCTCAAGAAAGAGCCGCGTTTGAGAAAATATTAGGAGAGCGACGTGGTCATATTAGAGGCATTGGCCGTAAACCTTCTGCTCTCCCGCCGATTCCACAGCCTTCGCAACCATCACCACAACCATCACAACCATCACAGGTAAAACAATCTACTTTGGTTTTGTGGTGATTATTTGCTAAAAAGTTTCGTAATTAGGTTTTTGTCCCAAATG
Source organism: Lactuca virosa (assembly GCF_052849685.1). NCBI lineage: Eukaryota > Viridiplantae > Streptophyta > Magnoliopsida > Asterales > Asteraceae > Lactuca > Lactuca virosa. The sequence continues at coordinate 264,696,296 of NC_136431.1, forward strand.
CAAAAAATAACAACGAACTTTGGTTTTTTGTCGTAGTTTAAAAATAGCAATCTACTTTAGCATCGTAAAATGCATGTTGATTTGGTAATTTTGGTTTTGTGGTGATTATTTGCTAAAAAGTTTGGTAATTAAGTTTTTGTCCCAAGTTCAAAAATAACAACGTACTTTGGTTTTTTGTCTTAGTTTAAAAATAGCAATGTGGTTTGATAGTTTTTGTTTATGTTTGATAATTTAACTTATAAGTTTATATATGTTGTTATTAATTATGTAGTTGGAAAATCTTCGCGCAATGTTGAATGACCCGACATGTAGGGATGAGCTGTATTCGTTTTTTCAATCCCAAAATAATCGAGGAAACGATGGGAATGAAGATGATGGTATGTAGGCCAGGATGAGTTTCATTTTCATACGTTGTAACGCTTTGCTACTTGGTAGATTGTAAAACTTTGGTTGTTTTTTGTAATTACCGGCGACACTAATACCGGGCGACATTATTACTTTTTATATTTAATCGGATATTATGACTTTTGATATATAATTAATTATAATCGGATGTTTGTTTTGCATTTTTACATTATTACCGGCAACAAAAATCGTTAATTACAAAAAAAAATTAAAAAAAAATGAAAATTGTAATTACCGGCGACACTATTACCGGCGACGTCTATCATTAGCGGCGACATGGTCATTACCGGCGACGTCTATCATTAGCGGCGACAGGGTCATTAGCGGCGACATCTATCATTAGCGGCGACAAGTTCATAAATAGCGACGGAGTACTAGCGGCGACTTATTACCGACGACGCGTCGCCGCTATTGCTATTACCGGCGACAACTGGACTTATTACCGGCGACTTTTGTCGCCGCTAATGACCATTTTCCTTGTAGTGATAGTAATTATTTCGTTAGATTTTCGTTTTCATGCAAGAAATTGAATAAATAATTGTAGACTCCAAATAGACGTTCAATTTCTACTAGAAAGTTGATGTATGATTATGTCCTCAACAAGTATTAAATGAGTTCATATGGTCAGTTACCAGAAGTAATAAATATAGTTGGCTACCAATTTTTATGGGGCCAATTAAAGCAAAATGGGATGGAATCACATTTGCCTTCACCATTATTTTTCCTAAAAAGAAGCTAGTTCTATTGATAGAGCTTTCACGTCTGCGCATAGAAGACTTTTTTTTCCCTTCAATTCCGCTCTTACCATATCATGGGCAGTTGGGTTGGAATCCGTGTGATGGTTCGAAAGTGCTTTCAAATATTCTTTACATACATAGTAGTTGCTCTATAACGAAATATTTTCCTTTTTTAGTCACATGCAGGAAATACAACAAAGTGTGATATGGGAGGTCGAGGATAATTTAAGAAGTTCTAAAGGTTCGCTTCATATTGACGCGCTAAAGTTTGACTCAAAAAGTTTTTGGAATGGGTCTTTGTCGAAAATTTGATTTTAATCACGGTAAGGAGTTTTAGAGTTAAGCTTATGGACACAGTTATGTTGGAAGTTTGGTAGAAACCTAGTTTGTAAGCCAATGTTGAAAATATAATATATTGCTTAAAAATAGTCCATATGCTTAAAATGTAAAACCTGAATTTATTCAGGTGATGCATAAGGTGGTGTTTTGTTTTTGTTTTTTAAACTATTGTTCTCCTTCTATGTCTACAAGCACCAAAGACATTTTTTTTTGGAAGACAAAAGACATAAAGATGTTTTTTTGACATCTCTTCCCAGCAGACAAAAAAGTTGACATCTCTTCCCAGAAGACAAAAAAAAGTAAGTTATCATTTGGAAAACATCTTATAAGTTATAAGCATATCCGGTCACTTTCTCCTTACCATAGAAAACATTCATCACCCTTCACCACTACACCGTCACCTCCACATCCACATCAACCACTTTTGTCTTATCTATTGGTTGTTTCTACCGCCTCTACCTCCACCATTGCATACTCCCTCCATCGGGTACTCTAACATCTCCCTCCTCCACCTGATGACTGATTCGGCAGTTTAATTCAATGGTTCTTGTGTATTAGTGCATATATAATCCCTAGTTCTCTTTTCAATGCAAAATTCAAACATTTCATCTTTCTTACACGAAATTTTGGTTGAAATATTCTATTAGTTGTATAGTTAACATGTGTTTGAAGTAGCTTCAATCAATGCGTCTTGTTTGGAAGATTTTTTTCAATGATGACATTGTTCTCGATTGAATGCACATTTACCTCTTCAAAAAAGACTATCGACATTTTGGAAACAAGTAGGGATATCCTTGTCATTGGGACCAAATTTGGCCAAAATTATCCCCCCCCCCCCCCCCTCTCGAATTCAATCGTTTTCCAGCCCCCGATCCCGCCTCCAAATTTCAAGATCACCCGCCTGTCACGCTTCTACCCCCATTTCTCCTGAATCCCTCGTTAACCCCGTTTGACCCATAATCTCTTGTTTAACCTTCTTTACCTTATTTTCACCCAATTTATTTCGTTTAAACTTACATATTGCATTAATTATTCAAATATAAAACATATATTACATAATGGTTACTCTAAGTTTATTTTTTTTTTCTTTTTATAGATAATAATAGTTAAATATAGAGTAATTATTTCGAGACTCCCATGAGGTATACGATACGGGTCTCCGTACGAAAACGAAGTCTGTGTCCCATAGAGGTTTTTGACACCCTTATGAACAAAAATTAACATATGATTTGAAAAAAACTTACGGTGCATATTTTTTTTTCTACAAATGTAAAAAACCGAATATATTTTACACCTAAAAAACGTATTTCATTTTTATAAATTTTGATTTCTTTCATGTTTCTCTATGTCAATCTTCATGAAAGCAATAATAGAATTATAGAAACCTACAAAAATTAGTCTATTTTATTATTGGATTCGTTCATATCACAAATTCATGTTTCCGTTTCAACAGTATAATAAAATCAATCTCTTGCTTGAAATTTCTAAAAATAAACTTCATAATATCATAACGTATTTTTATTGTATTATCGATTTAACACTTGATTATTTTTAAGTAAAAGTTTAAATCGTTATTCTTTTAAATTGTTTAGAGATATTATTTTTCCAAATTATCAAGTTTGATATCAAATAAAAACACATTATTTTTTTTATTATTATTAATATTTTTTCTCTTTTGTATTTTGTCGTAAGAATGTATGTACTATGAGTATAGACATTTTTTTTTCTTAAATATTCTAAAATAATATTTCATCAATATAAAGAAAACAAAAAGACAACTCATAACACACGCGCTTTGAGTGTGTGGACATGTCAGCACACGCTCGAACATCACGAAAATAAAAATAAAAATAAAAATCACAGCTATCACGCCCCCTCTCTCGCGCGGAAATTTTTGTAGCGAATCGAATCCCGACTTTTTCCCTCTGCAACCACGAATCGATCAATCCAACTTCATACTCGAATCTTTGTAACTCATCTTCTCTTTCTTTGATTCTTCATTCCATTTATTGTTGATTTTTCTCTTTGTTTATCTACATTGCTCTTTGATTAAGGTTTTCATTGCACCTATCGTTGTTACGACTTATGAAAATTAGAATTTGTGTGTCATTCTTTTGAATCTGATGCTTATTGTACTCGATTTTCGTTAGATGTAAGGCAATCATTTCAGAATGTTTGATTGCTGAGGATTTTGTTTTTGATCTTATAGGATTTTATCGAGTATATCATGCTGGAATAGGAGAAGCTGTAAGCTTGACTTTATAAATCTGGATACTGGAAGCGATCAAGGAAATGTCCTGCAATAAGAGTGAACACGTTCCATTGTCGGTGTTGTTGAAGCGTGAATCGGCGAATCAAAAGGCTGATAGGCCGGAGATTGCTTGTGGTCAGGCTAACGAATCTAAGAAAGGGGAAGACTTCGCATTGATCAAAACTGAATGCCAACGCGTGTTGGGAGATGGTGTTACCACTTATTCTGTCTTTGGGGTATGTCGTCAACCTTTCTCCCCCTTTGATAAAACTTTAATGACTTGTGTCTCTGATGAGGTTGATCAGATTGCAATTACTCTTTTTCTCTTCTCCTCAATTCACATTTGTTTCATTTCATTGTAGTAGTTGATGGATTTCTTGTAATGCTCCCACCTAACTTCTCTTTTGCAGATATTTGATGGTCATAATGGGTCTGCAGCAGCTATATATACTAAGGAGAACCTTTTGAACAATGTTCTTTGTGCTATTCCTCCCAATCTGAATCGTGATGAATGGGTGGCAGCCTTGCCTAGGGCTATGGTTGCTGGTTTTGTGAAAACAGATAAAGATTTCCAAGAAAAAGGTATAGACTATAGACATTCCTTCAAAAATTTCAACTACCATTATGTCTGTGACTAGATAGTAATACCTTTGTGGTAATGCATATCAAGACTTAAAAAGCATAATAAAGTAGGTCCACCTCATTATAATTATCTTTCTGCTAGCACTGTCACCTTATCTCAAGATGCGTCTGTATGCAAATATAGTAAGCACAATCATAATCATGTTGAAATATGTAAGTACTTATTTTGACTTTTAATATTGTTACAATTGCAGCTCAAATGTCAGGGACAACTGTCACATTTGTAATTGTTGAAGGATTAATAGTAACAGTAGCATCAGTTGGGGATTCCCGCTGCATACTTGAATCCGCTGATGGCTCTGTATATTTTCTCTCAGCAGATCACAGACTTGACACCAATGAAGAAGAGTATGTTTACAAATCTCACTTAATTCATCCCCTTTCTTTCTTTTTGGATTAAATTTTATTCCAAATACATTACAATTTACTTTCTTTATAGGCGGGAACGTGTCACTGCTAGTGGTGGTGAAGTTGGTCGCCTAAATACCGGTGGTGGCACAGAGGTATTTTAAAATCTTATAAATTTTTTTTTTCTAATTTTTCTATATAAATGGCCAAATGGGATCTTACTTAACTTACCAATGTTTTTATATTTATGACAGATTGGTCCTTTAAGATGTTGGCCAGGTGGGTTGTGCCTTTCAAGATCTATTGGAGATAGAGATGTTGGAGAGTTCATTGTTCCAGTTCCTCATGTCAAACAAGTGAAGGTTAGTTTTGTAATTAAACTCAATTTATTTTTCTTTTTATTTATTTGTGATCTTCAGCTATCTTCTGCTGGAGGGCGGCTTGTAATCTCAAGTGATGGAGTCTGGGATGCTCTTTCCGCTGAATCAGCTCTGGAATGCAGTCGCGGATTGGCTCCGGAATCAGCAGCAGCACATATTGTCAAAGTACGGAAATATAAAAAATTCAAAATTTTAATTAAATATTAAAATTAATTAATAATATTAATATTCAGTTTTTGTTTTCAACAATCTTTGGTTTTTAATATACAGGAAGCAGTACAAGTGAAAGGGTTGCGAGACGATACAACCTGCATAGTGGTGGATGTACTACCGCCGGAAAAGACAAATCTGCCCTTGCCACCACCAAAGATGACCGGAAAAAGAGTTTTAAAGGCCATGTTTAGGAAAAAGAGCAGTGAGGCTCCACCTCATGTTGATGAAGAGGAATATTATGAACCAGATTTAGTGGAGGAGCTTGTGGAGGAAGGATCTGCTATGCTTTCTCAACGGTTTGTATACACTCCAACAGCTTTAACATTTTCTATACATGTAAGGGTAAAATGGTCATTTACTCTCGTTTGTTTTGTACATGGTTTCACAGGTTAGATACGAAATATCCGCTTTGTAACATTTTCAGATTATTTATCTGTGCTGTGTGTCAAATTGAAATGAAACCTGGAGAAGGAATTTCAATACACCATGGATCGGCTAATATGAGTGGAAAGTCAAAACCATGGGATGGACCTTTTCTTTGTGTAAACTGCCAATACAAAAAAGATGCCATGGAAGGGAAAATATCATCCAAAAGTAAGACTCTGTTTGTTTGACAGACTAACTGAAAAGCTAGCTGGTAGCTGATATACTTTTTTACAGGAAGGTGATTAAAATTACGATTGTACCCTTCGAATACATACGATTGTTTCGGAGCGAAGGATCGATGTGAAGACAAAAAGATTGTTGAGATTTCTATCTCAAGGGGAATTATTCAATTATTGACTTTTAACATTTGAAAAAAGGTTACTTATTAGTAGAGAGATATAATCTTTCTCCAACTTCTCTAACAATGCATAGAGCTAACATTGTACTATATTTTATAAAGATTGTAGTTGTTAATGTTATACTCTTAGATTATTCACTCGTAACATTGTACTACGAAATTAAGATGGTTGTATTTAAAGTAAAAGACTATTTATGCTCTTGAGACTTGAGAGTGGTTACAATTGTCAATTGGCATGTTGATGCTGTCTCCTTTGTTTTAGTGCATGTCAAGTCATTGTTGAAGTTTGAAAATATTGGTGTAGGAAATGAGCTGGAAAATAATACCCAAAATAGAGAAAATAATATTTAAACTTCAATTGGATACCTTTTTAAATTTTTTTTTTATTGTGAATGCAAGTATGAGGGACCCCAACAAATGAAAGTTTTTTAAAGTTAGGGTTTAGGATGAAAGGCTTGAATGAGTAACCCTCAATCATGTTTTGATCAAGGGGAGTACTCGTTCGTACCATTGAAGTATTAATTTACTTTATTTTACGGATAAATAAAGATTACTATAAATAAAATAAGGGTTAATAAAAAATAAAATAAATACCAAAATGGGAGATGTAGTCTCATAGATGATCGATCGTCTTTATAATATTTATTATGAAATATGAAATAACCATTCATTTTGTAAAAGCATTTATCCTAGATGTAAAGTTGTGAGGATGAATGTAATTTCACCCTCAACATTTTCAATCTATAAGGTCACACATGTAAGTGAATACAATATTTAAAGTTTTCTATAAATTATAGGGTTAATATTATAAGATTCTATATTTTAAAAATAACCCTCACATTTTTCAGTTCTTTTTGTTCTGGTCATTTTAATAAGTTAGCATTAATTTTCCGGTAATTGATGATTTTATTTTTCGAAAAACTCTTAACTTCTTTTTTTTTTTTTTTATAAAAAATAAAATAAACACCAAAATGGGAGATGTAGTCTCATAGATGATCGATCGTCTTTATAATATTTATTATGAAATATGAAATAACCATTCATTTTGTAAAAACATTTATCCTAGATGTAAAGTTGTGAGGATGAATGTAATTTCACCCTCAACATTTTCAATCTATAAGGGCACACATGTAAGTGAATACAATATTTAAAGTTTTCTATAAATTATAGGGTTAATATTATAAGATTCTATATTTTAAAAATAACCCTCACATTTTTCAGTTCTTTTTGTTCTGGCCATTTTAATAAGTTAGCATTAATTTTCCGGTAATTGATGATTTTATTTTTCGAAAAACTCTTAACTTCTTTTTTTTGTTAAAAAAAACGTTTTTACTTGACAATTTTTTTTTAAAAAAAAAAACGTTTTTACTTGACAATATTTTTTTTTTTTTTTACAGTTGATCTTCCGGTAATTCAAAAAAAAAAAAAAATCCCTTACCATATTGTGAAATATATGCCCCCTTATTGTTATTCATTTCCAATTCCTTTAAATTGTTGTTTATGATGGTTTTCAACATTAAAATTTAAAGAAAATATCAATTTGTTTTTCGAACAAGGAAAAAGGTCGTGGCGTCTAATTATTTTGGGTAAAATGCATGTCTAAATCTATTTCCAATATGCTCTAAGATTATTATAAGTGAAGGAAAATGGTCAAAGCTGACATGGTAGTGTAGATTGTTTTTCGGAATAAAACTGAAAGATTACTTATCCAAACTATGTTTGGAAATATAATTTAAAGTTGTCATTTAGGTTGATCCAAAATCGTCTTATTATATTTCTTTGAGACTTAACTTTTTCCATATATGTAGTCTTTAGATTAGCAAACATAAACCATTTATAATGCAATTTCATCCAAGTTAGCAGAAGTAGAACCTTCAATCTCCAAATTAGCAGACGTAAAACCATTTGTTATACAAACTTCATCCAAGTTACTAGACACAAAACTTATATATATATATATATATATATATATATATATATATATATATATATATATATATTGAAAACCTATAGTTTTCTAAGAACCCAAAAACTAAAATTGGACTACTAGGTCAAAAAGTTTAATGGTCCAGATCAAAGATGGCAATATGGTTAATAAACATAGCTTTAATGGTATATATGGTTTTTAACAAAAATAATAGGGGTAAATTAGGTATAGATTTACAAAATTCCTAAAAGCAATACAACTAATTTATCATTCAAAGAAATTCGTTCTCTCAGTAACGTACGCCTGCTCTTCCTTCTCCTTCGTCGTCTTCCTATCATCGTCAGTCGCTCTCTCTATCCCTCTCTATCTATCAGTTAATCTCTATTTCACGTTGTTGTATCATAGATCTTAGATCCACTAGAGATCATTCTTTTTCTTCCCGTTGTCGAGCCTTCATCATTTGCCTCCCATTGCTGCTATAGATTTGGATGACTGGCTCGTTATCGGCAACCGAAGTGTTTAATGGAGAGGAGAGGTCGGAGGTAAACAAATTTGTTGAAGGAAACCTTTTCATTAATTATGTTTAATCAGAACGAAATTTCTTCCTTCCTGTTGCCATCGCATCGCCTCCATGTCGCTTTTTTTCATTAATCAAATTCAAACTGTTTGTCTTAACTTTTCTTGTAATCGGCCTAATCTCATGGGGTATATAAGTTTTTTCTTCGTTTGTTTTTAAGGGACAAAGCCTCTGAATCTAAAGCACACCACCTGTTTGACAATAATCCTCTATGAAACTTTTTCATTTGTTTTTAACACTGAATGGTAATTTGTATAATGTGCTTCCAGAATTCACATGGAAAGTATCCTGCAACTTCCCATTTTTACCATAATTTTTTTCGATTTTTAATATAACTAAAAAATCAATTATCATAAAAACCAAGTCGGTAAAACCCAAGTGTTTCAAATACAATCATCTCAAATCAGAGTATCAAACATGCAGAATCATAAAATTTGCAAGCTGAAGTGTACAATCAAGCTTTCGCCTTCTCGCGATCATCTAAAGTACCTGAAACACATTTAATCCACAACTATAAGCACGAAGCTTAGCGAGTTTCCCAAATATCACCTATATTACAACATAATAAACAACTATGGGTTCTCAGCAACCCTGAGGATTTTTATCAATCCCAATGGGCTAATAGCATGCCCTATGGATTAACAGCACACCTCGCGGGTTATTAACAACATTGGGACTATCAATAGTCCTTTGGACTCACAACAATTTAGGAGTTATCAGCAACTCAGTTTCACAGATAACATCAATCAAAAAATAAGACCCAGTTGGTTAACATGTATGTACCATACAGGTAAATATAGTGAGAAAACTCATACAACGAAGACGGATTCTATAAGGCACCTAACATCAATAAATAGCACCATATCAGTCTACACCTTAAAACCCTTCAATTAATCAAAAGTCAACCATGGTCAAAGTTAACCTTAGCAAGTCCCCACGCCATGACCACTCATAGGTCACGTGGTGGGTATTACACGGTAAAACATTCGACAACACCCAGCTTCCACGTCGTGGGAACTGGGCTTCCACAACTTATCTATTCAGCTCTCAATCCGTTAAACCACTCCTTCCAACTTTTCAGAAATCTTCTTAAGGTCTAATGCATCACAAAGATTAATGCTTTTCAGTCATGCATGCCCAATGCAAGTCTAGAGCTCTAACTTAGGTCAAAGTAGGGAAATAACACCACAATCTCATGCATGCAGCTCAATATACCAACAAACTCCAGATCTGAGACATATGTATACTAAGGGACCTCTATAACCTATAAAGTTGCTAACTTTATGGGATCCATGCACTCCTCTCAACCCAAACATGGAGAAAAGTGGGTAGAACCTAGATCTAACATGTTTTAATGAGAAAGGCAAAGACTTTATACCTCCAAAAGGTCATAAATGAAGTGAAGATGTAAGATCTATGCTGGAAACAAGCACTCAAACACCAAAATGAGCTCCTTCTTCTTCAACCTTCACAAAGGTGGTTTCACACACTCAAAACACACATATGGAGGCTAGGGTTTGGATGGGATAAGATCTCAGAGGATGGAGGGTGCTAAATGAGGCAACCCTAGGAGTTAGTGCCCTTAAATAAGACACCCAAACCCGATAAAATTAGTGTTTTGGCCCAAAATAGCTGCCATGTCGTGGCAACATACTGCCACGTCGTGAAACGCTCAAAAGCACGAGTCTTCCCGACTAATTCCATGTCGTGGCTCTCCCAATGCCACGTCGTGGCCATACAAAATTTCCAAGATAAATGATCAACTTATCAAAAAGAATACCTGTAAACTGGATGTTACAATTCTCCCACATTTGAATCAAATTTCACCCTTGAAATCCTCTGTAATAAACAATCCAGGGTAATGGGTATGTGTAACATCCCAACTCCCAGGTATAATATTTAATTAATTTACATTCATGTTGTCAAAGCAACTCGATGAGTTGGAGGCCCCAACTCGCCGAGTAGAGAATTAAATGGCCGCGTGATTTTTAGAGCCTACTCGACAAGTAGGAGCTGAGTGTGAAAACCCTAATTTTCATGGTTTGTGCCCTATTTAAAGGACCTTAAGCCTTCATTTCCGCCTCCCTTATCATCTTGACACACTGAGAGAAACCCTAATCGATCTATATTCATCTGTGAGAGAGAGAGAGAGAGAGAGAGAGAGAAAGGCTAAGATTGTATGTTCTAGTGCATTTTTGGAAGGGGATTGAAGAGTAAAAGACTTGGAACGAGAAGAAGCCCTTGGATCCGGTGTTCTTTTAGTGCTAGCTGCTATTTGGAGGTAAAAAAGCTATCACCTTGATCATTGTTTGGTTAGATCACTTCATTAGGAGTTTATGGCCATTTCCATCTTTTCTGTGGGTCCCTAAGTGGTTTGAGCTTGCCATGGAGTTGGGACTTTAGATCTGGACAGTATGAGGTCCCTTGGGCCTAAAGATTCTGTCACACCCCCAAACCGAAACGGCGGAAACGTTCGGGGGTGGGTGACCGACCAACATGGGTGTACGACCGCACACCCATGTGTATGGCCGTACACACCATTTGATGGTGTGTTTGGCCCGAAAACAATGTGATGTTCTGAAATTATCTCACCCATTAACCCAAACCTCTGTCACACCCCCAAACTGGAACGACAGAAACGTTCGGGGGTGGGTGACCGACCAACATGGGTGTACGGCCGCACACCCATCTGTACGGTCGTACACACCATTTGATGGTGTGTTTGGTCCGAAAACAATGCGATGTACTGAAATTATCTCACCCATTAACCCAAACCTTGAATGCACTAAGCTTAGAATACTCAAACAGACCTTAAACAGTGCTAAAAGGTAGCAAAAACGAGTCTAGCATTGATTGAATTGAATAGTTGTACAAGATAGAAGTTTCAGGTTGTCACATCATCCTCCCGTTAGAGGGAATTTCGTCCCGAAATTCAAGAATAGAATACAAATCATGGACTTGGAAAAAGATGATGACACTTCTGTTTCATTGAATCTTCGTGCTCCCAAGTGAATTCAGGTCCCCACTTGGCATTCCAGCGGACCTTCACTATCGGGATACGACTTTGTTTAGTACGTTTGACTTCTCGATCCATGATTTCTACATGTTCTTCCACGAAGTGCAGACTCTTGTCTAATTCGATTTCATCGAGAGGTATCACAAGTGTCTCATCGAACAGACACTTCTTTAGATTTGACACGTGGAAGACAGGATGTACGTTACTAAGTTCTCGGGGTAGGCGGAGTTTGTACGCTACGGGACCGATCCGAGCGAGAATCTCGAACGGTCCAATGTATCTCGGATTCAGCTTTCCATGCTTTCCGAAGTGTATCATGCCTTTCCAGGGTGAGAACTTCAACAGATCACAGTCACCAACCTGGAACTCCAAGGGTTTTCGTCTCCTATCAGCGTAGCTCTTTTGTCTATCTCTTGAAGCCTTTAGTCGTTCCCGGATTTGTACGATCTTTTCAGTAGTCTCTCGGATGATTTATGGGCCGGTGAGAGTGCTATCGGGGATTTGACCTTTGACTAGCTGCGTGTCACCCACCTCGGCCCAGCACAGAGGGGATCTGCATTTACGGCCATAGAGGGCTTCGAACGGTGCAACCGTGATGCTCGTATGGTAGCTGTTGTTGTAAGAAAATTCGACCAAGGGCAAATGAGTGTCCCACGACATGCCAAATTCGATGACGCAGGCTCTCAACATATCTTCCAATGTTTGAATGGTTCTCTCACTCTGCCCATCTGTCCGGGGATGGTAAGCCGTGCTCATATCCAGCTTAGTTCCGAGAGCCTTCTGTAGTGACTGCCAGAATCTCGAGGTAAACCTGCTATCTCGATCGGAGATAATGGATGCAGGCATACCATGAAGGCGGACTATCTCTCGAATGTAGATTCGTGTCAGTCTTTCCATCTTGAAGTTTTCTTTGATTGGCAGGAAGTGGGCGGATTTAGTCAGTCGATCAACAATTACCCAGATGGCGTCGTGCCCACTCGGAAACTTGGGCAACTTAGTAATGAAATCCATAGTAATCCTTTCCCACTTCCACTCAGGTATTTCTGGCTACTGAAGTAGACCTGAGGGCTTTTGATATTCCACCTTCACCTTGGCGCAAGTCAAGCACTTGCCCACGAAGGTAGCGATCTCTGCTTTCATGTTCGGCCACCAATAGAGTTGTTTGAGGTCCATATACATCTTATCTGAACCTGGGTGAACGGAGTATCTAGTCTTGTGAGCTTCGTTCATGACAACCTCCCTGCAACCTCCATACTTCGGGGTCCAGATCCGGTTCATGAAATAGTAAACTCTGTCTCCCTTGACCTCTAAGTTCTTTTCCATTCCTCGTAAGGCTTCACCCGTCATGTTCTCCGGATTTAAGGCTTCTAGCTGAGCCTCTCTAATTTGAACGGATAAATGGGAATGGATGGTCATTGTCAGTGCCTTCACTTTACGACATGAATACTCTTTTCGGCTGAGGGCATCCGCTACCACATTGGCCTTGCCGGGATAGTAGCGTATTTCGCACTCGTAGTCACTGAGTAGCTCTACCCATCGCCGCTGTCTCATGTTCAGCACTTTCTGATCGAGGATATGCTGTAGGCTCTTATGGTCGGTGAACACTGTACACTTGGTTCTGTAGAGATAATGTCTCCAAATCTTTAACGCAAAGACCACTGCTCCCAAGTCTAGATCGTGAGTTGTGTAGTTGACCTCGTGTGATTTCAGTTGTCTCGAGGCATAGGCGATAACCTTTCATCGCTGCATGAGTACACAGCCTAGGCCCTGATTGGATGCATCACAGTAGACAACGAAGTCCTCCGTCCCTTCGGGCAGGGACAAGATAGGTGCACTGCACAAGGCCTGCTTCAGTGTTTGGAATGCAATGTCTTGCTTTTCACCCCAATTAAAGGTTACACCTTTCTGGAGAAATTTTGGATAAACCTGCGATAATAGCCAGCTAGACCCAAGAATTGATGGATTTCTGTAGGTGTCTTTGGTGCTGACCAATTCTCAACCGCTTTGATTTTGGAAGGGTCCACGTGTATGCCTTCCTCGCTAACCACGTGACCAAGGAAAGTTACCTTCCTGATCCAGAACTCACACTTTGCATATAGTTTCTCCGCCCTTAATGTTTCTAGCACTAGTCTCAAGTGCTGTTTATGATCATATTCGCTCCGCGAATAGACAAGTATATCGTCAATGAACACAATCACGAACTTGTCTAGGAAAGGGCGACACACCCCATTCATCAGGTCCATGAATACTGTCGGTGCGTTGGTTAGGCACATCATTCTCGTGAACTCATAACTGGTGGTACCCTGATCTTAGGTCTATCTTCAAGAAATAACTGGCTCCCTGAAGTTGATCGAAGAGGTCGTCGATTCTAGTTAAGGGATAACAGTTCTTTATGGTAAGCTTGTTCAGTTCTCGATAATCGATGCACATCCGAAAGGATCCATCTTTCTTTTTCACGAATAAGATCGGGCTCCCCAGGGTGAGGAACTCGGTCTTATAAATCCCTTGCTGAGCAGCTCATTGAGCTGGCTGGATAACTCTTTCATCTCTGTCGGCGCTAGGCGGTAGGGGGATTTAGCTACAGGGGTAGCTCCGGGAATTAAGTCGATACGGAACTCGACTTGGCGCTCGGGAGAGATTCCTTGAAGATCTTCGGGGAAGATATCAGAAAAGTTGCAGACTTTGGGGATGCTCTCGAGGTCCTTAACTTTTTGCTTTTCGTAAAAAACGTGAGCTAGGAATGCATGGCACTCCTTTCGCAGATATTTCTGGGCTTGGATGCATGAAATGATACGAAGGTTCGAGCTGAGTTTATCGCCGTAAACTACGAGAGTTTCGCCAGAGGGCAGGTTGAGACGGACGGCTTTTTCGTAACAAAGGATATCGGCACGATTGGGGCTCAACCAGTCCATACCAATAATGATATCAAAACTTTTTATAGAAACTGGCATAAGGTCGATTGGGAAGGAATGATTGTTCAGGGTAAGTATACAGCCTATGAATATGTTGTTAGTGCTCTCTTTCTTTCCGTTAGCCATCTCGACGGTAAATGTTTTCAGTTAAAGGTTGGGATTTACATTTGAGTAGATGTTTAAATGCATGACTAACAAAACTTCTCTCCGCACCAGAATCGAAAAGAATGCATGCATAAGAGTTGTCGAGGAGGAACGTACCCGTAACAACTGTGGGATCAGCAACAGCCTCCTCCTGGCCCATCGCCAGCACCTTCCCTGTGTTACCACCAGTGGTTGCCTTGGGGCAATTTCTTTTGAAGTGCCCAACCTCCCCACAGCCATAACAGACTTGGCCCACGCCTGCTTCAGTAGCCCGGTTGGTCGGTTGAGCGGGTGCCTTGCAGAATCGTGTTGTATGCCCCTTTCTGCCACACTTGTTGCATTGCATTTCTCTACAAACTCCCAAATGATGGAAGTTACATTTGTTGCACAAAGGTACGTTTCTAGCATATCCACTTGTAGGTGCTTGGGTGGTTGGAGCAGCAGCAGCGTGGACTGCCACTGTTTGTTGTTTCTTGGAGGGCTCTTGCGAAGGCTGACCCTTGCGTTTGTTCCAGAACTTTTTCTTTCCACCACTCGCCTTTGGTGGCTCTGGAGCGGCTGTTACTTCATCCAGATCAACCCCGTGATTTATCAGAGTCTGCGCCAGACACTTGGCGCTGTCAAAAGTAGTGGGCCTAGCAGCCAAAACATTTCCTTGGTTTGGGGGCGTCAGTCCCCAGATGTACCTCTCAATTTTCTTGCTTTCTGGGGTGACCATTCCCGGACAGAGGAGAGCCAGATCACAGAATCTAGATGTGTAGGCAGCAATGTCAGAACCCTTCATCTTCAGGTTCCAGAGCTCGTGCTCTAACTTTTGCATCTCGCCCCTCGGGCAGTACTCAGCCAACATGAGTTCTTTCAGGCTCTCCCAACCTATGGCATTCGCTACCGGCAGGGTTAGGGATTTGACTCGACCATTCCACCAGGTTAGTGCTCTGTCGGTGAAAGTGCAAGTGGCGAACTTCACCTTGTTGGCTTCGGAACAGGCACAAATTTCGAAGATGGATTCAATCTTCTCGAACCATCGGGTTAAGGCAATAACTCCACCATTACCGTCGAAGGACTTGGGTTTGGCATTCATGAAGTTTTTATAGGAACAATCCTTTTGATGTCCCTGACCTCCATCATGACTTTGAGAATCGGGTCCACCTCCAGATCCACCAGAGCTGCCCTGATTTATCTGCGACATCACCGCAGCCACAACAGCCGTAACTGCTGCCTGGAACATAGCTGGGTCGAACTGAGGAGGTGGTGGCGGCGGAGGGTGGTGGTTCCTTCTGTTGGGTCTCCTTCGGGGAGGCATCTTGTTCTAGAAGCAATCAGGAAGAAGAGGATGGTAAGTCCCCTAAATTTTTAAATCGAGATATATGAAACAAGACATATCTCACCCTGATAATTAAAGTGTTCTACTAAGCGATAAGCAGGGAAAGATTACTAATACAAGTAAACCCTCGCTAGAAAGAAATAAGTGGCAACACTTGGAATGAATCCCTATACTGTATTCGACTCTAGCTAAAATACTCCTATAGTATTTTAAGTTGTATGTTCTGTTCTATTGGTATCTTGATGGATATGGCTTGGTAAGTTTTAGGCTTGTTGCAACGCCACAGTCACTCCCAGACACATGTTGGTCATGTCTCAAATGAATATACTTGATCAGGCTATATTAATCCCATACATGATTACATAACTATCCAGGTTTAACCGCAACGTCCAACATCCAAATACTTTTGTTTTGTTCTACTTATGACACTGTTTCTGGTACTCGGGTATACTTGTATACTTTTTACAAAAATACTTATATATTTTAAAAGTATACTTTTAGTTCAGAGCACTTCGGCCCCTTAGTGTTTATATTTGTATACCATGTAAGGTTTGGTATACTTAGTTCACTATAAACAAGGGCTCTGATACCAATCTGTCACACCCCAAACCGGAACGGCGGAAAAGTTCGGGGGTGGGTGACCGACCAACATGGGTGTACGGCCGCACACCTATGTATACGGCCGTACACACCATTTGATGGTGTGTTTGGCCCGAAAACAATGCGATGTACTGAAATTATCTCACCCATTAACCCAAAATTTGAATGCACTAAGCTTAGAATACTCAAACAGACCTTAAACAGTGCTAAAAGGTAGCAGAAACGAGTCTAACATTGATTGAATTGAATAGTTGTACAAGATAGAAGTTTCGGGTTGTCATAGATTCAAGCTTTATCAAGCTATTGGCCAGCTTTCATGCATTAAACCCTCTATAGAGCTTGTTTTGGCATTTTGAGCCCTAGATGCCATGCATGGACGTAAAGCTTGCAACTTTACGTGATACTTCAGCCTTAGGAGGCTAGATCTAGAGTATGAGGCCTTAGTTCTGCTTAAAAACGTCTGAATGAGAGAATTGACTGAAAGGACTCGACGAGTTGATGAGCCAACTCGACGAGTTGGCTAGGGTTTTCCCCCGATAGTCTGGACGCGTTACAACTCAGCAAGTTGGCGAGACAACTCGACAAGTTGAGTTGGATTTTCCCGATACTTCAGAGAAAACGAAGGAAATCAACGAGTTGCATAGATGCACTCGACGAGTTGGGTCAACATGGACTGTTGACTCGAGTGTTGACCTCCGTTGACTTTTAGGGTTTGGTCATGACACGAATTATGGAGACCATGGAGGGGTAAAATGGTGTTTCACCCTTTCCGAGAGTTAGAAAAGGGGTAGCCTAACATTTTAGGGTTTTTATTATAAAGTGTTAATTAGAGATGATTATGATATGTAGGCGGAGTCTAAACCGATCATTGAGTACGAGACCTACTTGCTTACTTACGAGGTGAGTCTTCTCACTATACTTGCCTGAGTGGAAATATCGTGTGACCGAAGGGTCTTATATGCTTATACTGAGTTATGTGCTATCATGCATTTTTCTTTGTAATTTATGTTGTATATTATTCTGTGCTTTATTGGTTAGGACCGGAGGGTCCAACCCGAGTTGTGAGACCGGAGGGTCCTCACTGAGACACGTGGACCGGAGGGTCCTTATCGAGATATAGCCATGAGAGGCTAATTATTTGCGTGTGGTATTTTGGGGAACTCACTAAGCTTCGTGTTTACCGTGTTGTGTGATATGTGTTTCAGGCATCTCTCAGGATCGCGGGAAGGCGCCGACTTAATTATACACACCAGTTAGAGATTTTGTTTTTGAGGATTCTGGGATATTATCAAACAAATGTTGACTTGTGTTTTGGCAACTTATACATTTTGTGGTTGTTGAGAAATGTTATATTGGGTTTTATGTGATTTTAAAAATGAAAATTTTATTTGAAAATTTAGAGTGTTACAGTACGCATCTCCTCCTCGGGTTCCCAAGTCCATTTAGAACCCTTCTGGTGCTGCCACTGAACCTTCACCAGACCCACCACCTTGTTGCGTAAGGCCTTCGTCTTCCTATCAAGAATCGACAACGGCCGCTCAACGTAATTTAGCTGATCATCGAACTGAATATCATCCAATAGAACTATAGTTGTCTCGTTGGTCACACTTCCGCAGTTGAGAAACATGGTAGGTCTATGAATCTGATTGAGCTCATATGGTAAACCCAATCGGTAGGCCACCTTGACCACCCTATCCTTAACCTGGAAATGACCAATTAATTTGGTGCCTAACTTACCCCACTTCCTGAATTGAATAACGCCCTTCCAAGGCGACATCTTTAGGAGTACCATATCTCCGACCTGGAACTCCAAATCAGATCGTCGTCGATCGGCGTAACTCTTCTATCGGATTGGGCCTTCGTCCATTCGACCTAACTCTTTGTTGTGCAAGGCCTTCACATTCCTATCAAGAATCTCCACCAGTCACTCAACATAATTCAGCCGATCATCGAACTGAATATCATCCAATAGAACTAAAACTGTCTCGTTGGTCACACACTTCTGCAATTGAGAAACATGGTAGGTGCTATGAATTTGATTGAGCTCATCTAGTAAATCCAATCGGTAGGCCACCCTATCCATAAATCAGAAAGGACCAATAAATTTGGGGTCTAACTTGCCCCACTTCCTAAATTGAATAACGCCCTTCCAAGGCGACACCTTCAGGAGTACCATATCCCCGACATGGAACTCCAACTCAGATCGTCGTCGATCGGGCGTAACTCTTCTGTCGGCTCTGGGCTATCTGTAATCTCTGTCTGACTGTATGACCTCCATTGTCTTAAGAACTATCTTCGTGCTCCCCATGACCCTCTCTACAACCTCTCCCCAACAAATCGGGGTTCGACACTTCCTCCCATAGAGAAGCTTAAAGGGAGGCATACTGATGTTGGAATAATGGCTGTTGTTGCATGAGAACTCAACCAAGGGAAGGTAGGAGTCTGAAATCCCACTGAAGTCAATGATGCAAGCTCTCAACATATCCTCTAGCATCTAAATTGTCTGCTCACTCTGCTCGTCCGCCTATGAATGATAGGCGGTGCTGAAATGAAACTAGGTACCCAAATCCTCATGGAAACTCTTCCAAAATCTAGAATTGAAACAGACATCTCGATCTGAAACAATAGAAGTAGGCACACCATGAAGAGAAACCATCTATCGAACATAGATGTCGGCTAACTTCTCAGCTGAAGAACTCTCCCGAATAGCTAGAAAGTGAGCACTCTTGGTCAAAAGATCGAAAATCACCCAGATAGGATCAAATCCCTTCCCAGTCTTCGGTAGTTTCGTGTTGAAATCCATGGTGATCTGCTCCCATTTCCACAGTGAGACCTCCAGGGGCTGTAATTTGTCGTGAGGACGTTGTAGTTCGGCCTTGACCTTCCGGCAGGTCAAGCACCGCTTCATAAACAAGATATATCTCACTCTTCATACATGACCACCAATAGTTGTATCTCAGATCATGATATATCTTTGTTGCACCCGAGTGAATAGATAATTTCGATTTGTGTGCCTCATCCATCAAAATCTGTCGGGTCCCGCCATAATGAGGCACCAAAATCCTATCATGTAGTGTCAATAATCCCCTGCTATCAATATCAAAAGCTGACACCTGACCAACCACTCGCTCACTAAAGAGTCAAGAATTCAATCAGTGAATGATTATGTAAAGAATAAGAACACAATATGTAAATAAATCTGGTTTAAGCTCTCTTATTTGTGAGCTTCAACTATCTTCTGCCGGTGGGCGGATTGTAATATCAAGTGATGGAGTCTGGGATGCTCCTTCCGCCGAATCAGCTTTGGAATGTAGTCGCAGATTGGCTCCGGAATCAGCAACAACACATATTGTCAAAGTATGGAAATACAAAATGTCAAAATTGTAATAAAAATTAATAATATTTTTCTCTTTTTTTCAACATTGAGTTTTAAATCTTTGGTTTTTAATGTACAGGAAGCAATAGAAGTGAAAGGATTGAGGGATGATACAACCTACATATTAGTGGATGTACTACCGCCGAAAAAGACAAATCCGCCCTTGTCGCCGCCAAAGATGACTGGAAAGAGAGTTTTAAAGGCCATGTTTAGGAAAAAGCGTAGTGAGGCTCCACCTCATGTTGATGAAGAATAATATTATGAACCAGATTTGGTGGAGGAGCTTGTGGAGGAAGGATCTGCTATGCTTTCTAAACGGTTTGTATACTCTTTCTATACATGTAAGGGTAAAGTAATCATTTACTCTCGTTTATTTTGTATATGGTTTTACAGGTTAGATATGAAATATCCGGTTTGTAACATTTTTAGATTATTTATCTGTGTTGTGTGTCAAATTGAAATGAAACCTGGAGAAGGCATTTCAATACTCCATGGATCGGCTAATATGATTGGAAAGTCAAAACCATGTGAAGGACATTTTCTCTATGTAAACTGCCAATAAGATGCCATGGAATGGAAAAAATCATTCAAAAGTAAGACTGTGTTTGTTTGACAGACTAATTGAAAAGCTAGCTGGTAGCTGATATAATAATAATATATGATAAAAAATAGCTGATGTTTTTTTTACATGAATGTGATTAAAATCACGATTGTACCCTTCAAATACATATGATTGTTTCAGAGCAAAGGATAGATGTGAAGACGAAAAGATTATTGAGATAAGTTTTTTTTTTCTATCTCAAGGGGAATTATTCAATTATTGACTTTTAACATTTGAAAAAAAATTACTTATTAGTAGAGTCATAATCTTTCCCCAACTTCTCTAACAATGCATAGAGCTAACATTTTACTATATTTTATAAAGATTGTAGTTGTTAATGTTATACTCTTAGATAAATCACTCATAACGTTGTACTACTAAATTAAGATGGGTGTATTTAGAGTAAAAGACTATTATGCCCTTGAGACTTGAGAGTGGTTTCATCGGTGGTTTGGTTGGGTAAATTTAGATGGTGGTGAGTTTTTGTATGGTTACAATTGTCAATTGGCATGTGGATTGCTGACTCCTTTGTTTTAGTGCATGTCAAGTCATTGTTGAAGTTTGAAAATATTGATGTAGGAAATGAGCTGGAAAATAATACCCAAAATAGGAAAAATAATATTTAAACTTGAATTGGATACTTTTTTTTATGAATTATATATATATATATATATATATATATATATATATATATATATATATATATATATATTAATTATTGTGAATGTAAGTATGAGGGGCCAACAAAGTAAGATTTTAATGTTATATTTAGGATGAAAAGGCTTGTGTGCATAATGAGTGCCCCTCAATCATGTTTTGATTACGGGGAGTACTCGTTCGTACCATTGAAGTATAGTTATTAATTTACTTTATTTTGTGGATAAATAATGATTACTATAAATAAAAA
This sequence comes from Lactuca virosa, assembly GCF_052849685.1. Taxonomy (NCBI): domain Eukaryota; kingdom Viridiplantae; phylum Streptophyta; class Magnoliopsida; order Asterales; family Asteraceae; genus Lactuca; species Lactuca virosa. Next base: position 264,717,779 of record NC_136431.1, read on the forward strand.
AAGGGTTAGTGAAAAAAATACCAAAATGGGAGATGTAGTCTCATAGATGATCGATCGCCTTTATAATATTTATTATTATGAAATAACCATTCATTTTGTAAAAACATTTATGATTTATCCTAGATGTAAAGGTGTGAGGGTGAATTTAATTTCACCCTCAACATTTTCATTCATTTTGTAAAAACATTTATGATTTATCCTAGATGTAAAGTTGTGAGGGTGAATTTAATTTCACCCTCAACATTTTCAATCTATAACGTGACATATATACAAAGAGTGAATTATAGGGTTAATATTATAAGATTTTATATTTATTTTAAAAATAACCCTCACATTTTTCAATTCATTCCAGTCATTTTAGTAGGTTAGCGTTAATTTTCCGATTTTTTTGGAAAACTCTTTAAATCTATTTTTAGAAAAAAAAACCTTTATATTTGACAACTTTTTTGTTTAATGTTGATCTTCCGGTAATTCAAAAAATTCCCTTAATATATTGTGAATATTCAAAAAAATTCCCTTAATATATTGTGAAATATACGTCTCTTATTGTCATTCATTTCCAATTCCTTTAAAATATTGTTTATGATAGTCTTGATGGTTTTCAAAATTAAAATTTGAAAGAGATATCAATTTGTTTTTAGAACAAAGAAAAAGGTTGTGGTGTCTAATTATTTGGGGGTAAAATGCATGTTTAAATCCATTTCCAATATGCTCTAAGATTATTGTAGGAGAAGGAAAATGGTCAAAGCTGGTATGGTGGCTTAGATTTATTTTCGGAATGAAACTGAAAGACAACTTATCCAAACTATGTTTGGAAATATAATTGAAGTTGTCATTTGATTTCATCTATAATCATCTTATTATATTTCTTTGAGACATAATTTTTTCCATATGTTTAGTCTTTTAAGTTACTAGACATCAACCATTTGTGATACAATTCCATCCAAGTTAGCTACAGAACCTTCAATCTCAAAACCATTCGTTATACAACTCTAGCCAAGTTACTAGACACAAAACTATATATATATATATATATATATATATATATATATATATATATATATATATATATATATATTGTTATGAATTAAGCGTAATTAATGTAACTATAAATCAAACCAAACTAGTAAACTTTGATAAGAACTTTAATTGAGAAGAAATGATATTTAGAGAGAATATGAAAGTTATATCTCTTATAACTTTTGGTGTGTTTCATTCTTTACAATGGAGGGGTATTTATACTACAAATTTTACTAACATATAATTGTAACTAGTTAGAAATGTTGACAAATTTGCCATGCACCAATTATTATGTCATCCACCAATTATTTACAACACCACCAATTATTTACAACACTCCCCCTTGGATGACATCATTTTAGCATTCAACTTTGACGTACTGCCTCATTAAAAACCTTGCTAAAGAAAACCCAGTGGGAAAAAAACTTTAGCGAAGGGAAAAAGAGTGCAGTGTATAGTTGACTCCCCCTTATTTAGACATCCGTCACATTATGTTCTATGCACATGTCGCATTCCGATGCCATGGACATGTTTCCTGAAGATTGCAGTAGGAAGTGCCTTCGTAAAAAGGTCTGCTGCATTGTTACTGGATTGAACATATTTGATTTCAACTTGATGGTTCTTTATAAGCTCTTGAGTGTACTCAAAAAACTTTGGAGGTATATGTTTTGTCCTGTCGCTCTTGATATATCCCTCTTTCATTTGAGTGACACATGCTGAGTTATCTTCATAAATTAAAGTTGGACATATATCCTTTTCAAGTCCACATGAAGTTAAAACTAGTTGTGTCATCGATCTTAACCATGTACATTCTCTACTAGCTTCATTTAGTGCAATTACTTCAGCATGATTTGAGGATGTGGCAACAAGTGTTTGCTTTTGAGAACGCCAGGAAATTGCAGTACCTCCATTCATGAATACATATCCAGTTTGAGATCTAGCTTTATGAGGATCAGACAAATAACCTGCATCTGCATAACCAATCAAGCCTTGTTTTGAATTGTTAGGGTAAAATAACCCTAAATCACTAGTTCCTCGAAGGTATCGAAAAATATGTTTGATTCCATTCCAATGTCTTTTTGTTGGGGCTGAACTAAATCTTGCTAGCAAGTTTACAGCGAAAGAAATGTCAGGTCTAGTACAATTGGTAAGATACATAAGAGCTCCAATTGCATTTAGATATGGTACTTCTGAACCAAGGACTTCTTCATTTTCTTCGCATGGACGAAATGGATCCTTGTCAATATTTAATGATCTAACAATCATTGGAGTGCTTAAAGGATTTGCATTTTCCATATTGAAACGTTTCAAGACTCTTTCTGTGTAATTTGATTGATGCACAAGTATTCCGTTAGGCATATGCTCAATCTGTAAACCAAGACAATATTTGGTTTTTCCAAGATCTTTCATTTCAAATTCTTTCTTTAAAAGTTCAATCACTTCAAGGATTTCTTTATTCGTTCCAATGATGTTTAGATCATCAACATAGACTGCTATGATCACATATCCAGATGTTGTTTTCTTAATAAATACACATGGACAAATAGTGTTATTTTTATAACCTTTACTTGTCAAATAATCGCTTAAACGATTGTACCACATGCGCCCAGATTGTTTTAACCCATACAAAGATCTTTGTAATTTTATAGAATACATTTCTTTGGGTTTTGCACTTAACGCTTCAGGCATTTTAAATCCTTCAGGGATTTTCATATAGATATCACTATCAAGTGATCCATACAAGTAAGCTGTAACAACATCCATAAGACGCATCTCTAAATTTTTAGATACTGCCAAGCTGATTAAATATCTGAAAGTGGTTGCATCCATTACCGGTGAATAAGTTTCTTCATAATCAATTCCAGGTCTTTGAGAGAAACCTTGAGCAACAAGCCTGGCCTTGTATCTTACAATTTCGTCTTTCTCATTTCTTTTTCGTACGAAGATCCATCTATATCCTAATGGTTTCACAACTTCAGGTGTGAGGATAATGTTCCCAAAAACCTTTCTCTTGTTAAGAGAATTTAATTCAACTGGCATAGCTTCCTTCCATTTAGCCCAATCATTTCTTCTTTGACATTCAATGACAGATTGTGGTTCGGGATCATCATTCATAATATCACATGCAACTGCATAAGAAAATATTGCACCTATATTGTCAGTTTCATTTTGGTCACATATTCTATTTGTTTGACCATAATTTAATGCATCATCCTCCTTTCCTGGGGGAATTTGAATAATTCGTGTTTCTCCAGGAACACTTTCATCGTGATCTAGTGCATTTTCTGCTCCTCTTCTTTTTTGTGGGTTCTTATCCTTAGAACCAAATGGCCTTCCACGCTTCAGGCGTGTTTTAGACTCTTGAGTGACTTTATCATCAGATTGTCCATGTGGAATGTCAATTCGAGCTGGAACATTGACAGCTGGTATATATGATTTAGTCACCCTTTTTGTGTCAGTAAATGCATCAGGTAATTGATTTGCCATTTCTTGGAAATGCATTATCTTTTGAACTTCCATGTCACATTGCTTTGTGCGAGGGTCAAGATATGATAAAGTAGGCTCATGCCATGACACATCCTTTTCCAGAATCTTATTTTCTCCACCTAATGATGGGAAATTTGCCTCATCAAATTGACAATCTGCTAGACGTGCTGTGAAAACATCACCTGTTAATGGTTCAAGATATATTATAATAGAGACTGACTCATAACCAACATATATTCCCAACCTTCTTTGAGGACCCATTTTTGTCCGTTGAGGTGGTGCAATAGGAACATATACTGCACATCCAAAAATTCTCAAATGGGATATATTTGGCTCTTGACCGAAAGCAAGTTGTAGTGGAGAATATACATGATATGAACTTGGTCTTATGCGTATCAATGATCCAGCATGTAAGATTGCATGGCCCCAAACAGAAACAGGAAGTTTGGTCCTCATTATCAATGGTCTAGCTATTAGCTGGAGACGTTTAATCAATGATTCAACTAAACCATTTTGTGTGTGTACATGAGCAACTGGATGCTCAACAACAATTCCTACAGACATACAATAGTCATTAAATGCCTGTGAAGTAAATTCACCAGCATTATCAAGTCTCATTCTTTTGATAGTATAATCAGGGAAATGTGCCCTTAATTTAATAATTTGGGCAAGAAACTTTGCAAATGCCATATTACGAGTTGATAATAGGCAAACATGAGACCATTTGCTGGATGCATCTATTAAGACCATAAAGTATCTAAATGGTCCAGATGGTGGGTGAATCGGTCCACATATATCACCTTGAATTCTTTCTAGAAATCTAGGTGACTCCCTTTCAACTTTCATTGGAGAATGTTTTATAATTAACTTTCCAAGGGAACAAGATGCACATGGTTTTATGCTATTGGATTGAGGAAACTTTTGGTCCTTCAATGGATGCTCGTGTGTATTCTCAATTATCCTTCGCATCATTGTTAATCCTGGGTGGCCCAACCTATCATGCCATAAACTGAATGTCCCAGGATCACAATGTTTTCCTTCTACTACCATATTTGATTCAATCATATGTATATATGTATAATGCAGACCAGAATCAAGTGTTGTTAGTTTTTCAAGCACATGGTTTTTGTCTATAATATACATATATTTCTTATTTTCAATGGTCACAGTTTTTGTGTCATAACCTTTGAAATATATGTCATTGAAACTTAATAAGTTTCTATTAGACTTTGGAGAAAATAAGGCATTTTCTATACAAAAGCTTGTACCATTTGGTAATATAAAATGGGCTTTCCCGGTTCCCTCTATCAAGTCTGCAGGACCTGATATTGTATGTATGACTGTTTTTGTTGGTACTAATTCTGAAAAATATTTCTTTGATTTCAGAATAGTATGTGTACTACCACTATCTGCTATACAAAGATCTCCAATCTTTTGTGCTCTAGTTGGACTCATATTAAACTTCACATGTAAAAGGAATAATAAGTGAATAAACATAATCATAATTATTATTAAAAAGAAAGCTCATTTATTGTAGGAAAGACATTACATGAAAAACAAACGAAGGAAAAATAGTTTTACTAGAACAATAATAGATTTTTTTTAGTTTATGTCTTCCATGTCATTGCAGAAATCAGCAACATTTAGTGGAGTGAATTCAACATTATCAATGAGGTTTGCTTCTTTTCCTTTTCCTTTAATGGACTCTTGATAAAGTTGACAAAGATGTGCAGGTGTGCGACATGTCCTTGACCAATGGCCTGTGCTACCACATCTATAACATGAACCATCAGATTTTTGTGATGTCCTAGTGTCATGCCTTGCCACTTTGGCCTTATCTTGTGTGTGGACATTGTTTCTTTGTGAATATTGGTAATTATTTCTTTTCTGGCCACGACCACGATTATTACCTTGTCCACGACCAGAATTATGGTTCTGATTATGGCTTTGGTTTCGATTAAAATAGCCACGGCCTCGCCCTCGACCACGACCTCGCCCTCGTCCACGTGTATTGTTTCGATGACAATCAATATTTGTAGCATTTGCTTCAGGAAGTGCTACTGATCCCGTTGGACGAGATTCATGGTTTTTCATTAAGAGTTCATTGTTTTGCTCTGCAACGAGCAGACATGCATTCAGTTTAGAATATCTTGTGAACTTTTGCATCCGATATTGTTGCATCAAAGTAATGTTTGTTGCATGAAATGTTGAGTATGTTTTCTCCAACATATCTTCATCAGTAACCTCTTGTCCACAATACTTGAGTTGTGAACATATTCTGAACAAAGCTGAGTTGTATTCATTTACTTTCTTGAAGTCTTGAAACCTTAGTGTTCTCCATTCATCTCTAGCATTTGGAAGTATAACTTCCTTTTGATGATCAAATCTTTCTTTCAAAAGATTCCAGAGAATACTTGGATCAGTAACATCAAGATATTCAAATCTCAACATTTCATCAATATGATTACGAAGGAAAACTTGTGCTTTTGCTTTGTCTTGTACCAAGCAATTATTAAATTCATATATAGTATTTGAGATACCCATGGATTCAAGATGCATTTTTACATCTATCATCCATGGCACATAGTTTTTCCCACTAACTTCAAGTGCTACAAACTCGAGTTTTGCAATGTTGGACATAATGTAACTATAAATTTTAAACAAAATAAAAATAAAAATTAAAATCCATTTATTTCAATAAATATTACACAAAAAAAAGTGGTAAAGCTAACATTGCATACAAGCCTAAAAGTAGATGAAATTCCATATTATCTTCGATGTTAAGGATTGGAATGAAAAGTAACATGACTATTATAGTCATGATTATCACAAAAGGATGAATCATCTTGAAGCTTGATTTCTTGAAATTGATTTATTTGATAGAAGAGAGAAATATTTGTTGTGGGTAAAATAAGCAGGGTAAAGATGTTTATTTATGGTAAAAAAAAATATAGCCGTTGTTTTTGCTGTTTATAACCGTTGCATATATATTCCCATTGTGTATATATGTATATGTATTTTATAAATCATATAATAAGACTTATAAGTAATACATAACTTTACTAATTAGAAACATAAATAAATATTAGTAAATGTTTAAATAAAATTATGAAGAGTATCTAAAATATAAATAAACATTGACATGTATAAATAAATATAATTTAAATGTTAGTATGCACAAATAAAAGTTAGTAGCATAATATAAATGTTAGTATGCATAAATAAAAGTTAGTTGCATAATGTAAATGTTAGTTTGCATAAATAAAAATTAGTTGCATAATGTAAATTTTAGTTTGCATAAATAAAAATTAGTTGCATAATGTAAATGTTAGTATAAAAATTAGAATACATAAAGAAATGTTAGTATAAGAAATAAAAATTGTTAGTAGTCCATAATGTCCATAATGTATAAGTTTCATTAATTCATTAGTATTATTATTTTAATATGATTGAGGTTTTTATAATTAATAGTGTTTTTACTAAGTAATACATACCTTGATTAAGATAGATGTGATTTTCCACTTGTTTAGTAACCTTGATTAGAGCTTTCGTGCTGATAACGTGTTATGAATTAAGCGTAATTAATGTAACTATAAATCAAACCAAACTAGTAAACTTTGATAAGAACTTTAATTGAGAAGAAATGATATTTAGAGAGAATATGAAAGTTATATCTCTTATAACTTTTGGTGTGTTTCATTCTTTACAATGGAGGGGTATTTATACTACAAATTTTACTAACATATAATTGTAACTAGTTAGAAATGTTGACAAATTTGCCATGCACCAATTATTATGTCATCCACCAATTATTTACAACACCACCAATTATTTACAACATATATATATATATATATATATATATATATATATATATATATATATATATATATATATATAACAAATGATTTCACGTTTTCTAATTTGGAGAGTGAGGTTTTCATGTTTGCAAAATTGGATGGAGTCGTATACTCGTATCGCAAAACCATTTGTTTTTGCGAATTTGGAGACTAACGATTATGTGTCACCTAATTTGAAGAATACATGTTTTATATGGGCTAACTGAAGATTTGTGTTTGCCGCTAATTAGAAAATGACTAACAACGCAATGTCTAAAGAGTTTGGTTACTCTGCTATTAATGATATGACTAATGTTTTTTTTGAACAACAAATATTATTAAACATCACCCAAGTAACAAATAGCTAAAATGGGAAGACGTGTTACAGTAAAAAAACAAGGCCAAAACAAAACAAAGTTACAGAAAATGAAAGGGGCTTTCTATCCACTCCTCCCAATTACAGATTCCATTTTTACCCCTACACTTAATCCAATAATACACCAGTGATTTGATGCAGTCTGCACCTTTAGATGGATTAACAAACACTCCTTGGAATAATCTTTCATTCCGAAATTTCCATAAACTCCACAACAGCCCATAGCAAATGAGTATCGATCTCTTTCTCTTCCGAGAGCAACTTCCCCAAATGTCAACAAAATTAATAAGATCGTTGATGCAATTAGAGTTCGATTAAGTTATCCCACACCATTTGAATATTTTTTCTTGAACAAATCTTGAAAACGGGCAATTCACTAGGATATGATCAGCGCATTCCGAGCCATCAAAACACGCACCACAGTCTGTGGTACTGATGACCATCCCTTTCTTTTTTAGAGCTACTGCTGAAGGGATTCTCCCTTGCGAGGCTCTCCAAATAAAACATGTTACTTTGAGGGGGATTTCCTTGTACCACTTTATTTGAGGGAAGATCATGTTAGGGTATAAGTGTTTATCAATCTTCTTCCTAAGAGATGCCACCGTGTACTTGCCATCAGCTTCAAGGGCATATTTCCACTGATCAGACCCGTCAGATAGATAAACATGCTCAAGATCTTTTCTTAATGCATGAAGTGCATGTGTTAAACCATTTGTGATAGGGCATGTTTTCCAGTTCCATGTAAAGCCACCTGCATCAATTCTATCTGCCACCACACATCTTTTCCTTGATTCGCAATCATACAAATCAGGGTATTTACCTTTTAAGGATATCGTTCCAATCCAAATATCTTGCCAAAATAGGATTTCCTTCCCAGATTTTATCTCCCGTTTGAATATATCATGTGTGCATAGACCATAGTTTTGTAAGTCTTTTTTCACCATTGCTATATTCTCCCATGTGCTATTAATGGATTTGTTTGCAAGATAATCATGTGGTTTTCCTTTTAAATTATGGATACCAGAGATAACCTGGCCCCATAAGGATGTGCCTTCCTTTCTTAATCTCCACCACCACTTCACAAGTAATCCAATGTTTAAAGCACGAATAGAGCTAACCGCGAGACCACCGTCTTTTTTAGGAGTTAGTACTTTGTCCCAAGATACCCAATGAATTTTGTTTTTATCCTCGTTCCCACCCCACAAAAATTTCCTTCTTGTTTTTTCAATTTCTTCCACCACACCCAAGGGAGCTTTAAATAATGAAAAAAAGTATGTGGGTAAGTTGCCTAGGACCGATGTGATTAATGTAAGTCGTCCTCCAAAAGAAAGTGTTTTGGATTTCCATGAGGATAACTTAGAATGAAATTTATGGATAATAGGTTTCCAATGCTTTGCAAGATTCATGTGAGCCCCAACAGGAACCCCTAGATAGTTGAATGGTAGTGAGATTGCCTCACAACCAAGAATATTCGCCGAGTTTGCAGTTTCAGCATCCGAAGCCCCAATGCAATGAGTTTAGACTTATGAAAATTTACCGTAAGCCCTGAGGATGCATGGAAACATTTAAGAATCCGCGCAAGGTTTTTCAGATTGGATCGAGTCCACTCTCCAATAAACAGTGCATCGTCTGCATAGAAGAGATGCGATATGGTAGCACCGTCATTGGGAATTACAACACCTTTGAATAAGCCTTTGTTTCGAGCCTCCTCCATTGCAATGTTAAGACCCTCCATGGTTAAGATGAACAAAAAAGGAGATAGGGGATCTCCTTGATATACTCCTTTAGAGATTTCGAACTCGTCCGTCGGAGACCCGTTCACAATTACCAAAGCCATGGAGGAGTTTAAAAATCCTCGGATCCAAGATCGCCACTTATTACCAAACCCCATTTGATCGAGAATGGAATCTAGGTATCCCCGATTAATTGAGTCAAAAGCTTTGTCGAAGTCCACCTTAAAAAGTAGAATCTTCTTTTTGACTTTCTTAGCCCAGGAGCAAACTTCGTTATTCATGAGAGGACCGTCTTGAATGTTACGACCTGCTACATAGGCCGACTGGACATCACCGATGATATTTCCGATGACTGATTTGAGTCTGTTGGCAAGGAGCTTTGAGATGATTTTGTAAATGCAACCGATAAGACTTATCGGCCGGTAATCTGCAAGTGTTGTTGGGTCTTTGATCTTGGGAACTAACGTGATAAAGGACGAGTTGCAACCACGAGCTAGAGTACCAAATTTTTCAAAGTGTTGAACACAATTCAAAACGTCAATATTAATGGTGTCCCAGAATTTTTTGATGAATGAAAATGTGTATCCATCAGGTCCTGGGGCTTTTGCATTGCCACAAGCCCACACTGCCGTTTTGATTTCTGATAAAGTTATAGGGGCTTCTAATCGGATTGCATCCATCATAGAGATGGACTTGAATCTTGAGCTTATTAGTTTGGGGCGAGAAGCCCATTGTTCGTTGAATTTCTTTTTGAAGAACCGAAAAACTTCACCCTTGACCTCCGCCACATTTGAAGTCCATCTACCATTTATCATTAAACCTTGTATCCTGTTATTCCTGTTTCTGCTATTGATATACCCATGAAAGAACCGAGTATTTTCATCACCATCAATAGTCCATTTGATTCTGGATTTCTGTTTGAGATCAAGAACTGCAAGCTTTCCCAATTCCAAAATCTTTTGAAGTCCTTGTGCTCGGGTCGCCAATTCATTTGCAGTTAAAATTATTGATTCAACTTCGAATTCCAATTATGCTACACTCTTCTTACATCTTAGAATCTCCTGATGTTCTTTTTTCGATTCAGCATTCCTCCACTTCTTGATTTCTCCTTTCAGATATTTAAATTTCACAGCAAGATAAGCATCATTGTTACCAAAGCCATTGAAGCTAGCCCAAGATGTGATGACCACTGAATCAAAGCCATCCTTTAATAACCAAGAATTAAATAATCTAAAAGGGGTTGGACCGTAATCGGCCACAGAAGATATTAGAGTAACTGGCGAGTGGTCTGAGATTTCACGGGGGTGAGCCGTAACAGATAGAGACGGAAAAGATGAGAGGAAGTTTGAGCAGGCAAGAAATCTGTCCAGTTTACTTAACTTAGCATCAACACGGCTCATATAGGTGTAACGTTCTCTCCCCATGTTGAAGTCATGTAATTCCGCCTCTTGAATAAACCTGTTGAACGCAGCTTCACTAGAAGGGCAAAATTGAGAATTAAATCTTTCATCCTGTCGTCTGACCACATTAAAGTCTCCGAAAACCACCCATTTACCAGTTTTTGCTCTTTTGATGGATAACAATTCTTGCCATAAATTGTTCTTGTTGACAATAGCTTGAGGTCCATATATATTTGCAAATATTGTATTCCCGTCAATACCCACCCAGTTACCTATGATAATTAGGTAGTTTGTGGACTTAATAACCTCCAATTTTTTAAAACAATTAGTGTTCCAAATCGATACTAATCCACCTGACCTACCACAAGAGTCCACCCCTTCCCAGTCCATATCCGATGAGCCCTAACATCCATTGACATCTATACCGGAAGAATCGATTAAATGTGTTTCTTGAATACCGATCAAGTTGGCATTGTGTAGTCTTTTTAACCGACGAACCTACTTGATTTTAACCTCCTCACCAATACCTATAATGTTTAATGAGATGAAATTCATTGGACACAAGCTTGTACACCAGTTTCACCAACAATATTCGCAAGTATCAGATTATCTGGGCTGATTTGGAATCCAATCTCAGCTCCGATCTTAGCCGTCTGTGATAATTCACACGAATTAGAGTCATCGAGATGTACTTCACCGACTGCCGAATTGGGGTTTCCATTTCGATCCAGGTGAGAATGATGTATAGAGTTGATGATTGATTGCACTGGTTGATGTGGAACAGAAGAGTCGGTGAAGAAGGTAATGGATGGAGATCGTGCACCATGTTTATCCCTTTTCCTTTTCTTGACCTTGGGTCCACCGCTGTTTGAATCCAAATATGAGTTGGATTTTTGGGCTGTTCTGTTTTGGGCTATTGGGGAGGTGAATACAGGGGGGTAATTATTTGGGAAAGGCCCAAAACACCCGAATGGGATTAAGTGTTTTGCCGACCCAAAACCACCAAACCTAGGTATATCATTTTTGGTTTTTATGTGAACCTGTTCCTGGGATGTGTCAGACGAATTAAATTCCCCTATTTTATTCCCCAGGTCGGCGCACATGTTTTGTGGAACGTCAACCGCCACAACTTCATCTACTCGAGGATCATCAATGTTTGTATTTGCTTTGGTACTAGCATCAACGGAGTTTGGTACCAGAGGCTCTCCGGCTTCTTCACCGTTGTTTTCTTCCGTCACCGGTGGTTCTGGGTTGATGTTGAAATCAGTAAACACCGGAGCCAATTTATTGACTTCCGGTTGGTTATCTGGTCGGAATTCACCTTCCTCTTCTTCGTTATCTTCTTCCTGCATCCATGTGTCCGATACCCCTTCATCATCGTCACTTTCATCTTCAGAGTCTTCCTCTACTTTGTCGAATGGAACAAGCTTGAATGGAGACCAATCATCAGTATATTCCACAACACCAATTTGATATGTTTTTCCATCGAATTTAATGGTGATTTGTTCATTGATCCACCGTCTCTTAGAAGTTAATACACCCACCTTCCCCATGGAGTAATCTCTTATATTGTTGATGTTATCAAACGGGTTAATGACTTTCCAAATCTGCTAGCAATCCTGGAAAAGTTTTCTTCATCCCATACCTTTAAAGGAACCCCCATTATTTTGAGCTATGTGGTTCTTTCATATTTGATATCATGTTAGTCACCATGAACTAGCCACTTGAACCACTCGTTCCACCTGCTTCTGTCTTCCTTATATTCTTTAGCATCAACTGAGCATCCAAATCTAATGGCAATGTTGAGACCCCCTAAATATTTGGTACCTTTACTCGCTAGTATCCATGCAGGTAGATTTGAGATGTGGTCTGGGGAGTGTGCCTCCCCAATGAGGACACTCTTGCTCAACCACATGCTCATTTGGGTGTTTGAGTTGAGTTCTATTGGAATTCCGGGAGTGTTTGGCTGATTATTACAATTACCTGTGATAACTTGGGCAAAGGTTCTTGTGTCTCTTTCTCCATAAGTTTGAGGGGGAATCGGCTGAGGAGCGGCGTTCCTTGATGTCCGGCGATTTTGAGTTGGGGGAGGTAACTTAGTTTTTTTCCTTTGGTGTTTTGATATGTTCACCTGGAGCATCATATCCCTGCATTTTATTCCTTGAAGAGAGTCTTCCAAAGCTTTGGCGTCGGTTACATCGGAGAATATCACAAAAGCAAAATTCATCTGTTGATAATTCTTTCTTCCTCCGAGATACACGTCTACTACCTTTCCAAATCTAGTGAAGATTTGTGTAACTCATCTTTCCTGATCCCATTGGGAAATCCTGCTACATAGAAGTGAGTTAGATCGTCTCCTTCATAAGTTCTGCTGGCCTGTTTCCTTCTTCTAACTTCCTCCCATTCCCCGGCAGGCGGCGGGTGAGCTCTCATACTTTACTTCAGTTCGAAAAGGGTTGTCTCAGCATCAACTGAGAAAAAAAATGAGTATTTAAGAAATTCAATGAGACTATTATGAATTAAATCACATGAAAGTTGAAATTAGATTATTAAATATATATTAGAATTCAAGAGTGTCTTTTATTTGATTCTTAGAAACAATTATGATCCCATGACAACCTAGACCATTAAGTTTCACTCGCAACCATCCTCCCATAGATAGATATTAATATGCATTTTGCAAATAAAAATTTAACACAACCCTTTTCTAAAAATAATCTAATCATTTTCTTTAAATTTTGATGTTAAAAACCCACTAAGAACACCATACACAATAGAAGAAACATGAACAAGAAAATAATGAGTCAAAACAAAATTTTATTTCAAATGAAAAAGTTTGTCAAAAAATATATAATTTTTTCAAATATTGAGTTTTTCTTTTCTTGAAAAAAATGATAATTACCAATAAACTTGCTAAAAGGATAAAAAAGAAAAATTGAAAATTGTGATGAGTTTTCTGACCCAAAACAAAAAAAAGAAAAATTAAAATTTAGAAACGTATATAAAATAATTGTAAAGTTATATGGTGCAAAATTCCATAAAACCTTTGATTGGGTTATTTTTCTGAATTTGAGTTGAATTAATATATTTTTTCAATATTATATATGTAATGGTCTTTTATTTAAAGACTATTTCTGTGATTTCATTATTACACTGGCATAATATTGTACGTAATTTCTTTTATATGGAGATCATTTCTATAATGTCTTTATTATATACGGACCATTTGTATAATATCACTATTGTATAGGAGACCATTCCTCTATTATAGGGACGAAAACTATAATTAATGTAATTTATAAACTATAAAGATTAAAACTGTAATTATAGAAATTAAAAAGTACATGGACCAAAAATATAGTTAACACAGATTAAAAAAAAACTATATCGACCAACATTGTAAATATCTTAAATTAAAAACTATGTACAAAATTATAAATAAAATAAAAAAGCTTAAGTTTAACAGGTTTATAATACATCGAAAGAGTTGATAAAAATATAAAATAAAGTCGACATTGACCAACCGAAAAGCATTTTTACTACCATTGGTTTTTTGGAGTAATGTTTTATAAGAGTAAATAACATTATCTTATTTTTATATCTGGTCATTTATAATTTTATACACCTATCTTCATTAAATTTGTTTATCTTGTTCACATAATATTATTATGATTAGTTATTGTAGGATTATCGAGTTCCCCATGACTTTGACATGTACGGCGACTCTCCGATCGTCTTCTCCGACAATTCTCCAGACAACATGTGGTTTCCAGCGAGTTCTTGGAACATCAAACCTATGTTTTGAACAAAAGAACCTACAAAAATATCTAGAAACTTTTATGAGAGAAAACCCACACAAAAAATCAAGATATTCAATGTCACTAAGGTGTTGATTGTTTTTGAAGAAGTAAAATGTCTGCAGTCTGCGGACCACATTTGCAGAAAAATAGGTAAACTAAAGGGTTGTTTTTTTTGAACTTATCGGGTTCAGTAAGAGCTGACTGCTGACTCGGTCAACAGTTAGGCTGTTTGGTAAATCCAGAATTTTGCTGACCTGATCAGCAGGGCTGGCCCAAGGAGCTTACTCGGTCTGTTCCAAATATGTGACTGAATGGGATAAAAAGCCCGCTGCCCTTTCTTCCCTTTTCTTCCCTTTTCTTCCCTCGTGACATAAAAGAAAATACAGAACAACAAAAACCGATTCTTTCACTTCAAGCCCCTATTGACGGAATTGTTCAACATTTGAATCCTATACCAAAGGGCTTCTAACCTAGCGTTATCAGGTGTTGCCTTCCTTCTTTGAGATCGAGGTTTCAAGTCTCGTGGTGAACATATGAGTGTATTAGATGTTTGCTTAGGAGAAGATTATATTTTCCGGTTAAGAAAAAACATTTGACTCCTGCAGATCGATGCTTTTTGTTTATTTAACATCTGACCTCCGCCTTCTCTGGCCAGAGCTGCGTCAACAGAGGTAAGCATTTGTTTCGTCTTTTTTCTAAATAACTTGATTTTGTAAAATTGCTCCTGTCTTGATACGATCTCTTTGTTTCCAGTCTTCACCTTTTCTGTCCGATAATTATCGGAAGCCCATATATATATATATATATATATATATATATATATATATATATATATATATATATATATATATATATATATATATATATATATATATATATATGATCCGTTTCCTGTGAGGACTCATTTTAAAGTGAGGACTCGTGAAAACACCTTAAAAAATTGATTTAAAAAAAAAATACAAATCATAAAATCGAGCATAGATCTATATCCCGGAAAAAAAATTGGAATTTTTTTTGCATCATTAAAATTGATCCATGATTTAAATTTTTTTTTTATTTTTCATCATTATGATCCATGATTCAATTTTAATGATACAAAATTTTTTTTCCAATTTTTTTTTCTCCCGGACAAAGATCTATGCTCGATTTTATGATTTTTTTTCAATTCTTTTAAAATGTCCTCACGAGTCCTCCCTATAAAATGAGTCATCACCCGATCTTGTTTCTCTCTCTCTCTCTCTCTCTATATATATATATATATATATATATATATATATATATATATATATATATATATATATATATATATATATATATATATATATATATATATATATATATACTACCTCCGTCCCAAATTGATCTTCTACTTTTGATTTTTGAAGTCTTTTTTTCTTCAACTTTGACCTTAAATATTTTTGTTTTTGACAAATAATACCTGACGCAAAATATATGAATGGATTGTATTTTAAATGTTTTTTTATTGTTATAAGTTTTATCATGTAATATATAACACAAATAAAAATATTTAATGTCAAAATTAAAGAAAAAAGACTTCAAAAGTCAAAAGTGGACTATCAATTTGGAACGGAGGGAGTATATATATATATATATATATATATATATATATATATATATATATATATATATATATATATATATATGATATGTGTGGAATGCACTAGTTTTAATCCTACTAACTTAAACACAAAGACAAACACACGAAAGGCAGTGTACCTATCGATTAACAGTTTAGTTCAGGTAAGTAGGGTATCGAACACAGGGAACGGTAAACAATTAAAATAAATGCTAATATTATCTAAATAAAACAAGTAATAGAAATGGGTTTTCTCTAGTTTTGCAAGACTAGAAACTTAAGCAATTACTAAGCACTTAAAACAAAGAACAATTAACAACTAAAAGAGAACAAGAAAGGATGACTAGATTCAATGATAAAAGAGACTTCTGTTCAGATTCAATTCACTTATTCCTATGGTTGATTTCATGGTAGGTGCAATGGATCAATATGTCAATGGTTACCGATTCCTAATGTGATTGGGTTCATGTTCACTATTACCAATCCTTTAGTAGACAAGTTAATTCAAACAGTGGCCATTGATTAAACTAACAAGTTTCCTAGTGTTCAGTTCGTATCAAGTAAGACTTGTAATAATAGCTAATCAAATTTGTTCAATTCAATCAACTCATATGTGGTTGTTCATCACACATGCTCACACATTGATTCACATATTTTCTAGTTAACCCTAGTTTCATGTTCACTATTCCTAGGCATACAATCTTGTGTTCACAAAACAATATGATTCAAGCAATCAAGAAGATGTCCATGCAACTCAATAACTTACTTATTAACAGAAAATATTTATCATCAATACATAAGGATCTTTAACAAGCTTAACAAGATGAATAACCAAATCAATATTAATCCAACCAATCAATCAAACCATGTTAATAAGATTATCTCATCCAAACAGAAGTATAAAGCTTTTAGCTCATATCTACAACAAGTAATAACCTAAACTCAAAATCTAATGATTCAAACATGGTTCAAAACAAAGATTAAGAAAAGAAGAATAATTATTTGCCTTTGATCTCTTCTAAATTGTCTCTTAGGTTGAAATCTCGAAAACTGAAGCTTCAATAACCCTTCTGATCTTCACTAATCGCAGCAAGCCTCCAGAAAGTGTTAGGGTTTCAGGCATATATGTTCTCTATTTATAGTTACCAAAAATCAACCCAACTCTTCGATTTTTTAAGACCAAATCGACGAGTTTTTTCGATAATCCGCGTATACAGCGTGTACGACAAGGCATCTTCGAATCGGGAACATTCTGACCAACTCGTCGAGTTGAGGCCTAAATCGTCGAGTCCGTTTGGAATCAACATTTTCTCAAAACATGAAACTCGTCCGAAATTGTGTCTAGTTTTCAGAACATTTTGAATTTCATCAATCAGAGTTACGGTTCATGAGATATGGCCAAAACACTGACGAGAGGACAAGCTGTCCAACAATATCCTTCTTTCTTCAAATTCCCAGATCCAAGCTTCCAATCGCCAATTCCACTTCATTTTCCTTCCGAGCATGTCTTTATTGTTGAAAATGAAAATTTAAAACTAAATAAGCATCTTTTGTTCATTAAATGAGATAAAATCAACATAAAGTATTAAGATAATGTATGCATTTTATAACTAAATATGCCCATATATAAATACCCCACACTTGACTTTTGCTTGCCCCCAAGCAAAACTGAATTTTAACACACTAGTGCCACATAAGACAATCCCAATTGAACCCGGCCATTATGCCAAGACCGAAACGCATGCATTTGTGTCTAATTTTTTTTCCTAAGGACCCCCTAACCCTAAATACTCACAATCCTCATAAACACTCGCCCACTTCTTTTGAACAACGCTCATTTTATGCATCCCTCCGAATCCATCCGCATAAAACTTTCTTAACCTCAAGTCATTTTTGGTTAAACCCCCAAGCACACATACGATAAATAACCTAGAAAAGCAAATTACAATAGAAATACTTGATACTTTGTATCTTCAATAATTTGTAGCTTTTCTTCTTGATATTTCTTCTTTGTCTTCAAAGCTTTGTAGATTCTTCCTTTCAAACATTTCATCACTTTTTTTGTTTTTTTTTTTCTATTTTTCTTTTTTTTTTCTCTTTTTTTTTCACTTTTTTTCAGTCAAACTAAAAACCTAGAGAAAAAAAAACATATGCTTACGCAAGGGGATTTAACTTCATCCTTTATTGGCTAAAGATATTAGTTTTCCTGGATACATTTCAAGTACACGATGCTAAACATGTTGCGTCCCTCAAACTAAGCAAGGCTGTGCTTTTGTCCCATGATTTCACTAGAATAAAGGGAGCCACAAGTGCATTATAACGTATATTGGCTCAACTAAACATTTAGGTCCTCAAAGAATTATCAAACACAATACTAGCATGAATCCTAATTGCTTTACCAAATTTTTCTAAATTAACTCCTAGCAATTTTTATGCAATTTTTTTTTTAAAATTATCCTAGGATTCTAATATAACTAATGTAATCAACCCCCTACCCCACACTTAATTCATGCAATGTCCCTATTGCATGTTATAACAATTAAAGAACATAAAAGTAAAGAGAGAATTGGAACAAGCTCCCCTGGGATAGTAGTGGCGAGGGCGATCTTTCTTCTTTTGAGCTGCATCTTCAGCTGACTTTGGCGTGGGAACAGCTCATCCATGCCTTGGGTGTCAAAATCTCGTGTGGTTCAGCTCCAAATATACCGGAAAAAGCTTCTTGGAAATGCTCGAAAAATGATCTTCAAAAATATAGACAATGCCCGCGTTGAATGGAATCAAATCGTCGACTCAAAGAAAAAGAATGAGCAACTTGCTGAGTTTTATGTGGAGACTCGTCAGTTGAATCGTGATATGGGTAGAAATCGCGAATTTTCTGTTGGACTCGTCGAGTTGTAAGAGAGGACTCGACGAGTTTAAGGTGCTGAACGTGATTTTCTTCTTTCTGCTTCAGTTCTGATTTTGTGGTCAAAGAGGGTATTAAGTTAATACACCACCTTATACTCTTTAGTGACGAGACTCCTTTTTAACCATTATAAACACCTGACTCAACAAATCACTCAAATCTTCTAATCTTCTCGTAAACGACTCGACCCTCACTTTATTTCCCTCACACTTTAAGAAATCGCTCTAATCTCACCCTAACTTCTGCAAAGATCAAAGACAAAAAACTACATAATAACAGGAAAAAAACATCTAATTAGCATTCCTACATTACCCTAATAAACTATAAGTTTAGAAACAAACCAAACCAAACACACAAAATAAAAAGAAAAAGAAAAAGAAAAGCAAACTCTAATGGCGGGGTGCGACGCTTCTTTTTGTGCGAGTCTTGAGCTGGACTCCCAACTTAATAAACTTCCAATAAACTCAATGCTAATCCCTCCGTTGCATTTAATATCTTCTTTGGTGGACCAATTTGTAAAATTTGGCTCTTTGCTTCAAAAATTGGCCAAACGTGCTTGAATTCATAAAACCCAAGAATCTTGACAAGGGTTGGAACCGGTTGGATACTAATAAGAAATGGATCGTGCTTTAGAACTTTCTCCAAAGTTGGAATTGTCACACCATGCTTCGAAACACAAACCGGAAATACAGGGGGCCACGTCGTGGTAACGGTCAAACCACAGCTTGGTTCCTGCAATTCAGCTTGTTCTTGTTCTTCGTCCGACCTGTCTGCTAGCAACCTTTCCAGCTCCTCCAAATCTTTTTCCTGATTAAATTCTTCATCTTGTAACTTTATCTCTTGTGTGTAACACCTGGTTTAATTTGGAAAGGTTTTATGTCTGGACTCGGCGAGTTGGGTGACTAACTCGTCGAGTAGGGTCGTGGTATCATGGAACGTGGAACGGGACTGACTCGGCGAGTCGACGGGTTGACTCGGCGAGTCCGAGCTGTTTAGAGAAAACCCTAAATTTGGTGTTTACCCCCTGTATATACGTCATTATCCGCCCCAGTAGCCTCCCTTTGCACCATAGAAGAACGTTTACGGCCGTGAACATCAAGGAACTCGACGAGTCCCTCGGGTGAATCGGCGAGTCGGTGAGTGAAGCAGGGAACCCGACGAGTGACTGATTGTACTTGTCGAGTCAAGGTCAATATGGACTGTTGACCTTGACTATAGACCTTGAATTTGACCGGGGTTGACCCTGGGTGTATGTATGGGATTATGCTGAGTTAATTACTCACTGATTATAGGCAGTTTGGGAGGAGCAGCGTGGCATATATCTGACTACAGTTTGCCGGTTCAGCTTGTGAGATGTGAGTCTTCTCACCATACCAATGGGTCTAAGGCACCAAGGCCGGCCCATTATGTGATTAGGTTATATGTGATAGTCATTATGTGATTAGATATAGAATGTGATTCGTCATGATATGTGATTGTGTGTTTTGCATGGAAGACCCCGGGGGGGGGGGGGGGGGGAGCCCATGGCATTGGATATAAGACCGTATGGGGTAGCCCATGGCATTCATAGGTAAAGACCATGTGGGGGAGCCCATGGCATTGGATATAAGACCATGTGTAACATCCCAAAAATCATGACCGAAAATTTCTTTTTAAAACATTACTAAACCATAGTATCAAATCATTTCAAACATGCTAGAAGGGTTATATAACAAATCAGAGTATCTTTTCAAAACACTTGTTCATTTTATCAGAGTAAACATCCCATGCTAAACTTCTTTGGTGTGTGCCATACGATCATCCCGAGCTCTTCCCTCCGCTACCGGAAGTACCTAAAACCAAAACTGAAAATCGTAAGCACGAAGCTTAGTGAGTTCCCCAACCTACCACATACCACATACATAACCACATACTGGGCCTTGCCCACTGCATCGGGCCCTGCCCGGCATCGGACCGAAATCCGGACTAACTTGGGTTCCGGCCACTGCATCGGGCCCCGCCCGGCATCAGGCCCCGCCTGGAATCGAGCCCCGCTTGGTATACATATCTGTTCTCTTAGGCCCCTCCTATCTCTGGGACTTGCCTGCGACTAACAAATACAAGCATATAACATAACACATATCATAAAACTAAACATACTGTATTGTACTACTGATCTAAGGCCTCGCCTATCTTGGGCCCTGCCCCTGTCCTGCTACTGGTGAGTCATGGAACCCCGTCCACGCTCCTGCTGATAGTAAGATACGGGCCCCCGCCCACACTCACCTCCCTCCTAACTCGGGCCTCGCCCCTGCTCTGCTACTAATGAGATATGGAACCCCGTCCATACTCGACTAGTGATGAGATACGAGACCTCGCCCGACTCACCTCCCTACCAGGCACATACAAGTATCACAAAGACAACAAGTATAACTACACCTACACTACTGCCTCGAGTATCCCCCGACATCGGACCGAAATCCGGAACATATAAAATGCATCGGGCTAACCCCGGTAACGGATCTAAATCCGAACAAATCATAATAAGTGCCTAGGACTAACCCCCGGGTCTTCCTGCTACACATAACCATAAGCATAAACATAATGGGTCGGCATTGTGGCCGTAGACCAATGCACACATTGAGGAGACTCACCTCGCACTGCTGAAGACTAGTTGAAACAGTTATGACTGCCAACCGACAACTTCTGAACTGCTGATCCTTCGGCTCCCCGAACTATCAATACCCAAAGTAACATTTAGACCACAATATTCCAAAAGTCAATCCAGGCCAAACTTGGTAAAAGTCAACGGTCAAAGTCAACCTCCAGTTGACTTGACTCGCCGTGTTGGTCTACCAACTCGTCAAGTCCATGCTTCTCCAACTCAATACAACCACCGATCCCACCCGTCGAGTCTAGCAAGCAATCGACAGGTTCTCCTTTAGTCTTACAATCGGGACCATCTTTAACTGAATCGCCGAGTTCATCCTTGAACTCGTCGAGTTCATCTCCCTCTTATGAATGTCCACACTATGACTCGCCGAGTTGTATGAACAACTCATCGAGTCCATCTTCATAAACTAAGAAGATTGCCTTAGACTCGTCGAGTTCCTCATTGAACTTGCCGAGTACGATGATCTTCATACCCGCTATGGACCCAGACTGACTGAGTCCCAAACCAACTCAACTCATACCTTCTAACAGAAGGATTCTAGGGCAAGAAAGCAGACTGATTCGCTGAGTCCCATAAGTGACACACCGAGTCCTTCAATGTCTCAATCTATAAAGACGATTTCCAAGCCAAACAGCTTTTCCCAAAGGTAGATCCATCCTCCTAGAGCATGCTTTCCACGTAAAGTTGCAACCTTTACGTGTGAATAGTTCCCAAATGGGTAAAACTAAGCTACAAGGAAGGGTTTTACTAAGGAGGAGGGCTTCAAGTCTTAAAAGCTTGAAACTTTAATGCATTAGGGACCTTGGGGAGTCCAGATCTGAAGTTTCAAACTTCAGATCGTGCCCCATGCAAACACTAGCCACCAATATGCTAGAAAAGGCCAGGAAACTCAAGATGAAGAGATCTATCAAATGAATGCTCAAGGTAACAACTTGTTACCTTCTATTAACTGCCAAAATGAAGTAGATGCTGGATCTAAACTCTTCTCCTCGTTCCTTGCTTCCAATCTTCCAAGAAGTGCACCACCAATACAACTTTTAGCTTCACAATGCTCAAGAATGGAGTTGGATGGCTAGGGTTTCGTTATTGGAATTGAGGGGGTAGTAAGGAGGCCGAGGGAACGCTATAATGTTCTTTAAATAGGGTACAAGACCCGAATTTAGGGTTTTCCCCAAACCTGGCCAACTCGCCGAGTCAGTCCTCTGACTCGTCGAGTGGGTCACTTAACCCGCGACCAAAATCGTGCTCCTACTCGTCGAGTCACCCATCTACTCGACGAGTCACTCCCTTATTGGAGGTTTCCTTTCCTTTCAAGGTCTCCTGAATTCAGGGTGTTACAACTCTCCCCCACTTAAACTAGACTTCGTCCTCGAAGTCCGCCACGGCCAACCATCTTGGAATATGCTCACAACATTTCTGCTCGGTGAATACCTCTCCTACTGAGCCCGATCCTCGAGGGATCACTTTTCATTGACCTCCGCCCGGTCATTCAGCCAAAACTAATCCTTGAGGGTAAGAACCTCGAGAGTACTCTGCTCACCAACAATCCTGAGATCACGACTCTTTCCCAACTGATAATCCTTCTGGTACTCCTCGAGTACTATGCTGGTCGACCTAGGGGTTCACCCCTTTTTCCTTGCGCGTTCACTGGCCTTACCCAGGCCACCATCCATAAACAAAAACCTCCTCTATCTCTACGAAGGATATACCCTTCGCTGAACCTACCTTCCCAGCCACTCCCGGTGCTGGTCACTTCGCTGATACATACTGAGTGCTTTCTCTTTCTATATAATGATGCTAGAAACCCCTCCCACGGATGGATCAGATAACCCTTCGAGTAGTAGACTCATCCCTGCAACGGTTAGACTCATATGAGAGCTACGCAACAGAGTCAAATCACTCACTCTGAGATTATTTAATCCTGCTGTTAGTGGCCTAGCACCTCTCAGCTAACTAACTACTTCCACTCATGGATCATCTTATTGATGTCCCTGTCCGAAGATTCTGCTGCCTCCGATCCACTCTCCGGGCGAACTGAGACCACCCCGGTCCCAACTAAACTGCCATTACTTCGACTACCGGACTCCTACTGGTTATTGAACTCAAACTCCATCTCTCAGTCGCTCTCAGCGACTTTCGAAGGAATCTTCGGCTAACTAAAACTGCTCTGTCTACCTTGCCACCCTGGCTCTCTAAATCCTGGGATCCTCGATCCCCTATCTTGACTCTAAAGTCTCTACCAGGTTCCACTTGCGCTGCTAAAATCTCACGGGCCTCGCCCACGGGTCTCACCCAAACTAGATCTAGAGCGGTCTCTCCCTCTAGTTTCACCTGTACTGCTACTAATATATGGGCCTCGCCCACGGGTCCTACCCAGCTGTATCTTGGAGTGGCCTCTCCATCAGGTCTCACCTATCTAGGGCTTTGCGGGCCTGCCTTCACACTAAATCTCAACGAACTATGTCTACCTGATCCTGACCATACTAACTAGGAGATACGGGCCACGCCCACACTCCGCTAACTAGGAGATACGGGCCCTCGCCCACACTCCTCTATCTAGGAGATACGGGCCCTCGCACACACTCCTCTAACTGGCTACTAACAAATGTTGCGGCTATCCCGCAGTCTTACCACACTCCCCATGCTGTCTCTACACTGACTACTAATCCGAAAGCATCCCATGCCGGACATTCACTCCATCTGTATCTTGACTCACCCGAGTCCTGCTGGCAGTCCTCCAACCTGGTATTCCAAACCACTTATCTACCAATCGCAATTACACAAACTCGACAATGGGAAGTTTCCCAAACTCCGAACTCACGTGTTTCTAATTCTGAACAACCATTCAGACTATTACCCTTCTCAACACAATTGCGAACTTATTCCAACTCCTCACTTACTTCTGCTCCTGAATCCTTGGAGGGTTCTCCCCCACTTTGATTCAACTAGCTCCTTACATCTTACTATCTGGAAAGGATTCCCAATTCTTCTTACCACTCCATAATCGTTCTTCTAAAAACTGATGCTTACCGCTGCTAGTGCTCCAAAACTAACCAATACCATGACGCCACCGTCCTTGAAAGCTGGCGAAATAATTCTAGAGTCCCAATGCACGCTTGCTACAACGACCGCATCCTGAGTATCCTGCTCTAAAAGGGAGTACAACTACGGACTACCACTCTAAAGCCCATGGTATGCAGATGGCATATAACTCAATCATAAGCAGGAAACAGAATCCAAAGCACAATCACTAATATCGATGCAGTACCATAGCAAATACATCGCAAATAAAACTGTCAAACAGATAAAGGATACGCACTTGCCACATCCGGGGCTGCTCGCATGTCATTCGAAACCAACTGGTACGCCCTGCTCCGTGCCGTAGGCACCTCTGCCCGGCCCTGCCGGCCGTCGGTGATCCTCAAAGTCGCAGGGGAAGGTGCTATCACCTGTCCTGCTGAAAGTAAACTCAGACATTGGGCCTTCTTGTGGCCCCTCTGACTATAATGAAAACATATCAGGTCTGATCCCTGAATGGTGGTGGCTGTACAATCTCTACTAAAATGACCAGTCCGGCCGCACTTGAAGCAGCCAGAATCACCACCACTACCGCTCCTGCACGCACCCTTATGCGTCCTGCCACACTTGCCACAGCGGCTGTAGCTCTGGAAATCCCTCGATCTCGAATCTGACCCCTTGGGTCTCTTGCCTGAACCTGTGGCTACCTGAATCTCATCCAGTTTCCTCTTCCTCTCTAACTCCAAATCAATCTCTCTCTCTCTCTCTCTCTCTCTCTCTCTCTCCCTGGCACGAGCAATCATATCCTCCAGTGTCTTGCAGCTGGACCTGCTCACAAACTGCCTGATGTCACATCTTAGCATCTCGTGATATAAAGCATTCTTTATCTCTTTGTCCGCCAGATACTGCGGCACGAGGAGGGCTCTCTCTCTGAACTTGGTGGTGATCTCCGTCACAGTCTTAGTCGTCTGCTTCAAGTCCTGAAACTCTCGTGCTAGCTGTTGCACCTCGATCACTGGTGCAAACTCGGCCCTGAACCTGGTCAAGAAGTCAGTCCATGTCATTGCGTCCAACGCGACATCATCTCCAATAGCATGTCCAACCTCCTCCCACCAATCTCGTGCTCTGTCCTTCAGAAGACAGGAGGCAAGTCGGACCTTGTCCCCTTCGGGACATCGACTCGTACGGAAAGCGTTGGCAACATCGGCCAACCACCTGCTGCTATCGATAGGGTCACGAGTCCCATGGTAATCTGGAGCTCCACAAGCTCGGAACTCTCGAAACATCAAAGTACGCACTCCCATCATGGCCACCATCTCCGCGCGGAAGGCTCCCAGCCTCTCATCCAATATCTCCAGTATGCCCTCCTTGACCGTGCCAAAGATCACAGGAGTCTGATCTAGAATGCTGCGCGTAACCTCGGTTGATACAAACTCCCTCATCCGCTCCTCGAGCTGCTCGGTCCCTGAACCCGAGCCTGATCCCTCTCCGGCGCCTGATCCGCCAACTGGTCTACCCCGTAGTGTAACCATTCTGCAACATATCATAACTACCATTAGCATACACATCTCTACTGAGGGATCACACCCACACTACAAGTTCCCCAGTTTCATCTCAGCCCTTCTTGAATCAAGTACAGATCCTCTGCTTTTAGTAGTATGGGCCCCTACTACCTTCCACATCTATCCGTACTTTCCTCAAGAATTGCCTCGACTACACCAAGTCCCTTTCACTACTACTAACACTGCTCCCAGCACTACTCTCATCATAGGCTTGCCCTAGGGTAACCTCCAACTCACTATCTGCCATCAGCTGCATAAGAAGTCCCTGTTATCTCCCCTTAACTAACTCGCGAATACCATTACATATTGATTAGACTAGATAATTCTTCGAATGAGAGGTCCTGCCCTACAACGGTTAGACTCAGACAAGAGCTGCGAAATAGGGCTAGACCTAGCCTTCTGAAATTATTTAGTCCTTGCAATATGTAACTTAACATATTCGTTTACTAGTTAATTAGAGATAACTAAAACTCCTAATAGCACAAAGCAAGCAGCATTCGGGCATTGGGAAAGATAACCACATAATACAATCAATCTGTTCTATCCTCTAATCAGGAATCTGTACTAGCATGCATTTCATAAAGCTCATACACATATAACAGGCACATAAGGCATCCTCCTAGATCCTTAGTCCTAATCTAGCATGCAGTTCTAATACATATAGCATAACATAATTTGTATGGGTAATTTGGGAGAACTTACTTGAGCTCGGCTGATTGCATGCACCACACCCTTTTCTCCTTTCAAATCCTTTTTCATTTCCTCAAAGCTCTTTTTCCAAAAATGATTTTCCTTTTGAAAATTTTCATACCAATTCCTCAGTTTGAGTCCAGACACACCCGAGAGCGTGCCCGAATCCATCAAACCAAGGCTGTGATACCAACTTGTAACATCCCAAAAATCATGACCGAAAATTTCTTTTTAAAACATTACTAAACCATAGTATCAAATCATTTCAAACATGCTAGAAGGGTTATATAACAAATCAGAGTATCTTTTCAAAACACTTGTTCATTTTATCAGAGTAAACATCCCATGCTAAACTTCTTTGGTGTGTGCCATGCGATCATCCCAAGCTCTTCCCTCCGCTACCGGAAGTACCTGAAACCAAAACTGAAAAACCGTAAGCACGAAGCTTAGTGAGTTCCCCAACCTACAACATACCACATACATAACTACATACTGGGCCTTGCCCACTGCATCGGGCCCTGCCCGGCATCGGACCGAAGTCCGGACTAACTTGGGCCTCGGCCACTGCATCGGGCCCCGCTCGGCATCAGGCCCCGCTTGGCATCGAGCCCCGCTCGGTATACATATCTGTTCTCTTAGGCCCCGCCTGTCTCTGGGACTCGCCCGCGACTAACAAATACAAGCATATAAGATAACACATATCATAAAGCGAAACATACTGTATTGTACTACTGATCTAAGGCCTTGCCTATCTTGGGCACCACCCCTGTCCTGCTACTGGTGAGTCATGGAACCCTGTCCACGCTCCTGCTGATAGTGAGATACGGGCCCCCGCCCCCGCCCACACTCACCTCCCTCCTAACTCGGGCCTCGCCCCTGCTCTGCTACTAATGAGATACAGAACCCCGTCCATACTCGGCTAGTGATGAGATACGGGACCTCGCCCGACTCACCTCCCTACCAGGCACATACAAGTATCACAAAGACAACAAGTATAACTACACCTACACTACTGCCTCGAGTATCCCCCGACATCGGACCGAAATCCGGAACATATAAACTGCATCGGGCTAACCCCGGCAACAGATCTAAATCCGAACAAATCATAATAAGTGCCTAGGACTAACCCCCAGGTCTTCCTGCTACACATAACCATAAGCATAAACATAATGGGTCGGCATTGTGGCCGTAGACCCATGCACACAGTGAGGAGACTCACCTCGCACTGCTGAAGACTAGCTGAAACACTTCTGACTGCCAACCGACAACTTATGAACTGCTGATCCTTCGGCTCCCCGAACTATCAATACCCAAAGTAACATTTAGACCACAATATTCCAAAAGTCAATCCAGGTCAAACTTGGTCAAAGTCAACGGTCAAAGTCAACCTCCAGTTGACTTGACTCGCCGTGTTGGTCTACCAAATCGTCGAGTCCATGCTTCTCCAACTCAATACAACCACCGATCCCACCCGTCGAGTCTAGCAAGCAATCGACGGGTTCTCCTATAGTCTTACAATCGGGACCATCTTTAACCGACTCGCCGAGTTCATCCTTGAACTCCTCGAGTTCATCTCCCTCTTAAGAATGTCCACACTATGACTCGCCGAGTTGTATGAACAACTCGTCGAGTCCATCTTCATAAACTAAGAAGATTGCCTTAGACTCGCCGAGTTCCTCATTGAACTCGCCGAGTACGATGATCTTCATACCCGCTATGGACCCAGACTGACTGAGTCCCAAACCAACTCAACTCATACCTTCTAACAGAAGGATTCTAGGGCAAGAAAGCAGACTGACTCGTCGAGTCCCATAAGTGACTCGCCGAGTCCCTCTATGTCTCAATCTATAAAGATGATTTCCAAGCCAAACAGCTTCTCCCAAAGGTAGATCCATCCTCCTAGAGCATGCTTTCCACGTAAAGTTGCAACCTTTACGTGTGAATATTTCCCAAAGGGGTAAAACTAAGCTACAAGGAAGGGTTTTACTAAGGAGGAGAGCTTCAAGTCTTAAAAGCTTGAAACTTTAATGCATTAGGGACCTTGGGGAGTCCAGATCTGAAGTTTCAAACTTCAGATCATACCCCATGCAAACACTAGCCACCAATATGCTAGAAAAGGGCATGAAACTCAAGATGAAGAGATCTATCAAATGAATGCTCAAGGTAACAACTTGTTACCTTCTATTAACTGCCAAAATGAAGTAGATGCTGGATCTAAACTCTTCTCCTCGTTCCTTGCTTCCAATCTTCCAAGAAGTGCACCACCAATACAACTTTTAGCTTCACAATGCTCAAGAATGGAGTTGGATGGCTAGGGTTTCTTTTTTGGAATTGAGGGGGTAGTAAGGAGGCTGAGGGAACGCTATAATGTTCTTTAAATAGGGTACAAGACCCGAATTTAGGGTTTTCCCCAAACCTGGCCAACTCGCCGAGTCAGTCCTCTGACTCGTCGAGTGGGTCACTTAACCCGCGACCAAAATCGTGCTCCTACTCGTCGAGTCACCCATCTACTCGACGAGTCACTCCCTTATTGGAGGTTTCCTTTCCTTTCAAGGTCTCCTGAATTCAGGGTGTTACAACCCTCCCCCACTTAAACTAGACTTCGTCCTCGAAGTCCGCCATGGCCAACCATCTTGCAATATGCTCACAACATTTCTGCTCGGTGAATACCTCTCCTACTGAGCCCGATCCTCGAGGGATCACTTTTCATTGACCTCCGCCCGGTCATTCAGCCAAAACTAATCCTTGAGGGTAAGAACCTCGAGAGTACTCTGCTCACCAACAATCCTGAGATCACGACTATTTCCTAACTGATAATCCTTCTGGTACTCCTCGAGTACTATGCTGGTCGACCTAGGGGTTCACCCCTTTTTCCTTGCGCGTTCACTGGCCTTACCCAGGCCACCATCCATAAACAAAAACCTCCTCTATCTCTACGAAGGATATACCCTTCGCTGAACCTACCTTCCCAGCCACTCCCGGTGCTGGTCACTTCGCTGATACATACTGAGTGCTTTCTCTTTCTATATAATGATGCTAGAAACCCCTCCCACGGATGGATCAGATAATCCTTCGAGTAGTAGACTCATCCCTACAACGGTTAGACTCATACGAGAGCTACGCAACAGAGTCAAATCACTCACTCTGAGATTATTTAATCCTGCTGTTAGTGGCCTAGCACCTCTCAGCCAACTAACTACTTCCACTCATGGATCATCTTATTGATGTCCATGTCCGAAGATTCTGCTGCCTCCGATCCGCTCTCCAGGCGAACCGAGACCACCCCGGTCCCAACTAAACTGCCATTACTTCGACTACCGGACTCCTACTGGTTATTGAACTCAAACTCCATCTCTCAGTCGCTCTCAACGACTTTCGAAGGAATCTTCGGCTAACTAAAACTGCTCTGTCTACCTTGCCACCCTGGCTCTCTAAATCCTGGGATCCTCGATCCCCTATCTTGACTCTAAAGTCTCTACCAGGTTCCACCTGCGCTGCTAAAATCTCACGGGCCTCGCCCACGGGTCTCACCCAAACTAGATCTAGAGCCGTCTCTCCCTCTAGTTTCACCTGTACTGCTACTAATATATGGGCCTCGCCCACGGGTCCCACCTAGCTGTATCTTGGAGTGGCCTGTGACAACCAAAAATTTCCATTCGTACAAACCCTACAGTCAAGCACTTCAAATAAAAGTCAAATACTTTTCTGCTAAATTTTAGCCGGTTTAAAGTCCGTTTGAGTGTTTTAAAGCTTAGTACTTCAAGAGATAACTGGAGAGAGGATACCCTAGGGTTTATTTTGCATCGATAAAGTCTCAAAACTCCAAGAGTTTGGAGTTTACGGCCCAAACATAGTGTTTACGGCCGTAAACTCTAAGGAGTATAAATATGACACTTAGTCATTTTTATCACTTTTTCACAATTTCAAGACTAGAACTTGAAATCCTCTCAAGTATCATCCGAATTTTTTTTGTTGATCTTCAACTTTGTAAGTGTTTCTTTCTTTAATTAGTTGATATCCTTCATCATCTAGTGATCTTATATGATTTCATCCATGAAATCATTCCATTTGTGTAGATCTTCAAGTGTTCTTCATTTCACCAAGAACACCAAGAACACACACTAGTGTTCTTGGACTTTAAACACTCTTACAAGCTTCCTATAAGTAAGTACACTCCTCCTAACTGGTTATGTGCTTAGATTACTTGTTAAACCATGGAAAAACACCAAGAATCCCCAAGAACACATGGGTTTACGGTCAAGGCATCTCCTTGAACTGTAAACACCATCAAGTGGTGCATAAGTGCCACCATTACCTTCTAGGGCTTAGATATTGGACTAGAACCTTGCATGCATGAGCTAAAGACCTTAAACCACGAAATGGTAGGAGTTACCATGGGTTTACGGCCGTAAACTCATGGGTTTACGACCGTAAACTCCATGGGAATTGGTCCCAAAACCGTAAACTCCAATGAAGGGCCATTTTGAGCCCTGGTCCCTTCCTAAGCCTTGGATACAAGTATAGATCACTTCCTTGTGTGGTATAAGACCGTAAAACTCAAAATGGTACTAATTACCATGAGTTTACGGCCGTAAACTCATGGGGGAAATGACCATGGGCCGTAAACTCATGTGTTGTTACCATATGGGAAGTAAACTCCAATGTGAGGCCATACTCTCTATAGATACAACCCTTTAGTACTCCTAGCACTTGAATCAAAGTGTTATCCACGTATTAGGGTGTCTTTACTTGATAAATTGGTTGTTAAATGACTAATTGGATACATATATGTATCATTACATGTTAAATAGGATCCGTGTGTGTGTTCAAGTCCTCACTTGACACTTAGCATCCTATCCGGCACTTCCATCCAAATCACTCACTACAGGTGAGTTCATACCCCTTAATTAACCTTTTAAATGTTTTTAAATGATTTTATGGGGGGGAATACAAGTTGAATCATGATAGTTATTATATCAATCACATGTGATTATTAACTATCAAGCTATGGATTTACTACACTTTTAGCTGTTTTACCAAGCAAACTACTTCAAAATGATTTCTCGAACGCTGTTACTCGTTAAACTCTTTATCAAACTTGTTTTCTAAACTACACCTTTCCTTTCAAATTCTGTTATAACTATGTTTCAAACAAAGGTTTTCATGTACTTCAAACTATGTTCCAAATAAGGGATTTCTTATACTTTAAACTGTTTATATCAAACAAACTGCTTTTAAATCGTTTTATAAATTGACATCAAGTCATCAAGTCTTATTATTAAACTTTTCAAATGTTTTACAAAACTTCTTTTAAACTTTTATATTGTCAAATGCATGCCTATATATGTATAGTTATATAAGTAATGTTTAAAGGACTTAGGACTGCTAAACCGCTTTAATTCCTTTTCCTTGTTTGGATGTGGCCTTAGGGTATCGGTTATTTCTCCGAATGTCGTCTAATTATTAGTTATATATTATGTATACATATATAGACATAAAAGTTCTATCAGTCAGTTCAGTACCATTGGGTAGCAAAGGCATACTTTCATTTATTCATATACATACATTACTAGTAACTATAATGGGTATAGTTTAGGAGATACTATTTACTATTCCTAGTGCAAGGAATCACACAAGAGTCAGTTCATTCATGAATCTATATAAATATACTACACACTATATGAAGAGACACTATTACATACTATATGAAGAGACACTATTACATACTATATGAAGAGACACTATTACATACTATATGAAGAGACACTATTGTATACTATATGAAGATGCACTAGTACATACACTACTCCCCACGGGACTGACCATCCTACACCTGGAGTCTACATTTCATTCATTTAGACTCTCCGAAGCGTATTGTTCATTTAATACTACCTGGAGTCTGCATTTCATTCATTTAGACTCTTCGAGGCGTATTGTTCATTTAATACCACCTGGAGTCTGTATTTCATTCATTTAGACTCTCCGAGGCGTATTGTTCATTTAATACCACCTGGAGTCTGTGTTTTAATCACTGTATAGCCAGCAGTGTCATTGCTGAGGTAAAATATTATTTTCCCTATTACAGTTACTTTGTGATTTTATCACATACACATTTATGTATAACTATATTTAGATAATAATAGTTATACAGGGGAAAAACCTTCATTTTTGCAGAGGTGCAAACCTTCAAGACAGTCGGGTCTTGATAGAAGACTGCTTTTTATACTAGTAGGAAATATGGGATTTTCTAGGGTTTTCATACTTATACAAACTTTTCATAAAACATTTACAAGTCTTTTCTTTACAGTTTTGCAAATCAATGACACTAAAATACTTATGAATTCACCATCTTAAATGCTGATCTACACTTTCAAAATAACTTGTATTCTCAGGTCACCAGTAGACAGGTACGATGACCAGGTTTTGAGAAGACGGAGCAGTCAAGACTCGTCTTTTATTCTGATTTTTTATTATCATGTCTTATACTATGAAAGAACACACATGTATTAAAATTTTACTATTAATGCAATGGATGATGTTGTTGCTTGTTTACTACTTTACACTGTTGTGATACTTTACATGACGTCCTCCGCCGCAGAACGTTTCCGCCGTTCTTGGTTTTGGGGTGTGACAGATTGGTATCAGAGCATTGTTTATAGTGAATTGAGTATATCAACCCATAAAAGATATACAAACTATAAATACAATGGGATTAAAATACTCTGACCAGGAGTTTATACTTTTAAATAATAAAATATTTAACTAAGTATACATGCCTGCATTCATACTAAAATCAGTGTCACAATGACAAAAACAAAAGTATTATGATTGTTGAATATCACAAGTACGCTCGGGGATGAATGGTCAGTCCTGGGAATGGCATAGCCTGATCAACTATACTGGTCCGAGGAGTGATTAGCATATGCCCAAGAATGGTTGTGATATGGCAACAAGTCTAAAAACTTACCAACACTACCACAAGGAAAGCATTAGGAGTATTTGGTGTTACTATAACTACTTAGTTGAGAACTAAAGATCTTCATTAATAGGTCAATAGTTGCTAAGTGGATACACTAAGGTTATATGTAACTAGGATGACATAGACTTAGAATCTGTGAAATTTTGCCTTACCCCCTGTTCCTTGTGAAATTGGAGTTAAGGTCACTTATTCGAAGGCCTATCCTGTTTTGATTACATATAACTGGTATGCACTTTACAAATATTGGAGTAACTGATGAAGATTATCATATAGTTATCTAGTACGCCTAATAATTATTTCGTTACCCCAATTCTCGCGTAGATAACATGGCTGGACCCCATCCTCACGGCGACCCGTACTTCCCGAATGAAGGCAATGCTGGATGGTTTGGAGAAGAGCCAGAAAATGATCATCCAATCCCTTTGGATGATCACCATCCTGAAGGCTTTTCGGATGGGGCTAACTCTGAACCTGAGGTTGAGAACCTACCCCCGGTGGCTCCCAATCCAAATCCTAACCCTCGTCCGGCTTTTCAAGGCCCGACGCCTCCTTGGGTAGAATGCTTGGAGACATGGAGCGAAGAGCAAGATCAACCTATGCCGTTTAATGGAGACCGAAGCTTCTACAACATAAGCGAAGGAGGCTCAGCAGACAGAGTCTTGCCAATAATGGTCCGTAGAGTTGCCCGAAACGACATTCAGGGCAGGACATCACTCCATCGAATCACGAAAGTTGACGCCAATGCGAGAATGCATACCATCCGCACCATTCATCTGGAAGATGCTCGCGAGAGATCTAGGGGAGACCATGAGGCCCTACTGCAAGCACTAGCTGAAGCTCGAGCCAAAGTCATAGAGCTCCGAGTATGCCAGAGGGTGTACGAAAGACACCTGCTAGATATGGAACGTCAACTGGCTGAACTAAGGGTTCACCAGAGGGATGACCGTCACCACTAAAAGATGCTTTATTTTTCCTTCCTTTTTATAAGGAATCGTTTTCCTGTCTATGCCCTATGTAGCACTTTTCTATGTAACTACCCCAGTACCGTGAATACTTTTAGTTAGGCCTTTATGCTGTCAAAACTTTTCTACTCCAGATATGATGTAAGACCTACTACAAGGTCAATTTTCCCAACCTTATTACATCATAAATATCAACGATATGGACAGTCGGCTAATTTCTGTGTCAATCTTTGTTCAAATACTTTCATCCTACTATCGCTAGAATTTTATCTGAAACTCACTCTAGTCAAGTTATTGAGCTATGGTAATTTAGCTCAGGGATCACTTCCAATTCTTGTCGAAGGTTGGATATCAATCGTCTTATAACCATTCTATGAACTTACTTCTACTCTTTACTAGGACTGCATCATAGGGATGTAGGTCAAACCCTCGAGAACTTACTCCTACTCTTTACATGAATGGTCGAAATACATCTAGGTTCAACCATAATCACTCACGAACTCATTTTCTTTTGTATAACAGAATCATGTCATCATCCAGAAATAACCAGCCGAGCAACGAAACCCCTATCCTTCATATCGACGCCGCTACATTCCAAGCCGCGGTAACAGCTGCAGTGGCAGCTGTCCTTGCAAGCCTCAGCGCTAACAACGCAAGCAAGGCTGGCAAGGGGGTTGACAATTCCGATCATTGTATCGATCCGGGAAGCCAACAAATGATAACAGTCACAGACTTGCAAAGCCGAAAAACCGAGAATAGGAAACGAAAGCGTCAAGCCCAAAAGGAGCGCAAGCGATCCCAAAGACTTGCCATGCAACAGCAACAAGTGGCAACCCCTGCCATCCCAGCACCGATCAGACCATACGAGGGAAAAATTCCGAAGTGTGACAAGTGTAGCTTTCATCATAATGGGGCTTGCCATGAAATGCAATGATGCAATTGCCACAAAATAGGGCACCATGCTCGTAGCTGTGGAGCACCGGCACGACCCGTCACTCAAGTCCCTGACATCGGAGTCAACCAGTCTTGCTATGATTGCGGTGAAATCGGACACTATAAGAGGAATTGTTCGAAAAGGAGGAACAACGAAAGCAACTGTGTCCACATAACTCCGACCCGACACATCACTTCCACCACCGATGCTGGTGCTAGCCAGATATGTCACCTATGTGGTGAGATAGGACACCTCGAGAAGGATTGTCCAATAATGAAGAACTCTGGCGCAGACGGGAAGATACTAAGGATCATAGCCGCAGGAGAGACTACTCCGGACCCACGTTGAAATACTAGGGCGTTTCCTTATAATAGACTTGTAAACTGTTAAACTCTAGTGCAACTCGAGTCTTATCTTTTGCGAGATCCCGCCAGTTAAGGGGCTCTCGTGCTGCGTATACTTACTTTTGTAGTATACCTTATTCGCAGCAGTAGTCTTGTAGTAAACTAAAGTACTGAAACTCTGTTAAAAGTTACACCGTTGTGTTTAGTTTGTAACACCTTTATGAACTAAGTCTAATGCCTCTTATTCCGAGTAGTCCGACATTTTCATATAACTTGAGCAAATCCTACCCTCACAATACCAGTCTCACGCGTAAATTCTTTTCTCTGAAATCGCCTTTCTAGCGAAGCCGTCATTCCAGAATTCCGAGGTACTCATGCAGAGAGTATCTTATGTTTCGTATCCTTCCCGAAGACACCTCAGCAAACCTCTCCGGAGTACCACTCGTACAATACGTCAAGTTCAACCCGAAGACCCATACGGTTGATCTATCGCTGGAGAGGGTATACGCAAGGGTGGTATATAATCAAGGTTCTACAGGCTTAGAATTAATGATTCCGCTTTAACTTATTTTCCTTGTTTGGATGTGAGCTTAAAGAAGAATCATTTATTCGACTGCCTTTTCAGTCTTAATTATATACGAATCGTATACACGAAGCTGTGATTGATGAACCAAATATGACTTCTGATATGAACTTTAGGACGGAGACTGCCCAAGACTACAAGTGATCGTACTGCCATGCAGATAAACTTAGAATCCAATCAAATGCCTTCTCACCGATCGAGACAATAGAATCAGATAGAACAGAAAACTCCCATGATTACCTCCGCAACGTCAAGTCGAATTTAGGATCGACTTAGTTCCAGGGGCTACCCCAGTAGCCAAACCGCCCTATCATCTAGCACCTGCATTGATGCAAGAACTGTCCGATCAACTTAACGAACTGCTCAGCAAGGGCTTTATAAGACCAAGCTTCTCACCCTGGGGAACTCCGATCTGGTTCGTCAAGAAGAAAGACTGATCACTTCGTATGTGCATCGACTACAGGGAGCTCAATAAGCTAACCATCAAAAATTAGTACCCTTTTGCCTAGCATAGACGATTTAGTTGATCAACTGCAAAGGGCGAACTTCCTTTCAAAATTCGATCCAAGATCCGGGTATCACCGACTACGAGTATGAAGGGAGGATGTTCCGAAGACAGCCTTCCTAACTTGTTATGGGCACTACTAATTCGTAGTGATGCCGTTCGGATTAACAAACGCACCCGCAGTATTCGTAGATTTAATGGATAAGGTGTGTCATCCTTACTAGGATCAGTTCATCATCGTCTTCATCGATGATATACTTATCTACTCTCGTAGTAAGGAGGAGCATAGTCAACAGCTTCAGCAGGTCTTGGAAACATTTCGATCAGAGAAGCTCTACGTGAAATTCTCTTAAATGCGAGTTTGGATTCGAAGGGTCAAATTCCTGTGTCACATTGTTAGTGAAGAGGGAATTCAAGTAGACACTTCCAAAATCCAGGCCGTTGAGAATGGTTAGATCTGAAGACACCTACAGAAATTCGTAAATTTCTAGGTCTCGCAGACTACTAAAGTAGGTTCTTTCAGAACTTCTCACGATTCGCGAAGCCCCTTACAACTTTGACCCAGAAGGGCGTGGCCTTTGGCTGGGAAGAGAAGTATGAGAGAGCATTCCAAACGCTAAAATGAGCCTTGTGCACCACGCCAACACTATCCCATCCAAAAAAAAGAATAAAAGACTTTGTAGTCTATGGCGATGCGTCCAAATCCAGGGCTCAGTTGCATTTTGATGTAACGAGGTAAGGTCATTACCTAAGCCTCCCATCAGTTAGAAACCCTCAAAGCTAGCTATGCAATACACGATCTGGAGTTGGGATGAATCGATAGAGAGGATCGTTCAGATTCGTGAACGATTGAAATCCTCTAGAGACCGACATAAAAGCTACGCAGATAAACGAAGGAAACCGTTGGAATTCCAGGTGGGGGACCATGTTCTATTGAAGGTCTCACCCTGGAAAGGATTGATACGCTTCGGAAAGCGTGGAAAGCTAAATCCAAGATACATAGGGCCTTTCGAGATTCTCGCAAGAATCGGCCCTGTAGCTTACAAACTTAACTTACCACGCAAACTCAGTAACATACATTCTACTTCCTACGTCTCGAACTTGAAAAAGTGTCTGTCCGACGAGACTCTTGTAATCCCACTCGACGAAATCGAGATCAACGAGAGCCTCAACTTCATGAAAGAACTTGTAGAGATCATGGACCGAGAGGTCAAGCAAACGAAACAAAGCCGTATCCCGATAGTGAAGGTTCGCTGGAATGCCAAGCGAGGACCTGAATTCACTTGGGAGCGAGAGGATCAGAGGAAATTGAAATATCCCCATCTATTCGTTTAGTTAATTGTAACTACTTTATTTGCTTAAACTCTAATTTCGGGACGAAATTCCCTCTAACGGGGGGATGATGTGACAACCCGAAATTTCCATTCGTACAAACCCTACAGTCAAGCACTTCAAATAAAAGTCAAATACTTTTCTGCTAAATTTTAGCCGGTTTAAAGTCTGTTTGAGTGTTTTAAAGCTTAGTACTTCAGGAGATAACTGGAGAGAGGATACCCTAGGGTTTATTTTGCATCGATAAAGTCTCAAAACTCCAAGAGTTTGGAGTTTACGGCCCAAACATAGTGTTTACGGCCGTAAACTCTAAGGAGTATAAATATGACACTTAGTCATTTTTATCACTTTTTTACAATTTCAAGACTAGAACTCGAAATCCTCTCAAGTATCATCCGATTTTCCTTCCTGATCTTCAACTTTGTAAATGTTTCTTGCCTTAATTAGTTGATATCCTTCATCATCTAGTGATCTTATATGATTTCATCCATGAAATCATTCCATTTGTTTAGATCTTCAAGTGTTCTTCATTTCACCAAGAACACCAAGAACACACACTAGTGTTCTTGGACTTTAAACACTCTTACAAGCTTCCTATAAGTAAGTACACTCCTCCTAACTGGCTATGTGCTTAGATTACTTGTTAAACCATGGAAAAACACCAAGAATCCCCAAGAACACATGGGTTTACGGTCAAGGCATCTCCTTGAACCGTAAACACCATCAAGTGGTGCATAAGTGCCACCATTACCTTCTAGGGCTTGGATATTGGACTAGAACCTTGCATGCATGAGCTAAAGACCTTAAACCACGAAATGGTAGGGGTTACCATGGGTTTACGGCCGTAAACTCATGGGTTTACGACCGTAAACTCCATGGGAGTTGGTCCCAAAACCGTAAACTCCAATGAAGGGCCATTTTGAGCCCTAGTCCCTTCCTAAGCCTTGGATACAAGTATAGATCACTTCCTTGTGTGGTATAAGACCGTAAAACTCAAAATGGTACTAATTACCATGAGTTTACGGCCGTAAACTCATGGGGGAAATGACCATGGGCCGTAAACTCATGTGTTGTTACCATATGGGAAGTAAACTCCAATGTGAGGCCATACTCTCTATAGATACAACCCTTTAGTACTCCTAGCACTTGAATCAAAGTGTTATCCACGTATTAGGGTGTCTTTACTTGATAAATTGGTTGTTAAATGACTAATTGGATACATATATGTATCATTACATGTTAAATAGGATCTGTGTGTGTATTCAAGTCCTCACTTGACACTTAGCATCCTATCCGACACTTCCATCCAAATCACTCACTACATGTGAGTTCATACCCCTTAATTAACCTTTTAAATGTTTTTAAATGCTTTTATAGGGGGGAATACAAGTTGAATCATGATAGTTATTATATCAATCACATGTGATTATTAACTATCAAGCTATGGATTTGCTACACTTTTAGCTGTTTTACCAAGCAAACTACTTCAAAATGATTTCTCGAACGCTGTTACTCGTTAAACTCTTTATCAAACTTGTTTTCTAAACTACACCTTTCCTTTCAAATTCTGTTATAACAATGTTTCAAACAAAGGTTTTCATGTACTTCAAACTATGTTCCAAATAAGGGATTTCTTATACTTTAAACTGTTTATATCAAACAAACTGCTTTTAAATCGTTTTATAAATTGACATCAAGTCATCAAGTCTTATTATTAAACTTTTCAAATGTTTTACAAAACTTCTTTTAAACTTTTATATTGCCAAATGCATGCCTATATATGTATAGTTATATAAGTAATGTTTAAAGGACTTAGGACTGCTAACCCGCTTTAATTCCTTTTCCTTGTTTGGATGTGGCCTTAGGGTATCGGTTATTTCTCCGAATGTCGTCTAATTATTAGTTATATATTATGTATACATATATAGACATAAAAGTTCTATCAGTCAGTTCAGTACCTTTGGGTAGAAAAGGCATACTTTCATTTATTCATATACATACATTACTAGTAACTATAATGGGTATAGTTTAGGAGATACTATTTACTATTCCTAGTGCAAGGAATCACACAAGAGTCAGTTCATTCATGAATCTATACAAATATACTACACACTATATGAAGAGACACTATTACATACTATATGAAGAGACACTATTACATACTATATGAAGAGACACTATTGTATACTATATGAAGATGCACTAGTACATACACTACTCCCCACGGGACTGACCATCCTACACCTGGAGTCTACATTTCATTCATTTAGACTCTCCGAAGCGTATTGTTCATTTAATACTACCTGGAGTCTGCATTTCATTCATTTAGACTCTTCGAGGCGTATTGTTCATTTAATACCACCTGGAGTCTGTATTTCATTCATTTAGACTCTCCGAGGCGTATTGTTCATTTAATACCACCTGGAGTCTGTGTTTTAATCACTGTATAGCCAGCAGTGTCATTGCTGAGGTAAAATATTATTTTCCCTATTACAGTTACTTTGTGATTTTATCACATACACATTTATGTATAACTATATTTAGATAATAATAGTTATACAGGGGAAAAACCTTCATTTTTGCAGAGGTGCAAACCTTCAAAACAGTCGGGTCTTGATAGAAGACTGCTTTTTATACTAGTAGGAAATATGGGATTTTCTAGGGTTTTCATACTTATACAAACTTTTCATAAAACATTTACAAGTCTTTTCTTTACAGTTTTACATATCAATGATACTAAAATACTTATGAATTCAC
The DNA here is from genome assembly GCF_052849685.1 of Lactuca virosa. Taxonomy (NCBI): domain Eukaryota; kingdom Viridiplantae; phylum Streptophyta; class Magnoliopsida; order Asterales; family Asteraceae; genus Lactuca; species Lactuca virosa. The sequence goes on from NC_136431.1 coordinate 264,759,255, forward strand.
CAGCTTAAATGCTGATCTACACTTTCAAAATAACTTGTATTCTCAGGTCACCAGTAGACAGGTACGATGACCAGGTTTTGAGAAGACGGAGCAGTCAAGACTCGTCTTTTATTCTGATTTCTTATTATCATGTCTTATACTATGAAAGAACACACATGTATTAAAATTTTACTATTAATGCAATGGATGATGTTGTTGCTTGTTTACTACTTTACACTGTTGTGATACTTTACATGACGTCCTCCGCCCCAAAACGTTTCCGCCGTTCTTGGTTTTGGGGTGTGACATGGACTCTCCCTCAGGTCTCACCTATCTAGGGCTATGCAGGCCTGCCTTGACACTAAATCTCAACGAACTATGTCTACCTGATCCTAACCATACTAACTAGGAGATACGGGCCTCGCCCACACTCCGCTAACTAGGAGATACGGGCCCTCGTCCACACTCCTCTATCTAGGAGATACGGGCCCTCGCCCATACTCCTCTAACTGGCTACTAACAAATTTCGCGGCTATCCCGCAGTCTTACCACACTCCCCATGATGTCTCTATACTTACTACTAATCCGAAAGCATCCCATGCCGGACATTCACTCCATCTGTATCTTGACTCACCCGAGTCCTGCTGGCAGTCCTCCAACCTGGTATTCCAAACCACTTATCTACTAATCGCAATTACACAGACTCGACAATGGGAAGTTTCCCAAACTCCGAACTCACGTGTTTCTAATTCCGAACAACCATTTAGACTATTACCCGCTCAACACAATTGCGAACTTATTCCAACTCCTCACTTACTTCTGCTCCTGAATCCTTGGAGGGTTCTCCCCCACTTTGATTTAACTAGCTCCTTACATCTTACTATCTGGAAAGGATTCCCAATTCTTCTTACCACTACATAATCGTTCTTCTAAAAACTGATGCTTACCGCTGTCAGTGCTCCAAAACTAACCAATACCATGACGCCACCGTCCTTGAAAGCTGGCGAAATACTTCTAGAGTCCCAATGCACGCTTGCTACAACGACCGCATCCTGAGTATCCTGCTCTAAAAGGGAGTACAACTACGGACTACCACTCTAAAGCCCATGGTATGCAGATGACATATAACTCAATCATAAGCAGGAAACAGAATCCAAAGCACAATCACTAATATCGATGCAGTACCATAGCAAATACATCGCAAATAAAACTGTCAAACAGATAAAGGATACGCACCTGCCACATCCGGGGCTGCTCACATGTCATTCGAAACCAACTGGTACGCCCTGCTCCGTGCCGTAGGCACCTCTGCCCGGCCCTGCCGGCCGTCGGTGATCCTCAAAGTCGCAGGGGAAGGTGCTATCACCTGTCCTGCTGAAAGTAAACTCAGACATTGGGCCTTCTTGTGGCCCCTCTGACTATAATGAAAACATATCAGGTCTGATCCCTGAATGGTGGTGGCTGTACAATCTCTACTAAAATGACCAGTCCGACCGCACTTGAAGCAGCCAGAATCACCACCACTACCGCTCCTGCACGCACCCTCATGCGTCCTGCCACACTTGCCACAACGGCTGTAGCTCTGGAAATCCCTCGATTTCGAATCTGACCCCTTGGGTCTCTTGCCTGAACCTGTGGCTACCTGAATCTCATCCAGTTTCCTCTTCCTCTCTAACTCCAAATCAATCTCTCTCTCTCTCTCTCTCTCTCTCTCTCTCTCTCTCTGGCACGAGCAATCATATCCTCCAGTGTCTTGCAGCTGGACCTGCTCACAAACTGCCTGATGTCACATCTTAGCATCTCGTGATATCAAGCCTTCTTCATCTCTTCGTTCGCCAGATACTGCGGCACGAGGAGGGCTCTCTCTCTGAACTTGGTGGTGATCTCCGTCACAGTCTTAGTCGTCTGCTTCAAGTCCTGAAACTCTCGTGCTAGCTGCTGCACCTCGATCACTGGTGCAAACTCGGCCCTAAACCTGGTCGAGAAGTCAGTCCATGTCATTGCGTCCAACGCGGCATCATCTCCAATAGCATGTCCAACCTCCTCCCACCAATCTCGTGCTCTGTCCTTCAGAAGACAGGAGGCAAGTCGGACCTTGTCCCCCTCGGGACATCGACTCGTACGGAAAGCGTTGGCAACATCGGCCAACCACCTGCTGCTATCGATGGGGTCACGAGCCCCATGGTAATCTGGAGCTCCACAAGCTCGGAACTCTCGAAACGTCAAAGTACGCGCTCCCATCATGGCCACCATCTCCGCGCGGAAGGTTTCTAGCCTCTCATCCAATATCTCCAGTATGCCCTCCTTGACCGTGCCAAAGATCACAGGAGTCTGATCTAGAATGCTGCGCGTAACCTCGGTTGATACAAACTCCCTCATCCGCTCCTCGAGCTGCTCAGTTCCTGAACCCGAGCCTGATCCCTCTCCGGCGCCTGATCCGCCAACTGGTCTACCCCGCAGTGTAACCATTCTACAACATATCATAACTACCATTAGCATACACATCTCTACTGAGGGATCACACCGACACTACAAGTTCCCCAGTCTCATCTCAGCCCTTCTTGAATCGAGTACAGATCCTCTGCTTTTAGTAGTATGGGCCCCTACTACCTTCCACATCTATCCGTACTTTCCTCAAGAATTGACTCGACTACACCAAGTCCCTTTCACTACTACTAACACTGCTCCCAGCACTACTCTCATCATAGGCTTGCCCTAGGGTAACCTCCATCTCACTATCTGCCATCAGCTGCATAAGGAGTCCCTGTTATCTCCCCTTAACTAACTCGCGAATACCATTACATATTGATTAGACTAGATAATTCTTCGAATGAGAGGTCCTGCCCTACAACGGTTAGACTCAGACAAGAGCTGTGAAATAGGGCTAGACCTAGCCTTCTGAAATTATTTAGTCCTTGCAATATGTAACTTAACATATTCGTTTACTAGTTAATTAGAGATAACTAAAACTCCTAATAGCACAAAGCAAGCAGCATTTGGGCATTGGGAAAGATAACCACATAATACAATCAAGCTGTTCTATCCTCTAATCAGGAATCTGTACTAGCATGCAATTCATAAAGCTCATACACATATAACAGGCACATAAGGCATCCTCCTAGATCCTTAGTCCTAATCTAACATGCAGTTCTAATACATATAGCATAACATAATTTGTATGGGTAATTTGGGAGAACTTACTTGAGCTCGGCTGATTGCATGCACCACACCCTTTTCTCTTTTCAAATCCTTTTTCTTTTCCTCAAAGCTCTTTTTCCAAAAATGATTTTCCTTTTGAAAATTTTCATATCAATTCCTCAGTTTGAGTCCAGACACACCTGAGAGCGTGCCCGAATCCCTCAAACCAAGGCTGTGATACCAACTTGTAACATCCCAAAAATCATGACCGAAAATTTCTTTTTAAAACATTACTAAACCATAATATCAAATCATTTCAAACATGCTAGAAGGGTTATATAACAAATCAGAGTATCTTTTCAAAACACTTGTTCATTTTATCAGAGTAAACATCCCATGCTAAACTTCTTTGGTGTGTGCCATGCGATCATCCCGAGCTCTTCCCTCCGCTACCGGAAGTACCTGAAACCAAAACTGAAAACCGTAATCACGAAGCTTAGTGAGTTCCCCAACCTACAACATACCACATACATAACCACATAATGGGCCTTGCCCACTGCATCGGGCCCTGCCCGACATCGGACCGAAGTCCGGACTAACTTGGGCCTCGGCCACTGCATCGGACCCAGCTCGGCATCAGGCCCCGCTTGGCATCGAGCCCCACTGGGTATACAAATCTGTTCTCTTAGGCCCCGCCTGTCTCTGGGACTCGCCCGCGACTAACAAATACAAGCATATAACATAACACATATCATAACGCGAAACATACTGTACTGTACTACTGATCTAAGGCCTTGCCTATCTTGGGCACCGCCCCTGTCCTGCTACTGGTGAGTCATGGAACCCCGTCCACGCTCCTGCTGATAGTGAGATACGGGCCCCCGTGCACACTCACCTCCCTCCTAACTCGGGCCTCTCCCCTGCTCTGCTACTAATGAGATACGGAACCCCGTCCATACTCGGCTAGTGATGAGATACGGGACCTCGCCCGACTCACCTCCCTACCAGGAACATACAAGTATCACAAAGACAACAAGTATAACTATACCTACACTACTGCCTCGAGTATCCCCCGGCATCGGACCGAAATCCGGAACATATAAAATGCATCGGGCTAACCCCGGTAACGGATCTAAATCCGAACAAATGCACACATTGAGGAGACTCACCTCGCACTGCTGAAGACTAGTTGAAACAGTTATGACTGCCAACCGAAAACTTCTGAACTGCTGATCCTTCGGCTCCCCGAACTATCAATACCCAAAGTAACATTTAGACCACAATATTCCAAAAGTCAATCCAGGCCAAACTTGGTAAAAGTCAACGGTCAAAGTCAACCTCCAGTTGACTTGACTCGCCGTGTTGGTCTACCAACTCGTCGAGTCCCTGCTTCTCCAACTCAATACAACCACCGATCCCACCCGTCGAGTCTAGCAAGCAATCGACGGGTTCTCCTTCAGTCTTACAATCGGGACCATCTTTAACTGAATCGCCGAGTTCATCCTTGAACTCGTCGAGTTCATCTCCCTCTTATGAATGTCCACACTATGAATCGCCGAGTTGTATGAACAACTCATCGAGCCCATCTTCATAAACTAAGAAGATTGCCTTAGACTCGCCGAGTTCCTCATTGAACTCGCCGAGTACGATGATCTTCATACCCGTTATGGACCCAGACTGACTGAGTCCCAAACCAACTCAACTCATACCCTCTAACAGAAGGATTCTACGGCAAGAAAGCAGACTGACTCGCCGAGTCCCATAAGTGACTCGCCGAGTCCCTCTATGTCTCAATCTATAAAAACGATTTCCAAGCCAAACAGCTTCTCCCAAAGGTAGATCCATCCACCTAGGGCATGCTTTCCACGTAAAGTTGCAACCTTTACATGTGAATAGTTCCCAAAGGGGTAAAACTAAGCTACAAGGAAGGGTTTTACTAAGGAAGAGGGCTTCAAGTCTTAAAATCTTGAAACTTTAATGCATTAGGGACCTTGGGGAGTCCAGATCTGAAGTTTCAAACTTCAGATCGTGCCCCATGCAAACACTAGCCACCAATATGCTAGAAAAGGCCATGAAACTCAAGATTTAGAGATCTATCAAATGAATGCTCAAGGTAACAACTTGTTACCTTCTATTAACTGCCAAAATGAAGTAGATGCTGGATCTAAACTCTTCTCCTCGTTCCTTGCTTCCAATCTTCCAAGAAGTGCACCACCAATACAACTTTTAGCTTCACAATGCTCAAGAATGGAGTTGGATGGCAAGGGTTTCGTTTCTGGAATTGAGGGTGTAGTAAGGAGGCTGAGGGAACGCTATAATGTTCTTTAAATAGGGTACAAGACCCAAATTTAGGGTTTTCCCCAAACCTAGACAACTCGCCGAGTCAGTCCTCTGACTCGTCGAGTAGGTCACTAAACCCGCAACCAAAATCGTGCTCCTACTCGTCGAGTCACCCATCTACTCGACGAGTCACTCCCTTATTGGAGGTTTCCTTTCCTTTCAAGGTCTCCTGAATTCTGGCTGTTACACCATGTGGGGTAGCCCATGGCAGTCCTAGGTAAAGACCATGTGGGGTAGCCCATGGCATTCTAACATGTTTTATGTATGCATGACTTGGGTGATGTGTGTGTAGCTTTAATTTGCTAACAGGATATGTGTATGTGTATTGTGTGTGGTATACTCTGGGGGACTCATTAAGCATGTCGCTTACAGGTTGTTGATTTGTTTCAGGTACATCTGAGCCCAAGGGCATGGGAAAGGGGTGATGGCGCGGCGTGCACTCTATCTCTCTTTTACTGATATGTTTTTGGGGACACTCTGATTAATTAAATAAGTTGTAATGAATACCGATTTGAAAACAATTATGTTGGGATTTCATGGATTATGCAAATGTGTTTTATTAATTAAAAATGAAAATTTATTTGTAAATTTGGGTTGTTACAAGTTGGTATCAGAGCCTTGGTTTGAGGGATTCGGGCGCACTCTCGGGTGTGTCAGGACTCAAACTAAGGAAATGATAAACTGTTTTAAAAAAAAAGTTAAAAACTTTTAAGAATAGAGAAGAAAAGAGTGCAACGCGCGCGATCGGCCGAGCCAAGTAAGTAGTTCCCGATGTGTTAGCCATGTTATACTGATATTTGAGCTTGATGATCGTATGAGATTTGCTCTGTGTATGCTTTTAAAATTGTATACGTTTAGGAGCTTCTAGCCTCAGAATGATTGATTTGGCCTTATTTCCTGTTCCTTGTCTGGTTGTGGTCCTAGGGTAGAATATTTTATTCAAAAGTCAATTTGATCCTCTTCTGTGTATAATTTGCATGCATAAAGGCAACCTGTCATGAGTGGTCTGTTTGATGTGGGTAGAGAAAATCTTGGAACAGTCTAGGATTTGGGATATGCGGTGGTTTGTAGTATATGATTTGTTTTGGGACGAATTGGAGCTATCAGGTAGAGCTTTGGGGAAAGGCACAGGTAGGTGTGGAAAGTAGTATTGGGCCCGTATTACTGAAAACACATGACCTGTGCCCGAACCAATGCTAGATTTGATCACTCTAAGGAGGACCGATGTGGGAAGATCCCCTTTATAGATGTCCTGACTTATGACATTTCAGTTCAGCATGGTGATGACACGATTCAGGACAGGGGGATCAGGATCAGGATCGAGATCAGGGTCTGGGTCTGGATCGGGCAGCGGTACCGAGCCTGCTGATGAGAGACTGTGCGATATCATTGCAGCCGAGGTTACAAAGGGCATCCTCGAGGCTACCCCAGTCATCTTTGGGACGATCAAGGAGGGCATTATAAAGATCATGGATGAAGAACTCAGATCATTCAGGGCTGAGATTGCTTCAGGCCAGATTGGAGCCCAGACTCCCTCGTTCCAGGAGTTCAAGGCGTGTGGGGCGCCAGAGTTTTTCGGGGTCAGGGACCCCATTGTCAGCCGACACTGGGTGGCAGATATCGAAAACACCCAGCGCACGAGTTCTTGCCCAGATGTGGCAAAGGTTGGGTTTGCTTCTTGCATGTTGAGAGACAGGGCCCGCGATTGGTAGGGCGAGTTTACTAACCAGGTGGGACCAGCTGAGGTGGCTGAGATGACATGGGCCGAGTTTGTTCGGCGATTTGATTTGGAGTTTGCACCACCCATTGAGGTGCAACGGCTAGTGCGATAGTTTCATGATTTGCAGCAGACCACCGAGACTGTGGCGGAAATCACCGCCAAGTTTCAGGAACGAGCTTTGTTGATCCCTCAGTATGCTACCGATGAGGAGATGAGACGAACCCGATATCATTCCAGGCTGAGGGATGATATCCGGGAGTTTGTGAGCTTTACGGGGTGCAAAACCATGAAGGAGATGGTGGAGAAGGCCCGTGAGAGGGAGATGTAGTTGGATTCCCGCACGAAGCAAAAAATTGAGCAGGTGCAGGCAGCGGGGGGTCAGGCTAAGAAGCCTAAGACCTCAGATTCTTCGGGTAGAGGCCAGCAGGGTCGGGGCCGCTATGCGAAGTGCGGGAGGTTTCATAGTGGGGAGTGTAGGACAGCTGGGAAATTGGGATGTTACTCTTGTGGGCAACTGGGCCACGTGAGCAGGGATTGCCCCAAGAAGTGCCTGATATGTTTCCACTGCAACCAAACTGGCCATAAAAAGGCCGATTGTCCGAGTTTGTAGGGAGGAGGGGGAGCAGTGGCAGCGCCCGCGCCCACTACAATGAGGATTACCGATGGTCGCCCTACTAAGGCGGAAGCTCCAACAGTGAGGAGCCGTGCGTTTCAGCTGACTACCGAGGAGGCACGGGCAGCGCCAGACGTTGTGGATGGTACGTATTCATTCTTCTCTACTCTATGGATCTATTTCACTTATGTATATTATATGCCTGTATAGGGACCTTTTTGGTCAATGGTGTGTCTGCTCACATCTTATTTGATTCGGGTGCTACCCGATCGTTTGTATCTCTTGCACTTATCAAGAAGTTCCGGGAAGCACCGGGAACTTTAGATTCCCCGCTCGAGGTGGAGATTGCAGATGACCGCACCATTAGTGCTGCAAGAGTGTATCGAGATTGTGTACTGAATGTGATTGGTGAGAGATTTCGTGTCGACCTAGTCTCGATACCGTTGCGAGGACTGAAAGTGATTATTGGAATGGATTGGTTGGGGGCCAACGGGGCCATGATTGACTGTGAGCATCAGTTGGTGAGGGTTCGAGCCCCAAGTGGGGGAGAACTGGTGATACATGGTGATAGGGCATCGCGGGGGCCGATCCTCTATTCGGCTGCGAGGTCTAGGAGGTTCCTGCAGCAGGGTTGTTCGGGATTCCTGACTTATATCTCGGATACAAGGGTAAAGATCACGAAGGATGTAGGAAGTGTACCGGTTGTTCAAGATTTTCAGGATGTTTTCCCCGAAGAGTTACCAGGAGTGCTCCGAAGAGGCAGGTGGAGTTTCGCATTGACTTGGTACCGGGTGCCGCTCCGATAGCAAAGGCACCATACCGGTTGGCACCACCAGAGATGCAGGAACTCTTTACGCAGCTTCAGGAGCTACTAGACCGAGGGTTCATTCGTCCGAGCAGTTCCCCGTGGGGATCGCCGATTCTTTTCATGAAAAAGAAGGACGGATCGCATAGGATGTGCATCGACTATAGGGAGCTGAACAAGCTAACGGTGAAGAACCGTTATCCGTTGCCAAGGATCGATGATTTGTTCGATCAGCTGCAGGGTGCGTCTTGGTTCTCCAAGATAGATCTTCGGTCGGGATACCATCGGATGAGGATTCGGGATGAGGATATACCGAAGACGGCTTTCAGGACTCGGTATGGACATTATGAGTTTGTAGTGATGCCGTATGGGCTCACCAATGCCTCAGCAGCATTCATGGATCTTATGAACAGGGTGTGTAGACCGATGCTGGATCGGTCGATGATCGTTTTCATTGATGATATCCTGGTCTATTCTAAGACAGAGAGCAGCACGAACAACACTTAAGAGAGGTGTTGGAGACCCCAAAGGCGGAGAAGCTGTATGCCAAGTTCTCCAAGTGTGATTTCTGGCTACGAGAGGTACAATTTTTGGGGCATATCATCAACCAGGAGGGTATTTCGGTTGATCCAGCCAATGTTGAGGCTGTGATGCGGTGGGAAGTACTGAAAAATGCATCTGAGATTCGTAGCTTATTGGGTCTAGCGGGTTATTATCGGAGATTTATCCAGGACTTCTCCAAGATTGCTGTGCCATTGACCCATCTGACCAAGAAGAATGTGACGTTTCGGTGGGGTACGGATCAATAGTTGGCCTTTGAGACCTTGAGGCGGAAATTGTGCGAGGCTCCGATCCTCGTACTGCCAGAGGGATTAGATGATCTGGTGGTGTACTGTGACGTGTCAATTTCAGGGTTAGGTGCGGTACTGATGTAGAGAGGGCACGTGATAGCATATGCCTCGCGACAGTTGAAGCCGCATGAGGCAAATTACCCTACTCACGATCTGGAACTGGGGGCAGTGGTGTTTGCCCTCAAGATTTGGAGGCATTACTTGTATGGGGTGCGGTGTACCATTTACACCGACCACAAGAGTCTGAAGTATTTGCTGGATCAACAGAACCTCACCATGCGACAAAGAATGTGGTTGGACGTGCTAAAGGACTATGATTGCAAGATTCTTTAGCACCCAGGGAAGGCCAATGTAGTGGCCGACGCTTTGAGCCGTAAGACGGCTGGTTCCCCGATTGGGAGTGTGTGTTTGAGGATGACGGTGATCTCTCCATTGTTGGAGATGATCAAAGAGGCTCAGGTAGAGGGAGTGAAGACAGAAAATTGGAAGGTAGAGAGGATTCGAGGACAATATCCTTTGTTTGTTAAGGATAATCGTGGTCTCTTGACGTAGTGTGGCCGGGTGTGGATACCGGTAACCGGGGGAGCGAGATAGAAGATATTAGAGGAAGCGTATAAGTCCAAGTTCTCTATACATCCAGGAGCTACGAAAATGTATAGGGACTTGAGGTTGAGTTAATGGTGGCCATGCATGAAGCGGGAAATTGCTTGGTTTGTAGAGCGGTGCTTGACTTGTAGGAAGGTCAAGGCCGAGCATCAGCGGCCTCATGGAAAGGTCCAACCGCTACCCATTCCCATGTGGAAATGGGAGGAGATCACGATGGACTTCATTACGAAGTTGCCAAGGACGGCGAGGGGCGTGGATGCCATATGGGTGATTGTGGATAGATTGACGAAGAGTGCCCATTTCATTCCGATATCAGAAAGTATATCCGTAGAGAAGTTAGCGGATATTTACGTGTGTGAGGTGGTGGCTAGGCATGGGGTTCCTGTGTCGGTAGTCTCTGATCGTGATGTTCGGTTCACATCCAGGTTCTGGAAGAAATTCCACGAGGAGCTGGGCACTCAGCTACATTTTAGCACGACGTACCACCCCCAGACCGACGGTCAGAGTGAGAGAATGATCCAGACATTGGAGAATATGCTACGGGCATGCGTGTTGGATTTTGGAGGGAGTTGGGATACGTATCTCCCACTGGCAGAGTTTTCGTATTACAACAGTTATCATGCCGGTATCGATCGAGCTCCGTTCGAGATGTTATACGGTCGAAGGTGCAGGACCCCAGTTTGTTGGGATGAGATCGGACATCGGGTCATGGGAAGCACTGAAGTAGTGCTCAAGACTACTGGGTTGATTCTGCAGGTGCGCGACTGGTTGCGGGTCGCGTAGAGCCGTCAGAAGAGCTATGCTGACCGACGACGAACAGATCTTGAGTTTTAGGTGGGGGATTTCGTGTTGCTAAAGGTGTCGCCCTGGAAAGGGATCATCAGGTTTCGGAAGAGGGGCAAGCTGGGGCCTCGGTACATAGGCCCGTTCAGGATCATGGCCCGGGTGGGCTAGGTGGCATATCGCTTGGATCTGCCAGAGGAGCTTAGCCAGATTCACAACATATTCCATGTGTCGCAACTTCGGAAGTGTGTCACAGACGAGGCTGCAGTTGTCTTGTTGGGTGATATCCAGGTGGATGAGAGCTTGAACTACATCGAGAAGCCCGTTGCCATCTTGGATAGGAAGATGAAGGTTCTCCAAAATAAGGAAGTAAGACTGGTGAAAGTGCAATGACAACATTAGAAGGGTTCCGAATGGACTTGGGAACCAGAAGAGGAGATGAGGGAGCATTACCCCAATTTGTTTGAGTCAACAGACTTCGAGGACGAAGTCTAGTTCAAGTGGGGGAGACTTGTAACACCTTGTTTAATTTGGAAAGGTTTTATGCATGGACTCGGCGAGTTGGGAGACCAATTCGTCGAGTAGGGTCGTGGTATCATGGAACGTGGAACGGGACTGACTCGGGGAGTCGACGGGTTGACTCGGCTAGTCCGAGCTGTTTAGAGAAAACCCTAAATTTGGGGTTGCCCCGTATATAAACGTCATTATCCGCTCCAGTAGCCTCCCTTAGCACCATAGAAGAACGTTTACGACCGTGAACATCAAGGAACTCGACGAGTCCCTCGGGTTACTCTGCGAGTCGGTGAGTGAAGCAGGGAACCCGACGAGTGACTGATTGTACTCGTCGAGTCAAGGTCAATATGGACTGTTGACCTTGACTATAGACCTTGACTTTAACCGGGGTTGACCCTAGGGGTATTTATGGGATTATGCTGAGTTACTTACTCATTGATTATAGGCAGTTTGGGAGGAGCAGCGTGGGATATATCTGACTACAGTTTGCCGGTTCAGCCTGTGAGAGGTGAGTCTTCTCACCATACCAATGGGTCTAAGGCACCAAGGCCGGCCCATTATGTGATTAAATACGGAATGTGATTCGTTATGATATGTGATTGTGTGTTTTGCATGGAAGACCCCGGGGGGGGGGGGGGGAGCCCGTGGCATTGGATATAAGACCGTGTGGGGTAGCCCATGGCATTCCTAGGTAAAGACCATGTGGGGGAGCCCATGGCATTGGATATAAGACCATGTGGGGTAGACCATGGCAGTCCTAGGTAAAGACCATGTGGGGTAGCCCATGGTATTGTTACAAGTTTTATGTATGCATGGCTTGGGTGATGTGTGTGTAGATTTAATTAGCTAACAGGATATGTGTATGTCTATTGTGTGTGGTATGCTCTGGGGGACTCACTGAGCATGTCGCTTTAAGGTTGTTGATTTGTTTCAGGTACATCTGAGCCCAGGGGCAAGGGCAAGGCGTGATGGCACGGCGTGCACTTTATCTCTCTTTTACTGATATGTTTTTGGGGACACTCTGATGAATTAAATAAGTTGTAATGAATACCGATTTGAAAACAATTATGTTGGGATTTCATGGATTATGCAAATGTGTATTATTAATTAAAAATGAAAATTTCTTTGTAAATTTGGGTTGTTACAAGTTGGTATCAGAGCCTTGGTTTGAGGGATTCGGGCGCACTCTCGGGTGTGTCAGGACTCAAACTAAGGAAATGATAAACTGTTTTAAAAAAAAAGGTTAAAAACGTTTATGAATTGAGAAGAAGAGAGTGCAACGCGCGCAATCGGCCGAGCCAAGTTTCATCAAATCTTCATCTGAGTCATACTCCTTATCTTCTTGCTCAATTTCCTGTACTACTTCCTCAAGAAAAGCATCAAGAGCATCGAGATTTGGCAAATACATAATAAATAAAAATAAAAATAAAAATTAAACTAAATATAAAAAAAATTAATCAATAAATTAAAAACGATAACAATTAGCAAATAAAATTAACTATTTCAACCGTTCCCCGACAACGGCGCCAAAAACTTGATGTGTGTGGAATGCACTAGTTTTAATCCTACTAACTTAAACACAAAGACAAACACACGAAAGGCAGTGTACCTATTGATTAGCAGTTTAGTTCAGGTAAGTAGGGTATCGAACACATGGAACGGTAAACAATTAAAATAAATGATAATATTATTTAAATAAAACAAGTAATAGAAATGGGTTTTCTCTAGTTTTGCAAGACTAGAAGCTTAAGCAATTACTAAGTACTTAAAACAAAGAACAATTAACAACTAAAGGACAACAAGAAAGGATGACTAGATTCAATGATAAAAGAGACTTCTTTTCAGATTCAATTCACTTATTCCTATGGTTGATTTCATGCAGGTGCACTGGATCAATATGTCAATGGTTACCGATTCCTAATGTGATTGGGTTCATGTTCACTATTACCAATCCTTTAGTAGACAAGTTAATTCAAACAGTGGCCAGTTGATTAAACTAACACGTTTCCTAGTGTTCAGTTAGTATCAAGTAAGACTTGTAATAATAGCTAATCAAATTTGTTCAATTCAATCAACTCATATGTGGGTTTTTCATCACACATGCTCACACATTGATTCACATATTTTCTAGTTAACCCTAGTTTCATGTTCACTATTCCTAGGCATAAAATCTTGTGTTCACAAAATAATATGATTCAAGCAATCAAGAAGATGAACATGCAACTCAATAACTTACTTATTAACAAAAAATATATATCATCAATATATAAGGATCTTTAACAAGCTTAACAAGATGACTAACCAAATCAATATTAATCCAACCAATCAATCAAACCATGTTCATAAGATTATCTCATCCAAACAGAAGTATAAAGCTTTTAGCTCATATCTACATCAAGTAATAACCTAAACTCAAAATCTAATGATTCAAACATGGTTCAAAACAAAGATTAAGAAAAGAAGAATAATTATTTGCCTTTGATCTCTTCTAAATTGTCTCTTAGGTTGAAATCTCGAAAACGGAAGCTTCAAGAACCCTTCTGATCTTCACTAATCGCAGCAAGCATCCAGAAAGTGTTAGGGTTTCGGGAATATATGTTCTCTATTTATAGTTACCAAAAATCAACCCAAATCGTCGAGTTTTTAAGACCAAATCGACGAGTTTTTTCGATAATCCGCGTATACAGCGTGTACGACAAGGCATCTTCGAATCGGGAACATTCTGACCAACTAGTCGAGTTGAGGCCCAACTCGTCGAGTCCGTTTGGAATCAACATTTTCTCAAAACACGAAAGTCGTCCGGAATTGTGTCTAGTTTTCAGAACATTTTGAATCTCGTCAATCGGAGTTATGATTCATGAGATATGGCCAAAACACTGACGAGAGGTCAAGCTGTCCAACAACATCATTCTTTCTTCAAAATCCAAGATCCAAGCTTCCAATCGCCAATTCCAATTCATTTTCCTTCCGAGTATGTCTTTATTGCTGAAAATGAAATTTTAAACTAATTAAGCATCTTTTGTTCATTAAATGAGATAAAAACAACATAAAGTATTAAGATAATGTATGCATTTTATAACTAAATATGCCCATATATAAATACCCCACACTTGACTTTTGCTTGCCCCCAAGCAAAACTGAATTTTAACACACTATTGCCACATAAGACAATCCCAATTGAACCCGGCCATTATGGCAAGACCGAAACGCATGCATTTGTGTCTAATTTTTTTCCTAAGGACCCCCCTAACCCTAAATACTCACAATCGTCATAAACACTCGCCCACTTCTTTTGAACAACGCTCATTTGATGCATCCCTCCGAATCCATCCGCAGAAAACTTTCTTAACCTCAAGTCATTTTTGGTTAAACCCCCAAGCACACATACGGTAAAATAACCTAGAAAAGAAAATTACAATAGAAATACTTGATACTTTGTATCTTCAATAATTTGTAGCTTTTCTACTTGATATTTCTTCTTTGTCTTCAAAGCTTTGTAGATTCTTCCTTTCAAACATTTCATCACTCTCTTTTTTTTTTCTACATTTCTTTCTTTTCTCTTTTTTTTTCTTTTTTTTTTCTTTTTTTTTTCACTTTTTTTTCACTCAAACTAAAAACCTAGAGAAAAAAAAAAACATATGCTTACGCAAGGGGATTTAACTTCATCCTTTATTGGCTAAAGATATTAGTTTTCCTGGATACATTTCAAGTACACGATGCTAAACATGTTGCTTCCCTCAAACTAAGCAAGGTTGTGTTTTTGTCCCATGATTTCATTAGAATAAAGGGGGCCACAAATGCATTATAACGTATATTGGGTCAACTAAACATTTAGGTCCTCAAAGAATCATCAAACACAATACTAGCATGAATCCTAATTGCTTTACCAAATTTTTCTAAATTAACTCCTAATAATTTTTATGCAATTTTTTTTAAATTATCCTAGTATTCTAATATAACTAATTTAATCAACCCCCTACCCCACACTTAATTCATGCAATGTCCCTATTGCATGTTATAACAATTAAAGAACATAAAAGTAAAGACAAAATTGGAACAAACTCCCCTGGGATAGTAGTGGCGAGGGTGATCTTTCTTCTTTTGAGCTCCATCTTCAGCTGACTTTGGCGTGAGAACAACTCATCCATGCCTTGGGTGTCAAAATCTCGTATGGTTCAGCTCCAAATGTACCGGAAAAAGCTTCTTGGAAATGCTTGAAAAATGATCTTCAAAAATATAGACAATGCCTGCGTCGAATGGAATCAAATCGTCGACTCAAAGATAAAAGAATGAGTAACTTGCCGAGTTTTATGTGGTGACTCGTCGAGTTGAATTGTGATATGGGCAGAAATCGCGAATTTTCTGTTGGACTCGTCGAGTTATAAGAGAGCAATCGACGAGTTTAAGGTGCTGAACGTGATTTTCTTCTTTCTGCTTCAGTTCTGATTTTGTGGTCAAAGAGGGTATTAAGTTAATACACCTCCTTATACTCTTCAGTGACGAGACTCCTTTTTAACCATTATAAGCACCGGACTCAACAAATCACTCAAATCTTCTAATCTTCTCGTAAACGACTCGACCCCTCACTTTATTTCCCTCACGCTTTAAGAAATCGCTCTAATCTCACCCTAACTTCTGCAAAGATCAAAGACAAAAAACTACATAATAACAGGAAAAAAACATCTAATTAGCATTCCTACATTACCCTAATAAACTATAAGTTTAGAAACAAACCAAACCAAACACACAAAATAAAAAGAAAAAGAAAAAGAAAAGCAAACTCTAATGACTGGTTGCCTCCCGCAAGCGCTTCTTTTTGTGCAAGTCTTGAGCTGGACTCCCAACTTAATAAACTTCCAATACACTCAATGCCTATCCATCCGTTGCATTGAATATCTTCTTTGGTGGACCAATTTGTAGAATTTGGCTCTTTGCTTCAAAAATTTCCCAAACGTGCTTGAATTCATAAAACCCAAGAATCTTGACAAGGGTTGGAACCGGTTGGATACTAATCAGAAATGGATCGCGCTTCAGAACTTTCTCCAAAGTTGGAATCGTCACCCCATGCTTCGAAACACAAACCGGAAATACAGGGGGCCACATCGTGGTAACGGTCAAACTACAGCTTGGTTCCTGCAATTCAGCTTGTTCTTGTTCTTCGTCCGACCTCTCTGCTAGCAACCTTTCCAGCTCCTCCAAATCTCTTTCTGGATTAAATTCTTCATCTTGTAACTTTAGCTCTTGTGACTCAGATTGTTCTTGTTCGTTAGACAAGATGTTATCTAACCATCTTCCAAATTTCATCAAATCTTCATCTGAATCATACTCCTTATCTTCTTGCTCAATTTCCTGTACTACTTCCTCAAGAAAAGCATCAAGAGCATCGAGATTTGGAAAATACATAATAAATAAAAATAAAAATAAAAACTAAACTAAATATAAAAAAAATTAATCAATAAATTAAAAACGATAACAATTAGCAAATAAAATTAACTATTTGAACCGTTCCCCGACAACGACGCCAAAAACTTGATGTGTGTGGAATGCACTAGTTTTAATCCTACTGACTTAAACACAAAGACAAACACACGAAAGGCAGTGTAGCTATCGATTGGCAGTTTAGTTAAGGTAAGTAGGGTATCGAACACAGGGAACGGTAAACAATTAAAATAAATGCTAATATTATATAAATAAAACAAGTAATAGAAATGGGTTTTCTCTAGTTTTGCAAGACTAGAAACTTAAGCAATTACTAAGCACTTAAAACAAAGAACAATTAACAACTAAAGGAGAACAAGAAAGGATGACTAGATTCAATGATAAAAGAGACTTCTGTTCAGATTCGATTCACTTATTCCTATGGTTGATTTCATGGCAGGTGCAATGGATCAATATGTCAATGGTTACCGATTCCCTAATGTGATTGTGTTCATGTTCACTATTACCAATCCTTTAGTAGACAAGTTAATTCAAACAGTGGCTAGTTGATTAAACTAACAAGTTTCCTAGTGTTCAGTTCGTATCAAGTAAGACTTGTAATAATAGCTAATCAAATTTGTTCAATTCAATCAACTCATATGTGGTTGTTCATCACACATGCTCACACAATGATTTACATATTTTATAGTAAACCCTATTTTCATGTTCACTATTCCTAGGCATACAATCTTGTGTTCACAAAACAATATGATTCAAGCAATCAAGAAGATGTCCATGCAACTCAATAACTTACTTATTAACAGAAAATATTTATCATCAATACATAAGGATCTTTAACAAGCTTAACAAGATGAATAACCAAATCAATATTAATCCAACCAATCAATCAAACCATGTTCATAAGATTATCTCATCCAAACAGAAGTATACAGCTTTTAGCTCATATCTACATCAAGTAATAACCTAAACTCAAAATTTAATGATTCAAACATGGTTCAAAACAAAGATTAAGAAAAGAAGAATAATTATTTGCCTTTGATCTCTTCCAAATTGTCTCTTAGGTTGAAATCTCGAAAACTGAAGCTTCAATAACCCTTCTGATATTCACTAATCGCAGCAAGTCTCCAGAAAGTGTTAGGGTTTCGGGCATATTTGTTCTCTATTTATAGTTACCAAAAATCAACCCAACTCGTCGAGTTTTTAAGACCAACTCGACGAATTTTTTTCGATAATCCGCGTATACAGCGTGTACGGCAAGGCATCTTCGAATCAGGAACATTCTGACCAACTCGTCGAGTTGAGGCCCAACTCGTCGAGTCCGTTTGGAATCAACATTTTCTCAAACCGCGAAAGTCGTCCGAAATTGTGTCTAGTTTCCAGAACATTTTGAATCTCGTCAATTGGAGTTACGGTTCATGAGATATGGCCAAAATACTGACGAGAGGTCAAGCTGTCCAACTACATCCTTCTTTCTTCAAAATCCAAGATCCAAGCTTCCAATCGCCAATTCCACTTCATTTTCCTTCCGAGCATGTCTTTATTGCTGAAAACAAAATTTTAAAACTAATTAAGCATCTTTTGTTCATTAAATGAGATAACAATAACATAAAGTATTAAGATAATGTATGCATTTTATAACTAAATATGCCCATATCAAAATACCCCACACTTGAATTTTGCTTGCCCCCAAGCAAAACTGAATTTTAACACACTAGTACCACAATAGACAATCCCAATTGAACCCAGACATTATGCCGAGACCGCAACGCATGCATTTGTGTCTAATTTTTTTCCTAAGGACCCCCTAACCCTAAATACTCACAATCCTCATAAACACTCGCCCACTTCTTTTGAACAACGCTCATTTTATGCATCCCTCCGAATCCATCCGCATAAAACTTTCTTAACCTCAAGTCATTTTTGGTTAAACCCCCAAGCACACATACGATAAAATAACCTAGAAAAGAAAATTACAATAGAAATACTTGATACTTTGTATCTTTAATAATTTGTAGCTTTTCTTCTTGATATTTCTTCTTTGTCTTCGAAGCTTTGTAGATTCTTCCTGTCAAACATTTCATCACTCTTTTTTTTTTCTATTTTTCTTTTTTTTTTCTTTTTTTTTTCTTTTTTTTTTTCACTTTTTTTCACTCAAACTAAAAACCTAGAGAAAAAAAAAACATATGCTTACGCAACGGGATTTAACTTCATCCTTTATTGGCTAAAGATATTAGTTTTCCTGGATACATTTCAAGTACACGATGCTAAACATGTTGCGTCCCTCAAACTAAGCAAGGTTGTGTTTTTGTCCCATGATTTCACTAAAATAAAGGAGGCCACAAATGCATTATAACGTATATTGGCTCAACTAAATATGCCTATATATATATATATATATATATATATATATATATATATATATATATATATATATATATATATATATATATATATATATATATATATATATATGGGATAGTTCAAATAAAAACTGTAAATATTGTGAAAACGTAAAAACAATATTTTTATGTTATTATTCTGCAATGAATTTTGTATCCACAACTTTATTTCATTATTCAAAAACGAATAAATGAATAGTCACAAGTTAAAACTAAAATTAGAATTTATTACAAAAATACACATACATTAATTTATAATAGAATAATAACATATTGATGAATATATGAATAATCAAACATTAATATTCATATTAGAATTACTTTAACAATACACATATACAACATTCATTACAGAATAATAACATAAAACTAGTGTTTTTATATTTTCATACTATTTACTGTTTTTATTTTAACTTACTTATATATATATATATATATATATATATATATATATATATATATATATATATATATATATATATATATATATATATATATATATCAGTTTATTCCATATTGAAAGTGATTCCTTTGATTGCTTCATAAACATGAATGTTTCATGGAACTTTTTGCTTCAAAATTGATACGTGTGTTTGAAATTTATAGAAAAGTTGGTTCATGAAGTGCTACTGCTACATATTATAATATGTTTTTGGTGTAAATTTTCACACCAAATGATATTTATTGTCACACCCTCGACTTGATGACGGAAACACCGAGCGACGCAACGTTCTAGAGTGTTGGCTTATGGAAGAGGCTTGCCTGTCGAGTATTGGTCTTTAATCGTCATCTTCTTCGGTATTCCAAGAGTTGTCCACACTCTTTGGTTTGGATTTTCTTTTGTTTCTGTTATTGATCTAGGAATACATGTGATTTTGAGAGGTTCAACATAATGTTGGTGAGTTCGCAGGTTTGGTAAGCGTGAAAATACTTTGTCGAAGTTCTTACGTTAGCACTCGTTGTATTCTCATCCTAAGTCAGCGTGTTAGAGTAATTCATTGTGTTTTGGTAATAGGATTCAGATAGTTTAATGACTAAATATAAATCCTGATTTGGATGGAGGATGTATATTCTTACTTGTCACTTTATTTCATGGTTAGTATTATGATAATATTCTCTTAATATTGCTTTTATCATATTGTAGGCACTACTTCTCAAGGTGTTCCTCAAGAATAGTAGATATTTAGTTTAATGAGCGTATTCCGAACTCGTTTCCTCGAGTTTGACTGTACTAGCACTACTTTCTTAGGTTGGTTCCTGATAATAGTCTAAGATAGTTAGTTTTAGTTTAACAAAGTTACGATGAGTTCATATAATCTTGTTATGACTATTGATCTCGAAACTCCACGACGCTTCATCGGACGTCGCTATGTGTTTAAAAAGTTAAGCCTGCTTCGATTTGCCGCCGGGTTGTAGCTAGCAACCATAGGTGGGAGTGTCAATCACATATAGATCTATACATATCTCTCCCGCTCAGTTAATATTTAACAATTATAGGCCAGGAGCTAGCTGAAAGTCTAATCAGCGTGTTGATGAATCGTGTCTCATCTAACTCTTGTTGTGGGGGCCTCCCCTGGTCAGTCGCTTTGTTATTCGCGTTGTATTTATATGGTTATATATATATATATATATATATATATATATATATATATATATATATATATATATATATATATATATATATATCTTATCTATCTGATATGAATACATATTATTACTGTGTTTTGCGTAGCCGAAAATTTGGGTAGAGTAACACTAGGTACTAAGCTTATCCATAGGGTGGCTATAAAAGCGAGTTTCAACGTTTCCTGGCAACTGGCCAGCGTGACAACTAGGTATGATCTTATCTATCATAGTGGTTTAGCATAACGACTAGGCATAATATTAGCTAATGAGTTTGGGCAAAGTATTTACCGAACATAATATCATCCTAATGTTATGAGCATAATTATCGAACTACAATTAGTAATAACTATGTAAAGTTGCATTTTAGACATGTATACCCCCCCCCCCCCCCCCCAGAAAAAAAAGGTTTGGAAAATAGGGCCTTGAACTCTCCTGTAATTCATGAAACCATTGATATAGGGTAGAAAAACCACGAGTCCGACACTAGAGAGGCGCTCGGGAGTCATTGGCACAAATTTTATGAGATAGGGAGAAAGATGTGTATGTTGAGGTATGAGAAGGGATCAATCAAGATTTTCTTTTTATAGGAGTTTCGGGTTGCACATTGCACGTGGTGCGCCATGCAAATGCACGCGAACCGTACGATGCTGCCACGTGTCGCCCTCTCAGTGTGCCACGTCACTCCGTATCTAGACGTATCAAGTGTCAGGTGCGCGCTAGCTTGCACGACGGTAAAAATTCAACTTTGAAATTTCATAACTCTTGCATACAAACTCCGTTCTCAACGACTCTTATATATCCGTGTAGGTCTCGTCATTCTCTACAACTTTCATTTTGGTCGTTTTGTCTAGTTTTGACTTTCGTTTTTTGACGTGTCTTTATTACCATTATGATTTTATAAAAATCATAACTCTCTCATATGACGTCCGTTTTAGGCGTTCTTTGTTCCATAATTCCTTTTTTAAGTAGTACCACGATTGCCTAGTTGGTGACTTTTTCCAAAAGTCGACCAATCTCCTTGTAGTTTTCGTCATTGTAACTTTCTAAGTAGGACATATATTTATGTACTATAAATGTCATATCTCATCCATATTGTGTCGGATTCTTTCGAAATTTATATTTCTGGAGTTGCAGTAGTGTAAGGAGTCTAATTATGCTAACCTTCTCTCAAAGTAATGCGACTTTTTGCGCACTTATTTTGATCCTATGGTTTGAAGTCAATAAGGATGGTAGTTGAAATTTTAGGTGTTTGCAAGATTGTATTGTTGTGTTTTGACGTTGACTATCGACGTCGGATGAGGACGTATTTCGTGGGTTGTCACATCCTCCCCCTATTGAAGGAAATTCGTCCCCGAAATTCAACTTATAGTGCCTGACGCGAAGGCACTTTGTTGGATTTTAGCTTTTGGAATTTGTATCCTATGGCGTGGTCTTATAGAAGTATTCTATCTTCTTAAGGTTTGTTTTTGCAATGAGGTTGGGAACCGTTGTGAGTTATGTTGGGAGGCTGATGGTAAGGTCCATAAGTGTTAAGTGTTCACTCCTTTTAAGTTTTAAATTATGTCGGGTATTTGACGATTAGTGAAGGGTTGTAGGTAGTTGGATGTGTATTCCTACTTTTAATTTTTCAATTTCTTGTCATTCTCTATGCTTAGAGTCTTATTTCTATTTCATTTTATACTAAGAGGAAAGCTAAAGTTCCTATTGACCAATCATGCTAAGGTTCCCTTGAACCTCTACTTTTCGTTCCGCGATCTCGTCGTTTCTATTTTTAGGAGTGCTTATGTGTTTCCTTCGAGTTGTGGTTTTCTGTTTCTTATCTAAATTGTTTCGTGCTAGATGTGATGGTTCTCCTTATCAGTGTATCTTATGCTTATGTTACCTTCAGATACTTGGCCTATCTTAGTTGGCTCTTGTAGAGCTTACTTAAGGTTTTATTTCTAACTAATTGGTGTGAGTTCTTTTGAGATGTAGGGGATCTACTTAACCTAGCAGTTTGTCATGAACCTTATAGCTTTGCGTTATCTTGAATGACTAATCTAATATACTTTTTGACTAAGTCTACGCGTAGTACTTGTTTATCATGAGAGTCAAATTTCTATCATTACTAGCTGTATGGCCCTTCGTGCCATCGATTTTAGTTTCTCTATTCTCTTTGTATAGTGGTATATGTATCGATTCATGGAGTGGGATTTCCTCTAGGGTTACAGTGTATCTTTCCCTAAATGGTGTGTTCTATCATAACTGGTTAGGGCCTTCTTAACCCTAGTAGCTGTTCAAGTCTTTGGCCTTCCATCTTTTTGTGTGCTTTTTCATTCCTCAAATTCCTATCTTTTTCGAGTAGGCGGTGTTTATATTTACTCTAGGTTTGACATGTGTTTCTACTTTTGTGATTACTTTTGTGGGTAGAGTTCTATTATCACTCGGTTATTCATATTTTTCTAAAGAACGAATGATGCATTATTCATTCCTAAGATTCAGATCTTAGTATTCTACTAGTTGAGTGATATACTATGGGTGATAATCTTAACCTAACTCTTCTTAACATCATTTTGGGTTCGTAGGATGGTTTCTATTCCTTTTTCCTAAGGGTTTAAGCTAGTTGCTCCTTTGTCCTTATGGAAGGATCCTGACTAGCTATTCATGAATTTCTTGGTAGACGTTTCTTGGTTGCTACTCTGTTAAAGATATCCTCCTAAAAAATTTATTTTTCTTGTTTCCGCTCAAAGATTTAGGTTTAAATTTCCAGGTTGTTTTTGTGTTAATTTAATTTCTTAGCAACCTGTCTACTTATCGCTTTCTAGGTATGTTTGTTAAGTCATTTTTTCGTTGTTTGTTTATTGTTTGTTTATTTCAGTTCATAGCTTTTTGGTGTATCTAGAGCTCATTTATGTTGAGGAATGGGTATTATAGATGATTTTTCTAGGGATTTGAGTTGGAAGAGGTCAGGAAAAATACCTTAAAAATTAAA
The DNA here is from genome assembly GCF_052849685.1 of Lactuca virosa. Taxonomy (NCBI): domain Eukaryota; kingdom Viridiplantae; phylum Streptophyta; class Magnoliopsida; order Asterales; family Asteraceae; genus Lactuca; species Lactuca virosa. The sequence continues at coordinate 264,783,038 of NC_136431.1, forward strand.
AATAAAATTTTCGAGTTTCTTGGGATGCACGCCGGGCATGCGTGTACGCCACACATGGAACACCCGCAGATTCGAGCTAGTCAATTTAGAGATAATAAGCGTTAAAAATGATTTTTGATAGAAGATTATTTAGGACACATAATATTAACAAAAATTATAGTATATGTACCAAGGATTCCAGAGCTATAAGAAACGCTGAAATCCAACTTATAACGAAGAAGTCATGACCCATTGAAGTTTCGCGACTAAACCGACACAACTCTGCGTAACTTAAGAAGTAAATTTTTTATAAAATACTTTTTAACCTTAGTGATCTAAACAAAATTCATAGTAGTTGTCAAAGCGAGAGCGTGCATATAAAGAACGTTTAAATCTGACTTCGTTGGAGGAAGTTATGATTTTTCTAAGATTCATCATAACTGTATATAACTCACAAAATCAAATTTTAGATCGGTCATTTTTAGCCGAAACAATCTAAACGAGAATTGAAGATCTCGTTAATAGGAGTTCAATGATAAAAAGAAAGTCAAAAACTGACGTCAGATGACAAAGTTATGAATTTTTAACGGACTTTAATAGTCTAAGCCTGTTAAAATATAACTTTAAAAATAAAGTCAAAATTAGCCGGCGGAGTCCAAATGAAAGTTGTAGATCTCGTCGATAACTATGTGTGGATATAAATAACGTAAAAAAGGGAGTTCGTATGAACAATGTATAATTTATAATAGCATATTTACGTATTAAAATAAAGTATAAATCATATATATGTATCCATACATATTTATATATCATTAGAAAGGTATCGACGATGCGGTCGTTATAAGACTAATATTAAATAATTTTGATATTATTTTATTACAAATATCGTTAAATCTATTTAAAATAATATTATATAGGGGAGTTTGGTCATTTAAATAACTATAAGGTCGTTTAAGTAACTATAAAGTGTGGTTTTTGAAAATTCAATTACTATAAATATGAGGCTCTAGGCTATCATATTTCTTGCACCATTCTCTTGATTCAAGAGTCTTTCTCTTATTATCCTTGAGCATTTTGGTCCCTCGTGATTCGACTTCTCTTTCTGTAGTTTTAGTATAGTAACATGAGTGCTGAAGAGCTACTAGAATTTTTTTAGAAGAAAGATTCAACAATGAAGTTCTAACCATGGAGTTCTAAGTTTTCGCTAGAAATCTTGTAAGTTGAGTTGTGTAACTTATGTTTAAGTTCATTATTGTTATTATGAACCTATAAACAAGATTTATCAGTGATTCCAAGTCGTTATACTGATTGATCTACTTACGGGGATGATGACAATGCTAGATTTAGTGAGGTGTTTAAGGTGGGCTTTCCAAACAGTATAATATGTATGCCGAACGGACCTTACATCCGATATGATCTTACCTGGTTGTCCCTTATCAGCTATAGATCAGTAGAATTTGAATTAATGATGAATCTAGACTAAATATTAGTCGCAATAAATATTAGACTAAGACTAAGTGATAATGATACTAGGTTACGTCAAAGGAACAGACAGTTGCTAGAAGCGAAGCGCTGTCCGAATTTCGAGTCGTCACTTTAACAAGTGAGTGCATAGTTACTTTCATCTTACACATAGATATGAAGTATTTAAGATAAATTACATGCTAGATGTGCCTTTCATTTGTGTTCCTGATATCTATGCCAAATGAACTATACAAATTTTACTTGAGTTAAACTATATATGTATTTTTTATACCTATAAATATATTGGGTAAAGGCATGTACATGAAAATAATACAGATGATGAGAGATGAAAGACGAAATAGATGATAAGAGGTCTTGAGTTTTATAACGACCCAATTTTCAAAAGAATTTTTTTTAAATAGTTAAAAACATTTTCCATAAACCATAAAATCTCAAATACATTTGTTTTCAAATTCATAACAATAACAATATTATTCCAATCATCAGAGTGTCCCATAAAAACGCCTGAGAGAGAGTGCATGCCGTGTCATCAAGCCTTGCCCTTGCCCTTCGGCTCAGATGTACCTGAAACAAATCCACACTGTAAGCTAATGCTTAGTGAGTTCCCCAGAGCATACCCCACACAATCCACATAATCACATAATCATATTAGCTATAAAGGCTACATAAACCACATAAGCCATGCATACAAACATATAAGGACGTCGTGGGCTCTTCCCAAGGTCTTACTCCAGGATGTAGTGGGCTACCCACATGGTCTTACATCCAAGTGCCATGGGCACCTCCCATGGTCTTTACTTGAAAGGCCATGGGCTCCCCCACATGGTCTTACATCCAAGTACCATGGGATCCCCCCTATGGTCTTCCCTGCAAGTATCACATATATATCTAGCATAACACTTAGCATAACTGACTATCATACCACACATCTCTACAAAAACAAGTGTACCTCATATCACAAAATGGGTCGGCCTTGGTGCCTTTCACCCATTGGTATGGTGAGGAGACTCACCTCTCGTGAATGCTAAACTGACAAGATAATATCAGATAAATCCCAACGCACAGCTCCAATTCAACTGCCTATAATCATCATGTGATTAACTTGTCATAATCCCAAAATACCATAAATACCCTTAAGGTCAACCCTGGTCAACCATGGTCAAAGTCAAGGTCAATAGTCCATGTTGACCTCAACTCGTCAAGTTCATCCAGCAACTCGTGGAGTTCCTTCAGAGTCCATACAACTGAAATCCCGAGTCAACTCGCCGAGTTACCTAAGTAACTCATCGAGTTCCTTCATTGTCCAGAAGACCGAAACTCATGCGGACCAAAAACCCTAATCCCTCATCGAAAACACTCATATTACCGAAAACGGGTAAACCCTACCCGACTCGTCGAGTTGGCTAAGCAACTCGTCGAGTCCCTTCAGCTCTTTTTGTGTTCTGTCCTTTCCAGTGGAATCCAAGGCTCCAAACTTCAGATCCAACTCCTTCTAGTGTAGTTACCACGTAAAGTTGCCAACTTTACGTGCATGTAAGGCCTTAAGAGGCTAAACACTCAAAACTAATGTTTATACCAAGCTTAGGCCATGGAGAAAAGGCTAAGGCTGGATAAAGTGAGCCACTTTATGTCCATAGAGGTCTAGGGATGTCCAGATCTGAACTCTATTCCCATAACAAGGTCCAATCCAAAAAGTGACACCATTATGCATCAAAGGTGACCATTTACTTCCACGAAATGAGATCTAAGCAACTAAAGGTCAAGATAGTGAATTTATACCTCAAGATGGTTGCCAATATAGAGTAGATGTCAGATCTACTGCTTCTCTCTTTGCTCCTTCTTCTACAAGCTCCAAAATCCTTCACAACCACACCAAAATCACTCTTAAAAGCTCTCTCTCTCACTCAAGAAGGTGCAAGGCTCGAACTAGGGTTTGTTTGGGATGTAAGAACGATGGAAGAGGCTGCAAATGAGCCATAAGTTCTTTAAATAGGGTACAAATCTCTAAAAATTAGGGTTTCTCTTTACAGTGTCTACTCGTCGAGTTGGGGCCTTCCAACTCGTCGAGTAGATCCGAAGTCCCACGTCCTCATAAATGATCTCTACTCGACGAGTTGGAGCTCCCCAACTCGTGGAGTCCTAGCACAAAACCCTAAAATTTAGAAAATTAAATGATACCTGGAACAGGTGTTACAAATCTCCCCCACTTGAACTAGACTTCATCCTCGAAGTCTGCTGACGCAAATAAGTCCGGATAGTGATCTCGCATCTCATCCTCCGACTCCCATGTCCATTCGGAGCCCCTTCGGTGCTGCCATTGCACCATTACTAACTTCACCTCCTTGTTTCGAAGGACGTTGGTCTTCCTATCCAAAATCGCCACGGGCCTCTCAACGTAGTTCAGGCTGTCGTCCACCTGAATATCATCCAGAGAAACGACCACAGCCTCATCGGTGACAGACTTCCGAAGCTGTGATACATGGAAGGTTTTGTGTATCTAGCTAAGATCGTCCGACAGATCCAAGCGGTAAGCCACCTTGACCACTCGGGCCGAAATCCTGAACGGGCCAATATATCGCTGCCCCAACTTGCCTCTCTTCCGAAACCTGATGACTCCCTTCCATGACGACACTTTTAGTAACACAAAGTCTCCCACCTGGAACTCAAGATCCGATCGCCGCCGGTCAGCATAGCTTTTCTGACGGCTCTGTGCGACTCATAGCCGGTCGCGCACCTGCTGAATCAATCTGGTAGTGTTGAGCACTACTTCGGTGCTCCCCATGACTCGGTGTCCAACCTCGCCCCAACAAACCGGGGTCCTACATCTCTGACCATACAACATCTCAAAAGGAGTTCGGTCGATACTGACATGGTAACTATTGTTATATGAAAACTCTTCTAGTGGGAAGTATGTATCCCAACTCCCTCCAAAATCCAACACGCATGCCCGAAGCATATTCTCAAGTGTCTGGATCGTCCTCTCACTCTGGCCATCTATCTGGGGGTGGTACGTCGTGCTGAACTACAACTAAGTGCCCAGTTCCTTGTGGAACTTCTTCCAGAATCTAGATGTAAATCGAACATCTCTGTCTGAGACTACCGACACTGGCACACCGTATCTAGCCACCACCTCTCGCACATAAATATTCGCCAATTTCTCAGCGGATATACTCTCAGAGATTGGAATAAAGTGGGCACTCTTCGTCAACCTGTCCACAATCACCCATATGGTATCCACACCCCTCGCTGTTCTTGGTAACTTCGTGATGAAGTCTATACTGATCTCTTTACACTTCCACATAGGAATGGGTAGCGGTTGAACCTTGCCATGCGGCCGCTGATGTTCAGCCTTGACCTACCTGCAGGTCAAGCACCGCTCCACGAACCAAGCGATCTTCCGCTTCATGCAGGGCCACCAATAGCTCAGTCTCAGGTCTCTATACATTTTTGTAACCCCCGGATGTATAGAGAACTTGGACTTGTGTGCGTCCTCTAATATCTTATGTCTCACTCCCCCAGTCACCGGTACCCACACCCGGCCACACTGGGTCAGAAGACCTCGACTATCCCGAACAAACAAGGGATACTGACGCTGAATCCGCTCTATCTTCCAATTCTCTTTTTTCACACCCTTGACCTGAGCTTGTTTGATCATATCTAACAATGGAGAGATCACCGTCATCCTCAAGGAAACGTTTACAATCGGGGAACCTGCCGTCTTGTGCCTCAAAGCATCGGCCACCATGTTGGCCTTCCCTGGATGTATAAGATCTCACAGTCATAATATTTCAGCACATCCAACCACCTCCTCTGTCGCATGTTGAGGTTCTGCTAGTCCATCAAATACTTCAAACTATTTTAATCAGTATAAATAATGCATCGTACTCCATACAAGTAGTGTCTCCAAATTTTGAGGGCAAACACCACTGCCCCTAATTCTAGGTTGCGAGTGGGGTAATTCGCCTCATGAGGTTTCAACTGCCTCGAGGCGTAAGCAATCACATGCCCCCTCTACATCAGTACCACCCCTAACCCTGAGATCGATGCATCACAATACACTACCAAATCATTCCGCCCCTCCGGTATCACTAGAATCGGTGCCTCGCATAACTTCTGCCTCAGGGTCTCGAAAGCCAACTGCTGGTCCGGGCCCCACCGGAAAGTCACATTCTTGTTGGTCAAAAGGGTCAAAGGCACAACGATCTTGGAGAAATCCTAGATGAATCTCCGATAATAGCATGCTAAACCCAAGAAGCTACGGATCTCGGATGCGTTCTTCGGTACGTCCCACCGCATCACTGCCTCAACCTTGGCTGGATCCACCGAAATACCCTCCTGGTTGATGATGTGCCCCAAAAACTGTACCTCTCGCAGCCAGAAATCACACTTGGAGAACTTGGCATAAAGCCTTTCCGTTCTTAGTGTCTCCAATACCCCGCTTAGATGCTGCTCATGTTGCTCCTTGGTCTTAGAATAGACTAGGATATCATCAATAAAAAAATCACCAACCAATCAAGCATCAGTCTGCACACCCTATTCAAGAGATCCATGAACGTTGCTGGGGAATTGGTGAGCTCGAATGGTGTCACCACAAACTCATAGTGCCCATACCGAGTCCTGAAAGTTGTCTTCAGTATATCCTCATCCCGAATACTCATCTGATTGTACCCCAACCGAAGATCAATCTTGGAAAAACCAAGACGCACCCTGCAGCTGATCGAAAAAATCGTCGATCCTCGGTAATGGATAACGGTTCTTTACTGTCAGTTTGTTTAACTCTCAATAATTAATACACATCCTATGTGACCCGTCCTTCTTTTTCACGAACAGGATCGAAGCTCCCCACGGGGAACTGCTCGGATGGATAAACCCTCAGTCTAGCAGCTGCTGAAGCTGCGTAGACAGCTCCTGAAGCTGCATAGAAAGCTCCTGCATCTCGGGCAGAGCTAGCCGGTATGGTGCCTTGGCTATCAGAGCGGTACCCGACACCAAATCAATATGAAACTCCACTTGCCTCTCCGAAGGCACTCCAGGTAACTCCTCGGGAAAGACATCCCGAAACTCCTGTACAACCGGTACATTGCCCAAATCTATTGGGGTCTTAACCCTCGTATCCGAGATATATGCCAGAAATCCCGTACAACCCTGCTGTAGAAATCTCCTAGCCTCGCAGTTGAACAGAGGGTTGGCCCCTACGAGGCCCTCTCTCCATGAATAAAACCAGTTCTCCCCACTTGAGGTTCGAACCCTCACCAACTGGCGCTCGCAATCTATCATGGCCCCATTGGCCCCCAACCAGTCCATCCAGACAATCACCTTCAGCCCTCGAAACGGTACCGAGACTAGATCAACACGAAACCTCTCCCCAGTCACATTCAGGGCACAGTCCGGATACACCCTCGCAACACTCACGGTGCGGTCGTCCGCAATCTCAACCTCAAGCGGGGAATCCAAAGTCCCCGGCGCATCCCGAAACTTCTTGCTAAGTGCAAGAGATACAAACGATTGAGTAGCTCCCGAATCGAATAAAACGTAAGCCGACATACCATTGACCAAAAAGGTCTCTATATATAAGCATAATATAGATATAAGAAATGCAAATAAATATAGAATAGGAAGATAAAATACGTACCAACCACAACGTCTGGCGCTGCCCGAGCCTCCTCTGTGGTCAACTGAAATTCACGACTCTTCACCGCAGGAGCATCCTCCTTAGCATGGCGGACCTCTGTGATCCTCAGTGTGGCGGGTGCAGGCACCGCCACTGCTCCTCCCCCTCCCTACAACCTCTGACAGTCGGCCCGCTTATGGACTATCTGGTTACAGTGACAACAAATCAAGCCCTTCTTGCGGCAATCCCTGCTCAAGTGACCCGTCTGGCCACATGCATAACATCCTGAGCCCGCTATCGGACAAGCCCCACTGTATGGTTTACCGCACTTGGCACACCCTGCACGGACCTGCTGGCCCTTACTGGAAGAATTTGAGATCTTAGGCTTTTTAGCCTGACCTACTGCTGTCTGTGCCTGCTCGGGTTTCCGCTTGGTGCGGAACTCCAACTCCATCTCCCGCCCATAGGCCTTCTCCACCATCTCGTTCAGGGTGTTGCACCATGTAAAGCTTACAAAGTCACAGATATCATCCCTCGGCATGGAATGATACCTCGTCCTCCTCATATCCTCATCCACAACATACTGCGGGATTAATAGTGCTTGTTCCCGAAACTTGGCGGTGATCTCTGCCATAGTCTTGCTGGTCTGCTGAAGCTCCTGAAACTCCCTCAGTAACCGTTGCACCTCGATAGGTGGTGCAAACTCCAGATCAAATCGTCTGACAAACTCGGCCCATGTCATCTCAGCCACACCGACTGCCCCCACCTGGCTAGTCACCTCTACCCACCAGTCTCGGGCTCGATCTCTCTGCATACATGAAGCAAAACCCACCTTTGCCGCATCAGGGCAAGAACTCGTGCACTGGGCATTCTCTATGTCTGCCACCCAGCGTCGGCTAACAATGGGGTCCCTGACCCCGAAAAACTCTGGCGCCCCGCATGCCTTGAACTCCCGGAACGAGGGAGTTCGGGCCCCGACCTGGCCCGCAACAATCTCAGCTCTAAATGCCCTGAGCCTCTACTCCATGATCTCCTTCATACCCTCCTTAACCATCCCAAAAATCCCTGGGGTAGCATCAAGGATGCCCCTCGTCACCTTGACTGCAATAATCTCGCGCAACCTCTCGTCAATGGGCTCGGTAGTGTCACCCGACCCAACCCCAGATCCCGATCAGAATGTCCATAGAAGGGATCCTCCCACACCGGTCCTCCTTAGAGCTTCTAGATCTAACATTGGTTCGGGTACAGGTCCTGTGCTTTCAGTAGTACGGGCCCAATACTACCTTCCACACCTACCTGTACCTTCCCCAAGGCTCTACCTGATAAAATTAATTCATCCCAAAACAAATCATATCTCACAGGCTACCGCATAGCTCAAATCCTAAGCTAACCTAATATTTCCTCAATTCATATCAAACTAGAACTCAATCATAACAGGTTGCCTTTATGCATGCAAATCATACACAAAAAAGGATCAAATAGACTTTCGAATAATAGATTCTACCCTAGGACCACAACCAAAAAAGGAACATGAAATAAGTCCAAATCATTCATTCTAAGGCTATAAGCTCCTAACCGTATATAATTTTAAAAGCATACACACAGCAAGATCCATACGATTATCATAACTCAAATATCAGTATAACATGGCTAACATATTGGAGAACTACTTACTTGACTCGACCGATTACGCGCGTTGCACTGTCCTCTTTTCCAGTTTAAGAATTTTTTTAACTTTTGTTTTTTGAAAACAATTTTATCATTTCCTTAGTTTGAGACCTGACACACTCGAGAGTGTGCCCGAATCCCTCAAACAAAGGCTCTGATACCAACTTGTAATGACCCAAATTTACAAAAACATTTTCCATAAACCATAAAATCTCAAATACATTTTTTTTCAAATTCATAACAATAACAATATTATTCCAATCATCAGAGTGTCCCATAAAAGCGCCTGAGAGAGAGTGCATGCCGCGTCATCAAGCCTTGCCCTTGCCCTTAGGCTTAGATGTACCTGAAACAAATCCACAAACTGTAAGCTAATGCTTAGTGAGTTCCCCACAACATACCCCACACAATCCACATAATCACATAATCATATTAGCTATAAAAGCTACATAAACCACATAAGCCATGCATGCAAACATATAAGGATGCCGTGGGCTCCTCCCAAGGTCTTACTCCAAGATGCCGTGGGTTTTCCCACATGGTCTTACACCTAAGTTCCATGGGCTCCCCCAAGGTCTTTAGCTGGAAAGCCATGGGCTCCCCCACATGGTCTTACATCCAAGTGTCATGGGCTCCTCCCATGGTCTTTACTTGAAAGGCCATGGGCTCCTCCACATGGGCTTACATCCAAGTGCCATGGGCTCCCCCATGGTCTTCCCTGCAAGTATTACATATATATCTAGCATAAAAATTAGCATAGTTGACTATCATACCACGTATCTCTACAACAACGAGTGTACCAGATATCACAAAATGGGCCGACCTTGGTGCCTTCGACCCATTGGTATGGTGAGGAGACTCACCTCTCGTGAATGCTGAATTGACAAGATAAGATCAGATAAATACCAACACACAGCTCCAATTCAACTGCCTATAATCATCATGTGATTAAATTTTCATAATCCCGAAATACCATAAATACCCTCAAGGTCAACCCTGGTCAAAGTCAAGGTCAACAGTCCATGTTGACCTCAACTCATCGAGTGCATCCAACAACTCGTCGAGTTCATTCAGAGTCCATAAAACTGAAATCCCAAGTCAAGTTGCAGAGTCACCTGAGTAACTCGTCGAGTTCCTTCAATCTCCAGAAGACCAAAACTCATGCAAACCAAAAACCCTAAACCCTCATCGAAAACACTCATATTACCGAAAAATGGTAAACCCTACCCGACTCGTCGAGTTGGCTAAGCAACTCGTCGAGTCCCTTCTAGTGTGGTTACCATGTAAAGTTGCCAACTTTACGTGCATGGAAGGCCTTAAGAGGCTAAAACACTCAAAACTAAGGTCTATACCAAGCTTAGGGCATGGAGAAAGGCTAAGGTTGGATAAAGTGAGCAGCTTTATGTCCATAGAGGTCTAGGGATTTCCAGATTTGAACTTTATTCTCATAACAAGGTCCAATCCAAAAAGTGACAACCAGTTACTTCCATGAAATGAGATCTAAGAAACTAAAGGTTAAGATAGTGACTTTATACCTCAAGATGGTCGCCAATACAGAGTAGATGTCGGATCTACTTCTTCTCTCTTTGCTCCTTCTTGTTCAAGCTCCAAAATCCTTCATAACCACACCAAAATCATTCTGAAAAGCTCTCTCTCTCACTCAAGAAGGTGCAAGGATCGAACTAGGGTTTCTTTGGGCTGTAGGAACGATGGAAAAGACCGTAAATGAGCCATTAGTTCTTTAAATAGGGTATAAATCCCTGAACATTAGGGTTTCTCTTTACAGTGTCTACTCATCGAGTTGGGGCCTTCTAACTCGTTGAGTAGATCCAAAGTCCCGCGTCCTCATAAATGATCTCTACTCGACGAGTTGGAGCTCCCCTACTCGTCGAGTCCTAGCACAAAACCCTAAAATTTAGAAAACTAAATGATACCTGGAACAGGTGTTACAAGTTTAAAGATGATCCAGTTGTCTAGTGGTGTATAGATGACGACCACAGACTATTCCAGAAAGTCCAGTGGAACAGTGGCAAGCTCGCAACCTATAGGTGTTTTCTAACTAAGTGTTCACCAGGTGTACTCCATCCCCCCATGGTTGCCGTATTGACATATATTGCTAAGGAATCCAGTAAGCATTATTGTCTATCTCTAAGATAATCTCTCGGATAGGTCCCTTGAATTAGATGATTTAGGGACAGAGATGCTCATCAAGCTCCCAATCCTGACCCACTCAATTTCTTGTATTACAGGTAGTGGCATAAGAGCACATGTGTGATGATCAGTTAAACAATTTATGGATTATAGGCTAGTAGAATAATAGATGTTTGTAAGGCCTATGTTATTTCTGTTTATGCTTATATATTGTATTGACGATGACATCCCAACGTTTTTAATATAATTAAAATACATTTATTCAGAAATGATTTGATATTATCTTTATCATATTTTTGGGAACAAATTCTGCAATATTATTCTTCAAAAGGATACCCTGATTTTTAAATAAAGCATAAACAAGTCGGCATGCTACTGTGAGCTTATCATTTTAGTGGTTAGAAGGTGTCATGATGTATCGTGAACCAGTGGCTGTATGTTCATATGGGCATGACCTGGTAGTCATTTGATTGAGCCTCTTAGGTCTCAAGATCGTTAGTCTTATTGACATGAGTGGGTGTTAGTACATTGTTCAGAGTCGGGAGACTCCATGACCAGTTGGGTTGGATCTTAAGGATTGTAGAAGTTTGTCTTGGTGGATGTATTAGTGGTGTACCAGAAGTCGCTTGATGAATGTTTGCAATTGTGGACCATGTTTTCTAGAAGGTGGTTTTTGTAGGGGTTGGATTGCCAATGTTGGGTATCAGTTCTGAAATCTCGAGTCATGAAGTACGTCGCAAATGTCTCGGGTTGTTGGGATTAAAACCGAGATGACGAATGCGGAATATCAAGAACAATCAAGAATCAATCACCATCATATGCAAGTAATCTGATAAATGTTTTTGTGTATATTGATTATGACATGAATGTACAGAGAAAAACCCTAATCTTGGAAAAGCTTTTCTCAAAATCTAACCTAATGATTATTTATCGGGAACAATAAATATATACCATAAATATAAAATCAATGCCTTAATATAAAACCAATGCCTTAGAAGAGCTCGATGAAGAACTTCTACTGTAAAGGCACCGTAGGGAATCATAAAATGATTAACCCTAAATAACCAAATATGCCAAATCAGTTTCAATATCTCAAATAGTCAACAATCTCCCCCTAGATGTTGAAACTGATGAAGATCACGATTTCCAATCTTCTTGGCATTTCTCCCCCTTTAATTGTGAGACTCATCAGCACATGGGGTCTTCAAAGCGAGAGAAATAAAAATAATCTTCCAAATACGAACTCCCCCTTGAATAATCATCACTCCCCCTTGAATTTTCAACAAATACCATGGAGAGAATCCTGAAAGTTAAGAAGAATCACCAACAATCTTCAAAACCCGTCAGATTGGATGAAAGAAATCCCTTTAGAATATACCCAATTTTCAAAAATTAAAACCGGAAAAATAACAAAAAATAATTTTGTATTTTTCGAATTTTAAATTTTGACAAAAGAATAGAAAAAGAAGCAATAATTTAGAAGGGTTTAAAAAGAATAAGACCAAAGAAAAGGATAAGAAGTGAAAATTTATTGGAAAGAAGGGGTAAAAATGGTAAAAATCCAAAAATTTTGAAAAGAATTTTGGATATGGGGTAAAATCTGGGAAGTTTTGAAAGTCAGGGGGCAAAAATTGAAAATATAACCCTTTTTCTTCATTGTAACCTTGATCCAAGAGGGTCGAAACGGTAAGGTTTGCTAACATTCGGGGACCGGAATTGAAACATACATCTTCATCTTCGTTTAATCTGAAGAACGCGTTATGTTGACTTACAAAAGTCAAAATCAGATTTTCAAATGCAGCTTCTAATAACGAAACAAATTCCGTCGGTTAAATTATCAATTCCAAATTAGCTTTTAATTTCGATTACCATTGATGATTTCTGAAGATCCACTTTCAGATTTTGACATCCGATTCCGATCAGACAGTGCGAACGATGATGCAGGTAATGAACGTTTATTGCGTTTATGAGTCCTTAATTGCGAAAGCATCCGTTACATTCGTTCCGATTTTCAAGTAAGACACGAATGGGATTATAAGATACGAATTCCTTGATTTTGAATTAGACAGTGAGATACAAAACCGAAACCGATTTTGGATGCGAACCTATAAATGCGAATGTGTGTTAACTGCGAAACCTTTAAGTGCGAATGTGTGTAGATGAACAGTAACCTGCGAATGCTTGCGAACGTTCGCAGGTATTCAGAGACGAACATCCAATTCCAATTTGTGATACATATGCGAATCCGATTTTGACTTTCGCATGTTGACTCTGGCATCATTACTATCGCATACGAATCCAAAAGGTTATATTTGCGAATCAGTCCGACTGTAGCAGTTTCGCATCTTGTGACATTTGCAACTTGGACTTTCGCATCTTATGTTGTTCGACAATGCGGTTTCAAGGAACGAACAAAGGAATGAAGGCCAAATGCGCAAAAACATCCCTCATACTTTAATATAATGACTGATTTTCACCCATAAATGCGAAACTAACCAATTCTTGTCAATAATTCCGAATCTAACCCCAATATTTCCATTAATGCGAATCTGACCCTCCTGATTGTAGAGAACTGACAGCTTGCACCCCTTTTGCTGAAATGTGTCAGATGGAAGCCTTCTTTTTGCAGAAAATGTCACTTTTCACCACTTTTTCAACTTTTGTCATTTCCAACAATTAAAAATCAATGGAAATTGATTCCTTCAACTAAATTTCATCCTTTTTGACTAATTTTTCACCAGATTTCACCAAATTTCGTCCTTTTTTTTATAAAGGACAAAGCTTTTCAAGACACTTTTGGTACCCATTTAAGATTCAAGAATGAAGTTGGTTTCTTGCACACCCATTTATTTGATGAACATCTATCATCTTCTGAAAATAATACCCACTTTAGTTGGAAAAAAAAGTTTCCATAAATTTCATTAAACCAGCCAAATTCTCTTTTCTTTTCCTTCTAACTTCTAACATTTTTATCTGAAGAAAAATGAGAATTGAAGTTTCTTTGAACATGCTTGACTTCAACTTTCTTAACTTTTTCACAAGCATTAGGTACTTGTACCTTGGGCATCCAAACTTTCTTTATTTTACTCTTGTTCTTCCTTTTCTTATTTTTAGGCTTCAGAAACAAATTTCGGATCTGAACACTCTCTTCATCTTTCTTAATATGAACATTAGAAACCTTTGATACACAAAATTTTGGAGTTTGATAAATCTGAATTTCTTGAAGCATTAGCTTTCTGTAAGGAACCATTCCTTCAAAAACATCTTCAGAACATAAAAATCATCTGTTGTTGTTCCAATAGAACAAAACTCCTTCACTTTCACGATTTCTGAATTTTTGCATTTAGATTCATCTTCACAATTACTAGATTCGGATTGTGAAGCTTCTGAAAAACTTGAGACACTTGACTCCCCCTCAACAAGAACATCTGGAGTCACTTTTTCTTTAGAAACTTGAAGAACATCATGAAATTTATTAATAACACCAAGAACACCTTCTTTTTCTTTTCTTTCTTTCTCTAAGTTTTGTTGTATTTGATTCAAAAGTAAGTATTCTTTGATAATGATAAATTGTTTTAACAAATCTTTATCTTCCTCTACACGATTACTTTTAAATCCACCACTAGAAATCTGTGTGAAATCACCAATCTTCTCATCAACATAGAGATTATACATCTCAATGGCATTCTTCAACATAGATTGTTCAGGAACATCCCAAAACTAATATCCTTCTTTATGACGAAACTTTGGATATGTAACTTTTAGTCCTAGTCTTTTAATGTCTTTTAACACCTTATAATCCGCCATTTAATCTTCAACAAGAAAGAAAACTTGAAGAGAGAGAAAGTAGATCTGATAAGAAATCTAGAGAGAGAAAACGGATCTGAGATGGTTTCTAGAGAGAGAAAACACATTTGAGACGAATTTTAGAGAGATAAAGTAGATCTGAACACAAAAATTCGAATAAACACAAAAATTTTCTTCTAATTCTCTTCCAGAACACGATTCAAGAACAAATCAGATGAAATAATGAGTAGAAGATAACAGATCTGAACAAGAGTTTGCAACAAAACGAGGTATTAGACTTTTTCTTTTTAGAAAACTTACAAAACTTGAAGAACAAGGTGATATTCATGATAAAATATCATCATAAACAAGATCGATTCTTGCAATAATTGTTGAGATCTACAAGAACCTGCTCTGATACTACTTGTTAGGATTAAAACCGAGATGACGAATGCAGAATATCAAGAACAATCAAGAATCAATCACCATCATATGCAAGTAATTTGATAAAGGTTTTGTGTATATTGATTATGACATGAACGTACAGAGAAAAACCCTAATCTTGAAAAAGCTTTTCTCAAAATCTAACCTAATGATTATTTATAGGGAACAATAAATATATACCATAAATATAAAATTAATGCCTTAATATAAAACCAATGCCTTAGAAGAGCTCGATGAATAACTTCTACTATAAAGGCACTGTAGGGAATCATAAAATGATTAACCCTGAAAAGGCTTCCCTAAATAACCAAATAACCAAATATGCCAAATCAGTTTTAATATCTCAAATACTCGACATGGGTGTTTCGTCAGGTGGTGATATACTTGAACTGATAAGGGATTTGGACACAATGTGAGAATTCTTGGATTAATTATCATTATACTCGATGGAGTAGCGGGTCGGTGATAACATTTTGGGAAGTAAAGAGTGTATACAAGGTTTTTTGGGCGCGCTTTCCAGAATTTGGAATTTTGGGAGATTCACGATCTGGATATTTTGAGTATTCTTTTTGTTGGATGATCATCAACCCTAGGGTATGGTTTCTGAAGTTTAGACTGATGGGTTCTCGTCTAGGGGAGTATATTATCGGATTTGGTTTGTAATTGTAGTGCTGAGAGTTCCTGGTTGGATACGTTTTCCTTGGAAGCGGGGTCATGCAGTTAGGGAGAGAAGGACAACTTGTGGTTGAGCATTTTCAAGTTATTGGGTTGTTGGTTGATGGTTGTAGATTCCCGAGTATTCTATCAAGTTTCTTTATAATATGCCTTGGTGTCAAGATGGTTAGAGAGAGCTTACGGAAAATTTTGACGTTGCTTTGGAGACATTAACCAAGACAGATTTTGAGGATGAAGTCCATTTTAAATGGGGGAGAATTATAACATCCTGTTTCGAGAAGTTCTTATTTTAGAACTGTGGACAATAAACGGATCAAATGGAGGCCTTGGGCTTCAATGGAATGGAGTTTATACTTTATTGGAGGTGTATGATGTTTGATAAGTGATTTAAACCTTGGATTGTTTGTTGGAAGCTGATGGGTAAAATGGGAAAGGTTATGTTTTGGGCTTCAAGCATAAATTAAGGATTTTAGTTCGAGATGTTTTTAGTCATAAGTATCAAGATAGAATTGTAGAGCTCGTCGATACATTTATATGGATATAAGGATCATCAAAAACGGAATTGAAACAAATAAGTTTTAGTTGTTTGAAGTTAAGCTGGAAAAGGGAGTCTGGTAGTACGCTGAGCATACACTAGGTAGTACGTTGGGCGTAAAAGGCTGAAGGGGATGTGTTTTTAGGGTGTTCCGCTAAGCATAACTTATGGTACGCTAAGCGTACCATCATAGTGTTAAAACCCTAATTTCGTGGTTTTGAACCCTATTTACGGACTTGAACCCCTTGGGGTCCTTCCTAACATCAGTCACCACCCTCTTGAGCCTCCAACTCGAAGCCCTAGCCCCTAGAGCAAGTATTGAGCCTTTTATGTGTTTTTGATGCATTTTGAAAGAAAGAGAAGTCCAAGCTTGTTGATTTTTGAAGCTCAAGCTTGTGGATCCAGAGCCTACATTGCTTTTCTCAACTCCATAAGATATACAGTTAGAAACTTGATGAATGTTTCCTTAGTTCTTGCTAAGTTCTTAAGTTTTATGAATTTTGGTCCCATAATCTTGGTATTCATAAGTATGGCTTACTCTAATCCAAATGAGTTGTTCTTTCAGACGTTTTTGGGTGCTTTGAGTCATAAAAATGTGATCTTGGCCCCTTTCTTCCCTCCATGAAAGAGTTATGATGCTTTGATTTGTGTATTAAGTTAGGGTTTTGGTGTTTGGACTCCTTCTAGCCATGGAAAGCCATAAAGTTGGAAACATTATGAATTAGATTGATATTTGGGACTAGATCTGAACTTTGGAAGTAATGTCTTAATGGAATAAGCACTTAATGAAGAAAAGTTGAATCAGGTCGAGTACGCTGGGCGTACCTGGTGGTACACTGAGCATACTGGGCAAAGGCCCCATAATTTGACCAAGGATCTACTACACTAAGCGTAGTTACTGAGTACGTTGGATGTACTGTTGACCCTTTGACTTTTTGACTTCAACCTTTGACCAGGAATTTGACCAAGTTTGACCTAAGGGCATTTTGTGTAATTTGAATAGTAGTTTGAGATTTGGGCCCATGTTAATTGTATAGGTGACCGGTATAGATAGCTTTTGGAACACTGATTTGTGCAACTATTTTTCAAACCGTGAGGTGAGTTTTCCTCACTATACTCATAGGTCGAAGGAACCAATGCTGGCCCATTAGGTTATGTATCTTGGTTAGGATGTTGCTATGCCGTAGTGATCTGTTAGATCTACATGATTATCTGTTAGTTTGTAATGCCAAGTTTCGAATCGTTTTCCTAATTCAGGACTGTGGCCCTGAAGATGTGTTATCATAAGGCTTAGGGCTTTTGGAAAAGAGAGATCTAGACCCATTTAGGTATGGATAATGTAATTGATGTGATCCGGGAGTTTGGGTTGTGCCTTGGAGCCAAGGGGTATATCGGTAAAGTGTTAGTTCGAGCTCTTTATGGATTTTGGATTTTCGTTTGGAAGGTTTTGAGGTGTGCATAAATTTCTATATGTGTAGAGCTTCTCGCCACCTTTCCGTGGATATAAAGAACGTCAAAAACGGAGTTGAAACGAAGAAGTTATGGCCGTTTGAAGTTGGAGTAGTTCAGGTGAGTGGTCGTTGACTTGTTGACCAAGCTCATTTAAGGCTCACGACGTGAATATGAAGTGCTCACGATATGAGGAGCGTCTGATGCACCAAAACCCTAATTTTCGTGTATTTAAAGTTATGAGATGATTAGGGTTGCTTCTCCTCAGCCTCTTTCACTCCCAAGTCACTGAAAAACCATAGATTCGACCCTCTTGAGCCCTTGAGCCATTGTTGGTAGTATTGGTGTTTTGATTTCCTTGAAGAAAAACAAGAAGTTCTGGTGGTGATTCCTTTCGGCGAGATAAGATCCTCCTTTTGGCACTTCTGAGCTCATAAGTCTCTATAAGTCTCAAAGATCCCACCTTTCTCATCTAATCTTGCTAGATCTAGGTTATGGTTACCTTCTTTGCATGGGATCTTGAATTATCATGCACGAGGTCCATAAAGTTAGCAACTTTATGAGCCATTAAGTCATTTGCTGTGTTAGAACCCTTGGATCTGGATTTAGGTGCAAGTTTTGGACTCCAAGTTTGAGTCTTGGCCCTCTTTCCTTCATTTTAATCTAAGTTGTTGTTTAAGTCATGTATTGGACATATGTGACTAGAAAGCTTCAATTTTTATGATCCTTGGGGTCAAGGAAGACACTCTAGACTGTCCCATGTTAAGGCTTAATGGATTAGGAGCTTAATGCTCATTTTTGGTTAGATCCGGACTCACGACGTGATGAATGAAGCCTCACGACGTGAGAGCGTGTTCGAGGATGTTTCTGGGTCAAAGTCACGATCTCACGACGTGAGCATAAGGTGCTCACGACGTGAGCATCACCTGTGAAAGTTTTAGGCTCTTTAATTGTGAGCTAGCTTGGTATTGGACTTATCCTTTGGTTTGGGCTCATAATGGACTAAGGATTTTAGAGTAATGAACTTCTGGTTGGGTTTGCCCTAATGGGCCTTAGATGATGAATTGGGCCTTAGTGAGCCCAATGTAGTTAGACCTTGATTGGGCCCAATGGGCTTGGGCCTTTGGGCCATCGTAAAATCATTGGTTCAGAAATGTAAATGGGCTTTAGGGAAAGGGCCAAGTAACGGTTTGGGCCCAATTTGGAAAATTGGGCCATTGATGGGTTTTTATGGATTTTATAGTTTTGGGCCTTGGTTGTGAATCTTGTTGGGCTAGGGGTGAAACAGTCATTTCTCCCCAAGTAAGGGTTATGGAACATGGTTTGGAACCTAATTGCTAATTAGGTGACATTTTGGTATTGATAGCTCGGGGAGTTGGCAGGCTGCAGGCAAGGATTTCTTACAGTGAGCTTCAGCATTTGAGGTGAGTTTCCTCCTATAGGAATGGGTCGAAGGCACCAATGTCGGCCCATATTTATGTTTATATGTTTTCGGATTACGATGCGATGCCGGGCGGTGCCCGAGGAATGTTGGTATGCTTGATGTCTTCATGATTCTTGCATGTGTCTGTATGTGTATGTTTTCAGATTATGGTCCGATGTCGGGCGATGCCCGAGGAATGTCTGCATGCTTTCTGAATTACGGTCTGATGCTGTGCGGGGCCCAAGGAATGTTTATATGTATGATTCCGGACTACGGTTCGATGTCGGGTGGTAGCCGATAACTATGTGCATGTTTAGTTATACTTGTTGTCTTTATGATACTTGTATGTGCCTGGTAGGGAGGTGAGTGTGGGTGGGGTCCTGTATCTCATCACAAAATGAGTGTGGATGGGGTTCCATATCTCATCATTAGTAGAGTAGGGGCGGGTCCCATGATACGCGAGACCTTAGGACTGGAACATATAGTACTGTGTATGATTCTTTATGTGCTAGCATGATTATATGATATTGTTTGTATGTGTACAACGGGCGAGGCCCAGTGACATGCGGGTCATGGGAGAATCCGAGCGGGGCTCGATGCTTGGCGGGGCCTGATGCCGGACACTGTCCGATGCTGGGCGGGGCCCGATGAAGGGGCAGGGGCCCAGTATATGTGATTATGTGTATGGTATGTGGTAGTATGCGAAGACTCACTAAGCTTCGTGCTTACGATTTTCAGTTTTGGTTTTAGGTACTTCCAGATGCAAAGAGAAGGGCCCTGGATGACTGCATTGCACGCACGATGATGTTTAGCCTGGGATGTTACTTTGATGTTTTGATTTGGAAACTCTAATAATAATGTTTTTAAATACTTTGACTCATGTTTTGATGTAATGGTTTGATAACTATGGTTTTATTAATAATGAAAAATGAAAACTTTGGACCGTATTTTTGGGATGTTTCAAGTTGGTATCAGAGCCTTGGTTTGAGAGATTCGGGCACACTCTCGGGTGTGTCTGAACTCAAACTGAGGACTTCGTATGGAAGTTTTCAAAAGAAAATCATTTTTATAAAAATGATTTTTTTAAAAGAGAAAAAGGGTGTGGTGCATGCTGTTGAGTCCATTTGTGTTGCGTCATGGGCCTTACGTTTTGCATCCGGATTGGGCCTGTCCTTCCGTGATTATCTAGATTAGCTAGTAGGGTTATACTATATATATGCATGCATGTATGCATTATATAAGATTGATTATCACGTTCATAACTTCGGTAACCCTAAACACCTCTACATTAGCAGTTCTTAATCGAGCTCTTCTGAGGTGTTAAAGTTTTAATCATTCGACACATTCAAAGTCATTCTTGTATTCGTTTTTACATTCTTAATTGTTTGCTTGCTCAGAATCTAACGATCCTAATAGAACTTTGTTCTAACAATTGGTATCAGAGCAGGAGACTGTGTGATCGATACACATTCCTTCTGTATTCAGAATTCCTTAGGGTTTCCGCTTTTATCGTATAAATAGAAGCCGTCTTCTTCATATCAACGGTAACTCTGTTTCTGATAAAACCCTAATCTCAAGTTTACAGGTTTGATTCTAGCAGCTCACCATGTCTCACGAAGATTCGCAAACAAATCCCATCAACATCTCAAACAACATTGGATCTACAACCAGGATACCTATTCTCTACACTCAAGACTACGAAGTATGGGCTCATCACTTCGAAGACTACGTGGTTGGATCTAAAGATAATGGCTATCTCATCTGGGAAGCTATCACACTTGGGCCGTTTGTTCACTCAGGAACGAACACTACTGTCAAGTCCCAAAAGGAATATAACAAGCTGGTGGCGGATGTAGACAAGATGCCACAGGACGAGAAAGACAAATTGCTATGTAATGTGAAGGCCATGAGGATGATCAGATTCACCTTGCAATCTGACACCTTTCAGTTGGTTGGTTTATGCACGACGGCCAAAGAAATCTGGGATAGGTTGAAAGAACTCTATTCGACCGATGAAGATCTAGTACACTCCATTCAAACCTTGCTGCTGTCAGAATTTGGAGTTTTCGAACAGAAACCTGAGGAGAAGCTCATACAGACTTTTGATCGGTTCAATCATATCCTAAGTAAGATGATCAAGCATGGAATAGAGAGAAAGTTGATCGAGCAGAAAGTAACTTTCATGAACGGGCTAAGACCGGAATGGATGGCTGTGGTTTCTACTGTGAAAGCGCATGAACAGTTTAAGTCTTACTCGCTAGCGAAACTTGTGGGAATACTTAAGTCCCATGAAAGTGTAGTAACCAAAGAAGCAAAAGTAGTTTCTAGTGTGGGATCGCTAGCACTTGTCTCAAAAGCGAAAAGCATTGCAGAAGAAGAAGAAGAGTCTGATATATCTGAGTGTGACCTTACAAGCGAGGAGTATGCATTGATGGTCACCAATCCTAAGAAGTTTGAACGAAGAAAATTTCCTGTCAATAAGAACCGAAACTGGCAGGGAAGTTACAGCTCTGAGAAAGTGAAGGATGAAGCGAAAGTCCCTTCTCAAAAGGATGGAGACAAGAAGGAAAGCAAGCTTACAGGAGACTCTGGGTTCGACTGCAACTACTGTCACGGCAAGAACCATTTTGCCAAAGACTGCATGCTAAGGAAAATGGCTGAGAAAAGAGATGGTGAAGATGATGAGGCGTACTACATGCGCAAATTGGAAGAGATCAAGAAAAAGAAGACGACTAACAGCTCTATGAATGCCTTGATCGTGCAGGAGGATGCATGTGAAGATGAGTTCGGTGGCGTCGAAGTTTGGTCAACCGATTCTGAAGATGAAGAGGTAAGAAAGCCCACTCATGGAAGGGCGTATGTGGCAAAGGAAGTAGGTTCGGCTGGTAGATGTTTAATTGTAACAGCCGGTTCATCAACCGAAAGTGCAAATGAGGAACCGAACTTGACTGAGAACAAGTGTTTTGCAGCCAAGCCTGTTAGTGAGAAGATCAACGACTGCGATCGGCTGATCAAAAAGGTACAATCCATCCTTGAATCACTTAAAATTCCAATAACAGATTATGAAGAAGAATTAAATGAATTAAAATTTAAATTTTCTAACTTAAGTGGTAGTCTCATGCAAACTCGCTTAGCGAATTCTAACCTAACTGACCAACTCAGCAGGGTTTCTTCAAAAAGTGAGGAGAGAAGGATGTGGATTGAGCTGAAGGAGGCGGAGTTAATTAGGGCTAGAGATGAATGTATTTATTTACAAAGAGATAATTTAAAGTTTTTAAAACAAAGGAATGTTTTTTGTTTAATAGCTAAGCGTCTATACTTTAATATTTCTCAATTGCATTTAAGTTGTGAGATAGGAAAGAAGATTCATAAGATGATTTTACCCTTCCTTGAATTTAAGGAGGATGAGATCATAGCAGAATGTGAATCAGAAGTATCATCAAAAGAAACATCTATTCATTACAAAATTGGACTGGACAAAATAGAATCCTTCATTGACTCTAAGGAACATAAAAGTATGCTCAAAGATCTTTTAGATGAAAATGATAGGTTAAAATTAAAGTCCGAAACCATTGAATCATTTGACTCGTCTAATGTAAAATTGCTTTCTGAAAATAAAATAAACTTAGAAAATACATCTGTATTTGATGAGGAGTGTGAGATGAGCAAAATCTCAGTGGAAGATGTGATTGATTGCTCAGAGTTTATGAAAAGTGAAACCGAGAATGAGAAACCACTCATATCTGAAAATTCGGTTGAGTTCGCTCGCTTATCAAAAGACAAGACAAAGAAACTCAAGGAAAAAGCAATGGTCTACCAAAAGGTTCAAACGGTGCCGAATCAAGTGTATGCAGTTACAGGAATCACTACTAAACAAACAGCAAAATTGCAAATCCTGGTCGACAAAGACAATGCTGAAGGATGCGACGATTACTTCTGGTCTGCCCCTATCGACAATGCAGACGAAACTGTAGGCTTATCTGAGCAGACTTCATGGAGGGTTAAAGGAAGATATGTTGCTGAACCCATCAACAAACCCTCGAGCTTTGACAAACCAAGCACAAGTGGAACCAAAGAAATCCCTGAAGAACCAATGGTAGAACCGAAAGTTCCAACCAAGACTATGACAGAACCACATGTTCCAACAAAGACACCCGAAAGTCAAAAGGGGAAGCCAAAGTCTAGCTTCAATATCCACAAATCACAGAAGGAGTTAGCTGAACAGAAACACTTAAGAAATCAGAGATATGCCAAGAATCTGAATGAACGAAAAAGGCACTGGAATTCTCAATATTCCAACTATGAGCCTCCCAAGAAAGAATCAACGGACAAAGGAAAGGAAAAACTAAAGGAAAATTTCAGTCCAAATTCCTACTATTCCAAAACCCAGAACCGAAATTCTAGTTTCGGTTCCAACACCGTCACTAAGAATCCAAAGTCAAGTTACGGTCCCAACACCAGTTTCGGTCCTAAGACCAGTTTCAGTCCCAACACCAGTTTCGGTCCTAAGACCAGGTTCGGTCCTAAGGTTGGTTTCGGTCCTTCTAATTCTCAAAGCAAAACAAATTTTGTGAAGGACATCAAAGGAAAGGGTAATCTAACATCAGATTCTGAGTTTTATAGGAAAAAGTCAGCTAACCCTAGGATTCATAAGAAAAATTCTAAACCATCAAACAACACACCAACTATTGCACCAAAAATTAAACAAGATAAAACTAAAATCAAGGTGTATACCATTAAAAGAAAAGATCAAACCACTCTAGTAAAACGAACATATATGGTTGATATTTCTTTTGTAATTCCTTTTTCTGTGAAAGACTCACCAGGACCCAAGAAACTTTGGGTTCCTAAATCTGCTTGAATTTGCAGGTAATAAATGACGAGCAGTTCGATGATGAATGGTATATAGACAGTGGCTGCTCGCGTCACATGACAGGAAGGAAGGAAGAGCTAAGGGAGTTTCGGTCCCTAAAAGATGGTGGGTGTGTAAAGTATGGTAATAATTCTTATGGAACAATTAAGGGATATGGAATGATAACCAATGGAGATTTCTCAATTCGCAAAGTGGCATATGTGGAAGGACTGCAACACAACCTCATTAGTGTGTCACAACTAGTTGTGGGCACAGGTTTGAAAGTGTCCTTTGATGATGAGGGTTCTGAAATAATTGAAAAGCAATCGAAAAAGGTTCTGCTAAAGTCTGAACGTAAGGGAGAGATGTATCCTTTGAATCTCAATCCAATACGAGGAAAACCAGCAATATGTCTGCTATCAAAGGCAAACACCGATGAAAGCTGGTTGTGGCATCGACGATTATCACACCTGAACTTCAAAGACATTAATAAGTTGGTGCTTGGTGATCACGTTCGAGGCCTCCCTCTTCTCAAGTTTGATAAGAAGCATCTGTGTGCAGCATGTGAGATGGGCAAACAAAGCAGGAAGAGCCACCCTACACGAATCAATACGAAGATTGTTGAGGCTCTTGAACTTCTACATATTGACTTATGTGGACCTTCTGCTATTGAGAGCATCAGTGGTAGTAAGTACATTCTAGTTATTGTAGATGATTTTTCACGTTTCACCTGGGTTTTCTTTCTTAAACAGAAGTCAGATGAAACTCCCAAGTTGAATACATTCATCAAGCAAGTGGAGGTGCAGCTGAGAAAGACAGTGAGGAATATCAGAAGTGACAACGGTCTGGAATTCAAGAATAACGAGTTTGAGGACTTTCTGGCTGACAAGGGGATAACTCACAATTTTTTGGCCCCTTATACACCTCAACAGAATGGGATAGTTGAAAGACGAAACCGTTCTTTGTGTGAGGCTGCCAAAACCATGCTTAGTTTTGCCTCTCTTCCTCTATACTTCTGGGCTGATGCAGTTGCAGCCGCGTGCTACACTCAGAACCGATCATTGCTTAACAAGAGATTTTCAATTACTCCATATGAGATCATAAACAACCGAAAGCCCAACGTCAAATTTTTCCATGTGTTCGGTTCAAGGTGCTTCATATTCAATTCAAAGGAGAACCGAAACAAGTTTGACGTCAAAGCCGATGAGGGCATCTTTCTGGGTTATTCGCTATCATCAAAAGCATACAGAGTGTTGAATAAACGCTCTAAACGAATTGAAGAAACCTATTATGTCACCTTTGACGATAATTACATGAAGAAAGTTCAAAGAAGTGAATGTGACTTAGGTGAAATATTTCCAGAATCTGGACAAGTCTCGGTTTCCATATCCAACTTGTTTGAAGAGTACATTCGGCTGTTTGATAAACCAGAGAAAGCGACACACTCAGAGGCGAAAGCAGCAGACAACCAAATTGATAATCTCAAAAAGATCATAGATGAAGCTGCCAAAAATATGGGAACCGAACCTCCTAAAGCTGCAGCTGCTCAACCCTCAACTGACTCTCCAAGCAATGGCTCACAATTCAAGGGGGAGAGTTCAACAGCACCAAAACAACCGGAGTATCTTTCGAGGGGGAGAATCCAAACCCTTCCCTGATTCATAAAGATCCAACCGAAGGGGATAATTCAGCTCCAACAAAACCCAATAGTAGTCCAATTGAGGGGGAGAATCCAACTCCCACAGAGGATGCAAACTCTGATGCTGCCACCGGTTACACTTCGCCAGTCGAGGGGGAGAAAGAGAAAGCAACTGACGAAGGTGAGGATGATCAATCAGAATTTGAAGAAGAAGTTAATGCTGAATTGGATCCAACATACGATCCAAACTATCCTCCGTTAGTAAAATGGACCAAGGACCATCCCAAATCACAGATTATTCGTGAATCTTCTGAGAAAGTTCTTACTCGTTCTCAACTGAAAGCGAAACAAACAACATTATTCTCTAAAGTTGAATTTTGTATGTTTAACTCGTTTATCTCCAAGATAGAACCGAAAACAGTTAATGCTGCTCTTGATCATTCTGATTGGGTGCAAGCAATGCAGGATGAGCTCCATGAGTTTGAACGCAACCGGGTTTGGAGGTTGATTCCTACACCAAAAGATGCTTCTGTGGTCGGCTTGAAATGGGTATTTAGAAATAAATTGGACAAAGAAGGAAACGTCATTCGCAACAAGGCTCGGTTGGTTGTGAAAGGATATTTCCAAGAGGAAGGAATAGACTATGAGGAAACCTTCGCTCCGGTAGCTAGGTTGGAATCAGTTAGAATTTTCTTGGCATATGCTGCTCACAAAAATTTCGAAGTTTTTCAAATGGATGTCAAATGTGATTTCTTGAATGGAGAACTAGAAGAGACAGTATATGTTGAGCAACCTCCCGGATTCGTAAACGAGAAATTACCTGATCATTGCTATGTGCTGGATAAGCGGTTTATGGGTTAAAGCAAGCACCAAGAGCCTGGTATGAAACTCTAACTCGCTTTCTGAAAATGTCGAAATTTAAGCAAGGTTCGGTTGACCCAGCCTTCTTTCGAAAGAAGGAAGGCGAACATCTTATGATAGTTCAGATTTATGTCGATGACATCATCTTCAGCTCCACGAATCCTAGCTTAACAGCTGAATTCAGGAAGTTGATGGAGACTAAATTTGAAATGAGCGCAATGGGTCCGATTAATTTTTTCCTTGGTTTGAATATTAGACAGGGACCAGAAGGTATTTTTATCAACCAGGAGGCGTATACAAAGACCCTACTAACAAAATTTGGCATGACATGAGACTCAAAAGTGAAGGTTCCTATGGCATTTGGCACCAAGTTAACACCATCTCTGGAAAAACCTGCTGTTGACATAACACTTTATCGACAAATGATAGGGTCCCTCATGTATCTAACAGCTAGTAGACCGGACATTATGTTTTCTGTTTGTTATTGTGCCAGGTTTCAAGCTAATCCAAGAGAACCTCACATGGTGGCATTGAAAAATATCTTAAGTTACCTGAAGCGAACCTCATCTCTCGGTCTCTGGTATCCTGCAAGATCTGGATTTTTCATTCAAGCCTTTTCTGATGCTGATCTAGGACGATGTGGACTGGACAGAAAGAGCACTACCAGTGGATGCCAATTTCTTGACGGAAAACTTGTTAGCTGGCAGTCCAAGAAGCAAACCTGCGTGTCACTATCCACAGCCGAAGCTGAGTATATAGCTGCAACATCTTGCACTTCTCAAGTAATTTGGATTCAAAGCCAGCTGAGAGACTATGGGCTGAGTATGAAGAAGATTCCTCTCTACTGTGACTCAGAAAGTGCAATAAGGATTTGTCACAATCTGGTACAACACTCAAAAACTAAGCACATTGCACTTAGATATCACTTCATCAAGGATCACGTAGAAGATGGGAATGTGGAAGTGCATTTTGTTCGATCCTCTGATCAACTGGCCGACATATTTACCAAAGCCTTACCTGAAGCAAGTTTCAATAATATTCTTCAAGGCTTGGGAATGATGGAAGCAGAGTCGGTACCGAATCCTTAAATCTCTATCAAATTTTAGACAAGCGAAATGGAGCGACCGCTCGGTCTATTTCGGCTCTGGAATTTTAAGGAACCGAAATGAACCGACCGCTCGGTCTATTTCGGCTCTATAATTTTCGAGAACTGAAATGAACCGACCACTCGGTCTATTTCGGCTCTGGAATTTTAAGGAACCGAAATGAACCGACCGCTCGGTCTATTTCGCTTCACTCATTTAAGATAAGGTTTCGGTTGTAAAATATGTACATTCCTTTCTCTCGTCTTTAATATGGTTTATGCTTATTTATTTTATCTTTCTGTTTTTATTCTTTTTCAGAAAATTTCAAAAATCCAAAAATATTTTCTTTTTCTGTTTTTATTCTTTTTCAGAAAATTTCAAAAATCCAAAAATATTTTCTATTTCTGTTTTTATTATTTTCAGAAAAACTCAAATATTCAAAAATATTTTTCGTTTTGTTTGTGTGGTGTGTTTGTTGGTTTTTACTTTAATTAGGTCACAAGAGTACCAGTACAACTGAATTTGGAGCTAAGGCAGGTACAATTATTTCCATAAGAGAACTAGTTACGGGTCCCTAGAAGCATGCTGCTGCATGTTGACCAAAGCCTCTACGACTTTGAGCAGGCCTTAATGATTCGATTTATACCTATCGTTTCTTCCCAATTAGGATGTTAACATCAACTCGGTCTAGAGCTACCTTACTCTTCTCATATGAGTTAAGAGTTTTTCTGCCTGTCACGTCTTTATAGCAGAAGGTACTTTCGGTTCATTAGCCACCTTCCTTAAATTCTCCATCTACTTTCGGTTCACCATTGTAACCCTTGAGACTCTCGGTCCTTACCACTGAGGTTTATGGTTGCACAAAATCTGTGTTAGTGATCTTAGATACGTATACCACGTGCTGAGTGAAACCCAAAATCCAACACCTATAATGAATTGATGGTGAATTATTATATTCAAGAACTTACTGGTTACTCAATGAAATCTCTTTTATTTTTTTGCGTGGTGTTTTATGAAATTGTCTACAACCAAGGCTTTTCTTCCAAAAAAGATCCAGTTTATTTTTGTTTTTGAGATTTCTATTACTTTATATGTCACTCCAACTTATATCCCACCTACTTGTTCAACAGACAACATTGGTCTCACAAGTACTTCTTCCAATGTTCGGTCTTCTATTAAGACTCGATATTCGGTTGAAGATAAGCTACCCTAAGCCTGATATTTAAAAGAAGCCTTTCAATGTTTATTAACAAACACTTGATCGTATTTTTCGGGAAACCACACAAGCACTTCAAGTCTCTCTTGACTCTGAAGGAAGCGATTCTTGCCCGGAATCACCTGCTTTCTGTCTTATAATGAGACATCACTCACATCCCATACACATTTGCTTTATTTCTTTATCTTTTGTCACCCTTTTGCACGAAAATTTTATTTTCTAACATTCTGGTTGATTCGATCTTTGTTTATCTATTGAAGTCAAAAGAGGGGTTACTAAGAATTTCAAACGACGATTGAGGATAAGATTTGGCCGCGTGAATTTGAACGGTTTCTATACCCATGCGTGCTGACGTATACCTAGGAGTAACCACACTGTCACATCGTGCTTTTTCAGGCGACGTTTCAGTGATCGCGTCATTATCATCATGATTTTTTCTCTCTCCTGGCAATGGTATATAAAGGGTTTCTCGTTTTATTTGTCTTTTACCAGCAACAAATTCTCTCAAAATTACAAGGCAAGAATCAACTGTTCATCTTCCTTCTTCGATCAACAATGGCGACTTGTTCCTCAGTTCACGATCAAACTGTGTCGTCTACATTGCTTTCAATCAAGCCAAATCAAAATATGATCATCGAACTTAACCCGTTTTTGTATGATTCATATATGCTGCACGTCGTTGAATGTTTGAAGTACTCACCGCTAGTTTTAGCCCTAACGCAGGTTGAAGCTGTCCCGATGTCGCTCTTATTGCAAGTTTATTATACTGCGACATATGACAAAAACAAAGAACGCATCTACTTTCAAATACACAATAAAAAGGCTTCTATTTCCATGGGAAGATTTTGTTCGTTAATGCATCTTGCCGTAGATTCCTCTGTCATCTCGCCGGATTTTATCACGACGACTCAATTATTCTCGATGCTCTACGAGATGGGGTATACGGATGTGCTGACCACCATTACAAAAGTTAAGAAGTCCTGTTTAACATCTCACTGGAATGGTTTGCTTACTCTCCTTATTAAGGGTTTGGCAGAAAGAAGTGGTGGATCAGATGGCACCAACAAGGGTTTCCTGACCCTTCTTTATGGTCTTTACAACGGTATTAATCTTGATTATGGGACGATTATCTGGTCTCAGGTGGTGTAGAGCCTCAATACTTCTATGAGGCATTCTGAAGTATCGTGTGGAAGATTTTGGACTCTCATTATGAGAAGGGCGATCAATTCATTGGAAATTCCGGTTATGAAAGATGCTCTGCTTGCGTCTATTGCTACCTTTCACACGAAGAAGATCATTATTTCGGATCCACTCAAGTTCCCTCACAATGGTTTAATTCCTGAGTCGATGTATCGGTGTGTCACAGCCGAGAGTCACGTTATGGCTGACTATCACAAACTTACTCCTACTGGACCGAGAGTTCTTTCTCCAGAACAGCAGGCTGCCCTGGATGTTGTGGATATGCCTAACAACCGAGGGAAAAGGATTTCCAAGAAAGCGCCGACAGAGGAGGGAAAGTCTAAGTCTTCTAAGTCAACAAAGCGAAAGTCTGATGCTGGGGATTCTTCCAAGCCCAAAAAGATCAAAAAGATGGCAAAAAGATCAAAGAGTCCTACTCCTCCAAGCTCAGACAATGATGAGGAAAATGAAGAAGAGGAAATTCGTCAAGACTCCCCGAGAGGTAACACTCCTCCTAGATCTCCTACTCCAATCGAATCTCCTAATCACAAGGTTCCAACTCCACCTCAATCACCAAAACAGACAGTACCTGTCTCAGTTCCTATTATTCCTCCACCTATCACTTCTCAAGAAACAACTTCTTTACCACCACCACCAATTACTTCTATTCCTCTTTCTACAACTCCTTTATCACCTCCCATAATTTCACAATCGACCACTACTACTATTCCTGACCCAACAGTGGGAGTCAACGTATCTGATACGGGGGCAACTACTGCAACTGCAACTCCAGTCATCACTAAACCTCTTTCACCTACCAACTCAACCGATTCTGGTGCCACTCTCGGTGGAGAGAATGATGAGTATGACTCTACCTACTTCAGTCCATATCGGCTTCCAACTGATGAAGATAATGATGTCCTTATCAACCGCCAACACTTGCAGGGAATTCATGAAAAGCTGGATCGATTGCTTGAAGACAGCAAGGCTTATAGTGGTGTGGTTCTCAAAGCTTTCCTGGAGACTGCCATAGAACAATACACATCGTCAATTGAAAAATCTACTAAAGCCATTGATGAGTCTACTTCTTCCTGTAAAAAGGCAACCAATGATGTTACTGAGATTGTTCATACAACTCAGATTTTTCTTGAATCTTTGAAAGGTCATGCTGATACAAGTGCAGCGAAAGTACAAGCCTCTGTGGAATCATTTTCTAAGTCCCTTCAGGAAGAAAGCACCAAGTTTGAAGCTGTGCGTTCATCTATCCAAACCGAGAACACTTCCTTTTTAAGTTCAGTGAATTCTCGTTTTGCCTCTCTTCACGCTGACCTGGCAACCGAAAGTGCTCTGAAGGCAGATCTTGCCAAACAAGCATCTACTATTGAAGTCCAGCAGGTGCAGCTAGCCCAAGCTGAAAAAGAAATTTCTTTATTAAAGACAGAACGGGCTGTATTTCAAAGCTGTGCAGGAGATGTAAAGGACATGTTGACCAATCTCCTTGGTGCTCATGATCCCATTCTAACTCTCACCATCAGAAATCATCTCACAACCAAATTGCTTCCTGTCCTTGCAATGCTCCATGAAATGAAGGGTGTTTCTGAGAGGTTCATACCTCCGAAACAAGGGGGAGAAGGTGCTCGTGTTGTTCAACTGAAAGTGATTGTAAAGACAGAAGGTGCTCAACCGAAAGTCTCAACCGAACTGAAGGATAATGTAGCTTCAGGTTCTGGTTCACAAACTAAGCGAAAGGAGATCAATGATGACAGTGAAAGTGATGTGGAAGAAACAATTGCTGAAGCTCTCCAAAGAAAGAAGAGAGACCGAGAGCTGGATGAAAATTTGAAAATTGCGAAGGAAGGAGAGGAGAGGGAAAGGAGAAACAAGGAAGTAGAAGAAGCATTGAATTGTAAAAAGGCCTTGTTTCCCTTGTGGACGAAAGAGACACTTATCAATCAGGCGATAGAATTTCCAAGTATTTATTGGTTGGAACCTGTTGCTTCATTTGACTGTGATAACTCTAAGGACTCGCAGTTCGACATGCCAATTACAAGAAAAGCATTCACGTTCCATTGCTTTGATTCGACTGCTGAGGTTCCTTTTCCTCATCCTAAGGTTGACTGAGAGCTGATTGACTTCTATTTGAAGTATGGGCAACCGCAGTACTTGACTTGGAGTGCACAGAAGATCATTACAGTCAAGGTACTGAAACCAACACTTGCTGGGAGATTTATCAATGTCAATTTCAAGATCACTCGTGGTACAGCAAACACGGGGTCGACTATCTCTCCAGCAGACCTTCCTAATCTCAATCCCCATGATTGGATTTTGCTATATAACATTCTGCTCACTAATCCGAAGGAATATGAGCCCATTCTAGAACATTTGAAGAGAATGTTAGCCTCCTACATCCATGAAGTTGCTGCTATGGATCAGGAGATAACAAAGGTTATGAACAAGAAGCCAACAGTCAAGCCTACACCAAAGCCAGGGGATGTGAACAAGATGAAGATGGGCCAAATAGATTCAACACATCTCACTGTGATGTTTACCAAAGGCGAAGCTCACAGATTTTTGTTTGCTCTGGTTGATAAGCATTTATTTTCCACAGACTGCTTGGAGCACATCATCAACATAATACATCGGTGCAAGCAGAATTCAGAGGCTGACAAGAAGAATTTTACAGACATGCTTCAGTGGTACATTAAATTTCGCTATCATCTTTTGGCAATCATACCGAAGGTGTTTAAGACTGTGAAGAAGACTTCTGTTGTTCAATACAATTGAGGTTTCGGCTCCAAAGACGCAAAGGGGGAGATTGTTGAGTCCATTTGTGTTGCGTCATGGGCCTTACGTTTTGTATCCGGATTGGGCCTGTCCTTCCGTGATTATCTAGATTAGCTAGTAGGGTTATACTATATATATGCATGCATGTATGCATTATATAAGATTGATTATCACGTTCATAACTTCGGTAACCCTAAACACCTCTACAATAGCAGTTCTTAATCGAGCTCTTCTGAGGTGTTAAAGTTTTAATCATTCGACACATTCAAAGTCATTCTTGTATTCGTTTTTACATTCTTAATTGTTTGCTTGCTCAGAATCTAACGATCCTAATAGAACTTTGTTCTAACACATGCAATCAGCCGAACTCAAATAAGTTCTCCCAAATTACCCATACATGTTTATGTTACGATATGAATTGTGAATATGTGAACTGCATGCTAGATTAGGGCTAGGGATCTAGGAAGGATGCCTTGTATGCCTATCGTATGAGCTTATTTGAACTGCATGCTAGTACTGATTAGTCAGTGATATGATAGCCTGATTAGGATATGCTTGATTATGGTTACTCAATGCTCGAATGCTGCTTGCTTTGTTCTTTTAGGAGTTCTAGCTATCTTTAACTAACTAGTAAACGAATACGCTAAGTTACATATTGTGAGGACTAAATAATTTTAGAAGGTTAGGTTTAGCCTTATTTTGTAGTGCTTGTCTGAGTCCAACCGTTGTAGGGAGAGACCTCTCTTTCGAAGAATTATCTGGTCTTAGTAATACGTAATGGTATTCACGAGCTAGTTAGGGAAAAGTAGCAGCAACTTCTTATGCAGCTGATGGCAGAGAGTGGATCGGAGATTACCCTAGGGCAAGCCTAGGATGAGATTAGCGCAAAGAGTAGTAGTAGTGAAAGGGATAGATTTGGAAGGTAGTATGGGCCCGTACTACTGAAAGCAGAGGATTCGTACTCGAATCATGGAAGGCTGAGATGAACCCAGGGAACTTGTAGTATGTGAGATCCCTCGAGTTATGATGAGTATTATGATGTTTGTTATGGTGTATTTTCAGTATGGTGAGGCTACGCACTAGACTAGTTGGCAGCTCTGGCACCGGTGAGGGATCAGGCTCGGGCTCTAGAGCCGGGTAGCTCAATGATCAGATGAGGGAGTTCATTTCATCTGAGATCACGCGCAATATATTGGACCAGAATCCTGTGATCTCCGGTACGGTCAAGGAGGGCATTCTGGAGATTCTTGATGAGAGGT
This sequence comes from Lactuca virosa, assembly GCF_052849685.1. Classification (NCBI taxonomy): domain Eukaryota; kingdom Viridiplantae; phylum Streptophyta; class Magnoliopsida; order Asterales; family Asteraceae; genus Lactuca; species Lactuca virosa. Next base: position 264,817,119 of record NC_136431.1, read on the forward strand.
TGAGTGCTTTCCGCACCGAGATGGCGGCCATGATAGGGGCGCACACGATAACATTCAGGGAGTTCATTGCTTGTGGAGCTCGAGACTATCATGGGGCTAAGGACCCCATTGCTAGCAGTAGGTGGTTGGCTGATGTCGCCAACATTTTTTGTACTAGCCGGTGTCCTGAGGGTGACAAGGTCCGACTCGCATCCTGTCTTCTGAAGGACAGAGCACATGATTGGTCGGAGGAGATTGGGCATGCTATTGGAGATGATGCCGCTATTGATGCGATGACATGGAGTGACTTATCGGCCAGGTTCAGGGCCGAGTTTGCACCAGTGAATGATGTGTAGCAGCTAGCGCGCGAGTTCCAGGATCTCCAGCAGACGACTGAGACGGTGACTGAGATCTCTGCCAAGTTCAGGGAGAGGGACCTTCTTGTTCTGTAGTATATGGAGGATGAGGAGATGAAGAAGGCTCGGTACCACGAGATGCTGAGGAGCGACATCAGACAGTTTGTGAGCAGGTCCAGCTGCAAGACACTGGAGGATATGATCGCTCGAGCTAGGGAGAGGGAGATTGACTTAGAGGCGGAGAGGAAGAGGAAGCCCAATGAGGTTCAGACATCCGCGGGATCAGGAAAGATGCCCAAGGTATCTAATTACAGATTGAGGGGTCATCAGGACCATAGTCGCTGCGACAGGTGCGACAGGACATACAAGGGTGTGTGTGGGAGTGGTAGTGGTGGTGATTATGGCTGCTTCAACTGCAGACGAATCGGTCAATATAACAGGGATTGTGCTGCTACCACCACCCAGGGATCAGACCTGATCTGCTTTCATTGCAGTCAACGAGGATACAAGAAGGTCCAATGTCCGAGTTTGGCTGCAGTGGGATAGGTGATGGCACCTGCCCCAACGAAATTAAGGATCACCGATAGCCGTTAGGGCCGGGCAGAGGCGCTGCGGCGAGGAGCAGGGCTTTCCAGCAGACTACAGAGGAGGCGCGAGCGGCTTCTGATGTTGCAGGTGTGTATCTTTTGCTTTCCTATCAGTTTTTATTTACGAGTTTATTGCTATTGTCTTGCATCGGTATGAGTAAGTGTATCTGGGAGTTATATTTTATGCTTATGTTCGGGTTATATGCCATCTGCATACCATGAAACTTAGGGTAGTGGTTCGAGATCGTTTCCTTATATTGTGGGTTCCCAAGATGCGGTAGATGTAGTAAGTGTGACAGGAACTCGGGAGGTGTTCCGTTAGTCTTCAAGAGTTGTATTGTTTTAGTGTTGGTTAGTTTCGGAACATCAACAATGGTATGCATTTGTTTCCAGTAGATTGATCATTGGATGGTAAGAAGAATTGGGAATCCTTCCAGTCTGGTGTGCTGTAGGATGTTAGTTGAATCAAAGTGAAGGAGAATTGTTCAGGTATCCAGGAACAGAAGTAAGTGCGAAACTAGGATGAGTTCGCATTCCCATCAGGGAGGAAGGCGGCCAAGTGGCTGACTAGTTGAGGAGTGTGTGAGTTGGGAGTTTGGGAAACTTCCCAACGGTGGGTTCGTGTCTTCTTGTTGTTTGATAACTGGCACTAAGAAACCAGGTTGGGGAATCCCCGTTAGGACGCGAGTTCAGTTAGGATGTTAGGTCGTGTGTATGCTCGACGTTGGATGTGTTCGGTTTGGTAATCATCGGTTGAGACAGCATGGAAAGTGTGGTAATACTGCGGGATAGCCGTAGCATTCAGCAGCAGTCAGATAGTGTGGGAAAGTGTTGTTAAACTATGGAATGAGCCGTAGCATTCACACATTCAGCCAGATAAGTTAGGCCAGGGTGGGTCAGTTTGTAGGATCGTGGAAGGGCCACAACATGATTGGAATCAGGAAGGGATAAGTCGATGAGGTTCGAGGTGGGGTTGGGCCTATGCAGCCCTAGATAGGTGGGACCTATGGGCAAGGCCGCTCCATGATATGATTTGGGTGAGACCCGTAGCTGAGGCCCGTGTGCTTATAACAATGCAGCTGGGACCTGCCAGAGACTGTTGGGTCAAGGTATGGGATCGGGGATCCCAGGATTTATAGAGCCAAGAGTGGCGATGTGGATAGGGCAGTTTCAATAGCCAAAGTTTTCTTCGGAAGTCACGGGGAGCGACTAAGAAAGTGATCATTGGCTGAGCAACCGGATGAGAATCCGGTATTCTAGATAGTTGGCAGATAAGTTGGGACCTGGAAGGTCTCGGTTCATCCAGAAAGTGGATAAGAGGCATCATGATATTCAGGCAGAAGTAATAATGTGGGGATTCGAGTGTGTGGAGTAGCTTACTGATCGAAGGTGTTAAGTCACTTACAATTGGATTAAATAATCTCAGAGTAATTAATTTGACCCTATTGCGCAGTTCTTGTCTGGGTCTAACCGTTGCAGGGATGAATCTTCTACTCGAAGGATTATCTAAGCCTTCTATTAAGTATAATTGTCCTGCAGATGGTTATGTGTGGGAAATCTGTCAAGGAGACAGACCAGTATGAGATTCAAACTCTGGGGAGGCAGAAGTGGTTTGCGGAAGCTCAAAGTTCGCTTTCTTCAGGAGTTGGTTTTCAGTTTTCTTGAGAAGATTGTTTTACGCGTAGAATCAAAGGTTGCGTTCCTTAGATCATTTGTTGGGATATGGGTGTTAGTAAGAAGCGATATCGAGGAGGAAATCTAATTTAAGTGGGGGAGAGTTGTAACACCCTGTTCCGAATCGTTTTCCAAATTTGGGACTGTGGCCTGAAGATGGGTTATCATAAGCCTAAGGGCCTTTGGAAAAGAGAGATCTAGACCCATTTAGGTACGGATAATGTAATTGAGGTGATCCGGGAGTTTGGGTTGTGCCTTGGAGCCAAGGGGTATATCGGTAAAGTGGCAATTCGAGCTCTTTATGAATTTTGGATTTTTGTTCGGAAGGTTTTGAGGTGTGGATAAGTTGATATATGTGTAGAGCTTCTCGCCACCTTTCCGTGGATATAAAGAACGTCAAAAACAGAGTTGAAACGAAGAAGTTATGGACGTTTGAAGTTGGAGTAGTTTGGGTGAGTTCTCGTTGACTTGTTGACCAAGCTCATTTAAGGTTTACGATGTGAACATGAAGTGCTCACGACGTGAGAAGCGTCTGATGCACCAAACCCCTAATTTTCGGGTATTTAAAGGTATGAGGTGATTAGGGTTGCTTCTTCTTAGCCTCTTTCACTCCTAAGTCTCTGAAAAACCCAAGATTCGGCCCTCTTGAGCCCTTGAGCCATTGTTGGTGGTATTGGTGTTTTGTTTTCCTTGAAGAAGAAGAAGAAGGTCTTGTGGTGATTCCTTTTGGCGAGATAAGCTCCTCCTTGTGGCACTTCTGAGCTCATAAGCCTCTATAAGTCTCAAAGATCCCACCTTTCTCTTCTAATCTTCCTAGATCTAGGTTATGGTTACCTTGTTTGCATGGGATCTTGAATTATCATGCATGAGGTCCATAAAGTTAGCAACTTTATGAACCATTAAGTCATTTGCTATGTTAGAACCCTTGGATCTGGGTTTAGGTGCAAGTTTTGGACTCCAAGTTTGAGTCTTGGCCCTTTTTCCTTCATTTTGATCTAAGTTAGTGTTTAAGTCATGTATTGGACATATGTTACTAGAAAGCTTTGATTTTTATGATCCTTGGGGTCAAGGAAGACCCTCTAGATTGTCCTATGTTAAGGCTTAATGGATTAGGAGCTTAATGCTCATTTTTGGTTAGATCCGGACTCACGACGTGAGAGCGTGTTCGAGGAACTTTCTGGGCTAAAGTCACGACCTCACGACATGAGCATAAGGTGCTCACGACGTGAGCATCACCTGTGAAACTTTTGGGCTCTTTGATTGTGGGCTAGCTTGGTATTGGACTTATCCTTTGGTTTGCGCTCAAAATGGACTATGGATTTTAGAGTAATGGACTTCTAGTTGGGCGTTCCCTAATGGGCCTTAGATGATGAATTGCGCCTTAGTGGGCCCAATGTAGTTAGGAATTGATTGGGCCCAATGGGCTTGGACCTTTGGGCCATCGGAAAATCATTGGTTCAGAAAAGTAAATGGGCTTTAGGGAAAGGCCCATGTAAGGGTTTGGGCCCAATTTGAAAAATTGGGCCATTGATGGGTTTTTATGGATTTTATAGTTTTGGTCCGTGGTTGTGCATCTTGTTGGGCCAAGGGTGAAACGGTTATTTCACCCCAAGTAAGGGTTATGGAACATGGTTTGGAACCTTATTGCTAATTGGGTGACATTTTGGTATTGATAGCTCGGGGAGTTGGCAGGGCTGCAGCCAAGGATTTCTTACAGTGTGCTTCAGCATTTGAGGTGAGTTTCCTCCTATAGGAACGGGTCGAAGGCACCAATGCCGACCCGTATTTATGTTTATATGTTTCCGGATTACGATAAGATGCCGGGCGGTGCCCGAGGAATGTTCGTATGCTTTATGTCTTCGTGATTCTTGCATGTGTCTGTATGTGTATGTTTCCGGATTACGGTACGATGTCGGGCGATGCCCGAGGAATGTCTGCATGCTTTCCGGATTACGGTCTGATGCCGGTCAGGGCCCGAGGAATGTTTATATGTATGATTCGTGACTACAGTTCGATGTGGGGTGGTACCCGATGACTATGTGCATGTTTAGTTATACTTGTTGTCTTTGTGATACTTGTATGTGGCTGGTAGGGAGGTGAGTGTGGGCGAGGTCCCGTATCTCATCACTAACTGAGTGTGGACGGGGTTCTATATTTCATCATTAGCAGAGTAGGGGCGTGGCCCATGATTGGCGAGGCCTTAGGACTGGAACATATAGTACTGTGTATGATTCTTTATGTGCTAGCATGATTATATGATATTGTTTGTATGTGTACAGCGGGCGAGGCGCAGTGACAGGCGGGGCCTGGGAGAATCCGAGCGGGGCTTGATGCCAGGCGGGGCCTGATGCCGGACACTGTCTGATGCCGGTCGGGGCCCAATGAAGGGGTGGGGCCCAGTATATGCGATTATGTGTATGATATGTGGTAGTATGGGGAGACTAACTAAGCTTCGTGCTTACGGTTTTTAGTTTTGGTTTAAGGTACTGCAGTTGCAAAGAGAAGGGCTGGGGATGACTGCATTGCACACACCATGATGTTAGCCTGGGATGTTACTTTGATGTTCTGATTTGGAAACTCTGATAATAATGTTTTGAAATACTTTGACTCATGTTTTGATGGGATGGTTTGATAACTATGGTTTTATTAATAATTAAAAATAAAATCTTTGGACCGTATTTTTGGGATGTTTCATATTTGTTGGATATTTGTTTATGTGCATATTTCGACATATTGTAACAGTTTGGGTTGAGGCGCTTCTGCTTTGTGCTGAATACAAAGATATCGGGAGCATTCTAGACATTGGCTGAGGACGCTGTAGGGGTATTCCATACTCATGTTAAGGGCTCAAGAGTATTGCAGACATGGTATGTGGGTTGGGAAGGAAATTCCAGACTCATGCTGTTTGCTTAGGAGCAATCCATACATAAGCTGAGGGCCGACATGGCATTCCAGACTTATGATGTAGGCTCGGGGGGGGGGGGGGATAATCCAGTTCCGATGAATGTGGACCCAATATGCATGCTGTTATATGTTTTTGTGGTGGTATTTTCGGGGAACTCACTAAGCTTTGGCTTATAGTTTGATTGTTATGGTTTCAGGTACTCCAGAGGATAGGGGCAAGGTAAAGGCTTGACCTTGCACATCATCCTGGATTTTTATGAGATTATGATTTTTGGATACTCTGATTCATGTTTATGACTTTTGGAAACTATGTTTTGTAAACACTTACGGTTTTGGATTAGTTTCAAAAATGAAAAATTTTACCTTGATTTTTGGGATGTGTTAGGACATAAATAATGGTTTGTACTTTACTTTTGTTGACTTTTAGATTTCTTGGTCTAGGACCGAAAACACCATGTTCTTGGTGGTGTTTGGACCGAAATCACCATGTTCTTGTGATTTCGGTGGGTGATTTCAGTGGGTTTATAGGATTTCGGTTGGGCTTGGGCTTGTTAAGGCTTTGTATTAGGTTTAGTATATAATGAATTATCAGCCATGAATGAGTGGGTTAGTCAATTGGTGATTCCAAGAAGCTGTTATCGAGTTAGAAAAAGAGAGAACCGAGACTAAGAGAATCTTATGTACCCGACTATTGATAATTAATAGTGTGCATTGAAGATTTGTGATTGTGTTCTTACTTTGCTTTAACTATTTTGCATTAATCACTGAATTGGGATTCCGCACTAATTCTTGTGACTTCGATTGATACACGAAATAGGATTTTACAATTGGTATCAGAGCTTGGATGGGTATCAATCGAATTTACCAAATATTAACCGTTTCTTGTAGTTTTTTTTTGTTAGCGTTTTTGAATTCTTTTTGATGAAATAATTGCCATTCTTCTTCGTGTTATTCCCTATTTTAGAGAATTTGATCGAGTTTGGGTTTGGAAATCTATAAATTTCATGTTTTTGGCAATATTTGGGAGTCTTCGATCAAAGATTCGGAGTTCTCGGCGGCAAACTCAAGTCCTCGGTTAGGGCTTGCGAGTTCTCGGCGGCCAGCAATCGCCTTCGGTTAGGGTTTGCGAGTTCTCGGCCAGTCCTCAGATACACCTTCATTCTCGGTCCTTGCCTCGAAGTTCTCGGTGGCGGCCCCTCGTTCCCGGTTAGGTCAAATAGGTTCTCGGTACGACTTCAGTCTTCGGTATGCGTATTCGGTGCGAGTCTTCGGTTAGCTCTACTTCTTGGTATTCAAGTTCTCGGTTCACATCTTCGGTTAAGCGTCTTCGGTCTTCATTTTAGCTTCGCATACTCGATTAGGTTCTCGGTTTCAAGGTTCTCGGTTTCAAGTCTTTCTTTAGACAAAAGTTTCTCGGTCAAGTTTTTTTTGGACAAAAAGGTTGACCTTCAAGGTTCTCGGTCAACAAGGTGTTGACTATTGGTGTTTTCGGTCAAAGGGTTTTTATTTTCTTAGTTTTCGGTCAAAATCCATTTACATAATCAAATTCTTCTGTTGGTAAATAATGAGTTCCTATAACAGTACCAAGACGGTAAGTGAAACCCCATGGTCTCAGTCATGTGAAGATAAAATTAATAAATACCGTGAGCATAATGAGTTATTAGTTAGAGAGGTTTTTGACCTTAAAAATGAAATTTATGAAATTAAGAAAGTCAACAAACATCTTAAAGAAAAACTAGATGCTTAAAATAAAGATTTAATTAGGATTAGGGATGAATATAACACCAAATGTGTTCATCATCGTTATGCCAAAGAGGAAATTGCTAAATTAACTGTTGAACTTGATGCATTGAAAGCTAAATTTAAGGATGCTGATTTTACTTTTAAGAAATTTGATGAGTCAAGTGAGAAAGATGAATCAATGATAGAAAAAAAAAAGTGGAAAGAAAAATAGGGTACGGGTCTTGGGTATCATAATGTTCCACGTCCTTTCAATGATAACTATACTCCGCCCCTTAAAACCAAAGAGATAGAGACTCCTGCACAACATGGCCAACCCCATGTAACCGCCTCAATCAAAACTGAACAATCAGGTCAAATTGAGAGTGTTAATGTGAATGATTCTAATGCTTCTACCTCATGTGCAGATAAGGTCACAGTGCAAGATGGGCATGAGCAGAACAAAAATAATTCTAGTTCTGCTGAAAATGATTCAGAAACGTGTGATGATAATATCCCCACTATTAAAAAATTCAAGCTATAAAAATCTGCTAAACAGTCTACTAAATGTTCATGTGCTTGTGCTTGTGGAAGTTTATTGAAAGAAACTTCATTTAGACAAGGACCAAGTCACAATCTTATTTATTTGAAAAGACAGACTAGTTTTAACTGTGGGACTCCTAGTCATATTGCTAGAAATTACCCACATCGTTCATATGTTCCTTACTATGAACAAGGTTGGCAGAACGTGCCAAATGGGAGATCTTCCAAAAGAAATCCTTCGAGGTCACGTTCACGCAATGGTGATTGGTATGCTAAAAGGGCAAAGAATCAGATTTCCAAGGACAAGAAGGGTATGTCGGACAATAAGCCTAATTCAAGAGATGGTTCATCCAAACCGAAATCGATGAGGTCAAATTCAACTCAAGGGTCGTCCTCTAGGTCATACTCACAATACAAGCCCAAATCGAAAGACTGTCCCATCCACAAGGCTAGTGAGAAAGGTCCCTTTCGGTTCAACAAGAAAGTACCCAAACCTAATTACCAATGGGTTCCCAAAGGTCACATTTCAAAATCGTCCAAAATTCCTTTAACTTCTTTATGTTCTTTTTCTGATAAACAGGATATGTCATGGGAAAGAGTATCATATGTAGATTGTAATGGTAAACCTAGTTTCAAAATGGACTGGGTTCCCAAAACCAACTAATCCCGCACTCTGTGTCGGAGTAGCTATGGAGGAATATCATCAGACTTCGATATGTTGATAGTGGTTGTTCCAGGAACATGACAGGAGACATCTCTCAACTGCACGACATTCCGAATTTTAATGGAGAGCATGTGTCCTTTGCGGGAAAGGAGGAAAGAAAAGCTCATACAAATGGGGATCGTATTTAATGGCGTGTTAAATTTTGAATATGTTAACTTCGTTACGGAATTGAAACACAGCTGAGGCAGGATACGTTGATGCGTCTGCTTGCTGTTCTCAGGTCATTTGGATGCAATATCAACTGCAAGATTATGGTTTGAATTTTCTTGACACTCCTATCTTTTGTGATAATGATGCTGCTATTCAAATTGTTAAAAATCCAGTTCAACATTATAGACTGTTTTGAGCATAAACTTATTCATTTGGAACAAATCCACACTGATAATAATGTGACCGATATGTTTACAAAACCTTTTGGAAAAGCTCGTTTTGATGTGCTTGTGAGTTTTCTTAAAATGATTCATTTTGAAGACTAAAAGTTTTTGTTTTGTACATTTTGTATTTTATTTTTTTGTTTTTGTTAAATTTGTTCATATTTCTCCTCTATGCACAAATTTAGGAAGAGAATTAAAACCAAACAAAAAAAATCATAAAATTCAAAATATCCAAAAATATGTTAATCCAAAAAATATGTTTATCTTATTATTGTTTTTATTTCTTTTTCAGAAAAATAAAAAAAATCCAAAAATATTTTTATTGCTTTTGAGCATATGTTAATTTTGCTTCTATTCTTAGTTATTTTATTGTGTGCTAAATTTATTTTATTTTTTATCTCAAAAATTTCATTTGTCTTAAAATTTGAATTCAAAAGAAGAAGAGACTCAAGGAGACTGTTTCAGAATTACTGTGCTTAAAGTGATCTTGAGAGGAATTGACAGAATTACACTTCACACTACTTTCACAAGGAATTGAAGGCATGAAACCGTATAAATTTTTAGTTAGGCAGTTTCCCTCTAAGAACTGTCGTATTCACGAAATTGAAGGAATGAAACTGTACAAACTGTGACTTAGGCAGTATCTTTCTAAGAACTGTCGTATCTAAGGAATTGAAAGTCTAAAACTGTACAGATTGTCAAATTGGTCTTGTCAGTTATCTTTACCTAAGAACTGTCATGGCACCAGGGCGATTCACCCAACCGGGAAACATATATCGCTGAACATCCAGCCCAGGGTCTTAACAATCTCTTTGTCATGCAAAAACGCGGGGAATCAAATGTATTCTTGGATACATTCTTTGTAGGTAAGGAATTAACGGTTATTGGCACGAGGGCGATGCACCTCGTAAGGAACGATTATCGATGAATGTCCCTCCAAAGGGCCTTAACCTCGTGTCATGCTAAACTGTGAAAATATGTCCTCGGATATTTTTGTCACATGATGGTTTTGTGAGTTATTCCTAATTAACTCTCACTGGAACTAGATTGGTACATTCAGATGAGATTCAGAAACCATTGAACGTCTCGCCAAGGGCCAAGTTAACTTGTTAACTTGAAAAACTATATTGAGATCTTTGATAGAGGATATGTTGGGGCTAACATCAAAAATAGCCATGAGTAGTTCTCCGATACTCAACAAATCGCAGTGCGTTCCTCTATGTTCACATAGATATTGCGAGTTGCCTCCATCTGAGCCAATGCTGGGTCCTTGAACAACTGTGGTGAGAAGGGTCTTTATGACTCTGTGATCCACATGGACTTTTTAGTCATGGTTACTTTTCAAGACGCATCTGTGTTCGACAAAGAATATTCATTCGAAGGAACAAGAAGTGAAGATTATTTTTCAACACACAACCTTTCAGCCCTAGAAGCAAGGTGAAGCTGTATTTGAAGTGTCACACCCCCAAACCGGAACGGCGGAAACGTTCTGGGGCGGAGGACGTCATGTTTAGTATCACAACACATGCATCATAGTAATCAAAGTAACAAACAACCATTGCATTAATATGAAAGTGTTTACAAAGTATGTGATTCACAAAAGTTAGACTCCAAAAGTAAATAACAGAAGAAGACATGAAGCTACTATGCTCCATCTTCTGAATCCCAGTACGCATACCTGTCTACTAGTTTCCTGAGAATACAAGTTATTTTGAAAGAGTAGATCAGCATTTAAGCTGGCAAGTTCATAAGTATTTAGTGATGTGAAGTAAGTTGTAAGTTCTTTTAGAAAAATTCGCCTGTTCCTCCAGAAGATCCTATATCTTATCATATGATGAAAGATAAGTAAAAGTGGCTCTACAATCCCTTTTGATGAGTACTAAATGGATAAAAGTTATATAAAACCCAGAGTAAACAGATAATCGATTGTGTGAATCTGCCCTAAGCCCACAACCAAACAAGGAATAGGAAATGAGGCGGAAGTCACACATCCCATTGTTTGTTAGATCTTCGTTGTATATAACCCTAGCGTATTCATTTGGTACTCACGGAGTTAACTGTAACAGTTCCTTTATATTTGATGAAAACATTCTTTAAGAAAAACCCTTATTTCCTTTAGTAAAAATGGTAACCATAATAGTTCCTTCTATAATCACTTAGTTTATACTAGCTATATATAATCTAAAATCGAACGGATAGTTAATTGTGTGAATCTGCCCTAAACCCACAACCAAACAAGGAACGGGAAGTAAGGCGGAAAGCACATATCCAACTGCCTATCGGATATTAATTATATATAATCCCGATGTATAAACTAAGGTATTATAGAGTTAACCACCAAAGGTCCTTTAAGTTATACTGGTTTAATAAAATGCATTAAACCTTTTACTGATAAGTTTCTAGTTTAGCCTACTAAATGTTCTATCTGAAAAAGTATGTTTTTGTACTAGAAAACGGTGTCTTGAATTTGTATACTATGACCTGACCCATACTCGGTACTCTTTATGATTACTTAGTGTGTGTATATATATATATATATATATATATATATATATATATATATATATATATATATATATATATATATATATATATATAGCTAAGATCGAATAGATAGTAGGTTGTGTGAATCTGCTCTAAGCCCACAACCAAACAAGGAACAGGAAATGAAGCGGAAAACACACATCCTACTGTCTATCCGACCCGATTAATATATATCCCTGATGTATCTACCGAGGAATCGTAAAGTTAGCATTATAGGCCCCCTTCTAACTAAATGAACTAAGACTCGACTGTTCTGCTTGTCGTTTGTAATGATGTAAGTTTTCCCAAGTTTATAACTATATTTACTAGAAAATAGTTTGCATTACTTTTTATGTGAGAAGATCACTATATTAATGTAATGGGAAAATGAAAGTATACAGTAGTATTGTATAAAATAACTACTGAATTACTGACTACCTTAAAACCAGCTTGTTAATTAAGGTTAAAATGTGATGTGGTTATAACCATTCTGATTTGACACGTGTTTAACACGACGACCTACTGGCGCTGAAACTGATGTGACATTTGTCACCCGTAGACTTGCAAGTCCCACTGTAGCTAGAAGCAAGGTGTGGGGTGTCCATCCCGTATAGATCTATACAAAAACTCACGCTCTCCCTCTAGGAGATTCTAGTTACAAACCGCGACATAACAAGTATATTGCTAAGCCGTGAAGTAGTGGTTTGACATTATTGTTATCTTGTTCTTGTTATAGTATGTTCCTCCCTGAACTTGTTATAGTATGTTCCTCCCTGTACTAGTTGTAGTATGTTCTAAACCCCTAAACTATACCTATTATAGTTTACTAGTATGTTTACGTGAGCTGTATCTGATTTGTAGAAAAGACTCGATTATCTACTGAGTTATGATTGTACTTTACAAAACAGAGTTTTATAAACAATAAAGTGACATAACTTTAACAGAGTTTTTGAAATGATTTGATCACTTATAAACATATAAGAAATCCTTTAAAATGATGTTTATCACAGATAACATTTACACAATTATCATTGTGTTCAACTTGTATTTCCCCTTCCCCCCCACCCCCCGCCCTTAAAAGCATTTAAAACATTTAAAAGATTCATTATAGGGGTATGAACTCACCTTATGTGGGTGATTCAATTGATGATTCACGTAAGGATGAGAAGTTCCACGAATGAATTCCCGAGACACAAACGATTCCTGAATGACATATAATGGCATATATAGGCATGTAATTAGTGGTTAGAACAACTAACATGCATGGAAACAACCTTAGGGACTAGGAAACACTTGGAATAAAGTGTTATAATCACATGTGATTGACTAAAGGGAGTTTACGGCCAAAGGTAAGTGTGTTCATGGCCACACTTGAGTTTACGGCCAAGGGTGTTCACGGCCATTGATGATCTTGAGAAGGGTTTACGGCCAAGGGAGAATGTATGGCCGTAAACTCTCCAAAATGATGCAATTTGGATCTTGGTTCAAGCTTCAAGGGTGTTTGTTTCATGAGGCTTTAAGAGTTCTTAGTGGTTAACAAGAATATGGAAGGATACTTACATTTGGAAGCCTTTGGGAGTTCACGACCACCAAGAACAAGTAGGTGTTCTTGGTGTTCTTGGTGAAAGGATGAAGATTTGAAGAGCTTGATGGAAAAGTGATGAATTCAAGGCTAGAACAATGGGGTTGTTAAGTATGAACAAGTAAAGGATGAGTGGTTTACGTTTTGGGAGTGAAATGAGAGCTTTCACTTGATGATACTTGAGAGAGAATGGAGGTTTGCGGCTAAGACTTGGAGAAATGAAGAAAAATGAGGCAAACTCTCCTAAATGGAGGATATTTCACGGCCACCAAGAGTTTACGGCCGTAAACTCCTAGTTTGCGACCGTAAACTCCTAGTTTGTGGCCGTAAACTCCTTGTGATGGAGTTTTCGGCTCGATTTTAACCCAATGAACTTAAGCCGACACAATCCTACACCCAATCCTTAAGTGTACTAGGCTTAGAACCCTCAAACAGACCCCTAACAATGCTAAAAGATAGCAGAAACAAGTCTGACATTTGATTGGATTGATTGACTTTATTGGATATAAATTTTCGGGTTGTCACATCATCCCCCATTAGATGGAATTTCGTCCTGAAATTAGCTTTCTTAGCAGTACTCCTGGGGTTGTGTTTCTCTGATTGGCAGAATACTCACTCGTAGATCTAGGCATCTTTGCCTTGGTGTTGATGATAAGAGTCATACTTGGTCCATCTATCATCACCTCGTGTATACAAGTCGTATATAATTAAGATTAGTAAGACGGTCGGATGTGCAACTCTGCCCCAGGTCCACAACCAAACAGGGAACAGGAGATAGGGCGGAAACACACATACTAAATCTACATAATCATAATTATACACCACTCTCGCGTATACACTTAATAGTGATAGGTGGGCCGTACTCGTCCTTAGCCTCTGTGCTTGAACTTGATCTGTTGGACGAGTGGTAGTTCAGGAAGGTCTGCTGAATATACATTGGCAAGGTTTCGGAAAGGCAACGTACTCCTCGCATGAATACTTCGGGGTTTAGAAGACAAGAGACAAACCTGAGGTCTAGGTCGGATCGCCGTTACGAATGACGAGGGTTTGATGAATTTGACGGTCAAGGCGATGAAATTTTGAAACATATGAACTTAGTATGGTGAGGACCACGCCAATCTGGCGAATGATGACAATGGGCTCTTTACAAAAACAAAAGTTAGGTCGATTTGAAAGAAATGTTTGTTATATGATGATGTATCCCGAGTGTGCTCGACAATGTATTCTGTGTAGACTTTCTAGTGCGCTCTGTTTTCTCCTTGATATTACCACTTCCACAAATCGTACCGCGATGAGCGAGTACTAACGGTGAAAGTGCTTTGATAACTAGTGTCGATACTTTATTTTATGATCCTCCTCGGTACCTCTATGATCGCCTGGCATATACAAGTTATGTATAATTAAGATGAATAAGACGATCGACTGAGTGACTCTGCCCCAAATCCACAACCAAACAAGGAACATGAATTAAGGCGGAATCACTCACTCTAAGTCTGCAAAATCTTAGCTATGCACAACCCTGATGTACATACTAAGCCATTATAGCTTACCTGCACGGATCTTTAGTTCTCTTACGAATGTTGTGACTTGTTCAGACGAGTGAGTTCTTATAATTACTTTTAAATTGTTTCCCCAAGTTTTAATCTTATATAAGTATAAATAAAATTTTAAAGTAATTCTTATTTCGAAGACGTACCACTGGTCGTTGGCGACTCCAGGGTAGAATCTCTTGCGGTGATCATCAGAATTCGTCCATCCGCGCCTGAGTTCTTCGTTATCGGGCAGTCCTTCTTGTAGTGCCCAATCTCACCACAACCATAGCAGGCTTGGTTCATTTCAACCCCGGGGACTTGGGGCGATCGGTTATGCTGGTGCCCTACAGAACCGGGCAGTGTGCCCCTTCCTGTGGCAATTCAAGCATTGCATTTCCCGATATACTCTAGTGTGGTGATAGTTTCACTTTACACACTTCGGGAGAGTTCCAACATATCGACTGGCAGGTGCTGGAGTAGTAGGTGTTGTGGCGGTGTATATAGTACCCATTTGTTGCTCCTGCGGGGTTTCCTGTGTTGTTCGCTCCTTCCTCTTGTTCCTCGACTTTCTTTTATAGTCCCCTGCCTTTGATGGCTCGGCAACAGGGACCTCCATGCCATGGCGGACTCCATGGTCAATGAGCCACTGGCCAGGCGTTTGGCACTATCGAATGTAATTGGTTTAGAAGACAGTACATCTCCTTGAATCGGGGTAGATAAACCCCAGATGTATATTTCTATCTTCTTACTCTCCGGGGTAACCATATCATGGCATAGTGTTGCCAGGTCGCTAAACCTGTTAGTGTAGGTCACTATGTCTGAGCCGACCATGGTGTGCTCCCATAGTTCTTGTTCCAACTTTTGAACTTCGCCCCTTGGGCAATATTCTTCCAACATCATCTCTTTTAGGTTCTCCCAACCAATTGAGTTAGCCACTGATAGGGTCAGTGACTTAACATATTCCACCATGTTAGGGCTCTGTCGGAGAAAGTGCAGGCATCAAACTTCACTTTGCTCCCTTCTGGGCACAGACAGTTTTCGAAGACTGAATCTGTTTTCTCGAACCATCGCATCAGAGCAATGACTCCCCAATTTCCATTAAAGGAATTGGGTTTGCAGTTCATGAAGTCCTTATACGAACACTCTCCAGGGTGCCTGTGACTACCACCTTGGGTGTAGTTAACACCCGATCCACTCCCGCTTGTATCGGTCGTGTTGAATGAAGCTAGGGCTGCCGTAACAGCCACAGCCACTGCAGCTTGGATAGCTGCCGGGTTGAATTATGGAGGAGGTAGTGGAGTTTGAGCTGGAGTTATCAGACTAGTACGACTGTTTCACCTACGAGGAGGCATCTTGCTAAAATGAATACAAAGATGAGATGGAAATAAGTCTATAACAGTGGATATAAGCCGAAAGCTGAAAGACTAAGTTATCCTTGTTCTGAATGTATCTGGTTCTGACTTTCATAGGGTTCTGGAAACAATTCATAATGGGAGTCTATACAAAATAAACTTTATGAATCAGAAGTGGCTATCCTCGAATGAATCTCTATGAATTGAATAACTGATACTAGTTACAAGAAAAAGAAATAATCCTAACACATAATGTGAGTAGTATATTCACTAGCTCACTAAGTCAATCAAGATTATTATTTATTAGTGTGACGCATAAGACGTTTTAGTTTCTTCGGTTGATCCCTCCTTTGAAAACTCTTCTTGAATCTCTTTTTGTTCCTCCTTGACTCCTTCGCTGACTCCTATGATGGAGTGGTTACCTATCTGGGTTCGTCGTGCGAGAATGGAAGTGTCTAAAGAATCTATGAGATTTAAGTGATACATTATGGGGTGATCCTTACCAGGTCCTCCTACGATTGCGTAATGTATACAAGTTGTATATAATTTAAGACTAAATAGACCTTCGAATAAGTGATCCTACTCCAAAACCACAACCAAACAAGGAACAGGTAGTGAAGCATAGATCACAAATTCTAAGTCTATAAAATCTCAATTATATAAAACCTTGGAAGTATACACTACTGAATCATAGACCTACCAGAAGGGTCTTTAAATTATCAAATAAGTTATTTATATAGTGCCTAAAGGGTCTTTAAATTATCAAATAAGTTATCAAATAAGTTATTTAATGTAATGAACTTGGTATGTTTTAAACTTGTTGTTGTCTTATAGTATCATAAAATACTCCTATAGTATTTTAACTTTATGTTCTGATCTAGAAATCCCTTTAATAGAGTTAGGTAAGTTTTAAGACTGGTGCAACACCACATCACTCCCAAACACATGTCGGTCACATCTCAAATGAATATAGTTGATCAGGCTATATTGATCCCATATATGATTACATAACTGTCCAGGTTTGATCGTAGTGTTCAACCTTTAAATACTTATGTTCTGTTCTTCTTGTGATACTTGTTCTAGTATGTATATATGTATAAGCATGTATGTATATTTTTATAAGAATATCGTTATATTTTAAAATATACTTTTATTCAGAGCACTTCAGCCGCATTGCATTTATAGTTGTATATCTTTTATGGGTTGATATACTTAGTTCACTATAAACAATGCTCTGATACCAATCTGTCACACCCCCAAACCGGAACGGCGGAAACGTTCGGGGGCGGAGTACGTCATGTTTAGTATCACAACACATGCATCATAGTAATCAAAGTAACAAACAACCATTGCATTAATCTGAAAGTGTTTACAAAGTATGTGATTCACAAAAGTTAGACTCCAAAAGTAAATAACAGAAGAAGACATGAAGCTACTATGCTTCATCTTCTGAATCCCAGTGCGCGTACCTGTCTACTAGTTTCCTGAGAATACAAGTTATTTTGAAAAAGTAGATCAGCATTTAAGCTGGTGAGTTCATAAGTATTTTAGTGATGTGAAGTAAGTTGTAAGTTCTTTTAGACAAGTTCGCATGTTCCTCCAGAAGATCATATATCTTTTGATATGATGAAAGATAAGTAAAAATGGCTCAACAATCCCTTCTGTGAGTACTAAATAGATGCAAGTTATATGAAACCCAGAGTAAACAGACAATCGATTGTACGAATCTACCCTAAGCCCACAACCAAACAAGGAACGGGAAATGAGGCGGAAGTCACACATCCCATTGTTTGTTAGATCTTCGTTGTATATAACCCTGGCATATTCATTTGGTACTCACGGAGTTAACTGTAATAGTTCCTTTATATTTGATGAAAACATTCTTTAAGAAAAACCCTTATTTCCTTTAGTAAAAATGGTAACCACAATAGTTCCTTTTATAATCACTTAGTTTATACTAGCTATATATAATCTAATATCAAACGAATAGTTAATTGTGTGAGTCTGCCCTAAGCCCACAACCAGACAAGGAATAGGAAGTAAGGCGGAAAGCACACATCCAACTGCCTATCAGATATTAATTATATATAACCCCGATGTATAAACTAAGGTATTATAGAGTTCACCACCAAAGGTCCTTTAAGTTATACAGGTTTAATAAAATGGATTAAACCTTTTACTGATAAGTTTCTAGTTTAGCCTACTAAATGTTTTATCTGAAAAAGTATGTTTTTGTACTAGAAAATGGTGTATTGAATTTGTATACTATGACCTGACCCATACCTGGTACTCCTTATGATTACTTGGTTTATACAGAATATATATATAGCTAAGATCGAATAGACAGTAGGTTGTGTGAATCTGCTCTAAGCCCACAACCAAACAAGGAACAGGAAATGAAGCAGAAAGCACACATCCTACTGTCTATCGGACCCGATTAATATGTATCCCTGATGTATCTACCATGGAATCATAAAGTTAGCATTATAGGCCCCCGTTCTAACTGAATGTACTAAGACTCGACTGTTCTGCTTGTCATTTGTAATGATGTAAGTTTTCCCAAATTTATAACTATATTTACTAAAAAATAGTTTGCATTACTTTTTATGTGAGAAGATCACTATATTAATGTAATGGGAAAATGAAAGTATACAGTAGTATTGTATAAAATAACTACTGAAGTACTGACTACCTTAAAACCAGTTTGTTAATTAAGGTTAAAATGTGATGTGATTATAACCATACTGATTTGACACGTGTTTAACACGACGACCTACTGGCACCGAAACTGATGTGACATTTGTCACCCGTAGACTTGTAAGTCCCACTTTAGCTAGAAGCAAGGTGTGGGGTGTCAATCCCGTATAGATCTATACAAAAACTCACGCTCTCCCTCCAGGAGACACTGGTTACAAAACGCGACATAACAAATATATTGCTAAGCCACGAAGTAGTGGTTTCATATTATTGTTACCTTGTTCTTGTTATGGTATGTTCCTCCCTGAACTTGTTATAGTATGTTCCTCCCTGTACTAGTTGTAGTATGTTCTGAACCCCTAAACTATACCTATTATAGTTTACTAGTATGTTTACTTGAGCTGTATCTGATTTGTAGAAAAGACTCGATTATCTACTGAGTTATGATTGTACTTTACAAAACAGAGTTTTATAAACAATAAAGTGACAAAACTTTAAAAGTGTTTTTCAATTGATTTGATCACTTATAAACATATAAGAAATCCTTTAAAATGATGTTTATCACAGATAACATTTACACAATTATGATTGTGTTCAACTTGTATCCCCCCCCTTAAAAGCATTTAAAACATTTAAAAGATTGATTATAGGGGTATGAACTCACCTTATGTGGGTGATTCAATTGATGATTCGCGTAAGGATGAGAAGTTCCATAAATGAATTCCCGAGACACAAACAAGTCCTAAATGACATATAATGGCATATATATGCATGTAATTAGTGTTTAGAAGAACTAACATGCAAGGAAACAACCTTAGGGACCAGGAAACACTTGGAAAGAAGTGTTACAATCACATGTGATTGACTAAAGGGAGTTTACGGCCAAAGGTAAGTGTGTTCATGGCCACACTTGAGTTTACGGCCAAGGTGTTCACGGCGAAGGGTGTTCACGACCATTGATGATCTTGAGAAGGGTTTAAGGCCAAGGGAGATTGTATGGCCGTAAACTCTCCAAAATGATGCGATTTGTATCTTGGTTCAAGCTTAAAGGGTGTTTGTTTCATGAGGCTTTAAGTGTTTTTAGTGGTTAACAAGAATATGGAAGGATACTTACAATTTGGAAGCCTTTAGGAGTTCACGACCACCAAGAAAAAATATGTGTTCTTGGTGTTCTTGGTGAAAGGATGAAGATTTGAAGATCTTGAAGGAAAAGTGATGAATTCAAGGCTAGAACAAAGAGGTTGTTAAGTATGAACAATTAAAGGATGAGAGGTTTACGTTTTTGGAGTGAAATGAGAGCTTTTGCTTGATGATACTTGAGAGAGAATGGAGGGTTTGCGGCTAGGACTTGGAGAAATGAAGAAAAATGAAGCAAACTCTCCTAAATGGAGGATAGTTCACAGCCACCAAGAGTTTACGGCCGTAAACTCCTTGTGATGGAGTTTCCGGCTCGATTTTAACCCGATGAACTTAAGCTGACACAACCATACACCCAATCCTTACGTGTACTTGGCTTAGAACCCTCGAACAGACCCCTAACAATGCTAAAAGATAGCAGAAACAAGTCTAACATTTTATTGGATTGATTGACTTTACTGGATAGAAATTTTCGGGTTGTCACATGAAGTTATGTGTCGGATTACATTGAATCCTCCTCAATCAATTTGCTGCTATCAATGAACTTGCTTAAGTGATCCAGAAGAATCGGTCTCTCTGTAATTATCTCTGAATTTTCTCAAAGCTGAAAGTGCTGATTTACAAGAACCTATACAAGTAGCCTCTATACCCAATGTGCATTCAAAGTCAAATTTAAACGGAAGTCCAACTATTCATGATGAAGTCATTCATGCAGAAATTCATATGTTCATCTTGATGTTGTGAAGAAATCGAAGATAAAAGAAGGTGAAGAACAAAGAGAAGATTGAAAAGAAAAGAAAGCTATAAACCAAGGGAGAGATTGTTAGGACATAATTAATGGTTTATACTTTACTTTTGTTGACTTTTAGAGTTCTCGGTCTAGGACCGAAAACACCATGTTCTCAGTGGTGTTTGGATCAAAATCACCTTGTGATTTCAGTGGGTGATTTCGATGGGCTTATAGGATTTCGGTTGGGCTTGGGCTTGCTAAGGCTTTGTATTAGTTTTAGTATAAAATGTATTATCAGCCGTGAATGAGTGGGTTAGTCAGTTGGTGATTCCAAGAAGCTGTTATCGAGTTAGAAAAAGAGAGAATCGAGACTAAGATAATCTTATGTACCTGACTATTGATAATTAATAGTGTGCATTGAAGATTTGTGATTGTGTTCTTAATTTGCTTTAACTGTTTTGCATTAATCACTAAATTGAAATTTCGCACTAATTCTTGTGACTTCTATTGATACACGAAATAGGGTTTTATAAGATGTTACAACTTGTTTTCATCACACCAGAGGTTTTTGCTTACCAGAGTGAAAGTACGACAATAAGCTGCACACAATCGTGCAACGTTCACTTCTATGAAGTCAAACATCAACAAAACAAATGCACTACAATGTTACTAATCTTGTCGTGGTTTTTTATGCAATCTTGTCCATGAAAACTGAAGAAAGATTTAAGCCAAATGGATTGGGAATTTTAGCGATTACTGATGTATGAATATTTATTGGTATTTCTTCCTAATTTAATATGTCAATCCGTTTCTAACCACATAACTTTGAACTTTCACTGATTTTGCATTAAATAAATTGCATTAAATGCAAGAAATACCATTGTTCTTTAAATTCTTTTTGAATATTTTTTCATATTGTGTTGTACATGTTAGCTAGTAATGTAAGCAAACCTTTATTGATCTTTAGATGTAAGAAATAACAACATACTTTCAACAAACTACCACTTATAGCATTGTACTTTTTATTTCATTTTTTATTATACTGATTATAGTAGTGGGAATTTCTTTGTATTTTGAGTGACATTGTTATATATATATATATATATATATATATATATATATATATATATATATATATAACATTTTTATCGTTCATTTGCATGCAAATTATTATCATTCCAACACAAGAGACAATATAAGGGTAATATAGTTATTTTTCATCATTCATCATAGTCTGACAGAAATATAATCAAACAATATAGTTTCAATTAGAAGTTCTAACTCAGTCAGCAACTATCAAACAACACCTAAATGTCTATAGTTTGCAAGAAAACTGTTTTCTTTTTAAAATCTATAGGTTGGTAAAAAAACTAAAGTTTAAATAAAATGATTTTTTAACTTAAAATACTTTTCGATAATTCTATTTCTACAATACTAGGAATTTAATCCGTACATTCAATAAAAAAAAGTTTTTTTTAACATGCATTTCATATTTTGTATTAACTGCTCAACAATTACATCCTATGAATGTACCATATATTATCAGTCTCTTGCAGTACCATGTACTTTAACATTGTTTTCGTAATCATCAACACGCACATGGTTATTTCGAAATGGCACATTGAGTTTATCGTTATTATTTAATTAATATTATTTATTAACAATGATATTAATATTTATTAAATATATTTTTATAATTAACAATGTAAATAGTAATTTTTATTATCTCTACTAATAATAATATAATTGTTATTATGTTTATGCATTTATGTTAGTAATTTTTTTAACTATAAAATACTATAATAATTGTAATAATTGATTTTTGTATTATTACTATATTTTGAAAGTCAGCACTAACTTGTTACTATTAGTATTAATGATATTAATTATAATGTTTTTATTTGTTTTATTTTATTATTTCTTTAAGGATAAAAAGGAAAATTATTGCATTGTCTTATCTAAAATCTTGCCAAATGAAACGTCAAATTCTATAATAATATTCAATAGATCAAAGGTCATTCAAATAGGACACACATACGCATGTGAGTTTTTGAAGAGTCAGTGCCATGTATTCTAGGGTAAGAGAACACACTTGCATTTTTAAGTCTGTGGTCTTCCAAAACACAAACAGTCTATAGAGATTTTTTCGCCTACCTCCAGACAAACGAGGCCATGAAGAGCTTTTAGAAAAGAATAAACATTGCATAAATGAGCTCATATGCATCTTCATCTTCATCTTCAATTTATTGAGAAAAAACCCACAGACAAATTTTCAGAAAATTTCATAAGAGAAAATTTATGGTGGAACAATCCCAAATGAGTTATAAGGCTTTCCATCTTCACATATGCTCATGGAAAACCTAAAAACGAGTTTATCTTCATTTGAAAAACAAGTTCATCTTCATCTTCAATTTTATTGAGTTTTAGGGTTTTCCTGGTGGAACAAACCCTAAATCAAAAACCTGAAAAATGAGTTCATCTTCATATTGTGAGAAACATCCCAAAAACCCATGCTAAATTTTTCATTTTTAAAATAATAAAACATCCAT
The DNA here is from genome assembly GCF_052849685.1 of Lactuca virosa. Lineage (NCBI taxonomy): Eukaryota > Viridiplantae > Streptophyta > Magnoliopsida > Asterales > Asteraceae > Lactuca > Lactuca virosa. Next base: position 264,840,081 of record NC_136431.1, read on the forward strand.
TTTAACAAAATTAATTTTAGGGAAACCCATTTGTTCATAAATCATTATTCAGAAATTAGAGTTAACAAGAAGACAATGCATAATCTAAATCACAAATCTACTTACGTATGTGTACAGTCCCACCTTCGCAATCCGATAAGTACCTCCTACAAAATAGTTAATCCACAACTGTAAGCACAAAGCTTAGTGAGTTCCCTAAAAATACCACATACAACACATCATAATAATCAACTAAGAATTATCAACAAAACTTTAGAGACTATCAGCAGTCCCAATAGGCTTACAGTACGCCCTGTGGATTAATAGCACACTTCACGGTTTATCAGCAACCCTAGGGACTATCAGCAGTCCAGGAGTTATGAGCAACACATTTCACATATAACAAAACCAACAAATAAGATGCAGCTGGTCGAAATGCATATATTACCACATACACACGTATAGTGAGAAGACTCACCCTGAAAATAATAACTAACACCCAACAACTCATATATTGGGTAGACAAGTACAACGAGACACCTAACAACAATAGGAAGTACACTCTCAGTCTACACCCTAAAACCCAAAAATTGACCAAATTCAACCCAAGCCAAAAGTCAATGGTCAAAGTCAAATTCAATAGCCAATAATACCAAACATTGAGTATCACGTCGTGACCATCCCTTGGTAACGTCGTGAGAACTCACTCAACCCGATTCCCCTCAACTCGCTCCAACTCACCCAACTCGGTCACGGACAACCCACTCAGCACACATCATGCCATGAACCTTTCTTTGTCACGTTGTGAGCTTAACAGAACAAATCGGACACAATATCCTTCCTCGGTCACGTCGTGACACCCTCAGTGTCACGTCGTGACTTCTGAAACATACACATAATGATTTGAGTCCTTAAACCATTAAGTCTCCAACCCCAACTTTTCCAGGAGCTTAAGGGGACTCCAAAGGTCCATAAAAATGATTACTTATGGACATGCATGATCCAAGCATGTCCTCAATCTATTCTACGTCAAAAGTGAAAAGATAACACCAAGAGTCACATGCATGGATCCAATACTCAACCAACTTCTAGATCTGAATCTTATAATACTCAAGGGACCCTTAGAATCCATAAAGTTTCTAACTTTATGGATTCATTCCATTAAAGCTTGCTCAAACATGAATAAAATGGCTCAAAAACCAAGATCTAACAACATAAAGCAATAAAGTTAGGATCTTGGACACATACAAAGGTCCAGAATGAGCACAAGATATTGTTGATGAGATTTCCTTGCTAGATCCACTACTAGAACACCTTATTCTCCTCTTCCTCCTTCTTCTTGTTCATCAAGCTACCAAGTGCACCAAAAGGCCAAGATTCACCAAGAGAGATTAGGGTTATAGTTTTCTAAGGTTTGAGGGTGATGAAGGCTGATAATGAGCTCAATATTCGAGATAATGGGGTTTAACTACGAAGGAAACCCTAAAAGATCATGGGCTTGGGCTGCAGCCTTCCTCACGTCGTGACCACCTATGTGTCACGTCATTAGCTCTGTCCTGATATGTGTTCTTTGTTGTTTGCTTGTCACGTCGTGACCAACGTAAGGTCACGTCGTGACACTTTTTTTTCCCCAAAAACCAAGATTTTGACTCCTAAAAGCCCCACACCGATCAATCCTAGAAACTAGGTGTTACATTGAAGGTCCAATTTATAGTTCTTAAAGTCGGATTTCCTGTTGTTGTAGATCTCTATTTCTTGAATGTCTTATTCCAGGTTTAATTTTTGAAGGTCTGATTTCCATATAGATCTCAACTAGTTCTTGAAGGTCCGATGAGTTCTTGACACATACATACACACATTTGAAGGTATGGAAATTGTTTTTTGAAGCTCACCTTCTAAGAATCAGTTTTAAAAAAAAACTGATACATCTAAGATGTGAAAATCTATAAATCGCAACCCATCACTCAAGAATATGTTGGTGTTTGTATGTGTGTCTGTGTGTGTGTGTGTGTATATATATATATATATATATATATATATATATATATGTGTGTGTGTGTGTGTGTGTGTGTGTGTTCAAGAAGAACTCAAGAAATAATTTCAAATAAAAAAAGATAAAGAAAATCATGTGTTGGTGAGAGGGTTCCTTCTTGAGATGTTCCTGAGTTTCGAAAACTTTTGAACCCAAATTAGTCAAAAAACTACATGTTTGGCTGGAAAAATCAACTTTGGCTTATTAAACCTACAATTGTTTGTGATAATGATGGTTTTGTTAATATGGTAAATACGTTTAATGATGATATGTATAAAAAAACATAAGTGACAAAATATGTAGACAAGGTAAAATCCATTGCCCTTATAAATCACTAATCACTACTAGAAAACTGCATTTTATTACATGCATTGTGCGTCATAAAAGGATACATATGACACAAAAAATGCATGTCATTAAAGCCCCTATCATAAAGGAAGACGACATAGATTTACGTGTTATAAGCTTACGAAACACATTTACGACACACATTGCGAGTCATTAAAGCCCCTGTCATAAAGGAAGACAACACACAATTTGCGTGTCATAATTTTAAATGTTAAAAAATATATTTTTATATATTCACAAATTTTCAATTTAAATGATAATTAATGTCTCATAAAAAAAATACATACACACACACATATATATATATGTATATATATATATATATATATATATATATATATATATATATATATATATATATATATATATATATATATATATATATATAAAACAAAACAATCCATTTCAAACAATAAATGTACTAATATTCAAACTAAATCACATTCACTTGTTATTTTATTAAAATCAGTCAAACTAAAAAAAAACAAAATTTCCAAATCTAGATAAAAACAAACATAAAACACAAACTATTTTGGAAATCATGATCTTTGTTACATGTGCACAATGTAAACTCTGCTGATTTGGCTTCCTCCACTGTTTTAATCCCTTGCCATTCTTCACGTTCCTACATTTGTAAGATAAACTATAGAAACACAAAGAAAAATATAAAGTAATAATTACCATATCTCTACAAGCCCTATCAAAGCAAAACTGCCTCGAAAAATATTACATTCACTAGAAAAATACTAAACTGAAATAAGGGTAAGGTAAATCATAATTTTAACTTAGGGTTTATAATGACTTTTACAACTTTTTTAATGCATACACACGCTACAAACAAGAACATAGGGTTTATATGGAAATTAGGACTCATGCAAATAAAGATAAGAAAATTGTCATTAATCCACAAGCAAGTGAGGTCATTGAAACCGTATATCACTTTCATGGTACATTCTATCATTTAAGTTTTGTCCATGTTGAGGAAAAAAGAAACACCACTGTATATCTGTCCAGTTTGAGTTATGTCCTTGTTAAAGTGAAAAAGAAACAACTACCAACACAACTTCAGAGATTTAAAAAGAAGATGCCATGCTTTTCTTCTAATATTCAAGGAACCAATGAAATGGAGTACTGATGGCCTATATAAAGGTAACCTGTTGGATTAAGGTGTCTACGCTCATAACTAAATTGATATATTCTTGTAATTGGAAGCAAAGTCCTTTTTGGGTTGCCCTCATAACTAGAACTTGATTAGAATGGCATTTATAAAGAGATGATGATTTATTAGATTATAATATGATTAATAAACTAATTGGAAATTATAAGAAAATGATTTGTTAATATATTGTATGATTAATATATTAATTGGAAATAGATGGTTGATTTGTTAAATTATTATGGGATTAATAAATTAATATGAGATCAGTTGTTAAATAATTAATTTGTAAATTTAGATGTTTAATAAATTAATGAGAAATCAAATAGAATTGATTAATTATTGATCAAAATTAATCTGGATTAATTTGGGATTAATTGGAATTTATTAAAGGTCCAAAGGGTGAATTATAATTATTTAATAGATGAACAAAAGAGGTAATTCTAGAACCATCCAAGGGTGGACGGTTTTGGGAGCTCTTCTACGCTTTCTAGAAGCCTCCTCGATGCTGATAAGGAAATGATTTGAATTGGAATTAAATCCATTATTTAATTATTCAAATATTGCTTTGTCCCTAAGTCATCTAAACTATAAATAGGACCCCTTGGGCATTAAATTTCGTGGTGACTTTTACCAAGGAGTATATGAACGAAATTCATACCTCTCCTCATCTCTACTCAATTTTCTTCTAGTTCTAGGGTTTAGATGTGAGCCATTAGAGACATCATCCTTTTGGTGTTAGTTTTCCATGCTTTTCAAATGAAGGATTGAAGTGATTTGTTTGCTATAACAAATCAAAGGTATGGAAACCCTTAACCTTGATGTCTTAATTTTAAAATTGCTAGGGTTTATGTTAGATTTTGTTAGTCAAAGTATGTTGCCTTCAAAGTGAAAGACATAGATCATTTTATGTTGCATTGCCCTTTCTTAATTGTTAAGTGATTTAACACATTGAGAATTCTTTTGTAACCTAATAAACCCATTAGTGGTATTAGAACCACTTGATTTGTCTAACATTGAAAGCACGTTAGTTGAATCGCACAATTTTTTTCTATTAAACTGTGATCATGACGTGACGGAGGATCTGTCACGACGTGAACTCAGTGCAGATCCAGATTTTTAGGATTTTCTGCCTAATTTGCTTTATGTGGTTGTTATTTGGTAATTATATGTTTTAATATCTATTAAAATCCGATTTTTGTTTATCTTAGATGATTAAATAAAACCCTAAGTCGTTTGGAATCGGACGGAATTGGAATTTAATTCCATCACTTTCCTATGTTTGGTTCAAGTTTTGAGAAAGAATTGGATTCCTAAATATGTCCAACTTTCCTTCCATTGAAGGAAAATAAATTCCATCTAAAAGATGAGGAAATTCAAATTCCTTCGAGTGAGAATGTTGAAGATTACCATATTACCCATTTTATTTTTAAGATTAAATATGAAAAATCCCCGTCACTACTCGTGACCACCTCCACCACAACCTTCGCCACCACTACCCACCATCTCCACTACCACCCACCACCTCCACTACCACCCACCACCACCTCCGCCACCCACCACCACCACCACCACTAACCATCACCACTGATGTCCTCGCCACTGCCACCGACCACTACCAATGCTTCCGTTACAACCACCATCACCATCACCATTGCCGACACCACTACCACCACCACTGTCACCACCACCACCACCGTTACCACCTACACCACCACCCTACCACTATCGTTGTTACTACTAACTCTATCATTACCACCACCACCACCACCATCGCTGCCACCCGCACCCACCACTACCACCACCGACATCCACCACCACCACCGCCGCCACTAACACCCACCTCTACAACAACCACCACATCTACCATCAACACTAGTGATGCCACTACTACCACCACCTCCACCTTCGTCACCACCACACATTGCCGCCATCACTACCACTGTCGCTTTTGCCACAATCACCGCCGCCACCACCACCGTTTACTATTTTTATAATTTATATAATATATCTTTACATCTAATTTTAAAACAAAATAAAAGTAAGCAAAAACCAAGAAGGGTAGCTCTGTCATTTTACACTATTTTAATTCCATTTTCCGCCAACCAAACAAAATATAAAATTGGATTCAAATTCCATTAACTGCTAACCAAACATAATATTGAATTGGATTCCAATTCAAGACAGATTCCAATTCCTTAACAGATTCCAATTCCTTCAAAAACATTTTGTCAACCAAACGTCGTATGAGATAATCTTAGACAAGATAATTATTAATTATAAGATTAATTAATATTATCCTAATGGATCAAAATGATTAATTTAATTATAAGACTAATTAAAAGATATTTATAAATCCATAAATGGTTTAAATGATTAATTAATTAATTGCTTAAAATAATTAATTTTGAATGTTTAAATGTTTAATTAAATAATCAATTAATTCATATAATTAATCTTACAGCATGTAATTTGAAATGTTTTAAAATACACCCTTTTATATATATATATATATATATATATATATATATATATATATATATATATATATATATATATATATATATATATATAACCCAAAAACAATTATATTAAATAAAACACCAACCAAATGTGGTTATCATAACGATAAGGAAATCATAGTGTATAAATGTGTCATTAAAGCCCATGTGATAAAGGAAGACGACACACAAAACAATCAATTTCAAACAATAAACGTACTAATATTCAAACTAAATCACATTCAATTGTTATTTTGTTTGTTTGATTAGTGTCTAAGCTCGTAACTATATTTGGTAAGTACTTGACCCGGTTGTGCATAGTCCTTTTGGGTTGCCTTCACCAAAGCAACATGATAGGATGATTTGTGAATAAAGAGGTTATCATGATTTATTAATATGTTATATGAATAATATATTAATGGATAAATCATATAATTAAATTAATATTACACATGAATTAATTAAGAACTTAATTCTGTGGCTAAAAGATATTAATTTAATATCAGGGACTTAAACTGTCAAATGTGTGATAGTTGAGTATTGGGCTGAGGAGCCTATTGGACTAGGCATGGACGATATTAGGAAGTGTTCATCTCTAATTTCGGCCCTAAGGCTCTATTCCATAAGATTCCTTGGATAACTTAAGGCCTAAGCAGTCCATTAGGGTTTTTGACTGAAACCCTAGCAGCTCCAGTATAAATAGGACCCCTAGGCTACAGAAATCGGCTACCCTAACCCTAAGAGTGATAGAGCCGATTTCAAGAAACCTCCAACCTCTCTCCAAGATCATTCTTTTGCTATTGGTGTTTGTAAGCCATTAGAGGAGTGACACTTGTGACTCTAAGCTTCAAAGACAAGAAGAATCAAGCAAGTAACAAGAGCTAATCATCTAGATCTTTTTTGTAATGATAATTTCGAATTATACCTACTAGATCTAGGGTTTGAAAGTCTTGGATGAATGCATGTACAATTAGAGAAACCTAGATCCAAGCATTAGGGTTTGCATGAGCACATAGGATGTTCTTTTGGCGAAAACCCAACAGTGGTATCAGAGCCTTGATTGGTTTCTATTGTATTGATGCTTTGTGTCTTCATTCAATCTTCAAAATCGAATTTTTTTTGCCCCTGACTGACAGAATCGGCGAGTCCCATAGTGGGCTCGACGAGTAGGATGAACTCGACGAGTCCATAAGGGAACTCGGCAAGTCGGAGCGTCTGTCAGAGGGATTTTTCGGGATTTCTTGCTGTGTTGCTTGAGGATAATTACCTAAATCGTTTTTAACTAATAAAAATCCGAATTTTATTATTGTTTTATGATTATCCTTACCAAAACAAGAGATAATTACCAATTGTTTAAATAATAAATTCCTTAATTGATAATATTTGATTATTTGAATTAATTGTTAAATTATCTTGCAAGTAAAATTGACTAGGTCAAATTTAGATAATCATTAAATTATTTGTTTAATTTAAATTATTTTCTATTTGATCCTTTGTGTTTTGAAAAGTTCAAAACTTGTCCTCAAGTTTTGAAAATTAAATTTTGTAATTAAAAGTTTAATTTGACCTATTTAAATTTCAAACCTTAGAATTTTACAAGTTTTAAAATTCAACCTTATACTTTATAATATTATAAGATTAATATATATGTATAACTTAAATGCTAGTCTTACCGTTAGTAGGCCTCATTCACGAAGCCAATCTATAAGGGAGGTATAAGGTTATGGCCTATAAAATGGTCGTTTAATGGGTGTCCACTCTCACCCACCGCTTCCTTGATTGGTGGAGGGTCGTTAGCCGAACGGGTAGGATAGTGCAACCACCTTCTCATTAATAAGTATAATAAATTATAAAAGTAACTAAATGTTTTTACAAAATTCCCAATCTTAGTTACTTTAGGCAAAAAGTGAATTTGATGCAATTCCATGAAATTACACTTTGTACCCTTGCTAAGACGTTAATGGAGCTTGTGTGGTTAACCGGAATATTAATTGGGTTCTAAGCAAAGGTGGGAAAGGGTGACTCATTGTTTGTCATAGTTCGATGGAGCGTGTGTGGTTAACCGGCACATCGAATAGGTGACTGTAACAATGAAGGCACCATGTATATTTGCATGGTTATTCACACCCGCTTTGTGATCCTCGGCATCCCAGTCACAAACTAGAGGGACATATAGAGATTTAAACATGCCATTGAAAGGTTAAATGAATCTCAAAGGATCTAGGAGTTTTTCAATACATTTAAAACTTAATCTCTTTTTCGTTTTTCATGGTGGAGAATTAGTGAATCGTCATTCACTTACCTTCAAATTGATTGCTTGTTAGATTACGACATCCCTTTTCTAATTTGTGAATAATGTTGTTGGTTCCGAGCCCTAATTTCTCATTTGGGTGTTTAATTAGGGAATTCGTTTCTAATCAAACTTTGTTCTTTTTCCTTTTCAGATGTCGAACGTCAACAACAACGCTTTTGGTTCAAACTCCTCTGGCTCATTCTCACTCATGAACTTGTGTGGGAGAGTGATCTTTGACGGGTCTAATTTCAATGATTGGATCCGCAACATTCGAATGGTCACTCGCTACGATTACAAAGAGTATGTCATCGATGAGAAGCTGAAGGAGATTGACATCAACACTGCCTCTGCTGAAGAGATCTCGGCCTTCGAGGCCCACGAGCATGATGCCACGAAAGTCCATTGCATCATGTTAGCGACTATGACTGCAGAACTCCAGAATTCCTATGAGGACATGTACCCCTATGAGATGCATCAAGACCTGCTGGACCGGTACCACCAAAGCGCTAGGCAAGAAAGGTACGAGATCATCACTTCGATGATCACTACTAAAGTGGGTAATGGAGAGTCCCTTACTGCTCATCTGCAAAAGATGCAGAGATATGTCGATCGCCTGCTAAAGTTGAATGTGAAATTTGATGAAGAGCTGGCAATTGATATCATCCTTCACTCCTTGCCTCCCTGTTATAGCCAGTTCTGCATTACCTACCACATGAACAAGGATGATGTCTCTTTGAGCAAGCTTCAGGGCTTGTTGAGGACTGCTGAGAGCAATATCAAAGATAAATATGTTGCATCAACTCCAACTCCCACTTCTGCTCCTGTCTTGGCAATAGGACAAGGGAAGGGTAAGAAGAGGAAGGCTCCCTCAAAAAGCCACCACAAGGGAAAGTCCCAAGATGGTACCTCTTCTAGTGGAACCAAAGTTGGTTCTGCTAAACCCAACTCCAACCCTAAGGAGGCAGAGTGACACCACTGCCACAAGATAGGGCATTGGAAGAGAAGCTGCCCAGAATATCTGCAGGTCATCAAGGATGGGAAGATCAAGCCATCTTTCGCAAGTATTTACACAATTAAATCTAATGATTCATCGCATGCTAATTCTTGGGTTCTTGACACAGGATGTGGTTTTCACATATGTTCTGATTTGTAGGGACTAAGAAGAAATTGGGATGTAGAGCGTGGAAGAATAAATCTAATCATGGGAAACAGAAGATCGTCGCCTATCACCAAGATTGGAGTTTATTCCTTAGTGCTTAGTAATGGATTAGGTTTAGATTTAAACAATTGTTGCTATTCACCAGATATGGAAAGAAACCTCATTTCATTTCATGGTTTATATAGACAAGGATTTAGATATTCATTTGATAATGAAAAGGGTTCTATTTATGCTTATCTTAATAATGTTTTATATTTTGAAGCATTGCCTTGTAATGGAATATATGAAACTGTGATGGTTGTAGATAACTTAGGAAATGATGTGTTGTGTGTCGATTCTTCCAATAGTATGGATAAAGCATGCTTGTGGAATTGTCGTCTTGGACATGTCAACAAGAAACGCATAGCCCAACTCCAAAAGGATGGAGTATTGGAGTCATTCGTCCGTAGGGACGATGACGTGTGTGAGTCTTGTTTACTTGCAAAGATGACCAAGTCACCCTTCACTGGCACTTGTGGGAGGGGGGAGGGTTTATTGGACCTCGTACATACAGATGTATGTGGACCATTTAGATCCACCACAAGGTATGCCTGCCGTTTCTACGTGACTTTCACCGACGATTATAGCAGATATGGGTATATCTACTTAATCAGGCATAAGTCAGAAACCTTTGAAAAGTTCAAAGATTTCAAACAAGAAGTGGAGAATCAGTTGGGTAGGAAAATCAAGATGCTTGGATTTGATCGAGGTGGAGAATACCTAAGTCTTGAATTCCACGACTACCTCAAGGAATGCAGAATTGTTTCGCAATTGACGCCACCTAGGAAACCATAGTTGAATGGTGTGGCTGAGAGGCATAATCGAACCTTGCTAGACATGGTTCGTTCCATGATGAGCCGTGCTTCGCTACCTATCTCATTCTGGGGGTATGCCTTAGAGACTGCCACCCATATCCTTAACTTAGTCCCTACGAAGAAGGTTGCCAAAACACCTCACGAGATGTGGACAAGGAAAGCTCCCTCGTTAGCACATATCAAGGTTTGGGGTTACGAGGCTTTTGTAAGACAAGAAACTCACGACAAGCTCGAACCTCGTAGTGAGCGATGTATTTTCATCGGCTACCTGCAAAAATTCCTTTGGATATCTCTTCTATAGACTGAGTGACAATGTTGTCTTCATTGCGAGGAGAGGGGTTTTCCAAGAGCGTGAACTCATAAGCCAAGGGGACAGTGGGAGGCAAATCGATCTTGAAGAGCTTCAAGAGTCGAACGATGAAGGAACCTCTAACACTGGCGCTCAACCCGAGGAGGAAACTCCGGTTGAACCGATTGAAGAGTCCTTACCTCTTAGACATTCCGATAGAGTTAGGGTTCAACCCCAGTTTTATGGTTTTCATATTACTACCGAAGGGGATACGTTCATTGGTGATAGTACACTAGTGAATCTGGACGAACCTAACAGCTATAAGGAAGCCATGGCAGGCCCGGAGTCTACAAAGTGGAAAGAGGCGGTGGACAACGAGATTCAGTCCATGTATGACAACCAAGTTTGGAATTTGGTTGACCATGTACCAGGTCGTAAGACGGTCGGTTGCAAGTGGATCTTCAAGAAGAAGACCGACATGGATGGGAATGTGCACACATATAAGGCGCGATTGGTCGCGAAGGGTTTCACTCAAACTCCCGGAGTTGACTATGATGAAACCTTCTCACCAGTTACGAAGATAAAGTCTATCAGGGTGATGCTAGCCACTGCCGCATTTCATGATTATGAGATATGGCAGATGGATGTCAAAACCGCTTTCCTTAATGGGAAGTTGGTTGAGGATGTTTACATGGCTCAGCCAGAGGGTTTTGTCAATGCGAAGCATCCCAATAGAGTGTGTAAACTTGAGAAGTCCATTTATGGACTTAAGCAAGCATCTCGCAGATGGAATCTTTGTTTCGATGAGAAAGTTAAAGACTTTGACTTTCTGCGAAGCGAAGATGAATCTTGTGTATATGTCAAAGCCAGTGGGAGAATAGTAAGCTCCCTCGTATTGTATGTCGACGACATAATACTCATAGGAAACGACATCCCGACACTGCAGGAAGTTAAGTCCTGGCTCGGGAAGTGCTTTGCTACGAAGGACCTCGGAGAGGCTGCCTATATTCTGGGAATAAGGATAGTGGGAGACAGAAGTAAGAGACTAATAGGACTTAGTCAGAATACTTACTTGGACAAGGTGCTAAAACGTTTTAGTATGGAGAATTCAAAGAAAGGGGAGTTACCGATCCAAAGTAATGCCAAGTTGAGTAAGACTCAAAGTCCGAGTACCGAAGTCAAGATAGCAGAAATGACCCGAGTACCATACGCTTCCGTAGTTGGCTCGATTATGTATGCTATGACTTGTACTCGCTTTATTTCTCAAATAGAGCCAAAGAACGTTGAAATGAATTTGAATGAGCCCAGCTGGGTAGATGCTATGCACGAATAGCTAAATCAATTTGAAAAACTTGGGGTTTGGCAGCTGGTTGAACTTCCTAAAGGCAAAAAGTCTCTTGACACTCGTTGGGTATACCGCAATAAGCAAGACGATTCTGGAGTCATAGTGCGTAATAAAGCAAGATTAGTGGTTCGTGGGTTTCGACAGATCGAGGGTCTTGACTACACTGAGGTTTATGCTCCGGTGGCTCGCTTGGAGGCTATCTGTATCTTCCTTGCATACGCTTCCTACATGAACTTCACTGTTTATCAGATGGATGTCAAGACAGCCTTCTTGTATGGAAAGGTGAAGGAAGAAATCTACGTTGATCAACCTCCTGGGTTTGTTAACTCAAAGCTTCCCAATCATGTCTACAAGTTGGACAAGGCGTTGTATGGGTTACATCAAGCTCCACGAGCGTGGTATGCAACTCTCACAAAGCACTTGCTCGAACATGGATATTCTTGCGGCACTATCGATCAAACTTTGTTCATCAAACATGTGGGTAATGATTAGATTCTAGTCCATATCTGCGCTGACGAAATTATCTTCGGGTCTACAAGTCCACAACTTTGCAAAGAGTTTGAAGGAGTGATGAAAAAGAGGTTCGAGATGAGCTCGTTAGGCGAAATGACCATGTTTTTTGGGCTTCAGGTCCAACAAATATCAACCGGAATCCTGATTCATCAAGCAAAGTATGTGGTCGATATACTTGAGAAGTTCGGGTTTCAAGACACAAAACCTGCCCTGACGCCAATGGCCAAAAGACCCCTGCTGACTCCAGATACCGATGGCGAATCCGTAGATCAAACTCATTATAGATCAATGATTGGTTCGTTGATGTATCTAACTGCAAGCCGACCAGACATCATGTTTGCAGTTTGTCAATGTGCACGTTATTAGGCTAATCCTAAACTTTCACATCTTATTGCTATCAAAAGAATCTTTCGGTATCTCAAAGCCAGCCCAAAATTGGGTCTTTGGTATCCGAAAAATTCTGAATTTGATTTATATGCATTTGCTGACAGTAATTATGGAGGTTGTGAGCTTGACAAGAAATCTACGTCTAGGGGGTGTCAATTTCTTGGTGACCGGCTGGTGTCTTGGCAGTGCAAGAAACAGCACACCGTCTCAACCTCAATAGCAAAAGCGGAATATGTTGCTGCCTCTGCCTGTTGCTCTCAAGTTATATGGATCCAACATCAGCTGTTGGACTACAGTTTGAATTATTTAGAAACCCCTATCTTCTGTGACAATGAGGCTGCAATTCAGATTGCTAAAAATCCAGGCCAACACTCGAAAACCAAGCACATTGACATCAAAATTCATTTCATCAGAGATTGTTATGAGCGTTCGCTCATTCGGCTTGAACAGGTTCCCACTGCTAATAATGTGGCAGATCTGTTCACAAAGCCGTTTAACAAAGCTCGATTCGATGTGCTTGTGAGCTTTTTGAAAATGATTCGTTTTGAGGACTAATTTTTGTTTTAGGTTAGTTTAAATTTGCGCATTTTAATTTCATTCTCACCCATGCACAAATTTAGGGGGAGAAATAATCAAAAACCAAACAAAAATTAGAAAATCTAAAAATTCAAAAACATTATAAAAAAATCAGAAAATCAAAAATATGTTGCTAATAGTTCTCTTGTTTGTAGGTGATGTTTTGGGAAGTGAAATAATCATGTGACAACAGGCAATCTGAATCTGTGTAAGGTACCCAAGTTGAATAGTCTAAGCTCTGTGTTCGATGCGCTGGTAGGCACGAAAGTTTTAAAATGGACTTGACTAGGATCAGATGAACTTAAGAAATTTGGTGACCTGACAAATATTGACCTAGATAGTTCCATTTAGCTTGACAATACGACGCTTAGGTAGGTAGAGCAGAGAGATATACATGGGAATCTGCAGATACATTAAATGGTCTAAATCTAGAATTGTGGATTAACTTTTCCTCGATGTGCGGATTTTATCCTTAATTCCGATATTGAGGGGGAAACTGGGGAATTCCGATAAATTAGGTCTGTAGAAAGTTATTTTCTTTCTTTCTTACTTTTAGTCAGATGTTACCTCCTCTGTGTGATCGAAAGATCCGACCTTGACTGCAACATATGCAACTCTGTCTCTCTGCATCTTCTTCTATGCTATTCTTCCTACCTGTTAGTCATATACTATCTCCTTTGCGTGATTAACAATCCGACCTGGTACACAGTCCATGCAACCTTCTTGTTCTTAAATCTCTCTAAACTCTAGTTAGTCATATGTTTCACTCTCTGCGTGATTGGAAGAGATACGACCTGAGTGTACAACATATGCATTCTAAATCTGAATTCTTCCTTAATAATTGTCTGCTCACCTGTAGTAAGGAGTATTATGGAAGTCCTTGATTGTTGGGGTATGTCAGGAAATGGGAAACACGTTCTAATACAATTAAAATTGAACATTTTATAGATTGTCTGTAGATCTCACTGCTCAATTTAGGTGGACAACAATACCTTTGGTCGTCGTTAGTTGAATGGTCTTTTAGGAATATTATCTAAGTTCATAAGATCTAATGACTTGTCACTTATAGTAATTACAAAAATTTATCAAAACCTTTCGTGTTTAAGTGGACCACAACACCGGTGATCGACCAGACGTGGACATGAAGACAGAAGTATCGATAAGTGGAATACGGTAGTCTAACAACTTTGATCCCTTTATCACAAAAATATTATTGGCATTGGTTAAATGAGAAATTAGTGTTGATTCATTTCAATTTCAAATTTATTTTATTTTATTTTGCTAAGAAAACCAGAAATTTTAAATTTTTTTAATTTAGCTTAGTTTAAAAGTCTTAGATTTTATTTTATTTCATTTTATTTTTATTTGTTTTTTAAGTTCTTGTAATGTATCAATTTTAAAAAGGTGTATTGGGGTGTTGGGCTTAAGTTCATTTGGGTTGCAGCCCATTTTCAAAGGAGGAGGTATTTATAGGGGTTTGGCCGGACTCACTCCCTCCCCTCTGATTTCGAGTACGGTCGCACACCCAAAAACCTCCTCCTCTCTCTCTTGATCCATAAAAACTCGTTTTTTTCTTGAAATTAACCACTCTTCTCTGTAAGTACAATCAAATCGACTCTCGTGATGGTATTTTTGAGCTTAATCGACCATGCATTGACGGTTTATTGAAAGAAAATCATTTTTTGGCAGCTTTGGAGCGTGTGCGGTCGCACATGCGTGTACGGCCACCGTGTGCGGTCGCACACCACGTGTGCGGCTGGACCCGTGTACGGTCGTGTATCACATGTGTGGTCACACACCACGTGTGCGGCTGGACCCTTGTGTACGGTTGTGCACCCCAATTTGCCCTAAAATTTGAAATTTCATCTATGAAAACTTAATCTAATTGATTTTTGGGAAAATACTTGATGATTATTGATGAATCTTTCTGTGTTTTTCTCAGCTCAGTATGGCAAGACCCGATTTCGCTAAAGTTCACAACTTAGCCATTTTCCTTGTTGATCCTCCAGAAGCTCACTCCGAGTTTCAATTCATAGTGAATGGATTACGAAGATGCTGCCTGTTCCATGCTCTCACCTCAAGTCCGATCATCTTTCAACATCTGGTTAAAGAATTCTGGAGTAGCGCAATTGTGAAGAAGGACAATGAGGGTGCAAAAATTCTTGAGGCCTCTGTGCGCGGAAAGAAGGTCTTGGTCACCGAACGGATCATTCGAGAAACTTTGTAGATCGGTGACAAGTTTGAATTCCCAATGGAGATTGATCTTGACAGGGCTCAAGAGATTTTGAACCAAATGGGCTATGAAGGAACTTCCCCCCCCCCACTCTCAAGAAGCTTCTACCTCCATGTTGGAAGTACTTAGCTCATGTGTTTGTGAGTTGTATTTCAGGACGGAGATCAGGAGCAAATGAAATTTATTCGGTTAACACCGGAGCGATTGTTGCTTTAGCCTCTGGAACAGACTTCAATTTCTCAAAATTTATCTTGTATGAGATGATTTTGAACATCGAAGGAAACAAGAGGGACAAGTTCTTCATGTACCCAAGATTCCTGCAGCTCATCTTCAAAATCAATCACCCTGAAATCGAAAGAGGAGGAGAGACTCTGGATCTCAAGTCTATTGGCTCAAGTGCCTTTGGTCTTATGAAGCAAAATCGACCTGGAAAAGTTAATTTTATAGGAAAATTCCCTCTGATCAAGTTTGGAATATTTGCTGAAGATAGTGAAAACTCCGAATCCAATGCTCTTTCCAGCCACGCCGAAACCGAGGAGATTGTTATCTCGACGTCTGAACAAGAAAACGAGGAAGTCCGTGTTTCCCCTGTCGCAATCGTGGCAGAGGAGCATGACCATCTGCGAGATGTGGAGGTTGAGAGTAACTTTGATGTAGAAGGTGGTGATGGAGAAAATGAGGGTGATGATGATTTTATCAAAGACATTGACTTCACTGGTTTTAACAATGAAGCAATTCCACTTAATATCGATCTTGAACACGACGACCTAGGTCCAAGTTCAGAGTTCCTTGACATTTTCTTTTTCAATGACAATGAAGTTGCTCAAACAGCAACTGAGTCTAGGGTTGCCGATGACGTTCTTAAAACAATGCCTCCCACATCAAGAGTGATGATAGAATCTTCAAGCCATAAGGAAGCAGTTTCAGAGATTCCTCCCTCTCATACAACTATTCCTACATCTGTACCATCTTCTAGTAATCCGACACAGACACAGACCTCTCTGCCTCCTGTGAAAAGAAGGCGTCTTGATCCGAGGCAGAGGGTGATCATTCAACATCAAGCACCCTCAGCTCCATCCACAGTCGTCACCACAACAGTTACTGCACCACCTATTCTTACCCAACAAGGCCCAAGATCTTTGTATGAATCAGGAGGCTCTTCAGCTGTTCAAGAATATTCTCCCACAAGGCCTTCGCTAGATGATGCCTCAATTTGGCTGGCAAGGCACTTGGCTCAACATAGTCCAGGACCTTCCTCACGTGGAAAAGGAATATCTATCGAGGAAGGTCGTTCGGGAAATGATGATTCTGATGTGTCCTCTCTCAAAGAGGAAATTGGCATTCTAAAACAACAAAATATTGAGAAGGACATTTTACTTGGAAAGCATGATGTCAGGATAGCTGAACTTGAAGCAGACAACGCAATGAAGTCAAAACAGATTTCCGAGTTGCAAACTAATCTTGGATCTTTGAACACTTTCTACTTCAGCCTGAAGAACAAGTTGTTTGAAGCCTTTGGTGACAAGCTCAAATCCTTGCTTCAACAGCCTCATGGTGTTGGTGATCCTCCTACTGCTCCCAGTCAGCCTTCCGAAAACGCAATTCCTGTTGACCAACCCCCTCCAAGAAGAACAAGAATTTTCGATCGATTTGAAAAGGAACCTGTAAATGCCATTCCACGGATCAAAATCAAACATGGCCAAAGAACAGTCACTGTTGAGCAGAGGGAAGGCATGCTTTTCATAAAAAGTTCTAATGAGAATAGTAAAGCAGATGAACCTCAACTCACAGTGACTGATCTTAAAAAGAGAAAATTTGGTGATGAATATGGTGATCGTACAGGAATCAGGATGCGGGGCTATGATCCTGAGCTTAAGTTGTGGGTGGTTAAGAGGAATTCTGGAAATCCAAAATACTACAAAAACATTCATGATTTTAACTCCTGGACGAAGGTCGACCTCTCCGAACTCTCAAGAGCTCCATTTCACAATCCTTCTCAAGATCCTAGCGCTTCCAACTTCAAGCAGTTTTTGGACAGACATGTCAGGGATAACTTTCCAATGATGAAGACTGTAAAAGCGTTGGTTAGAAAGGACAAAGATATCCTTGACCCTGAAACTAACCAACCAATGAAGATAATGTTATGGCCAGCTACCAGTCAAGTGAAGGAGATTCCGATTCCACAACACTTTAATGATGGACATCTTGATGATATGGAATTTTGGGCCTATGATGATGAAACAGTAACTGCTGCCATAAAGTTCAAAAACAGCAAAACAGTTCTGAGGCTCATTAGCGCTAAGGATCTCCTGAGATTCAGAGAGAGAGACATTCATACCTTGGCTCGTCATCAAATTATTTGTAGAAGGGAGGTTATGGAAGCTGCTGCAAAAGAGTTCACTGGAATGGTTGCCACGATCATAAATGAAAAACTTTGGATGGGATCTATGGGTAAATCTGACCTGAGGCTGTTCGAGAAACCAAGTGATTGAAGACCTTGTCTATGCTAGCCACAAACCAAGGGGGAGATTGATAGGTCATAATATAGTGGTTTGGGCTAGGCATCTATCTTTTAATTGTCTTAATTGGGTCTTGGGGTTAGTTTTGGTGTATTGTATCTTTTGTATGGCTGTGTGAGGTCGAACACGTGTGTGCGGCCGTACACCTTGTGTGCGGCCGCACACGCGTGTGTGGCTATACACTCATGTGCTGCTGGGTGTGGTATAAATAGCAGGTGTCTGTGTCTTAATAGGGTAACGTAAGTATGTGTTTTTCAAGGTGTATTTGACATTTATATGATATAAATGTGTGCATGCTTGGATTGATTGTATGTTCTACTCATTCTACACTCTGATTTATTAAATATCATTTGATCACTGAGTTGGATCTAAAGAATTAGGGACTTACACTCGCCCTGATGTAGCCTTCGCTTTGAGCATGGTCAACAGATATCAAGGGAACCCTGGAAAAGCACATTGGAACGCAGTCAAGAACATTATTAAGTACCTTCGGAGGACCAAGGAATGGTTTCTAGTCCTCGGTGGGAGTTATGACTTAAAGGTGCGAGGGTATAGTGACGCCAACTTTCAGACCAACAGGGACAACTATCGTTCGCAGTCGGGCTGGGTCTTTACCCTAAATGGAGGAGCAGTGACTTGGAAAAGTTCAAAGCAAGAGACCGTAGATGATTCAACGTGCGAATCCGAGTACATTGCAGCAAGCGAAGCGTCAAAGGAGGCAATATGGTTGAAGAACTTCATTGGAGACCTTGGAGTTGTGCCAGCCATAAAGGAGCCCATGGAAATTTTCTATGATAATGAGAGAGTGGTTGCCTTGACCAAGGAACCGAGGGATCACGGCAGATCTCGACATATCGATAGAAAATATCACTTTATTCGACATCAGGTGGAAGAAGGACTCCTCGTAGTGAAGCGGATATCGTCAGAGGATAACCCAACAGATGCACTTACGAAGGGACTGAGCAGGGTTAAGCACTTGCAGCACGCTAGGAGCATCGGGCTGAAGGACGATATTAGTTTAGATTAGATAGTTTAGAAACGTGTAATAGATAAATTGTAATTAACATTCGATGATTAAATAAAAGATTATTATTTATTAGTAATGTTACTGTCTTATGTTAATCATTTACCTATTGTTTCATTTTGCATGTTTTGACTTCCTGAATAACAAGATTATTCGAACCGTCCAAAGTCGTTCATATGTTCGAAGTAGGTATGAATGAAGATTGTCATGAATTGGTGTGTAGATTGTCTAAAGTGCATTAGACATAGCAAAAGTTTGCTACAACGTTCATGAGTGCTTATGAACTTGATTTGAGCATTGGAATAAACCCACGCTTGCTGGAATCACTTCATGGAATTTATCATGAGTGATCGCAAGACGATAATATCATATGGTCTTAAAACCTAGATATATGGTTTATTGTTTGCTAATTGGTTGTGCATTGATAATGCGTAAACGCATCAGTAACTTGATGTTATAAAATATATAGTTGTGTATGATTTGATTAGTGGATAGTAAATGCATATAAGTCGAAGTTTATCTGTTCCTTTTCTCCTAAGAGGGTAAAATCGATATCAGGGCCCATTGATGATTTGATTTGACTTATGTGTTGGGCCCAGTCAGGACTGAATTGATGTGTTCATTTAAGTTCTATGTAAAATAAATCAGAGATCAAGAAACTAACTATTGGACAATAAGTATGACCATGTTCCATGTAATTGTCCGCACGATATCTAGAATAAAGGATTATACGATCCCTTATTTAAAGGACAAGTTACTAATAAGATCAGAGTTTGACAGCGTCTTTGAGAGCTGCAATTGCTAATCGAATTGTGCTTACATTTGTAGTTACTAGACTTATCCAAGTGGGAGACTGTTGGATTAGTGTCTAAGCCCGTAACTATATTTGGTAAGTACTTGACCCGGTTGTGCATGGTCCTTTTGGGTTGCCTTCACCAAAGCAACATGATACGATGATTTGTGAATAAAGAGGTTATCATGATTTATTAATATGTTATATGAATAATATATTAATGGATAAATCATATAATTAAATTAATATTAGACAAGAATTAATTAAGAAATTAATTATGTGGCTAAAAGATATTAATTTAATATCAGGGACTTAAACTGTTAAATGTGTGATAGTTGAGTATTGGGCTGAGGAGCCTTTTGGACTAGGCATGGACGAAATTAGGAGGTGTTCATCTCTAATTTTGGCCCTAAGGCTCTATTTCATAAGCTTACTTGGATAGCTTAAGGCCTAAGTAGTCTATTAGGGTTTTTGACTGAAACCCTAGCAGCTCCAGTATAAATAGGACCCCTAGGCTACAGAAATCGGCTACCCTAAGAGTGATAGCGCCGATTTCAAGAAGCCTCCAACCTCTATCCAAGATCATTCTTTTGCTATTGGTGTTTGTAAGCCATTAAAGGAGTGACACTTGTGACTCTAAGCTTCAAAGACAAGAAGAATCAAGCAAGTAACAAGAGGTAATCATCTAGATATATTTTGTATTGATAATTTCGAATTATACCTGCTAGATCTAGGGTTTGAAAGTCTTGGATGAATGCATGTACAATTAGAGAAACCTAGATCCAAGCATTAGGGTTTGCATGAGCACATAGGATGTTCTTTTGGCAAAAACCCATCATTGTTAACATCAGTCAAACTAAAATAACAAAATTTCCAAATCTAGATAAAAACAAACATAAAACACAAACTATTTTGGAAATCATGATCTTTGTTACATATGCACAATGTAAACTCCACTTATTTTTATTAAATTCCACAGTGCTGATTTGGCTTCCTCCACTGTTGTATCACTTGCCATTCTTCACGGTCCTACATTTGTAAGATAAACTATAGCAACACAATGAAAAATATAAAGTAATAATTACATATCTCTACAAGCCCTATCAAAACAAAACTTCCTCGAAAAATATTACATTCACCTGAAAAATACTAAACTAAAAAAGGGTAAGATAAATCTTAATTTTAACTTAGGGTTTATAATGAGTTTTACAACTGTTTTAATGCATACACACGCTACATACAAGAACATAGGGTTATATGGAAATTAGGACTCATGCAAACAAAGATAAGAAAATTTTCCTTA
Source organism: Lactuca virosa (assembly GCF_052849685.1). Lineage (NCBI taxonomy): Eukaryota > Viridiplantae > Streptophyta > Magnoliopsida > Asterales > Asteraceae > Lactuca > Lactuca virosa. Next base: position 264,861,385 of record NC_136431.1, read on the forward strand.
ATCCACAAGCAAGTGAGGTCATTGAAACCGTATATCACTTTCATGGTACATTCTATCATTTAAGTTTTGTCCCTGTTGAGGAAAAAAGAAACACCACTGTATATCTGTCTAGTTTGAGTTATGTCCTAGTTAAAGTGAAAAGGAAACAACTGCCTGCACAACTTTAGAGATTTAAAAAGAAGATGCCTTGCTTTTCTTCTAATATTCAAGGAACCAAATGATGTATCAATGAAATGGAGTACTGATGGCCTATATAAAGGTAACCTGTTGGATTAAGGTGCCTACGCTCATAACTAAATTGATATATTCTTGTAATTGGAAGCAAAGTCCTTTTTGGGTTGCCCTCATAACTAGAACTTGATTAGAATGACATTTGTAAAGAGAGGATGATTTATTAGATTATTATATGATTAATAAACTAATTGGAAATTACAAGAAAATGATTTGTTAATATATTATATGATAAATATATTAATTGGAAATTGTGACAACCTGAAATTTCTATCTTGTAAAGCCATTCAAATCAATCAAAATTCAGACTTGTATCTGTTACCTTTTAGCCATGCTAAGGGTTATTCTGTGAGTTTTTAAGCCTCGTACACTTAGATCTTGATGCTATGATGTGTGAGTAACGAATCTATGACTTTCAAATAGAGCCAAGAACATCCATCAAGGGATGTTTACGACCCAAGGTGGGTTTACGGCCGTAAACCCAATCTTGGCCGTAAACCCCTTCCTTCTAGTATAGGATTCCATCATTTCTTCCTCATTTCTCACATCTTCAAGGCTGAAAACTCATTTCTCTCTCAAGTATCATCAAGAACACTTCCATTTCTCTTCAAAGTTGTAAGTGATTCTTCCACTATTTCTTGATATCCTTTTTAATCAAATGAAACCCTATGATTTCATCCATGAATTCATGTGTTTTGGGTTAGATCTTCCAATCTTCAAGAACACCAAGAACACCAAGACCACACACTTGTTCTTGGAGTCGTGAACACTTTCAAACACTACCAAAACGTAAGTATCCTTTCCATATACTAGTTATCCATTAGAAGCTCTTGAATTGCAACCAAGAATCAACCACTATATGCTTCATCTTCAAGAGTTTACGGTCGTAAACCCTTCAAGGGGGCCGTAAACCCTTCATAGGATCATGGTGGCCGTGAACCCTTCAAGTCATGGCCGTAAACCCTAGTTGTTCATGTGTTGTCCGTAAACTACTTGGCCGTGAACACTCCTTGGCCGTGAACACATCATTGTGTGGCCGTGAACACCATTTTATACAATCATATGTGATTGTAACACTTCATTCCAAGTGTTTCCTAGCACCTAAGGTTGTTCCCTTACATGATTAGTTGTTATGTACACTAATTATATACATATATGTGTCATAATATGCTTAATAGGATCCGTTTGTGCTCGAGACTTCACTTGGCATACTAAGCATCCTAATCGATCTTACATTCGAATCACTCGCTACAGGTGAGTTCATACCCCTAAACTTATCTTTTAAATGATTTTAAATGCTTTTATGGGGGGGGGGAATACAAGTTGAAAGCAATATATTTATAGTATCAATCACAAATGATTTATAACTGTCAAACAAGAGGATTTCTTATACTTCAAAACAGGGTTATCAAACAAACTTTTCAAATCATTTTATAAACTTCTTTTATATCAAATGATATCCATCTATATATTTATGTATATGTATGCCTTAAAAAACTTAGGACAATTGCTAGATACCTTGAATCCTGTTCCTTGTTTGGTTGTGGGCTCGAGGTAGGATCACAAGTCTGAATGTTGGTTAAATCATAGTTATACTTATTAAATACAAATGTGGATATTAAACTCATTTTTAAGGATTAAACTTAATTTAGTTGCTTGGTAAGTAATTGAGTCTTTTCTATACATTAGTAACAGTCAAACAATCATACTAGTAAACTATAATAGGTATAGTTTAGGAGAATACTACTTACTATTTCTAGAACAATGAAACTTACAAGAGTCTGTTCATACATGAGTCAGTTCAAACATACTATAACTAAGAACAGAAGAAACATACTATAACTAGAACATAAGGAACATACTATAACTAGAACAGAAGGAACATACAACAACTAGAACAAAAGGAACATACTATAACTAGAATAGAAGGAACATACTACAACTAGAACAGAAGGAACATACTAATACTATAACAAAGATAACATTAATGCGAGCCATTACTTCATGGCATGGCAATATACTGCTGAGTCATGTTTTGTAGCTAGAGTCTTCTGGAGGGAGAGCGTGAATTTGTGTATAGATCTATATGGGATTGAGCATCCTACACCTTGCTGCTAGCTACAGTAGGACCTCCAGGTCTACGGGTGACGAATGTCATACCATTTCGACGTCTTTGATCGTCATGTTTTACTAGTCAATCAAGTATGGTTGTAATCTCATCACATTTTACCTTAATTAAACAATTGGTTTTAAGGTAGTTAGTACATCTGTAGTTACTTTATACAATACTACTGTACATCTTTGTTTTCCCATTACATTTATATAGTGATCTTCTCACATAAATGGTAATGTAAACTATATTCTGATAATGATAGTCATTCTTGGGAAAACACTCACTTTTATAAAAGAACAAACATAAAGAACAGTCGGGTCTTGGTAGAAGACTACTTTAGTAGAAAATATAGGATTTTCTAGGAAGTATACAAACATTTACATCAGACACTTACAAAATTTACATCAAACACTTACAAACATTTTCATCAAACTTATACAAAGAATTGACACTAAAATACTTATGAACTCACCAGCTTAAATGCTGATCTACGCTTTCAAAATAACTTGTATTTTGAGGTCACCAATAGACAGGTACAGATGACCATGTTTTGAGAAGACGGAGCATGTTCAAGACTCGACTTTTATTTTGATTCATATTTTGGTGTCTTTCAAACTAAACAGAACACACTTGTATTAAATTATATTATTAATACAATGGATGATGTTGTTGCTTGTTTTAATATTATGAATTGTTATGATACTGTACATGACGTCCTCCGCCCCCGAACGTTTCCGCCGTTCTGGTTTGGGGTTGTGACAAATTGGTATCAGAGTTTTGTTTATAGTGAATTGAGTATATCAAACCATACTAGGATCAGTGTCATACTAGAACAGAACAAAAATATTGCGGTTGTTGGATAGCACAAGTAGCCTTGGGGACATATAATCAATTCTGGGAGTGATATAGCCTGATCAACTATATCTTTCCGATAAGTGATTAGCATGTGCTTAGGAATGGTTGTGGTGTTGCAGCAAGTCTAAAAACTTACCAACACTACTACAATGAAAACTTTAGAACAAAACATAAACTTAAAATACTATAGGAGTATTTTGTGTTACTATAATTACTTATGTGCAAACTAAAAGGTCTTTACTAGTATGTCAATAGTTGCTGAGTAGATACGCTAAGGTGATATGTGACTAAGGTGTCATAGAACTAGAATTTGTGATCTTTGCTTTACTTCCTATTCCTTGTTTGGTTGTGGACTTAGAGTTAGGGTCACTTATTCGAAGGACTATTCTATTTTTGGTTACATATGACTGGTATGCACTACGCAAATAGAGGAGTAACTAGTAAGGATCATCTTATAATTATCTATAGCAGTACGTCTATTAACCATCTCTTTTACCCCTATTTCCGTGTAGATATCATGGCGGGATTTCATCCTCACGGCGACCCATACTTTCCTAACCAAGGAAATGGTGGATGGCTCGATGTAGAGCTAGAAGAGAATCATGCAATTCCTTTAGATGATGACTTCACAGAAAACTTCCTAGAGGATTCTGACCGAGAGCTAGAAGTCAATGATCTACCCCTAGTGGCTCCAATCCCAAATCCCAACCCTCGTCTGGATTTTCAAGGTCCGACGCCTATGTGGGTTGAGAACTTAGGTAGGTGGAGCCGTGAGCAGGGTCAAACTTTAACCTACAACGGAGACCGAAGCTTCTACAACCTGAGCGAGGGAGGCTCAACAGACATAATTCTTCCCATTTTGGATCGCCGAGTGGCTCAAAAGGTTGAGCTGGGAATGACAGCCATTCAACAAACCGTGGAGCTTGATGCAGACACGAACGCGATTACGGATCGTATTCGTAATCTTGAAGTTGCTCTTGGGACAGCTATGAGAGACAATGAGGCTCTACAGCAAGAACTAGCTGCAACTCGAGCTGAAGTCATAAAGCTCCGATCACGCCAACGAGTGTATGAGAGACACCTGATCGATGTGGAGCGTCATCTGGCCAAATTAAGGGTTCATCCGAGGGATACCCGTCGGCAGTAGGATATGTTCTGCTCCTCCTCTCTTTTGATTTAAGGATTAGCCTTCTTATCTATGCTCTAAGTAGCACTTTCCCTGTAATTTCTCCTGTTATGTTAAGACCTTGAACTTCTAGCTTGTTATGTCTCTGTGCTGTCAAAATTTTATGTTTGTGGTTTGATGTAAGACCTACTTCAAGGTCATTTTTCCCGAACTCGTTACATCTTTAATGCCAATAGTATTGACAGACATCTACTCTCATGGGAAATCTTTATGGAAATGCTTTCATTCTTCTATTGTTAGATCTCTATTACAAACATACTCTCATCTGTTTTGTTGGGCTATGGCAATTTAGTCTATGGATCACTCTCATCGTACTCACTATTGAATGCTTACCAATATCTTCATCTTTGTGAACTTATAGCTACAAGATGCCTCCTCGTAGATCAAACAGACGCGCTACTCCAATAACTCAAGTTCAACCACCACTACCTCCTTCACAACTCGATCCGGCAACTATCCAAGCTGTAGTGGTTGCGGCTGTTACGGCAGCCCTAGCTCCATTCAACACGACCGACACTAGCAGGAGTGGATCGGGTGTTAACTTCACCCAAGGTAGTAGTCACTAACCTTGTTAGTGGCAAATGCTATGGGCTGGGAAGCTATGAAGAAGCCCATGATTGAAGAGTATTGCCCGAGGGGCGAGGTTCAGAAACTTGAACAAGAACTGTGGAGCCTAACCATGAAGGGCTCCGACATAGTTGCCTACACCGCCAGGTTCAGTGATCTGGGGGCTCTATGTCCGGAAATGGTCCCTACTGAGGGGAAGAAAGTTGAGAGCTATATCTGGGGGCTGGTGCCTCCATTTCAGGGGAATGTCTTAGCTTCAAACCCCACTACCTTCGACAGTGCCAAACGGTTGGCACAACAGCTCATCGACCATGGAGTCCACACACCTACAACAACAACCCTGGCCATCCCAGAACCATCCAAAGTCGCTGACAACAAGCGAAAGTTTTGGGAGAACAAGAAGAAGAATGCGGCGCAGAACTCTGATAAAAAGCAGCAGGTCATGGCTGTCCATGGTGCGATAGCACCTACGCCACTGCACCGGTGAAGCAGTATGTGGGAAGGTTGCCCATGTGTAACAAGTGCAGCTTCCACCACAATGGACCCTGCCGGGAAATGCAGTGCTCTAACTGCAACAGGAAAGGACACACTACCCATTTCTGCAAGGCTCCGGCTAGGACAATCACCCAAGTCCCCGGTGTTGGTGTGGGCCAGACTTGCTACGGATGTGGCGAGGTGGGTCACTTCAAGAGAAACTGTCCGAAGGCAGGAAATGCTAGCAGAGTGGCAAGAGTTTTGGCTATAAGACACGAGGAAGCGGTAGCAGACCCTACAGTGGTCACTTGTACGTTTCTCCTCGATAACTCATATACATGCATACTGTTTGATAGTGGAGCGGAGAGAAGTTTCGTGAACCAGAAATTTGCACACTTACGTAAACCACAATCACGCGCACTTAAAGAACCGTTCACTGTAGAAATGGTTAACGGAAAGATAGAGAGAACTAGTTGTATATACATAGGATGTACACTAACTCTAGATAGCCATTCATTCCCAATCGATCTCATGTCGGTCTCAATTAAAAGTTTCGACGTCATTATCGGCATGGATTGGTTGAGTCTTCATCGTGCTGACATCATGTGTTATGAAAAGGTCTTTCGTCTTAATCTACCGTCTAATGAAACCCTAGTTATCTATGGTGACAAACCAGGCACGAACCTTCGTATCATCTCGAGTCTACAAGCCCAAAAGTACTTACGAAAGGAATGTCATGCATTCCTTGCTCATGTAGTCGATATGAGCCAAGAGACGAAAGACATAAAGAACATCCCAGAAGTACATGAATTTCCCGACATCTTTCCAGAAGAACTACCAGGATTACCTCCACAATGTCAAGTCGAGTTCAGAATCGACTTAGTCCCAGGGGTTACCCTAGTAGCCAAATCGCCCTATCGTCTAGCACCAGCTGAGATGGAAGAGCTATCCGTTCAACTTAACAAACTGATCAGCAAGGGCTTTATTAGACCAAGCTTCTCACCCTGGGGAGCATCGGTCTTGTTCGTGAAAAAGAAAGGTGGATCGTTCCGTATGTGCATCGACTACAGAGAACTAAACAAGCTTACCATCAAGAATCGTTACCCTCTGCCTCACATAGACGACTTGTTCGACGAACTGCGAGGGGCGAATTACTTTTCAAAGATTGATCTGAGGTCCAGGTATCACCAATTACGAATGTTAGAGGAGGATGTTCCAAAGACAGCCTTCCGAACTCGTTATGGACACTACGAGTTTGTAGTGATGCCATTCGGATTGACCAATGCACCTGTGGTATTCATGGACTTAATGAACAGGGTGTACCGTCCTTACTTGGATCAGTTCATCATTGTATTCATTGATGACATACTCAGCTACTCTCGTAGTAAGGAAGAGCATAGTCAACATTTGCATTAGGTCTTAGAAACATTACGAGCAGAGAAGCATTATGCGAAGTTCTCTAAGTGCGAATTTTGGATTCGAAGAGTCGAATTCTTGGGTCACGTGTTTAGCGAAGAGGGAATTCACGTGGACCCTTCGAAAATAAAGGCCATTGAGAACTGGTCAGCACCAAAGACACCTACAGAAATTCATCAATTTCTAGGCCTCGCTGGCTACTATCGTAGGTTGATTCTGAACTTCTTTAGGATCGCGAAACCGCATACTACATTAACCCAGAAAGGCGTGGCCTTTGACTGGGAAGAGAAACAAGAAAAGGCGTTCCAAACGCTAAGGCGAGCCTTATGCAGCGCACCGATACTATCCCTCCCGGAAGGGATAGAAGACTTCGTGGTATATTGTGATGCATCCAACCAAGGGCTTGGCTGTGTTCTTATGCAACAAGGAACGGTCATCGCCTATGCCTCAAGACAGCTAAAGACACACGAAGTCAACTACACCACACATGATCTTGAGTTAGGAGCAGTTGTATTTGCTCTGAAGATCTGCAGACACTTTCTGTATGGTACGAAAAGCATCTTTACAGACCACAAAAGCCTTCAACATATATTCAAACAGAAGGAGATCAACATGAGGCAACGACGGTGGGTCGAGCTACTCAGTGACTACGAATGTGAAACTCGTTATCATCCAGGCAAGGCCAACGTAGTAGCTGACGCCCTAAGTTAGAAAGAATACTCTGGTCGTAGAGTCAAATCATTGACTATGACTATCCATTCACATCTATCCACACAAATTAAGGAGGCTCAGCTAGAAGCCTTGAAGGGATGGATAAAAACTTGGAAGTCAAGGGTGGCAGAGCCTTGTACCTCATGGATCAGATCTGGACACCGAGACACGGTGGTTTCAGAGACTTGGTCATGACCGAAGCGCACAAAACTCGATATTCCGTTCACTTAGGTTCGAATAAGATGTATATGGATCTAAAAAAGTTATACTGGTGGCCTAACATGAAAGCAGAGATTGCTACCTTTATGAGCAAGTGCCTTACTTACGCCAAGGTTAAGGTCGAATACCAGAAACCCTTAGGTTTGCAACAACAACCGGAGATACCTGAATGGAAGTGGGAGCGGATCACAATGGACTTTCTAACCAAGTTTCCCAAGAGAACGGGTGGTCTCGATACCATTTGGGTGATCGTAGAAAGGTTAACAAAGTCCGCACACTTCATGCCTATCAAAGAAACTGACAATATGGAGAAACTAACGAGAACTTACATTAGGGAGATCGTACGACTGCATGGTGTTCCTATATCCATTATCTCTAATAGAGATAGTAGATTCACTTCAAGGTTCTGGCAGTCGCTAAAAGTTTCCCTAGGAACTAGGCTGGACATGAGCACAACCTACCGTCCGCAAACCGACGGACAAAGTGAGAGGACTATTCAAACTTTGGAAGATATGTTGTGAGCCTGTCTGATTAATTTTTGTTGAGAGAAAAACTTGAGAAACACACTTGAACAAACGTTAGAACAACTTTATATTGCGGAAATTAAAGTTAATCTCAAAGGATCATAAAGCTCAACAATAATATAAGTTAGAGTTAGATAGTTAGATGATTAGTTGCGTAAAGATAAGGAAATATAAAAGACAACAAGTATTATATCAAGTAAACACTTAATTTGATTCTTAACAAGGAATGTAATCAGACCAAGTTAGTAAGTGAGATCAAACTTAGTGATTAAGTCTAGAAAAGACTTGCTCTTGAAGAGAGATTACAAGGAGTTACGATTATATTTAAGTGATAAGATAGTAGAGAGAGATGAGTGATAAGATTCAAGATGCGTAAGAGAGGTGTATTCATTGAGAAGTGGAGAACTCTATTTATAGAGTCTCGAAGATTACATACAGCCTAATCTGTTTGAGTTGCCACGCAGGGCACTATGGATAAAAGAAAGTACTTATACAAGGAACAGATAAAAGACTGAATCTAAGAACTGATGACGATGACTGCGGTTGTTGATGTGACTGTGGGGAGAGATTAACCGCGGTTCCATAAGCAACTTCGGATCTCTTTCAAGTTTAAGAGGGTTACTTAATGTTTCAACAATTTCCCCCTAAGTGACCTATTCAACTTTTTTTTTCAAGTGTTGAGCTTGAGGAACTTCATAAGAATCCACCAGAATTTCCTGACTTCCTTAACCCATGCAATCCTCCTTAATATCTCAAACTTCCCTTCAGCAGTCGTATGTTTGGATTTGTTGACTGCAGCTTGAATAATTTCCAACTGCTTCCGGGTCATACGATTCATGGCAGTCATCGGGATGAAGTATTTAGTTTCATCATTTAATCGTTTGAAGATGACTCCAAGATCCGGGAAGTTGGTTGCTCCAAGGGATATTTCTTGAAAGCCTTCAGTCAGGACCGGATTTGGTTCAAGAGGAGGAAGATTGAATTTCTGAGCAAGGGCAGGGTGGATATCAGCATCGATCTTTGCGAAGTCACACACAGTCTCTTTGAGAAAGGTACAAGCCATTTCACAAGGGATCTTCATCCTTGGGTGCTTTTCAGACTTATTCTGAAATACCTTTGTAATCAGGAAGATTTCTTTCGGGTTCATGCAAGGGAAGTCAGTTTGGGTTCGGACATAGTCTGAGCTTCTTCTGGCAAGAGTGTACTAGATGAATTCTTCCTTTATGAACTTTCGAGGCTTGTAATTCTTGACTGCGGAGGGTCTGTCATTTGACCGGATTTTCTCTATAGAAGACCCACGTTTGGCATAAAAACTGTTGAGCCTCTCAAATTCTAAGGGTAACCTCTTATCATCGGGGATACTGCGGTCAAAGTGTTCAAACACAGTGAAGTATTTTGCGTTGGGAGAGATAGGAATATCCCAATAACCGTTAGTAGGGGGTTCTGCGTATGTGAGGTAGGGCTTGTAATCGTCATCCTGTAATCTTCTGTGCGGATTGACCCATGACTTGAGGATGGATTCATCCATTGTAATATCAACTCCATTTTCCCTCCAGATCGTCTCGGCGAATTTAGCTGATCTCCATTCAGCTTTCTTTTGTTTGGTTGCGGGGGAGTCATTTGAGTGATCTGATGACATGTGGGAAGCTAAGTTCTTGAAATGAGGGGGAGTCTCGGGTCTTTCAGGAGAAGAATGAAGTTTTTGAGTTGGTGAATGTGGTGGGGATTGACGTGGTGGAGATTGCGGTGGAGTTTGAATTGGTGGTTGTTGCGGTGGAGATTGATTACTTGGACTCTTGTGAAGAGAAGGTTACGGAGAAGGTTGAGGAGTAGGAACTTTTTCATTAATGACGGGAGAGGAATGCTGATGAGAGATTTGATCCGAGCTTTGGTCTTCACTTCCCCCTCTTGAGGGAGGAGCCACTGGTACTTCCTCAAGCCATTGCTTAAGTCCATCAAGTATACCACAGACTTGGTCAAACTGAGCTTTTAGAGCATCCGCAAGTTGTTGGTTGTTTTGGATTGCGGGGTTGAAGAGCAAACGGTGAATCTCCTTGGTGAGTTGCAGGATTTCGGGACCGTGAAAGTTAGAGGATAGTGACCTGCGGAGATTGTTGATTGTTGACTGTAGAACAGAGATTGCAGATTCATACGCATTGTGCGTTTCTTCAACAACTTTCTCAGACTGAGCAGACTGATCCTTGATGATGGTCTGAAGATCCGATTTGATGGATGATACTTCAGAAATGAGTTTTTCAGCAGTGGAGATGAAATGTTGATGATCAACTTTGCGGGTATTGTCTAGGGCTCAGATCCCCATTTCCAAAGGGAGATGCGTTCTACAGCAAGACGCTCTCTGGCTTCCAGTCTTTTGATGCGGTCGATGAGAGACTGCGGGCCAGGCGATTCTTCAGATTGCGGTTAGGAAGATTTGACTGCAGCCAGAATCTGATCTACTTTGTTTTGTAGAGACATAAATTCTTTTCGGGAGACTGCTTGCTTCTTTTTCTTCTTCTTCTCCTTGGGCTTTGACGTCGAGTGCTGAGATCCGCTAGACTCTTCTTATTCATCAAAAAACATCATAACATCTTCTGACTGTTCTGGTTGATTGACTTCATTTGGATTGAAGTCATCGAAGCAAAAGATTGGTGCTGAACTGAATTCGATTGCAGTGTCGTCCTCTTGAGAGTTATTATCAGCAGTGGTAGGAGGGGGCTTGGATGAACCTCTATTAATTGGATTGGCCTGAGCTTTACTGATAGTCTCAGCAATTTCTTCCATCCAGTCCTGGACCTTTTGAATTGTGGCAACCGTATTGGCATTGCTGATGGCGTTGGCCCAGTATTTGGATACGGTTTCAACCTCCTGTTGCTTCTGTTGAAGTTGCTAAGTTTCATGATCCTTTCTTGCTTGAAATGCCCTACGGAAAGTGGCATACTTCTGAATGTCGGATTCTGAGACTGGATAGTAATGCCTCCAAGAATCATTTTATTCATCACCGTCAAATCCTTGAACACGCATCGAGGTGTCCCTCGGGTTCACAGATCCTTGCACGTTTGTCCTCACTGTGCCTAAACCACCTAGATTTGATGTAAGTAGAGTAGGATTTCTGGAGCTTCCTCGATCTCCTTGACCCGTGGTCAAGTTTGGCCTCGGCTCCGTTCTGGCATGGGCTGAAGAATCGCCCTGCGGTTGGATAGGTGTTTGGAGTGTTTGGAATACAGAGTCTAAACTGGAGCGCAACTCTGATTCTTGAAAGAAATGTAGTCTGGAAGCCTTGGAGACCTTAGGGCGAGAAGAACCAATTAGATCCTCTTGGGATCTAGTTGGGGGTGAGTCTCCACGTTGAGATCAAAACGAGCACACTTTCTGTGTTCGAGTGGCTAGTGAGGGTAGTAGTGAATGGGTCTGCGGGGACCCCAAGGACTACCAGAGTCTTTTGAGAGACTTCGGTATTGGTCTGGTCACGCATTTCGCTAGTGGATTTGGTTTTCCTTTTCTTGAGAATGGCAATAGGAGCAGAGTCGGGATCAGAATCGTCGGAAGATTGATTGGATTGAGAGTTACTTTCTGATGATACAACTTGTTGGATTTTTCGTTTCTTTGAGAGTTCTCTTTCCTTGGGAGCTTTGGCATTCTTGGACGCTTTGTGTTTCCTGCGGGTTTTATCCGTAGAAAGTGTTCTTCCTTTGAGGCCCATGTTGTATGTGCCTCCGGTTCGTCCAGAGAAACTGTGGATGACAAAATGGCACACAAATTGCCATACCACAGGCAATTGATTCTTCTTGAACTCTCCAATGCCCTTGATCTGCTTCTGGTATCCTATTTGATACAGGGTGGAGGTGATGTTTGTGACACTAGGTGAAAAGAACTTCGTCGAGGGATGAACCAGTAAGTTGATTGAAGCAAGAAACTTGTCTTTGGTCAAGATGACCAAAGAATCATCTACCAAGTTTAGATGAACTTCTTGCAGATTGTTGAGGGGATGATGTGTAGAAAAGGCACACTTGAACAAAGTGGAGATGGGAACCACATCAGTGAAAGCGTCGAAAAGTCCAGACAGAGGATGATTGGAGATGAACTTGATCATGAGGCGAATCGATTCATTGTATGAAGAGTGATCATCGAAGATTTCCCTAAAATTGCTAGATGCAATGGTAGGCGATTGGTTCCGAGTAGCAGAATCAGAACCAGTGGGTTGAACAGAGGCTGAGGCTTTTGATTGTTTCCTGATTTCACCATTTTAAAAAAAAAATTGAAGAACATGCAGAAAAGATTGAGTTGCAATGGGGAAGAAGATGAAGTTGTTCGCCTTGAGGGATCAGAGAGCGTAAAGCTTTCTTGGAGAAGAAAAAGGTTTTTATGGTGGCGGATTCCAGAAATTATTTTTTTTACCCTAAAAAAGTGATTAAGGGTAAAAAAAAAATTATTTAAAAAACATTATTTGCCACAAATTTGAAAGGTTATTTTTTGTTCATTTTTTAACAAAAATGGAGCATTTAATGAAGTGTCAGGCTTAACACCCCATGTCAGCTGAACGTGTGGTGAGGGGTGAAAAATCTGTTGAATAAAGGTGGAATTTGTAACGGATTTGACGTTTTGGAATAAGTTGAAAAGACAGTTTAAGGAAAAGATTATCTAAAAGGATTTCTTTTATTGGAAACAGATTTATTTTGGCATCACACCTAAAATAGGTCTGACAGGAGGTTTATTTGAAAAGTGAAACTGAAATGATCATATTCGACAAAACGAATATTTTTGAGAATGCTTTTCTTATTTAATGAGGGGTCATTAAATACCACACAATGTTTCACGAGTTAGTGAAGCAGTTGAAAGTTCAATCACTGAGATTGCGGTTTGAAACTTCATTGCGGATTGAGATTTCATTGAAGACTTCATTGCGGATGAGTGGTTAGATAACTGCAGTAGGAGAAACTGAGAAGAACACTTGAATACAATCAGAAATAACAATCAATAAGGACCCTTGAAATATAAGTATGATATATAGTTGCGGTATATACTGTATATTACGGTACAAGAGATGTATTGCAGTATAAAAGATATGCCATAACTATGTAAGATAGATATATTTAGTTAGGACCGCAATGGTAACCAATAGTGGTCTGCGGTACCTATCAATTCAAGAAGAATTGCGGATCCAGATTCATCATTCCTAACATTTGTAAGAACCTGTTGAGTTTTGTAGAGTCAAGTGCCTTTGTGAATACATCAGCAATCTCTTCATGAGCATGGACAAAAATTAGTTCAATGTTACCTTTCAGGATGTGGTATTTAATGAAGTGATACCGTAGCTCAATATGCTTTGTTTTGGAGTGATGAATAGGATTATGAGAAATCTCTATGGCACTCTCTGAGTCACAGTAAATCGGTATTCGTAGCATCCTGTATCCATAGTCCATAAGCTGCATTTTCATCCACAAGACTTGTGAGCAACAACTGGCTGCTGCCACATATTCAGCTTCTGCGGTAGACAGTGAGACACAACTTTGTTTCCTTGATGACCAGCTAACGAGTCTTCCACCGAGAAATTGACATCCACCGGAAGTGCTTTTTATGTCCAATCTACATCCAACATGATCCGCATCAGTGAATGCTTGTAGGCTGAAGTCGTTCCCTGCGGGATACCAGAGGCCTAGAGATTTGCTACCTTTTAAGTATCTAAGAATCTGCTTGGCTGCGGTCATGTGAGATACTTTGGGATCGGCTTGGTATCTTGCGTATACTCCTGTTGCAAAGACAATGTCTGGTCGACTTGCAGTGAGGTACATCAATGATCCAATTATTCCTCTATAAGTCTTATGATCCACTGATTCGCCGGAAGGATCAGCAGATATCTTATATCCGAAGGCCATGGGTACCTTAGCTGAAGAACAGTTGTCCATTGAGTATTTCTTTAGAAGTTCAGATGTGTATTTCTCCTGATGGATGAATATCCCTTGAGGGACTTGTTTCACTTGAAGTCCTAGAAAGAAATTAATCTCTCTATTCATGCTCATTTGGAACTTATTGGTCATGAACTTAGCAAATTCATCCACCATCCCCTGATCAGTCGATCCGAAGATGATATCATCCACATATATTTGTACAAGCATAAGGTGATTACCATTTGCCTTTCTAAATAAGGTGGGATCAATCACTCCTCTTTTGTATCCGAACGAGACAAGAAACTCAGAGAGAGTCTCGTACCATGCTCTTGGTACTTGTTTTAGACTGTATACTGCTTTTTCAAGCTTGTAGCAGTAATCTGGGAATTCAAGACATTCGAAGCCCGGAGGTTGCTGAAGATAAACCTCCTCTTTTAATTCACCATTTAGGAAGGCACTTTTTACATCCATTTGATGTACCTTGATATTCTTGTGAGCATCATACGCTAAGAAGATGCGTATGGCTTCCATTCTGGCTACTGGGGCGTATGTTTCATCATAATCAACACCTTCAAGTTGACTATACCCCTTTGCGACTAGTCTTGCTTTCTTTCGAACTACCGCACCGGATTCATCCAATTTGTTCTTGTACACCCATCTAGTACCAACAATAGTGTGACCTTTTGGCTTCGGAACGAGTTGCCACACTTTGTTTCTTTTAAACTCTTCCGGTTCTTCTTGCATTGCTGCTATCCAATCAGGCTCCATTAATGCTTCTTTGATGGTTCTGGGTTCGACCGAAGACATGAATGCTGCATAGTGACAGTGATCAGATAAGTCTTGTGAAGATCGAGTTTGGATGCCTACTGATGGGCTTCCGATGATTTGACCTGGTGGGTGGTCGGTCGTCCATACGTGTAGACGGGGTTGAAGATGGTCAGCGTCTGCGGTGGAAGGGATATTTATAATATCTGTAGATTCTGCGGTTGGGGACGGCAGTTCCCCCTTGACATGTGAGCAGCCTGCTGAATTGTCTTGAATTGGAAAGGTGGGATTGGAGTCTTCTTGGACAAATGATGGAGGTTCCCCCTGGATTGCGGACGGGAGTTCCCCTTGAACCTGAGAAGGTTCCCCCTGGATTATTGGAAGTGTGATAATCCTTGGGTCAGTTCTTCTGTGAATGTTCTCTACATCTTCATCATCGGAGTCAGAAGAGACATTCGGTAGTAAGGATTCTCTGTGGATAGGAACTGGAACTGCATCATCAAGTACTGGAACCTCGATGGTTGTCACTTGATCCGGAGTGGAGCTTTCCCCCTCAACCGGCGAGGTGGAAGTATTGAGTAATACTACATCGGATAGAGAAGGACCAGATACGTCAGCATGCTGCTGTTGAGCTTGCGGTGACACAAGGACTTCGGATAACTCGGCTGTTTCTACGGAGTCGAAGCGATCATCATAGTTTACTTTAACTATGTTTAGTGGACCCGAAGAGGCAGGAATATCACTTTCTAGGATTGCTTTGGTTTCGGTTGATGGAGCGGTGGTGCGGACGTAATAGTCATCAAATTTGACATCGAAGCTTTTAACTATTAGCCTTGTGCGTCTAATGAGAACCCTATAAACAACTTTGTTTGTTGAGTAGCCAAGAAAGATGCCTTCATCAGACTTCGGTGCGAACTTGTTAAGATGATCTCTGTTGTTGATCACAAAACATCTTCACCCAAAGATATGGAAGAATCAGACATTTGGTTTACGGTTGTTGAGGCCCTCATAAGGAGTTTTACCGAGACGCTTGCAGATGATGCTTTGGTTTTGAACAAAGCAAGTTGTGGCCACTGCTTCAGCCCAGAAGTAGAGAGGAAGATATGCGAAGTTAAGCATAGATCTGGCTGCTTCTACCAGTGTTCGGTTTCTTCGCTCTACTACTCCATTTTGTTGCAGTGTGTAGGGAGCTGAGAAATTGTGAGTGATACCCTTTGAAACCAATAAACTGTTTAAGAGATGGTTTGTAAACTCGGTTCCATTATCACTTTGGATGCGACGTACTGGTAACTTGATCTGAAGTTCAATTTCTTTAATAAAATTGATCAATATCTGCGGAGTTTCGGATTTGAGTCTTAAGAAAAAGACCCAGGTGAAACGAGTGAAGTCATCAACTATAACCAGTATGTATTTGTTGTGATGAAGACTGGCTACGGTAGATGGACCGCAGAGATCAATGTGCAAGTGTTCCAGTGGTTCAGAAATTGAAGAATCAATCACCATTGGGTGACTTGCTTTGGATTGCTTGCCACATTCACATGCAGGACAGAGTGTATCATTGCTGAACTTGAGAATTGGAAGACCTCGGATGAGTTCTTTGGTGACCAGATTGTTGATGTATCTGAAGTTAAGATGAGCTAGCTTGCAGTGCCATAGCCAGCTGACTTCAGATACTGCTTTGGATAGAAAGCATAGCTGACGTTTCTCAATAATCAGAGAGACGTCCAGGGGATACATGGTCCCTTCAGACTTGGATTTGATCAAACAAGTGCTTCTATCGCTGGTCATTACATAGCAGTATTCATTGTCAAATTCAACCTTATGGCCTGCTTTACATAGTTGGCCTACACTAATGAGATTGTGTTTAAGGATTTCTACATAAGCAACCTTTTGAATAGAGAAGTTTCCCGTAGTAAGAACACCATAACCTCGGATTATCCCATTCGCATTGTTACCGAATGTGACGTTTCCACCGTTGTAAATTGGCCTGAAATCCCGAAGGTATTCTAACCTTCCGGTCATGTGCAAGGAGCAGGCACTGTCGATTAACCATTATTCTTCTTGTTCCTCCTTGCACAAAGCCTGAGAGTTATATGGTTAGTTTAGGCATCCAAACTAGTTTGGAGCCTGGGACAAAAGTTGAATTTCTGATTGATGCATGAACCGAGGTTGTAGGGACAGGTTTCATGTCAACTTTTATGCCTAGTCCTGGGTGTTTGTGAGTTTTTGGAGTGTTGCGAGGTTTAGAAAAGTTACGAGGTTTTTAAAAAGAACCAGATTTGACATGAGATGAACCTTTTTGACAATTACACTGACATGCAGAATTTTTGTCATTTACCCTGACACTTTGTTTGGTCAGCGGTCTAAATGACGAGGTAGGTTTGTGACCAGTCCGAGAGTGGTGAGATCTGACAGTAGTGGTGTTGGTATTTGAAAACTTACGTCTTGCATAAGTGAAAGTATGGAAAGATCTCTTGGAGAGTGATTTCTGAAAACTTTGATGTGATTTTAAAAGTGTTGGAGTTGGTAAAATCCCTTTCCATTTTGGGTCATCTAAGGAATAGATTTGAAAACCATTGCTTCGAAAACGTTGTACTCTTTTTTGTAATCTGTCAGATGTTTTCGAAATGCTTGAAACTGTACATTACTTTTTGTATGTTTTCTTGATCGGAGAGTTTTTTGAAAAATAATGTGAGAAAACAAAATTTTCTGGACTCTTAGATTTTGGAAATCTGACATGCCTTTTGTTTTTTGAAAAGATTTCCCGATTTTTGCCTAGGGATCAAATTTCCTCTTTGAATGCCTTTTTAGCTATGTTTTTTGGAGAACCGCAGTCATTAGTGTTCAGCTGCAGTTTCCTGCAAACCTTTGAAAGTTTCTGAAAACGAGGGTTAGATTCATCCGAACTAGAAGATTCAGGGCTTTGAGAGCATTGACCCACTTCAAAGTTTTCTATGGGAATTCATGATGAATTGGCTGAAGAGTCACAGAGCTTTTGACTGAGGACTGCGGTAAAGATGATTTGACCATCGCAGAATAAGACTGAGTTAGGACTTCTGTGGGATTTTTGTGGGACTTCTGTGGGTCATGACTGCAGTGAGAGACACTGCGGTCTGAGGGCAGAGATGGAAAGTCCTTTGAGACTTCAGGACTTTCTATGACAATTTCCTCATCAACAACTGATGAAGTCTGAGAATTGGGATAGATTGCTCCACAGATAGGAACTTGATCATTTGAGTGACCCGAAAATTCAGGAAAAATTTCCTCAATGACACAATTGTTACTTAGATTATGAAGTCTACCAAAGTGAGTTCTGATGTCTTCAGGAAAGGTTTTGTCATTGACTGGGAAATGGAACTCTCCGTCAGGAGGGACACAAAGTCGATCATTGTTAAACCGGGGTGAGGAATCCTTTGCGGTAGGATATCCATTGGACCAACCCCAATTATAGGTATTATCTACGGTTCCATTGTTCACCAAATTTTCAATAGCTTCACTTTCATTGAACAATTTTTCTATTAATATATTTAATCGTACAATCTCACTCTGAGCTAAATCTCTTTGGTTCAAAGCTATCTCTAGTTGTGTTTCACTCAACATTCTTGCATCTTTCTCTAACTCTAAGTCCTTTTCTAACATAGCTACTTTGAGTCTTTTGTTATCCAGTCGTCCTCTTACATGAAACATCTCTTGGGATGCTATGTTCTTTTCATCTAGAGCTTTGTTATAGGCTGTAAGGACGACAACACATGTGTCATTAAGATTGTCTATGAAGGGTTGACAGTCATGCATGCTATAGTTTAGAGTTTGAATCATAAGTTTTACTTGTTCGACGATGCTTAGAGTTCCATCCTTTGCCATGTAGCAGTAGTTCTTTTCCATCTTTGTAGACCCATCGTCATCCGCAGTTGCCAGCATGCAGATCTTGCCTTTACCGTTGATGTTGCTGATTTCTTCGTCTTCATCTCCGGATGACCAAACTTGATGGTCTCTTTTTACATGGGCTACGTATGCACTTGCTTTTTCCTTTTCCTCCAATTCTTGAGCCATTCTAAGGTAGAATGCTCTGTCTTTCACTATGTTAGCCTTGCAATCTTTTGCAAAATGATTCTCCGTGTTGCACTTGTGACAAATTACAACATCACTTTTATCTTCTGAGGAGGTACCGGAGTCAGTTGGATTGATGGGCTTCAGTGCCTCTTTGGGTTGAGTAGTCTGAGGTTGCGGTGGTGGGTGAGAACTTTTGGGATATCGAGAGTGGTTATTCTGAGGGTTGAATTTGCGGTTGAATGGAGGTTTGTTGAACTGCTGATTCCTACGAAAAGAAGGAGGCGGTAGCCGATTGAATTGTTGGATAACAAGAGCAATAGCCTTCTGAAATTCTTCTTCATCATCATACTCTGAGTCAGCTTCAAATGACTACGGAGGATTGTCATACGAGGGAGAGTAGGATTGAGTGTGTGGAGCTTGTGCTATAAGAGCAAGTGGTCCTCCGAAGTCAGCACAATCTTTGACTACAGTGGATTCTTGTGCTTGCAATTCCCCGTAGAGCTTGTAGAGTGATAAAGAATGAATCTTTCTATCTCCTTGGACTATCATCTTAGCAGTAGTCCAGTGTCTTCCCAAACCATTGAGAAACTGTAGATTTGTTTCATGGTTACTTCGGATGGTGCCAGCATTAGATAACTTAGTGACTATCAGGTTGAACCATTTGAAGGAGTCTTCCAAACTTTCGCCAGTATGAGCTTTGAAATTGTTGAACTCATTGAGTGCAGTTGTGAGCTTCTTATCTTGAGCTTGTTCTGAACCTTCATACAAGTTTTTGAGAACCTCCCAGATCTCTTTTGCTGATTTGCAGTTTATGATAATGTCGAAGTTGTCAGGAGCAACTCCACAAGAGATTTCATAAAAAGCAACATCATCATTTTCCATTTTATCGAGATCGTCTTTGGTGGGACGATTCATAACTGGTTGACCTCCTCCTAGTTTGGTTGTGGCGCCGTCGGTTTGAACTGGTGTAAGAACAGGGACACGTGGCCCTTCTTCTATAGATCGTCATGCATCTCTACCAAGTCTCCTTAAATATCTTTCCATTCTCTGAGACCAGTGATGATATTCATTTGCCACCAATATTGGGGCTCTATTTGAACCACCAACACTGCTGGAAACATTGAGAGATAATGCTTGTACCATATTTCCTTGTTTTTTTAAAGGATTTTTGTTTTTTTTAAGAAATGAGCTCCAGTGGTATAGAAGGCCTTTTGAAAATCAGAGTTTTGCTTCAAAAAGCAACCACTATGGCTCTGATACCAATTGTTGAGAGAAAAACTTGAGAAACACACTTGGACAAACGTTAGAACAAGTTTATATTGCGGAAATTAAAGTTAATCTTAAAGGATAATAAAGCTCAACAATAATATAAGTTAGAGTTGGATAGTTAGATGATTAGTTGCGGAAAGATAAGGAAATATAAAAGACAACAAGTATTATATCAAGTATACACTTAAGTTGATTGTTAAGAAGGAATGCAATCAGCCCAAGTTACTAAGTGAGTTCAAACTTAGTGATTAAGTCTAGAAAAGACTTGCTCTTGAAGAGAGATTACAAGGAGTTACGATTATATTTAAGTGATAAGATAGAAGAGAGAGATGAGTGATAAGATTCAAGATGCGTAAGAGAGGTGTATTCATTGAGAAGTGGAGAACTCTATTTATAGATTCTCGAAGATTACATACAACCTAATCTATTTGAGTTGCCACGCAGGGCACTATGGATAAAAGAAAGTACTTATACAAGGAACATATAAAAGACTGAATCTAAGAACTGATGACGATGACTGCGGTTGCTGATCGGACTGCGGGGAGAGATTGACTGCGGTTCCATAAGCAACTTCGGATCTCTTTCAAGTTTAAGAGGGTCAATTAATGTTTCAACAATTTTGGGAAGGCATGGGATACTCATTTACCCCTTGTCGAGTTCTCCTACAATAACAGTTATCACACGAGAATATAGGCGGTCCCATTTGAAGCCTTCTATGGCCGGAAGTGCAGATCCCCTCTGTGTTGGGCTGAAGTGGGTAATACGCAGTTAGCTAAAGGACGAGTTCCTGACAGCACTCTCACGGGTCCGGAAATCATTCGGGAAACGATAGAGAAGATTGTTCAGTTTCGTAAACGATTAAAAGCCTGTAGAGACCGACAAAAAAGCTACGCAGACAAGAGAAGGAAACCTTTGGAATTCCAGGTTGTTGAACGTTTTCTATTGAAGGTCTCACCGTGGAAGGGATTGATATGCTTCAGAAAGCATGGGAAGCTAAATCCAAGATAGGTAGGGCCTTTTGAGATTCTCGCTAGAATCGGCTCTGTAGCTTACAAACTCAAACTACCTCACGAACTTAGTAACATACACCCTACTTTCCACATTTCAAACCTGAAAAATTGTCTATCCGACGAGACTCTTGTTATCCCACTCGATGAAATCGAGACTAATGAGAGCCTCAACTTCGTGGAAGAACCAGTAGAGATCATGGACCGAGTGGTCAAGCAAACAAAGCAAAGCCGTATCCGGATAGTGAAGGTTCGCTGGAATGCCAAGCGGGGACCTGAATTCACTTAGGAGCGCAAGGATCAAATGAAACTTAAACATCCTGATCTTCTCCCTTAATTATCTGTAATTGCTTAAACTCTAATTTCGGGATGAAATTCCCTTTAACGGGGGGATGATGTGACAACCCAAAATTTCTATCTTTTAAAGTTCAATCAAAAGCCAGACTTGTATCTGTTACCTTTTAGCCATCATAAGGGTTATTCTAAAAGTTTTCAAGCCTCGTACACTTAGGTCTTGATGCTATGATGTGTGAGTAATGAATCTATGACCTTCAAATAGAGCCAAGAACATCCAGCAAGGGATGTTTACGGCCCAAGGTGGATTTATGGCCGTAAATCCAATCTTGGCCGTAAACCCCTTCCTTCTAGTATAGGATTCCATCATTTCTTCCTCATTTCTCACATCTTTAAGGCTGAAAACTTATTTCTCTCTCAAGTATCATCAAGAACACTTCCATTTCTCTTCAATGTTGTAAATGATTCTTCCATTATTTCTTGATATCCTTCTTAATCAAGTGAAACCCTATGATTTCATCCATGAATTCAT
Organism: Lactuca virosa; assembly: GCF_052849685.1. Taxonomy (NCBI): domain Eukaryota; kingdom Viridiplantae; phylum Streptophyta; class Magnoliopsida; order Asterales; family Asteraceae; genus Lactuca; species Lactuca virosa. Next base: position 264,883,483 of record NC_136431.1, read on the forward strand.
CCCTTTTGGGTTAGATCGTCCAATCTTCAAGAACACCAAGAACACCAAGAACACACACTTGTTCTTGGAGCCGTGAACACTTTCAAACACTACCAAAACATAAGTATCCTTTCTATATACTAGTTATCCATTAGAAGCTCTTGAATTGCAACCAATAATCAACCACTTTATGCTTGATTTTCAAGAGTTTAAGGCCGTAAACCCTTCAAGGGGGCCGTAAACCCATCATAGGATCATGCTGGTCGTGAACCCTTCAAGTCATGGCCGTAAACCCTAGTTGTTCATGTGTTGGTCGTAAACTCCTTGGCTGTGAACACTCCTTGGTCATGAACACATCATTGTGTGGCCGTGAACACGCTTTTATACAATCATATGTGATTTTAACACTTCATTCCAAGTGTTTCCTAGCACCTAAGGTTGTTCCCTTACATGATTAGTTGTTATGTACACTAATTATATACATATATGTGTCATTATATTCCTAATAGGATCCGTTTGTGCTCGAGACTTCACTTGGCATCCTTAGCATCCTAATCGATCTTATATTCGAATCACTCACTATAGGTGAGTTCATACCCCTAAACTTATCTTTTGAATGATTTTAAATGCTTTTATGAAAAGGGGGGGGGGGGGGGGGGGAAATTCAAGTTGAAAACAATATAGTTATAGTATCAATCACAAATGATTTATAACTGTTAAACAAAAGGATTTCTTATACTTAAAAACTGGGTTATCAAACAAACTGTTTCAAATCATTTTATAAACTTCTTTTATATCAAATCATATCCGTCTATCTATTTACGTATAAGTATGCCTTAACAAATTTAGGACTATTGCTAGATACCTTGAATCCTGTTCCTTGTTTGGTTGTGGGCTCGGGGTAGGATCACCAGTCCGAATGTCTATTAAATCATAGTTATACTTATTAAATACAAATGTGGATATTGAACTCATTTTTAAGGATTATACTTAATTTAGTTGCTTGGTAAGTAATTGAGTCTTTTCTATACATCAGTAACAGTCAAACAATCATACTAGTAAACTATAATAGGTATAGTTTAGGAGAATACTACTTACTATTTCTAGAACAATGAAACTTACAAGAGTCAGTTCATACATGAGTCAGTTCAAACATACTATAACTAAGAACAGAAGGAACATATTATAACTAGAACAGAAGGAACATACAATAACTAGAACAGAAGGAACATAATATAACTAGAACAGAAGGAACATACTATAACTAGAACAAAAGGAACATACTACAACTAGAACAAAAGGAACATACTAATACTATAACAAAGATAACATTAATGTGAGCCACTACTTCATCGCATGACAATATACTGTTGTGTCATGTTTTGTAACCAGAGTCTCCTGGAGGGAGAGCGTGAATTTATGTATAGATCTATACGGGATTGACCATCCTACACCTTGTTGCTAGCTACAGTGGGACCTGCAGGTCTATGGGTGACGAACGTCATACCATTTCGACATCTTTGATCGTCGTGTTTTACTAGTCAATCAAGTATGGTTATAATCTCATCACATTTTACCTTAATTAAACAATTGGTTTTAAGGTAGTTAGTACATCTATAGTTACTTTATACAATACTACTGTACATCTTCATGTTCCCATTACATTCATATAGTGATCTTCTCACATAAACGATAATGTAAACTTTATTCTGATAACGATACTCATTCTTGGGAAAACACTCACTTTTACAAAAGAACAAACATAAAGAACAGTTGGGTCTTGGTAGAAGACTACTTTAGTGGAAAATATAGGATTTTCTAGGAAGTATACAAACATTTACATCAGACACTTACAAACTTTACATCAAACACTTACAAACATTTTCATCAAACTTATACAAACAATTGACACTAAAATAGTTATGAACTCACCAGCTTAAATGCTGATCTACGCTTTCAAAATAACTTGTATTCTCAGGTCACCAATAGACAGGTACAGATGACCAGGTTTTGAGAAGACGGAGCAGGTTCAAGACTCGTCTTTTATTTTGATTCATATTTTGGTGTCTTTCAAACTAAACAGAACACACATGTATTAAATTATATTATTAATGCAATGGATGATGTTGTTGTTTGTTTTACTATTATGCATTGTTATGATACTGTACATGACGTCCTCCGCCCCCGAACATTTCCGTCGTTCTGGTTTGTGTGTGTGACAGAAATAGATGGTTGATTTGTTAAATTATTATGTGATTAATAAATTAATATGATATTAGTTGTTAAATAATTAATTTGTTTATTTATGTGAAGAATAAATTAATGAGAAATCAATTAGAATTGATTACTTATTGATCAGAATAAATCTGAAATTAATTAGAACCAATTGAAGGTGCAAGGGGTGAATTATAATTATATAATAGTTGAAAAAAGGAGATAATTCTAGAACCATCCAAGGGTGGACGATTTTGGGAGCTCTTCTAGGTTTTCGAGAAGCCTCCTGGATGCTGATAAGGAAAGGATTTCAATTGGAATTAAATCCATTATTTTATTATTCAAATCTTGCTTTGTCCCTAGGTCACCTAAACTATAAATAGGATCCATTGGGCATTAAATTTCGTTGTGACTCTTAGCAAGGAGTATGAGAACGAAATTCATACCTCTCTTCCTCTCTACTCAAGTGTCTTCTAGTTCTAGGTTTTAGGTGTGAGCCATTCGAGGCATCATGCTTTTGGTGCTAGCTTTCCAAGCTCTTCAAAGGAAGGATTGAAATGATTTGTTTTCTATAAAAAAGCAAAGGCATGTAAACCTTCAAACTTGATTTCTTACTTTCGAAATTTCTAGGGTTTATGTTAGATTTTGTTATTCAAAGTATGTTGCCTTCAAAGTGAAGGACATAGATCCTTTTATGTTGCATTGCGCTTTCTTAATTGTTAAGTGATTTTCCGCATTGAGCATTTTGTTGTAAACTAATAAAGCCATTAGTGGTATCAGAGCTACTTCATTTGTCTAACAGTGAAAGCAAATTAGTTGAATCGAACCAAATTTTTTTTGTTAAATTGTGATCACGACATGACAGAGGCTCTGTCACGACGTGAACTCAGTGCATATCCAGATTTTAGGGATTTTCTGCCTAATTTGATTTTGTGGTTATTATTTGGTACTTATCTGTTTTAATATCTGCTAAAATCTGATTTTTTTTCTTATCTTAGATGATTAAATAAAACCCTAAATATTAGGACATGATCTTAGACAAGATAATGATCGATTATAAGATTAATTAATATTATCCTGATGGATCAAAATGATTAATTTAATTATAAGACTAATTAAAAGATAATTATAAATCCATAAATGGTTTAAAATATTAATTAATTAATTGATTAAAACAATTAATTTTAAATGTTTAAATGTTTAAATAAATAATCAATTAATTCATATAATTTGTAATGACCCAAATTTTCAAATAAATTTTTTCATTTTTAATTAACTGAAATATTCCCATAAAATGTGAAATATCAATGACAATTGTTTTCAAATCCATAACATCAGCATTTATTTTAAATATCAAAGTGTCCCCTCAAGTCAAATGCCAGAGAGTGCATGTCGCGCCATCAAGCTTTTCCCTTGCCCTTAGGCTCAGATGTACCTGAAACAAATCAACAAATTGTAAGATAATACTTAGTGAGTTCCCCAGAGCATAATCGAATAATCATATAATCCATATCAATCACATAAGCGATGCATAAAAACATATAAGGATGCCCTGGACACCCTCCAGGGTCTTAATCCAGGATGCCATGGGCACCCCCACTTGGTCTTACACCTATGTGCCATGGGCACCCCCATGTTCTTACTTGGAACGCCATGTGCACCCCATGGTCTTTACCTGGAATGTCTTGGGCACCCCCACATGGTCTTACAACCAAGTGTCGTGGGCACCCCCATGGTCTTTCATGCAAATATCAGTGCAACAACTAGCATACTACATGGAATATATCCAACTAGCATACCACCTAACATATAACCACTAGTGTAGCAGATAACACAAAATGGGTCGGGCTTGGTGCCTTCGACCCATTGGTATGGCGAGGAGACTCACCTCTCAAGAATGCTGAACCGATAAGATAAGATCAGATAACTCCCAACGCGCAGCTCCAACTCAACTGCCTATAATCATCATGTGATTAACTTGTAAAAATCCTGAAATACCATAAATACCCTCAAAGTCAAACTTGGTCAACCTCGATCATAGTCCAAGTCAACAGCCAAGGTCAACAGTCCATGTTGACCCCAACTCGTCGAGTGCATCTAGCAACTCGTCGAGTTCCTTCAGAGTCCAGAAAAACGGGACAAACCCTATCCAACTCGCCGAGTTGTCTCATCAACTCAATGAGTTCACTCAATATCTAGTAGACGGGGAAACCTGATCCAACTCGTTGAGTTTCCAGGGAAACTCATCGAGTCTTCCCCCTGTTTGCTTGTTCGGATGATGCGTTGATTGGAGGGACTCTAGGGCTTAGATCTGACGCCTAAAGGTGTCTAGAAGGATAAAGTTTCCAACTTTATCCTCTAGAACCACTCTGAATGCTCTAAAGCCCTTAACAAAGGTTGGAGAGCTCAAAAGCTTAGGCATGTGGTTCAAGAATCTATGGATCTGGAATCCTACCTTTCCAGAAGAGGTTCTAATCCTCAAAACGTTCCAAAGATGGAGACTTTTTGAACATGCATGTCCAATGCATGTCTTGAAGTCAAAATGGCCAAAGAGGGAAAATATACCCTAAAATCCATGCATGGCATCCATGCTTGACCAAAAACTAGATCTAGCCCACCATGGGACCATTTTGCCCTGGAGATTCATAAAGTTGCAAACTTTATGAATCCCATGCATGCAATCCACAAGAATGATAGGAAATGAAGAGTAAACTCAAGATCTAGCCATACTCTAAGATAAAAATTGAATCTTGAGTGCTTACAATAGTCCACAAGATGGTAAAGCTCAAGAGTGAGGGCTTTGTTTGCTAGATCTCCTCCTTCTTCTCACTATCTTCTTCTTCTTATGCTCCAAAAGTCAATCTAGCTCACAATATGAGAGAAAATGGAGATTAGGGTTTAGCACTGATCTTCTTAGGGTTTAGAGGCTGATGGAAGGTCAGCCTCAAGTTTTTAAGGAGATTATATAGGGTGCAAACCCTAAAATTTAGGGTTTTCCTTTATAACGCCTACTCGTCGAGTTGAGCATTCCAACTCGTCGAGTAGGCCCTAAATCTCGCGTCCTACAAATATATCTCTACTCGAAGAGTTGGAGCTCCCCAACTCGTCGAGTTCCAGTATAAAACCCTAAAATTCTGAAAACAAATTGATACCTGAAACGAGCGTTACATAATTAATCTTAAACTTTGTATATATATATATATATATATATATATATATATATATATATATATATATATATATATATATATATATATATATATATATTGTAACGTCAAAAACCCAAAACCCAAAATTTTGTTTTTATATTAAATAAAACACCAACCAAACGTGTTTATCATAACCATAAGAAAATCATAGTGTATCAATAATCATCCAAAGTACATAAGAGTCAATAAAGCGGAAACCATGGTGTGCAATGCGATCATCCCGAGCCTTCGCCTTCGAACCGGAGGTATCAGAAACATAAACTGAAAACCGTAAGCACAAAGCTTAGTGAGTTCTCCAAAACACCCCATACCATACGTACAATGGGCCTTGCCCAACAACCATCGGCCCCCGCCCGACATCGAGCCCCGCTCGGAACAGATTTGTCAGTAACATGCAATGGGCCCCACCCAACACACTTTTCAGGCCCCATCCGTTATACCTAAAAATACATACAACACATACAATAGTCACACAGACAACTAGCATACAAATAACAATAATCCATGGGTCGACATTGGTTCCTTCGACCCGCCAAACACTGGAAGGAGACTCACCTTAATCTGCTAAAAACTTAGATAATGCTCGGGAAAAATCTCCACACTAAATCTGATCAAATAATACCCTAATTAATAATTAGGTCATAAACCATATCCAAGAGCCCAAGTCCAAAATCCCGCTCTTTAGGGTAAAAGACCATTTACCCCCTCCCTCCAAGGCTACACCCATTCAATCAAAGCCCAAATCCTCAAAATGGCCCAAAAAGCATCCTAGGTTCATAGTAGGTAGTACGCCCCGCCTATCTGACCCGTACGTCCTGTGTACTCGGGTGACTTCCATCAGTCCTCATACCCAGTACACGCAGCCTACTAAGAAGTACGCCTGTTGTACTGGCTAGAGTCCCATTCCTTAAGCAAAGGTAATCACTTAAGCCCTTAACGTCCAAACCTTAGATCTAGGTCTAAATAAGGTCTTAATCAATAAAGTTGGCAACTTTACTCCTTTTCATGTCTTAATGGGACCCAAAACCCATTTTTATCCATCTAAGTCCATAATATGAACACCAACTCTAGCATGATTCATCAAGACCCATCAAGATGGCATTTTTATCCTGGAGTAGCTCATACTCACGAGGATGACTCAAGGGACCATAATATGCCCAAAACAAGCCTTAGACTAGATCTAACACATAGATTCATCAAGATAAAAGCTTTATACCTCCAAATGCTAGCAAAATTGACGAAGACTCTAGATCTATGAGCTCTACTCCAACTAATGCTTGAACACCAATCTCCTTCTTCAAAGTGAGCAAAAAACGCCAAATGTTAACCAACAAAGCTCAAGAATACTCAAGAAGAAGCTATGGTTCACGGGGTATCTTTAGAGCAAAGGAGGTTGAAGTGGGAAAGGGTCTTGAGTCCATAATGATGCTTAAATAGGGTCCAAACCCTAACAATTAGGGTTTGCCCCTGACCACATACGCCCTGCGTACTAGAAGTACGCCCAACATACACGCCCTTCCCTTAAAGTTTTGCTTTTCACCCCTTGGGACCAAATTTCCAAACTAATTTATTATCAAGGGTCAAAAATAAGAAATACCTGGAATCGGGAATTACAGTTCGTCCCCAATTGAATTAGACTTCGTCCTCGAAGTCCGCTGCTGCAAATAACTCTAGGTAATGCTCCCTCATCTCATACTCAGGCTACCACGTCCATTCTGAACCCTTTCGGTGTTGCCACTGCACCTTCACGATATCCACAACCTTGTTCTACAGAGTCTTCGTCCTCTTGTCAAGGATCGCCACTGGTCTCTCTATATAATTTAGGCTATAATGCACCTGAATGTCTTCCAATGGAACCACTGTGAAATCATCAACCAAACATTTCTATAGCTGGGAAACATGAAAAGTGTTATGGATCTGAATGAGCTCCTCTGGAAGATTCAAACAACATACCTGGGGCCTAGCTTTCCCTGCTTCCTAAATTGGATGACATCTTTCCAAGGTGACACCTTCAGGAGTACCATGTCCCCAACCTGGAACTCTAAGTCTGACCGATGTCTATCTCTGTAACTCTTATTTTGGCTCTGTGTTTTCTAAAGTCTGCCGTGAACCTACTGAATCAGTTATGTTGTCTTGAGTACAACCTTAGTTTCCCCATAACTCCCTATTCAACCTCAACCCAACATATCGGGGTCCTACACTTCATACCATAGAACATCTCAAAAGGAGGTCGATCAATGCTGGCATGATAACTATTGTTATACAAAAACTCCACTAAAGGAAGATACATATCCCAACTCCCTCTAAAATCTAGTACACATACCCGCAACATCTCCTCCACTGTCTGGATAGTCCGTTAACTCTAACCATCAGTCTGTGGGTGGAAAGTCGTGCTGAAGTGCAGACGAGTACCCAACTCCTCGTGGAATCTCTTCTAGAACCTTGAAGTAAACCAAACATCCCTATTAGAGACCACAGAAAATGGCACCCCATGCCGTGGCACCACCTCCCAGATGTAGATATCGACAAGTTTCTCTGCCAAAACACTCTCCTGGATCGGAATAAAATGCACGCTCTTAGTCAATGAATCCACGGTGACTATCAAATCTATTCCGCATGCCGTCCACGGCAACTTTGTGATAAATCCATCGTAATATCTTCCCATTTCCAAACGGGAACTCCCAACGACTTCATTTTTCCGTGAGGTCATTGATGCCCAGCCTTGACTTTCCTACAATTTAAGCACCTCTCCACATACCAGGTCCCGCTTCATGCATGACCACCAATAGTCAAGCTGAAGATCTCTATACATCTTTGTCGCTTTGGGATGAAAAGATAATATCGACTTGTGCGCCTCCTCCATCAATACCTGGTGTGCACCACCCCGTTATGGAACCCACACTCTCCGATGAAGGGTTAATGATCCCTGACTTTCATAATCAAAGGAAGCCACCTGACCCACTATGAGCTCACCTTTATGGTGCTCTTCCTTCATAGCCTCCCCCCGAGCCTCTCGAATTTGCTCTAAGATTGAGGTAATCACTCTCATCCTCAAACACACATCCCTGATCGGGGCAGTAACTGCCTTGCGGCTGAGAGCGTCGACCACCACATTAGAATTCCCCGGGTGATAAAGCATCTCATAATCATAATCCTTCACCACATCCAACCATCTACGATGCCTCAAGTTTAGATTTGGCTGATTCATCAAATACCTCGGATTCTTGAGATTAGTGTAAATAGTACAATGGACCCCATATAGGTCATGTCACCAAATCTTGAGGGCGAACACCACAGCCCCCAACTCTGAATCATGCGTAGGATAATTCGCCTCATGAGGCTTCAACTGCCTCGAAGCGTAAGCGATCACATGACCCCGATGCATTAGTACTACACCCAAACATGTGATTGATGCATCACAATACACCAAAAAGTCCTCTACACCCTCCGGCAGGGTCAGAATCGGCGCCTCACACAATCTCCGCCTCAGAATCTCAAAAGTTGCCTGATGCTCAGCCCCCCCCCCCCCCACCCCAAAAAAAAAGTGACAGTATTCTTCGTTAACCGGGTCAAGGGAACCACTATCTTGGGGAAATCTTGAATGAATCTTAGGTTGTGTTTGTTTTTTTAAAAAAAGCTCTTCTAACCTCTTAGTGCTACGCGGCGCAGCACACGCGCAACACTTTTAAGTTCACAGCAGTTTTTTTATTAAAAGGCTTCGGGCTCAAAAACCTCTTCCCGTCCTCTGTCCCAAACAACATTGGGTCTACCTCTTCTCACCTGAAAGAACCCCTTTCTATACTTTCATATTTCTGAAAGACCCAAACTTTCATACTTGACAATATAGTTACTCCAAAACATGCTACATGCATATTTATAAAACAATATCTTACATTGATAAAGTGATTACAAAGGGTTGGATACAAACCGACTATGTTTTAATATTTTACATAACTACCCAGGATATTGTAATTTTACACATACATAAACCGAAGTACAAAAGTAATAGCAAAAATCTATTCTACATCTTCCGATAGTATATAACCATACTGGTTACTTATCTCCTGCAAATTTGTTAAACATTGAGAGGGGTAAGCGGTGACGCTTAGTGAGTTCAATAATAGATGAAATATAACGTTATGCCATATATATACTTCAGTATGGTAGAAGCAAAGAGGAACAAGGAACAACAAAGGCATATGTGAATCATGTGACCAACTTTCCATATCAATCAATGATTTGATTCAAAATATACAATCACCGAGACATAACAATTTCCATACTTGATATACATCAATAACACTTTGGCCCAAATGGCACAGAAAATACTCATGAATATCATTTTGCTAGAATATACAGGCTTTCAGCCCTACATAGCCCTATGCCAGTACCAGAAGTTATACGAGTCATGCTCTACATGGCCAAAGGCACAAAGCCAATACCAGAAGTGATACGAGACATACTCTACATGGCCAAAGGCATAAACCCCATACCAGAATAATACGAGACATGCTCTACATGGCCAGAGGCTCAAAGCCAATACCAGAAGTGATACGAGACATGTTCTACATGATCAAGAGTATAAAAACAAAAATAACTCAGGAAAGCATTTAGCACATATAACACATAACATACAATTCTTCCTATATATTAAACTCACCATGAAATAACCGGGGGTTAAAATAATAATTTGGGCAGCACTTCGGCTCTAAATATGACTTTCTTTGTTGAAAACCGGGAGTTTTCACGAAAACCGGGAGTTTTCACGAAAACCGGGCTCTGCGAAGGTAGAGGTTCGAAACCGAAAAGATAAATTTTTCGGGCTTCTCGGGAATCTTGGGGCGCGTTTCGGGTGCTAAAAATGATATCGGGGCTTCGGGGGATGTCGAGATAGTAAAAATATCAAAAAGGGGGGTGGAAGTGGCAAATTTCTCAAAATACCCGGGAAGGCTCGCATGGGTCTTATTTATAGGGGAGGAGGTCCGAAGGCTTGGATCCGAGGCTAGGAGAAGCGAGCACGTGGCTCGCATGCGAGGAGGTAGCTGGTGCGAAGGCCACGCGGCAGAAGGGTGAGGTTCGGACTTGGCAGCTGGCTTGCTTCGGATGGACACCTGCGAGCTTCGGATTGGTCGGATGACGCGGTACTCCTGGGTTCGGTCCAGCACTTCGGACCAATCAGCGGGTGACACGCGGACCGCGGTCCAATCAACAGCGAGCACATGTCCGACACGTGGAAGCCTCGCATGCGAGGGTGACGTGTCCAAAGATGACTCTTACGAAATTTCTCGAAAATTGTGCCCAATCTTGTAAAATCTATAACTTTCTCATACGGGCTCCGTTTTTGACGTTATATGCACGCGTAGAGAAAATTATGCTCTACAACTTTCGTTTAGACTTCGTCGGAAATTTTTGACTTTATTTTTATATTATTATTTTTAACAGACCGGGACTGGAAAATCCGTTAAAAATTCTTAACTTCTTCATCCGATGTCCGTTTTCGTCCGACTTTTTACCGTTGTACTGCTAATGACGAGACCTTCGATTCTCATTTAGGTTGTGTCGGCTAAAAATCACTCGATCTAAAATTCGAGTTTTTAGCTGTCTACTGCTAAGCTGAAACTTAGAAAAATCATAACTTCCTCATACGAAGTCAGATTTTGGCGTTCTTTTTATCGAACTTCTCGGTTTAATGAATACTACGACTTTCATTTAGATAACTAAGGCTAAAAAGTAGTTTTCCAAAAACTCACTTTTTACGTCATTCGGCACCGTGTCGGTTTTGTCGCGGATCTTCGATTGGTCATAACTTCTTCGTTATAACTCGGATTTCGACGAGGTTTTCGCCTACATGTTTCTAACGAGATAATGTACAACTTTCAATAATAAAAATTTACTTATTTCAAATTTTATATTTTCGCTAAATTTCACTATTTGGCTTTTAATTGGAATCTCATAAGACTTCCAATATTTTATGAGTGATTCTAAACATAGTTTTACTTCATTTATAGTAAAAACTATCTGTTAGAACTCAACACTCAATTTCTCATAATATTTCATAATATTATAAACTCCTCAAACTACATAACACGATTTCAACACGTGTATGTTACAAATACCTCCTCCTTTTGAGGATTTCGTCCCCGAAATCACAACAATTAGACAAATGAGGATATTTCGCTCTTATCTCATTCCTATTTTACCTAAGTATAATTTGGGCCTCGATGGTTTTTCCACTTGACAAGCACGAACTTCACTTCAAGACATATGTACAAAGCATATCTTCTATTGTTCGGATTTTTTTCTCCGTCTGTCCATCTCCTTCTTAAATTCTCTGACTGAAATTTCGCCACTATGCGAGACATGGTTCTCTGAACCAATCAATTCACTTCGCAGATCTATATTTTAGTCGGACTCAATTCTTTACGACCATTAAGGTCTGAACGAAAATCATCTTCTTAGTCATCACCGAAACGAAGGTAATGACATACTCGAACAAAAACGGAATCGATTACTAGCTTCTTGGTAACCTTGTGACTTTCCCTGATCCAAGTGTGAGTCATGTGCTTCCAGTAGTATAGGCATCTACTAGTATTCACACCTACTCATACTCGTCCCAAGTATTGTCTCGCAGTTCCCAAGTCACCATTTATAAGTTTTCATAAAGAAACTTTTCACACCTGAGTGTGTTCTTTAACAACCATTCCATACCGGGAATATTATCAAAGTTGGGCAAGAAGATGGGAATCAGGTTAACAAGAAAGGTTATAACTTTCAATTCCTATGACACTATCTCTATAGACTTTATCAGCAAGTAATGATATATTTCCTATGTTATCTATATGAAACGATTGGACAATTGCGTAACAAACAATTTTGAAAAGAATATGCAAATTTATAAGGCACGAAAGAATTTGAGGCATCACAATCAAATAAGATGTGAGCAGATTTAAAGTTTACGAGAAATGTACCCGTCACATCATTTGGGTCCTTGCGTGTCTCTTCGTGGTAATCTGAAATGCATGGCCTTTAGCTATTGGCACCTCCTCCTTTGGAGTATTCCTTGGTTGTTGAACGGAAACTTGACTTCCCGCCATTTGACTAGTAAGAGTAGGACAAAAACGCTTCCTGTGGCCGGTAACACCACAAGCAAAGCATGTAACACTCTTCATTGGACAAACAGGCTTTATGTGACACATTTCTCCACATCCATAACAGGTCACTGCTTTTTCTGTTCTGCATTGGCCCTGGTGATTCTTTCCACATTTTATACATGATGGCGACTGAAGAGAAAAAGATTGTGATCTACCACGACCACGAATGGTGCTCTGAGATTGCTCTCTTGCATTAGAATCAAATTGAACAGATCGAGCTGGTGGAATAGAGGAAACCAGAACAGTTTGATCGATACGTGAATGCTTTGGAACAGAAAAAGTGGCACCACGTATGTCTAAGTCATGCTCACGCTTTCGAGCATACTCAACAACTTTGTCAAAGGACAGGACATCCCGATTAACTACAAAATCGCGGATCTCATACCGCAGTCCATCCAAGAATAACGGAATTTTATCATCTTCAGTGGGAATATACTTTGCGGCAAACCGTGCTCTTTGATTAAATTGAGTTTCATACTCATTCACGGTCATTCCTTCTTGCTTAAGCTCCAGAAACTCTTTCTCCAATCTCCTCCTCATGTCTAGAGGACAATACTTCTCTAGCAAACGAGTTTTGAACATCTCCCAGGATAAATTCTCCTGGTCATACTCGTTGAGAGCTTCATATGTTGCTTCCCACCAAACCAAGGCTTCTTCGACGAGCATAGCAGAAGCATAATTAGCCTTGTCTTCATTATCCACGTGAGAAATACGAAACACTTTCTCTGTGTTCTGGATCCAGGTAAGAGCAACAATGGGATTAAGAACACCTGAAAACTCCGTAGCACCATTACTCTTGAAATTTTTGAAGGAGGGACGGTTCACCTCTCCTTTTGAAAATTCTCCAGTGGCTTTCTCTTTTCCTTTATCACCATTCTTTTTGTGCTCTTCAAAAGTATGCCGAATAATATCAGTAAGTTTACCCAATAGTCGCTCCTCACGAGGAGATACTGGAGTATTCACTTCCTCAGGTTGAGGACCTCCACCAACCTCAGGGGTATGACTACTAACCTCATCAGCCATTGCTCTGCAATATGGAGTAACTTTGTATTTTAGAATATTAGGGTTTATTATTACCTAATACTTTTACTTAAATGTTTCCTATGGTTTGTATCCCTATACTTACAATAATTAAGTTCATATATTGAACTTCCAATAGTTTAAGTCTAAATACCAATCCGTGGAATTTAGTTCACTTAAACCACTGCTCTGATACCATGATTGAAAGAACCCCTTTCTATACTTTCATATTTCTGAAAGACCCAAACTTTCATACTTGATAATATAGTTACTCCAAAACATGCTACATGCATATTTATAAAACAATATCTTACATTGATAAAGTGATTACAAAGGATTGGATACAAACCGACTATGTTTTAATATTTACATAACTACCCAGGATATTGTAATTTTACACATACATAAACCGAAGTACAAAAGTAATAGCAAAAATCTATTCTACATCTTCCGATAGTATATAACCATACTGGTTACTTATCTCCTGCAAATTTGTTAAACATTGAGAGGGGTAAGCGGTAACGCTTAGTGAGTTCAATAATAGATACAATATAACGTTATACAATATATATACTTCAGTATGGTAGAAGCAAAGAGGAACAAGGAACAACAAAGGCATATGTGAATCATGTGACCAACTTTCCATATCAATCAATGATTTGATTCAAAATATACAATCACCGAGACATAACAATTTCCATACTTGATATACATCAATAACACTTTGGCCCAAATGGCACATAAAATACTCAGGAATATCATTTTGCTAGAATATAAAGGCTTTCAGCCCTACATAGCCCTATGCCAGTACCAGAAGTTATACGAGTCATGCTCTACATGGCCAAAGGCACAAAGCCAATACCAGAAGTGATACGAGACATACTCTACATGGCCAAAGGCATAAACCCCATACCAGAATAATACGAGACATGCTCTACATGGCCAGAGGCTCAAAGCCAATACCAAAAGTGATACGAGACATGTTCTACATGATCAAGAGTATAAAAACAAAAATAACTCAGGAAAGCATTTAGCACATATAACACATAACATACAATTGTTCCTATATATTAAACTCACCGTGAAATAACCGGGGGTTAAAATAGTAATTTGGGCAGCACTTCGGCTCTAAATATGACTTTCTTCGTTGAAAACCGGGCTCTGCGAAGGTAGAGGTTCGAAACCGAAAAGATAAATTTTTCGGGCTTCTCGGGAATCTTGGGGCGCGTTTCGGGTGCTAAAAATGATATCGGGGCTTCGGGGGATGTCGAGATAGTAAAAATATCAAAAAGGGGGGTGAAAGTGGCAAATTTCTCAAAATACCCGGGAAGGCTCGCATGGGTCTTATTTATAGGGGAGGAGGTCCGAAGGCTCGGATCCGAGGCTAGGAGAAGCGAGCACGTGGCTCGCATGCGAGGAGGTAGCTGGTGCGAAGGCCACGCGGCAGAATGGCGAGGTTCGGACTTGGCAGCTGGCTTGCTTCGGATGGACACCTGCGAGCTTCGGATTGGTCGGATGACGCGGTACTCCTCGGTTCGGGCCAGCACTTCGGACCAATCAACGGGTGACACGCGGATGGCGGTCCAATCAGCAGCGAGCACATGTTCGACACGTGGAAGCCTCGCATGCGAGGGTGACGTGTCCAAAGATGACTCTTCCGAAATTTTTCGAAAATTGTGCCCAATCTTGTAAAATCCATAACTTTCTCATACGGGCTCCGTTTTTGACGTTCTTTATATGCGCGCGTAGAGAAAATTATGCTCTACAACTTTTGTTTAGACTTCGTCGGAAAATTTTGACTTTATTTTTATATTATTATTTTTAACAGACCGGGACTGGAAAATCCGTTAAAAATTCATAACTTCTTCATCCGATGTCCGTTTTCGTCAGACTTTTTACCGTTGTACTGCTAATGACAAGGCCTTCGATTCTCGTTTAGGTTGTGTTGGCTAAAATGACTCGATCTAAAATTCGAGTTTTTAGTTGTCTACTGCTAAGCTGAAACTTAGAAAAATCATAACTTCCTCATATGAAGTCAGATTTTGGCGTTCTTTTTATCGAACTTCTCGGTTTAACGAATACTACGACTTTCATTTAGATAACTAAGGCTAAAAAGTAGTTTTCCAAAAACTCACTTTTTACGTCATTCGGCACCGTGCCGGTTTTGTGGCGGATCTTCGATTGGTCATAACTTCTTCGTTATAACTCGGATTTCGACGAGGTTTTCACCTACATGTTTCTAACGAGATTATGTACAACTTTCAATAATAAAATTTTACTTATTTCAAATTTTATATTTTCGCTAAATTTCACTATTTGGCTTTTAATTGGAATCTCATAAGACTTCCAATATTTTATGAGTGATTCTAAACATAGTTTTACTTCATTTCTAGTAAAAACTATCTGTTAGAACTTAACACTCAATTTCTCATAATATTTCATAATATTATAAACTCCTCGAACTACATAACACGATTTCAAAACGTGTATGTTACATCACCGCTTCTAACCTAATCTAAACAAAAAAAAAGCGGACAATCGCCGCATCCTCAACGAGTTCGCTCTCCAGTCTCCATCGACCAAGAACGGAAGAACCAATCGCCGGTCTCTTGTCGCCACACACCGATCGCCGCCGCCACTCGCCGCTGCCGCTCGCCGCTCGTCTTTTCTGCTGCCAGTCGACCGCCACTCAACAGGTTAGGGTTTTTTTTTGCTTTTTTTCTGATTTCGATTTGAGTACAAACACAACCATGCAACTTGATTTTTTTAAACTTAATCCAAGTATATGAATTGTGGAGAAGCAAGGCTACGATTCCACTATATGTTGCAATATTAAGCAGATTGAATTTTTTTTTAACTTAATCTAAGTATTTGAACTTCGAATCATATGTTTATATATTGTGTTATGTTTAAGTACTTAGAATGACGATCAGTTGATTTACTTCTTTTAGATTAAGAAATACCCTGCATACCTGTTTCCTAAGGATCCACTAAATTAATGCTTTCAAAACAAGAAAAAAAGTATATATTTCTTGGTGTCGATCTGAATATATATTTATATGTTGATTTATGATATAATTGTTCTTATAACAAATTTTTTTGCTCAACTCCTAGACCTCGAGCTCCTAGTGCCTCACCTAATCCACCTTCTTGTGCCTCGCCTAAAGCTTCTATTACTGCTGATGATTTAGCACTGGAGATGCAAAAAGCTCTACGCCATTTGACTCAAGGGCCAACAATTCCCTAATGTTTAGAGAAGCTTGAGTTGCTCGAGTTAGACCTAGTAGACCCTCTACGATTTGCTGCATATCACATTTTTGGAGGGACCATGAATATAAGAGAGATGTGGGTAAATTTGCCTAATGATCCACAAATATTAAGAGGATAGATGGAGATGACAGCTACAAGTTTAGGAGTTTTAAAGGATGGAAAGATTGTTCGTTAAGTTTATATGTTTGAGTTGTTTAGGTTTTAATTGCATGTTTTGGAACTATATGGTTATGTTTTTTGGTTATTTGCTACTTGAATGTTATTTGTAGTATTTGGTACTTGAATGTTATGTTATGTGGTACTTGAGATTTATGTTATGTTATTTGGTATTTGAAATTTATGTTATGTTTTTTTGGTACTTGAGATTTATGATATGTTTGTGGTACTTGAATCTTATGTTATGTTATTATCTTATGTTATGTTATGTTTTGTTGATTAATAGGTTTGTATGGATCACGAAAAAAAGATACTACTCATAATTCTTATGTACTTGTACGTCCGCTACTTTTGGAAGAGGGGTGTCAAACGAGTGCGGGACAACGATTCGGAAATGACGGGACATGAATTTACGTTAGAGTTACTTCACCGTAATCCTCTGCAATGTCTTGAAGTGCTACGCATGTCCTGTGAATCATTTTTCCGGCTATGTGCTCATTTTAGAGTAAACTACATGTTAAAGGATAGCAAACATGTGTCGGTTGAGGAGAAGATGGATATGTTTTTGATGATCATCGGTTATAACCAACGTTATGTGATTATCAAGCGGAGATTTCAACACTCAAAGCAAACAATTCATAAGTTTTTTCATGAAGTGTTGGACAAAATGTTGCTTTTCGCACATGACATTATAGTGCCAACTTCTTTTAATCCGAATCCAAACATTCTGGGACATAATAGGAGGCTACAGTGTGTGTTCAAGGGAGCAGTTGGTGCACTTGATGGTACTTTGATACATGTTGTTGTCCCTGCAAACAAATAGGATTTATATAGAAGTAGGGGAAAAGGCGATTGTTACCAAAACGTATTGGCAATATGTGACTTCAACATGATGTTTACGTTTGTTGTGGCCGGTTGGGAAGGGATAGCACACGATTCTATAATTTTATCAGAAGTATTAGCAAATCCACATGCACCATACCCGCTTCCACCACGAGGTAAGTTTATGGTTATTTAAATAGTTTTATCTTAGCTTGAAAAATAAATGACTTTTTTTTTGTTTTTTTTACAGATAAATAATATTATCTTTGTGATGCCGCCTATGCAAACATTCGAGGTTTTATGGCACCGTACCGTAATGTGAGGTATTGGCTTGGAGATTTCCGTCGAAGACGTGCATTAACGAATAAAGAAAAATTTAACCATGCACATGCAAAACTTCGGAATGTCATTGAGCATGCTTTTGGTGTCTTCAAAGCACGATTCCCTATATTGAAGAGAATGGCACCATTCTTGTTGGTTACACAACGAAACATTACCCTAGCATGTTTTGCGCTTCATAATTTTATAAGAAGAGAGGGACTACGTGATGAGTTTTTTGCATGATATGATGAACCAAATGTCTCAGTTCGGAATAGCAATGCAGTCGTTGATAATTATGAAGATGAGATTCCAACACATGGTACTGCAGCGGACCGTGAATATATGACCTAGTTACGGGATGAAATTGTCGAACAATTGATGCAAAATATGGAATGAGAATTATTAAAGTTTGGTTGTATGAATTTTATTTAAAAATGTTACTGTAAAACTAATTTGGTTGTTTGAATTTTATTTCAATGTTTTAAGACTAAATTATTAAATTTTTGTTATTAAAAAACTATTTTCGGTTTATTAAATTACTTTATTTTAAATTTTTTAATAACTGCAGCAGCCTGCAGACGTTAAAAAAACAAACATGCTTCTCATTACAGTCTGGAGCACTTTGGTCCACCTCTTCTGCTGCAGAGGTCTGCAGTAGTGGTCTGCAGACTTTAGACAGTTTCACTTCGGAAAAACAAACATCACCTTAGATAATAACCAGCCAATCCAAGGAAACTCTGAATATCAGATGGAGACCTCAGAATTTCCCACCTCATCATTGCCTCAACCTTGGCCGGGTCGACCAAAATACGGTTCTAGTTGACAAGGTGCCCCAGAAACTGCACCTCAGCCAACCAGAACTCACACTTAGAGAACTTCGTATACAAACTCTCCCTCCTCAGAGTCTCTAATACCTCTCCCAAATGCTTCTCATGTTGCTCGTGGGTCCTAGAATAGATCAGGATGTCATCAATAAACACAATCACAGACTGATCCAGCATGGGCCTACATACGCGAATCATGAGATCCATGAATGCGGCTGGAGGATTGGTGATCCCGAAGGACGTCACTACGAACTCGTAATGACCATAACGAGTTTGAAAGGTCGTCTTATAGGTATCCTCCTCTCTAAACCTCATCTGATGATAACCCGGACACAAATCAATCTTGGAAAAGCAAGATGCATCCTGGAGCTGGTCAAATAAATCGTCCTTCCTCGGGAGTGGATAACGGTTATTCACCATTAGCTTATTTAGCTCCGGATAGTCTATACACATCCGATGCGACCCATCCTTATTCTTCAAAAACAAGATCGGCGCTCCCCATGGTGAACTACTCGGCCATATAAACCCTTTGTCTAACTGCTCTTGTAGCTGTTTAGACAACTCCTTCATCTCTGGGGTGCCAACCGATAAGGTGCTTTGGCTATCAGATTCGCACCTGGAACCAAGTCAATATGAAAATCCACCTGCCTCTCCGGAGGCACTCCAAGAAAATCCTCTGGGAACACATCCGGGTACTCCCGAACAATCGGTACATCACCCACAGTCGCCTTACCCTTCTCCCGTGCATTCATCAAATAAGCCATAATCTAGAACAACCTTGATGAAGATAGCGTCTGGCCCGAGCTGCTGTACAGAGAACCAATCCACGCTGAACACCCTCTCACTGAATCAATAACTCTCCCTCACTTGGGGTCTAAATATGTACCAACTGATGCTCGGAATCAATCATTTCCACATTGGGGCTCAACCAATCCATTCCTACAATGACCTTGCTCTCGTTCAGGGGAACGGGAACCAAATCAATCAGGTATCACTCACTGAACAACTCCAATACACACCCCCGATGAACCCTCGATACCCTCACAGGACGATCATCAACAATCGCGACCTCTAATGGATAATCCAGCTCCCCCAGAGCATCAACAAACCTCTTTCTGAGCGTAAGAGATACAAGGGATCGGGTAGCCCTCGAATCAAACAAAACTAGAGCAGAGATATCGTTTACAAGGAACGACCCTAAAAGCAAACACATATATATGCGTAGGAAAATCATAATAAATAAAGAGATAAGGAGAGATACATAACCGTCACCACATCTGGTGCCGCACGAGCCTCCTCAGCTGTCAGCTGAAATTCCCTGCTCCTCACAACGGGCACCTCCGCCTTGCCTTGGTGGCCACCTATGATCCTCAAGGTGTCGGAGCGGGCACTGCAACTAGTCCTCTCACTGCTAAACTCAGGCAGTTGGCCTTCTTATGCCCCCCTGGTTGCAATGGAAGCAAATCAGATCAGATAAGTGGGTGGTGGTGGTCGTACAATCCTTATTGAAGTGACCCGTCTTGCCGCACTTGAAGCAGCTAGAACCACCCACCCTACAAGCCCCATCGTGCATCTTACCGCACTTGCCGCGGCGACCTTGTACTTGCTAGCCCCTCGATCTCGAGTTAAAAACCTTGGGCCTCTTCCCCGAACCCTCACAACTCTGAACCTGATCCGACTTCCTCTTCTTCTCCATCTCCAAGTCAATCTCCCTTTCTTTGTCTCGCGCCACCATATCATCCAGTTTCTTACAACTAGATCTGCTCACAAACTGTCTGATATCGCTCCCCAACATGTCGTGGTATCTCGCCTTCTTCATCTCCTCGTCTGACACATACCGTGGAACCAGTAACACCCTCTCTCGGAACATAACAATGATTTCCACCACTGTCTCAGTAGTTTGGCGAAGGTCCTGAAACTCCCTCGCCAGCTGTTGACCTTAATCACTGGTGCAAACTCGGCCCGAAATATCATCACAAAATCCTTCCAAGCCATGGACTCAACCGCCTCGCCTCACAAGGCATGACCAACCTCCTCCCACCAGTCTTGATCTCTATCTTTCAGAAGACATGATGCAAGTATAACCTTTTCCCCTTTAGGGCAGGAACTAGTACAGAAGGCATTCGTGACATCCACTAACCAACGCCTGCTCACAATCGGGTCCTTCTTCCCGAAGAACTTCGGAGCCCCACATGCCTGAAACTCACGGAAAGTGAAAGTGCAAGCACCTATAATCGCGACCATCTTAGATTGAAAAGCGCCCAGGCGCTTATTTAGAATCTTCATGATACCCTCATTGATCTTACCGAAGATCACATGATTCTACTCAAGAATACTGCGGGTAATCTCTTATGAAATGAACTCCCACATCTGATCGTTTATGAACCCGACCCTAGAGCCTGAACCCAAACCATCATCGGCACCAGAACCAGCACCGACACCCATATATCCACTAGTACTTCCTCAAGTGACCACCATACTAAAAATAAACCATGCAAACCATCAGCATATACTCAAAAAATCCCACACCCCACAAGCTTCCTGGTATCATTGTGATTTTTGTTGACTCGAGTACAGACCCTCTACTTCTACTAGTACGGGCCCATACTACCTTCCACATCTATCCGTACTTTCCTCAAGGATCTCCTCGAATCCCCTAAGTTACTTCCTATCAAATGAAACAACCTCTAGCAATGCAAGGCTCTCGGCACTGAATCACCTCCTAGGTTTTCCTACGGCTACCACCACACCACTATCCGCCATCAGTTGCAAAAGGAACTCCCTTTAACACCCTCTAAATAGCTTACAAACACAATTACATATCACTAACACCAGATAATTCCTTGGGAAGGTTTGTATCGATCAGCTACACTTCAAGTATAAAGAATAAAAGTAAACTTAATCTACGAAAAACAAAGAACAGAAAGTAAATAACACATAGAGTTCTTAAAATGTTTCTTTCACCAAGAAAGGGTTTTTTCTTCACCAAGAAGACGGTTTGTCACAAAGACGATTATGACACCAAGTCGTGTTAACATTAGCGTTTCACCCTAATGACCAATATATACTAATCTATACAAGTATGTCCCCTAGTTGAAGGGATTGTAACTTATCTATACTAAGAACCGATCTTCATAACAAAGATATCGGATCTACTATCTATTCTATACTTATCTATATCATTCCTAATATATAAAAGATTACATAGAATAACTAAACTAAGCGCTGACGCTGATAGCCTTTATATGTTGGCGCCGATAGTATAGACGCTGACACTAACGGATAGCACGTAGCAGTGTTTGACTCATCAGATCATAAGGTGTGACCTTACACCTTGAATGAAAGGTATCACACTATAATAGTTGGACTCAGATAAGAACTGCGCAATAGGGTTAGACCTAAACTTCTAAAATTATATGGTCTCAGTAATATGTAACATAGTATATTTGCTTACTAGTTAGCTGATGTTAATGGGAACTCCTAAAATCATGAAGCAAGAAACATTCGAGCCTTGAGTAATCGGAATCAAATCATAACCTAAACAAGCCATCATATCACTGATTGATCCAATACTAGCATGCAAATATATAAGTTCATTCAGTAGGCATACAAAGGCATCTCTCCTAGCATTCTATCATGCAATCCTGAGCAGATCCTTAGCCCTAATCTAGTATGTGATTCACAATTCATAATTCAAACCATATCACACAGAACAGGTATGGGTATTTTTTGGAAAACTTACTTGAGCTTAGTCAATTGCTTGCACCACATCCCTTTCTTTTATTAGAAATCCTTTTATTAAAACATTTCTTTTTATGAAAAAAATATCTATCAAACCCTCAGTTTGAGTTCAGATATACTACCGAGAATGCCCGAATCTCTCACATCAAGGCTCTGATACCAACTTGTAACATCTCAAAAACCCATAACCAAATTTTTATTTATATTAAATAAAACATCAACCAAACGTGTTTATCATAAACTTAAGGAAATCAAAGTTTATCAATAATCATCCAAAATACATCAAAGTCAATAAAGCAGAAAATCATGGTGTGTGCAATGTTATCATCCCGAGCCCTTCCCCTTCGAACTGGAGGTACCTGAAACATAAACTGAAAACCATAAGCAAAAATCTTAGTGAGTTTCCCAAAACACCCCATACCAAACATACAACGGGCCTTTCCTGACAACCATCGGGCCCCGCACGGAACAGATCTGTTAGTAACATGCGATGGTCCCCGCCCAACACACTCATCAGGTCCCTCCTGGCACCGGGCCCCACCCGATATACATACAAATACATACAACACATGCAAGAGTCACACAGACAGCTAGTATACAAATAACAATAATCCATGGGCCGACATTAGTGCCTTCGACCCGCCAAACACTGGAAAGGGACTCACCTCAATCTGTTGAAAAATCAGATAATCCTCGGACTGCTGATCAGGAAATCCCTGCACTAAATATGACCAAATGATACCCTAATTAATAATTAGGTCATAAACCATATCCAAGATCCCAAGTCCATAATCCCGACTCTTTAGGGTAAAAGACCATTACCATCCCCTCCCCGAGGCTACACCCATTCAGTCAAAGCCCAAATCCTTTAAATAGCCCAAAAAGCATCCTAGGACCATATTAGGTAGTAGGCCCCGCGTACCTGACATGTACGCCCCACGTACTAGTGATTTCGACCGGGCCTCATACCCAGTACGTGTAGCGTACTAAGAAGTACACCCGACGTACTGGCTAAAGTCCCATTCCTTAAGAAAAGATCTTAATCTCTTAAGACCTTAACATCCAAACCTTAGATCTAGGTCTAAATAAGGTTTTAATCAATAAAGTTGGAAACTTTAGTCCTTTACATGTATTAATGGGAAGCAAAACCTATTTTTATACATCTTAGTCCATAATATGAACACCAACTCTAGCATGCTTCAACAACACCAATCAAGATGACATTTTTATGCACTAACAACATAAAAATGCTAAGATAAAACATTCTAAGCTCCTGGAGTAGCTCATACTCAAAAGGATCACTCAAGGGACCATAATATGCCCAAAACAAGACTTAGACTAGAGCTAATAGATATATTCATCATGATAGAACCTTTATACCTCCAAATGCTAGCAAAATGGATGAAGACTCTGGATCTATGAGCTCCACTCCAACCAATGCTTGAACACCAAGCTCCTTCTTCTTCAAAGTGAGAATAAACACCAAAACTTAACCACCAAAGCTCAAGAATACTCAAGAACAAGCTAGGGTTTTGTGGGCATCTTTAGAGGGAAGGAGGCTGATGAGGTAAATGGTCTTGAGTGCATAAAGATGCTTAAATAGGGTCCAAACCATAAAAATTAGGGTTTGACCCTTGACCACGTACGCCCTCCGTACTAGAAGTACGCCCAACGTACACGCCTTCCATTAAAGTTTTGCTTTTCACCCCTTGGGACAAAATTTTCAAACTAATTTATTATCAAGGATCATGTAACATCCTGTTTCGGATCGTCCGTGATTTAGGGTTCGTGGGCTGCAACCAAGGCATGAGGAAGCCTTGGGGCTGCGACGAGTTGCTAGAAGCGTAGGGCATCTCGCCATCTTTCCGTGGATATGAGGTTCATTGGAAACGGACTTATAACGAGGAAGCTATGATAGTTTGAAGTTTTGGCGAGTTAGGTCCCTTATTTGAGAAAGGTGGCAGCTGAGTACGCGGGGCGTATGTGTGTGTACGCTTAGCGTACTCATGTGCGTGATTTTGAAGCAGAGCCACCTAGTACGTTGGGCGTACCAGAGGGTACGCTGGGCGTACTAGGAGCAGGGTGCAAACCCTAAATGAGGGGTGTGTCCCTAT
Source organism: Lactuca virosa (assembly GCF_052849685.1). Lineage (NCBI taxonomy): Eukaryota > Viridiplantae > Streptophyta > Magnoliopsida > Asterales > Asteraceae > Lactuca > Lactuca virosa. The sequence continues at coordinate 264,908,304 of NC_136431.1, forward strand.
TTAATGAACATGATGGCCTCGTTTCTCGCCACCATTTCCAGCCTTCAACCCTCTCAAAACCCTAATAATCGTTCCTTTAGCTTGAGTGTCCATTTGTGATCTTCTAAGTGTTCTTGTGGCATCCTTGAAGTGAAGAAGGAGCATTGAGGAGAATGGAGTTGGAGTCCATGGCTTGGATCTGAGCTTTCCTGTGGTTGGAGCATCATTTGAAGGCATAAAGCTCAGAGCTTTCTAATCCTTTTTCATTTGAGCATATTATGGTCCATTTTAGGGTTTTTGGTCCCAAAGCTTGAAGCTTTATGAGTTGGTGGAACTCTAGAGCCTAATATTTGTCCTTTTAAGTGTTTCTAGTGAAGAGGATTCATAAAAATGAGGTCTTGGACGTTAAAGCCACCCCATGCATGAGATATGAGCATTTTTTGGAGTAAAGAGTGAGTGTATTTGAGTTTGGGACTTTATCAGCCATGCAAAGGCTTAAAGTCATGAACTTTATGGAGTATGAGCCTTTAGGGAGTCTAGATCTGAGAGTATAGTTATGGTCTTAACGGGTTAAGACCAAGAGAGTGGGAAAAAGTAAGTCTGGACGTACGCCGAGCGTAAATCCAGTATGCCCCGCATACTGGCCAAGTGTCCCCGATCAGGGTTCATGCGTACGCTGAGCGTACCAAGGGAGGTATGCGCCGTGTACCCTCGTTGTGGGCTTTTTGGGCTAAAACTCACATTTAGCCTTAAGTATAGGGCATGGGTTTTTGGGCTTGTTGTAATGGGGATTTTGATCAGAGAATATTGTGTATGTCTTGGGACTTTGTGTTGGACTTGCCATTTGGACTTAAGTTTAAGAGTTAGGCCTTGGGAGAGCCCATTTAATAGTAGGCCTTGGTGGTACCAATGAGCTTGAGTTAATTGTGGGTCAGGTAGTGAACTATCGTTAGACCTAATGAGTGAGGTTTTTTCTTAGATCTTAATTAGGTTAATTATGGGTTTGGTTCAATGTTATAGGTCGGTGTGCAGCAGCAACATCTATAGGAGTTGTTCATCATCCGAGGTGAGTCTTCTCAATATACTTACCTGGAGTGGTAATCTTTGTGTCACCGGAGGGTCTTATGTGTTTATATTGAGTATTGTGATATCCTGCATATTGTCTTTGTGATTTATGTTGTGTATTATTCTGAGCTTACTGAGTTAGAACCGGAGGGTCCACCGGAGTTGTGGGACCGGAGGGTTCCACTGAGACACATTGACCGGAGGGTCTTATTTGAGTATAGCCATGAGAGGCTAATGGGATATAAGTGGTATTTTGGGGAACTCACTAAGCTTTGTGCTTACTGTGTTATGTGATATGTGTTTCAGGTACTCGTCAGGAACGCGGGAAGGTGCTGACTTGATTTTACACACGAGATGGAGTTATGTTTTGAGGATCCATGATTTTCATTCAACAATTTAAGGATATGTGTTTTTGATAAATTTACACTTTGGGGTTTTTGTGAAAAGTTTTAATGAGAATTATGTGATTTTAAAATGAAAAATTTGTTTGAAAATTTATGGTGTTATAAGTTGGTATCAGAGCCTTGGTTTGAGGGATTTGGATGTACCTTCGGGTGTGTCTGGACTCAAGCTGAGGATTTGAGAAAATTTTTCAAAATGTGAAAGGGTTTTAAGAGAAAAACGAGTTGGAGCAGTGTGTACAATCAGCCGGAGCCCAAACGGTGATTTCCCAAAATACCCTTACTTATTTATGTTATGAGATATTCATGAGATATTAGGGATGCACGCTAGAGGATAGGCTAGGCATTTCATATCTTAGGGTTAGAGTTGCATGATTTGTGAAGCTCTAGCCTAGGGAATGCTATTGATTGATATTATTTGCTATTTGCTCTGTGTATGTGTTAAGTAAGAGTACCTACCAAGAATCTTTTAGAGAGAGCTTTGAGTAGAGGATTAATATAGGAGAGATACCTAGATGTGAATTTGACGAACCTACTAAGAGAGTAGTGAGATACCACGAGGGGTAGGGTTGCCTGAGTTTGGTAATGCCTTTTAGAGTTGCGGATAGAGCAAGTGGAGCTGTATGTTAGAGTGGTTTTATGCGTTGGTGGAAGCGATTCGATGCCCGAATGCTGCTTGCTTTGTGCTTTGCGGAACTCTTGATGATGGGAGACAGCTACTAAGTGAATATGACAATATTTAGGAGGTAGATAGCTGGCATCATGAGGAGATCTTCAGCAACTGATGGCAGAGAAGTGTGAGAACCTAGGAAGAGCCTAGGGAGTGACTTTAGTCAGATGAGTACGCTAATAGAGGAGAGTATTCACTGGAGAGCGAACATGTGTAACGAGATATGTGATCGAGGAGGTTGAGCAGCTACTTAGGAAATCTGGGACGATCAGTGTCGAAAGTATGGGTAGATGTGGCAGGTAGTATAGGCCCGTACTAATGAAAGTAGAGGACTCATACTCAAAACAGGGAGAATTCCAGAGGTTCTAAATAGCAGGTTAAGGGAGATAACATGGTTTGGGTACCATGCTTCGTAGCAGAGTGTGTTTTCATCTTACCAGTTATCCAGCGATGGGTATTCAGACTGAGAATGGATAAGGTAAACTGTGGGGCCAGAGGGCCATGTCGGTTGAGCTTCAATAAAGTGTACCTTGCAAGGAAAATTGAGCTTAGATCCCGAGGAGTTTGACTGGTGAGCTGCCACTTGAAGTCGCGGGACTTGAGGAAAAGTGTAGATGTTACGTTGTGGAGGATTGCGGTTTGGGTTGAGTGATCGGTCGATGGTTTAGACGTCACCTTCTGTGACGAGAATTACACTATTTCCGTTTCCAGTGTGGAGCGAAGGAGATAACGAGCTTCCGGTTTCAGAGTTTGGGAGTACACCCTATGGGGTAGCATTTATATGAGATATTTTCACCAGAGTATGTGTGGTATATTGCTGCAAGGTATTTCTTACACCGTGAGAGAGCCATCAGTGGGGACTAGGAAGGATGAGGACAAGGAGATGCCTTAGTTGAGTAAGGCATACTTTTAGCAGCAGTTCCAAGTGATCAAGAGGAGTATACCGGGGCAGCGGCCCTCGTTGCCTACGTTGTGTATCGACTGTGAGAGTGAGGTCTCTTGCTCCTATGATAATTTCCACAATGGAATGTTGGTTGAGGGATCGGAGACGAAGTGTGTGATAGTGCATTATTTCCAGATTGAGAGCTGTAACTAATTCGGGACAGTTGGGATATCCGGCGGTGTGTCAGTATGGGATTTCGGGATGACCAGAGGCAGTCATGTTGGGAGGATTCTGAGGTTTTCATCTGAGATACGAGATACTTCAAGTTATGTGGTCACTATCTGGAAGATCATCGAGTGCTGCGTAGTACATTCCGTGAGTCGGAAATGGTACATCTGGCGAGCCAGTCTATAGTATGGTCCGTTTGGCATGTCAATGGATGATGGTTTGAACCCTAAGTGGGAGAGAACTGGGTATTCTGTGGGGGGAGGATCCTCACTCTAATGTGGATCAGGGGTTTGGGTTATGAGGATCTGCGGTGCGAGTATATGAGACGGAAGTCATGTGTCAATTGAGACAGTGTACAACGCGAGATGTTGCACGTCGCATATTCTTAGGAGAAAATGAGTGAGTTCACGGCAGGTGGCTGGTAGACAGGAATGTGATTATGGTTTGTGTTTATTCGGGTGTACCAATTTATGAGTTTCGAGATGGTTGGGTTGCCAAGGTCAAGATTCGATTTTGGAGAACTAATAGTTCGACGTATGAATTGGTATTTGTACTCCGGGAGGGGCAGCAGTTGATTTTCCAATCAACTATAGGGACGATATGACTAGTTCGCATGGGCTTGATTGATAGAAGATGGGGTTTTGGAATGTCGTCAACGCGTTTGGCAAGTCATTGACAATTCCTCCGTGCTTTAAGTTGAGAGTTGTAGTACTTTAACGCTTCGAGTTGTGTGAGTGGAAGATCAGTAGTTGTAGCAAGACATTGTGAGATTCTGTGATGGTGTATCGAGGTATCCGAGTATGATACCGTAGGTTGCTGGATTATTATGAGACTTGGGTGTGTCAGACGGCAAGTCGGCCATCAAGCGACTACATTTTCATATGTGAGATCATAAGCTAATTGTCGCCAGGCGGGAATTGTTCAAGAGTGTGACTGTACTGAGGGAAGTGCCCTGTCTACGAGAACTTAAGTCAAGAGTAGTGATGCATGATCTAGGTAGGTGTGAGCACCTAATTATGTTGGACCGTGGAGTATTCGATAGTGAACTCAGTGTGGTGACAACTTGAGGATGAGATTATGGGGTGATAAGAGAGTGATCAGATCCGAGTGCGAGTAATCACGTAGGACTGTCAGGGGAGACCGTGGAGAGAGCCCATGGAGGGTGAGAGAGAGAGTATCATATGATTACAGGGAGCCGTAACATATATGAGTCAGAGAGAGAGAAAGAGAGAGTATGATTACGGGGAGCCGTAACATACAATAGTTAGAGAGAGAGTATCGTATGATTACGGGGAGCCGTAACATACATGAGTCAGAGATAGAATATCGTATGATTACGGGGAGCCGTAACATACACGAGTTAGAGAGAGTATCGTATGATTACAGGGAGCCGTAACATACGTGAGTCAGAGAAAGAGTATCATGAGACTGCAGGGAGCCGTAGCATCCATGAGTCAGAGAAAGAGAGAGAGAGAGAGAGAGAGAGAGAGAGAGAGTATCGTAAGATGGCGGGGAGCTGTAGCCTTACTAGTCAGGGTGTGACGCAGAGGGGCTCTTAGGCCTGGGTAGCCTTTCCAAATGGGTTTGTGGGAACCTAGTGGCCGAACCAGAGTCGAGACTGGGGTCTCATCAATGGTCGGAACCCGTTGTGTTTTGAGTTAGAGAGAGGTTGTCGCAAGTCGGAAGGATCGAGGTGTAATGCATGCGTATATTCATGGAACATGGGTCATGAGTTGAGTACTGGGTTGGGACGAGTGGTTCCAACTCTGTGTCGGACCAGACGCTTGTGGGTGAGTTTGGCTCTATCTGTGTGGAGAATGAACAGGTGGGGATATCAGGTGGATTACATTCTGAGAGGGATGTGTTTCCCATTTGATGTTTTAGACTTGGGTGAACCTGTTCATTGGTTTGAGGAGAACCACGACGCGCATGAGGTAACATGTGGTAAACGACCGATGTCGTGTGTGGGGTGCGATTTAAAATCAGGTGTAGAAATCGCTTGGAGTAAAGAGAGCTTCGTGATTGTGGAGTTCATTGTGATTGGGTGAGTCAGCTCGGTTGAATAGGACTACTGTGAAGTCCTATTGCCGAATGGGCTAGGGTAGCCTCGGAGATTCAACTGTTGGGTCGGGAGTCGATCTTATATTCGGATTTGGTGTATAGCATTGAGAGGCAGCTGGAGTTATGTTTCCGGCTATCAGTGGATAGTTCGGTCAGGCATGGACGTTGATTTTGGGGCCGGAGCTGAATCATCCTGGGGTCGGTAGTGAAATGATTTTGTCTAGCGGGAGGTCGCACCTAGAGTTGATTTTCGATTCCCATGTGAATTGGCATGTCTTCATTTAGTGTTGAGGACCCAGTATTGAGGTTCACTCTTCAGATGGGTTCTAATAGCATGGTCGGAGGTTGGTCATTGGTGCGAGATGACCCCCGTTTCTTTGGGTTTCGGTCGGAGTCGACTGGTGTGTCGGGCATGAGTGTTCAACAACTAATTATGGTTAACGACTTGTTCCATCAGTCGCGACAAGTAACCAGAGTTGGGAATGTTTTATCGAGTCTCTTAGTCGATGAGCGAATGACATGGGAATGTACCGAATGGGCGGTCAGTCGGGGAGACATACCACTATAGATTCCAAGTTTTGGAGAGGCATAGTTGGTTCTTCAACAGCGAAGGGTTCGTTCTTCTTCGAGTTGGAGGGTTCGGTTTGATTTCGGTTGTCTTGGGGAGATCAGTTATGTTCCGAATATTCAGTTGCGCTTCTTATACTAATTGTTGGGATATAGGTAATGATAAGGAGCGATTTCGAGGGCGAAATCTAATTCAAATGGGGGAAAATTGTAACATCTTGTTTCAGATCGTCCGTGATTTAGGGTTCGTGGGCTGCAGCCTGGGCATGAGGAATCCTTGAGGATGTGACAAGTTGCTAGAAGCGTAGGGCTTCTCGCCACCTTTCCGTGGATATGATGTTCATTGGAAACGGACTTATAACGAGAAAGTTATGATAGTTTGAAGTTTTGGCGAGTTAGGTCCCTTATTTGAGAAAGGTGGCAGCTGAGTACGCGAGGCGTACGTGTGTGTACGCTTAGCGTACTCATGTGCATGATTTTGAAGCAGAGCCACCTAGTACGTTGGGCGTACTAGGCACAGGGTGAAAACCCTAAAAGAGGGGTGTGTCCCTATTTAAAGAACAAGATGGCCTCATTTCTGGCCACCATTTCCAACCTTCAACCCTCTCAAAACCCTAATTTTCCTTCCTTTAGCTTGAGTGTCCATTTGTGAGCCTCTAAGTGTTCTTTTGGTATCCTTGAAGTGAAGAAGGAGCATTGAGGAGAATGGAGTTGGAGTCCAAGCCTTGGATCTGAGCTTTCTTGTGGTTGGAGCATCATTTGAAGGTATAAAGCTCAGAGCTTTCTCATCCTTTTTTATTTGAGCATATTATGGTCCATTTTAGGGTTTTTGGTCCCAAAGCTTGAAGCTTTATGAGTTGTTAGAACTCGAGAGCCTAATATCTGTCCTTTTAAGTGTTTCTAGTGAAGAGGATTCATAAAAATGAGGTCTTGGACGTTAAAGCCACCCCATGCATGAGATATGAGCATTTTTCGGAGTAAAGAGTGAGTGTATTTGAGTTTGGGACATTATCAGCCATGCAAAGGCTTAAAGTTATGAACTTTATGGAGTATGAGCCTTTAGGGAGTCCAGATCGGAGAGTATAGCTATGGTCTTAACGGGTTAAGATCAAGAGAGTGGGAAAAAGCAATTATGGCCGTACGCCGAGCGTAAATCCAATACGCCCCGCGTACTGGTCATGTGTCCCCGATCAGGGTTCATGCGTACGCTGAGCATACCAAGGGAGGTACGCCCCGCACAACGTTGCTGTGGGCTTTTTGGGCTAAAACTCACATTGGGCCTTAAGTGTTGGGCCTGGATTTTTGGGCTTGTTGTATTGGGGATTTTGGTCAGAGAATATTGTGTATGTTTTGGGCCTTTGTGTTGGACTTGCCATTTGGACTTAAGTTTAACAGTTGGGCCTTGGGAGAACCCATTTAGTATTGGGCCTTGGTGGGCCCAATGAGCTTGAGTTAATTGTAGGTCGGGTAGTGAACTATCTTTAGACCTAATGAGTGAGGTTTGGTCTTAGATCTTAATTGGGTTAATGATGGGTTTGGTTCAGTGTTAGAGGCCGGTGTGTAGCAGCGGCATCTATAGGAGCTGTTCATCATCCGAGGTGAGTCTTCTCACTATACTTACCTAGAGTGGTAATCTTTGTGTGACCGGAGGGTCTGATGTGTTTATATTGAGTATTGTGATATCCTGCATATTGTCTTTGTGATTTATGCTGTATATTATTCTGAGCTTGCTGAGTTAGGACCGGAGGGTTCCACTGCGACACATTGACCGGAGGGTCTTATTTGAGTATAGCCATGAGAGGCTAATGGGAAATGAGTGGTATTTTGGGGAACTCACTAAGCTTTGTGCTTACCGTGTTATGTGATATGTGTTTCAGGTACTTCTCAGGATCGCGGGAAGGCACCGACTTGATTGGACACTCGAGATGGAGTTATGTTTTGAGGATCCAGGATTTTCATTCAACAGTTTATGGATATGTGTTTTTGATAAATTTACACTTTGGGGTTTTTGTGAAAAGTGTTAATGAGAATTATGTGATTTTAAAATGAAAAATTTGTTTGAAAATTTACGGTGTTACAGATCAAAATAAGAAATACTTTGAATCGAGTGCTACATATATATATATATATATATATATATATATATATATATATATATATATATATATATATATATATATATATAAAATAAAGTTAGTCGAATCGCTAGTAATCCTTATTCACGAAGCCATGCTATAAAGAGGGTATAAGGAAATGACCTATAAAATGACCATTGAATGGGTATCCTTTTCACCCACCACTGTCTTCTATGGTGGAGCGTCGTTAGTTTAATGGGTTCGATAGGACATAATCAGATTGTATGTATAATCCATAAAGTACTAGAACCTTCTTTAAAATATCACTCTAGTTACTTTAGGAAAAATGTGAAAAGTATGCTAATCCATGAAAACGCACATCATTTCTTTATTAGTTGTTAGTGGAGCACGCATGGTTAACTGACACACTAATATGGGACTATAAAGTTGAAATTATGGCACAACTCAAAAATTATTGTTGTTGATGGAGTGTGTGTGGTTGACCGACACATCAATGTGAAATGATAAACGACCTTGAGGTTGTCATGCGTGTTTTCATGGTTATTCACGCCTCATTTGTGATCCTAGGCATCCCAGTTACAACATGGAGAGCGTAATTCGAGATTAAACAAGCCATTGATAAGATTCAATGAATCTTAAAAGATATATGTGTTTCACAAGATTGTAATTGGTAAAAGCCTTACCTACCTAAAATAGATTCACAATTTGATGATGACATCCCTCTTCAAAGTTCGAATAAAAAATATGGATCTTTGCCTTAATTTAAAATTTGGGTTAGTAATTAAGGATTAAAATAAACTAACTCGAATTTTCTCTTCTCCTAATTTTAGATGCCAAATCAAGACAATGATGGTCATCCTCGTTTTTATAGAAATGGTTTTCCTAAATCTTTTAGATATGGCCTTCCACTTTCAAGTCAAGGTGAAAATGTTTTCCCTTCCTTAGGAAATGGTGGAACTGGACATCGTCTCTCTTCGAATCTTCCACCTCCTCTTGTTGTGACTCTCCCAATGTAACGTTTTATCAAGTGGAAAGATATAAAACTACTCAATCCCTATTGGCATGTAAACATGAAGATGGGAATTTTGTGTGTGCGCACATTATTAAAATGAAGTTATACATTGTTAAATTGGAAAGGATGGGTGTCGTATTCCCACGGGAGCAAGCCATTGATTTGATTCTTTTTTCGCTTTCTAAGTCACATGGTCAGTTTGTTGAGAACTTTCATATGAGGAATCTCGATGTGACCATAATTGATCTGACCCAATTGTTGATGGTTGCTGAAGTAGTAATGCTTAAGAACACAACTGAAGTAGAAATGATTACAAGGTCTAATCGTAAGGTTTCAGTGGACATTGACAATGGTGACATTGGTGATCAAGAAATGATTTCTCTTAATAATCGAAAGGGATCGGCCAAGGTCAAACTGTTTGATCGTATGGTAATGAGAAAGGCTAGTTCTGAGATCGTTCCCATTGTTGACCCCAATCAGTCCATTTGTTTTCACTACCAACTGAAGGGACATTGGAAGCGAAGCTGCACAAAACACCTGAAAGATCTTAGAGATGATAAAGTCAAGTCGTGTGACTCTACTTCAGGTACATCCATTATCTAATTCTATAAGTTCCTATTCTTAGATTCTTAATATATAATGTGATGATCACATTTTGATGGTGTTGTAGGATGTAAATATAAGAAGGAAGCTTAAGCAGATCTAGCTAAATATGATTGTGTGAAATGGACTTTGGTTGCATGCTTTGATGGTGAGATTTTGTAGCTACTACTAGGGAGTTAGGATAATTCAATAGATTGTTATTACTCCTCGGAAATATCTAGAAATAAAGTTTTTCATTTCATGCATTATGAGGACAAGTTCCAATTTTCATTTTATTTCAATAAAAGAGAAGTTTTGGTTTATGTAGTTACCTTATCTTATTTCCTTGAAATGACATTAATGAAAGTGTTGGTTATATTTATAATAATATCAATATTAATTGTGGATTTCATTCTTATGATATCGCTTGTTGTAACATCCTAGAAATTATAAGGTAAAAATTTCATTTTTAATTCAACCAGAAACACCAGTTATCTTTTTTTCCAATCATTCAAAAGTATTTGAGAATAAAAACAGTTATCAGAGTACAATTCCAAAATCATAAATTTGCGGAAACATGGGTAGATGTACTATGATCAAGCCGGGCCCTTCCCTTTCGAACCGGAAGTACTAAAACCATAATCATAAAACCGTAAGCACAAAGCTTAGTGAGTTCCCCAAAATACTACATACTATACATATCATTGGGCCTAGCCCTCACATTGGGTCCAACCCTCCATAATGGGCCTAACCCACATATAATGGGCCCAACCCAATATATAAATGCAAGATTCATAGAGACATCTAGCATCCTACATAGCATACATTCGGCCTAGCCCTTCCTGATCCATGGGCCCAGCCTAGCATACAAGTGGGCCTAACCCATCATACCATAGGCCTAGCCGAACATACCATGCAAGAGTCACAAAGACAACTAGCATAACAGATCCTAATGGGCCGACATTCGTGCGCTCGACCCACGGGTGCAGTGAAGAGACTCACCTCACAGTCAGACCAAATAGTTGCAACCACATGCTGCTCCAAAAACCAACTCTACTGATCACCTTTACAATAAAAAAATGACCAAAACTCAGAAAACAACTCAACATACCCAAAAATACCTTTAAGTTAACTTAGTCAAAATCCTGGTCAAGTCGAAAGTCATCCGAGTTGACTCAGCTGAGTACGCCCAAGGTACTCAGCTTGTACGCTTGGCGTACTCAAGATCCATGTAACCTCCCAAAATATGGTCCAAAAAATTTCATTTTTTTAAAATAGATAAAATAGTATTTCCAAATAACATCCATACATCTCGAATAACCAATGTGTCAAATATCATATAAAATCAGAGTAAAACATCATATGCGGATTCCTAATGGTGTGTGTGATACAGTCAACCCGAGCTCTTCCCTTTGCAAATGAAAGTACCTGAGGCATAAACTGAAAATCGTATGCACAAAGCTTAGTGAGTTCCCCAAAACACCCCATACCATACATAATAAATCACATACTAGACCCCCGTCCGACATCAGGCCCCGCCCGGCATCAAGCCCCGCTCTGTATACAAATATGTTATTCTCAGGCCTCGCCTATCATTGGGCCTCGCCCGTTATTCACATACAATCAATAGCACATAATCATGCTAATACACATACTGATCATAAACTCTAGCATGTGTTCCAGTCTTCAGGCCTCGCCTAGCAACGAGCCCTGCCCGATATACATAGCAGCTCATAATACATGACATGGTCACGCAGACTCCTAGCATCCCAGCATAACCAATAAGGGCCAACATTGGTTTCTTAGACTCGTTATAGCCCAGTGAGAAAACTCCCCTCAAATGTTGAATCTCACAAAAAGAAATCCCTAGCTGCTGTTTAGACGAATCATCGAGCTATCAGTACAACATCACACACAATCAATAGTTGGGTTCCAATTAATGTCCAATAATACATTCTTGGGGTAAAATGACCATTTTAGCCTTGGCCTAATTTGATCCATGACTAAGGCCCAAATCCACCATATAAAAGGCCCAACACTAAATAATCTTCCAAGGCCCGCTAATGGCCCACTTATGGCCCAATTTTCCAAATTGGTTCCAAACCCCTCAAATGGGCCTTACCCTAAAGCCCAAACATATCCATAGTCCAAAAACCTGATTTCAGATGGCCCACTAAAGCCCAAAGCAACAAGGTCCAAGAAAATGGCCCAACCCGAGGCCTAAACAACGCCAAGCCCAACAGCCAGAGTACGCAGAGCATACTCGACTGTACGCTAAGCATACACGTTGCACGGCTTATACGCTACGGGTACGAGCTTGTACGCCCAACGTACTCACCCACTAAGCCCTTTTTCCAATAAGTCCTTAACCACTTAAGTCCAGGAGTCCCAAAAAGCAGATCTGAATCGTATATAACATATTAACCCATAAAGTCAACAACTTGGTGGCTTTGCATGCCCCAAATGGGCTAAAATCGAAATATGACAATCTACTTCCATGAAAATGGCCATTACTCATGCATGGTTGGGTTTAAGCTTCAAATGTTGCAACTTTATGAATCTAGGACCCAAAGAACACCAAGAGTAGCAACTCTAAGCTTTAGAAACGAAATTAATCAACAAGAGCTCATTTATGGGACCAAAAAGGGTCCAAAAGCTAAAACATGGAGATCTAAGCTTCTATAGATCAAGATCAAGACTTTATACCTTGCTCAAGCTAGAAATGAAGCAGAAAATCCTGATCTACAACTTTTCCTTGAACCACCACCATGCTCCAGCCTTCTATTCCTTGAAAATGGGACAAAACACACCAAAATGCACTCAAAATACCGTTCAAGCTCAAGAACACTCAACAATGGAGTTAGGGTTTCGTAGAGGTTGTTTAGGGACAGGAGGGAGGCTGGTAAAGAAGCTCCTTAAGTCATCATGTTCGTTATATAGTGCTCAAACCCTAAATATTAGGTTTTGGGGATTGGCCACATACGCTGCACCAACTCCTTTGTACGCAGCTCGTACGTGCATGACACCCGTGTTTATTCCTCACCAGAATGCCCATCGTACATAGGGTGGTACACCCTGCATACTGCACCCCTAATCCTATACTAGAAAGGATCCAATGGATCAAGGCCCAAAACAAAACAACTAATTAATCCAAATCATTATTAATACCTTGAAAGTTATTGAGCGTTACAATTCTCCCCCTCTTGACTCAGACATCGTCCTCGAAGTTCGCTGTCTCGAACAACTGCGAATAGTGCTCCCTTATCTCCTCCTTGGGTTTCCAAGTCCACTCTGACCCCTTGCAGTGCAGTCACTACACCTTCACCAGCTCCGCAACCTTGTTCCTCAAGGTTTTCGTCTTTCGATCTAAAATTGCCACCGGTCTCTCAATATAATTCAGGTGGTCATCGACCTGAATATCCTCCAAAGGTACAACTACGGAATCATCCACTAAACACTTTCGCAGCTGAGAGACATGAAATGTGTTGTGAATCTCACTGAGCTCGGCTGGAAGATCTAAACGATATGCAACCCGGCCCACCCGAGCCATAACCCTGAAAGGACCAATATACATGGTGGCCCAACTTGCCCCGCTTCCTGAACCGGCTGACATATTTCCAAGGCGACACCTTCAGGAGAACCATATCTCCCACTTGGAACTCCAAGTCTGACCGGCGCCTGTCACCATAACTCTTTTACCGACTCTGAGCTGTCTGGAGCCTGCTTCGAACCTGCTGAATTATCTCAGTGGTTTTGAGCACCACCTCGGTGCTCCCCATGACCCGACGCCCGACCTCACCCCAATAGATCGTTGTCCTGTACTTCCTCCCATAGAGCATCTCGAAAGGAGTTCAATCGATGCTAGCGTGATAACTGTTGTTATACGAAAATTCCGCTAACGGAAGATACGTATCCCAACTCCCACTGAAATCCAACACGCTCGCATGCAGCATATCCTCAAGAGTCTGAATAGTCCGCTCACTCTGACGATCGGTCTACGAATGAAATGCTATACTGAAAAGGAGACGAGTGCCCATCTCGTCATGAAATCGCTTCCATAACCTGGAAGTAAAACGAACATCCCTATTCGAAACCATTGATACCGACACCCCATGACGTGCCACTACCTCCCGAACATAAATCTCAGCCAACTTCTCTACAGATATACTCTCCTGAATCGGAATGAAATTCATGCTCTTGGTAAAACGATCCACGATGATCCAAATAGAATCCACTCCTCGTGCGGTCCCGGGAAGCTTCGTCATGAAATCCATGGTGATGTCTTCCCATTTCCATACGGGAATCTCCAACGCTGCATCTTGTCGTGAGGTCGCTGATGTTCGACCTTGACCTTCCTGCAGGTCAAGCACCGCTCCACATACCATGCTACGTCCCGCTTCATGCAGGGCCACCAATAATCAGGACGAAGATACCTATACATCTTCGTCGCCCTAGGATGGATGGAGAACCTCGACTTGTAGGCCTCCTCCATCAAAACCTGGCGTACATCGCCCCAGGGTCAACAATCTGCGGCTATCAAAATTGAAGGAAGCCACCTAACCCATAATACGCTCACTCTTCCGGTGCTCTTCCTTCATAGCCTCGATCTGAGCCTCGCTGTGACAACCGTCAATTTTGATCAAACAAAGTCAACAAAAGTCAACTAGGTCAACTCAAATTGTATTAGAATTTAAGGAGAAATGTGAAATTCTCTAATGTTACTAATGTACTATTGGCAAGTTATAATTCAAAGTACCCCTCTTTTTACCAATTATTGAATATAAATCCTAATCAAGGTTAGTAACGTAAAAATTCGATAATTCAATTATATATTATTTAGGTATAAAAAATATTCATAAAACAATGTAGTTGACATCATAAACCATATACTACATGACAAATTCATTACAAAGGTTACATATTCAGATTTTTTGGTGAATTCGTCACCAAATGCGACCGATTCTATACCCGACTTAAACACTCAAACATTAACGAAGAGAATTAAGAATCAGCCTAACTTTCGTGTACTGTGTTATTATTTTTGATGATAATGATTTTTATAATAATTTGAATTTAGATGATTCAAATTAAGTAATTATAGATCATATTTATCACACTTTTTATAAAAATCACCGACTCTTATAAAAAGTACCCAGTTTTTATACAAATACACTACAAAGACAACATTTGTCTTATATGGTGACTACACCTTTTATAAAGAATTGTTATTTTAATTAAAAAAGTCAAACTTGAATTTTTTATTCAAAAAGCAAAACCCTACCTTCTCCCTCACCATACCCACCGCATCCCCCACCCCCTCCACCCCTTCCTTAAACTCCGCCGACCCCCCCCCCTTACTCCATCTTCTTCATTTTCTTCATATTCTCTTCAAGAACAAGTCATTCTCTCAAGATTAATCTCCATAAGTTGGTTCTTGATCTTTTGGTTAGTTTTTCCTTACTAATCTAGTGATTCTCTCTCTCTCTCTCTCTCTCTCTCTATATATATATATATATATATATATATATATATATATTAGTTTTGTCACAATTACACAGATTAATATGTGTTAATATCCATAGGATATTTCAATCTTCAAGTGTTATTCAAGTGTTATTAGCTTGAAATATTTCATCTTCACCTCTTTATCCACCAAGAAACACACTCAAGGTGAGTTCATACCCCTCATTTTCGTTTTTATCTAAGCTTTAGGGGGTGGGGGGATACAAGTAAACTTGTATAATTATAGAAGTTGTTATACATGCTTTATCTTAATGTTGTGAAAAAATGTTATCTACATGAAATAATGTTATTACCTAGGATTATGAACATGATGTGTGGTATGTTGTTTAAAATACAACTCTATGACAAATGAGTATAAACATGTTATATGTTCTTGAGAAAAAGTCATAAAAACAAAACTATACAAAACTATGGTTTTAAGAACATAATATGACTTTTCTAGTAAAAATGGTTATAATCAATTTATTACACCATTTTTGTGGGATATAAATAAAAATATGTTATTTCAGACATATGTTAGGACACTAGTTATAAATACCAATGATTTGGTTTTACAAAAGAAACCCCAAAAATCTATTATTCTATGTAAAAATTAGGGTTTTCTTGCAAAAATGGTCATAACCAGGTTATGGTACCATTTTTGTGAGATTTGACCTAAAATATGTTGTTTTAAACATATAAGGTTAGCTTGACTTAAACTACACAAAAATGTGAAAATAAATTTTACAAAGTTTATAATTCAATATTTTCTGTTTGGAGACTTAAAAAGGCTAAAAACCAAAAAACTGACTTTATCATACTAATAGTTCATATATTTGTGTTAGATGTATAATATATGTTATTTATGAACATCTAAGCATGTTAACTTATATATATATATATATATATATATATATATATATATATATATATATATATATATATATATAGAGGTACTACGAATCATTTATAATAAACTATAATATGTATAATTTATGGGTCATTAACACTATTATAACATTTTGGGACAAGACGAATAATTATATAAAAGTATATAATTATTATACACTATATTCATACTATAGAAAATGATATTTACACTTACAAGGGTTTTCATTACACAAAACGTAAACTTGTTGAAACAATTATGTGAGACAAAGTCTTCACCGTACCTACCAGAGTACACACTAAAGTCCTGAATTATAACCAAAATCTTGGTAAGAAAGTGTGATACTTGTTCAAACAATTATGTATAGATCTATACGGGACTGACAATCCCACACCTAAGCTTCTAGCTACAGCTAGACCAGTAGATCTGGGGTGACAAATGTCTAACATTCCGACGCCTAAAGAACGCCGCGACAGGCCAACTTCAGTTTTAGCATGGTTGTAATAACTCATATGGGAAATCAACAATACATTTAGTTTACGGGGTAACATGCGTTCAAATGGTTTTATATAAGAATAAAACTACGTAATACTATTTTAAGTATAGAAATACTTATATTTTGGTCTTAGAGTTTTTTAGACTACAACTAATTTTTAAGAAAATGTTGGATTTTATGGGAACAAACACTATCATTTTACAAGGAAAGAATTTCAGATTTTTATCCATAGAAAACTCTTATTAACTCACCAACTTAATTCTTGACACTTTTCAAAACTACTTGTATTCTCAGGAAACCGTTAAGCAGGTAATCACAAGGCTTTTGAGGACGGGACGTTACGGCGTTGTACTATACATTTTGTCATCATAATGTAATTCGTTTTTGAAACATACAATACTTGGAAATAATGTAACATTCTGAATTATATTTATGATGGTTGTGTTTGATTTGATCACTATTGTACATTATGTTGTGTTATTGTTCATGAAGTCATCCACCCCCATACGTTTTCGCCATCCTAGTTTGGGGGTGTGACACTCGCGGATCCGCTCCAACAATGGAGTAATCACTGTCATCCTCAAGCATATATCTCTGATCGGAGCCACGACCACCTTGCAGATGAGAGCATCGGCCACCACATTGGCCTTCCCTGAGTTATAAAGGATCTCGCAATCATAGTCCTTCACCACATCCAACCAACGATATTGCCTCATATTCAGGTTCGGTTGATCCATCAAATACCTCAGGCTCTTGTGGTCCGTGTAAATAGTACAAAGAACCCCATAGAGGTA
This sequence comes from Lactuca virosa, assembly GCF_052849685.1. NCBI lineage: Eukaryota > Viridiplantae > Streptophyta > Magnoliopsida > Asterales > Asteraceae > Lactuca > Lactuca virosa. The sequence continues at coordinate 264,925,529 of NC_136431.1, forward strand.
ATGCCTCCAAACCTTGAGGGCAAAAACAATGGCCTCCAACTCCAAATCATGTGTTGGGTAGTTCGCCTCATGATGCTTCAGTTGCCTCGAAGCGTAAGCAATCACGCGCCCCCGTTGCATCAACACTACACACATACCCGTTATCAAGGCATCACAATAAACCACGAAATCATCAACACCCTCAGGTAGGGTCAGAATCGGTACCTCGCACAACCACTGCCTAAGAGTCTCAAAAGTTGCCTGCTGCTCAGGCCCCCAGTGAAAAGTCACCGACTTCTTGGTCAATCGGGTCAAGGGAACAACGATCTTGGAGAAATCCTGGATGAATCTCCGATAGTAACCCGCTAGACCAAGAAAAATCTGAATCTCATATGGAGACTTCGGAACCTCCCACTGCATCATGGCCTCAACCTTGACCGGATCGACAAGAATACCCTTCTGGTTGACAAGGTGCCCCATAAACTGCATCTCGCGCAACCAGAACCCACATTTGGAGAACTTTGCAAAAAGTCTCCATCCTCAATGTCTCCAGCACTTCCCTCAAGTGTTCCTCATGCTGCTCTTGAGTCTTGGAATAGACCAAGATATCATCAATAAAGACTATCACAAACCGATCTAGCATCAGTGTGCGCACGCGGTTCATGAGATCCACGAACGCGGCAGGAGTATAGGTGAGCCCAAATGGCATCACCACGAACTCATAATGCCCACATCGAGTTCAGAAAGCTTTCTTCTGCACGTCCTCATCCCGAAACCGCATTTGATGATAACCTGATCGCAGATCAATCTTGGAGAACCAAGATACACCTTGAAGCTGGTCGAAAAGATCATCAATCCTTAAAAGGGGATAACAGTTCTTCACCGTTACCTTATTCAACTCCCGGTAGTCGATACACATATGATGAGACCCGTCCTTCTTCTTTACAAACAGAATCGAGGTACCCCAAAGCAAACTACTCAGCCTAATGAATCCCTTGTCTAACAGCTCCCGCAGTTGTGTAGACAATTCCTTCATCTCGAGAGGAGCCAGCAGACACGGTGCCTTGGCTATCAGAGACGCACCTGGAACCAAATTGATCTTGAACTCCACCTGCCTCTCTAGAGGTACCCTGGGAAAATCCTCCGAGAACACATCCGGATAATCACGCACGACCGAAACATCCTCCACGGTCACCTTACCCTTATCCTAGGTATCCATGACATAGGCGACAAAACCCGAGCAACCTTGATGAAGATAGCGTTTGGCCCTCGCTGCAAAATACATAACCGGCCCACACTGCGGTCTCTCACCCTGAATCACCAACTCTCCCCCACTTGGGGTCCGAACCCGCACTAGAAGCTACTCACAGTCAATCACTACCCCATTAGGGCTTAACCAATGCATGCCCATGATGACCTTGTTCACACGCAGAGGAATGAGAACCAAATCAACCGGATACCACTTGCTGAACAACTGGAGAGTACAATCCCGATGAACTCTCGCAACCCTAATCGTTCTATCATCAGCAATCTCCACCTCAATAGGACGATCCAGCTCCCCCGGAGCTTTAGCAAATCTCTTGCTAAGCGCAAGCGACACCAACGATAATGTATCCCCCGAATCAAATAATACTAGAGTAGAAATACCGTTCACGAGGAACGATCCTAAAATAAAAGACATAAACATAAGAAACAATTCAACATAAAAAAAGAGATAAGGAGAAGATACATACCTGTCACAACATCGGGAGCTATACACGCGCCTCCTCGGACGTCAGCTGGAAAGCCCTGCTCTTCGCCGCTGGTGTATCTGCCTAGCCCTGACGGCCGTCAGTAATCCTCAAAGTCGCAGGAACGGGTGCTGACACCAGTCCTGCTGCAGCCAAACTCAGACACTGGGCCTTCTTGTGGCCCCCCTGATTGCATTAAAAGCAAATCAGATCTGATCCCTAGGTGGTGGTAGCAGTACAATCCTTGCTATAATGACCGGTCAAGCCGCACTTGAAGCAGTCAGAACCACAACCACTACCACTCCTGCATGCACCCTCGTGCCTCCTGTCGCACTTGCCACAACGGCTACGACCCTAATGGCCCTTCGATCTAGAGTCTGATACCTTGGGCTTCTTGCCCGAACTCCCTAATGTCTGAACCTCATATGGCTTCCTCTTACTCTCCACCTCCAGGTCAATCTCCGTCTCCCTGGATCAAGCGATCATATCCTCTAGCGTCTTGTAGCTGGATCGGCTCACAAACTTTCGGATGTCGCTCCTCAGCAACTCATGATATCAGGCCTTCTTCATCTCCTCGTCCGCCACATACTGCGGAACCATAAGCGCTCTCTCCCTGAACATAGCGGTGATCTCAGCCACCGTCTCAGTCCTCTGGCGGAGATCCCGGAACTCCCACACCAGCTGTTGCACCTCGATAACCGGTGCAAACTCATCTCAAAACCTGGTTGAAAAATCATCCCATGTCATTCCCATCCACAACATCATTACCCACAACATTATCGAACTCCTCCCACCAGTCCCACGCCCTGTCCTTCGGGAGGCATGAGGCGAATCTGACCTTGTCCCCCTCGGGACAACGACTGGTGCGGAAGGCGTTAGCAACATCTGCTAACCAACGCCTGCTCTTAATGGGGTGCTTCACCCCATGATAGTATCGAGCTCCACAAGCCCGGAACTCCCTGAATGTCAAAGATCGAGCTCCTGCAACAGCTATCATCTCAGAACCTAACGTGCTCAATCGCTCCTCCAAAACCTCCAAGATACCCTCCTTGACCGAGCCGAAGATCACAGGAGTCTGATCGAGAATGCAACGAGTAATCTCGAAACAGAGGAACTCCCTAGTCTGCTCATCGAGCTGCCCGACTCCAGATCTTAAGCATGAACCCTCCCCGACACCTGAACTGCCCACTGGACTGCCTCGCAACACCACCAAACTAAAAATATACCATAAAACCATCAGAATACGCATCAAAAAATAACGAGGAACCACATCCCTACAAACTCCCTAATTTCATCGCAGTCCTCCTTGAATCGATTATGGATCCTCTGCTTCCAGTAGTACGTGCCCATACTACCTTCCACATCTATATGTACTTTCCTCAATGATTGCTTTGACTCAACCAAGTTACTCTAAATCCATCTAACCTTTCCTCACAGATAAGGCTCCCAACACTAGATCTCATCCTAGGTTTTCCTAGGGCAAACTCCACACCAGTCTCCACCATCAGCTGCAGAAGGAACTCCCACTAACTTCCTCTAACTAGCTCGCGAATACCATGACATATCACTAAAACTAGATAATTCTTTGAATGAGGGGTCTCACACTACAACGGTTGGACTCAAACAAGAGTTGTACAATAGAGTTAAAACCTAAACTTCTAAAATTATTTAGTTCCCATGACATGTAACTTAGCAAATTCGTTTACTAGTTAACTGAAGCTAGCTAGAACTCCTAAAAGCACAAAGAAAGCAGCATTTGAGCATTAAATACCAGAACCAAGCATAACCTAATGAGGCCATCCTATCGCCGACTGATCAGTTCTAGCATATAAGTCTACAAGCTCATACAACAGGCATACATAGGCATCTCTCCTAGCATTCTATCATGCAAAACTAAGCAGATCCCTAGCTTAAACATCCATAAAATTAAAGCCAATTTAAAATTTTTTCAACCAATTAAAACCATTAATTATTACAAAGTGTTTTCAAAATAGTTTCATGTCAAAGTATCCCAGACATAAAAATATAAAATAAGAGGAGTTGTACGATCACGCCTTCGCCTTCCTACGATCATCCGAAGTATCTGAAACCAAAACTGTAACTATAAACCCGAAGCTTAGTGAGTTCCCCCAAAATACCCATACACACAACAATATACACATAATCACAAACAACATAATATGGGTCCAATCAACTATCAGGTTGGAATACTCCAAACCCTCAACCATTGGGTTGGAATGCCAACATACTATAGGTCCAGTCATCCTCGGGATGGAATACCCTCGGCCCACAACCATCGGGTTGGAATGCCCACATACTACGAGTCCAATCATCCTCGGGATGCAATACACACGGCCCACAACCATCGGGTTGGAATGCTCAGGTCTATTGGCTCTCGCACAAAGCAGATAAGCCTCAACCACCAATCAAACATGTGCACATATATCAGATAATCACATAACAGTCTATAGACAGGAAAAACGATCTAACAGATCATAACAGCATAATACATCCTATCTACCAGGATATCGATCTAACAGATCATACGAGCATAACATATCAGGACAACAATCCAAAAGGGTCGGCCTTGGTGCCTTAGACCCTTGAGTATAGTGCGGAAAACTCACCTCACAACTGTCAAACTGTAGTGATAAGATCAAACTCTTGAATCACAGCCACGAACTCCACCACCTATATTCACCATATGACCACTTCCATAAATTCCCAATTTACTAAAATACACCCAGAAGTCAAACTGGTCAACCATTGGTCAAAATCAAGGTCAACGGTCAAGGTCAACAGTCCATGTTGACCCAACTCGTCGAGTGCAGCTCACTGAATCATCGAGTCCTTCCAAAACTCGAGAAATCGTGGAAACCCTAGTTGACTCGCCGAGTTTCCAGACAACTTTTTGAGTCCATGTGTGTCCAAATGTCAGGAAACCCTAACTGACTCGTTGAGTCGTCTCACTGACTCGCCGAGTCCATGCATAAACCAACAATGGCCAATCTTCATCGGAATCGTCGACTTGACCATGCAACTCCTCGAGTCCCTTCAGTCCATTTCTTATTCACACGTTTTAAGCTACCTTAAAGCTCCAAATTTCATATCTAACCTCCTAGGGCATGGTTTCCAGGTAAAGTTGCAAACTTTACGTACATGCATGGTCCTGAATGCCAAAAGCAAGCTAAGGGAAAGGTTTAAGCCAAGGAGAAGGACCAAAGCTTGCTACATTTGATGGCTTTATGACTAATATGACTTAGGGGAGTCCAGATCTGAAGTTACAACTTCAGATCATGCCCAATACCCGAAATGATCCACAAATATGCTAAAAATGGCCCTAACATATGCATGAAGAGATCTAGTTAGAGAGAAGTCAAGGTAACAACTTGTTACCTTCAAGATGATGCCAAGATAAAGTAGAGTAAGATCCATAAGCTTCCCTTTGCTCTAAGTTCCTTAGACTTCAAGCCTTCTTCACAAAATGCACCTTCCAAGCTTCTTAACACACAAAAACTGAGAGTAGGCGAGATTAGGGTTTTCTGAGCTCAAGAGGGATGGTAAGGGAGGCTGAGGGAGGCTAATAGACCTTTAAATAGGGTGCAAAGCCATGGAAATTAGAGTTTCATTTTCCAGCTCCTACTCATCGAGTCGGGGTCTTCCAACTCGTCGAGTAGATCTCATAAATCACCCGGCCTGATCCGCTTCTACACGACGAGTTGGGGACAACCAACTCATCGAGTAGGTCCAAGAATATGACTTTAAGCTTTTAAATTTTATACCTGGGAGTCGAGATGTTACAATTCTCCCCCACTTGAACTAGACTTCGTCCTCGAAGTCTGTTGCGGTCAATACTTCCTCCGGCTCCCACGTCCACTCGGATCCCCTCCGGTGATGCCACTGTACCTTTACCATAGGTACTTCCTTGTTCCGTAGAACCTTTACCTTCCTCTCAAGAACGGCCACTGGCCTCTCCACGTAATTTAGGCGCTCATCAACTTGAATATCGTCTAACGTCACTACCGCCTCCTCATCCAGTATGCACTTTCGCAATTGTGAAACGTGAAATGTGTTGTGTATCTGACTAAGCTCCTCCGGGAGGTCCAGTCTATATGCCACTTTGCTAACCCTGGCAATGATCCTGAATGGCCCCATGTATCGGGGTCCCATTTTCGCCCTCTTCCTGAAGCGAATCACACACTTCCAGGGTGAGACCTTCATGAGTACCATGTCGCCCACTTGGAACTCCAGCTCAAATCGACGTCTGTCGGCGTAACTCTTCTACCGACTCTGAGCGATCTGCAGCCGCTGTCTGATCTGGTGAATCCTCTCAGTAGTCTGCAGAACTACCTCTGTCCGTCCCATCACCCTGTGACTGACCTCACCCCAACAGACGGGAGTGCGACATCTCCGTCCATACAACAACTCATATGGTGGAGCATCAACACTGAAATGAAAGCTGTCGTCGTAGGAGAACTCTAAAAGGGCTAGGTAGGAGTCCTAGCTCCCACCGAAGTCAATAACGCATGCTCTCAGTATATCCTTGAGAGTCTGTATGGTCCGCTCACTCTGGCCTTCTGTCTGCGGATGGTAGGCTGTACTGAAATGCAGCCGTGTGCCCAATTCCTCGTGGAATTTATTCCAAAAACGGGAGGTGAACCGAACATCACGGTCTGAAACGATAGAGACTAGAACCCCATGGCTAGCAACAATCTCGTGTATATACACACTGGCCAGCTTCTCGGCCGATGAACTCTCCTGAATGGGAAGAAAATGAACACTCTTGGTCAATCGATCCACGATGACCCATATAGCGTCGAACCCCTTTACCGTTCTCGGCAATTTGGTGATGAAGTCCATCGTGATCTGCTCCCATTTCCACATGGGAATCTCTAGAGGCTGCAGCTTGCCATGCGGCCACTGGTGCTCGGCCTTGACCATCCTACAGGTCAACAACCTCTCCACGTACCAACCGATCTCTCGCTTCATGTACGGCCACCACTAACTCAATCGCAAATCCCGATACATCTTGGTGGCCCCCGGGTGAATAGAGAAGCGAGACTTATGAGCCTCCTCCAGAACAATCTATCTGACCCCACCAGACATCGGAACCCAGACCCGACTGCAATGGGTCAATAATGTCCGACTATCCTACACAAACCGGGTGTTCTCACCCCTAATCCTCTCAAGCTTCCAATTCTCCTGTCGCATACCCTCAGTTTGAGCTTCCCTGATAAAACTTACTAGTAGAGAATCTACTGATATCCTCATACACGTCACTGGAGTAGAAGATGTAGTTGAATGGCGGCTCAGAGCGTCCACAACCACGTTTGCTTTACCTGGGTGATAGAGGATCTCACAGTCGTAGGCCTTGACTACATCCAGCCACATGCGTTGTCTCATGTTCAGGTTCTCCTGTTCATGCTGTGTCTCAGGCTCTTTTGGTCCGTGTATATGGTACAACGGACCCTATAGAGGTAATGTCTCCAAATTTTGAAAGCGAATACCACCGCTCCCAACTCCAGATCACGAGTAGGGCATCTCGTCTCGTGCGGCTTCAGCTGCCACGACACGTAGGATATAACTCGTCCTCTCTGCATGAGGACCGCTCCCAGTCCCGTGCTGGATGCATCAACGAACACTACAAAATCCTCAACTCCCTCCGGGAGAGTCAAGACTGGAGCCTCGCATAGTCGTTGTATGAGGGTCTCGAATTCCCTTTGCTGCTCAGGGCCCCACCAGAAATCCACCCCTTCCTCATCAAACTAAGGCTTTGATACCAACTGGTAACATCCATAAAATTCAAGCCAATTTAAAACTTTTTCAACCAATTAAAACCATTAATTATTACAAAGTGTTTTCAAAATAGTTTCATATCAGAGTATCCCATTAATCAAAAACATAAAATATGAGGAGTTGTACGATCACGCCTTCGCCTTCCCGCGATCATCCGAAGTACCTGAAACCAAAACTGTAACTATAAGCCCGAACCTTAGTGAGTTCCCCTAAAATACCCATACACACAAAAATATACACATAATCACAAACAACATACTATGGGTCCAATCAACCATCGGGTTGGAATACCCCAAGCCCTCAACCATCGGGTTGGAATGCTAACATACTATGGGTGCAGTCATCCACGGGATGGAATACCCTCGGCCCACAACCATAGGGTTGGAATGCCCACATACTACGAGTCCAATCATCCTCGGTATGAAATACTCACGGCCCACAACCGTTGGGTTGGAATGCCCAGGTCTGTTGGCTCTCGCACAAAGCAGATAAGCCTCAACCACCAATCAAACAAGTGCACATATATCAGATAATCACATAACAGCCTATAGACAGGAAAACCGATCTAACAGATAATAAGAGCATCATAACGTCCTACCTACCAGGATATTGATATAACAGATCATACGAGCATAACATATCAGGATAACAATCCAAAAGGGTCGGCCTTGATGCCTTAGACCCTTGAGTATAGTTAGGAAAACTCACCTCACAATTGTTGAACTGTAGTGATAAGATCAAACTCTCGAATCACAGCCACGAACTCCACCACCAATATTCACCATAAGACCACTTCCACAAATTCCCAGTTTACTAAAATACCCCCAGAAGTCAAACTGGTCAACCCTTGGTCAAAGTCAAGGTCAACGTTCAAGGTCAACAGTCCATGTTGACCCAACTCGTCGAGTGCAGCTCACTGACTCGTCGAGTCCTTCTAGAACTCGAGAAATCGTGGAAACCCTAGTTGACTCGCCGAGTTTTCAGACAACTTGTCGAATCCATGTGTGTCCAAATGTTGGGAAAACCCTAACTGACTCGTCAAGTCGTCTCACTGACTCGCCGAGTCCATGCAGAAACCAACAACGGCCAATCTTCATCGGACTCATCGAGTTGACCATGCAACTCGTCGAGTCCCTTCAGTCCGTTTCTCATTCAGACGTTTTTAAGCTACCCCAAAGCTCCAAATTGCAAATCTAACCTTCTAGGGCACGGTATCCACGTAAAGTTGCAAACTTTACCTACATGCATGGTCCTAAATGCCAAAACCAAGCTAATGGAAAGGTTTAAGCCAAGGAGAAGGGCCAAAGCCTCGCCCGCTATACACATACAATCAATAGCACATAATCATGCTAATACACATAATGATCATAAACTCTAGGATGTGTTCCAGTCTTTAGGCCTCACTTAGCATCGAGCCCTGCCCGGTATACATAGTAGCTCATAATACATGCCAGGGTCACACAGACTCCAAGCATCCTAGCATAACCAATAAGGGCTGACATTTGTGCCTTAGACCCGTTATAGCCCAGTGATGAAACCCACCTCAAATGTTCAATCTCACATAAAGAAATCCCTAGCTGCTGTCCTAACGACTCCTCGAGCTATCAGTACAAAATAACACCCAATCAATAGTTGGGTTCCAATTAATGTCCAAGAATCCATTCTTGGGGTAAAATGACCATTTTACCCTTGTCCTAATTTGATCCATGACTAAGGCCCAAATTCACCATATAAAAGGCCCAACACTAAATAATCTTCTAAGGACCACTAATGGCGCACTTATGGCCCAATTTCCAAATTGGGTCCAAACCCGTCAAATGGGCCTTACCCTAAAGCCCAGTCATATCTATAGTCCAAAAACCTGATTTCAGATGGCCCACTAAAGCCCAAAGCAACAAGGTCCAAGAAAATGGTCCAACCCGAGGCCCAAACAACGCCAAGCCTAACTGCCAGAGTACGTAGGGCGTACTCGGCTGTACGCTAAACGTACTCACCCATTAAGCCCTTTTTCCTATAATTCTATAACCACTAAAGTCCAAGAGTCCAAACACAGATCTGAATCGTATACAACATATTAACCCATAAAGTCGACAACTTGGTGGCTTTGCATGCCCCAAATGGGCCCAGACTCGAAATATGACAATCTACTTCCATGAAAATGGCCATTACTCATGCATGGTTGGGTTTAAGCTTCAAAGGTTGCAACTTTATGACTCTAGGACCCAAAGAACACCAAGAGTAGCAACTCTATGCTTCAAAAACAGAATTAATCCACAATAGCTCATCTATGGGACCAAAAAGGGTCCAAAAGCTAAAACATGGAGATCTAAGCTTCTATAGATCAAGATCAAGACTTTATACCTTGCTCAAGCTAGAAATGAAGAATAAAATTTGGATCTACAAGCTTTTACTTGAACCACCACCATCCTCCAACCTTCTCTTCCTTGAAAATGAGACAAAACAAACCAAAATGCACTCAAAAGACATTTGAAGATCAATAACACTCAATAATAGGGTTAGAGTTTCATGGAGGCTGTTTAGGGACAAGAGGAAGGCTGGTAAAGAAGATCCTTAGGTCATCACGTTCTTTAAATAGTGCTCAAACCCTAAATATTAGGGTTTTGGGGACTGGCCACGTACCCGCGTTCATTCCTCACCAGAACGCCCAGCGTACATAGCGTACTGCACCCCTAAGCCCAAAGTACATAGGATCCAATAGATCAAGGCCCAAAACAAAAAAATAATTAATCCAAATCATTATTAATACCTCGGAAATTATCGAGCGTTACAATCCACAATCACGCCTCTCATCGCATACGCGCGGCGTACGCCAATGTAAGCCCAGCGTACGCTGGCTAACTTCACTTCTTATTTTTAAGAGCTTATTCCATTAAGTTTTTTCAACCAAAGTCAGATCTAGTCCCGAAATAACATCTTAAGTGATAAAGTTTCCAACTTTATGACTTTGCATGGCTACGAAGTGCTCAATACAAAAAACCCTAACTTTTTAACTCATTAAGACATCCTAGAACATGCATGGAGGAAAACTAAGGACCTAGATTACATTTTTATGGTTCCTAATAACTTCATAATGGATAAAGTTTCCAACTTATCCATTAGAATGGTCCAAACAACCAAGATCTAGTCTTTAAGTCTCAAAGGAACCAAAAGAGCATCTTTTTCAACTTAATCCATTAAGTCCAAGTCTCAAACCTTTAAATCTGAATCAATATGATGTTTAGATGGATAAAGTTTCGAACTTTATCCATAAGAAGGTCACAAACTTTCAAGATCCAAACTTTATGCACTAAAGTTACCAAAAGCTCATAACACCCAAGACTTGCTAGATCTAACAAATTCATCATCAAGATTCAAACTTTATATCTCTAGAAAAAAGATCAAGATGAACAAAAGTCTGGCTCAAAAAGCTCCAATACAACCAACACTTCTCTAATGAGCTCCTTCTTCTCCAAGACGCACCAAGAACACTCCAAAGCACTTAAAAACACCTTCTTTTTGCTCACATGGATCAAACTAGGGTTAGAGTTTCAAGGGAGGGTATTGGAGAGGTGGAGGCTTAGAATGGAATGGGTTTGGAGAAGTTAAGGAGCTTAAATAGGTCTTAAACCACGAAAATAGGGTTAGGGTACTGATCACGTACGCCCAGCGTACTCAGGGATACCCTAATATGCCCAACGTACTTCTATGTAATCCCAACGTACATGGATTAACCCAAAACCGCCTAACTTCAAACAGTCATAAATTCTTCGTTTCAACTCTAATTTCGGCGATCTTTATATCCACGGAAAGGTAATGAGGAGCTCTACAACCCTATATAATTACTTTTAACTTAAAACACGTCTAAATAAAATCCTTAATTCGTAAAAGAGGTCTGAAACACCACTATTCCCATTATACTCGTGGGCTGGAAAGCACAAACGAAACTCTTGGATCACATAATCTACATTACCCACATCCAAATAGGTCTAAACCTCTCTTTCCCCAAGGCCTGAAGCCTTATGATAAATGATCTTCGGGTTACGGCCTCGGACTATGGAACGACTCGAAACATGGTTTTCGAACTCTCCCCCACTTAAATTAGATTTCGTCCTCGAAATCACTCCTTACTACTTTCCAGGAAATCAGACGATCCATCCAATTCCTCTCGAACCCTAGTTTTAAGAAAAGTTGACTCATACTCATAGCAACCTTCCAATGCTACCATCGAAACCTCATCATAGCAGTACTCATATGCCTTGATGCAGAATGAATTATTGATCCACTAACTTATTGAATACGGAAAAACCATCATTCACTACTATAAGTTCGAAACCCCCAAAACTTTACCTGACCTCCTCACAGGCAGAACCATTTCGAAACACAATCAATAGATCCTCTCTCTACAATCTGAACTGAAATACATCCTTCCGATCCTTATCTATCCAACCGATACCCTTAGCAAGCAGAATCCTCGACCATACATTGTTGTTGAAAAGATCTTTCATAAAAGAAAAGGGGACTACCAACGCAAATCCCAACCCTTTGTGCCAACCCAGAACATGGCTCACATTCCAAAATGCAATTACTGGCACTTACATCTATCTGAAATCTTCTGATTCTATGGTGACCTCCCTCTAAACCAAGATATAAACTCACCAATCAACCATGGAGACTGACAGTCTCATACTTGGTCCCACCACAAGGCTCCGACTAAGAGTCTAGCTGATAAGGGCTACCCTAGCCTAACCATCACACTGATACCAACCACTGACTACAAAGAAATCCTCCCTAAATATGATGTAGTACCTTCCTCAAGCCAATTTCCACTGGGTCTCACCCACCCTACATAAGCCTACGAGCCTCGCCCATGGGACTCACCTAGCCTGCATAATCGAACGGGCCTTGCCCACGGGCCTCAACCAAATGAGTTCTGTTACAGGCCTATCCTCGCCTCTGACCCAATGATCCTCAACCCAAACAAAGAGTAATCCTACGATAATACTGTCCGCCTCGACCCAGGCTTGCGCTAATCCTCTTTCAACCCAATGACCACTCCTACTATGGCCTATCTTAATTTGGTGAATGCTACAACTACATCGCAGACTTACATCACTTCCCTGTCAACCTATTATCCTTGTGTATGCTACGGCTACCCTGTAGTCTTACAACACTCACACAACTGCCTGTCAACCTTGTGAATTCTACGGTTGCCCCGTAGTCTTACAACACTTACATACTGCCATGGACCCACCCTATGGTCTTACTATATAACTACCAATCCAACCATGATCATCATGACTTGGACCTGCATCCGACTATACCCCCAATCAGGTGTTCGGGTCATGCTTCGAACCCCAGAGCCTTTATTATACAAGAACAGGCAGAGAGGCTCTAACATAACCCTCAACCTGAATCTAATCATACGTCTACCATGCGTTACTATGAATGTGCCAACCTATCATTGAAAGTTTCTGATCCTCAACCTCGTGCAACCTCTATCCATACTGCCACTTGAACTGGCTTCCGACTAGGATTTGGAACTCTCCTTGGTTCCATACCCGATTTTATTCCCGTAAATCCAAAAATTCTCCCCCACTTGGATATAACTACACCTTCCCAACCTTACTAAAAATAGCGAATAATAAATTCCCATGCTGGAACTAACTAACCACCAACCCAACATCCCACTTACTGAAGGGTCTATGCCATCCTAACCATATTCAATCGATACGATTTAAAATTTTCTTTGACACTTCCAATGTCTAAACAAGCTCACGCGACCGCCATCATCATCCTCTTGCTACCGCTCCTTCCCTAGAAACGGTAGCGATCGGACCCAAAAGTCCTTCCATAAACAATCGCCATCCCCACTGAGAGAGGCAACACTTATGAAATATGACTTCATTGTTGAACTAATCATGCCACTCCATCTATTGATATTCCAAGCGACACCCCTGAATTGTTTCCACCAATGACCCACAACAAACTACCTGACCATCTAAATCCAGCTTAACAAGATGTATCCTACTCATAACTTTTGGCATGCAAAAATGGCATTTAACAATTGTTGATAATATCAACCAGGCAATAATAGAGAACTAAACCAAAAATAGTGCCTTACACATATAAGCACATGATTCCAAAGCACATAAATATACAAATAATAAGGCATGAAGAAAAAGAAAGATAACATACATGTGATAGCATCTGATGAAACTCTCGCCTCCCCTGACTAAAGCTGAAATGCTCAGCTCCTCGCTACTGGGGCTTCTGCTCTGCCCTCACGATCGACAGCGATCCTCAAAGTAACTAGAGTAGGTGCACTTACTTCTCCACCCCTCAACATCGGACAGTCGGCCTTCTCGTGACCCACCTGCTTACAGTGAAAACACATCGGAACCGATCCACGGGGGATATCCCTGCTGAGATGACCCATCTAACCATAAATGAAACATCCTCTTCCTGTCTCCTGACAGCCTCCCTCATGGGTCCTCCGATACTTGGCACAACGACCCCGACCCTGATGGCCTCCCAAACATGAATCCTGAGTCTTGGGCCTCTTTGTCTGGCCCACTATAATCTGAATCTGCTCTGGCTTCCTCTTCCCGTGGTGTTCCAAATCAATCTACCGCTCTCGGGCTCTAGCTATCATGTCCTCGAAAGTCTGACAAGCTAAAAAGCTATCAAACTCCAGGATATCGTCTCGCAGCATATCATTGTACCTTGTCTTCTTCATCTCCTCGTCTGCGGCATATTGCAGGACTAAAAGAGCACTTTCCCTAAACTTGGCGGTGATCTCCGCCACAGTCTCAGTCATCTAGCGAAGGTCTTTAAACTCCCTCGCAAACTACTACTCCTCAATGGTTGGGGCACACTCCGCCCTAAACCGAGTAACAAACACATCCCAATTCATCGCCTCAATGGCTTCTCTTCCCAAAGCAAAATCTACCACCGACCATAAATATCGAGCTCTGCCTTTCAGAAAACAAGAAGGAAATATGACCTTCGGCCCCTAGGGGCAGAAACTCATTCGGAAAGCGTTCACCATATCCACTAACCACCTCCTACTAGCAATGAGGTCATTCTCTCCAAAGAACTCGGGAGCTCCACAAGCACGGAACTGTCACACCCCCAAACCAGAACGGCGGAAACGTCCGGGGGCGAGTGACTTCATGTCAAGTATCACAACACATGCATTATAGTAATCAAAGTACAACAACCATTGCAATAATAATTTATAAGTTTTTACATAAGTGTTCAAACATTAGATATCTGACATCAAAAGTAGGTACAGTAAAAGACAAAACACGCAGCACGGTACTAGGCTGTCTTCTCAAAAGCTCTGGGAGTGTACCTGTCTACTAGATTCCCTGAGAATACAATTTATTTTTAAAGAGAGTATGAACATTTAAGTTGGTGAGTTCATAAGCATTAGTTTCATTTATGGTTGCTTTAGTTTTAAGAAAGTGATTGATTACGTTCCAGAAAAATCCTATATTTTCTGCTTTACAACTTAAAAGTAGTTCTAATCCCAAAAAACCGTTCCGTTTAAGTGTTATTGTACTTATAACATAGTTTGACATAATTTTAACTCACCATAAAATTATAAGAAGAATGTTTTCTGTTTTGTTTGTGGAAAGTGATTAGTGCAGTAGTATTTCTTAAAAATACACTACTGGTGTAATAACTACCCTATTATTAAACTGGTTAATTAGGGTTAAAATGTGATTGAGGTTATAACCATGCTTGATTGACTAGTATAAAACACAACGTTCTTCAGGCGTCAAAAATGGTATGACATTTGTCACCCGTAGACCTGCTGGTCCCACTGTAGCTAGCAGCAAGGTGTGGGATGGTCAATACCGTATAGATCTATACACAAACTCACGCTCTCCCTCCAGGAGACTCTGGTTATAAAACGTGACATAACCAGTATATTGCTATGCCGTGAATTAGTATCTCACATTTTTGGTTTATCTAGTTTTAAGTAAAGATTGAATTATATCCTTTTCTTAACAAAGTAGTTTAAACCCTGAATACTTATCTAGTAAAATAGATTTCTCATTTATTTCATAAATTATACATATTATAATTTATATGTTCTATCTGATTGGCATGATCTCTCATAAATGTACCCCTTTGCTCAACGTGATACAAAGGTAACAATATTGAAGGAAGTAACCTTTTATATTCCTATATGTATAATATATATAATTAAGAAGGAAACGACCTTCGGACAAATAACTCCACCTTAAGCCCACATCCAAACAAGGAAAAGGAAATAAGGCAATTCATTAGTCCCAAGCCCTTTAAGTCTTATTTATATACCTATACATATATAAACATGATTTTGACAAATATAAGTGTAAAGAGTTTATAAAACGTTTTAAAAGAGTTTAACAGTGTTTAAAAGAGTTTACATGACTTTAAATAGTTTACATGACTTTAAGTCATTCTGGAAGTATTTGGTAATCTTTTCTTGTAAACACAATATTTAAAAGCATAACAAAACCTTTTGTGTGATTGATATCACAAGTAAATATTAAAACAATATTAATAACAATAAGCAAACCTTTTGTTTGGTTGCTTACACATATAGATATTAACACAAATAAATTGTGTTCAACTTGTATTCCCCCTTGAAAGCATTTAAAACCATTTAAAAGGTAGGTTATAGGGGTATGAACTCACCTTATGTTGGAGATTCGATTGAAGATTTGGTATAGGACGTTAGCTCCACAAGTGAAGTCTTGTTAATAAAATCGTCCTAAACATAATTTATGTAATATATAGGTATACTATTAATGAATATACTCATAAGAATGCTAGGAAAACGAACTAATTTGCAAGTTTAATTTACAAATAAGGGTGTTAGAAGCAAAGATGGAGGGTTGCATGTTGTTCACGGCCAGGCTGTGTGTTCACGGCCCAAGAACACTTGGTGTTCTTGAGTTTAAGGCCCAATATTCTTGATGGAAGAAGAGAACTTGAAGATCCTAAGCAATTTTCCTTGAAGATTAAGGGAAGAAGGATGATATTTGAGAGGTTAATGGGTGTTTTCGGTTGAAGATCTAGAGAGAAAAGGGGTTTACGGCCAAGAATGAAGAAGTGAGGTAAAAGTCAGTCAAACTTCTATATATAGGGAAGAGCGTGGGGTCCGAAGGGTTCACGACCGAAGATGAGTTTACGGTCCGAGGTATGTTCACGACCGCAAACCGAAGTGATTTCACGACCCGAAGGCTCGTTCACGGCCCGAAGGCTTCCTCTTTAAAACACTATGCTTTTGAATACAAGGTCCTTACACTTATAACTCATTATTCTAGCTATTTTTAAGATAGTTAAACAAATAAATTTGACCTTTAATTGATATGATTTGACTGTAGTTGACCAAGTTTGACTTTTTACAAGATAGAAATTATGGGTTGTCACATCATCCCCCCGTTAAAGGGAATTTCGTCCCAAAATTAAGTCTAAGAGATACAAATGGATGAAGGGAAAAGAGGTGGATACTTATGGTTCATTTGCTCCTCTCGCTCTTAAGTGAATTCAGGTCCCCGCTATGTATTTTAGCAGACCTTCACTATCGGGTTATGATTTTGTTTCGTTCTCTGGACCTCACTGACCAGGATTTCTACGGATTCTTCCACAAAGTTGAGGCTCTCGTTTACCTCGATCTAATCGAGTGGGATAACAAGAGTCTCGTCGAACAAACACTTTTTCAAGTTAACGACGTGGAAGGTAGGGCATATATTATTGAATTCTCGAGGTAGTCGGGGTCTATAAGCTACTGGACCAAATCTAGTAAGAATCTCGAATGGTCTTATGTACCTTGGATTTAGTATTCCACGCTTTCCGAAGCGTATCATGCCCTTCCATGGTGAGACCTTCACATGACGTGGTCACCAACCTGGAATTCCAAGGGTTTTCTCCTATTGAAGGCATAGCTTTTCTGTCTGACTCTGGAAGCTTTACGTCGCTCCTGGATTCGTACTCTCTTCTCGGTAGTTTCTCAGATGATTTCCGGACCAGCGAAGGTGCAGTCTGGAAATTGGACCTCTACCTAGTTGCGTGTCCCCTACTTTAGTCCAGTGCAGAGAGGATCTTCACTTGCCACCATAGAAGGTTTCGAATGGAGAAACTTAAATGCTAGTATGGTAAAGGACTCGACTAGTTGGTAAATGGGTATCCCAAGCTTTACCAAAGTCGATCACATATGCTCTTAGCATGACTTCTAATGCTTGAATCGTTCTCTCATTCTGTCTGTCGGTTTAAGGCTGGTAGGCTATGCTCATGACTAGCCTAGTTCCCAGAGATTTCTAAAGTGACCGACTGAACTGGGAGATGATTGTACTATCTCGAACGGTGATAACATATATTGGAACACTGTGCAGTCTAACTAATCTCTCGGACACACGTTTTAGTTAGCTTCTCTATTTTGCATGTTTCCTTCAATTTGTAGGAAGTGCGCAGACTTGGTTAATCTGTCGATGATCACCCAAAATGGTATCAAGTCCACCTGCTGCCTTCGGCAACTTGATTATGAAGCCCATTGCAATCCGCTACCACTTCCACTCAGGTATCTCCGGTTGTTGTAGTAAGCCTGCGGGCTTTTGATATTCTACTTTAAACTTGGCAAAGGTAAGACACTTGCCTACGAAGGTGGCAATATTTGCTTTCCTGCTAGGCTAATAATATAACTTTTTGAGATCCAGATACCTCTTGTCCGAATCTGGATGAACGAAGTATCGATATTTTTGGGCTTCATCCGGGACAATGTCTCCAAAGCCACCAAATTTTGGTGTTCAGTTCCGATCTGTGAGGTATAAGACTCAGTCACCCTTGACTTTTAAGTTATTATCCATCCCTCTCGAGGTTTCACCTGTCACAATTTTAGGTTTCAAGGCTTCCTACTGAGCCTCCTCAATTTGTGTGGACAGATGTGAATGGATTGTCATAGTCAATGATTTGAATCTGTGAATTGAGTACTCTTTCTGACTAAGGGTGTCAGCTACTACATTGGCTTTACCGGGATGATAACGAATTTCGTATTCGTAGTCATTTAGTAGCTCGACCCACTATCGTTGTCTCATGTTTAGTTCTTTCTGGTAGAATACATGATGAAGGCTTTTGCTCTGAAGTTCATGATAAGACTCATACTTGGCTCGTCCATCATCACCTCGTGTATACAAGTCGTATATAATTAAGATTGACAAGACGTTCGGAAGGGTGGCTCTGCCCCAAGTCCATAACCAGACAAGGAATAGGAGATAGGGAGGAATCACACATCCTAAATCTTGTTGAGTCTAAATTATATACCACCCTCGCGTATACACTTAGTAGTGATAGGTTACCCTTATGAGTTCTTAGTCTCTATTCTCAAATTTGACTTGCGCTACAAGAGATCTCCCTATGAGATCTATTGGGGATACTTCGGGTAGTTACTGACTTCTCAGACTTCTTTGGTGTTTTTCGCTTCAATTTTCCTATCTCCTGAGTAGGCTAGAAAGGTGTGGTACCCCTCGCATGGGTACTTCTGAAGTTTTGAAGCATGAGATGATATAAGGGTTCGTATTAGGTTTGCCGCTATATATTGAAAGAATTTCATTTTACGGTTGATTAAGCGAAAAGTTCTTTTACACAACATAGGAATTTTGCATGGTGAGGACCAAGCCAAACCATGTCGGATGATGATGTCGGAACTTCTCGACGTAATTATTACCGCACATATGTGCTATTTTATGCACATATGTTTTCAGTGCTTTCGGTTTTGTCCTTGTTATTATTACCGCGAACTATTTGCTCCGAAATTAACGAGCACTAATAATACGAGGGTTCTGATAATTTGAAATCGTGAACTTTCATGAAATGATCCGTACTATGTCTCTCTATAACCGCTTGGTGTATACAAGTCTTGTATAATTAAGATTGGAAAGACAGTTGACTGAGTGGCTCTGCCCTAAACCCATAACCAAACAAAGAACAGGAAATGAGGCTGAATCACTCACTCTAAGTCTACAAATCTTAATTATAAATGGCCCTAATGTATACACTAAGCCATCATAGCCTACCTGTTAGGGTTCCTAGTTTTATATGAGTGCTGTGATTTGGCTCGAACGAGAGAGTAAGTATAATTATGATTAATTATTGGGGTTTGGAAGCATACCAAAAATATAGGAGGGTTCTTTGACGCCTCCCCATGCTCTGGGGTCAAACTCCTCCTGCTCACCCGTTATTCTTCTCTGTTGGACAGTCCCTTTTGAAATGTCCGATTTCACCACATAGATGGCATATTGGACTGATGCCAACATTGGTGGTTCAAGTGATGATATCGACTAGAGTCCTATAGGAACGGGCGTTGTGCCCCTTCATGTTGCATCTATTGCAATGCGGCACTCGACAGACTCCATAATGATGGTAGTTACACTTGCTGCAGTGTGGGAGGTTTCTTAAGTACGGTGTGGTCGGTGTTGGGATAGCAGGGCTGATGGGGATATTGATTGCCCCAGTTTGTTGCCCTTCGGTAGGTCCTTGAGTTTAACTACTCCCTTTCTTGTTCTCGAACTTTCGTTTCAGGATATTGGGTTTGAGGTCCGGAGTGTCTTTACGAGTAGGCACTCGTTGCTAAAATTGGTTATCACTACGATCGGGATTGCCGATAACATTACCACTAACATTTTCGTTGTTAGCATTAAGGTGAGCCATGACATCTGTTACAGCTGTTGTGACTGCAACTTGAAACGTAGCCCAATCTATCTGAAAGATTGGTGTTTTGCCGGCGGGTTGGTTACGTTTCTTCGGAGGCATGATTCTGCTACACGATGAGAAAACGAGCTCGTGAGCAACGATGGTTGTTTCTAGTTTCATTCTAAGTATTTATATATACATATAAAAATTTCATTTTGGTATTTGTTTCCCAATGTTTCGACCTACATCCCTATGATGTAGTCCTGGTAAAGAGCAGAAGTAAGTTTTTAGAATGGTTACAAACCGAGTGTCGTCCGAACTAAGTTATCTTTGATTGGTGGATGTCATGTTCCAACTTTCGAAAAGACTTGAAAACAATTCATAACAGATTCTACATAAAACAAACTCATTAATTTTTATAAATAATCACTCTCAATTGAGATTTCGTGATCCTATTTACTGTTATTAGTTGTGACGGAAAAAGGCGATAAGCTTAATATTTAACGTGAGTAGTATAATAACTAACTCAGTAGGTTGTATCAATTTATTATTTATTAGAGTGACGCAAAAGGTACTCAAACACTTCGCATGTTTCATATGTGGCTTCCCTCTGTTGTCTGTTCTACCCCTGGCGGTAAAGATTTGTTCTCTCCTGGTATCTATATGGTGTCCTTCTCCTTCGTAGGTATATTGAATTCTCGTGCCGTCATACTTCAGGTTTTGGCACTGATCCCTCATTACTTTATAATGGAGAGTTTGAATCCCGGAAGTTCATGCGAACTTCTCATGTGTGTTCCTGATAAGATAAAGGCACTTGGTGGTTTCTATAGTTTCTTTACTCCTCAACTGTTTCTTTCTCGGAATCCTCCTAACGAATCTCCTCTGGATCTTCGTTGATTCCTCCGTTGGTTGTTGTGGTGGAGTGGTTACATTTATCTAGCTGGTTTATACGAGAATGGGAATGTCTAAATAATCTATGAAATTAATAAAACATTTTCGTTACAAATACATTTTACGAGGATGACCTGTTCTGATCTTTCTATAATCACCTAGTGTGTACCGATTATATATAATTCAGATCAAATAGACCTTCGAATAAGTGATCCTACTCCAAAACCACATCCAAACAAGGAAAAGGAAGTAGAGCGAAAATCACCAATTCTAAGTCTAAAATCTCAACTATATATAACTTGAACGTATACACTTAGTAGTTATAGACCTATCAGGAAGGGTCTTTTAATTTTCACATAACTTATTTATGGTTCCTAAAATACTCCTATAGTATTTTAATTTATATGTTTGATTCTAGAACTTCTTGATATAAGAAGTTGATAAGTTTTCAGTTTTGTTGCTATAGCATCATAAAATACTCCTATAGTATTTTTAAACTTTATGTTTGGTTCTAGTATTCCTTTATGTATATGGTTGGTAAGTTTTAGACTCGTTGCAACACCACTATCACTCCCAAACACTTGTTGGTCGTATCTCAAATAAATATAGTTGATCAGGCTATATTTATCCCAGATATGACTACATAACTGTCCAGGTTTGACTGTAATGTCCAACCTCCAAATACTTTTGTTTTGTACTTCTTGTGATACTCGTTCTAGTATATATATATTCTGCATGTACTTATACTTTTATAAAATAATGTTATATTTTAAAGTATAAATCTTGGTCAGAGTGTTTTTATCCACATGTGTTTATAGTTGTATATCTTTTATGACTGATATACTAAGTTCACTATAAACAATGCCCTGATACCAATCTGTCACACCCCCAAACCAGAACGACGGAAACGTCTGGGGGCGAGTGACTTCATGTCAAGTATCACAACACATTCATTATAGTAATTAAAGTAAAACAACCATTGTATTAATAATGTATAAGTTTTTACATAAGTGTTCAAACATTAGATATTTGACAACAAAATTAGGTACAGTAAAAGACAAAAGATGCAGCACGGTACTAGGATGTCCTCTCAAAAGCTCTGGGAGTGTACCTGTCTACTGGATTCCCTGAGAATACAAGTTATTTTGAAAGAGAGTATCAACATTTAAATTGGTGAGTTCATAAGCATTAGTTTCATTTATGGTTGCTTTAGTTTTAAGAAAGTGATTGACTACGTTCCAGAAAATCCTATATTTTTTGCTTTACAACTGAAAAGTATTTCTAATCCCATAAAATCGTTCTGTTTAAGTGTTATTGTACTTATAACATAGTTTGACATAATTTTAACTCACTCTAAAATTATAAGAAGAATGTTTTATGTTTTGTTTGTGGAAAGTGATTGATGTAGTAGTATTTCTTAAAGATACCCTACTAGTGTAATAACTACCCTATTATTAAACTGGTTAATTAGGGTTAAAATGTGATTGAGGTTATAACCATGTTTGATTGACTAGTATAAAACACAACGTTCTTCAGGCGTCGAAAATGATATGACATTTGTCACCCGTAGACCTGCAGGTCCCACTGTAGCTAGCAGCAAGGTGTGGGATGGTCAATCCCGTATAGATCTATACACAAACTCACGCTCTCCCTCCAGGAGACTCTGGTTACAAAACGCAACATAACCAGTATATTGCTATGTCGTGAAGTAGTATCTCGCATTTTTGGTTTATCTAGTTTTAAGTAAAGATTGAATTATATCCTTTTCTTAACAAAGTAGTTTAAACCCTGACTACTTATCTAGTAAAATAGATTTCTCGTTTGTTTCATAAATTATACCTATTATAATTTATATGTTCTATCTGATTGGCATGATCTCTCATGAATGTACCCTTTTGCTCAACGTGATACAATGGTAACAATATTGATGGAAGTAACCTTTTATATTCCTATATGTATAATATATATAATTAAGAAGGAAACGACCTTCGGACAAATAAATCCACCTTAAGCCCACATCCAAACAAGGAAAATGAAATAAGGCAACTCATTAGTCCTAAGCCCTTTAAGTCTTATTTATATACCTATACATATATGAACATGATTTTGAAAAATATAAGTTTAAAGAGTTTATAAAACGTTTTAAAAGAGTTTAATAGTGTTTAAAAGAGTTTACATGACTTTAAAGAGTTTACATGACTTTAAGTCATTTTGGACATATTTGGTAATCTTTTATTGTAAACACAATATTTAAAAGCATAAGAAAACCTTTTGTGTGATTGATATCACAAGTAAATATTAACACAATATGAATAACAATAAGTAAACCTTTTGTTTGGTTGCTTACACATATAGATATTAACACAAATAAATTGTGTTCAACTTGTATTCCCCCCTTAAAAGCATTTAAAACCATTTAAAAGGTAGATTATAGGGGTATGAACTCACCTTATGTTGGAGATTCGATTGAAGATTTGGTATAGGACGTTAGCTCCACAAGTGAAGTCTTGTTAATAAAACTAGTCCTAAACACAATTTATGTAATATATAGGTATACTATTAATGAATATACTCATAAGAATGCTAGGAAAACGAACTAATTTGCAAGTTTAACTTACAAATAAGGGTGTTAGAAGCAAAGATGGAGGGATGCTTGTTGTTCACGGCCAGGCTGTGTGTTCACGGCCCAAGAACACTTGGTGTTCTTGAGTTCACGGCCCATCTGGGTGTTCACGGCCTAATATTCTTGATGGAAGAAGAACACTTGAAGATCCTAAGCAAGTTCCCTTAAAGATTAAGGGAATAAGGATGATATTTGACAGGTAAATGGGAGTTTTCGGTTGAAGATCTAGAGAGGAAAAGAAGGTATTTACGGCCAAGAATGAAGAAGTGAGGTAAAAGTCATTCAAACTTATATATATAGGGAAGAGTGTGGGGTCCGAAGCATTCACGGCCCGAGGACTGTTCACAGCCGAAGATGAGTTCACGGTCCGAGGTATGTTCACGGTCACAAACCGAAGCTCGTTCACGGGCCGAAGGCTTCCTCTTTAACACACTGTAATTTTAAATACAATGTCCTTACACTTATAACTCATTATTCTAACTATTTTTAAGATATTTAAACAAATAAATTTGACCTTTAATTGATATGATTTGACTTTAGTTGACCAAGTTTGACTTTTTACAAGATAGAAATTAGGGGTTGTCACAAGAACTCATGGAAGGAAAGAGTGCGAGCTCCCATAATAGCCATAATCTCAGTGCGGAACGTGCCCAGATGCTCATCCAAAATCTCCATGATCCCCTTCTTGACCGAACCGAAGATCACAGGAGTCTGCTCCAAAATACCGCGGGTGATCTCTAATGAGATGCACTCCCGTATCCGCTCATCAATCGGCTCAGTGCCAGCACCTGAGCCCAAATCAGACTGTCTGCCACGAGTGCTCATCACCATACTGAAAAGCAACCAAACAATAATCAGAACATACCTGAGAATCCTCATCCACAGGCTTTCTAGATTCTCCGTGACTCCCCTTAGTTCAAGTATAGATCTTGTTGTTTCCGTAGTATGGGCCCAATACTACCTTCTACACCTATCCATACTTTCCTTAAGTGTTATCCTGAATCCTCCACGTCACCTTCTCAAATCGGTACTCCAAGTACCTGCTAATCAGCGCAACCAAACCCACTAAAGCACTTCCTAGGCTCTCCTAGGTTTCAACCTCACCCTGCCATCAACTATTGAAGAACTCCCACTAACATTAGCTAACTACTTCATGAATATAATCACATGCCACAAATATTAGATAATCCTTCGAGTAACAGACTCAACCCTACAATGGTCAGACTCAAACGAGAGATGCGTAGTGGAGTCAAATCCATCACTCTGAGATTATTTAACCTTTGTAACATGTGACTTGGCATATTCACTTAATAGTTAACTCACATCACTAAGAGTTCCACAAAGTACAAAACAAGCAACATTCAGGCAGTAACACTCTAAACTACAAAACAAACAAAGGACATCCCAAGCTCACTTACTACTATCCATGCTAGGAACCTCCACTCTCAATACCGGTTGCCTTATGCATGAAAATTATACACAATACTGGATCAAATAGAATTTCGAATAAAAGACTCTACCCTAGGACCACAACCAAACGAGGAACAGGAAATAAGGCTAAATTAGTCATTCTAGGGCTATATGATCCTAATCGTACACATTTTTTAAAGCATGCACTTAGCAGTTACTAGTACCAATACATATTTCCAATCATAGCATCCAATGCTTCCTAGGCTACAACGAATCACATATTAGGCCAATCAATCATGTAATTCTTGAAGGTATCCCTAGCCTTATCCTAGCATGCAAACATTCATATCGTATAGCATATCAACATGTATAGGTATTCTGGGAATCACTTACTTGAGCTCGGCTGATTGCTCGCATTACACCCCCTTTTTCTTTACAAAAGTTTTTTTAGAACTTTTTTTCTTTTAAAAGATTACCAATTCCTCAGTTTGAGTTCAATCACACCCGAGGGTGTGCCCGAATCGCTCAAACCAAGGCTCTGATACCAAATTGTAACATCCTAAAAGTTATAAGGTAAAATTTTCATTTTTAATTCAAACAAAAACACCAATTATCTTTTTTTATTCCAATCATTCAAAAGTATTTCAAACTATAAACAATTATCATAGTACAGCTCCAAAATCATAAATTTGCGGAAACATGGGTGGACGCACTGCGATCAAGTTGGGCCCTTCCCTTTCGAACCGGAAGTACCTGAAACCATAACCATAAAACCATAAGCACAAAGCTTAGTGAGTTTCCTAAAATACCACATACCATACATATCATTCGGCCTAGCCCTCACATTGGGACCAAGCCTCCATAATGGGCCTAGCCATCATACAATGGGCCCAACCCAACACACAAATGCAAGAGTCATAGAGACAGCTAGCATCCTAAATAGCATACATTGGGCCTAGCCCTTCCTGATCCATGGGCCCAACCCAACATTCAAGTATGCCTAGCCCGTCATACTGTGGGCCTAGCCCGTCATACTGTGGGCCTAGCCCAACATACCATGCAAGAGTCACAAAGAAAACTAGCATAACATATCCTAACGGGCCGAAATTAGTGCGTTCGACCCACATGTACAGTGAAGAGACTCACCTAACAGTCAGATGAAATAGCTGCAACCACACGCTGCTCCAAAAACCAACTGTGCAGATCACCTTTACAATAAATAATGACCAAAACTCAGATAAAAGCTTAACATACCCAAAAATACACATAGGTCAACTTAGTCATAATCATGGTCAAGTCGAAAGTCAAAAAGTCAATAGTTATCCGAGTTGACTCAGCTGAGTACGCCCAACGTACTTAGCTTATACGCTTGGCGTACTCAAGATCCATAATCGGGCCTCTCATCGCTTTCGTGCGGCGTATGCCAATGTACGCCCAACGTACACTGGCTAACTTCACTTCTTCTTTTTAAGAGCTTATTTCATTAATTCTTTTCGACCAAAGGCAGATCTAGTCCCGAAATAACATCTTAAGTCATAAATTTTCCAACTTTATGACTTTGCATGGCTAGGAAGTGCTCAATACCAAAAACCCTAACTTTTTAACTCATTAAGACATCCTAGAACATGCATTGAAGAAAACTAAGGACCAAGATTACATTTTTATGGTTCCTAATACCTTCATAATAGATAAAGTTTCCAACTTTATCCATTAGAATGGTCCAAACAACCAAGATCTAGTCTTTAAGTCTCAAAGGAACCAAAATAACATCTTTTTCAACTTAATCCATTAAGTCCAAATCTCAAACTTTTAAATATGAATCAATATGATGTTTAGATGGATAAAGTTTCCAACTTTATCCATAACAAGGTCACAAACTTTCAAGATCTAAACTTTATGCACTAAAGTGACCAAAAGCTCATAACACCCAAGACTAGCTAGATCTAACAAATGGATCATCAAGATTCAAACTTTATACCTCTAGAAGAAAGATCAAGGTGAACAAAGTCTGGATCTACAAGATCCAATGCAACCAACACTTCTCCAATGAGATCATTCTTCTACAAGATGCACCAAGAAGAGTCCAAAACACTTAAAACCACCTTCGTTTTGCTCACAAGGCTCAAACTAGGGTTAAGGTTTCAATGGAGGGTATTGGAGAGGTGGAGGTTAAGAATAGAATGGGTATGGGGAAGTTAAGCAACTTAAATAGGGCTCAAACCACAAAAATAGGGATACCCTCATTCAGCCATCGTACTTCCACGTATGCGGCTTAACCCAAAACCGTCCTAACTTCAAACCGTCATAACTTCTACGTTTCAACTCCGATTTCAACAATCTTTATATCCAAGGAAAGGTGTTGAGGAGCTCTACAATCCTATCTAATTACTTGTAACTTAAAATACATCTATCTAAAATCATTAATTCATAAAAGAATTCCGAAACACCATTTTTCCTATTATACCCTTGGGCTGCAAAGCACAAACCAAACTCTTGGATCACATAATCTACATTACCCACATCGAAATGGGTCTAAACCTCTCCTTCCCCAAGGCCCGAAGACTTATGGTAATTGATCTTCAGTTCACGGTCCTGAACTATGGAACGACTCAAAATAGGGTGTTACACTTGTGGTGGTGTCATAATTGGACAAGCAAAAACAAAATCTCATTACCAATTGGACAGATACTTGGTGTTGTACAATTCGAATTGTATGATATATTAGAATCTTGTTCATTGAAAAAATTATGACTTATATCATTGTTCACATGTTTATGTGGCAAGTGAATGACTAATGGATCTAGTACATGTTGATATGGAATCTTCGGATCCACCATACGAGATGATAGCTCTATTCTTCATGATTTACTAATTATTCAGTAAATATGATACTGTTTATAAGATGAAACAGAATTTCGATATTTTCAAAAGATTCAAAGAGTAGCAGATCGAATAAAATAATCAATTAAGCAGAAAGATAAAAGATTTTCCAATCTGAAAAGAAAGAAGAGTGCTTTAGTATCATGTTTTATGATCGTCTTAGTAATTATGGAATTGTGTGACATTTAATCTTCCAAGAACATCTTAGTGAAATTGCATGACTAAGAAGAGGAATCAAACATTGTTGAAAATGGTTCGATCATAGATGAGTCATGCTTTGTTCCAATCAAGTTTTAGAGCCACGCTTTAATAACTATAAATCGTATCTTGAAACTCATTTTAAAACTAAGAAGGATGATAAAACCTCATAGTATGTGGAGTAATAATGTTTTCTTACTCTATCACATTTATAATTGGAGTTGTGATGTTTTCGTTGATTGAGAAACAAAAGATAAACAAAGTTCTATTCTATGAAGTGTTTTCTTGTTGGAAATCCTCACGAACTTTTGAATATTTGTTTTAGCTCATCAAGGAATGTTCCTTGAGAGAAAACTCATATGTCAAGGAGTCAGTGGGAGTCATGTTAATCTTGATTTGCAAGAGTTGACCGACAATGAACCTTTTAGTTATCACTAGAGCGCAACTTGAGGTTGAAAACTTGTTGTGTTTATTGACACATTCTTATTTCTGTGTACTTCTAGTTGATTTGGAAATGCATATGAGTTCTATGTTCTTTATTTAACTGCGAAAACTAAGCACATTGGTCAGTAAAAGTACACTAATCAATATGGGTGAGCTGCCAACAACATGGAAGCACTGGTGGGCCTTTTGCGCTGCCATAAGACAAGAAATGTCGATTAGCGAAGTTCAGTCCATGAAGGAGACCTAAATGTGATTTTGGTTTGTCCTAAACCTTTTCTTTTGAATATAGATTGAAAATTAAAGTTCTACATGGATGGGAACGTATGCACTTTCGAATCTAGGTAACAAAAGGTTTCACTCTAATTCATGAAAATGGTTATGAGGAAACACTTTTGCTCATAGATTTTAAAGATCTGATAAAGATGAATACGGACATTGGTTGTATTAATTGCATTCCCAAATTCACAATATGATTACGATATCCCTCTTCATATTTCTAATTATGAGAAATGTCAAGGAATTGTTTAAACTTTCAAGAGACATGTTTATCACGTCTTGAAAGGGTTTGAACTCGTACATTATCCAGATAAAGTGCATAAGCTTATGAAGCCTAATTAGAGGTTTGATGAAGCATTGCGAAATAGGAAATTGCACGTCCATGAGAAAGTTAAAGGGTATTGATTTCAAGAATTCCAGTTTATTTCTAAGTACATGTCAAATCTAGTGGGAGCTTAATTGTGATGCTGGTATTGCATGTTAACAATACTATTCATAGGGAACAATGTCTCTAGTTTGCATGTTGCAAAAGTTAGGAACTGTTTCACTATAGTGGACTTAAGGAAGAGGGAACACATACTTTGTTTCGAATCTAAAAGTTTAGTTTAAAAGAACTTATTCATATATGAAGCAAACTTAGTTGGCGATACTTCGTTCCAAATATAAACCTTTATTTTAATACAAGAATGATACCAAACTTAGGGTTTGTTTCGTTTTTACTTAATTGGTTTTAGGAGCTGGATAAACTGGTTTCAATTCATTTAGGATTTCAGTTTGTATTCCTTAAAAGAATCAACATAGTATATATTTGAGGAACAACAAACATCAAACATGATATCTATTATATAAAAGGTGAACTTACATAGACACAATGGCCTTAGTGTTACCAAACTCTGCATAAGAGGATCTTCTGATGCATTTATAGCTCCATTTCATAAAAATGAAAAGTAGATAATGCAACAAATAAGTTATGCATAATCCATAATGTAACCCCTAAAAATTAGTAAATTATGAGCAAACAAAAAAGAGAGTTAGAAAAAATACAAGTCACTTGGAAATGTATCACATAATAAGCTAAAGCATTAATGACCCTCAAATATATATGATGATTTTATTTTTAAGCCAAAATAATTGTTCATATGTCTAAATTAGAGCGCTAGAAATAGATTCTTATAGTAAATATGCAAGTTTTTTATAGAATAAACTAAAACAAGTACCTTATTTGGCCCCTAATGTTGAAGATATAATGTATCAACAAGAAAACATCTTAAAAAGCCGATAAAATTAGGGTTTTATTCTTCTTATATTGTTTTTCACACTCTTCCTTAAGTGTAGGGGCAAGAAATACAACACGATTAATCAAAAGGTAATACAATATCTAGTTTCTTATCATTATACAATAAAATATCATACTAATTTTTAAATCAAAAAATAAATAAACAAACGAGTTGTGAAGATGATTACAAAGAGGAAGAGAGATATTAGAAAATTAGTACATACATGTCTACGCTAGTGAAAATCGCAAACTTCAGAACGTTCCCAATCAACATTGGTGAGAATAAGAGGTATCTTCTTAAAGGTTGTCGGGGACGGTGAGTACGTCGCCAGAGTTACTCCTCCTTTGGCAGCTATGAATTGTATGTTATACTGGGACCTTTCCGCTTTCTCTCCTCTCTCCTCTCTGTTGGCTTTAGGGTCATACTTGATAGTCTGATGTAACCCCTCTATGGTTCGAGTTTAAGCCTTCAATACTTATTTGTATATGGCCTAACGTTCAGCCCACAGGTTGGGCTAAGCTTAATCTTATTCACTTGATAATCTTAAAAAACAATAATTGGAGAAGAGTGAAGTGCGGATTGAGTTTTTAGGGTTCAATGGTAGTGGTAGTGGCTTAGGGTTTGCAGAGAGAAGGAAGGGAGAGAACGAAGTTCATTGGCGAGTGCAGATCTACAAGAGAGAGTTCGAAGGTAGAGGAAGGCGGGCTACTTCAAAAATTTAAGGGATTTTGTTTCCCCTTAGGAGTTAAAAGGGAGGATGCGTGCTTCTTAAAAAAAATTATAAAATGACGGCAATTTTAGGACAGACAAAAACGTGTGTCCTAAATCCATCAAATTTTGGGAGAGATGATATTATTTTTAGGACACACGCTTTTCACGTCATAAATCCAATGCATGTCAACAAAAGCCTATATTGTAGTAGTGAACCGTGGTTTTAACATACAAATGAAAAGTGAAACAAAAATTTGAGGCAAACCGACTCATAGGAATGAATCAATTTAATGAAAAGAAAATTTAAAAATGAATTTGTAAAGACTAATTATATTGCAAACATGTTTCATAAATAGTGTAAAAATTTACATAGATCATGAATTTGCAAGTATAGTTTAAGGTTTGTAGATTCTACCAATTTGGATATATCGTGAATGGTGAGTGAGTGTATTTTCTTGGGTAATGATCCTCACGTTTTTGTTGGCTTGTAATAGCAAGGTTAGTGCTTATTTTGATTTTTTTGGTAGAAGGCAAAATTAGATTCACTTGATATATGATACCTCTTGTCATGGTTATTTTGATGAATAACATCTTCAAATTTATATCCATTACATCATGTGATCTATCACCAACCGTGGTTTTTAGCATTGATAAACAAATGGAAAATGAATCGTCATGAGACAATGTACAAGAATTAATCACTAACCCTGGTTTTTAGCACACAAATGAAAAAGTGAAACAAAAATTTGAGGCAAATTTGTAAATGAAAACAAAGTCAACTATTGACCGACTCATAGGAATGAATCAATTTATTCCAAATACGTTGTCTCACGACGCTTTAGCATTGATAAATTCTTAGTGGATGGTTGAACGTGCATTAAAAAGAAACAAAACGTTACTAGTTGATAGAAAAAATATGACTCGTGAATCCTTTGCGAGTTTTATATGTCAGAAACAGTTAAATCTATGATAAATATTTATTGTGAAGCATGAATTAGTACTCGCGAATATTTATGTGATGCTTTATGTTAGAAAACATATTCCCATGAGTTTGCTAGTAGATATTTGTGAAAGTTGTCATCATTTTCTTAAAGTGCGGAAGTAGTGGTTTTTTGGTGACGTGCTACCGCTTTATATAGTCATTTTATTGAAAACCTCAGTTTAATAATTAAATAATTTTGGGTTTTGGAAACGAAATTAGTGAGTATATAATGAATAGTTGAACGGCAAATTTCACTTTAAACCCTTTTAAAAATTATATAGATTATATTAGTTACATCTAATCAAATTTCACTTTAAACCCTTTTTTAAAATTATATAAATTATATTAGTTAAATCTAATCAAAATTTTCTTATTTAATACCTAATCTTATTACATCTTGTAATAATTATTCAAAAATGATTTTTGTTAATAAAAAAAATCAAAGACTATTATCTTATAACAACATAGAATATGTTTGTATTTCATTGGGAAAAGAAGAAAATAAACTTGATGGAGAAGATCTATGGGAGAACTCTTGCCGTTGTTCTTTACACATTTTAATATTTTAAAATTTAAAGCATCATCCAGATTCCACCACGTTGTTCTAATTTAGTATCAATCCAATTGTATACACCAAAAGAAGAAGGGGAAGAGGTGTTGCGGTCTCGAGAAGAAAAGAATAATACATTGTATAAAACAAAGATATGGTGATCATCCACGAGGGAAGAAACCTTTTTGCTTTTATTGTTTGATTTGTAACCACTCGATTTTCATAAACCAACATGGTATGGATGGTCATCACAATTTTCTTTGACCATACCCTTTCCACTCACTCTTGTCAATTGTCATCATCATGGCCGTGTACATCCCCCATTCGATTTTAATAAAGATTATTTATCATTTCATAATGCTATCAATTTTGATTTTGGTTTTTTTGTTAGAGAATTTCAATAATCGGGTAATCTTATATATATATATATATATATATATATATATATATATATATATATATATATATATATATATATATATATATATATATATATATATATACTAGCCGTTTACCAGCGCCAAGCGACGGGTGAGAATAATTTTTTATGGAAATTAGTTTCTAGAAACAATTAGTGTTTTAACTTTTTACGCAGGTGGGAGGGTTGTTGCCGGTTGTTTAGGGTTACAAAAGAGAAATGTTAGAGTAGATATTACCTAGAAGGTGGAAACGTATTTGGTAGATGGTGGTCTCACCTTGAGTGGTTCCGGTTGTTTGACGGTAGCATTGAGAAAAGGTATATGTAATGTTTTTGATTAAAATTAAAAATATATTATTGTTCTGATTAATCCATCACCTTTTAAATTGTTCTATGCTTGTAAAAAAATTGTTTTTTTAGAGTTAATAGAAATATCAAAAACTATGGTTTAAGAAGTAATTACATAAATTCTCTAATATGCTTATACAGTAATATTTTTTTCTAACCTATTGGTTTATCAAATCAATAATATGCTATTTAGTTATTGTGCTTGGTCATTTGATCTGGTTATATAATTTTCCATTTTTTATATTTCCATATCCATATGATCATCCAGTTATATCATTTTCCATGTTTTATATTTCTATATGCTCATTTAATAGTGGTTCATCATGACGCTTCATTCTTTGGTTGTGCTTAAGTTAAATGTTATCATGCACATAGAAAAATATATTATATATTAATATCAGTGAGTTTTTACAAACAATGTTTAACAATTAGATTATGCAACAAACACTTAAAGGCGTGGGTATCCCCTGCTCTTACTTTATCGCCCAAAAAAGTAATAAGAACAATGAAATTTGTAATCTGTAAACACTTCATATAATTTTGCATGTAATGAATATGCACAATTTGCATTGATTTGTAGCCTTCCTATATTAACATAAACAACATTATTTATTTATTTTCAAACTTCTCCTTAAAACATATTTTATTAAATATAATGAAAATGAGTAAGCTATTTTAGAACAACAATTTTTTAAAACATGTAAAAACAAACCCCAAGGGAAAAATGGTCAAGACACATGCCAAATATATTGTAATCCATTATCTACCCACTGAAATATGTGAGGCTCATCAAACCAGAAAATCCAATAAAAATATAGCATCAACAGCCAGAAAAAAGGTTCAGGAACTCATCAAACCAGAACCAAAGGCAAAATGGTCTGAACCCAAAATCGATACAATCAAAGCATACCAAATTTTTTTCCTCCTTTTTGAACATGAGATAGAAACCCAAAAAGTGTTGCATATACCTGTGAACAATTTTGAAGTCAAAGACAAGTTTCGAAACTATTTGCCATATTAAAAATTTGAAATACCCTTGGAAGTTGACACAAGCATTAACTCAAATGACTTGAATTGTTAAAGGTTTATAATCTAACTTGTTTTGCACAAACTGAAGAGAGATCCCTTACAACCTAACTTTTAGAAGCCATTTGGTTTGTAACATATAGTACACCTAATAAAGCCTCCAAATGTTAACTGTGTGATGCCATTAAGTGTCAACTTGGCACTAAACCACCAAACATCCTTGATTGAAGGTAACTTTTCAAGTCAAATGGGATGTAGTCGTTTAAAACACTAAAACAACATTTAACCTATAAACACTTTTTATTTTAACACTTGAAAACCATGTAATTATCATGTAGATGCTTTGTACATTGTACTCGTATAAATCAAAAGGAAGTTTTGTTAAAAAAAATTAAGTGGATGTTGTGTATTCTGTACATGTAAAAGATAAAAGAAAAGGAGAAAATGGAGGTTAACATGAATATATTGAAGCTCAACTTCGAGCTGTAAAGAGAAGTACCTAGCAAAATAAATAAATTTAACCATATCAACAAAGAAATTTTTTTTAAAGGATTGCTCGTAACATTTTAATTTTCAAAAAGAGATCAGAGAAAACATCAGAATCAAGTAAAAAACTCACAAACTGACCTGTGTTGAGAGAAAATGTAGATAAGGTGAGAGTGGTGGCATAGATATAGGGTTTATTCTGTTAAATGTTTGGTGAAGATGGTGAAAAAGAGGTAACGTACACACCCTAAAAATGCCATCTGCCATTGAAATTTCAACCAACCACCAACCGAGCATTTCTTGATTCTCAGAGCATTTCTTTGTTAGCCAAAAGTTTGAAACCTCCACCCAAATTTTTCATTCGTATCAGCTTAACTCTGAACCAAAACAGCAACCCAAAACCTGATTATACATATACACACCTACATATATTTTTACATACTAACTGCATAGCATTTACACACACACACATAGAAAGAAGAGATATAGAAAGAAAAAGATGCTAAACATGCTTCATCAAAATTTTCTTTGGATGATGGAACTTTCCTTTTGATGCTTGCATTCTGGAGAATAAGTATCAATTAGATATCCAAGTCAACTTATCAGAATTGCATATACCATGCTGCACTTCAACAGATCTAAATGCAAAAAAAAAAAAAAAAAAAAAAATTGCATCTTCACCATATCAAAACAGCCTTATTGCTATAAGAGTAAAGCTGGATCAAAAAGGATGAAATAAAAACCTTGTTGAGATGGAAATGTCTTTGTATCTTCTCGATGGATCAAAACTAACTCATAACCCACTGATTGATATCCTTTTCTCAGCTAAATCTTTGACCTGTAGGAAAACCATACATTAATCACAAAATCACAAACCTATCCTTGATCTTCAAAATTGATGTATAATGAGCTAAAGGTTCAGATGGCCAGAATCTGAATGTGCTTTCCTGCTCTAACTCTGAGTTTTGTCAAAGAAATAATATAAGATGCAAAAAAAATACACAAAGAGAAGATGATAACAAACACATTAAGGGTTTAATAACACATATCTAGAATACACATACAAAGATATGAAATATCTTACTAGAATAGGGGCGTTTGGTGGTCATGGTCAGGGAACAAAGGAGCTCTAGGAGTTTCTTGTTCAAGTTTCTTTAATCCAACCATAAATATACGAAATCAGCGATAAAACCAATAAAATTAGATATTTGTGTAAGAAAACATAAAAATATTAAAGATTAAACATCCAAGATGCGCGTTTCTTGTTCAGACTTCATCAATTCAGCCAAAATAGAAGTTGATTAATTAGAACAATATCAAATCCTAATCATATAGGAGAAAATATTTAAAAAGAATAAGATATCGATCTCACTCATATAGTTAGTGGTGATGACAGACCTGCTTTCTTCTCCCTCAACCTTGTGTCTCTAGATTTACAAAAAGCAAAAGGGTCTCTTGAAAATGGGGATTAGGGTTTGACGGTGAGAGAAGGTGATGACTGTAATAGACAGTGGTAATGGCGGTGCCGACTTCATCTAGGTCATAAAAACATAGTTTAAACATATATTAGAAAGATATTGGATCGATCAAATCGATGGTGGTGGGGGAGACGACTGTTTGTAGTGATGGAGTTCACTTGTTAGGGAAAAGAGAAGAATGAGTGTGGTGGAGATGATGGTTGATTTAACTGACGATGGAGATGTAGGGATGGCAGGAGAGAGTGTGTTCATCATTTAAGGAGGGGTCAGCGAGGATGCAGGTGGCCGTAGGTGGTAGCCGATGATGGTGGTCTCGATCATGACGTCGGAATTGCCTGTAGGTGGTAACTGGTAACAGGTTGAATTGGATGAAAGATTCTATATAAAGTGGATATGTTGAATGATTATGTTGGCATGAGAAATAATCGTTCAACTTTGAGCTCATTCAACAACAGTAGAAGAAGATAAAAGAGATAAAAAGCTATAATTAAGGACTTGAATTTGAATATGCGTATAACTTTGTTTGACTTTTTCAAATCTTGACTAACCGGAAGATAGATATAAGCTAATAAACCACAGTCATTCTTATCTTTATAATGTTGACCAAAATAAGATTTATGATTTGATAATGCATAAAAAGATTGTAAATAGCCCAATACGGTTTGTACCTCTTAATTTTCAGCCTTTGACCAAATATGTATATTAAGGTATAAAGATATATATATATATATATATATATATATATATATATATATATATATATATATATATATATATATATATATATATTCATAGGTTAAGTGTATGTTGTCTCCCGCAAAAGAGCTAGTCAACTAACCAAATATTATTGTACACACGTCGTATGAAGGTTCTCCCAAACAATAATATGTCTTGAAAATGACTAAGTTGTATGCTACAACACCATTTGTACAAATAAATCAACATCCATGGGCAAGTGTCATGGTCGAGATGAGTGGTAAGTCGTCGGCAGAGAAATCATCGTCCTAATGATGGTTTGACATCACTAGGATAAGTGCTAAGCCATCGTTTCTATCCTAAATTGTTATGTTGTTTGGGTCCATTTGAATATACCGTGTCTTTCTTATTTGCAAGTTGTTTCAAACCATAGGTCCGACGGGAGAGAGATAAGATGTTAACAACATAACAAATGTACAATAATCACACAACTATTAATTATAGCATGAGAAAAGAGATGTTTATTTATATATTTAAACAAATGTGTACTCCACATTTTTCTTATTTGTTTAATATTTATCAAGATTGATTTTTGTCAACAATTCAATCTATTACACTTAAATAAAATTAATGAAACAATTCACTAACATTTGATGGGTCGTGAGAAAGGATGCAACAAAATAACTTATTGAACTTGTTATATTTTTTAATGTCATGTTCAAAATAATAATAATAATAAAATTCATGTTGATACTTGTTAGTGCTTGAGTTACCATCAAACCAAGAACATGAACACCAAAAAAATGATGAGTTGCAATTTGTATGTGTTCTGTAATGGGTGGTATCGAGTACACACAACATAAGATGGAATTTTCCTATAACTTGTGTATTTTTGTCCATCTAGAAGTTCTTAGTCCATGATATTTTTCGACAATTAAAGATGTCTGGCGTTAAAAATCCACAAAAAGTGACATGAAAGCAATGAGAGTTGAAGTTAGAGACGATTTGCCTTTGAAAACTACAAAATATGGCCATAGAATGAAGAATATGAAAGTCCCCAAAATCAAGCAGAATATGGTTGTAGAACGGCCCATTCATTCCAAACGTCCATGAATGGGTATTTTGTTGGAATAGTGTCGAAGCCCGTAACTATATTTGGTATGTACTTGACCCGGTTGTGCATGGTCCTTTTCGGTTGCCTTCTCCAAAGCAACTTGACAAGGTAATTTAAGGAGAAAGAGAGAATATTATGGTTTATTAATATATTATAAGAATAATATATTAAAGGAGAAATCATATTTATTTAATTAGTATTAGTCATAAATTAATTAGGAATTAATTTGGTGACTAAAAGAGATTAATTAAATAAAGGGATATAAACTGTCAAATGTATGATAGTTAAGTTTTGGGTTAAGGAAACCTAATGGACTTAAGGGGGAACGAAATTATGATGGGGATCCATCATATTTTCGTCCAAGGCCTTATTCCAGAAGGTTCCTTGGGCTGCTTGGTGGCTAAGCTGTCCATTAGGGTTTAGACTGAAACCATAGTAGCCTGCAAGTATAAATAAGACCCCTAGGCTGTGGAAATCGGCTAGACTTCATTCTAAGAGAACCCTAGGGCCGATTTCTAGCACCTCTCACCCTCTCTCATATTGCCTTCTTGCTTGTGGGGTTTGTGAACCATTAGAGGAGTTACAATTGTGACTCTAAGCTCAAGATCAAGAAGATTACAAAGGATTCAAGCTACTTGAAAGAGGTAAACCACTTAGATCTGTTTTCTTTATGATAATTTCGAATTATATATGATAGATCTAGTTTTGTAAGTCTTGGATTCAAAGAATGTACAATAGAGAAACCTAGATCCAAGCATTAGGGTTTGTATAAGCACATAGGATTGTTTCTTATGCATAAAACCCATCAATGGTATCAGAGCCTTGATTGGTTTCAATTGTATGTGATGCTTAACTGTTTTGCTTGCTGAAAATCGAGTTTTTTGCCTCTGCCCGACTCAACTCGGCGAGTCGGTATCTGGACTCGGCGAGGTGGCCCCTACTCGGCGAGTTCAGAGCTGACTCGGCGAGTTCGTGCGTCAGGCAGAGGGTATTTCGTGATTTAGTTGCTGTTTTGACTTGGATTTGATGCCTAAATCGTTTTTTGAAGTTAAAATCCGAATTTTATCTTATTTAAATAATCATCCTTGCCAAAACAATAGATAATTTCAAATCTTTTGAATATTGGTTGTTTATATGATAAATATGGATTATTTACAATTATTTGGTAATTATCTAATGACTAAAATAAGATTAGGTCAAATATAGATAATTTTGAAATTAATTGTTTAATTTAAATTATTTGTTATTTGATCCCTTATGTTTTGAAAAAGTTCAAAACTTGCCCTCAAGTTTTGAAATTTGAATTTTGTGATTAAAAGTTTAATTTTGAATAATTTAAATTTCAAACCCTTAGAATTTTACAAGTTTAAAATTCAACCCTATACTATTATATATTATTACAAGCTTAATTAATATATATATATATATATATATATATATATATATATATATATGTATTAAAATGCTAGTCTTACCGTTATTACGCCTCATTCACGAAGCCAGTCTATAAGGTGGGTATAAGGTTGCTGCCTACAAAATGGCGCTTAATGGGTGTACAGTCACACCCACCGCTTGCTTGACTGGTGGAGGGTCGTTAGCCGAACGGGTAGGATAGGGCAACCATCTCCTCATTAAAAGTATAATGAAAAATACAAAGTAACTACATGTTTTACAAATTTCCAATCTTACTTACTTTAGGGTAAAATGTGAAAATGATGCTAATCCATGGAATTACACTTCGTACCCTTGTCAAACGTTGGTGGAGCGCGTGTGGTTTACCGGCACATCAATTTGGGGATGACATTGGTAGCGAAGGGTGACTCGATGTTTGTCATAGATCAATGGAGCGTGTGTGGTTTACCGGCACATTAATTAGGTGATAGAGACATTGAGTGCACCATGTTGATTCGCATGGTTATTCACAATTTGTTTGCGATCCTCGGTATCCCAGTCGCAAATTTGAAATGCATATCGAGATTTAAACATGCCATTGAAAAGTTCAATGAATCTCAAAGATCTAGGAGTTTTCAATACATTTAAAACCTAAATTTCTTTTTCGTTTTTCATGGTGAGAATTAGTGAATCGTCATTCACTTACCTTCAAATTATTTACTTTTAGGGTACGACATCCCTTTCAAAGTTGTAAATAATGTTGTTGGATCCTAGCCCTAATTTCTCATTTGGGTGTTTAATTAGGGATTCATTTCTAATCAAACTTTGTTCCTTTCTTTTTCAGATGTCTGCAAACAACAACAACAACGCTTCTGGGTCATTCTCGTTGATGAACCTGTGTCAGAAAGTGACATTTGATGGGTCAAACTTCAACGAATGGATGAGGTATATTCGCATGATCACACGCTACGAGGACAAAGAATATGTCCTCGATGAAAAGCTTGAAAAGATCATCCCAGATGTTGCTACTCCTGAAGAGCTGGCCGCCTTTGAGGCCCACGAGCGTGATGCTACGAAAGTTCACTGCATCATGCTGGCCACCATGAACCTCGAACTCCAAAAGTCCTATGAGGACATGTATCCGTATGAAATGCATCAGGATTTGCTGGACAGGTATCACCAGGGCGCGAGGCAAGAGCGCTATGAGATCATTACTAACATGATCACCGCTAAGATGGGGAGTGGAGAATCCCTAACCTCTCATTTGCAGAAAATGCAGAGGTATGTTGATCGTCTTCTCAAACTTAATGTTAAGTTTGATGAGGATTTGGCTATCGACATAATCCTCCACTCCTTGCCCTCCTGCTACAACCAGTTTAGGATGACCTACCACATGAACAAGGAGGAGGTCTCCTTGAGCAAGCTCCAAGGACTTTTGAGGACTGCTGAGAGCAACCTCAAAGACAAATCCGTTGCACCATCCCCTGTTGTGGCCGCTCCTGTGATGGCAATAGGTCAAGGAAAGGGTAAAAAGAGGAAGGTTCCATGTAAGAGCCACCATAAGGAGAAGCCCCGTGATGGTTCGTCCTCAAGTGGGACCAAAGCAGGCCCTGCTAAACCCTCATCCGATCCCAAGGAAGCAGAGTGCTTCTATTGTCACCAAAAGGGCCACTGGAAACGAAGCTGCCCTCAGTATCTGCAAGATATAAAGGATGGGAAGATTAAGCCCACCTTTGCAGGTATGTATTCTATTAAATCTAATAACTCATCATTTGCTACTTCATGGGTTCTTGATACAGGGTGTGGTTACCACATTTGTTCTGATATGCATGGCCTAAAAAGAAGTAGGGAGGTGGAATATGGAAAGATGAACCTGATTATGGGAAACAGAAGATCGTCGCCTGTGACCAAAGTCGGTGTTTATTCTTTAGTGTTGAGTAATGGGTTAGGGATAGATTTAAACAATTGCTGCTATTCGCCAGATATGGCAAGAAACATTATTTCATTTCATGGGTTGTTTAGACAAGGTTTCAGATATTCTTTTGATAATAGTAATGGTTCTATTAATGTTTATTTGAATGGTGTCTTTTATTTCAATGCATTACCATGTAATGGAATTTATGAATCTGTGATGGTTGTTGATAATTTAGGAAATAATGTTTTGAATATTGATTCATCTACTAGTCTAGACAAAGCATGCTTGTGGCATTGTCGCCTTGGCCATGTCAACAAGAAACGCATAGCCCAACTCCAAAAGGAAGGAGTGTTGGAGTCATTCGACCTTAGGGACGATGACACGTGTGAATCTTGTTTACTTGGGAAGATGACCAAGTCACCCTTTACTGGCACTTGTGAAAGGGGTGAGGGTCTATTGGATCTCATACACATCGATGTGTGTGGGCCCTTTAGATCCACCACAAGGGATGTTTGCCGCTTCTACGTGACTTTTACAGATGATTATAGCAGATATGGATATATCTACTTAATCAAGCAAAAATCGGAAACCTTTGAAAAGTTCAAAGAATTTAAGAATGAAGTGGAGAAACAGCTGGGCAGGAAAATCAAGATGCTTCGGTCAGACCGAGGAGGAGAGTACCTAAGTCTTGAGTTTCACGACTATCTAAAGGAATGCGGAATTGTTTCGCAATTGACGCCTCCGAGGACACCACAATTTAATGGTGTGGCTGAGAGACGTAATAGGACCTTGTTGGACATGGTTCGTTCTATGATGAGTCGGACTTCGTTACCAATAACTTTCTGGGGGTATGCCTTAGAGACTGCCGCCCATATCCTTAACTTAGTTCCCACCAAGAAGGTTACCAAGACTCCTCACGAAATGTAGACAGGGAAGGCTCCCTCGTTGGCATATATCAAGGTTTGGGGTTCCGAGGCTTTCGTAAGACGAGAGACTCATGACAAGCTCGTACCTCGTAGTGAGAAGTGTTATTTCATCGGCTATCCACAGAAGTCTTTTGGCTACGTTTTCTATATACCGAGTGACAATGTTGTTTTCGTTGCTAGAAGAGGAGTTTTCCGAGAAAGGGAATTGATAAGCCAAGAAGACAGTGGGAGGCAAATTGAACTTAAAGAAATTCAAGATCAAAGCGATGAAGGAACCTCTGACACTGGCACTCAACCTGAGGAGGAAACTCCTGTTAAACCTGTTGACGAGTCCTTACTTCTTCGACGTTCCACTAGGGCTAGTGTTCCACCCCAGTTGTATGGATTTCATATTACTACTGAAGGGGATACATTTATTAGTGATAGTACACTAGTAAATTTGGACGAACCTAGCAGCTACAAGGAAGCCATGGCAGGCCCGGAGTCTGCGAAATGGATAGAGGCGATAGACAGCGAGATTCAGTCCATGTACGACAACCAAGTTTGGAATTTGGTTGATCATGTACCGGGTCGCAAGACAGTCGGGTGCAAGTGGATCTTCAAGAAGAAGACGGACATGGATGGGAAAGTGCATACTTATAAAGCGCGATTGGTTGCGAAGGGCTTTACTCAAACTCCCGGAGTTGACTATGATGAGACCTTCTCACCAGTTGCGAAGATAAAGTCTATTAGGGTAATGCTTGCAATAGCTGCGTTTCATGATTATGAAATATGGCAGATGGACGTGAAAACCACTTTCCTTAATAGAAAGTTGGCTGAGGATGTTTACATGAATCAGCCAGAGGGTTTTGTCAATGCGAAGCATCCAAATAGAGTATGCAAGCTTGAGAAATCCATTTATGGATTAAAACAAGCGTCTCGCAGATGGAATCTTTGTTTTGACGAGAAGGTTAAAGAGTTTGGCTTTCTGCGAAGCGAAGATGAATCCTGTGTATATGTCAAAGCCAGTGGGAGTATAGTGAGCTTCCTCGTATTGTATGTCGACGACATACTACTCATAGGAAACAATGTCCCAACCTTGCAGGAGGTCAAGTCCTGGCTTAGGAAATGTTTCGCTATGAAGGACCTCGGAGAGACTGCTTATATTCTGGGAATAAGGATAGTAAGAAACAGGGAAAAGAGACTGATAGGACTCAGTCAGGATACATACTTGGACAAGGTACTAAAGCGTTTTAGTATGGAAAATTCCAAGAAAGGGGAGTTGCCAATCCAAAGCAATACCAAGTTGAGTAAGACTCAAAGCCCGAGTACAGAGGCAGAGATAGCTGATATGAGCCGAGTACCTTACGCTTCCGCAGTAGGCTCTATCATGTACGCTATGACTTGTAATCGACCTGATGTGGCCTTCGCTTTGAGCATGGTCAGCAGATATCAGGGGAACCCTGGTAGAGCCCATTGGATTGCTGTTAAGAATATTCTTAAGTACCTGCGGAGGACCAAGGAATGGTTTCTAGTCCTCGGTGGGAGTGATGACTTAAGGGTACGAGGGTACAGTGACGCTAGTTTTCAGACGGATCGGGATAATTTCCGATCGCAGTCGGGCTGGGTCTTTACCCTAAATGGAGGAGCAGTGA
Organism: Lactuca virosa; assembly: GCF_052849685.1. NCBI lineage: Eukaryota > Viridiplantae > Streptophyta > Magnoliopsida > Asterales > Asteraceae > Lactuca > Lactuca virosa. Next base: position 264,969,393 of record NC_136431.1, read on the forward strand.
CTTGGAAAAGTTCCAAGCAGGAGACCGTAGCTTATTCAACATGCGAATCAGAGTACATTGCGGCGAGCGAAGCGTCAAAGGAGGCTATATGGTTGAAGAACTTCATTGGAGACCTTGGAGTTATGCCATCCATAAAGGAGCCGATGGAAATTTTCTGTGATAATGAAGGAGCGGTTGCCTTGACCAAGGAACCGAGAGATCATGGTAGATCTCGACATATCGACAGAAAATACCATTTTATCAGACATCGGGTAGAAGAGGGACTCCTCATTGTGAAGAGGGTATCATCAGAAGAAAACCCAGCAGATCCCCTTACGAAGGGACTGAGTAGGGTCAAACACTTGCAGCACGCTAGGAGCATTGGGCTGAAGGATGATATAAGTTCGGATTAGATAGGAAACGTGTAATAGATAGTTTGTACTTGACATTTGATGAATAAATAAAATTGTGTTATTTATGAGTAAAGCTACTATCTTGTGTTGGTTATTTATCTATTGTTTCAATTTTGCATGTTTTGACTTCCTGAATGATAGGATTATTCAAACAGTCCACAGTCGGTCATATTTTGGAAGTAGATATGAATGAAGACTGTCATGAATTGTTTGTAGATTGTCTAAAAGGTTTTGGGCATAGCAAAGGTTTGCTGCAAAGTTCATGAGTGCTTATGAATATGATTTGAGCATTGGAATAAACCCGCGTTTGCTGGTATCACTTCCTGGTGTTTTGCCTGAAGTGATCGCAAAGCGATAATATCATATAGTCTTAAAACTCAGAGATATGGTTGTTGTTTGCTAGTTGGTTATGCATTGATGATGTGTAAACGCATCAGTAAATTGATGTTATAAAACGTATTATTGTGCATGATTCAATTAGTGAATAATAGATGCATATGAGTCGAAGTTGATCTGTTCCTTTTATTCTATGAGAATAAAAGTGATATCTTGGCCACTTGATGATTTGGTTTGACTTATGTGTCGGGGCCGGTCGGAGTGAAGTTGATGTGTTCAACTGAATTCTATGTCAAACAAATCAGAAATCGAGAAACAAGTGTTGGACAATAAGCATTGTCAGCATGATATCAAGAACGGAGGACTATACGATCCCTTATCTGAAGGACAAGTTAATCAGAGTTGACAGCGAAGTATAAGAGCTACGCTTGCTAATCGGATTCTGAAGTCATATGTGAGATATAGTTACTAGACTTATCCAAGTGGGAGACTGTTGGAATAGTGTCTAAGCCCGTAACTATATTTGGTATGTACTTGACCCGGTTGTGCATGGTCCTTTTCGGTTGCCTTCTCCAAAGCAACTTGACAAGGTAATTTAAGGATAAAGAGAGAATATTATGGTTTATTAATATATTATAAGAATAATATATTAAAGGAGAAATCATATTTATTTAATTAGTATTAGTCATAAATTAATTAGGAATTAATTTGGTGACTAAAAGAGATTAATTAAATAAATGGGTATAAACTGTCAAATGTATGATAATTAAGTTTTGGGTTAAGGAAACCTAATGGACTTAAGGGGGAACGAAATTATGATGGGGATCCATCATATTTTCGTCCAAGGCCTTATTCCAGAAGGTTCCTTGGGCTGCTTGGTGGCTAAGCTGTCCATTAGGGTTTAGACTGAAACCATAGTAGCCTGCAAGTATAAATAAGACCCCTAGGCTGTGGAAATCGGCTAGACTTCATTCTAAGAGAACCCTAGGGCCGATTTCTAGCACCTCTCACCCTCTCTCATATTGTCTTCTTGCTTGTGGGGTTTGTGAACCATTAGAGGAGTTACAATTGTGACTCTAAGCTCAAGATTAAGAAGATTACAAAGGATTCAAGCTACTTGAAAGAGGTAAACCACTTAGATCTGTTTTATTTATGATAATTTCGAATTATATATGATAGATCTAGTTTTGTAAGTCTTGGATTCAAAGCATGTACAATAGAGAAACCTAGATCCAAGCATTAGTGTTTGTATGAGCACATAGGATTGTTTCTTATGCATAAAACCCATCATACTTACTCATCGGTTTGATATCAACTCAGATGTAAGTTTTTCAAAGGCTATTATTTCACATGAGTCTATATCGACCAAGGATGTGGATATCCATTCCTAGATCTAAAGACAAAGTTGTAAATGATTAAATGTTTAGGGAATATTCCTACTTATGACATATGTAAGTTCATCTTGACAAATAAATATATTATTTATTTACTGCCAATCAAACATGGCATATTATCGGATCGAAACAACTATTTGATTAATGAATAAATTTGTGATGCCTTCATTCATGCAAATAAGATATAGGATTATAAATCTGACTTTGTTCACGGTTATGAGAAGACGTACTCGTACTTGAGGTTCCCGACATTTTACGAATCCGCTAGTAAATAAGATGGGTAGTTAATGACAGTATGTCATTTCTTTTGACACCAGATGCATTGTGTATTTTTGTGGCCTTTTTTGGAGGGTATGTGGTTGTGTTCTCAGGTTGACCAATTTGACGTTTTTCCATAAATGATGATTTAATGATAATCACATCGTGAAACTGTTCACATTCATATATATATATATATATATATATATATATATATATATATATATATATATATATATATATATATATATAGAGAGAGAGAGAGAGAGAGAGAGAAAGAGAGAGAGAGAGAGAGAGAGAGAGAGAGAGAGAGATAGAGAAAGTGTAGGTATATGATGCAACATGTCTTAATATGTAACTTGATAACAATATATAATGAACTAAGACACAACCCAATCATGGTAGTTCGACAACCATAAGTATTTGTGTGTCATTGTCATGTTGTCATAAGGCAAAACAAAGCATTTCCCTTGTACAAATTTGTCCTTATAAATCTATGGTAAGGTTCTTAGAGTTTCCATAAACTTCAAATATATACTCTAAGATATGGTATACCATCTATCTCGTACATTCGTCACTTATCCTTTCAGTTTATTTTTCCGTCCAAGGGGTTGTTAGATTTTTATGTAAGAAACAAGCGTTTTAACTATATTACTATTTATATATCAATCTATCGACTCATACACAAATAGAAATATGAATATCATTTTATATGTTGTTCTTATGAAGGTAATCATAGTTGCTCACATCCAACTTCCTAGTGAGAAACTTGATGGCACACTTGTCACTATCTAATACCCATTTGAGTCTGTAGACTCCATCCTGAAGCCACACACAAAAAAATCAACAAACAAGTAATGAAAATCTTTATGATAGTGTTCGAGCTCCTGAATGAGTTAAAATATTCAACATTGTTACATGATTTAGATTTTGTAGAAGTTGAACCTTCTTTTACAAATGAGATGAAGCTATTGACGCGAGTGTTGACAACTCGAATAAATTAGTTGAGAATATATTCTGTCCATATTCACTTCATATCATTTACAATACATTTCTATTTTAGGACGATGAGTTGATGACTATGTCAAAGATTTTGACCCGCCCAGAAACAAAGATCACTCTACCTTCCACTTTTTATTATTACTCCACCTTTTAAACAAACTCCGAAGACCCCCATGTCTCCAAAATCATGAATCAATGATAATGGAAAATTTTCATTAGAGTTTGAAGTGACACCTACATAAGTTTTGGTGTTAATTGAGAAAAGGAGGTTGAAAAAAGTTATATTTGATGCACCCTTGCCAAAATAAATTCATGAAGATGACATTTCCCAAGTGCTCACAGCTCAGCCTCATCCGAAGACCTCCGTAGTTGAGAAAGAAAAGACTCTTAACCATTGGTAAAAGAAAACATTCTTAACCCCATCAGGGGCTACTGTAATGCCCGTGTTTCTCGATAGGCGTTAATATAGATGTAATTGATGTCGGTTAACAATTCTAATCTCTTTATAAGTAAATAAAGGAATTTTGTTTGAATCTATGTGTTTATATTATATGTAAATAATATTAGATAAAGAGATTAGTGAATGAGGCTAAACCAAATAATAAAATAAATATTAATTAGGATAAATAACCTTAATAAAAGTAGAAGTAGTCGTGATGAAGATTCGGTGGATATAAGGAACGCTCAAATCAGACTTATAACGAAAAAAATTATGATCCGTTAAAATTTCGCGTTCGACCCAATACGACAGCGAGCGTCATAAAAAAGTGAATTTTAGATAGGTTGCTTATTAGCCTAATTGATCTAAACGAAATTCGTAAAAATAATAAAACTGAGAGTGTGCATAAAGAAAACGTCTAAAATTCGTAAAAATAATAAAACTGAGAGTGGTTGATTATTTTCTGAAACAATCTAAATGAGAGTTGAAGATATCATTAATAGGAGCCCAACGATATAAAGAAACTCGAGAACGAATGTCGTATTAAAAAGATATGAATTTTAAATGGAGATTAGCAGTCTAAGCCTTCTAATATAATAAAAAGACATAAAGCGAGAATTAGCCGACATAGTCTAAATGAAATTTGTAGATCTCGTCAATTGCTACACGTGGATATAAAGAACGTCAAAAACGGAGTTCGTATTAAAAAGATACGAATTTTGGAAAATTTGAAAAAGTTCGTGTGCACGAGGTGCACGGCGCGCATGGTCTTCTAGAAGGGACCATTCAGGTCCAACCAATTTTGCCATCTGTCGCAAGCAGAATGGGCCATGTCATCAGGCATGGCACACTTTTTCCAAATTATATATATATATATATATATATATATATATATATATATATATATATATATATATATATATATATATATATATATATATATATATATACGGGTTGTCCTCCGTATATGCTCCTCACAAAATCAAATCATAACGTCTCTCTTGAGTTCTTTTCTATTCTAGCCAAATTTTCCCTTAGTTTTTAAGATTTTGGTGATGCCCTGAAGTCCCTAACTGCCCGACATCTAGTAGCTATCAGGTCAGAGTTTTGCTAGTGAAATTTCTAGACTTTGTCAGGAAAATCTTTGTAAGTTAAGCTACACTCACATTGCTTTCAATGTAACTTATATTTATATTTATAGTCGTTATTATGAATCAATGAATAAGATTTATTAGTGATTCCAAGTCTTTATACTTATTGATCTACGTATAGGGATGATTTGTAGGCTGGATTTAGTGAGGTGTTTAAAGTGAGATTTCCAAATAGTATACTATGTATACCAAACGGACCCTACCTTTGGTATGATCCTACTCGATTGTTCCTTACTTGATAGATCTTGATGTAGACATTAGGATTGTTGAGTAATCTCGATTATTGTTTGGCATATGGAATAATAAACTAAGACTGAGTGATAGTTGAACCTAGGTCACATCAAAGGAAAGGCTTAGTGCTGAAGTGAAGTGCTGCCCAACTTTCCAGTCATCCACTTTAACAAGTGAGTGCATAGTTACTCTCTCTCTCAAAGTCCTCCTTTGTTCATGGTGTTTGTGAACCATTTGAGGCATCACACTTGATGTGCTAAGCTCTTGAAAGGCCAAAACTACAAGCTACAATAAAAAGCTATTCTTCTAACTTGATTTAATGATTCATGTACCAAAACTGTATGCTAGTTGTAGGCTTAATTCTTTGGAAATTTTATTGCATGTATAACTAGAGAAAACTTAGATCCAAAGCTATTAGGGTTGTATGTGCACCATAGGAGTGTTATAGTACACAAAACCCAACAAAATGTTATGTGTGCCTATTATCTATATTACTTGATATCTGTGTTAGATGAATTATATGATTATTACTTGGTTTTATAATATATGTATTTTCATATATTTATATAAAATATATTGGGTAGTGATGGGTGATGAAAATGATGAGATGATGATGAGAGGACTTGACTATTGATGAACCAGTCATCTAGTAGAGTATAAATGACGACCATAGACTATTCTACATAGTCCAGTGGAAACGATGGTAATCTCGCATCCTGTAGGTGTTAATGAACTATGTGTTTATTTAACGTACTCTACCCCCCTCCCCCATGGTTGCCTTATGGACACATATTGCTAAAGGAATCCCCTAAACAATATTGTCTACCCGTTGATAATGATGATCCATAGGATAGGTCCCTTGAGATTAATATTTAGGATCAATATGTGAGAATAACAGGAATGGGTTATCGAGTAAATTAATTGATGTGAAATATATAATTAAAGAACTTAATTATTGTGAGTTGAAAACCCTATGTGCTCACCAGGCCCCCAACCTTGACCCACTCAGTTTCTTGTACCACGTGTAGTGGTACAAAGGCACATGGATGATGAGTGTTTTGAGGACTTTGTAGGCGATTAGTATAATAAGATGTTGTAAGGCCTATTAAGACCTGTTTATGCTTATGTATCTATATTGATGATGACATCCCATGGTTTTAAATATAAATGATATACATTTCTCCGGAAATGTTTTGATAATGTTATTATCATGTTTTGGGAACAAATTCCGCAAATTTATGAATACTCTAAATTTAAATAAGCATAGGAAAAAAATTTAAGCTGGCCATGAAAATGAGGATGTCACAGTTGGTATCAGAGCATTAGTTTAAGCGAACCAGGAATATTTGAGGATTTCTAAACTTAAAATTAGAATGCTAAGAGATGATCCTGAGATGTGTGTTGAATATATTTTATGTAGTATGCCTAAACTGACACAAGCACTATTTTTCTTTAGGAAAGATGCCTAATTTGTTGTTATGTGCTAAATGATTTAAATTATAGCATGCCTTAGGTTACCTACCTAGATTCCTATTAATTGATTGGCTCTGAGGTCTATTTCCGTCCTGGATTTAGAAATTTTATGTGTTCAGGATTCTAAGCGTATAGTTAATGTATTAGAACTGGCATATAACTTTTCAGAGTGATAAGGATACTTATACGTCCAAGACAAATAAAGCCTTCTATATCCTAAAATATTCTCATCTCGATGTACTGAATGTATGCATTGTTATAGAGATCTTCATGGTAAGAACTCAGAGTGGACTAGGAATGGTAATGGGAATCAGCAGCCTCAATTTCGTGTAATTGAGCATGCACGTGAAGTACCCATTGTTGAAGCTGTCACGATGATAGGAGTCCAAGAGATGATTCGGGCTATGTTATCTGAACAAAGGGAATAAATGAGACAACTAATCCGAGAGAATGGAAGAGAACCTACTGTACTTGTTGTGCAACCTGAGCTCAATGAGGAACAATGTAACGTCCCATTTTCACAACCAAAAATTTTCATTTTATTAAGGTAGAAATTCCCAAATATAAATCCATTATTAAGAATACCGTTTATTCCAAAATACATTTATTGAAAATCAGAGTAATATAAGAAATACGGAATCTTCATGCTGCTGATGAGTGTGTGCAGTCCCATCTTCCCCTTCCCACGATCACTGATAAAACCTGAAAAAAATAAACAGCTAGGTAACCACCAAGGTTAGTAATTTTCCCCCAAAATACTACCACACAAACATCTAACAACATGCATACTTGGTCCACAACTAACAGACTGGATTACCCTTGAGTCCTCAACATGAGTCTGCCTTGACTACTGACCCACAACTCATGTCTGGCTTACTCCCGAGCCCACAACATAAGTATGGTTTGCCTCTCAAGCCCACAACTTATGTCTGGCTTGTTACTGAGCCTACAACATAAGTCTGGCTTGCCTTTTGGGCCATCAGCTTATGTATGGCTTGCTCGCAGGTTTGTTGGCTTCCGTACAAAGCAGGACCGCCTCAATCCACTACCACCATATGTCGACATATAAATAATCAAGGATCAAGTAGGCACATAATACAAGCAAACATCAATCATACAGCTCACTACTGCCTACTAATCCTCACACAACACACTATCTCGCTACCATCTAACCCCCATGAAGTGCGTAACTATAAGTAACCAGAGGTGAGATAGCCACCCAAACAGATGATTCTACTCTAGAGTCACAACCAAACAAGGAACTTGCAAGAAATCCTTGATCAAGAGTTCTCAGGCTATCCTACATGACTACATACAACCCCTATGTCACTCATGTAGATGATAACCAATCTACTAGCACTCTAACTAGAATACCACTACTATAGCATCCTATCATATAAGGATATATACACAGATCTAGCAGATCACTATAGCACAAAAACATCCTATATACCACGATACAGATCTAACATATCATCACAACATAACAACATCACATATACCAGGATACAAATCTAATAAATCATCACAACATAACAAATTCTTATATATCAGATACATAACCTAGTGGGTTGGCATTGGTGCCTTCGACCCACAAGTACAATGAGGAAAACTCACCTGCATCGAAGAACTCTGAAACACTGAGATACACTCCCTTCTGTACATCTTGTTCCCGCGAATCCGCTAATCATCACAACCAGGTAAAACCTTAATCAATAGTCCAAAACCCTCAAGTTTGACCCAAAGTCAAACATGGTCAAAACGTCAACGGTCAACGAAACTCAAAGTCCACGGTTGCTGAGTATGCCCAGAGTTCTCAACATACGCCCAACGTACGCGGCATGATCCCACTCCTTCATTAAGCACTTAATCCCTTAAGGTCTTTTGTCCAAAGCTCATATCTAGACTCAATGCATCGACTTAAGTCATAAAGTTTCCACCTTTATGACTTTCCATGTCTAGAAAAGGTCCAAAAGCTAAAACCCTAACTTATTAATCCATTAAGACATCACAACTCTTGCATAAAGGGATAGAAGAACCAAGATCACATTTGTATTGTTCCTAAGAGCTCCATAATGGATAAAGTTTCCAACTTTACCCATTAATATAGTCGAAAAGTGCACCTTTCTCAACTTAATCCATTAAGTCCAAGTCTCCAACCTTCATATTTGAATCAATATGATGTTTAGATGGATAAAGTTTCCAACTTTATCCATAATAAGGTCACAAACTTTCAAGATCTAAACTTCATGCACTAAAGTGACTAAAAGCTCATAACACCCAAAACTAGCTAGATCTAACAAATGCATCATTAAGATTCAACCTTTATACCTCTAGAAGAAAGATCAAGGTGAACAAGGTCTGGATCTACAAGCTCCAATGCAACTAACCCTTTCTCCAATGAGCTCCTTCTTCTCCAAGATGAACCAAGAACACTCCAAAGCACTCAAAAACACATTCTTTAGCTCACAAGGCTCAAGCTAGGGTTAGGGTTTCAAGGGAGGATGTTGGAGAGGTGGAGGCTAAGAATGGTAAGGTATTGGGGGAGTTAAGGAGCTTAAATAAGGATCAAAACTCCGAAATTAGGTTTGGGTTTCGATCGCGTACGCCTAGCATACGAGGTTGATCCTCCGCAATCAGCCTTGCCTAGTTTTCCCATCATACACCCAGTACGCCCAGTATACTCGGCGTAACCCAAAACCTTCCTAACTTCTAACGGTCATAATTTCTTTGTTCCAACTCTGTTGTTGACGATCGTTATATCCACATAAAGGTATTTAAGAGCCCCACAAAATTATCTAGATACCTTGGACTAAAAACGTCTCAAATAAAAATCCATATTCCATGCAAGACCCCTACCTATGACTTTCCCTTTTCTACCATTTGACCCAAAACACAATTCAAAGGTTAAGATATCGCATCCATTATTGCCTCCATCCAAAGCTCTAAACAATACCTCCTTAAGGTCCAGAGCCTTTACACAATCGACTTCCTGTCCATGGCCCTAAAATAAAAAATGACAGGTAACAGGATGTTATAATTCACCCCCACTTAAACTAGATTTCTTCGTCAAAATCAGCTCTCGCTTCCACTTCATGATGCAACCCCTCACATCAACCAAGATGTCCGGAAATCTACAGATTTGATCAGCTCAAGGCCTTCTCGGCCAAACATTTTCATGCTAATCCCGTACATAAGTGTGTCATCGTGGCGAAAACCAACTTCTCACATACTAAACTGTTCCAAACTCCTACTCGGCTCCGACAGCCCAACATAGCTATCCACTGACAATATTCAGGCTTACCTCGGATCCACTAACCGAAAACAACACTTGGGCTTACCCCTATTTACTAACTGTTAGGACTCGGGCCGACCACCGATCCACTAACCAACAACAACACTCGGTCCTACCCCCGATCCACTATCCAACAATAGTATTTGGCTCAACAAGACTTAACTGACCCTATCGGGTCTTTAGACCGTAACTCAGACCTCCAAGCCCCAATCAAACAAGAACAGACAAGGAAGCCCACATCATATCCCTCAACCTGGGCTGCTAACACTCTAGAGTCTAAAGTATAAGCATGCCCTACGGATGCTATCACAACTAAAACTAATATGAATCGAAGAGAAATCCAACATCTGAAAATGATCTTGACATGAAGTCAGAAGATTCAGCAGTTTCACGAAAGTATTGAACTTGGAGAAATTCGACTGAGAACCGAACCTTGGCACAAGGTCTCCATGCTGCAAGGTTCCACTCTCCCCCACTTGAAATATGCTAGAATCTAGAAACTTCACAATCCTTCGATACCCAAACTAACTTGAACTCTACCACTTGATCCCAACCACTAATATCCAGATACAAAGTAGAATACGAACCCACACAACAATCATAAATTTCCAACACACATGAATTCCGAGGACAATGATAATTAATCCATTCATTATAAGAAATCAAATTTAACATAGCTAAATAAGATAATTCCATTCAACTAATCATTCAAGATTATAATAGAACTTTGAAGCATAGAAAGGAATTACAGATGAATACCAATACTGCAACAACTACTAAATAGAAGAACTGATAACTCAAACCTCGGACCCGGGACTTCGGCCGTCCCACGACGACTTTCGGGCAACTTCCAAGCTAGGGGTGTAGGGTCCAAAACCTCACCGAAATGAGAAATGGACAACCAGCTCTGATGTGGCCCTCTTGGCCGCAATGTAAGCAAACCCACAAACTCCGCCTGCAATCCCTACCAAAATGACCCTCATCGCCACACCCGCAACATACAAACGATCGACACATTCCATCATGAAACTTCCCACACCTCCCACACTAGGAACTCCTCCCCTCAGCTGATCCTGAACTAGGGTCGGCAGACTTGACCCGCTTGGCCGCCGACTGATATTGTCCTGAAGTTGTTCCGTCATCCTTCTGCTGAATCTCCAACTCAATATCCCTCCTCTTGGCGCTTGACTGCATCTCAGTCAAGGTCTGATACTGTTGGGGAGATACTACTTCTCAAATCTTTGTCTTGAGCATACTCAAGTATCGCAACATCTATGCGTGCTCTAAAGCGGCATACTTAGGGAAGAAAACAGCTCTCTCTGTGAACATCTTGGTGATCTCCGTCACCACTCAATCATCTTCTTGAGTGATAGGTAGTCCTGTGCCAGTCACTCCTGATCCACAAGAGGAAAAATACTCTGCTCAGAACATATCCAGAAATTTCTCCCAAGCCACGGTGGCTCTCTTTTCATGCGGGAAGCCCTGGGTCACAAATGCCCACCAATCCTTCGCATCCCAAAAAATAAGATTCAACACAAATTTAACCTTTTGGATATCCGAACATGAACACATGAAGAAACATCCATCCACGTTAGAAATTCATCTTAAAGCGATGATCGGGTCCATATTGCCTCTGACTCTGGAGGTTTCGTATAACTGAACTCTCGGTACTACATCACCATACATCTCTAAGATCCTGAAACGGCGCTGTTGTGGCTACGACAACAACTACATTTGTGACGACGGCATAGTTGGTTAAACTCTTCGATCAGTGCGGTCTTGACCAACCCAAACGTATTCAGAATCGCCTCCTTGAACGTCTCGGACACTCCAGCAGGAATGATCCCGCGGATATCCTCCTCACCCAGACTTGCTCTCCCAGTGCCACTAACTCATGAACCTGAACCTTCAAAATCCACCATACTGAAAATACACCACGAAAAGATCAAACATCAAAACACAATGCACAACACACCAGGCCACAGACCTATTAGTTCCTTAGTAGCCTCAAGATTCCTCCTGAATCTCATACAGATCTTGTGCTTTCAGTAGTACGGGCCCATACTACCTTCCACAACTATGCGTAGTCGACTCAGAATTCATCTCAAGGTCCTAAGGCACTGAACTAGACCACTCCTAGGTGTGCTAATACGTACTTCTCCTATGAGCTACAACTAACTTCCTACACACTCTTTCTAGGATTATCCTCTCCCCCGCACCACTGGTTACTTTTGTGCATGCTTGTTGTACACAATACAGGGTCAGATAGACTGTCGAATAATTGACTCTACCCTAAGTCCACAAACAAATAAGGAACATGAAGTAAGGCTAATTCTATCATTATGAGGCTATTCAATCCCGACCACATACAACTAATCAATATACACATAGCAATCACACAATCAAGTAACATATAGCAATAAATTCCCTATATCATAAGGTATCACCAAAACCAGGCACTACTATCCAACAGCCCCTATAAGAACCCTAGATTATCCACTAGCATGCTTTTCTAATAGTTCATATATCAAAAAAGTCAAAAACCACCATATATAACAAGTATGGGTATTTTGGGTACCACTCTCCTGTTCAGGCTTTGGCTGACTGTACACACCGCATGTTCCTGTAAAACCAAAGCTAAGTTAAGGTCAATGTTCCCGATCCCAAGCCAACAATCAAGCAAGAACATGACAAGAGACCGAGCCTATGTCCCTAACCCAATCCTTTTATTATAAATTATTTTTTCAAAAACGTTTTTGAAAACTATCAGATCCTAGTTTGAGACTAGATTCACAAAAGTGTTCCTCCAATTCACTGAAACCAAGGCTCTGATACCAACTTGTAACATCCCATTTTCATGACCAAAAAATTTCATTTTATTAAGGGAAAACTTCCCAATTATAAATTCATTATTACGATACCGTTTATTCCAAAATACATTTATTGAAAATCAAAGTAATATAAGAAAAGTGGAATCTTCATGCTACCGATGAGTGTGTACAGTCCCACCTTTTCCTTCGCACAATCACCGATAAAACCTGAAAAACATAAACAACTGGGTAAGCACAAAGCTTAGTGAGTTTCCCCCAAAATACCACCAAACAAACATATAACAACATGCATACTTGGTCCACAGCTAACAGACTAGATTACCCCTAAGTCCTCAACATGATTCTGGCTTACTTACCGACCCACGGCTCATGGCTGTCTTACTCACAAGCCCACAACATAAGTCTAGTTTGCCTCTCGGGCCCACAGCTTATGTCTAGCTTGCTCTTGAGCCCATGACATAAGTCTGGCTTGCCTTTCGGGCCAGAAACTTATGTCTGACTTGCTCCCAGGTTTGTTGGCTTCTACACAAAGCAGAACCGCCTCAACCCACTACCGTCATATGTCGACATATAAACAATCAAAGATCAAGTAGGCACATAATACATGCAAACATCAATCATACAGCTCACTAGCACCTACTAGTCCTCGCACATCACACTGTATCGCTACCAGCTAACCCCCATCAAGTGCGTAACTATAAGTAACCAGAGGTGAGATAGCCACCCGAACAGATGATTCTATTCTAGAGCCACAACCAAACAAGGAACAGGCAAGAAAGCCCATATCAAGACTTCTCAGGCTATCGTACATGACTACATATAATCTCTAGGGCACTCCACTAGATGTTAACCAGTTTACTAGAACTCTAACCAACATACAACTAGTACAACATCCTATCATATAAGGATATATATATACATATATATATATATATATATATATATATATATATATATATATATATATATATATATAAACTTACTTGTTCTATTTAGGATGAACAGAGAGGGCATCGGCCCAACGATGATTGTGGTCCGGCTCCGCGACTTACCATACTTGCACGTCTTACGCTAATCCAACCAATCACTGGTCTGGTCTCTGTATCATTCTTAACAAAACTCATAATTTTCTTAAAATTCTTCAAACAAAAATTAATTAAATATGAGTAGATTTTCACGCATATTATCTAAAAAATATGATACTGGTAAAAATATCATGAATAAAGAACAAGATTATGATGATAACCATATAAACTCTATTGAAGAAACTATTGATAATATAGAACAAAATTTAAATGATTGGACTATACCTAAATAAATACAATTTATAGAATAGGGACTTTTGATTATTTTCAAAGTTACTCAATTAAAATGACTGAACAAACCCTATCCATTGGTCAAGACCAACAAAATATAAATTTGTTATCATCAAGATCTATTTTTGAACATAGACAAAAATATAAATTTCTTCATTTCGGTCTTGTTCAAATTGCTATCAAACCTCTTTTTAGAATTGGTGTTGATGCTCCTGTTCTCTTAATATTAAGAGATAAAAGACATACAGATTTTCAAAATTCTATTTTAGCTATGACAGAAACAAATATCGCAAATGGACCAATTTATTTTAATTGTTATCCAAATTTTTCTGTAGGATTATTTGACAAAAATATTTTAGACACTTTGGTTTTAACTATTGAAACAAAGAATTTAGAATTTAAAAATAACTCTAAACCTTTAGCAATCATTTATCGTGTTTGTTATAAAACCATGACAACTACTTTAGAACCAAAAACCCGTTTGTCAAGTCCAAGAAATGAAACAATTATTTACGAAGCAAATACTAATCATACAAAAGTTCATATGCCTAAACGACTTAAATGGTCAGAAATTACTCAATCGTGTAATTGGAATTTACAAAATGTTATTGAACCAAAATCTTTAGATTCTTCAAAACAAATTTCAAATATAATTGAGCATAATGATGGCTCAGTTGATATAAATTTTTCTTCTATAAATTTTTCATCATCTAGATTTTCTACTAATTCTATTCCTGAAATTGGTACTTCTAAATCTTCGTTTTCAAAATCAAAGTCTTTAAATTTAAAAACTGTTGACTATTCTAGTTCTATTCCTAAACCTCTTTATCAAGAAGATCAAACTAGTGATACAAGTTTACCAAGTCCTACTAAATCTGATTTTATTAATGAACTTCAAAATTATAGACAACAATTATGAGTAATAAAGTTCAAATAAAATGTAATTCTTTAAACAGAAATAGAGTTACTGCTATTAAAAGATTAAGAAATTCAATAAAAATATTTAAAAAACTCTTACAAAAAAAGGTATTAGAATTAAAAAATATAAATTTAATAATTAATGATAAGGAACTATTAAAATTAGAACAAGAAATAAATAACATAAAAGCAGTATTAAAAACCTTTAATATACATCTTGATAATTATTTAACAAATTTATCTAAATATACGTGTTAATGAGTTCTAAAAGACAGATTAGTTGTTGTAATAATAATACTTTTTGGAATAATTTATTAAAGACTAGATGGCAAATTATTGCAAGCGTTTCTAAAGAAATAAATAGAATTAAACAACTTAAAGAAGATGAAGAAATTAAATTATCTAATATTGAAAAGGACACATATAATTATAATATTCAAAAGGAAATAATATATTGTTTATAAAAAATGATTAAAAATAAATATATTGTTATTAGTGCTCAACTTAGTATTATTAAAAATATATCTTTCAGATTAAATCAATCAACTTGTTAAAATGAATAATAATATAGATATTTTTAAAATACCTTCATATGTTAATTTTGATTATTTAAAAGAAGAAGAATATTATAAAGATTATAATAATACAAAAAGAATTTGGCATGAAGAAAACTTTTCATATTATATAAGATTTTTACATTTTGGACTTTGGGAAGATTATGTTTTATCAAATCAAATTCACTCTCCGTTTTTTCAATGGTTCGAATTGATTTATGTTCCTAAACATAATACAGATTATTCTTTTAAAATGCAAACTGTTTTTCCTGTTTCTTCAAAAACATACAAGGATGTTATTACTAATCAAGAAATTATTTCTGAATATCCGCCAAAAAAGGAAATCATTATTGATAATAATTTTATTGCAACTCCTTTAGTTAAAGTTCCAAGTCAGATAACAAATGAAAAATGTTTTCAAAATATTATTTATCAAAATAATTATTCAAATGAAACTCTTTTAACTATTTCAGATCAACTAAATAGGATTGAAGAAAATACTATAAATTTACAGTTATCAAAAGAAAATAAAATTGAAACAAAAAAATTTTATAATAATATAGCAAGCTCTAGTAATGTCAGCTTTATTCCTCATCAAATAAATGGAAATTTTAATCTTGGAAATAAATATTTAATTGATGAATTAGAAAAAAGACTTACTAATTTTCGTATTTCAAAAAACGTATCTATAAATATGTTAAAAACAAATAATGACTCTTTTGACGAATCTGACGAAAGTAATAATGAAAGTGAATATGATAATGATGATATAAATCAGCTTACAAATGATTTTTCAAGATTAAATAAGATTAATTCTTTTGGTAATAATCCAAAACCAACTATTAAAAATTACTGGAATAGACCTTCTCTTCCTGATGTTCAAATTGAAGAAAGAGCTTTTCAATATGATCGTTCAGCTTACGATGGTACCTCTGTTTACGAATGGAATATCGATGGTAACTCTGAACATCAAATTCTTAATATTGTTCAAGAAATGACCATGGCAGCTAATGCTTACAAGTCTCACAATAATACTCAACTTCAAATTGTTAATATTATTATTTCCGGGTTTACTGGTACTCTTAAAGGTTGGTGGGATTTCTATATTACACCAGAAGAAAAGAATTTTATTATGACTGCCAAGAAAACCGTTATAAAACAAGAAAATAATTTACCTATTCAAACTCAAGAGGATGATATGGTTAATACTTTAATTTTTGCTATAATCAAAAACTTTATAGGAGATCCTACTACTTTTCAAGAAAGAACTTCTGAAATTCTAATGAACTTACATTGTAGAAAATTAACTGATTTCAGATGGTACAAAGATAATTATCTCGTTAAAGTTTTTTCAAGGCCTGATTGTAAAGAATCTTATTGGAAAGAACGTTTTATTGTTGGACTTCCAAAACTTTTTGCCGAAAGAATTAGACAAAAATTAAGAGAAAATTTTAATAATACAATTCCTTATCAAAACCTAACTTATGGAGATTTAATTAATTATATTAATAAAGAAGGATTAGCTATTTGTGCTGACCTTAGATTTAAAGAAAAACTTAAAAAGGATAGAATTAATAGTAAAAATGAATTAGGAAATTTTTGTCAACAATATGGTTATCAACCATTAACAGGTCCGTCTACTTCAAAAACCAAAAAATATAATAAAAAATCTTCAAAATATTTCAAGAAAAAGAAATATAATAAATCGGAAAATTATAAGAATTATAAGAAAAATAAATTTTCAACATCAAAAAACCCTTATAAACAATCTAATAAAAAATCTAAAAGAAAATCAAAAGACATTATTATTTGCCATAAATGTGGTCGTAATGGTCATAATGCTAATAATTGTTATGCAAAAACAAAAATTAATGAATTAAATATTTCGGAAGAATTAAAAGAACAAATTAGAAAAATTATGTTAAATTCTGATTCCGATTCTGATTCTAGTTTTTCCGATTTTCAAGAAAATGATTTAAACATTTTAGAGCAAAATAGTTCAAGTTCGGAAGATTCTGATACATGCGAATGTGTTGGAAAATGTAATTGTAATTATTCAATTAATGTCCTTACAAACAATGACAAAGATCTTTTAAAAAATTTAGATTCCATTAAAGATAAAAATATCCAAGAATTGTTGATAAAACAAATGCTTAATAAGAATGAAAATTCTGTTTCAGATAATACAAAATTTTTTAATTTAAAAGACATATGTGAAAGATTTTCTGAAACAAAACCCATTTCCATGCAAGAACTTCAAGAAAAATTAAAATCAGTTAAACAAGACATAAAAGAAATTAAAGGCAAAATTATAACTCTTGAAAAGGGAAAAAATATTATTAATTCACAAAATAATGATAATAAAGATGAAAAGGTTATCGAAAGAATTATAAATGATCAAATTTCTCAAAAATGGAATACTCAAATAACTTTAGTAAAGGATAATTTTAAAATGGATATTACTGCTCTAATTGATAGTGGTGCTGATATGAACTGTATACAAGAAGGTATATTTCCCACTCAATTTTATGAAAAAACTTCTTCTAGGCTTACTGGAGCTGAAGGAACCAGTTTAAAAATAAATTATAAAGTTTCCGATGTTCATATTTGTAACAATCAAGATTATTGTTATAAAACTCATTTAATTTTAGTAAAAAATCTTACTTCTCCTTTAATTTTAGGAACACCTTTTATTACTAAATTATATCCTTTTATGGTTCAAGATGATGGAATTATTACTAAAGTTTTTGGAAAAGAAATTATGTTTAAATTTTGTGAACCTCCGTCTTATTCAACTATTAATATTCTTAATTATAAAACAAAACAAGCAAATTACCTTATCAATGAAATTAATGATTTTCGTATACATAATCAATTAGAAGATAAGTATATTCAAGACAAAATTATAGCTTTAAAACAAAAATTTGAAAATAATGTTTGCTCAAATATTCCAAACGCCTTTTGGAACAGAAAACAACATATTGTCAAATTACCTTATATTAAAACTTTCAGTGAAAAAGATATTCCTTCAAAATCAAGAGATATTCATATGAATAATGAATTAGAA
This sequence comes from Lactuca virosa, assembly GCF_052849685.1. NCBI lineage: Eukaryota > Viridiplantae > Streptophyta > Magnoliopsida > Asterales > Asteraceae > Lactuca > Lactuca virosa. The sequence continues at coordinate 264,988,050 of NC_136431.1, forward strand.
GCTCATTGTAGAAAAGAAATTCAAGATTTATTGGACAAAAAATTAATTAGACCTTCTAAATCTCCTTGGTCTTGTTCAGCTTTCTATGTTATGAATGCTGCTGAATTAGAAAGAGGATCACCAAGATTAGTTATCAATTATAAACCTTTAAATAAAGTTTTAGATTGGATTAGATATCCTATTCCTAATAAAAGAGATTTATTGAAAAAACTTTATGATTCAAAAATATTTTCAAAATTCGATATGAAATCTGGTTTTTGGCAAATTCAAATTCATGAAGAAGATAAATACAAAACAGGTTTTAATGTTCCTTTTGGACATTATGAGTGGAACGTTATGCCCTTTGGTTTAAAGAATGTTCCTTCTGAATTTCAAAACGTTATGAATGATATTATCATTCCTATAAATAGTTTTTCAATTGTTTATATTGATGATGTTCTTATTTTTTCAAAATCTATTGATCAACATTTCAAACATTTAAATCAGTTTTATGATTTAATTTATAAAAATGGCTTAGTTGTTTCAGCTAAGCAAATGCATTTATTTCAAAATGAAATTAGATTTTTAGGACATAACATTGTTAATAATACTATTAAACCTATTATAAGAAGTTTAGAATTTTCTAATAAATTTCCTGATGAAATTATAGATAAAAAACAACTTCAACGGTTTCTAGGATGTTTAAATTATATTCATGATTTTTTCAAAGATTTAGGAACTCTTTGCAAACCTCTTTATAATAGATTAAAAAACAATCCAGAACCTTGGACTCAAGAACATACTAATATTGTTAAACTTATAAAACAAAAAATTCCTTCTTTACCTTGTTTAAATTTACCACATCCTCATGCCAATATCATAGTCGAAACTGATGCTAGTGATATTGGATTTGGAGGTATTTTAAAACAAAAATTATCAAATTCTTCTGAAGAACAATTGGTTCGTTTTTATTCAGGTGCTTGGAATAATACTCAAAAGAATTATTCAACTGTTAAAAAGGAGATTTTAAGTATTGTTTTATGTATTACTAAATTTGAAGATGATTTATTTATGAAATTTTTTTTATTAAGAATTGATTGTCAATCTGCAAAATCAATTTTAGAAAAAGATGTTAAAAATATTATTTCTAAACAAATTTTTGCTAGATGGCAAGCATTGTTGGGCAATTTTGATTTCGATATTGAATTTATAAGAGGAGAAAGCAATTCATTACCAGATTTTCTTTCTCGTGAATTTTTGCAGGGAAAATGAGTTCATCGACTTCCTCCAAGATTGAAGACAAGAAACCAGTTAATCAAAAGCTTGTTCCTTTCTCAAGTCAAAATCGTTTTTCCCCATTAACTCCAATTGCAAAAAATTCTCAACTTTATTCAAACATGCTACAATCAAAACTAGCTACTCCAAACATTTCTCCAGTTCAATCAATTAGCCCTTTTCAAAACCTATTCCTTCTGAAACACAAATTTCAACAAATCCTAAACCTACAAATAAAGCCCCTTATGTTCTCAATCCAAATCTCTTGAAAATCCAAATACTTGAAAATTCTCAAATTCTTAAGCTTAATCAAGGTTTTCATGTTCTTACTGAACACCTCTTTGGTCGAGGAAAAACCTTTCATGAAAACTCTTACAAATCTCGAGAATATTATCAAACCATTCTACAAGAATCTGGATCTGTTCAGATTGATCACCATTCTAATAATAAGGAAGGATCTATTGATTTTAGCAAAGCCCGAATTCTTAAAATCATTTCTCCAGAAAATTGGTCATCCAATCTTTCCTTAGAAAAACCCCTTTATCAATTCTCTGCTTATCCAAGATATTCATATTATGATTACCAAGAAGCTTGGACTAAAGCATTTTTTCTTCGAAACTATTCTCATTCATGGTTCATTTTCTTTGATAAAAATTTCAACTGTGAATACCCCATATGGTTTGTCAATTGGTATCGTTATATGGGACTTGTTCCTATTTGTTTACCCACTGAAATTCTCAAAGGATTTTCTAAATTCAAAGAACTATTTATTCAACAAATCCCAGAATTTGAATATTTGTTACAGTTCACCATGTTATTCAAAGTTCCATGGATCATGTCCTGGACATTCTCTTATCAAGAAGCAACAGACTTAAATCCCCCTTGGCTCAATAGACAATTTCGTCTAAAATGGTGGGATAAAGTCACAATTTCTCAAGCAAACGAGCAGGCTGTTTTCAATCATTATCAATCAATGTATAATCAAAAGCCAGAAATTGAAGCGAATCTTATCAAGAGTCTATCTTCTCCAGATGCTAATCTTATTAGCAAAATTCGTGCCGCTGCAAATTCTTCCCCTGAAGATCTACAACAATTACTTCAAGAAATTCGCAATTCTCCAACTAATTCAGAAAATTCTCCCACATCTGTCAAAAATAATTTTCAAGATGCTCAAGATCCTTTTGATGATCCATTTGCAGATTAATTAAATTTTATTTTGGTGTTATACCTTCAATGTAAGGTATTCTTTCATTTCGTATTTTGCAAAAGTGTTTGTTATTCAAGGGGGGGTAGTACGTGTTATCAAATTGACGTGTTATCAAATTGTGTTAGTATTTATTCAACTGTTATCAAATTTATACACTGTGTGAGTACATCAATTATCAAAAATATTATCAAATCTTCTGCAGAGATAAGATGCTAAATTATTACACGAAAACAAACAACTTTTACGAAGATGAAAGAAGATGCTCCATTATCGCAAAAGAAGATTTTCCATTATCAAAAAATGACAAAATATGATGCCAATTTGTCAAAAGATTTAGAGTTTTGTCTGCCACATCTACACTCCGACAAATGCAAGTTGATTCAATAATTCTCAAGATTGGTCCGGTAATCCTTCGGTTTCCCGTTTCAAGATATTTCAAGACTCCAAGACTCCTATATATTTAGGAGATATGTTTTAATTAGAATCATCTCTGAGTTCTCTAAAAATTTCTCTCATTTAATTTCTCTCAAATGTTTAGTTCATGTCTAAGAAAAGTGTTCTCCTATCTACTTCTAGATGTTCAAAATCTTTAGATTTTCAAATCATACTTGCTCCAGACGGATGCTCTGATTGTAATTTAAAAGAAGGTAATAGATAAAGAATTTTATTCAATTATTGTATTATCTCTATGGCAATCTCATTTCGAGTTATTCTAACTATTAATTCTACAAAATTTGAAATTTTTGTTAAAATAATACTCACATTTAATAATAATCAAGTTAATCAAATTCATGCTTGAGATATTTAAATAACTTTTGTTCTTTTATTATTCATCATGTCTGATTCAAAGATACAAGCTAATCGTCATTATTATTGTAATCAATTAAAAGCTTTACAAGTTCTAATCAATAATCATAAGTTTATAAGCAAAGATAGAAAATAGTTTTATAAAATAATGTATGATTTTTATCATCAAAAAATATCTGAAACTACTTGTTAATTTCTGAAACTACTTGTTAATTTGTTCCGCACTATTTGGTATCAGAGACGTGTTCTATTTTTGATAGTTATGTATGATATTTCTGTTTGTTATTTAATTAATTTTTGTTTGAAGAATTTTAAGAAAAATAAATTTTCAACATCAAAAAACCCTTATAAACAATCTAATAAAAAATCTAAAAGAAAATCAAAAGACATTATTATTCGCCATAAACGTGGTCGTAATGGTCATAATGCTAATAATTGTTATGCAAAAACAAAAATTGTATATTATATTTCGTGTTCTATTTTTGATAGTTATGTATGATATTTCTGTTTGTTATTTAATTAATTTTTGTTTGAAGAATTTTAAGAAAATTATGAGTTTTGTTAAGAATGATACAGAGACCAGACCAGTGATTGGTTGGATTAGCGTAAGACGTGCAAGTATGGTAAGTCGCGGAGCCGGACCACAATCATCGTTGGGCCGATGCCCTCTCTGTTCATCCTAAATAGAACAAGTAAGTTTTCTTATAAAATCTTTAAACTAAAATTAATTAAATATGAGTAGATTTTCACGCATATTATCTAAAAAATATGATACTAGTAAAAATATCATGAATAAAGAACAAGATTATGATGATAACCATATAAACTCTATTGAAGAAACTATTGATAATATAGAACAAAATTTAAATGATTGGACTATACCTAAAACAAATATAAATACAATTTATAGAATAGGGACTTTTGATTATTTTCAAAGTTACTCAATTAAAATGACTGAACAAACCCTATCCATTGGTCAAGACCAACAAAATATAAATTTGTTATCATCAAGATCTATTTTTGAACATAGACAAAAATATAAATTTCTTCATTTAGGTCTTGTTCAAATTGCTATCAAACCTCTTTTTAGAATTGGTGTTGATGCTCCTGTTCTCTTAATATTAAGAGATAAAAGACATACAGATTTTCAAAATTCTATTTTAGCTATGATAGAAACAAATATCGCAAATGGACCAATTTATTTTAATTGTTATCCAAATTTTTCTGTAGGATTATTTGACAAAAATATTTTAGACACTTTGGTTTTAACTATTGAAACAAAGAATTTAGAATTTAAAAATAACTCTAAACCTTTAGCAATCATTTATCGTGTTTGTTATAAAACCATGACAACTACTTTAGAATCAAAAACCCGTTTGTCAAGTCCAAGAAATGAAACAATTATTTACGAAGCAAATACTAATCATACAAAAGTTCATATGCCTAAACGACTTAAATGGTCAGAAATTACTCAATCGTGTAATTGGAATTTACAAAATGTTATTGAACCAAAATCTTTAGATTCTTCAAAACAAATTTCAAATATAATTGAGCATAATGATGGCTCAGTTGATATAAATTTTTCTTCTATAAATTTTTCATCATCTAGATTTTCTACTAATTCTATTCCTGAAATTGGTACTTCTAAATCTTCGTTTTCAAAATCAAAGTCTTTAAATTTAAAAACTGTTGACTATTCTAGTTCTATTCCTAAACCTCTTTATCAAGAAGATCAAACTAGTGATACAAGTTTACCAAGTCCTACTAAATCTGATTTTATTAATGATCTTCAAAATTATAGACAACAATTATGAGTAATAAAGTTCAAATAAATTGTAATTCTTCAAACAGAAATAGAGTTACTGCTATTAAAAGATTAAGAAATTCAATAAAAATATTTAAAAAACTCTTACAAGAAAAGGTATTAGAATTAAAAAATATAAATTTAATAATTAATGATAAGGAACTATTAAAATTAGAACAAGAAATAAATAACATAAAAGCAGTATTAAAAACCTTTAATATACATCTTGATAAATATTTAACAAATTTATCTAAATATACGTGTTAATGAGTTCTAAAAGACAGATTAGTTGTTGTAATAATAATACTTTTTGAAATAATTTATTAAAGACTAGATGACAAATTATTGCAAGCGTTTCTAAAGAAATAAATAGAATTAAACAACTTAAAGAAGACGAAGAAATTAAATTATCTAATATTGAAAAGGACACATATAATTATAATATTCAAAAGGAAATAATATATTGTTTATAAAAAATGATTAAAAATAAATATATTGTTATTAGTGCTCAACTTAGTATTATTAAAAATATATCTTTCAGATTAAATCAATCAACTTGTTAAAATGAATAATAATATAGATATTTTTAAAATACCTTCATATGTTAATTTTGATTATTTAAAAGAAGAAGAATATTATAAAGATTATAATAATACAAAAAGAATTTGGCATGAAGAAAACTTTTCATATTATATAAGATTTTTACATTTTGGACTTTGGGAAGATTATGTTTTATCAAATCAAATTCACTCTCCGTTTTTTCAATGGTTCGAATTGATTTATGTTCCTAAACATAATATAGATTATCCTTTTAAAATGCAAACTGTTTTTCCTGTTTCTTCAAAAACATACAAGGATGTTATTACTAATCAAGAAATTATTTCTGAATATCCGCCAAAAAAGGAAATCATTATTGATAATAATTTTATTGCAACTCCTTTAGTTAAAGTTCCAAGTCAGATAACAAATGAAAAATGTTTTCAAAATATTATTTATCAAAATAATTATTCAAATGAAACTCTTTTAACTATTTCAGATCAACTAAATAGGATTGAAGAAAATACTATAAATTTACAGTTATCAAAAGAAAATAAAATTGAAACAAAAAAATTTTATAATAATATAGCAAGCTCTAGTAATGTCAGCTTTATTCCTCATCAAATAAATGGAAATTTTAATCTTGGAAATAAAGATTTAATTGATGAATTAGAAAAAAGACTTACTAATTTTCGTATTTCAAAAAACGTATCTATAAATATGTTAAAAACAAATAATGACTCTTTTGACGAATCTGACGAAAGTAATAATGAAAGTGAATTAAATTTAGATAATCTTACTCAACAATTCATAAATGATAATGATGATATAAATCAGCTTACAAATGATTTTTCAAGATTAAATAAGATTAATTCTTTTGGTAATAATCCAAAACCAACTATTAAAAATTACTGGAATAGACCTTCTCTTCCTGATGTTCAAATTGAAGAAAGAGCTTTTCAATATGATCGTTCAGCTTACGATGGTACCTCTGTTTACGAATGGAATATCGATGGTAACTCTGAACATCAAATTCTTAATATTGTTCAAGAAATGACCATGGCAGCTAATGCTTACAAGTCTCACAATAATACTCAACTTCAAATTGTTAATATTATTATTTCCGGGTTTACTGGTACTCTTAAAGGTTGGTGGGATTTCTATATTACACCAGAAGAAAAGAATTTTATTATGACTGCCAAGAAAACCGTTATAAAACAAGAAAATAATTTACCTATTCAAACTCAAGAGGATGATATGGTTAATACTTTAATTTTTGCTATAATCAAAAACTTTGTAGGAGATCCTACTACTTTTCAAGAAAGAACTTCTGAAATTCTAATGAACTTACATTGTAGAAAATTAACTGATTTCAGATGGTACAAAGATAATTATCTCGTTAAAGTTTTTTCAAGACCTGATTGTAAAGAATCTTATTGGAAAGAACGTTTTATTGCTGGACTTCCAAAACTTTTTGCCGAAAGAATTAGACAAAAATTAAGAGAAAATTTTAATAATACAATTCCTTATCAAAACCTAACTTATGGAGATTTAATTAATTATATTAATAAAGAAGGATTAGCTATTTGTGCTGACCTTAGATTTAAAGAAAAACTTAAAAAGGATAGAATTAATAGTAAAAATGAATTATGAATTTTTTGTCAACAATATGGTTATCAACCATTAACAGGTCCGTCTACTTCAAAAACCAAAAAATATAATAAAAAATCTTCAAAATATTTCAAGAAAAAGAAATATAATAAATCGGAAAATTATAAGAATTATAAGAAAAATAAATTTTCAACATCAAAAAACCCTTATAAACAATCTAATAAAAAATCTAAAAGAAAATCAAAAGACATTATTATTTTCCATAAATGTGGTCGTAATGGTCATAATGCTAATAATTGTTATGCAAAAACAAAAATTAATGAATTAAATATTTCGGAAGAATTAAAAGAACAAATTAGAAAAATTATGTTAAATTCTGATTCCGATTCTGATTCTAGTTTTTCCGATTTTCAAGAAAATGATTTAAACATTTTAGAGCAAAATAGTTCAAGTTCGGAAGATTCTGATACATGCGAATGTGTTGGAAAATGTAATTGTAATTATTCAATTAATGTCCTTACAAACAATGACAAAGATCTTTTAAAAAATTTAGATTCCATTAAAGATAAAAATATCCAAGAATTGTTGATAAAACAAATGCTTAATAAGAATGAAAATTCTGTTTCAGATAATACAAAATTTTTTAATTTAAAAGACATATATGAAAGATTTTCTGAAACAAAACCCATTTCCATGCAAGAACTTCAAGAAGAATTAAAATCAGTTAAACAAGACATAAAAGAAATTAAAGGCAAAATTATAACTCTTGAAAAGGGAAAAAATATTATTAATTCACAAAATAATGATAATAAAGATGAAAAGGTTATCGAAAGAATTATAAATGATCAAATTTCTCAAAAATGGAATACTCAAATAACTTTAGTAAAGGATAATTTTAAAATGGATATTACTGCTCTAATTGATAGTGGTGCTGATATGAACTGTATACAAGAAGATATATTTCCCACTCAATTTTATGAAAAAACTTCTTCTAGGCTTACTGGAGCTGAAGGAACCAGTTTAAAAATAAATTATAAAGTTTTCGATGTTCATATTTGTAACAATCAAGATTATTGTTATAAAACTCATTTAATTTTAGTAAAAAATCTTACTTCTCCTTTAATTTTAGGAACACCTTTTATTACTAAATTATATCCTTTTATGGTTCAAGATGATGGAATTATTACTAAAGTTTTTGGAAAAGAAATTATGTTTAAATTTTGTGAACCTCCGTCTTATTCAACTACTAATATTCTTAATTATAAAACAAAACAAGCAAATTACCTTATCAATGAAATTAATGATTTTCGTATACATAATCAATTAGAAGATAAGTATATTCAAGACAAAATTATAGCTTTAAAACAAAAATTTGAAAATAATGTTTGCTCAAATATTCCAAACGCCTTTTGGAACAGAAAACAACATATTGTCAAATTACCTTATATTAAAACTTTCAGTGAAAAAGATATTCCTTCAAAATCAAGAGCTATTCATATGAATAATGAATTAGAAGCTCATTGTAGAAAAGAAATTCAAGATTTATTGGACAAAAAATTAATTAGACCTTCTAAATCTCCTTGGTCTTGTTCAGCTTTCTATGTTATGAATGCTGCTGAATTAGAAAGAGGATCACCAAGATTAGTTATCAATTATAAACCTTTAAATAAAGTTTTAGATTGGATTAGATATCCTATTCCTAATAAAAGAGATTTATTGAAAAAACTTTATGATTCAAAAATATTTTCAAAATTCGATATGAAATCTGGTTTTTGGCAAATTCAAATTCATGAAGAAGATAAATACAAAACAAGTTTTAATGTTCCTTTTGGACATTATGAGTGGAACGTTATGCCCTTTGGTTTAAAGAATGCTCCTTCTGAATTTCAAAACGTTATGAATGATATTATCATTCCTATAAATAGTTTTTCAATTGTTTATATTGATGATGTTCTTATTTTTTCAAAATCTATTGATCAACATTTCAAACATTTAAATCAGTTTTATGATTTAATTTATAAAAATGGCTTAGCTGTTTCAGCTAAGAAAATGCATTTATTTCAAAATGAAATTAGATTTTTAGGACATAACATTGTTAATAATACTATTAAACCTATTATAAGAAGTTTAGAATTTTCTAATAAATTTCCTGATGAAATTATAGATAAAAAACAACTTCAACGGTTTCTAGGATGTTTAAATTATATTCATGATTTTTTCAAAGATTTAGGAACTCTTTGCAAACCTCTTTATAATAGATTAAAAAACAATCCAGAACCTTGGACTCAAGAACATACTAATATTGTTAAACTTATAAAACAAAAAATTCCTTCTTTACCTTGTTTAAATTTACCACATCCTCATGCTAATATCATAGTCGAAACTGATGCTAGTGATATTGGATTTGGAGGTATTTTAAAACAAAAATTATCAAATTCTTCTGAAGAACAATTGGTTCGTTTTTATTCAGGTGCTTGGAATAATACTCAAAAGAATTATTCAACTGTTAAAAAGGAGATTTTAAGTATTGTTTTATGTATTACTAAATTTGAAGATGATTTATTTATGAAATTTTTTTTATTAAGAATTGATTGTCAATCTGCAAAATCAATTTTAGAAAAAGATGTTAAAAATATTATTTCTAAACAAATTTTTGCTAGATGGCAACCATTGTTGGGCAATTTTGATTTCGATATTGAATTTATAAGAGGAGAAAGCAATTCATTACCAGATTTTCTTTCTCGTGAATTTTTGCAGGGAAAATGAGTTCATCGTCTTCCTCCAAGATTGAAGACAAGAAACCAGTTAATCAAAAGCTTGTTGCTTTCTCAAGTCAAAATCGTTTTTCCCCATTAACTCCAATTGCAAAAAATTCTCAACTTTATTCAAACATGCTACAATCAAAACTAGCTACTCCAAACATTTCTCCAGTTCAATCAATTAGCCCTTTTTCAAAACCTATTCCTTCTGAAACACAAATTTCAACAAATCCTAAACCTACAAATAAAGCCCCTTATGTTCTCAATCCAAATCTCTTGAAAATCCAAATACTTGAAGATTCTCAAATTCTTAAGCTTAATCAAGGTTTTCATGTTCTTACTGAACACCTCTTTGGTCGAGGAAAAACCTTTCATGAAAACTCTTACAAATCTCGAGAATATTATCAAACCATTCTACAAGAATCTGGATCTGTTCAGATTGATCACCGTTCTAATAATAAGGAAGGATCTATTGATTTTAGCAAAGCCCGAATTCTTAAAATCATTTCTCCAGACAATTGGTCATCCAATCTTTCCTTAGAAAAACCCCTTTATCAATTCCCTGCTTATCCAAGATATTCATATTATGATTACCAAGAAGCTTCGACTAAAGCATTTTTTCTTCGAAACTATTCTCATTCATGGTTCATTTTCTTTGATAAAAATTTCAACTGTGAATACCCCATATGGTTTGTCAATTGGTATCGTTATATGGGACTTGTTCCTATTTGTTTACCCACTGAAATTCTCAAAGGATTTTCTAAATTCAAAGAACTATTTATTCAACAAATCCCAGAATTTGAATATTTGTTACAGTTCACCATGTTATTCAAAGTTCCATGGATCATGTCCTGGACATTCTCTTATCAAGAAGCAACAGACTTAAATCCCCCTTGGCTCAATAGACAATTTCGTCTAAAATGGTGGGATAAAGTCACAATTTCTCAAGCAAACGAGCAGGCTGTTTTCAATCATTATCAATCAATGTATAATCAAAAGCCAGAAATTGAAGCGAATCTTATCAAGAGTCTATCTTCTCCAGATGCTAATCTTATTAGCAAAATTCGTGCCGCTGCAAATTCTTCCCCTGAAGATCTACAACAATTACTTCAAGAAATTCGCAATTCTCCAACTAATTCAGAAAATTCTCCCACATCTGTCAAAAATAATTTTCAAGATGCTCAAGATCCTTTTGATGATCCATTTGCAGATTAATTAAATTTTATTTTGGTGTTATACCTTCAATGTAAGGTATTCTTTCATTTCGTATTTTGCAAAAGTGTTTGTTATTCAAGGGGGGGTAGTACGTGTTATCAAATTGACGTGTTATCAAATTGTGTTAGTATTTATTCAACTGTTATCAAATTTATACACTGTGTGAGTACATCAATTATCAAAAATATTATCAAATCTTCTGCAGAGATAAGATGCTAAATTATTACACGAAAACAAACAACTTTTACAAAGATGAAAGAAGATGCTCCATTATCACAAAAGAAGATTTTCCATTATCAAAAAATGACAAAATATGATGCCAATTTGTCAAAAGATTTAGAGTTTTGTCTGCCACATCTACACTCCGACAAATGCAAGTTGATTCAATAATTCTCAATATTGATCCGGTAATCCTTCGGTTTCCCGTTTCAAGATATTTCAAGACTCCAAGACTCCTATATATTGAGGAGATATGTTTTAATTAGAATCATCTTTGAGTTCTCTAAAAATTTCTCTCATTTAATTTCTCTCAAATGTTTAGTTCATGTCTAAGAAAAGTGTTCTCCTATCTACTTCTAGATGTTCAAAATCTTTAGATTTTCAAATCATACTTGCTCCAGACGGATGCTCTGATTGTAATTTAAAAGAAGGTAATATATAAAGAATTTTATTCAATTATTGTATTATCTCTATGGCAATCTCATTTCGAGTTATTCTAACTATTAATTCTACAAAATTTGAAATTTTTGTTAAAATAATACTCACATTTAATAATAATCAAGTTAATCAAATTCATGCTTGAAATATTTAAATAACTTTTGTTCTTTTATTATTCATCATGTCTGATTCAAAGATACAAGCTAATCGTCATTATTATTGTAATCAATTAAAAGCTTTACAAGTTCTAATCAATAATCATAAGTTTATAAGCAAAGATAGAAAACAGTTTTATAAAATAATGTATGATTTTTATCATCAAAAAATATCTGAAACTACTTGTTAATTTCTGAAACTACTTGTTAATTTGTTCCGCACTATTTGTACTTGTTAATTTCTGAAACTACTTGTTAATTTGTTCCGCACTATTTGGTATCAGAGCCGTGTTCTATTTTTGATAGTTATGTATGATATTTCTGTTTGTTATTTAATTAATTTTTGTTTGAAGAATTTTAAGAAAATTATGAGTTTTGTTAAGAATGATACAGAGACCAGACCAGTGATTGGTTGGATTAGCGTAAGACGTGCAAGTATGGTAAGTCGCGGAGCTGGACCACAATCATCGTTGGGCCGATGCCCTCTCTGTTCATCCTAAATAGAACAAGTAAGTTTTCTTATAAAATCTTTAAACTAAAATTAATTAAATATGAGTAGATTTTCACGCATATTATCTAAAAACTATGATACTGGTAAAAATATCATGAATAAAGAACAAGATTATGATGATAACCATATAAACTCTATTGAAGAAACTATTGATAATATAGAACAAAATTTAAATGATTGGACTATACCTGAAACAAATATAAATACAATTTATAGAATAGGGACTTTTGATTATTTTCAAAGTTACTCAATTAAAATGACTGAACAAACCCTATCCATTGGTCAAGACCAACAAAATATAAATTTGTTATCATCAAGATCTATTTTTGAACATAGACAAAAATATAAATTTCTTCATTTAGGTCTTGTTCAAATTGCTATCAAACCTCTTTTTAGAATTGGTGTTGATGCTCCTGTTCTCTTAATATTAAGAGATAAAAGACATACAGATTTTCAAAATTCTATTTTAGCTATGGCAGAAACAAATATCGCAAATGGACCAATTTATTTTAATTGTTATCCAAATTTTTCTGTAGGATTATTTGACAAAAATATTTTAGACACTTTGGTTTTAACTATTGAAACAAAGAATTTAGAATTTAAAAATAACTCTAAACTTTTAGCAATCATTTATCGTGTTTGTTATAAAACCATGACAACTACTTTAGAACCAAAAACCCGTTTGTCAAGTCCAAGAAATGAATTAATTATTTACGAAGCAAATACTAATCATACAAAAGTTCATATGCCTAAACGACTTAAATGGTCAGAAATTACTCAATCGTGTAATTGGAATTTACAAAATGTTATTGAACCAAAATCTTTAGATTCTTCAAAACAAATTTCAAATATAATTGAGCATAATGATGGCTCAGTTGATATAAATTTTTCTTCTATAAATTTTTCATCATCTAGATTTTCTACTAATTCTATTCTTGAAATTGGTACTTCTAAATCTTCGTTTTCAAAATCAAAGTCTTTAAATTTAAAAACTGTTGACTATTCTAGTTCTATTCCTAAACCTCTTTATCAAGAAGATCAAACTAGTGATACAAGTTTACCAAGTTCTACTAAATCTGATTTTATTAATGAACTTCAAAATTATAGACAACAATTATGAGTAATAAAGTTCAAATAAAATGTAATTCTTTAAACAGAAATAGAGTTACTGCTATTAAAAGATTAAGAAATTCAATAAAAATATTTAAAATAACTCTTACAAGAAAAGGTATTAGAATTAAAAAATATAAATTTAATAATTAATGATAAGGAACTATTAAAATTAGAACAAGAAATAAATAACATAAAAGCAGTATTAAAAACCTTTAATATACATCTTGATAAATATTTAACAAATTTATCTAAATATACGTGTTAATGAGTTCTAAAAGACAGATTAGTTGTTGTAATAATAATACTTTTTGAAATAATTTATTAAAGACTAGATGACAAATTATTGCAAGCGTTTCTAAAGAAATAAATAGAATTAAACAACTTAAAGAAGACGAAGAAATTAAATTATCTAATATTGAAAAGGACACATATAATTATAATATTCAAAAGGAAATAATATATTGTTTATAAAAAATGATTAAAAATAAATATATTGTTATTAGTGCTCAACTTAGTATTATTAAAAATATATCTTTCAGATTAAATCAATCAACTTGTTAAAATGAATAATAATATAGATATTTTAAATACCTTCATATGTTAATTTTGATTATTTAAAAGAAGAAGAATATTATAAAGATTATAATAATACAAAAAGAATTTGGCATGAAGAAAACTTTTCATATTATATAAGATTTTTACATTTTGGACTTTGGGAAGATTATGTTTTATCAAATCAAATTCACTCTCCGTTTTTTCAATGGTTCGAATTGATTTATGTTCCTAAACATAATATAGATTATCCTTTTAAAATGCAAACTGTTTTTCCTGTTTCTTCAAAAACATACAAGGATGTTATTACTAATCAAGAAATTATTTCTGAATATCCGCCAAAAAAGGAAATCATTATTGATAATAATTTTATTGCAACTCCTTTAGTTAAAGTTCCAAGTCAGATAACAAATGAAAAATGTTTTCAAAATATTATTTATCAAAATAATTATTCAAATGAAACTCTTTTAACTATTTCAGATCAACTAAATAGGATTGAAGAAAATACTATAAATTTACAGTTATCAAAAGAAAATAAAATTGAAACAAAAAAATTTTATAATAATATAGCAAGCTCTAGTAATGTCAGCTTTATTCCTCATCAAATAAATGGAAATTTTAATCTTGGAAATAAAGATTTAATTGATGAATTAGAAAAAAGACTTACTAATTTTCGTATTTCAAAAAACGTATCTATAAATATGTTAAAAACAAATAATGACTCTTTTGACGAATCTGACGAAAGTAATAATGAAAGTGAATTAAATTTAGATAATCTTACTCAACAATTCATAAATGATAATGATGATATAAATCAGCTTACAAATGATTTTTCAAGATTAAATAAGATTAATTCTTTTGGTAATAATCCAAAACCAACTATTAAAAATTACTGGAATAGACCTTCTCTTCCTGATGTTCAAATTGAAGAAAGAGCTTTTCAATATGATCGTTCAGCTTACGATGGTACCTCTGTTTACGAATGGAATATCGATGGTAACTCTGAACATCAAATTCTTAATATTGTTCAAGAAATGACCATGGCAGCTAATGCTTACAAGTCTCACAATAATACTCAACTTCAAATTGTTAATATTATTATTTCCGGGTTTACTGGTACTCTTAAAGGTTGGTGGGATTTCTATATTACACCAGAAGAAAAGAATTTTATTATGACTGCCAAGAAAACCGTTATAAAACAAGAAAATAATTTACCTATTCAAACTCAAGAGGATGATATGGTTAATACTTTAATTTTTGCTATAATCAAAAACTTTGTAGGAGATCCTACTACTTTTCAAGAAAGAACTTCTGAAATTCTAATGAACTTACATTGTAGAAAATTAACTGATTTCAGATGGTACAAAGATAATTATCTCGTTAAAGTTTTTTCAAGACCTGATTGTAAAGAATCTTATTGGAAAGAACGTTTTATTGCTGGACTTCCAAAACTTTTTGCCGAAAGAATTAGACAAAAATTAAGAGAAAATTTTAATAATACAATTCCTTATCAAAACCTAACTTATGGAGATTTAATTAATTATATTAATAAAGAAGGATTAGCTATTTGTGCTGACCTTAGATTTAAAGAAAAACTTAAAAAGGATAGAATTAATAGTAAAAATGAATTATGAATTTTTTGTCAACAATATGGTTATCAACCATTAACAGGTCCGTCTACTTCAAAAACCAAAAAATATAATAAAAAATCTTCAAAATATTTCAAGAAAAAGAAATATAATAAATCGGAAAATTATAAGAATTATAAGAAAAATAAATTTTCAACATCAAAAAACCTTTATAAACAATCTAATAAAAAATCTAAAAGAAAATCAAAAGACATTATTATTTGCCATAAATGTGGTCGTAATGGTCATAATGCTAATAATTGTTATGCAAAAACAAAAATTAATGAATTAAATATTTCGGAAGAATTAAAAGAACAAATTAGAAAAATTATGTTAAATTCTGATTCCGATTCCGATTCTAGTTTTTCCGATTTTCAAGAAAATGATTTAAACATTTTAGAGCAAAATAGTTCAAGTTCGGAAGATTCTGATACATGCGAATGTGTTGGAAAATGTAATTGTAATTATTCAATTAATGTCCTTACAAACAATGACAAAGATCTTTTAAAAAATTTAGATTCCATTAAAGATAAAAATATCCAAGAATTGTTGATAAAACAAATGCTTAATAAGAATGAAAATTCTGTTTCAGATAATACAAAATTTTTTAATTTAAAAGACATATATGAAAGATTTTCTGAAACAAAACCCATTTCCATGCAAGAACTTCAAGAAGAGTTAAAATCAGTTAAACAAGACATAAAAGAAATTAAAGGCAAAATTATAACTCTTGAAAAGGGAAAAAATATTATTAATTCACAAAATAATGATAATAAAGATGAAAAGGTTATCGAAAGAATTATAAATGATCAAATTTCTCAAAAATGGAATACTCAAATAACTTTAGTAAAGGATAATTTTAAAATGGATATTACTGCTCTAATTGATAGTGGTGCTGATATGAACTGTATACAAGAAGGTATATTTCCCACTCAATTTTATGAAAAAACTTCTTCTAGGCTTACTGGAGCTGAAGGAACCAGTTTAAAAATAAATTATAAAGTTTCCGATGTTCATATTTGTAACAATCAAGATTATTGTTATAAAACTCATTTAATTTTAGTAAAAAATCTTACTTCTCCTTTAATTTTAGGAACACCTTTTATTACTAAATTATATCCTTTTATGGTTCAAGATGATGGAATTATTACTAAAGTTTTTGGAAAAGAAATTATGTTTAAATTTTGTGAACCTCCGTCTTATTCAACTATTAATATTCTTAATTATAAAACAAAACAAGCAAATTACCTTATCAATGAAATTAATGATTTTCGTATACATAATCAATTAGAAGATAAGTATATTCAAGACAAAATTATAGCTTTAAAACAAAAATTTGAAAATAATGTTTGCTCAAATATTCCAAACGCCTTTTGGAACAGAAAACAACATATTGTCAAATTACCTTATATTAAAACTTTCAGTGAAAAAGATATTCCTTCAAAATCAAGAGCTATTCATATGAATAATGAATTAGAAGCTCATTGTAGAAAAGAAATTCAAGATTTATTGGACAAAAAATTAATTAGACCTTCTAAATCTCCTTGGTCTTGTTCAGCTTTCTATGTTATGAATGCTGCTGAATTAGAAAGAGGATCACCAAGATTAGTTATCAATTATAAACCTTTAAATAAAGTTTTAGATTGGATTAGATATCCTATTCCTAATAAAAGAGATTTATTGAAAAAACTTTATGATTCAAAAATATTTTCAAAATTCGATATGAAATCTGGTTTTTGGCAAATTCAAATTCATGAAGAAGATAAATACAAAACAAGTTTTAATGTTCCTTTTGGACATTATGAGTGGAACGTTATGCCCTTTGGTTTAAAGAATGCTCCTTCTGAATTTCAAAACGTTATGAATGATATTATCATTCCTATAAATAGTTTTTCAATTGTTTATATTGATGATGTTCTTATTTTTTCAAAATCTATTGATCAACATTTCAAACATTTAAATCAGTTTTATGATTTAATTTATAAAAATGGCTTAGCTGTTTCAGCTAAGAAAATGCATTTATTTCAAAATGAAATTAGATTTTTAGGACATAACATTGTTAATAATACTATTAAACCTATTATAAGAAGTTTAGAATTTTCTAATAAATTTCCTGATGAAATTATAGATAAAAAACAACTTCAACGGTTTCTAGGATGTTTAAATTATATTCATGATTTTTTCAAAGATTTACGAACTCTTTGCAAACCTCTTTATAATAGATTAAAAAACAATCCAGAACCTTGGACTCAAGAACATACTAATATTGTTAAACTTATAAAACAAAAAATTCATTCTTTACCTTGTTTAAATTTACCACATCCTCATGCTAATATCATAGTCGAAACTGATGCTAGTGATATTGGATTTGGAGGTATTTTAAAACAAAAATTATCAAATTCTTCTGAAGAACAATTGGTTCGTTTTTATTCAGGTGCTTGGAATAATACTCAAAAGAATTATTCAACTGTTAAAAAGGAGATTTTAAGTATTGTTTTATGTATTACTAAATTTGAAGATGATTTATTTATGAAATTTTTTTTATTAAGAATTGATTGTCAATCTGCAAAATCAATTTTAGAAAAAGATGTTAAAAATATTATTTCTAAACAAATTTTTGCTAGATGGCAAGCATTGTTGGGCAATTTTGATTTCGATATTGAATTTATAAGAGGAGAAAGCAATTCATTACCAGATTTTCTTTCTCGTGAATTTTTGCAGGGAAAATGAGTTCATCGTCTTCCTCCAAGATTGAAGACAAGAAACCAGTTAATCAAAAGCTTGTTGCTTTCTCAAGTCAAAATCGTTTTTCCCCATTAACTCCAATTGCAAAAAATTCTCAACTTTATTCAAACATGCTACAATCAAAACTAGCTACTCCAAACATTTCTCCAGTTCAATCAATTAGCCCTTTTTCAAAACCTATTCCTTCTGAAACACAAATTTCAACAAATCCTAAACCTACAAATAAAGCCCCTTATGTTCTCAATCCAAATCTCTTGAAAATCCAAATACTTGAAGATTCTCAAATTCTTAAGCTTAATCAAGGTTTTCATGTTCTTACTGAACACCTCTTTGGTCGAGGAAAAACCTTTCATGAAAACTCTTACAAATCTCGAGAATATTATCAAACCATTCTACAAGAATCTGGATCTGTTCAGATTGATCACCGTTCTAATAATAAGGAAGGATCTATTGATTTTAGCAAAGCCCGAATTCTTAAAATCATTTCTCCAGACAATTGGTCATCCAATCTTTCCTTAGAAAAACCCCTTTATCAATTCCCTGCTTATCCAAGATATTCATATTATGATTACCAAGAAGCTTAGACTAAAGCATTTTTTCTTCGAAACTATTCTCATTCATGGTTCATTTTCTTTGATAAAAATGTCAACTGTGAATACCCCAGATGGTTTGTCAATTGGTATCTTTATATGGGACTTGTTCCTATTTGTTTACCCACTGAAATTCTCAAAGGATTTTCTAAATTCAAAGAACTATTTATTCAACAAATCCCAGAATTTGAATATTTGTTACAGTTCACCATGTTATTCAAAGTTCCATGGATCAGGTCCTGGACATTCTCTTATCAAGAAGCAACAGACTTAAATCCCCCTTGGCTCAATAGACAATTTCGTCTAAAATGGTGGGATAAAGTCACAATTTCTCAAGCAAACGAGCAGGCTGTTTTCAATCATTATCAATCAATGTATAATCAAAAGCCAGAAATTGAAGCGAATCTTATCAAGAGTCTATCTTCTCCAGATGCTAATCTTATTAGCAAAATTCGTGCCGCTGCAAATTCTTCCCCTGAAGATCTACAACAATTACTTCAAGAAATTCGCAATTCTCCAACTAATTCAGAAAATTCTCCCACATCTGTCAAAAATAATTTTCAAGATGCTGAAGATCCTTTTGATGATCCATTTGCAGATTAATTAAATTTTATTTTGGTGTTATACCTTCAATGTAAGGTATTCTTTCATTTCGTATTTTGCAAAAGTGTTTGTTATTCAAGGGGGGGTAGTACGTGTTATCAAATTGACGTGTTATCAAATTGTGTTAGTATTTATTCAACTGTTATCAAATTTATACACTGTGTGAGTACATCAATTATCAAAAATATTATCAAATCTTCTGCAGAGATAAGATGCTAAATTATTACACGAAAACAAACAACTTTTACAAAGATGAAAGAAGATGCTCCATTATCGCAAAAGAAGATTTTCCATTATCAAAAAATGACAAAATATGATGCCAATTTGTCAAAAGATTTAGAGTTTTGTCTGCCACATCTACACTCCGACAAATGCAAGTTGATTCAATAATTCTCAAGATTGATCCGGTAATCCTTCGGTTTCCCGTTTCAAGATATTTCAAGACTCCAAGACTCCTATATATTGAGGAGATATGTTTTAATTAGAATCATCTCTGAGTTCTCTAAAAATTTTTCTCATTTAATTTCTCTCAAATGTTTAGTTCATGTCTAAGAAAAGTGTTCTCCTATCTACTTCTAGATGTTCAAAATCTTTAGATTTTCAAATCATACTTGCTCCAGACGGATGCTCTGATTGTAATTTAAAAGAAGGTAATATATAAAGAATTTTATTCAATTATTGTATTATCTCTATGGCAATCTCATTTCGAGTTATTCTAACTATTAATTCTACAAAATTTGAAATTTTTGTTAAAATAATACTCACATTTAATAATAATCAAGTTAATCAAATTCATGCTTGAAATATTTAAATAACTTTTGTTCTTTTATTATTCATCATGTCTGATTCAAAGATACAAGTTAATCGTCATTATTATTGTAATCAATTAAAAGCTTTACAAGTTCTAATCAATAATCATAAGTTTATAAGCAAAGATAGAAAACAGTTTTATAAAATAATGTATGATTTTTATCATCAAAAAATATCTGAAACTACTTGTTAATTTCTGAAACTACTTGTTAATTTGTTCCGCACTATTTGTACTTGTTAATTTCTGAAACTACTTGTTAATTTGTTCCTATATATATATATATATATATATATATATATATATATATATATATATATATATATATAGATCTAGCATATCACTACAGTACAACAACATCCTATATACCCGGAAACAGATCTAACAGATTATCACAACATTACAACAACTTATATACCAGGATACAAATCTAAAAAATCATCACAACATAACAGCATCCTATATATAGGATACATAACCTAGTGGGCCGACATTAGTGCCTTCGACCCACAAGTATAGTAAGGAAAAGTCACCTGTATCGAAGAACTCTTAAACATTGTTATACACTCTCTTCTACACTGCCTGTTCCCGCGAATCCGCTAATCATGACAACCAGCTAAAACCTTAATCAACTGTCCAAAACCCTCAAGTTTGACCCAAAGTCATACTTGGTCACAAAGTCAACGGTCAAGGAAGTCAACGAAAGTCAAAGTCCAAGGTTGTTGAGTACGCCCATCATGCTCAACACATTGCCCAACATACGTGGCCTGATCCTACTCCTTCATTAAGCACTTAATCCGTTAAGGTCTTTTGTGCAAAGCTCAGATCTAGACTTAAAGAATTGACTTAAGTCATAAAGTTTCCACCTTTATGACTTTCCGTGGCGAGAAAAGGTCCAAAATCTAAAACCCTAACTTGTTAATCCTTTAAGACATCATAAGTCTTGCATGGAAGGGATAGAAGAACCAAGATCACATTTTTATGGTTCGTAATAGCTCCACAATGGATAAAGTTTCCAACTTTACCCATTAACATGGTCCAAACAACCAATATCTAGTCTTTAAGTCTAAAAGGGATCAAATGTGCACCTTTCTCAACTTAATCCATTAAGTCTAAGTCTCCAACCTTCAGATTTGAAATCAGTATGATGTTTAGATATATAAATTTCCAACTTTATCCATAACAAGGTCACAAACATTCAAGATCTAAACTTTATGCACTAAAGTGACCAAAAGATCATAACACCCAAAACTAGCTAGATCTAACAAATGCATCATCAAGATTAAAGCTTTATGCCTCTAGAAGAAATATCAAGGTGAACTAGGTTTGGATCTACAAGCTCCAATGCAACCAACACTTCTCCAATGATCTCCTTCTTCTCCAAGATGCACCAAAAACACTCCAAAGCACTCAAAAACACATTCTTTAGCTTACAAGGCTCAAACTAGGGTTAACGTTTCAAGGGACGACATTGGGGAGGTGGAGGCTGAGAATGGTAAGGGTTTGGGCGAGTTAAGGAGCTTAAATAGGGCTCAAAACCCCAAAATTAGGGTTTGAGTTCTGATCGCTTACGCCTAGTTTACCAGGTTGATCCTCCACGATCAGCCTTGCCTAGTACGCCCAACGTACTCGGCTTCACTCAAAACCTTCCTTAACTTCTAACGGTCACAACTTCTTCGTTCCAACTCCATTTTTGAAGATCTTTATATCCACAGAAAGGTTTTGAAGAGCCCCACAATATTATCTAGATATCTTGGACTAACAAAATTCTCCAAAAACATATTTCATGCAAGACCCCAACTTGTGAATTTCTTTTTTCTACCCTGCAGCCCAAAACACAATTCAAAGTCTAAGATCTCGCATCCATCATTGCCTCCATCCAAACATCTAAAAATTACCTCAATAAGGCCCAGAGCCTTTACACAATCGAATTCCAGCCCATGGCCCTGAAATAAAAAATGACCGGAAATAGGATTATATAAACAATCGGAAGAAGGAAACTATAGTAGGACTGTTAGTCACGTTGAACCCCAAGTGGTTAGGATAAACCACATTGATGAAGGAATTGAAACAGATGGGTGTAAGTATATGGACTTCATGGGTGCCAAACTACCAAGTATTTATGGAAGCCCAACACTAGTGGAGATTATGGATTCGATCTTCGAGATAGAGATGATGTTCAAGAGCTACGACTACAACGACATGCATAATATAATCTTCATTGTTAGAAAACTGAATACCGATATGTTTAGTTGGTGGAAGCTATTGGATGATACTGTGCCAAAGGGAGAATCCATTAAGATATCATGGCAACAGTTCCTAGAGCAGTTGAGAAGGTAGTACTACTCAAAGGTAGATCTGCTGGAAATGAACAATGAGTTCCGAAATATGAAGAAGGGAAAATTAAGCATCACTGAGTATGCCACTACTTTTACGGAAGAGATGAAGTTATTCCCTTACTTAGTACCTACTGAACTCTCCAAGATACAAAAATTTGCTAACGGACAACCAATAGACTTTGGTCCAATGGTGAAGCTAGCAACAATTCTGAAAGCGGTTGTCAGGGAAGTTAAGAATGTGCAGACCCAGATACGACAGATGGGTATGGAGAGAGAAGAGATAGGATAAAAGAGAAAGTTTGATGGATCATCAAGAGCCAATAAGAAGAACAAGTTTTTCGAAATCTGGCCCCAACAACAAGAAGTTTGGGGGAAGTGGTGAAGCAAAATGGTGCGATAAGTGAAAGAAGACACACTTAGTAAGATGCAACGAGGAGGCGACTTGGTAAAAATGCGAAAGGATGGGTCACAACTCTGATGAATGCACACTCAAAAAAAGAATGTGTTACGACTGTGTAGAGGATGAACATATTCAGAAGGACTGTCCAAAGAAGGAGGCTGCAAATCCTAATGTGCCACCAAAGCCAAATGCGAGAGCATTCCGTATGACTCTGGAAGCGGCAAGAGAAGACGCAGATGTTGCTTCAGGTATATTCCTAGTAAATGATTTTCCTACCAATATTTTGTTGGATTTTGGAGCTAACTACTCCTTTATTTTTTGTAAATTTGGTAGAAGACTAGCATTGCTTGTAGATAGACTAGAAAATGTTTTAATAGTGGAGGTTTCTAGTGGCAAGTTTTTACCTGTTAGTAATTGATTGAAGCACATCATCATTGACTTGAATAAGAATAATTCCCACGAAATATTATTGCCCATTGAGATAAACGGTTTCAACATAGTATTAGGAATGGATTGGCTTAGTGCGAACAATTGCGATATTAAGTGTAGAAAGAAGATAGTGAAGATAAACCCTCTTGTAAAGAGAACCATTTATGGTGTACGGGGACAATGCTTAGTAACTTTTGGAATCATCTCCACGATGAAACCCAGAAAGTGTTTGAACAAAGGATGTACATCATATTTGGCATTTGTAATCGACACAAAGAATGAGAAGAAGGAGATGTAGAGGATACCGGTGGCGTGTGACTTTTCAGAAGTCTTTCTCGAAGATCTTTCTGGATTGCCCTATGATAGACAAGTAGAACTTTGGATTGACTTGTTACTAGGAACAACACCGATAACAAAAGCACCATACCGATTAGCATCGATGGAGATGAAGGAGCTTATGATGCATCTTCAGGAGTTGTTAGACAAAGGTTTCATTAGACCTAGTTCTTTAGCCTAGGGAGCTCCGATTTTATTCGTAAAGAAAAAGGACGAAAGCATGAGGATGTGTATAGACTGTAGAGAGCTGAATAAGGTAACAATAAAGAATAAATACCCTTTTCCTAGGATAGATGATATGTTCGAAAAATTTCAAGGTGCCAGATGTTTCTTGAAGATTGATCTTAGGCCAGGATATCATTAGATGAGGGTGAGAGAGAAATACATTGAGAAGACAGTTTTCAGGACGAGATACAGACTATATGAGTTTTTGGTTATGCCATTCGGACTAAATAATGCACCAACAACATTTTTGGATCGGATGAATAGGCTTTGTAAGCCTTTCCTCTATAGACCTATAATAGTGTTCATCAATGACATTCTAGTTTACTCAGAGAGCCACCAGGAGCATGACAAGCACCTGCGAGAAGTATTTGAAGTACTGAAGAAGGATAAGTTGTATGTAAAGTTCTCCAAATGTGACTTCTGGATCCGAAAGTTGCAATTCCTAGGTCAGATGGTTAACCAAGAACGTATAATGGTTGACCCAACAAAGACTGAAGCAATAATAAAGTGGGATCCACCAAAGATTCCCACTGAGATTCGTAGTTTTCTGGGATTAGCGGGATATTATCAAAGGTTTATCCATGGGTTTTCTTCAATAGTTGCTTCACTGAAAACTTTGACCAACAAAGGAGCTACCTATACTTAGAGTGAAAAGCATGCAAAAGCTTTTGAGAAATTAAAGAAGTGATTGTGTGAAGCACCAATCCTTTCCTTACCTGGCGGAGTTAAAGACTTTGTAGTTTATAGTGATGCATCAGGAGTTGGGTTAGGTTGTGTTCTAACCCAGAGAGATAAAGTGATAGCATATTCATCCAGAAAACTGAAAGCACACGAACAAAATTACCCCACTCATGATTTGGAGTTGGTAGCGATGGTTTTTGCACTAAAGATATGGGTACATTATCTTTATGGCACAAAGTGAATGATTTACATTGATCATAAGAGTCTTCAGTATCTCTTTGATCATAAGGAATTGAATACGAGACAACAACACTGGCTAGATTTGCTCAAGGATTATGATTGCAAGATACTTTACCACCCTAGTAAAGCAAATGTCGTAGCAGATGCTTGAGTAGAAATATAAACCTAGAAAGGAAAAGGCCAAGGGCATTGAGAATTAAAATTGTCTCGACAGTTGTGGATAGTAATAAGGAAGCTCAGGAGGAAGCTTTGGAGGGAAATGACCGAAAATAAGAACGTTTGGGTAAAATGTTAGTATTCGGTACAAACAACCAATGGTTGAAGGTATTCTAAAATAGGATTTGGGTGCCTAAGACAGGAGGAATAATAGATCTTCTTATGGAGGAGTCTCATAAGACCATGTACTTAATTCATCCTGGAAAAACCAAGATGTGTATGGATTTGAAACCATATTATTGGTGGCCAACGATGAAGCTTTATATTGCTAAGTATGTGGCTGAATGTGTGACTTGTACAAGAGTTAATGCGCAACATCAGAAAACGTATGGAAATTTGGAACCTTTACCAGTACCCATGGGTAAATGGGAAGAAATCACCATGGATTTTGTGACCAAATTGCCTAGGACGAAGGAAGGTTACGATATGATTTAGGTAATCATAGACCGATTGACGAAGAATGCACATTTCATAGAAGCCAATGAGATCTGGTCTATGGAAAAGCTTGCAAAATTTTACATGAAAGAGATAGTGAAAGCTCATGGTGTTCCCTTGACAATTGTTTCAAACCGTAAAAGTCTTTTTACTTCTCGATTTTGGAGGAGTCTACATGAAGAGATGGGTACAAAACTGTGTTTAAGTACTGTTTATCATCTATAGACTGGTGGTCAAAGTGAGAGAACGATTCAAACACTGGAAGATATGTTGAGAGCTTTTACCTTGGAGTTTATGGGTAACTGGGATGAGCATTTACAATTGGTATAATTTTCCAACAAAAATAGTTACCATTCATTCATTAAGATGACACCTTATCAAGCATTGTACGAAAAAAAGTTTCCTATGCCATCTTCTTGGCTTGAAGCTGGAGAGAAGTAGTTTATGGGTCTTGAGATTGTTCATCAGACCGCAAAGAAACTGAAAGTAATCAGAGAAAGGATACTAGCAGCTTAAAACCGTCAAAATAGATATGTAGATAAGAAGCAACAACCGATTATGTTTAAAATTAGAGACCAAGGGTTGCTTAAAGTCCAAGATTCATTGGACCATTCAAATTTCTTCAGTGAATTGGAAACCAAACTTACAAGCTGGAGTTCCCTAAAGGATTCGAACATATTCATAACACTTTTCATGTGTGTTATTTGAGGAAGTTCGTGGGCGAAGTTCTCGATATGATTCCACTTATGAAAAATGAGGATCGATGAATACATGAGGCTAATTGAAGAGCCCAAAAGGGATTGTTGACCGAAAGACAAACAAGTTACGACGTAAGATGGTTGAATTAGTGCTCGTGCGATGGAAACATACGATAGGATCGAACCTCACCTAGGAGATAGAAAGCAAAATGAGGAGTCGCTATCCACATCAGTTTGTTGATGCATGATTCCAGTATGGAATCATCCTAAGGGGTAGATAATTATAATGCCCGTGTTTCTCGCCAGGCATTAATATAGATGTGTAACATCCCAAAAACATAGGTAAAAGTTTTCATTTTAAAATCAAGTGAAATCATTGTTTACAAACAAAATCCCAAATCAGCCAATTGTTTACAAAACATCAAACATAGAAATCATATATCAGAGTGTACCGAATCAAAATCATCAAAACCAAGAGGATGTTCACGATCATACCTTCGCTTTCCCATGGTCATCTGAAGTACCTGAAACATAAAACTGACACTATAAGCCAAATCTTAGTGAGTTTCCCCAAAGTACCACCATACAACATATAACATCATGCATATTGGGTCTGTAGCTAACATATTGGATTACCCTTGAGTCCATAGCATGAGTCTGGCTTGCCTTCAGGCCCACAACTTATGTATGGATAACTCCCGAACCCACAACATAAGTCTGGCTTGCCCTTGGGCCTACAGCTTATGTCTGGATTGCTCCCAAGTTTATTGGCTTTCGCACAAAGCAGTAACGCCTCAACCCAACCATACTATCTCGACATACACATAACAGATAAAATATAACACTAACAGAAAATCATATAACCAGTCAACGGACTAACAGGCATATCTACAGATCACTATCGTATAACAACATCCTATATACCAGGTGTCAGTACTAATAAATCAATATAACATGGAAACATCCTCTAAACCAAGATACATAACCCAGTGGGTCAGAATTGGTGCCTTCGACCCATAAGTACAGTGAGGAAAACTCACCTCTCAGTTTGAAAATATTGATGAACAGAACACAACTCTGAATATCAGCTCTACTGATCACCTATTCAATGGAACATGACCAACTTAAATTACAATCAAAATACCCAAAAATACCCCTAGGTCAAACTTGGTCAAAAACAGATTAAAGTCAAAAAGTCCACCTAGTAAGCTCAGCTGAGTACACCCAGCGTACTCAGCTTGTACGCTTAGCATACTCAATCCTTGACCAAAAACGTGCTATTGACCTGGTACGCCCAACGTAACATTGTGTACGCCCATCGTACGTACTTGTAACCTTTTTTCCTTATATTAAGAGCTTAATCGTTAAGCTCTGTTGTCCAAATTCCAGATCTAGTCCTCAAATGATGTCCTTAACCATAAAGTTTTCAACTTTATGGTATTTGTAACATCCTATTTCGAATTGTTCCCATTTTGAATAGGTGATCAAGGATTAATGGCTATCAAGCTACGGATACCTGAGGGGTTAGGTTTCGGACCTAGTTTGAGTTGGACATATGTCGTGGATTGCTTGGGTATTCAGTTTTAGATTTTGGATCAAAGCGTATTTCGGTAATTTTCCAGCTCAGGTCTTTATGGGAAGTGGATTTTGGTTCGGGACATTTTATGGCAGGTAAGAATTGATAATAGTGTTGAGCGTCTCGATACCTTTCTATGGATATATGAATGGTTGGAATCGAAGTTGGATCGAGTAAGTTATAGCCTTCGGAAAGAATAAGGGTTTTAGGAAAAGCCCTCATACGCGGGGCGTACCAGGGTGGTACGCAGGGCGTACCGAAGAGAAAGAACTATGAGAGGCGTAGCTGGAGGAATGCGTAGCATATATGCGTGGATTGGATCGGGGAGCGTGGCCTTGTACGCGGGGCGTACGAGAAGGTACGTTGGGCGTACAAGGGTCAGATTGAAAACCCTAATCTTAGAGTTGTACCATGTTTAAGCATAATGTCGAGCCTCCTTCTTCATTTGAAGTCATCCCCCACCCTCTAAAACCCTAGAACTTGTCTCTAATCATTCATGGTGGCATTTTGAGCTTATGGAGCCCATTTTTGGAGTGTTTGGTCCATTTCCAAGAAGGTGGAGTTTGATGCAAAGATGGGGATCAAGGAGAAGCTTATGGATCTGGCTTTTGTGACTCATTTTCAGCTTGATGAAGGTATAAAGCTTTAAACTTGATCATTGGTGTCTTAGATCTACCATTTATGGGTTTTTGTTCATTTTGGTCCCAAGTATGAGATCTAGTGGTATTGATTTCATTCCAGGAGCTTTGAGTTGCCCTTCTTACTGTTTCTGAGGATCAAGGTCCATAAAGTTGGCACCTTTGGAGTTTAAGACCATCAATGTTGGAGTTTGGGCCATTTCCGTGAAAGTATAATGCTATTTGGTCTTGTTGGTGCATGCAAAGTCACCAAGTCAGTGACTTTATGGGTTTAGACATTATGTGGGACTCAGATCTGTGGTTTGGACTTATGACTTAAATCATTAAGTGCTTAATGGCATAAATGAGGCTAGAGGGTAGTACGATGGGCGTACAAGCCAGTACGCGCAGCGTACAATCCATTAAGCTAGTACGCGCAACATACTGCGAGTACGCCCTGCGTACTCAGCCAGGTTGGATTTCAGACTTTGGGCTTCGGGTTTTGGCCATCTGTTTGGGCCTAGATTCTTGGTCCCTAATGGACCTTCAGAGTGGTTGTGTTCTGGACTAATTGAAGGATTGGATCTTAGGTTAAGGCCAAATAAGGAGCGTGGGCCCAATTTGGAAAATTGGTCCATTCATGGGCCTTTATGGATCTTATGGTTTTGCACTTTGTGTTTTGGGCCCTGTTGGGCCATCAGGTTTTGGGGTTGATATTTATTTGTGGAGGCCCATTATGGTTTTGAGCCCAAATTGGAAAATTATTCCATGGATTGGTTCTTAGGGAATTTTTGGTATTTGGGCCTTCTGGACTATTAGGTTTGGGCACAATTTGGAAATTGGGCCATTAAAGGACTTATGGACATTATAGTGTTGGGATTTTGTTTCGGGTTTGGGCCTTAGTTTTGGATCATACTGGGCCAGGGGTAGAATGGCATTTTACCCCATCCATGGATCTAAGGAGTTCAGGAAGTGGACAGGGCAGCAACTAAGGAGTTCTTTCAGGGAGCTTCTGCATTTAAATTGAATCTTCTTACCATACCAATGGGTCTAGGGAACCAAGGTTGGCCCATTTTATGTTATATGGATTGTCGATTGATTATGCGTTATGTTAGTATGACATTTGTATGGAAGACCCAGGGGGTTCCCGTAACAGTAGATTAAGACCATGTGGGGGTTCCCATGGCAATTAGTTATATGTAGTATGTTAGTTGTCTTTGTGACTCTTACATGTAGTGGTTATTGTTGAATGTGCTGTCAATATGTATGTATTTATGCGAAGACCATGTGGGGGTTCCTATGGCATTCACTTAAGACCATGTGGGGGTTCCCATGGCCTATTATGTGATATGTGGTATACAAGTTGTTTATGTGATATATGATATGCTAGTAGTCTCTGTGATACGTGTATGGAAGACCCCGGGGGCTTCTCGAGGCAGTTGGATATCAGACCATGTGGGGGTTCCCATGACATTCCAGGCTAAGACCATGAGGGGGTTCCTATGGCATTTGGTGTAAGACCTTGGAGGGTTTCCATGGCATCCTAGTATGTTCG
The DNA here is from genome assembly GCF_052849685.1 of Lactuca virosa. Lineage (NCBI taxonomy): Eukaryota > Viridiplantae > Streptophyta > Magnoliopsida > Asterales > Asteraceae > Lactuca > Lactuca virosa. Next base: position 265,018,353 of record NC_136431.1, read on the forward strand.
TATGTTTAGTTTGCATGATATTTCCTTGGCTAGTGAAGACCATGTGGGGGTTCCCATGGTAGGTAGTTAAGACCATGTGGGGGTTCCCATTGCAGTGGGCTAAGACCACGTGGGGGTTCAAGTGGCACCCGGTGTAAGACCTTCGAGGGTTTCCATGGCATCCTTATATGTTCATATGCATGGCTTATATGATTAATATGGTTTATGTAGCTTTTATAACTAATATGGATTATGTGATTATGTGGATTGTATGGGGTATGCTCTGGGGAACTCATTAAGCTTCATGCTTACGGTTTACAATTTTGGTTTCAGGTATGATCGATTTGGAAAGGAATGGCCCAGCTTGATCGTAGTGCACACACCTATGTTTTCCACAATAAGTGATTTTGGGATGAACTCTAATAAATGTTTTAATTAACTATGTTTTGGAATGTTGGTATTAAATGATATCTATATTTTGACTATAATAAAAATGAAATTTTTACCCTTGATTTTTGGGTCGTTACAAGTTGGTATCAGAGCCTTGGTTTGAGGGACTTGGACATACTTTTGGGTGTGTCTAAACTCAAACTGAGGATCTGTAAAGATTTTAAAAGAAAGATGTTTTCAAGGAAAAGTTTTTTAAGAAAAGAAAGGGTGTGGCGCATGCAATCAGCCGAGCTCAAGTAAGTTTCCCAGAATAACCATATATGTTTATCTGTTATGATCGGATTTATGAATCTGTGAATCGCATGCTAGTTATGGCTAGGAGAGATGCCTTTATATGTTGTATGAGATGGTAGACTTGCATGCTAGTGCTACGTAGTCAGCGATAGATTGGCCTGATATGTGATGCTTGTAGCCTTGGAGATACTGTATGCCATGCTAGAAAGAGAACAATTATTGGTATTGGTAACTGCTAAGTGTATGTTTTGAAAATTGTATACGGTTAGGATCTTATAGCCTTAGAATAGCTGATTTGGCCTTATTTCTTGTGGTCCTATGGTAGAGTCTATTAGATCTTGTTCTGTGTATAATTTGCATGCATAAGGCAGCCGTCAACGAGGATGGATGGATGTGGACAGCATGAGTTGTGGTATGTGGGCCGAATGTTCTATGATAGTTTCATGTGTCGAAGATTACCCTATGATAAGCCTAGGATGAGACTAGTGACAAGAGTCACCTGATTGCGAATTGCATGAGTGGACAAAATTGCTTGATTGAAGTATGTTGGTTAGTTTTCCGTTGTCCGAATGCTGCTTGCTTTGTGCTTTGTAGGACTCTTAGCAATGTGAGTTAGCTACTAAGTGAATATGCTAAGTCACACGTAACACCGGATGGATAATCTCAGAGTGATGGACTTGACCCTATTGCGCAACTCTTGTATGAGTCCAACCGTTCTAGGGATGAGTCCTTTACTTGAATCATTATCTGATCTCTGCTACATGTGGCTATATTAATGAGGTAACTAGTTAACATTACTAGGAATTTTTCAGCAGCTGAGGACTAGGTGGGTTCGGGAACCTACGAGAGCCCAGGAGTTGGTTCGGTGGCTATAGTGCTGCTGTTTAGTGGATATTTAGTGCATTAGTGACGTAGGTGACTTAGAGAATTCAGGAGGATTGTTGAGGAAATTACGGATAAGTGTGGAAGGTAGTATTGGGCCTGTACTACTGAAAGCACAAGATCCATACTCGAATTGGTGAGAGTCCTGGAGAATCTAAGAAGCTTATGGGAAAGAGAATTCTTGGTTATGCTCTGATAGTGGGGATAGTTGTTTTGCCAAGATGAGGATGATCATGCATGGGAAGGACCAGGGTTTGGTCTCGGCTCCGGTGGTGAGCCAGTTAGTGGAAGGACTTTCTGGGTTTTGAGTTCACCTTGGATCTCTTGTATCAAGCGGCAAGGATTGATTGTGCGATCTATTGCACTTTTGGGATTTGAGACTATGTCTTGGGAGTAGTTTGTAGATCGGTTTAGGGCAGAGGTTACCTCAGGTACTGCAGTTCAGTCGTGAATAATTGAGCTGATGATTATGTCAGGGTGCGAGACCCTGAATGATATGATTTCCAAAGCCTGAGGGTGGAAGATAGATTTGGGAGTACCTCGAGAAGAGAGGTTCAGGTCATGTGCTGTAACGCCTGTGTTTCCATGATAGGCATTAATAATGATGTAATAGTCTAGGACAACCTTTGTAACTCATTTTGAAGAAATGAAGAGGAATTATGTGATTATTATGTGAATTATGTGCTTTATGCTTAATTATTAGGATTTAATTAAATAAGAATAAAAATGAGGGTCGAAAATAAATATTAGATAAAGTCTATATCCATTAAGAAAGTTGTAGTGGTCGTGATAAGGATTCCAGATATATAAGGAATACCGAAATCCGAGTTATAACGAAGAAGTTATGACATGTCGAAGTTTCGCGACAAAACCGGCACGGCGTCGAATGACGTAAAAAGTGAGTTTTTAATAAACTACTTTTTAGCTTTGGTGATCTAAATGAAAGTCGTAGTGTTCGTTAAACCGAGCGTATGTATAAAAAGAATGCCCAAATCTGACTTCGTATGAGGAAGTTATGATTTTTCTAAGTTTCAGCTTATCAGTAGACAGCTAAAAACTTGAATTTTAGATCGAGTGATTTTAAGTCGACACGACCTAAACGAGAATAAAAGGTCTCGTCAATAGTAGTACAACGGTAAAAAGACAGACAAAAACGAACGTCGGATGAAGAAGTTATGAATTTTTAACGGATTTCCTATCCCGATCTGTTAAAAATAATAATATTAAAACTAATATCAAAATTAGCTGACGAAGTCTAAACGAAAGTTTTAGAGCGTAATTTTACCTACGCGTGCATATAAAGAACGTCAAAAACGGAGCCCGTATGCGAAAGTTATTGATTTTAGAAGTTTTGGCTCAAAAATCGAGAAAAACACGATATACGAGAAATTTTGCATGGTCCAGAATAGGCCACGTCACCCTCGCTCGTAGCATGCCACGTGTCCGAATTGCTGAGTCATCCGAGGCCAGCTGGCGAGGCGTGTCGCACCATCCTCGCACCGAAGGCTCGGCCAATCAGAAGCTGCCCCGTGTCCGACCCGCGTGTCGCAACCCTCGCATCTGAAGCGCAGGTCCAATCCGAAGCCGACGCGTGTCCGACGCGTGTCTTCGCGTGTCCAAGCCTCGCACGAGCTACCTGGAGCCTCGCATGCAAGCCACCTGGAGCCACCTGCCCTTCGCTGCTGCTGCCACCTGGCCCGCTCGTTCCGAAGCCTCCCCCTATAAATAGAAGGGTGTGAGACCTCCCGGGTAACTTTGGGATTTTGCCTTTTTTCACCCCTAAACTCATATTTTCACCATTTCCACTTCCCCCGAAGCCCCGAGATCATTTCCAACACCCGAAACACGTCCCGAAGTGCCCGAGAAGCCCGAGAAATTTATCTTTTCGGTTTGAAGCCCAACCCTTGTCGGGCCCGGTTTTCAATAAAACATCTAGGTTTTATCGAAAACGATTGTTTTAGGAAACGAAGTGCTGCCCGATTATCATTAAATCAAGTGAGTGCATATTATTTTCATCTTACACATAGATATGAAGTATTTTACATAAATTATGTGCTATGTGTGTATATTATCTGTATACTTGCTATCTATGATGGATGAACAATTTTATACGTGTTTTAATTTATTTAAACTGTATATGTATTTTATATGTACAAATATGTTGGGTAAAACATGGGTAGATGAATTGGATATGTGTGATGAAATAAAAATTGATGAGAGGTATCGATGTTTAAGATGATCCAGTCATCTAGCAGAGTATAGACAACGACCACAAACTACTCTATATAGTCCAGTGGAACGTTAGCAGACTCGTAACCAGTAGGTATGTTTGAACTGTATGTTCATAAGGTGTTCTCGAACTATATGTTCATTAGGTGTTTTTTAACTATGTGTTCATCCGATAGTTGTTCTTTTTGACACTAATACGTGTCGGGGTACGGGAGCGTACGGGAGTACTTTATTAGTATTTTCCCTATACTTTTTGTTTTGAAGAGCTTTGGAGTCTTCGTTTCTTTTATGAAGTGATCGGACGAGCTTCATGTGTCAGCGTTTCCTTTCACGAAGTAATTGTGGGAAATTCGTAGACTGCCTAATGAAGTGTATCGGTAATAGACCACTATTAGGCATGTCTGGTGTTATGATGCCGGATAGGGTGAGTCTGGAGGTAAAATACCTCACGATATTCAGATCACTGCTAGGCAAAGTTTGATGTTGGATAGGGTGAGTCTGGAGGTAAAATACCTCACGATATTCAGATCACTGATAGGCAAAGTTCGATGCTGGACATGGTGAGTCTGGGGGTAAAATACCTCACGATATTCAGACCACGGCTTGGCATTGTTATCTAGATAACTACCCCCGACTTAATTGTCTTGTGGTTCTTTCTTTTACGAACGAAGGTTCGTGGTGAAACTTATTTCATTCCTCTCATTTGATGTCTTTATCGATCCTTGTTTGCTGCTAGGGAATTTCTGAAGCAGCTTCGTCAGCTGGTTGTTCGTATCGATCCTTTAGGCTAGATCTAGTAAGATCACTGTATAGGATCAGTATGTGGGGATCGACGTTTGTTAGTGCTTGTAGTATAAACCTCGGGCAGCGATGGACTTCATGCCTATTCCTTAGGATAATCCTTAGGAATGAAGGATAGATGATTCTTAGGGTAGATCCTTAAGATTAAAGAAGATAATGGGGATGGGTAATTGGGTTGATTGTTTGATGATTAAATATAATAACTATATTATTGTGGGTTGATAACCCTATGTACTCACCAGATTTCCCAACCTGACCCACTCAAGCTTATTTGTATCACAGGTGTCGATATGAAGCTACTTTACACTGATAGATTTAAAAGAGATGTAGATCACTAGTGTAAATGAATGTAAGTTCTGTTTATGATTATGTTTCTGTATGGACGACGACATCCCAAATGTTTTAAATGAATAAAATACATTTCTTCGGAAATGTGTTGATAAAGTATTTATCATGTTTTTCTGGGAACAAATTCTGCAACATCTTTTGGAAAATTATTCTGATTTTATTTTAAAAGCATAAACTAAATCGGTCTTTTCTGGCCGAGAAATTTGGGGATGTCACAGTTGGTATCAGAGCATTAGTTTAAGTGAACTAGGAATTTGTAGGATTTCTAGACTTAAACTTAGAATGCTAAGTGATGATCGTGAGATGAGTGTCTACCATATTTTAAGACACGAGCACTAGTATATTTTAGGAAAGATGCCTAAAATGCTTTTATGTGCTAAATGTTATATGTTTGTCATATATGATATTATTTGTTCGGATCTATGGTCTGTTGCCGACCAGATCTGGAAACCTTATGTGTTCAGGATTCTAAGCGTATGACTACGTTATTAGAACTAGCATATAAACGTTTCGAAGTGATAAGGAGATTTATACGTCTATCGTAAATAAAGCTTTCCTATCTTAAATTGTCACCCGGTACACCGAACGTCTGCTTGGGTGTACAAAACGTTATGGTAAAGACTCATAGAGAATTGAGTAAATGGAGGAAATGAAAGGTTTATGATAGTAAATGACACATATCAGAAGATACCGTAAGAGTGGTATCTTGCCTTTAGAATGTGTCTGATAAAATAACAGAACGTTTAAAGGAGTACGGTACGTCTGAAGTACACCTTCGATTGGCAGGATGATGGAACGATTTGTGTAATTCTTGAAGTTGTCCCATCGTCTGGAATTTCCATCACCAACTGAGTTGAAGTAGAATTGATGATTGAAGATACACATGGAAGAAGTCCTAGAAGAGTCTAGGATAATTTTTATGATTAATTGGACGCATTCGTATGTGTTAAATTGTTTCGTGATTTTTGGACTTGGGGACTGCGAGACAATACTTGGGACAAGTATGAGTAGGTGTGAATAGTAGTAGAGATCTATACTACTTGAAGCACATGACTCACATTTGGATTAGGGAAAGTCACAAGGTTACCAAGAAGCTAGTAATTGATTTCGTTTTTGTTCAAGTATGTCGTTACCATCGTTTCGTTAATGACTAATGAGATGATTGTTATTCCGACCCTAGTGGTCATATCAAATTGAGTCCGACTACGATGAGTTTGTTACGTGGTTCAGAGAACCAAGTTTGATGTAGCATTTGACTTAAGCCAAATTGAAGTAAAGGATGATCAAAGTGATCAATAGAAGTATCACTTTCGTTGTTAAAGAAGTTGGTAGTTAGAAATGATACATGTTGAAATGTGATTGTATCACATTAGAACATGAAGGAAGGTATAGTCTGTTCTGGAATTTGTCTCTAAGAGACCTGAGTCTAAGCATTGCATTATATGATGAGAGATCATTAAAACATGACCCATCGGTCTGTTCCAATAAATGAAGGAAAGTACTTATTCTAAGAAGAAGAAAGAGTCCTCAATAAGGATTTCTTTTGTAACTCGAAGGTTACGATTGAAAGTCCTACGGAGATCTGAAGCTTTTTAGGATTAGCTGGATATTACCGAAGGTTTATCCAAGGCTTTTCTTCGATCGCTACTCCATTAACAACTTTGACCCACAAAGGAGCTACTTATACTTGGAATAAAAAGCATAAGGAAGCTTTTGAGAAGTTAAAGAAGAAATTGTGTGAAGCACCAATTCTTTCTTTGCCTGAAGGAGTTGATGACTTCGCAGTTTATAGCGATGCATCTAGAGTTGCGTTAGGTTATGTTTTGACCCAAAGGGATAAAGTGATAGCATATGCATCGAGGCAATTGAAAGAGCATGAAAAGAACTAACCCACTCATGATCTGGAGTTGGCAGCGGTAGTATTTGCCTTAAAGATATGGAGGCACTATCTTTATGGCATTAAATGCAAACTTTTCACTGATCATAAGAGTCTTCAATATCTCTTTAATCAGAAGGAATTGAACATGAGGCAACGACGCGGGCTAGAGTTACTCAAGGACTATGACTGTGAGATACTTTACCACCCTGGTAAAGCAAATGTTGTTGCTGATGCTCTCAGTCAGAAGGTAAACCTTGAAAAGAAAAGGCCAAGAGCGTTGAGAATTGAAGTTGTCTCGACAATTGTGGAAAGTATAAAGAAAGCTAAAGAGGAAGCTTTAGAGAAAAATGACCGAAAGGAAGAACGTTTGGGCAAAACATTAGTGTTTGATGCAAACGGTCAAGGACTGAAAGTATTCCAAGATAACATTTGGGTACCTAAGACAGGAGGAGTAAGAGATCTTCTGATGAAAGAAGCTCACCAGACCATGTACTCGATTCATCCCGGCAACACAAAAATATATAGGGATCTAAAACCCTACTACTGGTGGCCGACGATGAAACTCGATGTTGCTAAGTATGTGGCCGAGTGTGTAACATGTGCTAGGGTTAAGGCACAACATCAGAAACCGTATGGGAGTTTAGAACCTTTACCTATACCCATGGGTAAATGGGAAGACATCACCATGGATTTCTGTTGGGTTATGAGCATTCTAACACACCTATGGTGTACACGCAACCCTAAATACCTTGGATCTATGTTTTCTCTATTATACATGCAAATATCAATTTTCCAAGGTATTGTTCTAACTAGCATAATATAAAGTACATGTAATATAAAATCTAGTAGAATTACATACCTCTTTGTTGGTGCTTGATTTCTTCAAGCTTTAAGAGCTTAGCCCCAATAATGTGGAAGCCTCAAATGGAATCACAAATCACCAAAGCACCTTGGAAGAACTTGAGAGAATATGTATGCACACTAAAATCGGCCCACTCTTATTTTCACACACTTGTGCCAATTTTGTGAGCCAAGGACCCCTTTATATATTATGGAGGATTAGGGTTACATCCATGTAAACCCTAATACCCATGACCTTTCATTTACATAGGATCCATGGGTTAAAAGCTCCATGGACCATCCATGAAAGCTTAGCCCAACCTAAATGAACTTGGCCCATTCCATATATATAAGAGTCCATATTTAATTAGTTCTTTTTGATCACTTAATTAATTCTAAATTAATTCTTGATCAATACTAATTAAATAATATGATTCCATATTAATATATTAGAACTTATAATATATTAACATAAATCATAAATATACTATTCTCAAAAGACTATCCATATAAATTGTGCCGGTGAAGTGCAACCCAAATGGACCATGCCGGGTCGGGTCAAGTACATACCAAATATAGTTATGGACTTAGACATTAATCCAACAGTCTCCCACTTGGATAAGTCTAAAACTATTATTGAGTATGACTTCAAAACCTAACTGGCAATCGTAGCTCTTAAAGCCGTTGTCGAACTCTGACCTTGTCAATGACTTGTCCATTAGATAAGGGATCATATATTCCTCCATTCTAGATATCATATGGATTGAGACATGGATTATAATCATTCTCTCTGTCCATTTGTTGTTTCCCGATTTTCGATTTATGATGACTGACTGATTGAACAAATCAAATCAGTCCTGGCTTGGCCAAGCACTTACATGTGTCATCGCTAAATCATCGAGGGGCCCACAGATATCGCTTTTATCCCGAAGGTAAAAGGAATGGATAAACTTCGACTCATATGGCTTGTTCTACTACATGTTGAATCATACACAAAGGCATGTTTTATAACATCGAGTTACCAAATGCGTTTTCGTGCAATCAATGTATAACCAACTTATAGTAACAACTCATATCTCTAGGTTTGAAGAATATAAGATATTATCGTCTCATGATCACTCGTGATAAAATCCATGAAGTGATTCAAATGAGCGCGGGTTGAATCCAATACTCAGAACTTATGAGTACTCATGAGTGTTGTAGCACCACTTTGTCCACCAACTTGGACCTCTACAAACCAACCCATGACAGTCTTGATTCATATCTACTTCCAACATATGACCGACTGTGGATGGTTTGAATAACTTAATCATTCAGGAAGAGCGACTTAGTTATTCTGGAAGTCAAAACATGCAAAGTGAAACACAAGAATAAATGAATCAAATATGGTATCAAACCCTATGAATATAAATAAACACTTTTATTTATCACCATACTGATTACTCATTATTCATTGTTTCGGTTTTATCAACTTTATACTTGAATTAAAAACACTAGTTGTCCCATGCTCCAAGCATGTACACTATGTTTTTCTTAAACAATAGATTTGCCATACACCAAGTATGCACTCTATGTTTGTCTATGATCCTTACTTTATGAAATAAACCAACTGAACATAATTTCAATGATTCTAATTTCACACTCCCAAATCCTTATCGAAAAATGTGAGAATTTCAAATTCCTATCATTTATCGAAATCTGTTTAGATTTTAAACTTATATGCACTGACCCTCCTGTAATGAATATGTACAAAGTCACAAAGACTTGTCAACAGTCATTATAAGGTATTCCAATGGAGATCAACTCCATGGAAACTAAGTCTCATATTCAAAGTACATTGCTTTGGACATGCTTCTTGCATTAAGTTTTCTAATCTTACACATATAACTTCCACCTATGGAGACAACTCCATATTCTCATTTTGACTATCACTTCTGAATAAGAGATGCCTCTTTTCAGAATATGTCAATATGGTCCTTCCAAAATTAGCACTATATTTCCAACTGTCCCTGAGCAACCAATCTTTGGTAAACCTCAGATTGTCCTCGACAATTGCTTAATCATTTTAGTCATACCCAATTCTAGACCTTTTCCCTTCTTAATGCCTCTGGGCATTTGGAAAATTTTAGAAATGACAAATATTATAGCACATGCAATCGATCCTGTACCCAAAGCAAATGGTACACGATTCATGATGTCTCACATAAAGACATGATTCTAGACCAGTCTTTTGCTACAATATTTTTATTTGCCATGTTTTCAAAATTTGACTATGAAGAGGGATGTCGTAATCATAATCGAATTTTGAGAACGCAATATATAGAATTTCCTTAAGTTGAACCAATCCAACATGAAATTCATATATATATTCTTGACTAAAGATGATTAAGGTCTCAATCTAAGCCTTTAGAACTGAAATGAAGTATATCATCTCCCTTAATTATAGCAAAACAACTTTTTCAATCCCTGCAGCCTCACGAATTGAACCTTTTGTTTTCTATAATTAACATTGCTAACTTGCAACACTAACAATAATTATCATGCTCCCACTAACATGATGATTATTAGCATAACACTTATGCTCCCACTAGCTTTGACATGTACTCAGAAATCAGCTGGACTTCTAGAAATCAATACTTTATTGACTTTCTTACCAAAGTTCAGATTTCTGATACGAGATGCTTTGATAAAACTTTATCAAAATCATACACCTTTCCTTAGATAGCATGCATGTGTGTCTAAACAATTTCAGAACTATGAAAAGGGATGCCGTAATCATAGTCTCAATTGTTTAGACCTTTTGCCATCTGCTTCAAATCTACTTGGTAGAAGTGTTTCCTCACCATCATTTTCATGAATCGGAGAGAAACCTTATGACCCTTAGATTTTATGGTGTATGTGTTCTTATCCATGTGAATCGTCAAAACCATAGTCACAAGACAAGGATAATGACAAATCCAAACTCATATGGACTGAACTTATGCAATCTTAACTTCTTGCCACCTAGCAGTACAGGGCCTACCATTGCTTCCAAGTTGTTATGCAACCAATTGAGAACTTTCAGAACTCATATGCAAAGCCAACTTTAACTGGAATGGGCACAGAATATGTCAACACGATAGGTTATAAACCTCAAGTCGTGTGCTAGTGAAGAACCTCAGGTTTTATTCTTGATTAGTTCTTGAAATTCTTTTTAGGATCTTTAAGACTCCCACTATCCTCTTGACATATAAGACTATCTTGCCAAATATTCAAGAGATAGTGCGGATTCTTTATCAAGACAAACACTTCACACAATTGGCCTTAGTTGGTCTTTGTTTTATCCAAAACATCACAACTTACCAATTTCAAATGTACAAGAGTAGGACACTTTTACTCTTACATTTGACAAGTGTTTTAAAGCTTTCTTTAAGATATGTCACTCAAGTTACAATCTTGGAGTATGACTCTAAGAATTGTTTTGGAACGAAGTATGACTCATCTTCCTGATCTAACCATTTCAACAATTCATGACTCCTCTTCTTAGTCATAAGAATGCACTAAGATGACCTTTAGAGGACTAATTGTGATATGATTTCTAAATCATTAAGATGATCACAAACATGATACTAAAGTACTCTCCCATCTTTTCAGATTTGAGAAACTTTTATCTTTCTACCTAATTTGATTCTTCCCATTCGTTCTGCCATACATTGAGACTTTTCCAATGTTTCAGAATTATACTTAAACTTGTAAGTATAACCATATTTACTAAACTTTAGTAAACCAAATAGTCTTAACGAGCTTTGTGGTGGACATGACCAGTGCACAAGAATGTGTACTCGATCCCTTTAGTCCTTCACTTGACTCACACATCCATGTGAACAAGTAATTAGTCTTGATTTTCCAATGCTTGAAAGTTCTCATTCATCATACTATTCAACTTGCATGATTCCAAGTTTCGGTCCAATTGAAATTTGGGTGATGAGGAACTTTCCTGATTTGGTAAATTTAGACACTACCACAAATGAAAGAATCAAATCCATTTTCCAATATTGCTGTCAGTGGAATCATATAAGCAACAATTTTCCACAAATGCCATTGTAAGGATACTCAAAATAAATAAAATTAAACAATTTTCTTTTATTTTAAAACTTTGCGGAAAAACTTATCCGTACAATCCACATGGAAAATTGTTGTTATCTATTCCTTAGCAATATATCATAACTTCTTAAGCAACTGCTCAAAATTCTGATGCGATCGAAATCCACCTTCGCGATCAGAATCAGCATATACTTCCTTTAAGATTTCTCTCTATTCTTTGATTCTTAAAACATCAACATGTGACCCAGTCACATCATGTAATGAGGATCTTAGAATATAACTTAACAGAGTTAGATAATGGGCTCTACCTGATGTAGAGTCAAACTTATTGACTTTAACATCCTTAGGTAAATTTGGCAGCTTTGCAATCAACGCCCCTTCCTTTGGCAAAATAAACATATGGACCCTTTGGTAATGGGACTATCTCAGACTTAGCCTTTCTCTTTACCATTTGGTCAACCGGGTTGACTATGGCCAATCCCTTTCCATTGGGAAGAGAATGCTTTTTCTGGATTTCCAGTGTCACCATTGTCACTGTCCATAAAGTTTTTGGGAAGTTGATCTTCTAATCAAATTTGCTTTACTATCGTTCCAAATCATTGCTGATTCAGCAGCACCAAGCAAATAGATATGATCATTAAGGTTCATGTCATAGTCTGTTTCATAGTAGTCCCAAAGGAACTCACTATGTGACTTAGAAAGTGATTGAACATCCAACTTTCTCAAGACTTTGACACCCAACTCTCCCGGCTTGTCAATGTGTGACTTCATCTCTAAGATGTGATCACACATAGACCTTGCTTGCCATTGGGGCTTGAGTGACCTTGAACTTGTGGGTTAGGGAGAATAATTGGAGGAGGTGGAGGAAGAGAAGTATGACTTCCATGAGCCAAACTCGGGAAGTCATATTCATTAGGAAAGCTTGGTTTGGGACGATCATTGTTGTCTAAACCAGACATCAACAATGGGAGAAATTCACGTAAAGTTGATTTAAGTCCTTAATATAACACCCAATATGATATATTAAGGCTAGGACCCAACAAACTATTTTATAACTTGGAAGAGGGATGCCGTAATCCAAGCTATAAAATATTTGAAGGTAGGTGAATGACGATTCACCAATTTCCACCAAGATAAACGAAATGTATTATTACGTTTTAATTGGTTTTGAAACTCCTAGATTCTTTTGAGATTCATTGAACTTTTCAATGGCATGTTTCAATCTCGAGTGTGCCCTTCAGGTTTTGTGACTGGGATGCCGAGGATCACAAAACAAGGTGTGAAGTAACCATGCAAATATACTTGGTACCCTTAATATTTACCCCTCAATCGATGTGCCGGTTAACTACACACGCTCCAACGATACTATGATAAACATTAGGTTACCCTTTGCCTACCTTGTTAAGTCCAGGTTAGTGTGCCGGTTAACCACACACGCTCCACTAACAGCTTAAACAAAGTGCAAAGTGTAATTTCATGGATTAACACCTTATTCACATTTACCTAAGTAACTAAGATTGGGAATTTATAAGTGTTTAGTTACATAGTATTTATCATTATACTTATAATGAAGGGAGAATTATAGTCCTTATCCTACCTGTTCGGCTAACGACCCTCCACCGGTCAAGGAAGCGGTGGGTGAGAGTGGACACCCATTAAACTGCCATTTTATAGGCAGTAACCTTATACCCCCCTTATAGACCGGCTTCGTGAATGAGGCCTACTAACGGTAAGATTGACTTTATCTTATACATATTTATATAATTAAAATTATAATAATAGTATAAGGGTGTATTTTAAACATTTAAAATACTTGGTGGTTTAATCTATTAATTAAACTATACTCTTAATTTAATTAAACTTAAACCATGTCTTTATGGAATTATTAACTCTTTTAATTAAACACTTTAACTAATTTAATGAAGTCCATAAAGTTTGAATTTTAACTTTTAAAATTGTAGAGTTTGGAATTAAAGTATTAATGTGTGTGAGACTTTACAAATTCCAAAACTTGAGGGCAAGTTTTGAAACTATTCAAAACCTTTCATTTCATAACTTATGAGTTTAATGGTTCATTAAAATGAAGACTCTTCATTTTTATGTAACCTCTTATTCTTTAATAACACTTTTAAAGAAGTGACACTTAAACATCCATAACTTGAGGACAAGTTATGGAGTCATAAAATAGTTTAATGAAAAAAAAACTCTTCATTTTTGTGTAACCTATGACACTTTTATGAGTTTTAAGATTCATAAATGTGACCTTTTATGTGACTTGAAGAAAAGTTACAAAAACACCTTTTATGAACTTCTTTTAGATTAATATGGATTGAAAGCAACTTAACAAATAATATTTTTCATCAATCTAAATTAACTCATAAAACAAGGTAACACAAAAAAAACTTTTCATGTTCCATAACTTAAGAACAAATTATGGAATTTTAAAACATTAAGACCAAGTTTTGTAACTCCATAAAAAACTTTGAATCAATTTTTTTTAAAACCTTTTCATATCCATAAGTTATGGAGGTTTCAAAAAAACTCTTTAGATCAAACTTTTAAAACTAATAAAATAATCATATCATTTTATCTTTTACTAAATTTGACATAATTCAACTCATATAGTAAAGTGACTCAAATTTTAAAAATAATTAGTTTTTTAATAAAATCAAGTAATTATCTTAAAATATGACAAACTTCATGTTTTTTTTCCTTCAACTTGAAAAAAAAAATACATTTGCATCAAATATAATAGAAAACAACCCATGTCTCTGATACCACTGTTGGGTTATGAACATTCTAACACACCTATGGTGTACATGCAACCCTAAATACCTTGGATCTATGTTTTCTCTATTATACATGAAAATATCAATTTTCCAAGGTATTGTTCTAACTAGCATAATATAAAGTACATGTAATATAAAATCTAGTAGAATTACATACCTCTTTGTTGGTGCTTGATTTCTTCAAGCTTTAAGAGCTTAGCCCCAATAGTGTGGAAGCCTCAAATGGAATCACAAATCACCAAAACACCTTGGAAGAACTTGAGAGAATATGTATGCACACTAAAATCGGCCCACTCTTATTTTCACACACTTGTGCCAATTTTGTGAGCCAAGGACCCCTTTATATATTATGGAGGATTAGGGTTACATCCATGTAAACCCTAATACCCATGACCTTTCATTTACATAGGATCCATGGGTTAAAAGCTCCATGGACCATCCATGAAAGCTTAGCCCAACCTAAATGAACTTGGCCCATTCCATATATATAAGAGTCCATATTTAATTAGTTCTTTTTGATCACTTAATTAATTCTAAATTAATTCTTGATCAATACTAATTAAATAATATGATTCCATATTAATATATTAGAACTTATAATATATTAACATAAATCATAAATATACTATTCTCAAAAGACTATCCATATAAATTATGTCGGTGAAGTGCAACCCAAATGGACCATGCCGGGTCGGGTCAAGTACATACCAAATATAGTTATGGACTTAGACATTAATCCAACAATTTCGTGACTAAACTACCCAGAACAAAGAGCGGTCACGACATGATTTGGGTGGTCGTTGATCGCTTCACTAAGAGTGCGCATTTCATAGCCGCCAACGAGAAATGGTCTATGGATAAGCTTGCGAATTCTTACGTGAAGGAAATTGTGAGGGTTCACGGTGTTCCATTAACGAGTGTAACAAATCGTGACAGCCGTTTTACCTCAAGTTTTGGGGGAGTCTACAAGAGGAATTGGGTAGCAAGTTATGTTTGAGTACTGCTTACCATCCGCAGACAGACGGTCAGAGCGAACGAACAATTCAAATGTTGGAGGATATGCTGAGAGCATGTACCGTGGAATTCCAAGGTAACTGGGATGAACATTTACCTCTGGTAGAATTTTCCTACAATAATAGTTTCCACTCAAGCATCAAGATGGCACCTTACCAAGCTTTGTTTGGAGAAAAGTGTGGAACGCCGTCATATTGGCTGGAAGCTGGGGAAAAGCAGTTTGTAAGACCTGAAATAGTCCATCAGACTGCTGAAAAGTTGAAAGTGATTAGGGAAAGGATGTTAGCTGCTCAAGATCGTCAAAAGAGCTATGCTGACAAGAAAAGACAACCGATATCATTCGAAGTTGGAGATTCGGTTTTACTTGAAGTCTCGTCGTAGAAGGGACTTATAAGATTTGGTAAAAGGGGAAAGTTGAGTCCAAGGTTTATTGGACCGTTTAAAGTTCTTCAGAGGATCGGGAATCAAGCTTACAAGCTAGAATTACCAGAAGAACTAGAGGGTATTCATAACACCTTTCATGTGTGTTATTTGAGGAAGTTCATGGGAGATGTGCCCGACATAATTCCAATTTCTGAATTAAGGTTGGATGAAAACAAGAGGTTAATTGAAGAACCAGAGGCAATTGTTGACTGTAAGACTATGAAATTGCGATGCAAGATGGTCGATTTAGTGCTTCTACGTTGGAAACATACGAATGGGCCAAATCTCACCTGCGAAACGTAGAGTGACATGATGAGTCGCTACCCGCATTTGTTTGTTGATGTGTGATTCTGGGGACGGAATCATCCTAAGGGGGAGAGAATTGTAACGCCCATGTTTCCAGGATAGGCATTAATGATGATGTAATAGTCTAGGTCAACCTTTGCAACTCATTTTTAAGAAATGAAGAGGAATTATGTCATTATCATGTGAATTATGTGTTTTATGCTTAATTATTAGGATTTAAATCATTAAGAATAAAAATAAGCGTCGAAAATAAATATTAGATAAATCCGATATCTATTAAGAAAGTTGTAGTGGTCGTGATAAGGATTCCAGATATATAAAGAATACCGAAATCCGAGTTATAACGAAGAAGTTATGACCTGTTGAACTTTCGCGACAAAACCGGCACGGCGCCGAATGACGTAAAAAGTGAATTTTTGATAAACTACTTTTTAGCTTTGGTGATCTAAATGAAAGTCGTAGTGTTCGTTAAATCGAGAGTATGTATAAAAAGAAGGCCCAAATCTGACTTCGTATGAGGAAGTTATGATTTTTCTAAGTTTCAGCTTAGTAGTAGGCAGCTAAAAACTCGAATTCTAGATCGAGTGATTTTTAGCCGACACAACCTAAACGAGAATCGAAGGTCTCGTCAATAGTAGTACAACCGTAAAAAGACAGACGAAAACGGACTTCGGATGAAGAAGTTATGAATTTTAACGGATTTCTTGTCCCGGTCTGTTAAAAATAATAATATTAAAATTAATGTCAAAATTAGCTGACAAAGTCTAAACGAAAATTGTAGAGCATAATTTTACCTATGCGTGTATATAAAGAACGTCAAAAACGGAGCCCGTAATGGAAAGTTATGGGTTTTAGAAGTTTTGGCTCAAAAATCGAAGAAAACACGAAATCCGAGAATTTTCGCATGGTCCGGAATAGGCCACGTCACCCTCCCTCGTAGCATGCCACGTGTCCAAATTGCTGAGTCATCCGAGGCCAGTTGGCGAGACGTGTCGCACCATCCTCGCACCGAAGGCTCGGCCAATCAGAAGCTGCCCCGTGTCCGATACGTGTCCGAACCTTGCACAGGTCCAAATTGTCGCATCCCTCGCATCCGAAGCGCAGGTCCAAATTGTCGCATCCCTCGTAGCATGCCACGTGTCCAAATTGTCGCATCCCTCGCATCCGAAGCGCAGGTCCAATCCGATGCCGACGCGTGTCCGATACGTGTCCGAACCTTGCACGAGCCACCTGGAGCCTCGCATGCGAACCACCTGGAGCCACCTGCCCTTCGCTGCTGCTGCCACCTGCCCCCCTCGGTCCGAAGCCTCCCCCTGTAAATAAAAGGGTGCAAGACCTCCCGGGTAACTTTGGGATTTTGCCCTTTTTCACCCCTAAACTCATATTTTCACCATTTCCACTTCCCCCAAGATCATTTCCAACACCCGAAACACGTCCCGAAGTGCCCGAGAAGCCCGTGAAATTTATCTTTTCGGTTTGCAGCCCAACCCTTGACAGGCCCGGTTTTCAATAAAACATCCCGATTTTATCGAAAACGATGGTTTTAGGCAACGAAGTGCTGCCCGATTATCGTTAAATCAAGTGAATGCATATTATTTTCATCTTACACATAGATATGAAGTATTTTATATAAATTACGTGATATGTGTGCATATTATCTGTATACTTGCTATCTATGATGGATGAATATTTTATACATGTTTTAATTTATTTAAACTGTATATGTATTTTATATCTACAAATATGTTGGGTAAAACATGGGTAGATGAATTGGATGATGTGTGATGAAATAAAAATTGATGAGAGGTATTGATGTTTAAGATGATCTAGTCATCTAGCAGAGTATAGACAACGGCCACAGACTACTCTAGATAGTCCAGTGGAACGTTAGCAGACTCGTAACCGGTAGGTATGTTTGAACTGTATGTTCATAAGGTGTTCTCGAACTATATGTTCATTAGGTGTTTTTGAACTATGTGTTCATCCAACAGTTCTTCTTTTTTACACTAATACGTGTCGGGGTACGGGAGCGTACGGGAGTACTTTATTAGTATTTTCCCTATACTTTTTGTTTTGAAGAGCTTTGGAGTCTTCGTTTCTTTTATGAAGTGATCGGACGAGCTTCATGTGTCAGCGTTTCCTTTCACGAAGTAATTGTGGGAAATTCGTAGACTGCCTAATGAAGTGTATCGGTAATAGACCACTATTAGGTATGTCTGGTGTTATGATGCCGGATAGGGTGAGTCTGGAGGTAAAATACCTCACGATATTCATATCACTGCTACGCAAAGTTTGATGCTGGATAGGGTGAGTCTGGACGTAAAATACCTCACAATATTCAAATCACTGCTAGGAAAAGTTCGATGCTGGACATGGTGAGTCTGGGGGTAAAATACCTCACGATATTCGGACGACGGCTTGGCATTGTTATCTAGATAACTACCCCTAACTTAATTGTCTTGTGGTTCTTTCTTTTACGAACGAAGGTTCGTGGTGAAACTTATTCCATTCCTCTCATTTGATGTCTTTATCGATCCTCGTTTGCTGCTAGGGAATTTCTGAAGCAGCTTCTTCAGTTGGTTGTTCATATCGATCCTTTAGGCTAGATCTAGTAAGATCACTGTATAGGATCCGTATGTGGGGATCGACGTTCGTTAGTCCTTGTAGTATATGTGACAACCCGAAAATTTTTAAATTTTTGACTTGCAAAGCCCAGCCAGTCAACTCCGTAGAATTTCATACTCATTTCTGCTATCATTTAGCCTCGTTTAGGGTCCGTTTAAAGGATCAAAGCTCAGTACATTCCAGCATTGAGCATAGGAATGGATCGCGTAAACTTCTAGTACCAAAATCGAGCCTTACACTCCAAAATCAGGAGTGTACGGCTGCACACTAGGTGTGTGGCCGCACACCCCTCTCCTGGCAGCACACTCACATGTACAAAGGAGGGGTTTAGCCTTCATTCATCCCTTTTCACTCTCCAAGGCTTAGAACTCGATTTTTCTCTCAACTATCATCCGATTTTCAGCCTAGATCTTCAAGAATGTAAGTGTTCTTCACTTGATTTGTTGTTAATCCTTCCAAACTAGTAACACTCTTTGATTTCATCCATTGGAAATCATGTTTTGACTAGATCTTCAAATCTTCATCCATTTCACCAAGAAAACCAAGAACACACACTTGTTCTTGGCAATTTTGGGCCTTCTCGAGCTTCCGGATAGTAAGTACTTCTTCCCTACACTTGAATCTTGTTTAGAACACGGGATTAAGGCCTTGAAACTGCCCAGAACTCAAGAGCATATGGTGTGTGCGGCCGCACACACTCCTGTGGTCGTACACCCCTCAAACACCCTCAAAACACCCCTAAAGGCTTCCATATCGTGAGTACCATTCCCTATGCTTGTTACTTACTAGATGTGAGCCTTAGAAAACGTCCAAACCATGTTCATCAAGGAGTGTGCGGCCGCACACACTCCATGTGGCCGTACACCCCTTTATTTAGTGCTTTAGGGCCTCCAAAGTTGCTTTCTAGCTTCAACACGTGATGAGCATCAGTCCTACAAGCCTCCCTACCATTTGGAAAAAATTTTGTGTACTCTTTACCATGAGTGTGCGGCCGCACACTCCCCTGGCCACACACCCATGGCCGCACACTCCCTCAAGTGGCCGCACACTCCCTTAAATTGAATCACATGTGATTCCAACACTTGGTCAAAGTGTTTCCTAGTCCCGTGAGGTGTTTCCTTGCATTTGGTTGCTTCCAAGCACTATATTTTTGCCAATATATGTGATATATGTCATGTAGGACTTGTTGTGTCTCGGGACTTCATTCGTGGAACTTCTCATCCATACGCGCGTATTCGTTGAATCACCCACATCAGGTGAGTTCATACCCCGCAATGAATCTTTTAACTATTTTAAATGTTTTAAGGGGGGGAGTACAAGTTGAAGACAATGTTAATTGTGTAATTGTTTGTTATAAACATTTTCAAAAGGATTACTTATGTCATTTATAAGTTGTCAAAACATCTCAAAGACTCTTTTCAAGTTATGTTACTTTATAGTTTAACAAAACTCCGTTTTTAAAGTACCAGCATAACTTAGTGGTAAAATGAGTCTTTTCCACAACAGTTCAAGTACATTACTAGTAAACTATAATAGGTATAGTATAGGAAGACACTATTCATTACTTCTAGTACAAGGAAGCATACAAAGAGTCAGTTCATACATGAGTCAGACACACTATTTGAGAAACATTTCACACTATACACTATACAAGAGAGTTTACTATACACTAGTACAGAGTGAACATTACTACACTATGACTTACTATACAAACACTGTTATACGATAAATTAATGTGACAAACCATTTAAGGATACAACGACACTGTGTTGTATCAATTTGTAACCAGAGTCTCCTGGAGGGAGAGCGGGCATCTTGTGTATAGATCTATACGAGACAGACGCTCCCACACCCTGACTGCTAGCTACAGTCCCAGCCAATAAGGCCAAGGGGTGACAAATGTCACCTCACTACATATGACACCGGAGGGTCATCTTTTATTCAGTCGTCGATCAGCATGGTTACATACGAGTTCACATTAAAACCTTTAATTTACCATTTTGGGATTAAAGGCTACTTTAGACTCCCCGAGGTGTATTGTACATTTAATACTACCTGGAGTCTGTATTTTACCACTTTATAGCCAAGGATTAAAGGCTACTTTAGATTCCCCGAGGTGTATTGTCCATTTAATACTACCTGGAGTCTGTATTTTATTACAAAACGACTCCCCGAGGTGTATTGTACATTTGATACTACCTGGAGTCGGTATTTTATTACTTTATAGCCAGCAGTGTCACTACTGAGGTACAACATTATTTTACCTATTACATTTACTTTGTAATCTTCTCACATATCCATTAATGTATATAATATATTTAGTTAATGATAGTCTCACTTGGGAAAATAAACACTAATACAAGAAACAAACATACATAACATTTGATGCCTTGGTAGAAGGCTACGTTTAGTAGAAAGGACCATAATGCTAACCTTATGATTCCTTAATGTATACATCAAAGGATACATATATATCAATAGGATCCGACAGGTAATAGGATGTGTGCTCTCCGCTTCATTTCCTGTTCCTTGTTTGGTTGTGGGCTTAGAGCAGATTCACCCAGCCTATTATCTATTCGATTCTAGATATATATGTCCAGTATACATTGAGTCATCATAAGGGTACCAGGTATGGGTCAAGTCATAAGACACAGAGTCAATGCACAGTTTTCTAGTACAGAACATACTTTCCAAATCAGAACTTTTGGTATACAAAACTAGAAACTTACCAGCTAAGGGTTTAATCCATTTTATTAAGCCAGTATAAACTTAAAGGACCTTAGGTGATTAACTCTATAATTGTTTAGTTTATACATCACGGTTATATATCATTAATACCCAATAGATAGTTGGATGTGTGCTTTACGCCTTACTTCCTATTCCTTGTTTGGTTGTGGGCTTAGGGCAGATTCACCCAATTAACTCTCTATCCGATATTAGATCATATATAGTCAGTATAAACTAAGTGATTATAGAAGTAATCACTGTGGTCACCATTTTATTATAAGAGATAAGAGTTTTTCTTAAAGAATCTTTTCATTAAATATAAAGAAACCATTACAATTAACTCCATGAGTAACAACTGAACACGCCAGAGTTATATACAACAATGATCTAACAAACAATGGGATGTGTGATATCCGCCTTACTCCCTGTCCCTTAATTGGTTGAGAGTTTAGGGCAGATGCGCACAGTCGATTGCTTGTTTTCTCTGAGTTTTATATCACTTGTATCCATTTAGTACTCATAGAAGGGATTGTAGGATCATTTTTATGTATCTTTCATCAAGGTAGGAAATATAGGATTTCCTAAGAGGAACAGGCGAACTTTTCTAAACAGAACTTACAACTGACTACACTTTTCAACTACATTTTTGAACTACATTTTCAACAGCACTTTACTACAACATTTTACAACTTACTTACATCACTAAAATCTTATGAACTCACCAGCTTAATTGTTGATCAACTCTTTCAAATAACTTGTATTCTCAGGAGCCTAGTAGACAGGTACTCGTGCTGGGAATTCAGAAGATGGAGCAGTATAGCTTCAAGTCTTGTTTGTTATTTGCTTATGTATTCTATGTTTTGTGAACACACACCTTGTAAACACTTTCTTTCTAATGTAATGGTTGTTCATTACTTTGCTTACTATAATGCATGTCTTGTGATACTAAACATGACGTCCTCCACCCCAGAACATTTCTGTCGTTCCGGTTTTGGGGTGTGACAGATTGGTATCAGAGCATTGTTTATAGTGAACTAAGTATATCAACCGATAAAAGATATACAACTATAAATACAATGGGGCTTAAGTGCTCTGGATAATGATATATTTTAAGAGTATAACGATAAGTTATAAAAAAATATACCTACTTGCTTATACATGTACATACTAGACCAAGTATCACAAGGAGAACAAAACTAAAGTATTTAAAGGTTGGACACTGTCGTCAAATCTGAACAGTTATGTAATCATAGCTAGGATCAATATAGCCTGATCAACTATATTCATTCGAGATGCGACCGACATGTGTTTGGGAGTGATGTGGTGTTGCAACAGTCTTAAAACTTACCGAATACTAAGTCAAGGGAATACTAGAACAAGTACATTTGAGTTAGAATACTATAGGAGTATTCTATGATACTATAACGCGATAACAAGTTTGCAACATACTAAGTACATTATATTAAAATACTATAGGAGTATTTTAGGCACTATACAAATAACTTATGTGATAACTTAAAAGACCCTTACGGATGGGTCTATAATCTTGCAATGTATACTTCCAAGGTTATATATAATTGAGAATTTATAGACTTAGAATTTGTGATCTACGCTCCACTACCTGTTCCTTGTTTGGTTGTGGTTTTGGAGTAGGATCACTTATTCGAAGGTCTATTTAATCTTAAGTTATATACAACTTGTGAACATTGTGCAATTATAGTAGGACTCTGTAAGGATCACCCCATAAAGTTACCTTAAATCTCATAGATTCTTTAGTGACTTCCATTCTCGCACGACGAACACAGATAAATGTAACCACTTTCTCATAGTAGACAACATAAGAGTCAGGGGGAAACAAGAGCAAGTTCATGAGAAGTTTTCAAAGAGAGATCAACCGAAGTAACCAAAACGTCTTATGCGTCACACTAATAACTAATAATCTTGTTAACTTTTTGAGCGAGTGGAAACACTGCTCACATTATGTGTTAGAATTATTTTCTTACATGCAACTGGTAACAGTTATTCAAGTAACAGATATTCATTCGAGGATAGTCATTTCAAATTCATAGAGTTTATTAGGTATAGACTCTTTTATGAATTGTTTCTAGTACCCTGTGGAAGTCAGGACCCGATACACTTAGAACTGGAATAACCTTGTCTTTTCAGCTTTCGGCTTGTGTCCACTGCTATAGACTTATTCCATCTCATCTTTGTATTCTTTTAGCAAAGATGCCTCCTCGCAAATCGAACAGATGCACTATTCCGATAACTCCAACTCAACCGCCACTACCCCCGCCACAGTTCGACCTAGCTGCTTTTCAGGCAGCGGTAACAGTAGCAACGATAGCCGCCCTAACCCAAATTCGTGCAAGTGGTATCAGTGGATCTGGTGGCGGTGCTCACCTAAAGAACCACGAAGATACCCACGAACACCCAAGGGAACGTTCGTATAAAGACTTCATGAAATGCAAACCCAGTTCCTTCGACGGAAATGGTGGAGTCATCACACTGATGCAATGGTTCGAGAGAACAGAGTCGATTTTCGAGATCTGTTCGTGCCCCGAAGGGAGCAAAGTGAAGTTTGTTGCCTGCACCTTCTTCGGAAGAGCCCTAACATGGTGGAATGGCCATGTTAAGTCACTGACTCTAACAGTGGCAAACTCTATGGGCTGGGAAAACTTGAAGGAAAGGATGATGAGAGAGTACTGCTCAAGGGGCGAAGTACAAAAGCTGGAACAAGAGCTATGGGAGCTCAGGATGGTTGGCTCAGACATAGTGGCCTACACTGACAAGTTTAGCGACTTGGCAGCACTATGCCCCGGGATGGTTACCCCGGAGAGAAAGAAGATAGAAAGATACATCTGGGGTCTGACTGCCCCGACCCAAGGAAATGTGTTGTCTTCTAACCCAGCCACATTCGATAGTCCTAAGCACTTGGCTCAGCGACTCATCAACCATGAAGTCCACCATGGGGTAGAAGTCCCGGTTCCTGCGCCATCGAGGGAAGAGGACTATGGACAGAAGTCGGGGAACAAGGGGAAGAAGAATCGAACAACACAGAACACCCCGCAGGAGGAACGAACGAGTACTATGTACACCGCCACAAAACCTGCTAATCCAGCACCTGCCAGACGATATGCTGGAACTCTTCCGAAGTGTGGGAAGTGCAACTATCACCACACCGGAGTATGCTGGAAAATGCAGTGTCTGAACTACCACCGAAAAGGACACACAGTCTGTTTCTGCAGGGCACCGGCTCAACCGATCTCCCAAGTCCCCGGAGTTGAAGAAAACCAAGCCTGCTATGGCTGTGGTGAGACTAGACACTACCAGGAGGACTGCCCGATAACAAAGAACTCACGAGCGGATGGACGAATTCTGATGATCACCGCAGGGGAATCGACCTCGGAGTAGCCTTCGAGCAGCGGTACGTTTTTCGACCTAGTAATTGCTTTGAAAATTAATTTATATTTATATAAGATTAAAACTTGGGGATAACACCTAAAAGTAATTATAATGACTCACTCATAGGAACAAGTCACAGTATTCAAAAGAACTAAAGGATCCGTTTAGAGAAGCTATGATGGCTGAACATATACATCAGGGTTGTGCATAACTAAGATGTTGCAGACTTGGAGTGAGTAATTCCGCCTTAATTCATGTTCCTTGTTTGGTTGTGGATTTGAGGCAGAGTTACTCAGTCGACCGTCTTAGACATCTTAATTATTCATAACTTGTATATGACAGGCGATCATAGTGGTACCGAGAAGGATCATGATATAAAGTATCATCACCAGTTATCAAAAACACTTTCATTTGTATGTATGCGCACATCGCGGTACGATACGTAGAAGTGTTAACATCAAGGGGAAAACAGAAAGCACTAGAACATTTACAAAGAGTACATTTTCAAACACACTAGAAGTACATTTTCGATCACACTAGAAGTACATTTTCGAACACACTAAAAGTACATTTTCGAACACACTAGAAGTACATTTTCGAACACACTAGAAGTACATTTTCGAACATACAAGAAGTACATTTTCGAACGCACTAAGAGTACACAGTCGAAGGTACAAAGGGTACATTTTCGAGCACGCTAGGGATACATCATCGTATAACATACGTTTCTTTCAAATTGGCCAAACCCTATTCAGCAAAGAGTCTGTTACTATCATTCGTCATGAATTGGCGTGCTCCTCACCATACTAAGTTCATATGTTTCTATCGCCCCGATCGTCAAGCTCTCGAAACTCCCGACATTCGTATCAACAGTCCGACCTAAACCTCAGTTTTTGTCTTTCGTATTCTAAACCCTAAAGTACTCATGCGAAGAGTACTTTGTCCTCCGAAGTCCTATCATCGGACGTCCGCAAACCATCATGAAATACCACTCGTCCAACGGACCCAGGTTCGAGCAGAGAGGCTATGGACGAATACAGTCCACCTATCACTATTCAGGGTATACGCGAGGGTGGTATATGATTATGATTACACAGATTTAGTATGTGTGCTTCCGCCCTATCTCCTGTTCCTTGTTTGGTTGTGGACCTGGGGCAGAGTCGCACATCCGACAGCCTTACTAATCCTAATTATATACAACTTGTATACACGAAGTAATGATAGATGGACCAAGTACGAATCCTATCATGAACACCAGGGCAAAGTTGCCAGGTCTACGAGTAGGTATTCTACAAATCAGAGGAGCGCAACCCCAGTAGTACTGTAAGAAAGCTAATTTCGGGACGAAATTCCATCTAACGGGGGGATGATGTGACAACCCGAAAATTTTTAAATTTTTGACTTGCAAAGCCCAGCCAGTCAACTCCGCTGAATGTCAGACTCATTTTTGCTATCATTTAGCCTCGTTTAGAGTCCGTTTAAAGGTTCAAAGCTCAGTACATTCCAGCATTGAGCATAGGAATGGATCGTGTAAACTTCTAGCACCAAAATTGAGCCTTACACTCCAACATCAGGAGTGTACGGCAGCACACTGGGTGTGCGGCCGCACACCCCTCTCCTGGCAGCACACTCACGTGTACAAAGGAGGGGTTTAGCCTTCATTCATCGCTTTTCACTCTCCAAGGCTTAGAACTCGATTTTTCTCTCAACTATCATCCGATTTTCAGCCTAGATCTTCAAGAATGTAAGTGTTCTTCAATTGATTTGTTGTTAATCCTTCCAAACTAGTAACACTCTTTGATTTCATCCATTGGAAATCATGTTTTGACTAGATCTTCAAATCTTCATCCATTTCACCAAGAACACCAAGAACACACACTTGTTCTTGGCAATTTTGGGCCTTCTCGAGCTTCCGGATAGTAAGTACTTCTTCCCTACACTTGAATCTTGTTTAGAACACGAGATTAAGGCCTTGAAACTGCCCATAACTCAAGAGAATATGGTGTGTGCGGCCGCACACACTCCTGTGGCTGTACACCCCTCAAACACCCCTCAAACTCCCTCAAAACACCCCTAAAGGCTTCCATATCGTGAGTACCATTCCGTAAGCTTGTTACTTACTAGATGTGAGCCTTAGAAAACGTCCAAACCATGTTCATCAAGGAGTGTGCGGCCGCACACACTCCATGTGGCCGTACACCCCTTTGTTTAGTGCTTTAGGGCCTCCAAAGTGCCTTTCTAGCTTCAACACTTGATGAGCATCAGTCCTACAAGTCTCCCTACCATTTGGAAAACATTTTGTGCACTCTTTACCATGAGTGTGCGGCCACACACTCCCCTGGACGCACGCCCATGGCCGCACACTCCCTCAAGTGGCCGCACACTCCCTTAAATTGAATCATATGTGATTCCAACACTTGGTCAAAGTGTTTCCTAGTCCCGTGAGGTGTTTCCTTGCATTTGGTTGCTTCCAAGCACTATATTTGTGCCAATATATGTGATTATATGTCATCTAGGACTTGTTGTGTCTCGGGATTCGTGGAACTTCTCATCCATACGCACAATGAATCTTTTAACTGTTTTAAATGTTTTAAGGGGGGGAGTACAAGTTGAACACAATGTTAATTGTGTAATTGTTTGTTATAAACATTTTCAAAAGGATTACTTAGGTCATGTATAAGTTGTCAAAACATCTCAAAGACTCTTTTCAAGTTATGTTACTTTATAGTTTAACAAAACTCTGTTTTTAAAGTACCAGCATAACTTAGTGGTAAAATGAGTCTTTTCCACAACAGTTCAAGTACATTACTAGTAAACTATAATAGGTATAGTTTAGGAAGACACTATTCATTACTTCTAGTACAAGGAAGCATACAAAGAGTCAGTTCGTACATGAGTCAGACACACTATTTGAGAAACATTTCACACTATACACTATACAAGAGAGTTTACTATACACTAGTACAGAGTGAACATTACTACACTATGACTTACTATACAAACACTGCTATACGATAAATTAATGTGACAAACCATTTAAGGATACAACGACACTGTGTTGTATCAATTTGTAACCAGAGTCTCCTGGAGGGAGAGCGGGCATCTTGTGTATAGATCTATACGGGACAGACACTCCCACACCCTGACTGCTAGCTACAGTCCCAGCCGATAAGGCCAAGGGGTGACAAATGTCACCTCACTACATATGACACCGGAGGGTCATCTTTTATTCAGTCGTCGATCAGCATGGTTACATACGAGTTCACATTAAAACCTTTAATTTACCATTTTGGGATTAAAGGCTACTTTAGACTCCCCGAGGTGTATTGTACATTTAATACTACCTGGAGTCTGTATTTTACTACTTTATAGCCAAGGATTAAAGGCTACTTTAGATTCCCCGAGGTGTATTGTCCATTTAATACTACCTGGAGTCTGTATTTTATTACAAAACGACTCCCCGAGGTGTATTGTACATTTGATACTACCTGGAGTCGGTATTTTATTACTTTATAGCCAGCAGTGTCACTACTGAGGTACAACATTATTTTACCTATTACATTTACTTTGTGATCTTCTCACATATCCATTAATGTATATACTATATTTAGTTAATGATAGTCTCACTTGGGAAAATACACACTAATACAAGAAACAAACATACATAACATTTGATGCCTTGGTAGAAGGCTACGTTTAGTAGAAAGGACCATAATGCTAACCTTATGATTCCTTAATGTATACATCAAAGGATACATATATATCAATAGGATCCGACAGGTAATAGGATGTGTGCTCTCCGCTTCATTTCCTGTTCCTTGTTTGGTTGTGGGCTTAGAGCAGATTCACCCAGCCTATTATCTAATCGATTCTAGATATATATGTCCAGTATACATTGAGTCATCATAAGGGTACCAGGTATGGGTCAAGTCATAGGACACAGAGTCAATGCACAGTTTTCTAGTACAGAACATACTTTCCAAATCAGAACTTTTGGTATACAAAACTAGAAACTTACCAACTAAGGGTTTAATCCATTTTATTAAGCCAGTATAAACTTAAAGGACCTTAGGTGATTAACTCTATAATTGTTTAGTTTATACATCACGGTTATATATCATTAATACCCAATAGATAGTTGGATGTGTGCTTTCCGCCTTACTTCCTATTCCTTGTTTGGTTGTGGGCTTAGGGCAGATTCACCCAATTAACTCTCTATCCGATATTAGATCATATATAGTCAGTATAAACTAAGTGATTATAGAAGTAATCATTGTGGTCACCATTTTATTATAAGAGATAAGAGTTTTTCTTAAAGAATCTTCTCATTAAATATAAAGAAACCATTATAATTAACTCCATGAGTAACAAGTGAACACGCCAGAGTTATATACAACAATGATCTAACAAACAATGGGATGTGTGCTATCCGCCTTACTCCCTGTTCCTTAATTAGTTGAGAGGTTAGGGCAGATGCGCCCAGTCGATTGCTTGTTTACTCTGAGTTTTATATCACTTGTATCTATTTAGTACTCATAGAAGGGAATGTAGGATCATTTTTACGTATCTTTCATCAAGGTAGTAAATATAGGATTTCCTAAGAGGAACAGACAAACTTTTCTAAACAGAACTTACAACTCACTACACTTTTCAACTACATTTTTCAACTACATTTTCAACAGCAGTTTACTACAGCATTTTACAACTTACTTACATCACTAAAATCTTATGAAATCACCAGCTTAATTGCTGATCAACTCTTTCAAATAACTTGTATTCTCAGGAGCCTAGTAGACAGGTACTCGTATTGGGAATTCAGAAGATGGAGCAGTATAGCTTCAAGTCTTGTTTGTTATTTGCTTATGTATTCTATGTTTTGTGAACACACACCTTGTAAACACTTTCTTTCTAATGAAGTGGTTGTTCATTACTTTGCTTACTATAATGCATGTCTTGTGATACTAAACATGACGTCCTCCACCCCAGAACGTTTCCGTCATTCCGTTTTTGGGGTGTGACAGTATAAACCTCGGGCAGCGATGGACTTCATGCCTATTCCTTAGGATAATCCTTAGGAATGAAGGATAGATGATTCTTAGGGTAGATCCTTAAGATTAAAGAAGATAATAGGGATGGGTAATTGGGTTGATTGTTTGATGATTAAATATAATAATTATATTATTGTGGGTTGATAACCCTATGTACTCACCAGGTTTCCCAACCTGACGCACTCAAGCTTATTTGTATCACAGGTGTCGATATGAAGCTACTTTACACTGAGAGATTTAAAAGAGATGTAGATCACTAGTGTAAATGAATGTAAGTTCTGTTTATGCTTATATTTCTGTATGGACGACGACATCCCAAATGTTTTAAATGAATAAAATACATTTCTTTAGAAATGTTTTGATAAAGTATTTATCATGTTTTTCTGGCAACAAATTCCGCAACATCTTTTGGAAAATTATTTTTATTTTATTTTAAAAGCATAAACTAAATCTGTCTTTTATGGCCGAGAAATTTGGGGATGTCACATGTGCATTTAGTGGAGGGTCTCGGGAAGAGATCCAAGACTTCTGAGTAGCGTTTCAGAGGCCAGCAGGGCCGGAGTCAGTACGGCACGTGCGGGGAACCGTACGATGGACTAATCACTCCAAGAGTATGGGTTGCTACAAGCCTAGCAGGATTGATCGTTCCAGCAGGTGACATTGCGAGTGGGTGCTCTACTTTGGGTGTCTCCAATCCGATGGATCGGCGGTAAGGTTTTTGATAGCTGTGATGAGGCGAGAGTATTGTAAGACTGCGGGGTAGCCTTTAGCATTTACCGGTCCATAGGCAGCGGTACGATGGTGGTAAATTTGTATTTGCCTTCGGATTTCTTTGGAAAAAGGGCACCCTGGGAAGTGACTGGATCATCCGATTGGTTAAGAATACAAGAGTAATCTTCAGGATTTCCAGAGTTGAGTGATCATTGTGTTTGGATAATTATGGGGCGCTTGTGTTGTTCGACGCAGGGTTTGGGCGGGTTATTCATATTGATGAAAATGGATCGGAGGTCCATAAGGTGTAAGAGATGGAAGAGCATTGTCGAGCCCAAGTGGGGGAGAAACAAGTGGTTGCTTAGACTTAGGTTGTGTTGGTGGGAGTTCAGGAAACTCTCAATCGTCGGTCGGCGTCGCCTTGGTTATGCATAGTGAGCAGTGGGAATCTGTAGGTGCGACCCGAACTCCTGATAGGATATAAGATTCGGCTCGAAAGGTGCGACTATGTGATAGTAGAGTGTGGTAAGACCATGGGTGGTAAGCATGGTTGGATGGAAGTAGTGTTAGGTTGCGATAGGATCGTAGCATTCATCGGTTTGAAGTAGACTATTTGTGTGATTGTCACAAGCGTGAAAGGGAGATAAGCACGTACTTTGGGCACACCGGCCAGGGTTGGCAATGAATTACTCTTCATTCTAGGATGAGGACCTTTGGGGTCCGCGGGCGAGCCTAGATGATTATGGGAATTTAGGATGGA
The DNA here is from genome assembly GCF_052849685.1 of Lactuca virosa. Lineage (NCBI taxonomy): Eukaryota > Viridiplantae > Streptophyta > Magnoliopsida > Asterales > Asteraceae > Lactuca > Lactuca virosa. The sequence continues at coordinate 265,049,886 of NC_136431.1, forward strand.
ACTAGTAGAGACTGTTGAGTCAAGCGTTTGGTTCTTGAGATGCAGGATCATGTGGATAATCAATATGTGATGCAGAGGAGTCTAGGCTGGGTAGCCTCGATATTGATCTCTTGGGAATCTGATGGTTGGACCAGGTGCGAGACTGGTAGTCTCGGGGAATGGCTTAAGGGTATTTACTTATCGGTCAAGTAAGGGATGAGGGGAAGTCGTGGTGCATTATGCAAGTGCAGGATTTCGTATCAGTGAGATGAGATTTGGGGCATCTATATGCCAAGGGCGTCAAATGTAGGATTCCAGGGTAACGAATGGGTTTGGTTTGATGGTAGCTTAAGCAGTTGTGATATATCTCGGGCTGCTTCTATCTGTAATAGAGCCACGACATGTTGGAATCAAGAAAAGATGGGTAGTTGGTGATCGTATATGAAACGAGGTTGTTATGTATGTAACATCCCAAAACCAGGTTTACTTTATAAACCCTTGTTCATTTGGTAGTTGTCAAGTTTCGCCCTTATGTGAGAAAAGGTGGTAAATGAGTACGCGAGGCGTTCACGTGTGTACGCTCAGCGTACTCATGTGCGTGTTTTTGACACGGAAGCCACTTAGTACGTTGGGCGTACCAGAGGGTATGCTGGGTGTACTAGGCCCAGAGTGAAAACCCGAATTTAGGGTGAGTCCCTATTTAAAGGACATGATGGCCTCATTTCTGGCCATCATTCCCAGATATCACACCTATCAAACCCTAATTTCTCGTCCTTGAAGCTTATGTGTCCATCTATGAGCTAATAACTGTTCTTGTGGTTTCTTTGGAGTGAAGAAGGAGCCTCGAAGAGGAAGGAGTGAGTCCAAGCTTTGGATATGAGCTCATCTGTGGTTGGAGATTCAGTTAGAGGTATAAAGCTCAATGCTTTCTCACCCTTTTGATTTGTGCATCATTTTAGTTCATTTTAGGGTTTTGGTCCCAAAGTTGGATGCTTTATGAGATATTGAGCTCTATAGCTTGCTATCAGCTCCTTTGAGTGTTTTTAGTGGTGTAGAGTCATGAAAATCGAGACTTGGATGTTCAAACCAAACCATGCATGACATATGAGCAATTTTGAGAATAGAGAGTGAGACTTTTGGTGTTTGTGACTTTATCAGCCATGCAAAGGCTTAAAGTTACTGACTTATGGAGTAAGAGCCTTTAGGGAGTCTAGATCTGAGATTTGAGCTAAGGTCTTTACGGATTAAGACCAAATGAGTAGGAAGAGCAAAACTGGGACGTACACTGAGCGTAAACCCAGTATGCGCAGCGTAGGGTCGCGAATCCCCGATGCATGCATGGCGATGGAGTACGCCCAGCATTGAGGGCTGGTACGCGTGGCGTACGCGCTGCCGTTGACTTTTAGCTGACTTTTAGGGTTTGGTCAATTTTGTGGACTATTAAAGCCATGGAAGGGTAAAATGGTCTTTTATCCTTCTGTGAGTTTGTAGAAGGGTTATTCTAGCTTCTTTAAGAGCCGTTATTAATTAGAAATAATTATCGTATGTGTTAGGCGGAGGCTAGACCGCTGATTTGAGTTTGAGGTTATCCGATTTCTTGCGAGGTGAGTCTTCTCACTATACTTACCATGAGTGGTATCTTTGTGTGACCGAGGTGCTTTATGTGCTTACTTGTGTATTGTGATATCCTGCATTATGTCTTTGTGATTTATGTTGACTATTATTATTATTAGCTTATTGAGTTGTGGGACCGGAGGGTCTCCACTGAGACACATCGATCGGATGGTCGTGGTGAGTTAGCCTCGAGTGGCTAATGTAATGTGTATGGTATTTTGTGGAACTCACTAAGCTTCGTGCTTACCGTGTTATATGTTATGTGTTTTAGGTACTTCTCAGGATCACGAGAAGGCACCGACTTGATTGTACACACGAGGCAGAGTCACATTTGAGGATCATGTATTGTGTTTAAAACATATTCTTAATATGTGTTTTTCAAAATATTGTCATTTGGGGTTTTGTGAACAATGTTATGAGAATTACGTGATTTTAATAATGAAAATTTGTTTGAAATTTTACGGTGTTACAATGTATGTGTGTTTTGGCTCAGCAATCGGGTAGGTGTCCGGTGTTCCGGACAGTTGGCATACAAGTTAGGACCAGGGAGGTCCCGATTGTTCTTAAGGAAAGCAGCTATATGGCAGCAAGAGGAGTTAAAGTGGGTATAGTGACTTGGGGTTCGTGCATGGAGTTGCTTGTTATTCGGGGCATATGCTGAGTTGAGTACTGTTGGACTATCTGTTAAGGCGAACGTTCGACATCTGGACACAACAAGTGAAATCATTCGGTTGGTAACACCGAGATGATCAGGACTGGAAATGGTCGTTCATTCAGTTACCCATGAAATGAAATTATACGGTACGGTTCCAGGGTGAGAGGTTTGTCGAAGAGTCAGATCAATGTGAGGTTTCAGGATCTGGAGAGGCAGGAGTAGTTTCCTACATGAGACGAAGGATTTACCCTTCGCCGGGATTGGTGAGAGTCTGTTTTGGTTAGTATCAGGTTGCCTTGGGAAGGCTGTATTTATTCCGGAATGTGGAGGTATTGACCAGATTGTTGGAGGTGTTGGGAAGGTAAGGACGGATTTCGAGGACGAAATCTAATTCAAGTGAGGGAGAGTTGTAACATCTTGTATCGAATTGTTCCCATTTTGAATTGGTGATCAAGGATTAAGTGCTATCAAGCTACGGATACCTGAGGGGTCGGGTTTCAGACCTAGTTTGAGTTGGATATGTGCCTTAGATTACTCGGGTATTCAGTTTGAGCTTTTGGATCAAAGGGTATTTCGGTAATTTGTCAGCTCACATCTTTATGGGAAGTGGATTTTGGTTTGGGACATTATATGTCAGGAAAGAATTGATAATAGTGTTGAGCGTCTCGATACCTTTCTATGGATATATGAATGGTTGGAATCGGAGTTGTATCGAGTAAGTTATAGCCTTCATAAGAATTAGGGTTTTGGGAAAGTCCTAGTACGAGGGGCGTACCGAAGAGAAAGAACTACGCGAGGCGTAGCTGGAGGAACGCGTAGCGTATATGCGAGGATTAGATCGGGGTGTGCGGCGTCATACGCGAGGAGTGCGAGAAGGTATGTTGGGCGTACAAGGGTCAGATTGAAAACCCTAATCTTAGATTTTACCCTATTTAAGCATAATATTGAGCCTCCTTCTTCTTTTTAAGTCAACCCCCACCCTCTAGAACCCTAGAACTCGTCTCTAGTCATTCATGGTGGCATTCTGAGCTTATGGAGCCCATTTTTGGAGTGTTTGGTCCATTTCCAAGAAGGTGGAGTTTGATGCAAAGATGGGGATCAAGGAGAAGCTTATGGATCTGGATTTTGTGAATCATTTTCAGCTTGATGAAGGTATAAAGCTTTGAACTTGATCATTGGTGTCTTAGATCTACCATTTATGAGTTTTTGTTCATTTTGGTCCCAAGTATGAGATCTAGTGGTCTTGATTTCATTCCAGGAGCTTTGAGCTGCCCCTCTTAGTGTTTCTGAGGTTCAAGGTCCATAAAGTTGGCATATTTAGAGTTTAAGACCATCTATGTTGGAGTTTGAGCCATTTCCATGAAAGTAGAATGCTATTTGGTCTTGTTGGGGGCATGCAAAGTCACCAAGTCGGTGACTTTATGGGTTTAGACATTATGTGGGACTCAGATCTGTGGTTTGGATTTATGACTTAAAGCATTAAGTGCTTAATGGGAGAAGTGAGGCTAGAGGGTAGTATGTTGGGCGTACAAGCCAGTACGTGCAGCGTACAAGCCATTAAGCGAGTACGCGCAACATACTGCTAAGTACGCCCTACGTACTCAGCCAGGTTGGATTTCGGACTCTGGGCTTCAGGTTTGGGCTATCTGTTTGTGCCTAGATTCTTAGGCCCTAATGGACCATCAGAGTGGTTGTGTTCTGGACTAATTGAAGGATTGGATCTTAGGTTAAGGCCCAATAAGGATCGTGGGCCCAATTTGGAAAATTGGGCCATTCATGGGGCTTTATGTATCTTATGGTTTTGGACTTTGATTTTTGGACCATGTTAGGCCATTAGGTTTTGGGGTTGATATTTATTTCTTGAGGCCCATTATGGTTTTGAGCCCAAATTTGAAAATTGGGCCATGGATTGGGTCTTAGGGAATTTTTGGTATTTGACCCTTGTGGACTATTGGGTTTGGGCCCAATTTGGAAATTAGGCCATTAAAGGACTTATGGACATTATAGTGTTGGGCTTTTGTTTTGGGTTTGGGCCTTAGTTTTGGATCATACTGGGCCAGGGGTAAAATGGTCATTTTCCATTAAGCCCAAAACACGTCAAGCCCATATCTGATGAGTACGATGGGCGTACTCTTCTGTACGCTAAGCGTACTAGCTATATGGCGAGTATGCTGCGCGTACCTGCATGTACGCTCAGTGTACGTCCCTGTTAAGTCACTTTTCCATTAAGCACTCAATACTCCATTCCAACGGCTATAAAGACAGATCCAGGTCCTCTTCAACGTCTTAATACATAAAGTTACTGACTTGGTGACTTTACATGGCCCTAATAATCCTAAATTCCAAAAATGATATTCTACTTCCATTAAAATGGTCTTAACTCTCACATGAACCCATTAAGACCACCAAGATGACAACTTTCTGTCCTAGGGAGTCATTTGGCACCAAGGGTGGCAACCCTTAGCCTAGAAATCGGATTTGGACTATAAAGCTTCGTCCTTTGGACCAAAATGACTTCAAAACCAAACTACACTAGATCTAAGCATACTTGAGGAAATTTTATAGCTTTATACCTCAAGGTGATCTGAAATGGAACCCCAATCTTGGATCTATTGCTTTCCCTTTGATCCTCCACCTTGATATGCTCTTCTCTTGCTTGGAAAATGGCTTCACAACACTAAAATGCTCTCTAATGGCCTTCTAAACTCCAAGAACACTCAATGGGGGATTAGGGTTTCGAGGTGGCTGTCTAAGGATAAGAGGGAGGCTGACCCTTGAAGCATTATGTTCTTTATATAGTGGCATACCCTAAAATTTAGAGTTTAGGAACTTTAAGCGTACGCTGGGCATACTTCTCGTACATTGGGCGTACGCCTCTCCGCACCCGCATCACTTACTCCTATACGCTGGGCGTAGTCGTGCACCTACCACCTTGCATGCATGGTTCTTTCTTGCCATCTTTCTCTATTAAGGACCAATATTGCCCATAACCTCAAAGTGCTATAACTCCTTCATTCTAAGTCCGTTTCCGACGAACTTTATATCCACAAAAAGGTGGCGAGAAGCTCTAAGCTCTTAACTAAACACTCAAGCCTTAAAACCTTTCAAATAGAACCTGAGACCCTTAAACGACCGAATCGCCTACACTCTTGGCCTCCTAGACCACAACCAAAGTATTTTCAGAACTGGGTGTTACAACTCTCCCCCACTTAAATTAGACTTCGTCCTCAAAGTCTTCTGCGGATACTTATCTCGGTTACTTCACATGGGTCACAGTAGCCACTCCAAGCTAGCCTGAATGCTCACAACCCTTCTTATACAACGCTTATCCTTGTCTGCTCAGTCCGATTCCCCAAAATGACCACTACTCTTGACCTCCTGAGGTCCAACCATTACCCTGCGCAATCGATGGCCTTCCCAAGGCAACTGTTCATAAGCGACAACCTTTCCTGCCTCGGTGAAGGATAAATCCTTCGCTGTAACGAATCTTCAGCCACTCCTAGTGCTGGTCCCTTTGTTGTTACCCATTGAATGCTTCCACTTACTATGTCCAGATGTTGAGCACTCAACTCAACGTGAAAATCAGATAATCCTTCAAGTAGAAGATTTATTCCTGCAACGGTTAGACTCATACGAGAGCTGTGCAACAGAGTCAAACCCTTTACTCTGAGGTTATTTAATCCAGCTGTGAGTGACTTAGCACCTCTCGGTCAACTCGCTGCTCCACTCCAGAATTCCCTTATCACTACCTGTCCGAAGATCCTGTTGTCTCTTATCCGCTTTCTGGATGAACCGGGACCACCCTAGTCCCCACTGGTCTGCCATCATCTGGGTTACCGGGCTCCAACCGGTTACTGAACCCAAGCTCAATCTCTCAGTCGCTCCCAGCGAATTCCGAAGAAACTTCGGCTATCCAAACCTGCTCTATCTACCTTGCCACTCTGGCTCTATAAGTCATGGGATCCTCGATCCCCTACCTTGACCCTACGGTCTCTACCAGGTCCCACCTGTGCTGCTATAAATGCACGAGCATCGCCCACGGGTCCCACCCAAACTATATCTAGGAGCGGCCTCTCCCACAGGTCTCACCTTTCTAGGGCTATGCAGGCCCACTCCTCCTCGAATCTCAGCTTGCTATCCTTTCCTGACTCTTATCATGCTGACTACAAGATACGGGCTTCGCCCACACTCCGTTAACTAGGAGATATGGGCCCTCACCCACACTCTGCAATCTAGGAGATACGGGCCCTCACCCACACTCCACTAACTAGGCTGCTAATGAATAATACAGCTATCCCGTAGACTGACAACCCTTTTCCCACTGTCTGACTGCTGGTGGGAGGTACGGCCATCTCGTATTCTTACATCCTGGCTAAAGCCGCGTCTTGTCGGAAATTTTCCGACCTGGTTTCCCAACCCAACTATCTGCTGTCGTGCATACACGAACCCTACATCAGGAAGTTTACCAAACATCCAATTCCTACACTACTCTATCCACATGGTCAATCGGGCTGCATCCCTACCCAACTTGATGCGAACTTATCCCCGGCTCGCACTTACTTCTGCTCCTGAATACTCGGATGGTTCTCCCCCCACTTCGATTCAGCTAACTCATTACAGCTCACAGCCTTGGAAAGGATTCCCCATTCTTCTCACCATGCAACGATCGATCCGCTCGCAATCCGACGCTCACATTGCTAGTGATCTAACTGATCAGTACCAATCAATACCTCTCTCGAAATACTAGAGACACGTATCCCGAGTTCTAGCCACGCTTGCTACAGTTATTGCATCCTGATAACCTTCTCTAAAAGGGAACGACCTCTAACTACTATTCTAAAATTCAAGGTATGAAATTGGCATATAACTCAATATCGATGCAGTACCATAATAATAAAATCATAAATAAAAGCTGATAAGAAAGTAAAAGATACGCACCTGCAACATCGGAAGCTGCTCGTGCCTCCTCTGTGGTCAGCTGGAAATCCCTGCTCCTCACCGTGGGTGCCTCTGCCCGGCCCTAACGGCTGTCGGTGATCCTCAACGTCACAGGGGCAGGTGCTATCACCTGTCCCGTGGTAAACAAACTCGGACACTGGGCCTTCTTGTGTCCCCGCTGACTACAATGGAAGCAGATCAGGTATGATCCCTGGGTGGTGGTAGCTGTACAATCTCTACTAAAATGACCAGTCCGGCCGCACTTGAAGCAGCCAGAATCACCACCACTACCACTCCTGCACGCACCCTCGTGCGTCCTGCCACACTTTCCACATCGACTGCGGCTCTGATAGTCCCTCGATCTCGAGTCTGATCCCTTGGGTCTCTTTCCTGAACCCGTGGCTACCTGAATCTCATCCGGCTTCCTCTTCCTGAGGTGCTCTAGGTCGATCTCCCTCTCCCTGGCTCGAGCAATCATATCCTCCAGCATCTTGCAGCTGGACCTGCTCACAAACTGTCTGATGTCATCCCTTAGCATCTTGTGATATCGGGCCTTCTTCATCTCATCGTCCACCACATACAGCAGGACAAGAAGAGCCCTCTCCCTGAACTTGGTGGTAATCTCCACGACAGTCTCAGTTTTCTATTAGAGGTTCTGAAACTCCCGCGCTAACTGCTGCACCTCAATCACCGGTGCAAACTCGGCCTTGAACCTGGCCGAGAAATCACTCCATGTCATCGCGTCCAATGCGTCATCATCCCCAATGGAATGTCCAACCTCCTCCCACTAATCCCATGCTCGGCTCCTGATCCCGAGCCTGATCCCTCACCAGCGCCTGAATCGCCAACTGGTCTACCCCGTAGCGTCACTATTCTGCAACATCTCATAATAATCATCAGAATATTCATCACTCCTGAGGGATCACACACACACACTACAAGTTCCCTGGTTTTATCTCAGCCCTCTTTGATTCGAGTACAGATCCTCTACTTTCAGTAGTATGGGCCCCTACTACCTTCCACATCTATTCGTACTTTCCTCAAAGATTGCATTGACTCCACCAAATCCCTTGCACTACTGCTATTGCTCCCAGCACTAATCTCATCCTAGGCTTACCCTAGGGAAATCTATAACCCAACCCAATCCTCAACTGCTGAAGGACTCTTCATAATGCCAATTAACTCTACGTGAATACCATCACATGTAACAAGGCTCATATAATCCTTCGAGTAAAGGACTCATCCCTACAACGGTTAGACTCAAACGAGAGTCGCGCAATAGGGTCAAATCAAGCACTCTGAGATTATTCAACCCTGGTCACATGTGACTTATCATATTCACCTAGTAGCTAACTCCCATCACTCAAAGTCCCATAAAGCACAAAGCAAGTAGCATTCAGACCCACGGAAAATCTAACCATAAACATAATCAAGCAATTTTGTCCACATATCAGGAATCTACTAGCATGCGATTCTAAGCCCATACATTTATAACAGGCACATAAGGCGTCCTCCTAGATCCCTATCCCTAATCTAGCATGCAGTTCTCATAAGTATATCATATCTAAACAAACATGTATGGGTAATTTGGGAGGACTTACTTGAGCTTGGCTGATTGCATACACCACACCCTTTTCTTTTTCAAAGTTCTTTTGTCCTTTCAAATTCTTTTTATAAGAATGATTTCTCTTTTAAGAATTTTCATACCAAGTCCTCAGTTTGAGTCCAGACACACCCGAGAGTGGGTCCGAATCCCTCAAACCAAGGTTGTGATACCAACTTGTAACATCCCAAAATTCAAGACTAAAAATTCTATTTTAATTCATTAATAAAACCATAAGTCATCAAAACATTGTCATCAGAGTTCCATATCAAAAATCAGAGTAAAACATCCCAGACTAAACATCATGGTGTGTGCGATGCTCCCAAGCTCTTCCCTCCGCTACCAGAAGTACTTGAAACCAAAACTGAAAACCGTAAGCACGAAGCTTAGTGAGTTCCCCAACCTACCACATACCATACACATAACCAGATAGTGGGCTCTCGCCCACTGCATCGGGACTTGCCTGGCATCGGAGTCGCTCCGGCATCAGGCCCCGCTTGGCATCGAGCCTCGCTCGGTATACAGATCTGCTTCTCTTAGACCTCGCCTGTCTTCGGGCCTCGCCCGCTATACATATACGGTCACATAAACATACTAGTACATAAAGCAAACATACACTACTGTATTCATGTTCTAAGGCCTCGCCTATCTTGGGGCTCGCCCCTGTCCTGCTACTGAAGAGTCATGGAACCCCGTCCATACTCCTGCTAATGGTGAGATACGGGCCCCCGCCCACACTCACCTCTCTCCTATCCGGGGCCCCGCCGCTTCTCTGCTAATAATGAGATACGGAACCCCATCCGTACTCAGCTAGTGGTGAGATACGGGACCTCGCCCACACTCACCTCCTTACCAGGCACATACATGTATCACAAAGACAACAAGTATCAACTACTATGCAACATATAACATTCCTCGGGCTTACCCCGACATCGGATCCTAGTCCGGAACATAATACCGACACATGCAAGAATCACAAAGACCTCTAGCATACTAACATACCTCGGGCCTCACCCGGCATCGGATCGTAATCCGGAACATATATCATAAAAATGCCTAGGGATAACCCCCGGGTCTTCCTACTATACGCAAACATAATGGGCCAGCATTGTGGCTGTAGACCCATGCACACAATGAGGAGACTCACCTCGCACTGCTGAAATCCCACCGATAAACCTCTGGTTGCTAACCGGAAATTCCCCGAACTGCTGCTCCTTCAGCTCCTCGAGCTATCAGTACCAAAATATCACTTAGTCCAAATCAATAATCCTTCTTAGGGTAAAATGACCATTTTACCCCCTAGTCCACCTTGGTCCGTATCTAAGGCCCAAACCATGATCTACAAAGGCCCAACACTAGGTAGGCTTCCCAAGCCCACTAATGGCCCAATTTGCAAAATTGGGCCCAATCCTTCTAATGGGCCTTAACCTAAGCTCAAACATATTCTTGGCCCAAATTATCTGACTTTTGGTGGCCCACTAAGGCCCAAGGAACCAAAATCCAATACATGGCCCAATCCGAGGCCCAAAACACGTCAAGCCCATATATGTAGGTACGTTGGGCGTACTCTTCTATACGCTAAGCGTACTAGCTATATGGAGAGTACGCTGTGTGTACCTGCATGTACGCTCAGCGTACATCCCTGTTAAGTCATTTTTCCATTAAGCACTCAATACTCTATTCCAACGGCTATAAACACAGATCCAGGTCCTCTTCAACGTCTTAATACATAAAGTCACTGACTTGGTGACTTTACATGGCCCTAATAATCCTAAACTCCAAAAATGATATTCTACTTCCATGAAAACGGTCTTAACTCTTGAATGAACCCATTAAGACCACCAAGATGACAACTTTCTGTCCTAGGGAGTCATTTAGCACTAAGGGTGGCAACCCTTAGCCTAGAAATCGGATTTGGACTATAAAGCTTCATCCTTAGGACCAGAATGATTTCAAAACCAAACTACACTAGATCTAAGCATACTTGAGGAAATTTTATAGCTTTATACCTCAAGATGATCTAAAATGGAACCGTAATCTCGGATCTACTGCTTTCCCTTTGATCCTCCACCTTCCTATGCTCTTCTCTTGCTTGGAAAATGGCTTCACAACACTAAAATGCTCTCTAATGGCCTTCTAAGCTCCAAGAACACTCAATGGGGGATTAGGGTTTTGAGGTGGCTTTCTAAGTATGAGAGGGAGGCTGACCCTTGAAGCATTATGTTCTTTATATAGTGGCATACCCTAAAATTCAGGGTTTAGGAACTCTGAGCGTACGCTGGGCGTACTTCTCGTATGCTGGTTGTACGCCTCTCCGCACCCGCGTCACTTACTCCTCTACGTTGGGCGTACCCCCAGCTTATACTGGGTGTACTCGTGCGCCTACCACCTTGCATGTATGGTCCTTTCTCGCCATCTTTCTCTATTAAGGACCAATATTTCCAATAACTTCAAAGTGATATAACTCCTTCATTCTAAGTCCGTTTCCGACGAATTTTATATCAACGAAAAGGTGGTGAGAAGCCCTACGCTCCTAACTACACGCCCAAGCCTTAAAACCTTTTGAATAGAAATCAAGACCCATAAACGACCTAATCGCCTATACTATAGGCCTCCTAGACCACAACCAAAGTATTTTCAGAACTGGGTGTTACAGATATGCTAGTAGTCTCTGTGATACGTGAATGGAAGAACCCGGGGGGTTCCCGAGGCATTTGGATATCAGACCATGTGGGGTTCCCTTGGCATTCCAGGATAAGACCATGAGGGGGTTCCTATGACATTTGGTGTAAGACCTTGGAGGGTTTCCATAGCATCATGGTATGTCTGTATGTTAAGTTTGCATGATATTTCCTTGCCTAGTGAAGACCATGTGGGGGTTCCCATGGCAGGTCGTTAAGACCATGTGGTGGTTCCCATGGCAGTGGGCTAAGACCACGTGGGGGTTCTAGTGGCACCCGGTGTAAGACCTTCGAGATTTCCATGGCATCCTTATATGTTCATATGCATGGCTTATGTGTGACATCCCCAAATTTCTCAGCCAGAAAAGACCGATTTAAGTTATCCTTAAAAATAAAATCAGAGTAATCCTTTTAAAAGATGTTGCAGAATTTGTTCCCAAAACAAAACATGATAAAAGTTTATCAGAACCTTTCTTTAAGAAATATATAATTTCCTTTTATATCAAAACCTCGGGATGTCATGTTCCGATACAGATCAAAAGCATAAACAAGACATTATAAGCCTTACAACAGTTATTTACAACTACTGGCCTATAGTCCAAAAATCACTCAACATCATCATCCGACTATGCTCGGGGTCCACTACCTGTAATATAAAAAGCTAAGTGGGTCAGGCTTGGAAGCCTGGTGAGCATATAGGGTTTTCAACCCACAATAAATAAATTTATTATGCTTAAACATCAACAATCACCCAAATTACCCCAACCCCATTATCTTATTTATTTCTTAAGGATTTACCCTAAGAATCAACTATCACTCATTCCTAAGGATTCATCCTAAGGAATAGGCACGAAGTCACATCGTTGCCAGGGTTTATACAACAGACACTAAGTCCATAGCTGCCAAGGTTTATACAACATGTGTTAAGTCCATAGCTCTTATTTATCGACAGTATTATTCACGGGAATCCCCCCTACATTACATGTCAATGGGTTTTTATAGTACAGCTGATGAACATATAGTTCACACACTTACAGGTTGCGAGCCTGCTAGTGTTCCACAGATCATCTAGAATAGTCCATGGTTGTCATTCATACTCTCCTGAATGACGGGGGCCAACGTTTGGGTAAGTGATTCTCTCATAATTCACCACTCACCCTCAACTCATGATCTATATCACTGATCATCTCATTTATCCAACTCATCTTTCATCACACACTGTCAAAACTGGAAAAATTAGGTTAAAATGTGAAAATTCATGTACAATATAACCTCCTTGTATAACCTTACCACATCTCATCTAGCGAACTTCAAAAGTTCAATGCCATTAAAATTCTACTTTTATACATTGAGATTTAGGTCAAAACAATCTCATATAAACCCGAAACTCGATCTATAAAGCCAAGTCCAATCATTTTCGGGCCTTAAACACAAATACTCAATCCAACAACCTCGTTTGGGCCAATACCATTCCTAGAACATCATTGGGCTGAAACCTCCTATCTTTGGGCTTTAAAAACCGAAAATCCTTTTATATTGGGCCCAAAGACTCCTCTTGGGTTGGTTAGCCCATTTATTAAAAAAAAGAACAAAAAAAAAGAGTTCACAAATTATTGCCACATCAAAATTACCCAACATGTATCCATGGTAATTATCTTACATACTTTTAGGAAGAGAGTATTTGTCCATCATAATTCCAAGCACATTCCACCCTCCCTTCTCTCCTTAAAACTCGTCCATACCACCTCTCCATCACCACTCTCATTTCAAAGTTGCATATAACTCCTTTTCCTCTCAAATCTCCTTCATTTCTCTAAAAAAATTCATGGGTGGTGGTGCCATCCTCAAGATTTTCTTCAAGTATCATAACTTGGTAAGTCCATATTCATCTCTAGATGTTATATTTCAAGTCTATGCTAAGATCCTTCCTCTTACCACTTCATTTTCATGATTTTGGACCTTAGAACCACCTCCATTTCAAGATCCCACCAAAAACTCAAATTAGCTTCAAAGTTTCATCTTCTTCTTCATCTACATCTCAAAAACCCCAAGGTGAGCTTCATACCCCCTTGTTTTCGGTTTTATAATGTTTTTGGGGAGGATACAAGTGCTTTTGTGTTACATCTATGTATATATGCATGTTTATGTGTTTAACTTTTAGATCTTTACTTGAAAATGAAGTTTATCATTTGGATCTTCATATAAACCTTGAGAAAAGTATGTGTCCTCACATATAATACTTGCAAACTTGTAGATCTGGGATTTATCCACTTAGAATAGCAAAAACATGTGTTGTGAACAAACTTAGATAACTTAAACTCAAAAATCAGCCCTTGACAGAAAAGTTTTAGTCCAATCTTGAACTGTTTTGACCTCCTTAATGGTAATATTTTTCAAAACTGTTTTACATGCAAACGTTCAGGTTATTACCTTTAAAATGACTACTCTCACGTTTTCATACGATTTTTGTACTATTTTTGGCGAATTTTACAAAACTGCCTATCAGATTTGAAATAATTTCGGACCAACCTGTGAAGGTGAGCAATTTCACACTTGTTAGAGGCCAATAAAAATTATGAGAACAATTGTGAACAAAGTAGACAAAATTTCCAAACTTCCAGAATTTACGGATCCAAATTTCGACTTACGATGATCTTTCAACAAATTTTCCAACAACTAGGTCAGAAAATCCAAAAACCAGAAAAATTTGTATTTCACAAAAATCAAGCCCAAAATGATATTTTTGACAAAAATGGGTTTAAAATGTGATTATTACCACAAACTAGTCAAAAACACAAGTTTTGAACAAAATAGGGGCTAAAGTGTTATTTTTACTATAATTGGGCCTTAATTGAAAACTTTGTGGCTTATTGGGCCAAGAACGTCATTTTTACAAAAAGTGGGCTTTTTATATCAATTTTGTAAATAGTCGAGCTAAAATAAACAAAACAATAACAAACGGGTTAAAAACGATATTCTTAGCCTTATTGGGTCTGGAAATAATATACATGTTTAGTGGGCCTTAGTGTCCTTTTTACATGTATATTGGGCTCAGGGTAGACATTCATATTCCTTTTGTGCCTGGAAATAATAGATACGTATAGTTGGCCTTAGTGGTCCACTTACATGTTTATTGGGCCTAAGAATGAGTTTTATATGTGTTCTTCTTTCTTTTCCGTGTAAATTTTCGATTAAGGATCTAGTGAGACCTGTCGGTTGGCACCTTTGAGTGTACAATCGTAGCCTGTAGTTATAACCAGAGTTTCCTGGAGGGAAAGCGGGAGTTTGTGTATAGATCTATACGGGGGTGACACCCCACACATGAGCTGTTCGCTACAGTTAGACTAGGCCAGTCTAGGGTGACAAAAACCTTATCCTATTCCGTCGGCGTCCCAAAGACGCAAAGACAGGAGAAATTGTCATTATTTAGTATGGTTATAACGACTCACTTAGAGGAATTAACGTTATAAGATTTACGGGAAACCATTCTAATTTATTTTTGGGATAAAACAGGAAACCATTCTATTTTCTTTTTGGGATAAAACAGGAAACCATTATATTTTCTTTTTGGGATAAAATGGGAAACCTTCTTTTTGATAAAACGACAATCTATAAGCATCGGTACTCAACCACCGGGGTTGAGATTCCAGCATCATCTATCGCAGACAACATCGGGTTGTCTGGAAATCATTCTCTTTCTATTTTTGTAACCATTAACACACATGCATTACTATAAGATCGGACACAAATATTTCAAACCATTTCTTTTTAGAAAGTATCGGATATTTTTGAAAGCACTTTGAAAACGATTCTAAACAAGTACAAAAACCATTTTTATTCAAAACTGCTTATGAACTCACCAACTTTTTAGTTGATGCTTTTCAAAACGACTTGTATTCACAGGAATTCCAGTAGCAGGTAATAAGTTCGACTATAACATCATGTGGTGCGACTTCAAGAAATTTTACTTCCTTACTTTTGTGTAACTGATGAACAAGATTCAATATGTAAACTATGTAAGTGTGTATTTCCAATGTATAATGTTTGGTTGCTATGTTTCATTCATATTCAATTGTTATGATATTATACACGAAGTCATCCGCCCCCGGACGTTTCCGCCGTCCAGGTTTGGGGGTGTGACACACACCCACTATTTCATCTACCCATGTTTTACCCAACATTTTTGTAGATAAAAATACATATACAGTTTAAATTATTTAAAAACCTGTATAAATCATTCCTTCAACATCCATCTCAAATAAACAAACAATATATATTCACACAGCACGTATTTTATATAAAATACTTCATATCTATGTGTAAGGTGAAAGTAACTACACACTCACCTGATTTAATGATAATCGGGCAGCACTTCGTTTCCTAAAACGATCGTTTCTAATAAAACCAGGAGTTTTATTGAGAAACCGGACTTTGCGAGGGTCGGGCTTCAAAACGGAAAAGATAAATTTCTCGGGCTTCTCGGGCACTTCGGGGCATATTTCGGGTGTTTGGTATAATACCGGGGGTTTGGGGGAAGTGAAAATAGCTAAAATATTAAATTAAGGGTGAAAGGTAGCAAATTTCCAAAGTTACCCGGGAAGGCTCGCAGCCTTCTATTTATAGGCGAGGTCCGACGGTCGGCCAAGAAGGGTGAGTTAGCAGCGAAGGCCCGTGGCAGCAGGAGGCGAAGGCACGCAAATGGCTCGCACGTGCGAGGGGTGAGCTGTTGGCCTCTAATTGGACCGAGGTCTAGGTCCGAGGGTTGGGTTCGTGGCGCACCATGCGAAGCTCGGATACGTCAGGAGAGGCACGCGTCGGACTCCTACTGGACCGCACTTCGGATGCGAGGGAAGGCAACACGCCTCGCCAGTTGGCCTCGGTGACTCAGCATTTTCGGACACGTGACGCGTTATGAGCGAGGGTGACGTGGCTGAAGTCCCACCTTGCGAAATTTCTCAGATTTGGCAATTTTTCTCGATTTTTGTGCCAAAACTTCTAAAATCCATAACTTTCGCATACGGGCTCCGTTTTTGACGTTCTTTATATGCACGCGTAGGTAAAATTACACTCTACAACTTCCGTTTAGACTTCGTCGGCTAAGTTTGACTTTAATTTTTATATTATTATTTTTAACAGACCGGGACAGGAAATCCGTTAAAAATTCATAAGTTCTTCATCCGACGTCCGTTTTCGTCTTTCTTTTTACCGTTGTACTACTATTGACGAGACCTTCGATTCTCGTTTAGGTTGTATCGGCTAAAAATCACTCGATCTAAAATTCGAGTTTTTAGCTGTCTACTGCTAAGCTAAAACTTAGAAAAATCATAACTTCCTCATACGGAGTCAGATTTGGGCGTTCTTTTTATACATACTCTCGGTTTAACGAACACTACGACTTTCATTTAGATCACTAATGCTAAAAAGTAGTTTATCAAAAACTCACTTTTTACGACAGTCGGCACCGTGCCGGTTTTGTCGCGAAACTTCGACAGGTCATAACTTCTTCGTTATAACTCGGATTTCGGTATTCTTTATATATCCGTAATCCTTATCATGACCACTACAACTTTCTTAATAGATATCGGCTTTATCTTATATTTATTTTCGACGCTCATTTTTATTCTTAATTAATTAAACCCTAATAATTAAGCATAAAACACATAATTCACATAATATTCACATAATTCCTTTTCATTTCTTCCAAAATGAGTTACGAAGGTTAACCGAGACTATCACATCAATATTAATGCCTAGCCTAGAAACACGGGCGTTACATTATGTGATTGATATGGTTTATGTAGCTTTTATAGCTAATATGGATTATGTGATTATGTGGACTATGTGGGGTATGCTCTGGGGAAATCACTAAGGTTCGTGCTTACGGTTTACAGTTTTGGTTTCACGTATCATCGATTTGGAAAGGAAGGGCATGGCTTGATCGCAGCGCACACACCTATGTTTTCCGCAATAAGTGATTTTGGGATGAATTCTGATAAATGTTTTAATTAACTATGTTTTGGAATGTTGGGATTAAATGATATATATGTTTTGACTATAATAAAAATGAAATTTTTACCCTTTATTTTTGGGTCGTTACAGTCTTAGATGGCTATTAAGTGCTCAATACCAAAAACTCTAACTTCTTAACTCATTAAGACATCCTAGTTCATGCATGGAAGGAAACTAATTACCAAGATTCCATTTTTATGCTTCTAAACACTCCAAAATGTCTTAAAGGTCAACTTATATGAATTAGAGTATCCCACACTCATAATGCCAAGCTTATGGGACCAAAATGAACACAAAACCATAGCTAAACAAGTACTAAGAAGAATTTCATCAAGATCAAAGTTTTTTACCTCCAAATAATGTCAAATGATGATGTAATTCTATATCCAAAGTGTCCACTCTTCTAATATGGTCTTCGCTTCTTCCTTCCTCCTTCAAGATCACCAAAACACACACTAATGGCTCAAAATGTTCTCAAATGGATTAGGGTTTGCAAAAGGGTCAAATTGGGGCTGGAGGTTGATGACAGAAGGAAGTATTGGGAGTTAATGATGTTTAATTAAATAGGGTACAAACCCTGGCCACATATGCCCAGCATATCAACGTACGCCAAGCATACTCATGCAGGCTTCAAAATTACAAAAATGCCACTGAAGACCAATTTGCAAACAATTCTCATACTAAGGGGTTAAAAGGTAAATACCTGGAAATCAATATGTTATAAGATCTAATTGATGTCGGTTAACAATTGTAACCTCTTTATAAGTAAATAACGAAATTTTGTTTGAATATATGTGTTTATATTATATGTATATAATATTAGATTATGAGATTAATGAATGAGGTTAAACAAAGTAATAAAATAAATATTAATTAGGATAAATAACCTTACTAAAATTCGAAGTAGTTATGATGAGGATTCTAGGGATATAAGGAGCGCTCAAATCGTACTTAGAACGAAGAAGTTGTGATCCATTGAAGTTTCGTGTTCGACCTGATACGAGAACGAGCATCATAAAAAAGGTGAATTTAGGTAGTTTGCTTATTTGCCAAAGTGATCTAAATGAAAGTCCTAGAAACTGTAAAACCGAGAGCGTTCATATTGAGAACGTCTGCATCTGACTTCCTACGAGGAAATTATGATTTTTCGATGTTTCAGCGCAACAGTGCGGACATAGAAATCGAATTTTAGATCAGTCGATTGTTTGCAGAAACAATCTAAACGAGAGTTGAAGATCTCGTTAATAAGAGCCCAACGATATAAAGACAGTCGCGAACGGATGTCGTATGAAAAAAGATATGAATTTAAAATAGAGATTAGCAGTCTAAGCCTTCTAAAATAATAAATATAAAATATAAATTGAGATTTAGCCGACGAAGTCTAAATGAAAGTTGTAGATCTCGTCTATAGCTACATATGAATATAAAGAATGGAAAATACCGAGTTCATATGAAGAAGATATGAATTTTGGAAAATCTGAAACAGTTCGTGCATACGGGGTGCACGACACGCATGATCCTCTAGAAGTGACCACGCGGGTTCAACCAATTTTCGCCATGTGTCGCACGTAGAATGGTCACGTCACCAGGCGTGTCACACTTTTTCAAACTCTATATATATGGGTTGTCCTCCATATATGCTCCTCACAAAATTCAATCACAACCTCTCTCTCGAGTTCTTTTCAAATCTAGCTCTATTTTCCCTTAGTTTTTTAGATTTCAGCAAAGCGTTGAAGTCCCTAAGAGCCCGACATGTAGTACCTATCAGGCTTGAGTTCTGCTAGTGAAAATTTTGGACTTTTTTCAAGAAAATCTTTATAATTTAAGCTACACTCACATTTCTTTCTGTGTAACTTATATTTATATTCATAGTCATTATTATGAATCTATAAATAAGATTTATCAATGATTCCAAGTCGTTATACTGATTGATCTACTTACATAGATGATGTCTAGCCTGGATTTAGTGAGGTGTTTAAAGTGAGATTTCCAAACAATATACTCTGTATACCAAACGAAACCTACCCCCGATATGATCTTACCTAGTTGGTTCTTACTTGATAGATCTTGATGTAGACATTGGGATTGTTGAGGAATGTAGATTATCATTAGTCATAAGAAATAATAAACTAAGACTTAGTGACAATTGAACCTATGTCACATCAAAAGAAAGGCTAAGTGTTGAAGCGAAGCGCTGCCTGACTTTCTAGTCATCCACTTTAACAAGTGAGTGCATAGTTACTTTCAGCTTACACATAGATATAAAAGTATCTATATGATAAAATGCTATGTGTGCCTATTATCTGTATTCCTTGATATATGTGTTAGATGAATTATATGATTTTTACTCGATTTAATAATATATGTATTATCATATATTTATATAAAATATATTGGGTAGTGATGGGTGATGAAAATGATGAGATGATGATGAGAGGACTTGACTATTGATGAACCAGTCATCTAGTAGAGTATAAATGACAACCATATACTATTCTAGACAGTCCAGTGGAAACGATGGCAATCTCATAACCTGTAGGTGTTAATGAACTATCTATTCATTTGATGTACTCTAGCCCCCCATGGTTTCCTTATGGACACATATTGCTAAAGGAATCCCCTATGTAGTATTGTCTACCCGTTGATGGTGATGATCCTTAGCATAGGTCCCTTGAGATCAATATTTAGGATTAGTATGTAAGAATAACGGGAATGGGTAATCGGGGTAAATTAACTGATGTGAAATACATAATTAAAGAAGTTAATGATTGTGAGTTGAAAACCTTATGTGCTCACCAGACCCCCAAGTCCGACCCACTTAATTTCTTGTATCACATATAGCGGTACGAAGGCACATAGACGATGTTGTTTTGAGGGCTTTGTAGTCCATTAAAGGTGTTGCCCCCAGACCCACGTTCTTTTAGTGGCTTCGCCTCTGAATGACAGTCTACTTTGTATCTTGAACAAACTCAAACAAGTGTGTAATGTACACCTTCCATACTTGCTTAATGTTTATTAAGATTGCATTTGGTATACAAATTAATCTCATTGCACTTAAATAATATTAATGAAAACAAATCACCAACGTATATGTATGTATGTATGTATATATGTATGTATGTATGTATGTATGTATGTATGTATGTATGTATGTATATGTATGTATGTATGTATATATGTATATGTATCTGTGCATGCATATATATATATATATATATATATATATATATATATATATATATATATATATATATATATATATATATATATATGTTTGTATGTATGTATGTATGTATGTATGTATGTATGTATGTATGTACATATGCATGCATGTATACATGTATGTATGTATGTATGTATGTATGTATGTATGTATGTATTTACGTATATATGTATGTATGCATGTATGTCTATATGTATGTATGATTTTGATCTTAAGTCATGCCTTAAAAGTGTTGTGGCCTCGTTATGGCTTATTTGTTTGTCATATGATATGGTGTTCCTATTACATAGTGTTTTACCAAAAAGTCACCAACATATATACAAAAAACATATATATATATATATATATATATATATATACATATATATATATATATATATATATATATATATATTATAACCGTTGATGGTTCACCGAAGAAAATTGGAACCCGTCAAGGATACACAAGGCTTCAGTCATACCGTACTCATTGTGAATTGTAATAAGTTCCAAGTGAGTTCGAATTAAGTTCATGCATTATTAGTAAATATGATTTGCACCAATATTTGTGGCAATGACATGTGTGACATTGAAGCAGTCGAAAAGTACAAGAATTCCCTCATATTATTATTTAGACATGGTAATCAAGATATGTGACATTTTGTTAATTAAAATGTGTTGAGTCCTTGTGGGTTGTAACCATTGGTGGTTTATCTTTGGTATGCGTAGTATATCGCTAATGATTGTGACAACCCGAAATTTTTATTCTGTACAACCATTCACTTCAATAGAAGTCAGAACTATTTCTGCTAACTTTCAAGCTTCTTGGAATCAGTTTAAGTGTTTTAAAGTTAGTACTTCAAGAGATAACTGGAGAGAGGATGCCCTAGGGTTTATTGTGCAACAATAAAGTCCCAAAACTCCAAGAGTTTGGAGTTTACGGCCTAAACATGGTGTTTACGGCCGTAAAATCTAAGGAGTATAAATATGACACTTAGTCATTTTTATCACTTTTTCACCTTTTCAAGACTAGAACTCAAGATCCTCTCAAGTATCATTCGATCTTCCTTCTTGATCTTCAACTTTGTAAGTATTTCTTGCCCTAATAAGTTGATATCTTACTTAATCTAGTGATCTTACATGATTCCATCCGTGAAATCATTCCATTTGTGTAGATCTTCAAGTGTTCTTAGTTTCACCAAGAACACCAAGAACACACACTAGTGTTCTTGGAATTTTAACACCCTTACAAGCTTCTATATAGTAAGTACTCTTACCTTGGCTTGTTATAAGGCTTGTTACACTTCTTAATCATCTAGAAAACACAAAGAAACCCAAGATCAAAGGTGTTTACGGTCCAAACATGTTCTTCGACCGTAAACCCTAATGAAAGGGCCATTGTGTGCCCTAGTCCCTTACCAAGCCTTGGATACTAATCTAGATCCCATCCTTGAAGTGCTTAGGACCTTAAACATCAAAAAGACCATGAACCATTAGAGTTTACGACCGTAAACACATGGAGAAATGGTTCATGGGCCGTAAACTTCATAAAGGGGTGAAATGATGCCACAATCACTTCCTAAGGCTTAGACTTGAAGTAGGATGCTTCTTTATGACTTATGAAACTTCAAAACACAAAATGGTTGAAGCACCATGGGTTTACGACCGTAAACTCCATGAGAGTTGGTCCCAAAACCGTAAAATTCAAAAGAGTTTACCCTTGGACTTTAAACTCAAATGCAAGGCCCTACAACCCGTAGATGCAATCCTTAGTACTTATAACACTTGAATCAAGGTGTTTTTCATGTCCTAGGGTGTCTTAACTTGATTAATTTGTTGT
Organism: Lactuca virosa; assembly: GCF_052849685.1. Taxonomy (NCBI): domain Eukaryota; kingdom Viridiplantae; phylum Streptophyta; class Magnoliopsida; order Asterales; family Asteraceae; genus Lactuca; species Lactuca virosa. The sequence continues at coordinate 265,072,407 of NC_136431.1, forward strand.
TAAATGACTAATTGGATACATATATGTGTTATTATATGTTAACTAGGATCCTTGTGTATGTTCAAGTCTTCACTTGACACTTAGCATCCTATACCATCCGTTCATCCAAACCACTCACTACAGGTGAGTTCATACCCCGTAATGAATCTTTTAATTGTTTTAACTGTTTAAGGGGGGGGATACAAGTTGAACACAATGAAAATTGTGTAAATGTTTGTTATAAACATCTTTCAAAATGTTACTTATGTTATTTATAAGTTGTCAAAACTTTTCAAAAACTCTTTTAAAGTTATGTTACTTTATAGTTATACAAAACTCTGTTTTTAAAGGTACAAGCATAACTTAGTAGATAAACGAGTCTTTTCAGTAACATTCCAAGTAGAACATTAGTAAACTATAATAGGTATAGTTTAGGAGAATGCTATTCATTACTTCTAGTACAATGAAGCACACAAAGAGTCAGTTCTTACATGAATCAAACAATACCATACAGAACATATAGTGAAGAGAATCAAACAATACCATACAGAGAGAACGTACAATATACAGTACAAAACAAACAAGTTAGGTTGCTATAGCATGAGAACACATACAGGATCTAATTATACCAATGAATCACTAACTCATTGTTTTAAACAAAAGGTGATAGTTATATTGGGTATACATGATCATATACTTTAATGTGAATTACACGGCTTGTAAGAATTTGCAGAGGTCGCGTTTGGTTCCCTTAATCTCTTGAAATGGAGAGCGTTTAGTAGGGGTTCTAGCCTTCACATTATAACCGTAATAAAACAAATATGTTTTTAGGTTATTAGTACATCCACATGTCATTATAAACGACAACTCTGTACTTACATTTCCCATCACTTTCATAAAGTGACAGTACCACTTGAAAGTCAAACTCAAACTATTTTCGAGTCAAGATAGTTATAAACTAGGGAAAATATACATTTTTACAAACGACAAACGGAACAGTCGAGTCTAGCACATAACAGAAGATGCCTTGGTAGAAGGCTACGATTAAAAGAAAGGACCATAATGCTAGTCTTATGATTCCTTAATGTATACATCACAGGATATATATATACCAATAGGGTCCGACAGGTAATAGGATGTGTGCTATCCTCTTCATTTCCTGTTCCTTGTTTGGTTGTGGGCTTGGAACGAATTCACCCAATCTATTTTCTACCCGATTCTATATATATGTATGCTTAGTATACATCAAGTCATCATAAGGGTACCAGGTATGGGTCAGGTTATAGGACACAGAGTCAAAGCACAGTTTTTCCAGTACAAAACACACTTTCCAAAATCAGTACTTTTGGTATACAAAACTAGAAACTTCCCAATAAAGGGTTTAATCCATTTTATTAAACCAGTTCAAATTAAAAGACCTTAGGTGCGTAACTCTATAATACCTTAGTTTATACATCATGTTTATATATAAAACTAATACCCAGTAGGTAGTTGGATGTGTGCTTTCCGCCTTACTTCCTGTTCCTTGTTTGGTTGTGGGCTTAGGGCAGATTCACTCAATTAACTTTCTATCCGATATTAGATTATGTATATCAGTATAAACTAAGCTATTATAAAAGTAGTCACTGTGGTCACCATTTTATTATAAGAAATAAGGGTTTTATTAAAGAACTTTTCATTAGATACAAAGGAACCATCACAACTAACTCCATGAGTAACAAGTGAATACACCAGGGTTATATATGACGACGATCTAACAAACAATGGGATGTGTGCTATCCGCCTTAATTTCTGTTCCTCGTTTGGTTGTGAGCTTGAGGCAGATGCGCACAATCGATTGTTTGTTTACTCTGAGTCTTATATAACTTGTACCCACTTAGTACCCATAGAATGGGTTGTAGTGTCATTTTACTTAAACTTCCATCAAAGTAGGAAATATATGATTTTCTAGAGGAACAGGCGAACTTTTCAAAACAGAACTTACAACTTACACCATTTTTACATATACATTTTCAACAACACTTTACAACTTACTCACATCACTAAAATCTTATGAACTCACCAGCTTAATTGCTGATCAACTCTTTCAAATAACTTGTATTCTCAGGAGACTATTAGACAGGTGCTCGTGCTGGGAATTCAGAAGATGGAGCATTATAGCTTCAAGTCTTGTTTTGTTATTTGTTTATGAATTCTATGTTTTGTGAACACACACATTGTAAACACTTTCTTTCGAAATGAAATGGTTGTTCTTTACTTGCTTACCATATACATATCTCGTGATACTAAACATGACGTCCTCCACCCCCGAACGATTCCGCCGTTCCGGTTTTGGGGTGTGACAATGATTAAAGAGGGAAACTAGGTCAAGAGCACAATTGTCAACTAAATTGCATTAAAAGCACTCTATGAATGTCACTTGAGATTATGTAGTGGTACTATGTAGCATAGTCAATTGTTGTGACTGAAAAAATATGTTATAAAAGATGACATCTCTAATGCGTATCATAATACCATAAATCTGCAAACTCTAAGAAAAAGAATAAAAGAATAAACACCAAGTTATGAACATTTTCATCAAGTTTTAAACATGTTTAAGTATGAAACATACTTTAAAACTACATACAATACTCTAGTCTGCTCTAAAAAAATTCCGCATGCATTTAACTTTTATATCATGTTTACACATCAATCTAAGAAGAAAGAAGTTTATCAAGTTTCGAACATTTTTTGCGAGTTTTGAAATTTGGTTTTAACATACATACACTACTATAATTCAATATGTATGCTAAAGTTACCATGTTTTTAACTATTATATAACGTTCATATAGTAATAAAAAAGCATGAAAATGGGTTCTGAAACCATTCTTCGAGTTTCATGAATATATTGTTTTGATGTGTAGCGCTTAGTATATTTTTTAAAGATATTATAATTCTCTTAATTTTAGGGAGAATTTCATCTATATCCTTATAAACTTTCATAATGATCTCTATATCCTTGTAAAACCTCAAATTACATGTATATCCTTATAAAACCTATAAAGTCACATATATACCCAGATACTTAATTTAATCATATTTAATATCCTCCCTAATAAATGAAAATAATTTTGTCATATGTCACTCTCTTATTAACTTGGACACATGTCATTTTTTGGTATTTTTGAATAATTGTTTTTTTCCATTTGTCATTTTCTCATTTTTTTATATTTTCTTAATTAACACATCATATATTACACATCAATTAATAATTACTTTAATTGAAAATAACCAATAATTTACAATATTAGTACTCATATAGTATTTAATATGTTTCCTTTTAATTTTAAATTTTAAATTTCAAATCTAAAATTTCAAATTTAAATAAAAATTTGTTTAAACTTTCATATTTAATTTTTTGTTTTATCAAACTCGTATAACATACGGGTCTCACACCTAGTACTTAATATCTAAAAACAAAATATTTAGATTAGATTATAACTAAAGTACTAAAATATTCATTTCGAATCCTTCCCATAATCCATATTTGTATTTATGACATGGTTTTGTCACTTCATATTCTGCATAATCAATTAGCAAAACTCGATGATTACATATTACCAATCGTTTGGTAAACAATATATTTCATCTCATACAATTGAATTAAGAGACCGTGAGACGCAATCCTAACCATTCGTTTGGTAGATAAAAAAAATATTTTTAAAATGCAAAATAATTGAAAATTTTCAAAAAAAAAAAAAAAGTTCAAATATTATTTTCGGAATTTATATTTTCCAAAAAAAAAATAAAAAAACAAATAAATAATAAATAATTTTTTTTTACATATTCTAGTACAATATTAGAATATTCTACATATTTGACAAAAATATTCTAACAGTTTAAAAATCACATTACAATATTTACAGTGTAATATTTTATTAGAATATTTACAGTGTAATATTCTATTACAATATTGCACGTATTTTTCAAGAAAAAAAAACAGTAATTTTTTTTTTTAATTTTTTTAGGTAATTAAAGTGACGAAAATAATAATTAAAAAAAGAATTTTTGGATTTTTCCTTTTATTTTGAATTTTAAAATTATTTTTAGATTTTGTCTCACGTTCTCACAAAATTAGCATGGTCTCAAATTAACCTGAACCTAAGAGAGATAGAGAGAGGGAGAGAGAGAAAGATTATAAGTTTTATAAAGATATATATGTCATTTATAATTTTTAAGTATGAACATAATTATCAGAGTTTATAAAGATATAAATAAAATTCTCCTTTATATGGTTAAATATATATATATATATATATATATATATATATATATATATATATATATATATATATATATATATATATATATACACGTAACACTATTGATCTCTATTGATAAGTAATATCCCATTTCATCTCAGTAATAATTATTAAAAACATAAACATCTTTATCATAAAACAACATGCATCACAAGAAGAATCTGTCACAAGTTTCTTTTCGTTTCAAAAATTTTAATTTGTTTATGCAATCTGTCGTAGGTTTCTTTTCCTTTCAAAATTTTTAATTTGTTTATGCAATCTGTCATAGGTTTCTCTTCATTTCAAAAATTTTAATTTCTTTATGCACACTTGAAGAAGTGAATCTTGCTTTTATTCGATTTTATGCGATTATTAAATTTCCCTTCGAGATCTTCCATAGCTTGTAGCATTCTATAACTATGACTAGCTGAGCATCATAGGCGCATAATGTAGTAATATTTTAAGGGAAAATGACACGCACTACGAATTTTCTAGGGTTTATTCTTTTAGTCCCTAAACTATTTCAATAACTTTACCAGGGAATGAACTTTTATTTGTCTGATTTATTAAATCCTTTTTGAAGTTTTGAAGGGGTAAGCCGGTTACCCCTTTGCCACCTCATTATATTAATAGACAAATATGTCCACATAGGATGAAACAGCTCATCGTCATCTTGACAGATCACCATCTCGCATCTCCGGAACACAATAAATGGGAGGTGGCGTTTGTTTTGAGTTAATGGGTTTATGATTGAAATTTAAGAGCTTTCTTCAACAATCACAAGCCATCCATACGAAGATCCACATCGACGTTTGCTATAAGAATCTTCAAGCAGATCCATGAGGTGAGCTTTATCATTGGAGGCGTTTAGAAAGCTTCGAGTATTTGATCGTGGATTCTGATTTTTTCTTCGAATGAACATTAACCAAGGGATTTGACATGGTAAATGTTTAGGGATTCTTCTTGTCACGCTTCGCAAAGCTAAACAAACTGCTCTAAATCGAAGATAATCCTGATGAATCTTTAGTTTCTTCACAATTCTCAAGCAATTCTGGAGGTAGATCCGACCAATCCACCGAAATTGACATTTATTTCTGTTAAACCCTGTTTTTTTTCCATGAATTGACCAGAACTCAAATTGTAAACCATAGTAACATAGATCGCCATACATGCCACGATCCTCGTTCAAATACACGTGAACCAGATCTCGATACGTTTTCTTTATCGCTAGTGGAACGCGACCCAGATCCAAATATTCACCGATTTCAAAATTGGACAGACCATACCTTGATTTGCGTTTCGGGAAGACTGGAACGGCGTTTTGGAGGGTTGCTTCTAACCTTATGCACCTATAGAGACACGAAATTAGTTTATAATAGGTTAAAGGGACTAAAAAATAGATTGCTTCTAACCTTATGCACCTATACAGACACGAAATTAGTTTAGGGAGTTAAAAGGTAAACCCTAAATAATTTGTAGGGCATTTATGTCATTTTCCCATATTTTAACCATTTACACAATTTACAGAAACAAAATTCAATCCTCGTGCTTCATTGATTGTTTCTTAGAATCTGAATTACTTCTAAGGGCCTGTTTGTTATAGCTTCCGATTGAATCCAAATATTGACTCGGTCCAAAAAAAATCATTTAGCATGTTTGTTATTCATTAAAAATATTAGATTCGGTCAACAAGTGAGGACTCGGTCCATTTATTTTTTCTAACTCGGTCCACAACTAAAATACCAAGGACTGGGAACAAATTCCAAGATGCCCGTTTTGTCCTACCCATCTCAACGCAAGACGAGTGAATAGAAGACGCACAACTCCGCCTCCGTCTTCTTCTTCCTTCTTTCAGGTGTGATGTTTTTTTCTTTTTCCATACTAATTTGCAATCATTTTTATCTTTCTCCACAACTTTCAATCGTTTTTTACTTCTGATTTGCTTTCATTCATCTTTTTCAATGGTAATTTCATACCGGAGCATCATCAAAATAGTCATAGAGTTTGCTTTCTTTGTCCGTCTTTGGATTGCCATTGGCACAAATATCATTATTCCCCTCGTTGCAGTGAGAGTGGATTTCAAATATATGTAACATAAAAAATGGTGATACAGATAAACATTGTGAGGGTGATCATGTAAAGATTGAACAATATTGGTGTTATTAGTACTTGTTTTGTAACAGTGATCAATAAATATCACTAAAAACAATGACGTGAAAGATCAATATAAAGCAATTGAAAACATGATTATAAAAGAAAATGTTACTTGTAAATTTTTTGGTTTTAATATATATAGTAATGATTTAATATTGTTTTAGATCAATTAATTACCTAAATTGTTTTTTTTTTATATTTTTGTGCCGAGTAAAAAATGTAATGTTGTAAATTAAATGGTAAATCATAATAGAATTATTATAGAAAATGTTGTTTGAGGGTAATATAGTCATTTTGCATAGTCAATCAGATGCAAAATCAAACATCAAATTTCAGTCAAATGTAATGTTGTAAATTAAATGGTAAATCATAACAGAATTATTATAGAAAATGTTGTTTGAGGGTAATATAGTCATTTTGCATAGTCAATCAGATGCAAAATCAAACATCAAATTTCAGTCAGAAGTTAACTCAGTCAATTTCTAACTCAGTTAGCTTTAACTGAGTTAGCAACTATCAAACGACCCCTAAGGCTGACCGGTATGGGTTACAAAAACATTGGTATGGTTGAGATGACACAAAAAAAATCGTTATAATACCAGGGAACATCGCTACCGTCTCCTGTTATTTTCAGAATACGATCAATTTTTTTTATTCACTACAACTTTCTTAATATTTAAGAGTGTCATGCAATTAAGAGACTATCAAACATTTTAAATATTATAATATAAAAACATAACTATATGAAGATTGGGATATTGCATTGTATCGACTTATATCAATTTTATGAGTAAATTACGAATAGTCACTATGGTTTGGGGTAATTTGCACGTTTGGTCTCTAATTTATTTTTTTAACTCAGAAGGTCCATGCAGTTTGTTTTTGTTGCGCGCTTAGTCTCCGTCTTACCTAAAAATACTATTTTGCCATTAATTTTTAATTTATTTAAATAAGGTGGGATGGGTAAGGTAAGATAAAGTGAGGTGGAAGTCGTGTTAGGGGTTTGTTTATTTAAATAAATTAAAAAATCAAGGACAAAATATGCTTTTTAGGTAAGACAAGGACTAAGCACGCAACAAAAACAACCAATAGGGACTTTCCGAGTTAATAAAATAAGTTAGGGACCAAACATGCAAATTACCCCAAACTAATTTACTCCAATTTTATATCTCTAGAAATATTCTTAAAAAAAATAATCTTATTAAATTATCCAAAAAATAATGAATGTTTGAAGTACTTTTTTTTGTTTGTTTTGAGAACTCATTACACACAACAGAAACTTGAACAAAATTTATTATTTTAATCTATGCATCCTTTTCCATTATGAACATACCAAATAATGAAGGGGAAATACCACAAATAGACAAAAAATGGGGGTGAATTTCTAAATTTAGTCATAAAACAAGATTTTTCCAGCTATAGACATACATTCCGCGGAGGACCCTCCGCGGACCTCTGCGGAATGACGTCACCTCCGCGGACCACTCGAAAGTCTGATTTTTTAACGTTTAAAAGAGTGATCCGCATAGGCCCTCTGCCGATACAATAACACCTCCGCGGAGTGAGTTGTTTGGAGGTCATAAGTACCTCTGCGGAGATGGTAACGAGGAGCTCCGCGGAGAGAGTAATGTATCCGCGGAATGGGTGGTTGGAACGGATTTTAGAGGGTTTTTTGATACAAAGTGTTCTTTTTCATATTTTTAGCTCCATTTGGTCGATAGATCAGTTCTTTTCATTTGATTTTCAAAAAAAAATATGAGTTTTGTTATTTTATGTACTGGGGGTTTTTGGCAGATAAGTAATGAGATTAACACCTACGTTAGACCAAAGTTTAACAACTTATGTTTACTGCTTCCGCCAAATTTTGATCGTCGAATATTGTTTGATTTGGTCAAAAGTAAGACTAATGTGTTCAATAGTAATATATCATTGTCATTTCAACACCCGGTTCATGGGTATGTTATGAATATTTTAGACGAAGCAGATGTTCATCAACTCAGAAATGTAATTTCTGAAACGAAGGAGATTGTGCATTTGTATTTAGAGGTGTTTCAGGGATTGGTCTAACAGACAAAAGCGGTTCAGAAAGTTGTACCATACAATGTTGAAAACGTTGTATCTGATAATGTTGAAGAGTGTCTAGAAGAAGAAACTGTGGCAGTGAATACGGTTGAAGAAAAAAATTTATATGAGTTTGGAAGACTGACTGGCAAAACTTTTTCAGACGATGAAGAGTCAAATGAAGGATGGTCAGAAGATGAGTTCACACACGGGAAAAAAAGCTTCAGACATATTTTACGGTATGCCTCCCATACCTGATTGTCCTGATCCTATTGGTGAACCCGGACCATTTCACAGTTTAGGTCCAAATGATGATATGTTTGTTCGTCAAACATATGATAACAAACAACAACTAATATTTGCTTTGAGTCTTAAAGCAACCAGAGAAAAGTTTCAGTTTAAGACCAAACATTCTAACGAAAATCGTTATGAGGTATATTGTGAAATTGAGAACTGTTGTTGGCGTTTATATGCAAAACGCCTTGATCCCACTGATGAATTTGAAATCAGGACTTTCAACAATGTGCACACATGTTCATCATTACAGATACACCCTAATCATAAGCATGCTAATAAAAAAGTGATCGGTACTATATTGCATGAGATTATGGGAAAAACTCGTTCCAAGGTTGGGAGGCCTAATGAAATATCAAGGGATTTGAATGCTTTGCTGGAAATCAATGTAGATTACAAACAAGCTTGGCGTGCAAAACAATATGTTATGGAACTGTTGTTGGGATCCTCTGAAGAATGTTTTTCCAAACTTCCTATTTATTTTCACAATTTGAAGAGGCATAATCCCGGTACAGTGGCCTATATTCAAACAGATTCTGAAGATTGTTTCGAGTGTTGTTTTTATGCCATTGGGAGCACGGTAAATACAAAAACCTTGTTGTTATTTAATATATAATTTTTTTTAAACAAACTATAGAGTGTTTATGTGTTCCATTTTAATATATTGCAGATACGAGCGTTCAAACGTTTTTGTCGTAAAGTTATAATTATGGATGGTGCCCATTTGAAGGGTGATTTTAAGGGAACCATATTACATGCAGTAGCTATGGATGGGAACAACCAGATACTGCCCCTTGCGCACGGAATATGCAAAAAAGAGAGTGGTCTTACTTGGACATGGTTTCTTGAAAAGTTGTATGAATGTGTTGGTGATTGTCAAGAATTGACTTTTGTCACTGATAGGGCCGATGCAATTCGGGTTAGTATTGAAAATGTTTTCCCACATGCTCATCATGGCTTGTGTGCTTTTCATCTACTAGGAAACATAGTACACAGGTTTGGGAAAAAGATAAAACAAAAGTGTTGTTTTGGAGGCTTGTGAAAGCTTACAAAAGAAATGTTTTTGAAGAATTGTGGTATAGATTTAGTTCTACTAGGCCGCAAGTAGCAGCGTATCTAAGTGAAATTCCCCGTGCTAAGTGGACTAGAGCATATTCGTTGTCGAAACGGTATGATTACATGACCTCGAACAGTGCAGAGTCCATGAATGCTTTATCTGTAAATGCAAGGAAGATGCCTATAATACCCCTTCTTGAGTTCTTCCGTCGTCTTTCACAGGAATGGTGTAACAAGCGTCGCATCGAAGGAGGTATGAATTTAATTTGGACTTTAATTAGGTCGAATAATAAGTTAATTATATATATCTTCTTTACAGGTAAACGTTCAACAGTGCTAACCGAGTGGGCTGAAAAAGTAGTTAGTAAAAATGAAGAGCGTACGACAGGATGGTCCGTTTCTGGTGTTTCAGATGCAATATATCAAGTTCATTATTTCAAACATGGTGGCATAGTTGATCTGAGGCAAGAGAGTTGTACATGCAAATATTGGGAAGGAACTGGGTTGCCTTGTGGTCTTGTCATAATGGTCTTGAAGCACTTGAAAAAAACTAACTTCGGACATCTGGCTATAGATGCTTACAAAATGGAAACGTATCGAAGTACGTATGAGGAGCCGGTTCACCCCCTTCCAGAACCGTGTGATTGGGAAATTCCTGCTGAGATGACGGTTGTTAAACCCCCGATAATGGATACACGTCAAGTTGGTAGACCGAGAAACAGAAATCGTATCCCGTCACAAGGTGAGGAACCTATAATAAGAAGGTGTAGTAGATGTGATAATACAACACATAATGCAGCGACTTGTCCGACATTGGTCCCAAAGAAACAAAAAAAAGGCTACAAAAAGTAGTGTGGCATCAGGTAGTAACACAAAATGGAAAGGGAAAGGGACAGAAGGGACTCAGGAGACGCTAGAGACACACGGGACACAAGAGACGCGTTGGACGAGTGGGACGCAGAGAGAAGACTATTGTTCAACGTTTGATTTGAATGATTGATGTTGTATTTATAATTAATTATGTTTTGTTTTATAGGACATTAATTTGTGTACTTTGAAATGGTGTGTTTATTTTAAAGATGATGGGTAATATTATGATTATATTAGTGCATAATTAGTAGTAGAATAATAACTAATACTCGAAGATAATACATTCAACAAACCAGAAACATATAGTAAACGTACAACAGTAATTAAATTAAGGGAATTGCAAAGGATACTTTTCTTTCTCCATTGTTATGTAGTCGTCCCTAATTCTTATTTTATCTTACATACGGTCCTTTTGGCTACCAAGTTCTATCATTTTTGCATCCTTGTCAGCAAGCCATTTTTCAGACAGTTTGATATTCTTCTTACTTTTTTATCCATTCCTCATGATCTTTGATTTTGTTTTTAGTAATCGTCATCCTTTCCTCAACCTCTTTGCACTCCGCCGCAATGAGGTGACGACGTTCAGTGAGAGCTCGAGATGAGTCTTTATCTTTTTTTGTTGTTCTTCAGCCCATCGTAGTTGTTGCAAAGTATCCTCCGACATATACGGCTCTCTTAAATTTGGTGAAGGGGCAAGAAAAGGGTCGATCGGATCACAATAGAAACAATCAACTTCGTTGCACGAGCAAATATACAAAGTTGAAGATGAACTCATTTTAAATTTAAAAAAAGTTTATAACTCTATACCAAAAATCCAACGACCATCCATGACTATATATAGTCCCGTCCACTCCGCAGAGACTTGTTGTCAGTCCGCGGAGCTTTTTGTCAGTCTGCAATAATGTTTGTCAGTCCGCATAGCTGTTTGTCTAGTCGTTGTCATCCATACATTACAATTATGGAAATACAATTATTTATTTAAAGGTAAAATTTTTTTATTAAAAAGTAAAGAACGCCAACAGACCATTACAAGTACGGTTAACATAGAACTGAATACAAACTAATATTCGTTGTGATCCATACAATACAGTTCAATTGAATTGTCGTGGAGTTCACAACACTTTCAACTGGTATTTCCCAATGCCTAAGGGTTGGAATAGGATTGACCGTCTCAGTTTGATAAGCATTTCGATACACCGCTGTACTTAACTTTAAATTTACCATTTGATGGATTTCTGCAATTTCGAGTCTTTGTAGTGAAGCTATGGCATGCTCACAAGGTATACCGCATTTTTGCCATTTACCGCAACTACAAATACCACGGTCTAATTGGATAGATTCGGTTGTTGAATACTTAGTCACTTCATATCTGTCGCCAACAATATGTGTAATCCTACAACCATCAGAGTGGATAAATCTTTTATGAATCACCTTCAGTGCATAAGGGGTTAGAAGACCATGAAAATCCCCTGTGAAATGAACTAAATCAAAAAACAAAAATTATGATGTCATAACGTATAATCACATATCAATTCACCATTTGAGTGATGTCATAACTTATAATTACCTCCAAACGCAACACGTTGAAGATATACTGCTTGCATCGAGTCATGGACCATTTCAATGATTGTTGTTATTGGAAACTCATGTGTGTTTGTTTTAAACCAATTGACAATAACAGGAATGTCAATGAGTTTAACATTGAAACGTACTCTTGGAAAACAAGCCCGTACCCATTTTGCAATGGGAATATTGTCAAGCCAATGAAGATCATTCCCATTAACCTCATTTTTTAAGTTGTTCAAACATGCATAAAAATGAGATAAATTATATGCTTTACAAGTCTTACAGAACAACTGCTCTACGACTGTATTGCTTCCGATGGAAGCGCGTATTTTCTCGCCTATATTTTTACAACAATAGCCATGATATGAATCATGGTAGACTCTTTGAACTGCAAAGTCTATAGAATCAGACATATGGCTTATGAAACCAATTTTTGTATTGTCACCTAAACATTCTTTAAGCCTCCTCATGAACCATAACCATGAATTGTCACAGTTTATGGTTCCCAAAGCAAATGCTATGAGAAGGGGTTCATGATTTCCATCTAAAGCAACCGCAAAGTACATGGATCTTACATACGCCCCAATTAGAGGTACTTGACCAACGAATATGATTGGTATCATAGACGTGAGAAACGTACGAATCTGTAAGTCAACATAAGAATATTAGGCATATAACAACTTGAAATAAGTAAATATTTATTTACTATAAGGGATTACATACCACACATCCCAACATAAGAATATTAGGCATATAACAACTTGAAATAAGTAAATATTTATTCAGTCCGCGTAAATGACTTGTCAGTACGCGTAACTTATTTGTCAGTCCGCGTAACCTGTTTGAATGTATGGTTTTTAAACATGGGAATTATTTTTCATAATATAAAGGATAAATACCAAATTACATATAAATGAACCAATACAAGAACAATACAAAACGCAGTACTAGTTAAAAAAACGGGACATTTTTCAAAAGATTCCAAGGGGCTTCATACTCGAAACTCTGTCCATTGCTAATGGATTTGTATTCTTGTTTAGCCGCCTCCAAGATGTCTTCCTCAGTATCATTCACACGATCGTCTTCAATCTTATTATAAAGATCGTTGAATAATACAACATCTGTTTTCAATTCATACCATTTTGCAGCTATATCAAGCGTGTTGCGATGGTTTTCTATGGTGGTTTCAGCGTCAGTGTTGAATGTATTCGTTAATAGGACCCAAAACATTCTATCCTCCAAACTGGTGTTCTCGTATACATTAATATATGCACGAGTTAGAAGCAAATACTCGTTAGCGGTCCATGGGTTTGAACCCATAACTGGTGTTCTCGTAGACAAACTACATGAACTAAAATAGATTAGGGGAAGTGATACATAATTTTTTGTCGTTTTATATAGACATGACAGTCCGCAAATATCAAACGATCATCCATGACAATATATAGACCCTTCAACTCCGCAGAGAGCTGTTCGTCAGTCCGCGTTACTGACTTGTCAGTCCGCATAGCTATTCGTCAGTCCGTGTTACTGACTTGTCAGTCCGCGTAGCTATTCGTCAGTCCGCGTTACTGACTTGTCAGTCCGCATAGCTATTCGTCAGTCCGCGTTACTGACTTGTCAGTCCGCGTAGCTATTCGTCAGTCCGCGTTACTGACTTGTCAGTCCGCATAGCTATTCGTCAGTCCGCGTTACTGACTTGTCAGTCCGCGTTACCTATCCTTTTATATATAGTAAAGCAAGTATCTATACGTCCGAATTAGAGGTAAGGGATCATTTCACAAAATGGCATCCAATGTACCAACGTCTTCAAATGCAGCTAATTTGTCCAATGCGTCTGCTCCAACAAATGGTACATCTCCATGGACGACAACAGAGGTGTTGGTCCTAACACGATGCTGGATTACCGTTTACGAGGGTCTGCCGGTAATAGCTCCCCTTAATTGCCTTCTTGGTGATGAATGTTCCCGCTTAGTAGCTTTGTTCAACTATAACGTTGGACAAGGACAAAAACGACTAAAACCCGATATTGTTAGTAAATGGATGGATTTCAAGACTAAAGTCACATGGTACAATCGATGCTACAATTATGAGAAAATGCGATGCTCTGATGCTGATGATGAAGAACTTCTTGATTACGTGAACGGATATTACCTGTGCCAGTTTGATGAAACTGAGTTCGAGTATACGGACGTTTGGAATCTGGTTAGAAATAAACCCTTTTTCATGTAGACGACTCTTTTATTTGTAATGTTCTATGTAATGTTTGTTAGTCGTTCATCTTTTATTTGCAATGTTTTCTGTAATGTTATTATGTTATTTCAAATGTTTATTTTGTTTTTAATGTATCGTAATATATGTTGGTGAATTATGTTTCAAAAAATATATGATACAAAAGTTGTTTATATTAAACAAAACTACTAAAAACAAGTATTTCATAATAATGTATACAAACTTCCAAACATCAAGTTATTTAGTATCCCAAATAATATTTGTCATCCTATTTCTGTAGAGAAATCCCGCATCTCTACATGGCTTATCACTCTTCACCGGTACCCCCGAAGCAATCATTTCCATATACATGCTTACGAATACTCCACAATCCCCTCTATTAGTAATATATTCTTGTTGTGGCGCGTCTACAATATCAATAAACTCCACAACTGCGTTGTCTTTGTGTCCATCGGGGAAATCCTTCCAGTAGTCAATTACATCTAGCTCTTCGATTATACGGCTCAACATGCGTAGGTGTAGACTCAAATTCCACCTCCAAACCATGACTACCTATATTATCAGAGTCAAAATGTGTATCATGGTAATATTTTTCTTCCTCCTCTTCATTTATCATCTCTTCCTCCTCTCGAAACCTTCTGTCTGGTTCAAAATTTGTGTCGGGTTCATCTTTTTTCTGTAATACACTGTCTACTTTAGAACTTAAGTCAGCCACAACGCCTAGTAGACACTTCACTAATGCCTTTGTGCTCGTCTTCTTCTTCTTTACCAATCTTGATGTGTCGTGTGACATATAACTTGTTTCTGTTTCAAGATGTTGCGAGGAAGAAGCATTTGTGGCAGATTCAGTCGAAGATGTTTGTGTTTCGGACTTGTACATCCTTCTTCGCGCAGGCGAGGCAACAGGAGGTGGAATATTTTGGACGGGACTATGTTGCCGTGGGGGAGACTCTACAGGGTTAAGAGTCCAATTGACATAACGAACATAAAACGACAACATCAGCTCCTCCGGGTTTGCCTCGACATTAATAGGTTGGTTGTTAGGCTGCAAAAATCAGATTGTTAGTTTAACATGAAAATAATTTGGAATTTGTAAATATAGATGATTGTTAATATAAAAACCATACCACATACACGTTCATTATTCGACAACATTGAACCCAATTCAACGGTGTTTTACTTCTCCACGCCCTCATCCGTGGCAATTCTGTCGGCATGCGTATATAAAACTTTGTTGCATCTGGGAACGTCTCCAAAATCCATATCTATGAAAAAAATGTAAGTATCATTCTATTATACTATAAAAGTCATGATACAAACTTATTATATAATACAAAACGAAGTTCAAATTTTTATAGTATAAAAAACTAAACAATGATAACTATTAAAATGCATTAGAAACTAACCTTAAATGGAAGCATAAAACTGGGAACGGTATACTTGTGTATTTTCTTCGATTCAGGATTGGCCTGCTTGAATTCTCTAAATTCTTCTATTTTCTTAAACATTCCACGCATCATACGCGAAATATATTTCCAGAAATACGTACCCCATGCAAACCTGCAATTTTCAATTTATTTATTATAATTAGTGCATTGCATACTACTGCGGGAATGCCTGTTTTAAATGTAATACCTGTTCCAATCATCTATATTATCAGCAAGCTTGTATACTGCTGCAGGAATGCCCGTTTTAACGTCTCGTCCGTGTAGACCCTTCAACATAAAAACAAGCTGGATAAGCATCACATCATCTTCATCTTGTAGTGCCAAATAATTCGGGGACATAATTAAGTCTTCTAAATATTTCAGCTGCAAACGTGCATCAGAAATATCTGGGAACAACCGAGCACGGAGATTTGAATTTGACTGGCCCTTTTCGTCATGGAGTAAATCCACATAAGGACCAACTTTTAAACCACAAATCAGAATATATTCAGTTTTACCAAAACCCAACTGGATCCCCTCTACATCAAACATAAACCTCCCCATTTCAAATATTTGTTGACACCTTAATTCGTGCAACATCATCTTATGCACAAGTAAGGGATCACCATGTGGGATATACATTCCTAAGAATATTCCAAAGAGGGAAGCTTCGAATAATACTTGTTGTGATTGTGTTAGGCGCGGAAAATAGTCTTTAATGATAGTCCCCACCACGCCTTTCAAGATTAAATCCGTTTTTTGATTAAGATCTTCGTGCTACACAACAAAAAAAATAAAAATTATTATTTCATTTAAAAATTACTAATTGAAAATAAAAAAAAATATTATTCCATTATGAAATAAATAGCAACATACTTAAAAGCAGAAAAATAATAATTGTGCAAACACCATCACTCCGCGGAGGCTAGAGGTCATTCCGCGGAGGCCTCTCTGCGGAGTGACATCTAGCTTACGCGGAGGCTGTAGTGTTGGATTATAGCATTCCGCGGAGGAAACACATCACTCCACGGAGAAGCCTCTGCGGACTAACGTCCCCCTCCACGGAATGGATCATCCGCAAGAACGTATCTGTGATTGTAAACCTAAAAATCCTAAATCTGTATACATATTCAATGTAATCAAATGAGTTTTCCTCTAATTTGAATCATATTCGACATTAACAATTAGATGAGAATGTGAGAAATACCCGGGAACCGTATCCATCGGTCATAACATCGGGGAATTCGGGGTCCATCGGTGACGGAAAGAGCTCTGCGACTTGATTTCGCCGGAGTTGAAGTCGTCGTCGGAGTTGAAGTCGTCGCCGGAGTTGAAGTCGTCGCCGGATTTGAAGTCTTCGATCAAAGTCTGGAGGAGCCGATGCGGAGGGTGGACGAGGAACGGGGACCAGTGGGGACCAAAAGAGGACCCCTTCGTTTTTCTCAAAAAAATATGGTGGAAATTACCAATTTACCCCCTCTTCGCGGAGATTTCATGGTTCCGCGGAGGTCCGCGGAGGGTCCTCCGCGGAATGTGTGTCTATATCTGGAAAAAAACGTTTTTTATGACTAAATTTATAAATTTACCCCATTTTTTTTTTGTCTATTTGAGGTATTTTTCCCAATAATAAACTTTAACCGTGAGATCCTTCAGATTTTGATGATACCCATGGTCTAAATAATCATATTGCATATGCTTCGACGGTAAAATTAATAATGTTTTTTTTTTTCTCAAATCAAATTAAAAATATTGAAGGTGTCTTTGATAGGCTAGTTGAAAAAAATGAGATTTTAGTTTATAAGTAACTTATCAAAAAATTATATATCTCAAACACTCATGAAAAGTAGTTAGAAATTTCTGTAAAAAACTTAGAGAATATAGTTATTGGCTTCTATCACTTATAAGAATATAGTCATTTTGGTTGAATATCTCATTAGTTATTATATACAAAACTATGGTTCAAGGAAATATTCCAGTAGATTTAAGGAGATTATTTGGTTTGATTGGTCATAGCCCTGCGTTTTGTATTGATATGTAAACTAACATGTATTTATTTTTTTATTTTTTTAATTTTTTAAAACTTTTTTTTTTCTTGTTTCTCAGTACTAGGCCGTGGGTGGCTATATATATATCGTTCTTTCTTGCTGTAAAAAAGGAAATATGAATGTATCAAATGAAGTTCTTCATATATTTATCAACATTGAGAATATGAAATAAGAGATGAGGGTTTATCACATGAAAATCTTTCAATTAAACCATAATAATTGAAAATATTAAACCAAAGTCAGTTAAAATCAATCATAATAATTTGCCTCGTTTAGACATTGTTAAGAATAAAAGTAAGGACATCCACAATGCATTGAAATCGTAGAGTTTAATGGATTATCACATCGTCTTTCTACAATCCATACAATTCTATTATTTTTTTCTATAATGCATTGAATTTTACAAAGTTAAATAAAATATTATAAAATGTAATTTATATTAAATATTTAAGAATTAAAAACTTTTCTTTTTCCCATTGAACTCCAAATCCGTTGAATGCTAAGGTGTCATATCACCATAATAGAGTTTCATCCATTAAATGACACATGAACTTGTCATCTCATTCAATTTTTCCATTGAACTCACCATTATGAATGCCCTAAGCACCCATACTTCATAATGTTGCATCTTAACAGCTTTTTAACTAAACTTACAAAATAAGTTAACATGAAAATAACCCCAAAACAACATATATACCTTAGTAAACTTTTTATCAGATTTGTGATTTTGCTTTATTTGTCTAGTTAGCTAGAGCTTTTGTGTCTCCATTCCCTGTTGTTTTGATTAGATAATGATTGAGTTTCTCTTTGCTAATCCATATCAATCATTGTTATTTGATTTTTGCATACATACTCAATATGCTCCAATGTTTAATAACGTTATAATAAAAATTAACCATTTTGGTCAAGTATTATAATCGAGAAACTATTAAATGTAGACACAAAATAAGAACATGGCCATGCAAGAGTAAAACAAGTAACATGTTCAAGTGGGACCTGGCACACGTGTTATACATGGACCATTCAAGTTCATGCACCAACAGAGACAGATTTGTTTGCTAAGGCTGAAGTAAGCAACTCACCACCATAAACATAGTCAAGTCTAACTATCAAAAATTTCTATTATTTGTTATAACAATATGTAAAAGAATATTTAAATTAGTTAATTGTAAAATACGCTTTGTCCTAAGGTACATGATCAATCCGCCAATCAAAAACTATGCAATACACTTTGCGCTTGGTCGTTCCTCGTTATATATTAGTGGGTTTAAATCACCCGTTTGATGCCAAACAACACTAGGATTCGGATGCTATATATTGAATTCTCAATCTTTGTTTTCTTCTACCCCGAAATGCCAAGTATGATGTACACCCTTTCAACAAACACTTTCTGGCCTTAATCAGGTAGATGATTCAAGAATTTATTTTACGTTTGTCCATGTATATCATAAATGGTTCTCTTCCAGGTGGTTTGATCACTACGATCTTCTTTCTACACTTGATGTCGACATCGTTCGCACTAAGCCAATCCATCCCTAACACTATGTTGAAGCCGTTTAACTCAGTGGGCAACAATTCCTCGTGGAATTCATTCCCATTCAAGTCGATGACGATGTTTGTAATACAATCACTAACAGATACGAATTTGCCATTAGCAACTTCTACTATTAGACACTATCTAGTTTATCTACATACAATGCTACTCTTCTACCAAATTTATGCGATATAAATGAGTAATTAGCTCCAGAATCAAACAATATATTGGCAGACAACCCATTTACAAGAAAGGTACCTAAAGCGACACCTGCTTCCTCCCTTGCTACTTCCAGTGTCATCTGGAATGCTCTCGACTTTGGCCTAGGCGACACATTAGGCTTTGCAACCTCCTTCTTCTTCGGGCAGTCCTTTGCAATATGTATTTCTTCATTACATCCGTAACACACCCTTTTGTTGGATGTACACTCGCTGGCATAATGATCAATTCTCTCACACTTGAAACATGTCAACTCCTCGCCACATTTCCCAGAGTGCTTCTTGCACTTTTCGCACCATTTTGCTTCTCCTCCACCTCGAAAGTTTTTGGAACCAAATTTTGAAAATCTGCTCTTCTTGTTGGATCTTGAAGATCCATCAAACTTCCTTTTCTCTCCTACCTCTGTCCTCTCTAGGCACTTCTGCCGAAATTGGGTCTCCACATTCTTGGCTGCTATGCCGACTGCCTTCAAAGTAGTCACCATCTTTACCGTTGGACCAAAGTCTGCTGGTAGTCCGTTAGCAAACCTCTCAATCTTAGATGAGTTCAGTAGGCACCAAGTAAGGGAATAACTTCATCTTCTCGGTGAATGTGGTGACATATTCATTAACACTCATCTTCCCTTTCTTTAAGTTCTGAAACTCATTGTTCAGGTCTATCAGATCCACCTCCGAGCATTACTGCATCTTCAACTGCTCCATGAATGCTTCCCAAGACATCCTAAGGGCTTCTGCCTGCGACAATATATCTGCCAACAACTTCCACCAGCTTAAAAACCCGATCTTCAGTTGTCTGACTCCTAGGATGTTTTTATGCTTGTTGCTACAGTTGCAGCTCTCAAATACCATATCCATCTCGGAGATCCGATCCATAATCTCTAATGGCTTTGGGCTTCCAAAAAGACTTGGTAGTTTGGCGCCCGTGTTAATCTCTCTATCCGGATTGTTTCTCTTTACTACTCGGGGTTCAGCTTGACTTATAGTTCGGCTGTAATTTCCTTCCCTCGACCGCTCCTCTCCCAACTCATATTTCATAACGAGTGTCATAGGTTCTCTTTCATTTTCCTAGAGAAGATGCCTTGTCTCCTCCATCTAATGGTCTAGCATCATCTGCATCATTGCCAATACTCTTGCCATCGTGATTGGCACGGGTGCAGCTGCTACCAATGGTGCACGCTCAATCACTCGTGGCTCAGGCTGCTGGTTTCTGTTTGGGTTTCCTAAACCACTTCGGGTTCTCACCATGATGATCTATATAGCAAAGCATACGTTCGAGAAAAGGATATTAAGATAAGGAAGGTTTATTTGACGTATAAACCTCCTTATCACTCCGAAATATTACATGCTAGTTCTAATAGTGTACTTAAACATTTAGAAACCTGAACAACACATAAAATTTCTAGATGCAGTTGGCAATAGACCATATATCCGATCAAATAATAGTATCCTAAAGCATATAAGGCATCTTGTAGCTATAACATAAATCATTTAGCACATAAAAATAATTTAGGCATCTTCTCTAAAATAAGATAGTGCTCGTATCTATTCAGGCATACTAACTAAATATAGTAGATACCCATCTCACAATCATCTCTTAATATTTCAAGTTTAAGTCTAGAGATCCTACAATTTCCTAGTTCTCTTAAACTAATGCTCTGATACCAACTGTGTAATGCACATGTTTCAGGGCTAAGCAGTAGTAGATGATGTAATAGTCTAGGTCAACTATTGTAACTCTTTGGAGATAATAAAGATGAAATGTTTGAGTATTATGGGAATTATGTAACGCCCGTGTTTCTAGGCTAGACATTAATATTGACATAATAGTCTAGGTTAACCTCTCTAACCCATTTTGAAGAAATGAAGAGGAATTATGTGATTATTATGTGAATTATGTGTTTTATGCATAATTATTAGGATTTAATTAATTAAGAATAAAAATGAGCGTCGAAAATAAATATTACATAAAGCCGATATCTATTAAGAAAGTTGTAGTGGTCGTGACAAGGATTCCGGATATATAAAGAATACCGAAATCCGAGTTATAACGAAGAAGTTATGACCTGTCGAAGTTTCGCGACAAAATCGGCACGGTGCCGAATGACGTAAAAAGTGAGTTTTTGATAAACTACTTTTTAGACTTAGTGATCTAAACGAAAGTCGTAGTGTTCGTTAAACCGAGAGTATGTATAAAAAGAACGTCCAAATCTGACTTCGTATGAGGAAGTTATGATTTTTCTAAGTTTCAGCTTAGTAGTAGACAATTAAAAACTCGAATTTTAGATCAAATGATTTTCAGCCGACACAACCTAAACGAGAATCGAAGGTCTCGTCAATAGTAGTACAACGGTAAAAAGACAGACGAAAACGGACGTCGGATGAAGAAGTTATGAATTTTTAACGGATTTCCTGTGTCGGTCTGTTAAAAATAGTAATATAAAAATTAAAATCAAAATTAGCCGACGAAGTCTAAACGAAAGTTGTAGAGCGTAATTTTACCTACGCGTGCATATAAAGAACGTCAAAAACGGAGCCCGTATGCGAAAGTTATGGATTTTAGAAGTTTGGGGCACAAAAATCGAGAAAAACCCCAATATCCGAGAAATTTCGCATGGATAAGTCCGATCTCGGTGAGTCACCTGCCCCGGGTCCGATCCATGACTCATCCGAAGTTGGCTCCGCCGCGTGTCGCACACCTGTCGCTGTCTGATTGGACCGAAGCCGAAGCCTATCCCCATCTGACGCACTGCTGCTTCCGACGTCGAGCTGTAGGTCCGAACTCAGACGCGTGGCCTCGCATGCGAGACGTATCCGACGCGTTTCTTCCTCCGGATCCGACCACCTGGCCTTCGCTCCTGCTGCCACGTACCTTCGCTGCTGACTCACCCTTCTTAGCCGACCTTCGGACCTCGCCTATAAATACAAGGCTTGCGAGATCTCCCGGCTAGAATTAGAAACTTGGCATTTTTCACCCCTTTTTCAATATTTTAGCTATTTTCACTTCCCCCAAAGCCCCGGTACTATACCAAACACCCGGAACACGCCCCGAAGTACCCGAAGACCAGGAAAACTTTATCTTTTCGGTTTTGAAGCCCGACCCTCGTAGAGCCCGGTTTCTCAATAAAACTCCCGGTTTTATTAGAAACGATCGTTTTAGGAAACGAAGTGCTGCCCGATTATCATTAAATCAGGTGAGTGTGTAGTTACTTTCACCTTACACATAGATACGAAGTATTTTATATAAAATACGTGCTGTGTGAATATATATTGTTTGTTTATTTGAGATGGATGTTGAAGGAATGATTTATACAGGTTTTTAAATAATTTAAACTGTATATGTATTTTTATCTACAAAAATGTTGGGTAAAACATGGGTAGATGAAATAGTGGGTGTGTGATGAAAGGTGAGTTGGATAAATGAGATGATCAGTGATATAGATCATGAGTTGAGGGTGAGTGGTGAAATATGAGAGAATCACTTACCCAAACTTGGCCCCCGTCATTCAGTAGAGTATGAATGACAACCATGGACTATTCTAGATGATCTGTGGAACACTAGCAGACTCGCAACCTGTAAGTGTGTGAACTATATGTTCATCAGCTGTACTCTAAAACCCCATTGACATGTATTGCAGGGGGGATTCCCGTGAATAATACTGTCGATAAATAAGAGCTATGGACTTAGCACATCTTGTATAAACCTTGGCAGCTATGGACTTAGTGCCTGTTGTATAAACCCTGGCGACGATGTGACTTCGTGCCTATTCCTTAGTATGAATCCTTAGGAATGAGTGATACTTGATTCTTAGGGTAAATCCTTAAGAAATAAATAAGATAACGGGGTTGGGGTAATTTGGTTGATTGTTGATGTTTAAGCATAATAAATTTATTTATTGTGGGCTGAAAACCCTATATGCTCACCAGGCTTCTAAGCCTGACCCACTCAGCTTTTTATATTACAGGTAGTGGACCCCGAGCATAGTCGGATGATGATGATGAGTGATTTTTGGACTATAGACCAGTAGTTGTAAATAACTGTTGTAAGGCTTATAATGTCTTGTTTATGCTTTTGATCTGTATCGGAACATGACATCCCGAGGTTTTGATATAAAAGAAAATTATATATTTCTTAAAGAAAGGTTTTGATAAACTTTTATCATGTTTTGTTTTTGGAACAAATTCCGCAACATCTTTTAAAATGATTACTCTGATTTTATTTTAAAAGCATAACTTAAATCAGTCTTTTCTGGCCGAGAAATTTGGGGATGTCACAAATTATGTGAAATTATATGCTTATTATTCATTTATAAATGTGAAATAAATAAAGAATAAAAATAAGCGTCAAAATTAAAGTGTGAGATAAACCCGATATATCCACATAAAGTTGTATTGGTCGAAACAAGGATTCCGGGGATATAAAGAACGCCGAAATTCGAGTTATAACGAAGAAGTTATGACCCGTCGAAGTTTCGCGACGAAACCGGCACGGCACCAGGAAGCGTAAATAGCGACTTTGTGATAGAGGACTTTTTGACCTTAGCGGTCTAAACGAAAGTCGTAGTGTTCTTTAAACCGAGAACGTCCATAAAAAGAACGCTCAAATCTGACTTCGTATGAGGAAGTTATGATTTTTCGAAGTTTCGGCATAGCAATGTACAGCCCGAAGTTCGAATATTAGATCGAGTGGTTATTAGCCGACACAAACTAAATGAGAATCGAAGATCTTGTTAATAGTAGCATAACGATAAAAAGACAGACGAAAACGGATGTCGGATGAAGAAGTTATGAATTTTTAACGGACCAATCCTGTCCCGGCCTGTTAAAAATATAACTTTTAAAACTAAATTCAAAATTAGCCGACGGAGTCTAAACAAAAGTTGTAGAGTACGTTCCCGCCTACGCGTGGATATAAAGAACATCGAAAACGGAGCTCGTATACAAAAGTTATAATTTTTAGAAGTCAGAGTGTGAATTTGCGAAATCTGTTGCGAAGGTGATGACGTGGCTCAATCAGGGTCGTCGCTTGCTGATCACGGTCTGGTCTTTGGATTCGGACACCTGTACTTCGGACGCCCAGTGTAGCCAAGAAGCACCTCGCGTACGAGGTACGCCCTGCGTACGAGGAGGGAGCGCTGTGCGTACGCCAAGCATTCCGCGGTCCGAGAAGCAGCCACGATGCACCATCAGCGAAGCGACACGTCTCAAGAGGAATGCGCCGCATCCAAGGCTACGCCCCGGGTAGTCCGAGGACCTCCGACCTATAAATAGGATGCGAAAATTCTCAGATTTTCACACCAAAATTCACTCTCTCTCTAATTACTTTCTCTCTCTAGCCTTTCCTAACCCTCCTAAGCCTAGGTAAACCGCCTACCACCCGAAGGAAGCCCCGAGGCTCCCGGAGTCCCGAGAAAAAGGGTCTTTCGGTTCGGAAACGCTGCTCCAAGCGAAGCCCGGTTTTCTATAAAACCCGCTGTAAGTGAGCTACGCCTACGCTATTTTTAATATAGCTTTTATTTAATTATAGTAACATTATTAGGACCTTAAAATAAGTACTTGGGCTATTATTATGGGTTATATAAGAATTGTTTAACGCTTATATAGTAGTAATAATAGCTAGACTATTAATTAGTCACGGTTAACATTAGACTAAACCCTAGTGGTATTGATATTAGGTTTTGTCAAGGGAAAAATTGTTTTGAGATCACGAAGCGCTGTCCGAGTACCGAGTCTCCACCTTAACAGGTGAGTGCATAGTCACTTTCATCTTACACATAGATATGAAGTATTTAATATAAATTACGTGCTATGTGTGCATATTGTCTGAATACTGGCTGTCTATGCTGATGAAAGATTTTTATACATGTTTTAAATGATTTAAACTGTATAAGTATTTTATATCTACAAAAATGTTGGGGTAAAACATGGGTAGATGTAATAGACGATGTGTGATAAAATGATGAGAGGCCTCGATGTTGTTGGTGATCCAACCATCTAGCGGAGTATAGATGACGACCACACACTCTTCTAGACAGTCCAGTGGAACGCTAGCAGGCTCGCAACCTGTAGGTGTTTGTGAACGATGTGTTCACCGGTGTACTCCATTCCCCTCATGGTTGCCTTTAGGACATTTATTACTGAGGAACCCCCTTAGCAGTAGTGTCCATCCCGATGATGATCCTTAGGCTAGGTCCCTTATGATAGGTGTTTAGGGACGTAATGTGAGGATAACGGGAACGGGTAATCGGGTTATTGTTGATTGATGAAATTAATAAACTTATTTATTGTGGGTTGAACACCCTATGTGCTCACCAGGCTCCCAAGCCTAACCCACTCAGTTTCATGTATTACAGGTAGTGGCGCTCGAGCATAGATGTGATGTTTTGGATGAGGGATTACGAATATAGGCCTGTAGATATGAAATAATGTAGTAAAGCTTATATTGTACTGTTTATGCTTTTGATCTATATCGAACATGACATCCCGAGTCTTTTTAAGGAAATACATTTCTACGGAAATGCTTTGATAAATCTTTATCATATTTTTATTTTGGGAACAAATTCCGCAACACTTTTACGTAAAATGTTACTCTGATTTTCAAACAAGCATAAACAAAATCGGTCTTTTCTGGCCGTGAAAATGGGGATGTCATAGTTGGTATCAGAGCATTAGTTTAAGTGAACTAGGAATTTGTACGATTTCTAGACTTAAACTTATAATGCTAAGCGATGATTGTGAGATGTGAGCAGTAGCTTATTTTAGGAAGTGTGCCTGAAATGCTTTTATGAGCTAAATGCTTTGTGCCTGATATGCTGTTATTTTTTCGGATCTATGGTCTGTTGCCGACAGGTTCTGGAAACCTTATGTGTTTAGGATTCTAAACGTACGACTACAATATTAGAACTAACATGTAAACGTTTCAGAGTGATAAGGATGATTTAAATTTCTATCCTAAATAAAGATCTAAATTCACGTTATTCGGTGTATAGATCAAAATGGCAAGAACCCGCAGTGGAGCTAGGAATGCAAATGGGAACAGGAATCAAACCCCAGTGATTAAGCAAATACCTATTGTAGCAGCCGCTCCTGAGCCAATCACGATGGCCGGAGTGCAAGCGATGATCCAGATGATGTTGGATCTGTTGGGTTTT
Organism: Lactuca virosa; assembly: GCF_052849685.1. Taxonomy (NCBI): domain Eukaryota; kingdom Viridiplantae; phylum Streptophyta; class Magnoliopsida; order Asterales; family Asteraceae; genus Lactuca; species Lactuca virosa. The sequence goes on from NC_136431.1 coordinate 265,099,271, forward strand.
GAGCATTCTAACACTCCTAAGGTGTTCATGCAACCCTAGAAACCTTGGATCTATGTTTGACTAAAATACATGCAAAATAATTTTCCAAGGTTCATATCCTATCTAGCATGGCATGGAGTACTTTTAAACATAAAAGATACTAGAAGAATTACATACCTTTAGTAGTGAACCATGTGTGGATGCCTCAAATGGATACCTTAGGAGTGCATAGTCACTTTCCTTAACAGGTGAGTGCATAGTCACTTTCCTTAGGAGTTTGAGAGCCTAGCACCAATAGTGTGGATGCCTCAAATGGAAATCACAAAACACCACAAACTTGGAAAACTTTATGAGAGAGTATACAAGCTCTAGAAATCGGCCACTCTTATGCACACACACATAGTGTCATTTCAAGCACCACAAGCCTCTTTATATAGTGTAGATGATTAGGGTTATGAACCATGTAAACCCCAATAACCCATGTCTTTTCCTTTTCCAAGGATCCATGGGTTAAAAGCTCCATGGATCATCCATGGACTCCCATGCAAGCTTATCCCATTTCCTAATGAGTATTAGCTCACACTATATAAATATAATAGCCCATTATTTAATTAGTCACATTTTGATCACTAGATTAATTCATAATTAATTTAAGATCAATACTAATTAAATAATATGATTTCATATATTAATATATTATAACTTATAATATATTAATAAGTCATAAACATACTATTCTCATAATATTATCCATACAAATAGTTCGGGTGAAGTGCAACCCAAATGGACCATGCCGGGTCGGGTCAAGTATATACCAAATAAGTTATGGACTTAGACACCTTATCCAACAGTCTCCCACTTGGATAAGTCTGATAACTGTATTTGCCTATATAGCTTCAGGAACCAACCGACAATCGTAGCTCTCGAAAACTCTGTTGAACTATGAAGTGCCATTTTAGATAAGTGATCATATAATCCTCTGCTCTCATGATATTAGTCGGACAAATACATGGAAAAATGTCTTACTTATTGTCCATCAGTTTGTTTCCCGATTTCCGATTTGTTTGACAAAGAACTTAATCGAACACATCAATTTAGTTCTGACCGGGCCCGGTACATAGGTCAAAACAAAATCACGAGGGGCCCAAATATCGCTTCTAATTCAAGAAGGAACAGATAAACTTCGACTCATATGCTTGTTCTACTACTTGTTGAATTGTACAATATCGATTCTAACATCAAGTTACTGACGCGTTTTCATGCAATCAATGCACAACCAACTCATAGGCAACAACTCATATCTCTAGGTTTGAAGACTTATATGATATTACCGTCTCACTATCACTCGAGATAAATTCCATGAAGTGATAGAAGTGAGCGTGGGTTTGTTCCAATACTCATAACTTATGAGCACTCATGAATGTTGTAGCAACCATTGCTATGCCTAAACACTTTTAGTCATCTACAATCCCAATTCACGACAGTCTTGATTCATACCTACTTTCGACATATGACCGACTGTGGAGAATTTGAATAAATTTACTATTCTGGAAGTCAAAACATGCAAAGCTGAAACAATAGTAAATAATTGACAATGATAGCAACACCTTACTCATAAACAAATCACAACTTTTATTCATCATCAAACGTCGATTACATTTTACAAGTTTCAGTAACAACTATCTAATCCGTAAAACTAATATCGTCCCTCAGCCCGATGTGCCTCGCATGCTGCAAATACCTAACCCTCGTCAGTCCCATCGTAAGGGGGTCTGCAGGGTTCTCATCCGACGATACCCTCTTTGCCACGAGGAGTCCTTCTTCTATCTTGTGTCTTATGAAGTGATATTTTCTGTCAATGTGTCTGGATCTGCCATGATCTCTTGGTTCCTTGGCTAAGGCAACCGCACTATTGCTGTCACAGAAAATCTCCATAGGCTCCTTAATAGCTGGTACAACTCCAAGGTCTCCGATGAAGTTATTCAGCCATATCGCCTCCTTTGCCGCTTCACTCGCTGCTATGTACTCTGATTCACAAGTCGAATCAGCTACTGTCTCCTGCTTGGAACTCTTCCAAGTGATTGCCCCTCCATTTAGGGTAAAGACCCAGCTAGACTGAGAGCGGAAGTTATCCCTATCAGTCTAAAAACTAGCATCACTATACCCTACTACTCTCAAGTCATCACTCCCACCAAGGGTTAGAATCCAATCCTTAGTCCTTCGCAGGTACTTGAGAATATTCTTTACCGCAGTCCAATGAGCCTTGCCAGGGTTCCCCTGATATCTGCTGACCATGCTCAAAGCGAAGGCCACATCAGGGCGGGTACAAGTCATAGCATACATGATCGAGCCAACAGCGGAAGCATAAGGTAATCGACTCATCTCAACTATCTCAGCCTCTGTACTCGGGCTCTGAGCCTTGCTCAGTTTGGCATTGCTTTGGATCTGTAATTCTCCTTTCTTGGAATTCTGCATGTTGAACCTTTACAACACCTTATCCAAGTAGGTACTCTGACTAAGCCCAATTAGTCTTTTACTCCTTTCTCTTAATATCCTTATCCCTAGGATATAGGCAGCTTCCCCAAGGTCCTTCATAGTAAAGCACTTCCCAAGCCAGGATTTAACCTCCTGCAAGGTTGGAATGTCATTTCCTATGAGTAGTATGTCGTCTACATACAGTACCAAAAAGCTAACTATACTCCCACTAGCTCTGACATACACGCAGGACTCATCTTCACTTCTCGAGAAGCCAAACTCTTTGACCTTCTCATCGAAACAAAGATTCCAGCTACGAGATGCTTGTTTCAATCCATAAATGGATTTCTCAAGCTTGCACACTCTATTAGGGTACTCTGCACTGACAAAACCTTATGGCTGATTCATGTAAACATCCTCAGCCAACTTTCCGTTAAGGAAAGCGGTTTTGACATCCATTTGCCCTATTTCATAATCATGAAATGCAGCAATTGCTAGCATAACCCTAATAGACTTAATCTTCGCTAGTGGCGAAAAAGGTTTCATCATAATCAATACCCTGAGTCTGAGTAAAACCCTTCGCGACCAGTCGCGCTTTATAAGTGTGCACCTTCCTATCCATGTCGGTCTTCTTCTTGAAGATCCATTTGCACCCGACTGTCTTACGGCCTGGTACATTGTCAACCAAGTTCCAAACTTGATTGTCATTCATGGACTGTATCTCGCTGTCCATAGCCACCTTCCATTTAGCAGACTTCGGGCCTGCCATGGCTTCCTTTACACTGTTAGGTTCATCCAGATTTACCAGTGTACTATCACTGATAAATGTATCACCTTCCGTAGTAATATGAAAACCATAATAAAACTCAGGTGTGTTCCTAACCCTTGTGGAACGCCTCGGAGGTATAGACTCGTCAGTCGCATCAACAAGAGTTTCCTCCTCAGGTTGATTGCTAGTGTCTGAGGTTCCTTCACCAATTGACTCTTGAATTTCTTCAAGGTCAATTTCCCTCCCACTGTCTCCTTGGCTTATAAATTCTCCCTCTCTAAAGACCCCTCTCCTTGCCATAAAGACCACATTCTCACTGGGTCTGTAGAAGAGGTAACCAAAGGATTTTTGTGGGTAGCCGATGAAAATACACCTCTCGCTTCGAGGTTCGAGCTTGTCATGAGTCTCGCGCCTCACGAAAGCCTCGCAACCCCAAATCTTGATGTGGTCCAAATTGGGAACTTTCCCAGTCCACATCTCATGAGGTGTTTTGGCAACCTTCTTTGTAGGGACTAGATTAAGGATGTGGGCGACACTCTCTACGGCATACCCCCAGAAAGAGATTGGTAGCGAAGCTCGACTCATCATAGAGCGAACCATGTCCAACAAAGTTCGATTACGCCTTTCAGCCACACCATTCGGCTGTGGTGTCCTGGGAGGTGCCAATTGTGAGACAATCCCACACTCCTTAAGATAGTCGAGGAACTCAGTACTAAGATACTCACCACCTCGATCGGATCGAAGCATCTTAATGTTCCTACCCAATTGATTTTCTACTTCCTGTTTAAACTCTTTAAACCTTTCAAAAGTCTCTGACTTGTGTTTGATTAAGTGGACATAACCATATCTACTAAAATCATCAATAAAAGTCACATAATAGCGATTAGCATCCCTTGTGGCGGTTTGGAATGGTCCACATACATCAGTATGTATAAGGTCCAACAAACCCTCACCCCTTGCACAAGTACCAGTGAAAAGAGATTTTGTCATTTTTCCAAGCAGACAAGATTCACAACTATCATCCGACTTAAGGTCGAATGACTCCAAGACTCCATCCTTTTGGAGCTGGCCTATGCGTTTCTTGCTTACATGTCCAAGACGACAATGCCACAAAGACGCTTTATCCAAGCTAGTAGAAGAATCAATACACAACACATTATTTCCTAAATTATCTACAACCGACACAGCTTCATACACACCATCACAAGGTAATGCTTTAAAATAAGGAACATTATTAAAGAAAGCATTTATTCCACCACATTCATTATCAAAAGAAAAGGTAAACCCTTGTTTGTACAAAGCATGAAAAGAAATAATATTTCTCGCCATTTCTGACGAGTACACACATTTATTCAAATCTAACTTTAACCCACTTTCTAGCAACAAAGTATAAACTCCAATCTTCATAACAAGTGAAATCTTCCTATTCCCCATGATTAAGTTTATCTTCCCGTGCTCCACATCCTCAATTCTTCTTAGGCCCTGCAAATCAGAACATATGTAAATACCACATCCTGTATCAAGCACCCAAGACTTAGAATATGGTGAGTTATTAGACAATATAGTGTAAATACCTGCATGGGATGGTTTTATTTTCACATCCTTGACATCCTGCAAGTACTTAGGGCAGTTTCGCTTCCAGTGCCCCTTATTCTGACAATAGAAGCAATCAGCATCCTTAGGGATGGCAGAAGGAGTGATAGAACCACCTTTGGTTCCAGATGAAGAGCCTTCAAGAGACTTTCCCTTGGTACCCTTCTAAGGGTGCTTCCTCTTCTTCCCTTTGCCTTGCCCGATAGCCAAAACAAGGGTAGTTGTAGGAGTAGGAGTAGCAACCGACTTACTTTTAAGACCACTTTTGGCGGTCTTCAGAAGTCGTTGAAGCTTACTGAGTGTGACTTCCTCCTTGTTCATGTGGTATGTAATACGGAATTTATCATAACACGAGGGTAAGGAGTGCAAAATGATATCAATTGCCAACTCCTCTGGGAAGTTCACATTCAGTTTTAGTAAACGGTCCACATACCTTTGCATTTTCTGTATGTGGCTCGTGATTGGTTCGCTATCCTTCATACGGGTTGTTATCATGGAGGAGATTATTTCATACCGCTCTTGACGAGCACTCTGATGGTACCTTTCCATCAGATCCTGATGCATCTCAAAAGGGTAATAGTCCTCATAGAACTTTTGGAGTTCGACTGTCATTGTGGCCATCATGATGCATGCCACTTTGGTGGCATCTCTCTCATGTGTCCTGTATTCAGCGATCTCCTCAGGAGTAGCAGTGGACTCATCAAGCTCTTTTATCTCCTTATGGAGGACATATTCCTTGTCCTCGTAATGAGTAACCATCTTGATGTTCCGGATCCAATCCATGAAGTTGGAACCATCAAAGATGACTCTCCCACTAAGGTTCATGAGAGAGAAGGAGCCAGTAGGGTTAGAGCCTGAAGCATTGTTGTTGGAAGACATCTGAAAAGAAGAAAACAAGTTTAGATTAGATATATAGAATCCTCAATAAGACACCCAAATGTAATATTAAGGCTAGGATCCAACACAATATACTATAACTTAGAAGAGGGATTCCGTAATCTAAGTTATAACATATTTGAAGGTAGGTGAATGACAATTCACCAATTTCCACCATGAAAAACAAAATAAATTATTAGGTTTAATTGGTTTTGAAATTCCTAGATTCTTTTGAGATTCATTGAACTTTTCAATGGCATGTTTCAATCTCGATTGTGCCCTTCAAGTTTTGTGACTGGGATGCTGAGGATCACAAAACAAGGTGTGAATAACCATGCAAATTCACTTGGTACCCTTAATATTATCACCTAATCAATATGCCGGTTAACCACACGCGCTCCGCCGATCTATGATAAACATTAAGTCACCCTTCATGATCCTTACTAGTCCAAGTTAGTGGGCCGGTTAACCACACACGCTCCACCAACGACTTGGTAAGGTACAAAGTGTGAATTTCATGGGTTAGCACCATATTCACATTTTCCTAAAGTAACTAAGATTGGGAATTTATAAAAAAATTTAGTTACTTAATAATAATCATTATACTTTTAATGAGAATTTAAAGTCATTGTCCTACCCGTTCGGCTAACGACCCTCCACCGATCAAGGAAGCGGTGGGTGAGAATGGACACCCATTAAGCTGCCATTTTATAGGCAACAACCTTATACCCCCCTTATAGACCGGATTCGTGAATGAGGCCTACTAACGGTAAAACGACTTAATCTTATACATATATATTACAATTAACCATTAATGTTATAAATAGTATAAAGGTTGAATTTTAACTTTTAAAACTCTAAGGGTTGGAATTAAAGTATATTAAAGTGTGTGAAACTTTTCAAATTCCAAAACTTGAGGGCAAGTTTTGAAACTATTCAAAACTTTTCATTTCATAACTTATGAATTAAAGGTTCATAAAAATGAAGACTCTTCATTTTCATGTAACTTATGTGTTTTAAATGTGCATAAAAGAAAGTGACCTTTGGAAATTGATAACTTGAGGACAAATTATGGACTCCATCAAAACACATAAATGATCAAGAATTAATTAATAAACAATTTAGCAAATAATTCCTCTGATCTAACAATAATTCATAAGAACATGAATATCATATCAAAATTTCAAGAACATATGAACACATATAATCATTTAATTTTGATATTGGCCATTGTAAATGGATTAGCACAAACATTACACCTTCTAAAACAAGTTTTAAAACATCAAAACAGTTTAGGGTAATGTTTCTAGTCCATTTCCAGCAGCAAAAGTCGAAAAACTGCACTCTGCATAGCCAACTCGTCGAGTACGATAACTGACTCGCCGAATTGGTTGAAGATTCGCTTGGACTTGTCGAGCCCCCCATGGACTCGGCGAGTCCCCTGTGCAGATAGCAAAAACATCGACTTTTTTAGCTATTTTGCATCAAGTATCAAACAAACAAGCCTAGGCTCTGATACCACTGTTGGGTTTTGAGCATTCTAACACTCCTAAGGTGTTCATGCAACCCTAGAAACCTTGGATCTATGTTTGACTAAAATACATGCAAAATAAATTTCCAAGGTTCATATCCTATCTAGCATGGCATGGAGTACTTTTAAACATAAAAGATACTAGAAGTATTACATACCTTTAGTAGTGAATTTATTCCTTAGGAGTTTGAGAGCCTAGCACCAATAGTGTGGATGCCTCAAATGGAAATCACAAAACACCACAAACTTGGAAAACTTTATGAGAGTGTAATCAAGCTCTAGAAATCGGCCACTCTTATGCACACACACACATTGTGTCATTTCAAGCACCACAAGCCTCTTTATATAGTGTAGATGATTAGGGTTATGAACCATGTAAACCCTAATAACCCATGTCTTTTCCTTTTCCAAGGATCCATGGGTTAAAAGCTCCATGGATCATCCATGGACTCCCATGCAAGCTTAGCCCATTTCGTAATGAGTATTAGCCCACACTATATAAATATAATATCCCATTATTTAATTAGTCACATTTTGATCACTAGATTAATTCATAATTAATTTAAGATCAATACTAATTAAATAATATGATTTCATATATTAATATATTATAACTTATAATATATTAATAAGTCATAAACATACTATTCTCATAATATTATCCATACAAATAGTTCGGGTGAAGTGCAACCCAAATGGACCATGCCGGGTCGGGTCAAGTATATACCAAATAAGTTATGGACTTAGACACCTTATCCAAAATGATTGCCAGATGGAGGAAACAAGACGACTACTTCAACAGAACCGAGAAGAACTTACGGTGCCAATTGTACAGCCTGAGCTGGATGATGGGCGGTCAGAAGGAGGAAACTACAGTGGGACTGTTGGTCAAGCCAACCCACCGATAGTTGGGCGAAACAACCAGGATGGAGGAAATGATGGACGTGGATGCAAGTACAATGATTTTATGGCATCCAAACCACCGTATCTATCTGGAAACCCAACACCGGTGGAAGTCATGAACTGGATCTCCGAGATGGAGACAATGTTTGAGAGTTGCGGGTGCAACAACAGACAGAAGACCGCTCTTGCGGTTCTTCTGTTGAAATATGGAGTACTAAGTTGGTGGAAGCTACTAGATGATTCGATTCCTAAGGGGGAAGCAAGTAAGATGTCTTGGGAGGATTTTCTGGTGCAGCTGAAGATGCAATTTTGCTCTGAGCTAGATCTTCTGGAGATCAACAATGAGTTCCAGAATCTTAAGAAGGGAAGAATGAGCGTTACTGAATACGCTGCAAGTTTTACAGAGAAAATGAAGCTTGTTCCTCACCTAGTCCCAACCGAACTCTCCAAGTTTAACAAGTTTTCCCTCGGATTACCAGCGGACTTCAGTCCAATGGTAAAGCAAACAACCACTATGAAAGCCGCCATCTGGGCTGCTAAGAATGTGGAGACCCAGATACGAGAGAAGGGTCTGGAGAGAGCGGAGGTGGGAGAGAAAAGGAAATTTGATGGGTCGTCAAAATTTAGCAAGAAGAGCAAGTTCTCGAAGTCTGGTTCGAGAGGAGGAGGAGCTGAAGCGAAGTGGTGTGACAAGTGCAAGAAGAAGCACTGTGGGAAATGTGACGGATGGGTCACTTGTTTCAAATGTGGAAAGCCTGGGCACTATGCCAATTGTAGGGTTTCAAAGCACTCCATGGATGATGGCAATGGGCCCCCTTGATGAAATGTAGGTTAAAAGCCCAAGACTTGTCTTTTCCCTATAAATAGTCATGTATTATTCATTATTACGGTTAAGAGTGAGACAAAATGTAGCCGCCACGTTGTGAGGTTTCTTGTAGAGTTAGATTCTTATTCTTAAAGTGTAATATGTTCCTCATAATTCAATAAATCGAGTGATCATTCGACATAATCTTCATATTTGTGTTTGTTCTTATTTTCAGCATCTTGTTCATCAAATCTCAATTAGGGTTTTATTCCCAACAAGTGGTATCAGAGCGGGACTTTGAAGATCTATTGATTTTTGAAGTATCGGTTCTTGATTTGATGATTTTCTGCACATGTTATTGAAGATTATTGGTGTTTTGGCGTCTTGGAATCAAAATTCTGTTCAGGCTACTGTTCATGGAAATTTATGATATTCCTCTACTGTTCATCGTGGTATATTTTTTTTGCCTCTGTTCTTTAGATCTGATAAATTTGTCTAGAGATCAATAGATCCAGTTTGAGGCCATTTAATCGAGTCTTATTTCGTTTATCGCACTATTAATTCGATCCAATACTGTTCGTTGGGCCCAATAGTTTCAACTGTTGTTTATTGCTTTGTTCATATATCGTTCATCGGTGTTTGAAATCACAAATTCTGAATCTCGAATTTCAATATTCTTATTCGATTTAAGGGTTTAACTTCATGACGATTAAGCATTCTTTTTGGATTTCACAATTCTCGATTTTTGTTTAATTCGCTAATAGTTCTGTTCTTGAGTTGAGATTTCTGGAAAATATCTTTCTCAAAATCGATTTTGATTTTGTTCTTTGATTATATGTTTCAACCGAGTGCAAAATCGATCTGTTTAGCCCGGAAATTGAGTTGAGAAAATTGATTTTGTTGTTTGGCGCTGACTGTTATGGATGGTCAAAACCTAAAGTCAAAATCAAATCGTATTTTGATCACGTCTGCTCTCGTTTTCATCTTAATCATATGTGCTTTCATTGTTTGATCTTAAATCGAATGTTCCACCATTCAACGTGATACAAATGATTTACCGATTATTTGAACGATTGGAAAATGGTTTATAAATTCTTGCTGATGAATATTGAAAAAGGAGTTGAATTTTGTGTGATAATCGAATGGTGATGATGATCGATGTTCTTAAATGTAATTCGATTTGAGCTTTGTCAAAGATGATGGAATCAAGAACCAGTTCAAGAACAGATGAAGATGGTGCCGGCTTTAATTGAAATATGACGTTTGATCTGAAAAAGTTCTTGAAAGTGGAAATTTTGTGTTTATGGAAGATGATATGTGAAAGAAGTTATGAATGAGACTCAGAATGACGGAAATAGGTGCGATGGCTTCACATTCAGAATGCTATGTGTATCTATTTGCATTTGATGGTCAAAGTCAATTAGAACGAAGACAACTAAACAAGGTCTCATAATTTGAAATCATTGTTTCACGATTGGAACTTCTCGCAGTCAATGTTTCTAATGTGCTCGTAACGAAAGGCTTTGATCCATGTTATTGGTTGATCGGAATCGTATTTGTGGTTTCATGTGCGAACATTCGTTTGACGCCATTCCAGTCGCATTCATTTAATCAGACGTTAAATTGAAGAAGATATTCAAGTTACATTTTTGGTCCCTGCAACTTTAGCGATTTGATAATTCTGGACCCTGTGTTTTTCATGACTTGGCAGTTTTGGTCCATTTCCAGAATTTGTTACAAATGAAGGGGAGTATGATGCTGAATTATTAATTAGTCCCCTGACTTTCAGCAATGTGACAATTTCAGCCCATTTTTTGAAAAGTTTGCAAATTTGAGGGCTGGTGAACACTTTTGGATTTATTAATGCACATATTTTTTTCGTGAACAGAAAATTAAGGATTCCATCAAGTCTTGGCGGTTCGGAAAGTCGTTTTTCGCAATAAAGTCAAAAAATTTCGACTTTTTCGGATTTTATACTTCATCGTTTCTATCTTTTTGTCACGGGGGAGCATAGTAATTTTTAATCCATTCAAGATCATTCTCATGACCATTAGAAGGCTTTATAATCATGTTTTTGATTATAAATCAGGGGAGAATTTGGTATGGCCATTCGAAATTGGATTTGTGAGTTTTCAAATTTGAAGATTTTTTATAAAGCTTGTGGTAGAATTATGAAGGTAGCTTTTACAGTAGCAGTTCTTCATCAAGCTCTTCTAAAGCTTTTATAGAGAAGTATCCTTTACAGTAGCAGTTCTTCATCGAGCTCTTCTAAGGACTTGTTATATCTCCGACTTCTAGTATTTTCTCGATCAAGTGGCGTTACGAATCTTAAAATTTGGGTTGTTACATGATATTTTTTGGTGGCTTATATCATTAGCTTATTTGAAGATCATTGTGACTTGGAGGGGGAGTTCTTCAAAGACAAGAAGTGATTTGGTTTCTTTGTTCTGAAATGGGTTTTTCATGGCGGGTTTGGTTTTCATGAAGATTTTTTTTTGGGATTACATTCGAAAATGAAGTTTAAAGACATTACTTCAGCGCTTGGTTTATATATCCTAGAGCTCGTGTTTGAAGACTATTGAAGAATCAAGATGTGGATTGCTTCATATATTCCTCATTTAAGATCTTTTTATTTGCTAGATGCATGTTTTGGAAGTTAAAGCATTGTCATCCATTCCATACTTTGAGGGGGAGATTGTAGGGTTTCAAAGCACTCCATGGATGATGGAAATGGGCCCCCTTGATGAAGTGTAGGTTAAAAGCCCAAGACTTGTCTTTTCCATATAAATAGTCATGTATTATTCATTATTAGGGTTAAGAGTGAGACAAAATGTAGCCGCCACATTGTGAGGTTTCTTGTAGAGTTAGATTCTTATTCTTAAAGTGTAATATGTTCCTCATAATTCAATAAATCGAGTGATCATTCGACATAATCTTCATATTTGTGTTTGTTCTTATTTTCCGCATCTTGTTCATCAAATCTCAATTAGGGTTTTATTCCCAACACCAATGAATGCACCCTCACCCAGAAAGTCTGTTATGGGTATAGCGAGGAAGGGCACATCTCGAGGGACTGCCCGAAGAAGAAGGATGCGGCAAGACCCAACATTCCACCAAAGCCGAAGGGAAGAGCCTTCCAGATGACACTCGAGGCTGCAAAGGAGGCAGCAGATGTCGCTTCAGGTACCTTTCTTGTAAATAGTTTGCCTGCCAATATACTGTTTGATTCCGGAGCAAACTACTCCTTTGTGTCACATAAGTTTGGTGAGAAACTAGCATTGCCTGTAGAGAAACTTGATAATGCCCTAATTGTGGAAGTTGCCAGTGGCAAATTCGTACCTGTTAGTGATCGTATTAGGAACATCGTCATCGACCTAAAGGGAAACGAATTCCACGAAGAGTTGTTGCCCATAGAGTTGAACGGTTTTGACATCATTCTGGGAATGGATTGGCTTAGCGCCAACGATGCTGAGATTCTTTGCAGGAAGAAGATAGTAAGGGTGAACCCACCCAGAAAAGAGTCATTTATGGTGTACGGGGACAAACACAGAGTAAATTCTGGAATCATCTCCCTGATGAAAGCCAGGAAATGTTTGTCCAAGGGATGTGCATCGTACTTGGCATTCGTGATCGATGCAAAGAATGAGAAAAAGGAGGTGCAGGATATACCGGTCGTGTGTGATTATCCGGAGGTCTTTCCCGAAGATCTTCCTGGATTACCGCCTGATAGATAAGTGGAGTTCAGAATAGACTTGTTACCAGGAACAACACCGATAGCGAAGGCACCATATCGATTAGCACCGACGGAGATGAAGGAGCTTATGACGCAACTTCAGGAGTTGTTGGACAACAGTTTCATTCGACCTAGTTCATCACCCTGGGGAGCTCCGGTGCTATTCGTGAAGAAGAAAGACAGAAGCATAAGAATGTGTATAGACTACAGAGAGCTGAACAAGGCAACAGTGAAGAACAAGTATCCATTGTCAAGGATTGATGACCTATTCGATCAGCTGCAAGGTTCGAGCTCTTTCTCAAAGATCGATCTCAGGTCAGGAGATCATCAGCTAAAGGTAAGAGAGCAAGATATTGAGAAGACTGCATTCAGAACAAGATATGGACACTACGAGTTCTTGGTTATGTCATTTGGACTAACCAATGCTCCAACAACGTTCATGGAATTGATGAATAGGGTTTGTAAACCATTCCTCGATAAATTCGTGATAGTGTTCATAGATGACATTCTCATCTACTCGAAAATCCAGGAGGAACATGGACAACATCTACGACAAGTGTTGGAAGTCTTGAAGAAGGAGAAGTTGTATGTAAATTTCTCCAAGTGTGATTTTTGGATCCGAGAAGTCCAATTCCTGGGTCATGTGGTTAACCAAGAAGGGATAATGGTTGACCCAGCAAAAATCGAAGCGGTGATGAAGTGGGAACGACCGAAAAGTCCCACGAAGATTCGAAGCTTTCTGGGATTAGCCGGATACTACCAATGATTTATCCAAGGCTTTTTTCGATAGCTGCTCCATTGACAGCTTTGACCCACAAAGGAGCTACTTATACATGGAGTGAGAAGCACGAAGAAGCATTCGAGAAGCTAAAGAAGAAATTATGTGAAGCATCGATTCTTTCTCTACCCGATGGAGTTGAAGACTTCACGGTCTATAGTGACGAATCTGGAGTCGGGTTGGGTTGTGTTCTGACTCAAAGAGAAAAGGTGATAGCATATGCATCTCGACAATTGAAGGAGCATGAAAAGAACTACCCCACTCATGATCTTGAGTTGGCAGCGGTAGTTTTTGCCTTGAAGATATGGAGACATTACCTATATGGCACGAAGTGCAAGCTTTTCACTAATCATAAGAGTCTTCACTATCTCTTTAATAAGAAAGAATTAAACATGAGATAACGACGCTGGCTGGAGTTACTCAAGGACTACGACTGTGAGATACTTTACCACCCTGGTAAAGCAAATGTTGTCGCTGATGCTCTCAGTCGGAAAGTCAACCTTGAGAGAAAAAGGCCAAGAGCGTTGAGAATAGAAGTTGTCTCAACGATTATGGAAAGTATCAGGAAAGCTCAAGAAGAAGCTTCAGAGAAGAATGACCGAAAGGAAGAACGTTTGGGCAAAACATTAGTGTTCGGTACAAACAGTCAAGGACCGAAGGTATTCCAAGATCGGATTTGGGTACCTAAGACGGGAGGAATAAGAGATCTTCTGATGGAAGAAGCTTACAAGACCATGTACTCAATTCATCCTGGCAGCACAAAAATGTATAGGGACCTAAAACCCTACTACTGGTGGCCGACGATGAAACTCGATGTTGCGAAGTATGTGGCCGGGTGTGTGACATGTGCGAGAGTTAAGGAACAACATCAGAAACTGTATGGGAGTTTAGAACCTTTACCTGTACCCATGGGTAAATGGGAAGACATCACCATGGATTTTGTGACTAAACTGCCCAGAACGAAGAACGGTCACGACATGATTTGGGTGGTCGTGGATCGTTTCACTAAGAGTGCATACTTCATAGCAGCCAACGAGAGGTGGTCTATGGATAAGCTCGCAAATGCTTACGTGAAGGAGATAGTAAGACTTCACAGTGTTCCTCTAATGATTGTATCAGATCATGATAGTCGTTTCACATCGAGGTTTTGGAGGAGTCTACAAGAGGAATTGGGTACGAAGTTGTGTCTGAGTACAACTTACCATCCGCAGAGTGATGGTCAGAGCAAAAGAACGATTCAAACACTTGAAGATATGTTGAGAGCATGGACCCTGGAATTCCAAGGGAACTGGGACGAGCACTTACCTCTGGTAGAATTTTCCTACAACAATAGTTTCAACTCGAGCATCAAGATGGCACCCTATCAAGCTTTGTACGGACATAAGTGTTGTACGCCATCTTGTTGGCTTGAGGCTGGAGAGAAGCAGTTTATGGGCCCCGAGATAGTCCACGAGAATGCTGAGAAGCTGAAGGTGATTAGGGAAAGAATGTTAGCAGCTCAGGATCGTCAGAAGAGCTATGCTGACAAGAAAAGACAACCGATGACTTTTGAAGTTGGGGATTCGGTTTTGCTTAAAGTCTCACCATGGAAGGGACTTATAAGATTCGGGAAACAAGGAAAGTTGAGTTCGAGGTTTATTGGACCATTCAAAGTTCTTTAGAAGATTGGGAATCAAGCTTACAAGCTCGAATAACCCGAAGAACTGGATGGAATTCATAACACCTTCCATGTGTGTTATTTGAGGAAGTTCATGAGAGAATTTCCCGACATCATTCCGATCTCGGAGTTAAGAATGGATGAATACAAGAGGCTAATTGAAGAGCCCGAGACAATTGTTGACCGTAAGACTAAGAAGTTATGACGCAAGACGGTCGACTTAGTGCTAGTCTGATGGAAACATTCGAATGAGCCAAATCTCACATGGGAAACAGAGAGTGACATGATGAGTCGCTATCCACATCTGTTTGCTGATACGTGATTCCGGGACGGAATAATCCTAAGGGGGAGAGAATTGTAACGCCCGTGTTTCAGGGCTAAGCAGTAGTAGATGATGTAATAGTCTAGGTCAACTATTGTAACTCTTTGGTGATAATAAAGATGAAATGTTTGAGTATTATGGGAATTATGTGAATTTATATGCTTATTATGCATTTATAAATGTGAAATAAATAAAGAATAAAAATAAGCGTCAAAATTAAAGTGTGAGATAAACCCGATATCTCCACATAAAGTTGTAGTGGTCGAAACAAGGATTTCGGGGATATATATAACGCCGAAATCCGAGTTATAACGAAGAAGTTATGACTCGTCGAAGTTTCACGACGGAACCGGCACGACACCGGGAAGCGTAAATAGCGAATTTGCGATAGTGGAATTTTTGACCTTAGCAATCTAAACGAAAGTCGTAGTGTTCGTTAAACCGAGATCGTCCATAAAAAGAACGCCCAAATCTGACTTCGTATGAGGAAGTTATGATTTTTCGAAGTTTCGGCTTAGCAGTGTACAGCCCGAAGTTCGAATATTAGATCGAGCGGTTTTTAGCCAACACAACCTAAATTAGAATCGAAGATCTTGTTAATAGGAGCGTAACGATAAAAAGACAGACGAAAACGGACGTCGAATGAAGAAGTTATGAATTTTTAACGGACCAATCCTGTCCCGGCCTGTTAAAAATAAAACTTTCAAAAATAAATTCAAAACTAGCCGACGGAATCTAAACGAAAATTGTAGAGTACGTTCCCGCCTACGCGTGGATATAAAGAACGTCGAAAACGGAGATATTATGCTAAAGTTATGATTTTTAGAAGTCGGAGTGTGAATTTGCGAAATCTGTTGCGAAGGTGATGACGTGGCTCAATCAGGGTCGTCGCTTGCTGATCACGGTCTGGTCTTCGGATTCGGACACCTGTACTTCGGACGCCCAACATAGCCAAGAAGCGCCTCGCGTATGAGGTACGCCCTGCGTACGAGGAGGGAGCGCTGCGCGTACGCCAAGCCTTCCGCGGTCCGAGAAGCAGCCACGATGCACCATCAGCGAAGCGACACGTCTCAAGAGGAACGCGCCGCGTCCGAGGCTACGCCCCGCGTAGTCCGAGGACCCCCAGCCTATAAATAGGATGCGAAATTTCTCGGATTTTCATACCAAAATTCACTCTCCCTCGAATTACTTTCTCTCTCTAGCCTATCCTAACCCTCCTAAGCCTAGGTAAACCCCCTAGCACCCGAAGGAAGCCCCGAGGCTCCCAGAGTCCCGAGAAAAAGGGTCTTTCGGTTCGGAAACGCTGCTCCAAGCGAAGCCCGGTTTTCTATAAAACCCGCTGTAGGTGAGCTATGCCTACGCTATTTTTAATATAGCTTTTATTTAATTATAGTAACATTATTAGGACCTTAAAATAAGTACTTGGGCTATTATTATGGGTTATATAAGTATTGTTTAACGCTTATATAATAGTAATAATAGCTAGACTATTAATTAGTCGCGGTTAATGTTAGACTAAACCCTAGTGGTATTGATACTAGGTTTTGTCAAGGGAAAAATTGTTTTGAGATAACGAAGCGCTGTCCGAGTATCGAGTCACCACCCTAACAGGTGAGTGCATAGTCACTTTCATCTTACACATATATATGAAGTATTTAATATAAATTACGTGCTATGTGTGCATATTGTCTGAATACTTGATGTCTATGCTGATGAAAGATTTTTATACATGTTTTAAATGATTTAAACTTTATAAGTATTTTATATCTACAAAAATGTTGGGGTAAAACATGGGTAGATGTAATAGACGATGTGTGATAAAATGATGAGAGGCCTCGATGTTCTTGGTGATCCAGTCATCTAGCGGAGTATAGATGACAACCACAGAGTCTTCTAGACAGTCCAGTGGAGCGCTAACAAGCTCACAACCTGTAGGTGTTTGTGAACGATATGTTCACCGGTGTACTCCATCCCCCTCATGGTTGCCTTTAGGACATTTATTGCTGATGAACCCCCTTAGTAGTAGTGTCCATCCCGATGATGATCCTTAGGCTAGGTCCCTTATGATAGGTGTTTTGGGACGTAATGTGAGGATAACAGGAGCTGGTAATCGGGTTATTGTTGATTGATGAAATTAATAAACTTATTTATTGTGGGTTGAAAACCCTATGCGCTCACCAGGCTCCCAAGCCTGACCCACTCAGTTTCATGTATTACAGGTAGTGGCGCTCGAGCATAGATGTGATGTTTTGGATGAGGGATTACTGATATAGGCCTGTAGATATGAAATAATGTATTAAGGCTTATATTGTACCGTTTATGCTTTTGATCTATATCGAACATGACATCCCGAGTCTTTTTAATGAAATACATTTCTACGGAAATGCTTTGATAAATCTTTATCATATTTTTATTTTGGGAACAAATTCCGCAACACTTTTATGTAAAATGTTACTCTGATTTTCAAACAAGCATAAACAAAATCGGTCTTTTCTGGCCGTGAAAATGGGGATGTCACAAACTGTGACATCCCCATTTCTCATGGCCAAAAAAGACTAATTTGTTTATGCTTATTTAAAATCAAAGTACGCTATTTGAAGAATAATATTACGAAGTTTATTCCCAAAAACATGATAAGGATATTATCAAAGCATTTTTGAAAAAAAATTGTATTTTCTTTATATTGAAAACATTGGGATGTCATCGCTAATACAGTACATAAGCATAAACGGAAAGAATACAGGACTTACAAACATCTATTACTCTACTGGCCTATAATCCATAAATCTCTCATCTGATCATCACACCGATCCTCTCGTGCCGCTACCTGTAATACAAGAAACTTAGCAGGCCAAGCTTGGGAGCATGGTGAGCACATCGGTTTTCAACCCAAAATAATTACAATATTTTAATTATATATTTTCGTCAAAACATTCAACCCGATTACCCATTCCCATTATCCTCACTTTCTGTCCTTAAAGCATCTAATTCAATGGACCTATACTAAGGATCATCTTCGGGATAGACAATAATGCTTAGGGGATTCCTTATCAATATATGTCAATAAGGAAACCGTAGGGGGGGGGGGGAGGGGGTGAGGAGGGATGGAGTACACCTGGTGAACACTTAGTTCAAAAACACCTATAGGTTGCGAGCCTGCTAGCGTTCCACTGGACTGTCAAGAATAGTCCGTGGTCGTCATCTATACTCCACTAGACAAATATATAATCTTCATGTACGCTGAGCGTACACGAAGCCTAGCAGGTTGACCACCATCAGGGTGGTTGACCTCGTACACATGGCGTACTCCTAGTACGCAGGGTGTACCCTCGCAAACTCAAAAATTCCATTAAGAGATTAATGTCTTAAGCTCTTACATCCAAACGTCAGAACCATGGGTAAAATACTCTTAGGAGTCATCAAGTCACAAACTTTATGACCTAGCATGTCCAATAAGTGCTTAATACAAGGTCTTATTCCATTAAGACCTTTTAAATGATGCATGAAGCAATACTAACCATTTGAAACCCATTTTTATGACTGAAGACCCCTCCTAGGGTCTGAAAGGACAAATCAAAGGTCAAGAACATGCCATATTCAATATCTAACATTTTGGGACCAAAAAGCTCCATAAAGACATCCAAAACTAGATCTATTTGCTAGTGGAATAAAGTTGCAAGGTTTTTTATGAAACATCCCAAAAGTACATACCAAAAATTTCATTTTTAATTATTAATAAAACCATAATTATCCAAAACACATGTAATAATATCTCAAACATCATATCAATGTATATCAAAATATCAGAGTATAAACTTCCCAGGCTGAACAAATGGTGTGTGCGCTGTAATCATCTCGAGCCCTTCCCCTTGCTACCAGAAGTACCTGAAACCAAAACTGAAAACTGTAAGCATGAAGCTTAGTGAGTCTCCCCAAACTACCACATACCATACACATAACATGCAACTAAGAGATACGGGCCCTGCCCACTCTCATGGAGATTCGGGCCCTGGCCACACTCCGCCGTCTAGGAGATTCGGGCCCTCCCACACTCCGCTGTCTAGGAGATTCGGGCCCCGCCCACACTCAGCTGTCTAGGAGATTCGGGCCCCACCCACACTCTGCTGTCTAGGAGATTCGGGCCCCGCCCACACTCTGCTGTCTAGGAGATTCGGGCCCCGCCCACACTCTGCTGTCTAACATACATACAAGTATCACCCATACAACAAGTATATCTACTCCTATCAAGCAGTGACATAACTATACTTAAACAATACTACGAGATTCGGGCCTCGCCCACACTCAGCTGCTATGAGATCCAGGCCCCGCCTACACTCAGCTACTATCATATCACATATACGGGCCGACCTTGGTGCCATAGACCCGTTCCTACTAAAGGAAACTTACCTCGCAAGGCTGACTGCTTAAAACTCGAGTGAGAAATCTCTGACTGCTGCTCCGACGAATCCCCGACTATCAATTTCATAATAACACTTAATCAAAATCTGATAATCCTTCTTAGGGTAAAATGACCATTTTACCCCTGGTCAAAGTCAACGCGTGGGTCAAAGTCAACCTTCTGGTTGACCCAACTCGTCGAGTTGCTCCATAAACTCGTCGAGTCCTAAATCCTGGAATCACGATTTAACTCGTCGAGTCTCCCCCCTGACTCGTCGAGTTTCCAGGCTACTCACAGTCGCGATCTACCGATTTAACTCGCCAAGTCCCTTCACCGACTCGTCGAGTTCTTCCTGAAGCTAAAACGGGACAACCCAAATCAACTAGTCGAGTCGCTCTATGGACTCGTCGAGTTCCCCTGTCTGATTGAGCCATCTCAATAGATTAAGCTCCTACCCTTCAGATTCAAGCTCCAAACTTTATCTACACACTGGGAATACACTTTTAAGGGTAAAGTTTCCAACTTTACCCGCTCTTAGTCCTTCTTAATGGGTTTAGCTCAAACCCTAACTTCTCTAGAACATAGATCTCGGTCCACAAGCCATAACACCCTAAACCAAGGCACGCTATACTAGATCTAGGCTCTGATCATTAGTTGGACACGTAAAGTTCCTAGATTTCCTTCCATGCATGGCCTCTTAGGGCTAAAAGGCCATATTAATGCTTATAAACTTGCATGGGACTTCCATGGTCGTAAAGTTTGCACCTTTATGCCATGGAACCCCTCCTAGATCCCAGATCTGAAATATAAGTCACTTGGGACGTCCAAATCCCAAAGACCAAGGTTCTTACACCAAAACCCTCATAAAATGGAAGTAAAAAGATCTAAGAAATGAATGATCAAATTAGAGACTTGATTACCAGAAAGTGATGAGGATGGAAGGAAATCCCTAGATCTACTATCTTCTCCTTGAACCTTCTAGCTCCTTCTTCTTCTTCTAGCTTCAAGAACACACCAAAACACTCAAGAATGGCTCACAACTCACAAGACACTCTAGGGTTTCATGGATTAGGGTTTGGGACAAGGAGGCTGTAAATGAGGCCAAGGGGTGGGGATTAAGATGCTTAAATAGGGTGCACAACCCCGAAATTAGGGTTTCATTCTGCCAGGCCTACTCGCCGAGTTGAGGGCTCATTCCGCGTCCAAGACTAACTTCTACTCGACGATTTTGGGGCTTCCAACTCGTCGAGTAGCTTTTCAAACATGAATAATTTGAAAGTAAATGCATACCAGAGTCCGGGCGTTACATTTTACCTTAGAATGGTTACAAATGAAGTAGAAATCCCAGATCCAAGTGTTCTACTCATTCAAGATGATCTTGGCTTCCTCCTTCTTCTTCTAAGGCACCAAAAACACACTTTTAAGCTTTAAAAGGCTCCTCAAGGTGAAACTGTTGGGTTATGAGCATTCTAACACTCCTAAGTGTACATGCAACCCTAAATACCTTGGATCTATGTTTTCTCTATTATACATACAATTATGAACATCTAAGGTATTATCCTAATCTAGCATACAAAATAATAAATATAACAAGATAGAATACATACCTCTTTGATGTAGAATGTCTTCATGAAGCTTGAGTGCCTAGTGCCCCAAGTGTGACACCTCAAATGGTTCACACAACACCAAATACACTTGGAATAACTTGAGAGAAACTTGAACACTCCTTGAAATCGTCTAGCCCTCACACTCACACATTAGTGCATGATTTCTTGAGCTATTGGATTCTTTTATATGGTGGCTATTAGGGTTACACCATGTAACTCATAACTTTACCCATTCCTTATGCTCCATGGATTTTAACCTCCATGGAGTATCCATGGGTCACCCCATGGACTTAGTCCAACATAAGGAATCTTGGATCACAAGCCCACATATATAAGAATGAATGATTTACACAATCAACCCATATATTTAATTAGTCTCCTTTTGATCACTTAATTAATTCCAAATTAATTCTTGATCAATACTAATTAAATAACCTTATTAATATATTAGAAATTATAATATATTAACCAACCTTAAGTGTTATTTCTCTTATTATAGTCTATCCAAATGCATGATGCCATGCAACCCAAATGGACCATGCAGGGTCGGGTCAAGTCTTACCAATTATAGTTATGGACTTAGACATTAATCCAACAGTCTCCCACTTAGATAAGTCTAAAACTATTATTGCGTATGACTTCAGGAACCGATCAGCAATCGTAGCTCTCAAAAGCTTCTGTCGAACTCTGACCTTGTCGATGAACTCTAACCTTTGTCAATGACTTGTCCATTAGATAAGGGATCATATATTCCTCCATTCCAGATATCATATGGACTGAGACATGGATTATCAATCATTATCTCTGTCCATTTGTTGTTTCCCGATTTCCGATTCATGATGACTGACTGATTGAACAAATCAAATCAGTCCTGGCTTGGCCAAGCACTCACATGTATCATCTTTAAATCATCGAGGGGCCCACAGATATCGCTTTTACCCCAAGGTAAAAGGAATGGATAAACTTCGACTCATATGGCTTGTTCTACTACTTGTTGAATCATCCACAAAGGCACGTTTTATAACATCGAGTTACCAATGCGTTTTCGTGCAATCAATGTATAACCAACTCATAGTAACAACTCATATCTCTAGGTTTGAAGAATATAAGATATTATCGTCTCATGATCACTCATGATAAAATCCATGAAGTGATTCAAATGAGCGCGGGTTGAATCCAATACTCGGAACTTATGAGCACTCATGAGTGTTGTAGCACCACTTTGTCCACCAACTTGGACCTCTACAAACCAACCCATGACAGTCTTGATTCATATCTACTTCCAACATATGACCGACTGTGGATGGTTTGAATAACTTAATCATTCAGGAAGAGCGACTTAGTTATTCTGGAAGTCAAAACATGCAAAGTGAAACACAAGAATAAATGAATCAAATATGGTATCAAACCCTATGAATATAAATAAACACTTTTATTTATCACCATACTGATTACTCATTATTCATTGTTTCGGTTTTATCAACTTTATACTTGAATTTAAAACAATAGTTGTCCCATGCTCCAAGCATGTACACTATGTTTTCTAAACACTAGTCATGCCATACACCAAGTATGCATACTATGTTTGTCTATGATCTTTACTTTGTAAAATAGATCAATTGAACATCACTCCAATGATCCTCTTTTCACAGTCCCAAATCCTTACTGCAAATGCAAGAATTCCAAATTCATGCCATTTACTGAAATCTGTTAGATTCTAAACTTATATGCATTGATCCTCTTAATGATTATGCACAGAGTCAGAAAGACTTGACAACAATCATTACAGAGCATTCCAAAGGAGATCAGCTCCTTGGAAACATCCTTCTTTCATTAAGTTTCCTAATCTTACACAGATTGAATAATTTCTAACTTTGAAACATTTCCATATTCCATTTTGACTATCACTTCTGAACAAGAGTTGCCTCCTTACAGATTATGTCAATATGGTCCTTCCAGAATTAACATTATACTTCCAACTGTCCTTGAGCAACCAATCTTTGGTAAACCTTAGATTGTCCTCGACAATTGCTTAATCATTTTAGTCATATCCAATTCTAGACCTTTTCCCTTCATAATGCCCCAGGCATTTGGAAAATTTTAGAAAGGATGAATATAGCACATGTAATCGATCCTATATCCGAAGCATATGGGACACGATTCATGATGTCTCATATAAAGACTAAACCAGTCTTTTGCTATAATATTTCCATTTCAATTTGCCAAGTTCTCAAAATTCAGATTATGAAAAGGGATGCCGTAATCATAATCGAATTTTAGAACGCAAATAATGGACCCATATATAGAATTTCCTTATGTTGAGCCATTCCAACATGAAATTCATATATATATATATATATATATATATATATATATATATATATATATATATATATATATATATATATATATATATATATATATATATATATATATATATATATATATATATATATATATATATATATATATATATATATATATATATATATATATATATATATCCTTGATTAAATACGATTAAAAACTCAATCTAAGCTTTTAGAATTGAAATGAAGTATAATTTCCTCTCCCTTAATTATAGCAAAACAACTTTTTCAACCCCTGCAACCTCACGAATTGAAACTTTTGTTTTCTATAATTAACATTGCTAACTTGCAACCTTTGTCATAATTATCATGCTCCCACTAACATGATTATTATTAGCATAACACTTATGCTCCCACTAGCTTTGACATGTACTCAGAAATCAGCTGACTTTCTTACCAAAGTTCAGATTTCTGATACTAGATTGTTTTGATAAAACTTTATCAAAATCATACACCTCTCTTAGATAGCTCACATGTGTGTCTAAACAATTTTAGAACTATGAAAAGGGATGACGTAATCATAGTCTCAATTGTTTAGACCTTTGCCACTTCTCACAAGTCCATGTTAGTGTGCCGGTAAACCACACACGCTCCACTAACGACTTTGAGAATGCAAATATCACAATTGCTATCTAGCTAAAATCTACATAGTGAAAGTGTTTCCTCACCATCATTTTCATGAATTGGAGAGAAACCTTATGACACTTAGATTTAATAGTGTATGTGTTCTTATCCATGTGAATTTGTCAAAACCATAATCACAAGACAAGGTTAGTGACAAATCCAAACTCATATTGATTAAACTTGTGCAATCTTAAATTCTTGCCATTTGGCAGCTCAGGTGCCTGCCATTGCTTCCAAGTAGTTGTGCAACCAATTGAGAACTCTCAGAACTCCTATGCAAAGCCAACTTGAATAGGCACAAAAATTTCAACACGATAGGTTATAAACCTCAAGTCGTGTGCTAGTGAAGGACTTTAGGTTTTATTCTTGATTAAGTCTTGAAACTTTCAAGAGCTTTAAGACTCCCACTGTCCTCTTGACATATAAGACTCCCTTGTCAAATATTCAAGAGATAGTGCGGATTCTTTATCAAGACTAACACTTTACACAATTGGCCTAAGTTGGTCTCTGTTTTATCCAAAACATCACAACTTACCAATTTCAAATATACAAGAGTAGATAACCTTTTACTCTTACATTTGACTAGTGTTAACAAACCCTCTTTAAGATATGTCACTCAAGTTACAATCTTGGAGTATGACTCTAAGAATTGTTTTGGAACGAAGTATGACTCATCTTTTTGATTTAACCATTTCAACAATTCATGACTCCTCTTCTTAGTCATAAGAATGCACTAAGATGACTTTAGAGGACCAATTGTGATATGGTATCTTAATCATTAAGATGATCATAAACATGATACTAAAGTACTCTCCCATCTTTTCAGATTTGAGAAACTTTTATCTTTCTGCCATACTTTGATTCTTCTTATTCGTTCTGTCTCACATTGAAACTTCTCCAATGCTACAGACTTATACTTAAACTTATAAGTATAATCATATTTACTGAACTTAAGTAAATCATGACGAATAGTCTTCTTGATCTTTTGTGGTGGACTTGACCAGTGCACAAGAATGTGTACTCGATCCCTTAGTCCTTTCCTTATTCACATAAGGAATTAGTCTTAATTTTCCAAGCTGAAAGTTCTCATTCATCATACTATACAACTTGCATGATTCCAAGTTTCGGTCCAATTGAACCTTTGGTGATGAAAATCTTTGCTTATTTGGTAATATTAGACACTACCACAACCGAAAGAATCAAATCCATTTTTCCAATATTGCTATCAATGGAATCTTATAAGCAACAACTTTTCACAAATGCCATTGTAAGGATACTTAAAATAAATAAAATCAAAACCTTAATCTTTTATTTTAAAACTTTGCGGAAAAACTTATCGTTACAATCCATATGAAAACCTTGTTGTTATCTATTCCTAAGCAATATAAATATCATAACTCTTAAGTAATAGCCCAAAATTCTGATCACCGAACCATGCGATTGAAATCCATCTTCGCGATCAGAATCAGCATGTACTTAATAGAGTTAGACAATGGACTTTACCTGAAGTAGAGCCAAACTTATTGACTTTAACATCCTTAGGTAAATTTGGCAGCTTCGTAACCAATGCCCCTTCCTTTGGTAATAGTTACCTATGGACCCTTGATAATGGGACTATCTCAGACTTCGCCTCTCTCTTTACCATTGGGTCAACCGAGTTGACTATGGCCGATCCCTTTCCATTGGGAAGAGAGAGCTTTACTGGATATCCAATGTCATCATTGTCAATGTCCATAGCGTTTTAGGAAGTTGATCTTAGCAAATAGATAAGATCATTAAGGGTCTTGTCTTAGTTTGTTTCATAGGATTCCCAAAAGAACTCACTATGTGACTTAGAAAGTAGTTGAGCCACCAACTTTCTCAAGACTTTGACACCCAACTCTCCCGGCTTGTCAATATGTGACTACATCTCCAAGATGTGATCACATCTAGACCTTGCCTTGCCAATAGGGCTTGAGTGACCTTAAACTTTTTAGGAACTTGTGGGTTAGGGAGAATAATTGGAGGAGGTGAAAGAAGTATGATATCCATAGGACATCATCTTCAATTAGGAAAGCTTGTTTCAAGAGATTTGGGAAGATCATAAATGTCTAGACCAGACATCTTTTTGGGAGATATTCAAGATAGTTGATTTAAAGTCCTTAATATGACACCCAATATGAAATATTAAGGCTAGGACCCAACAAACTATTTTATAACTTAGAAGAGGGATGCCGTAATCCAAGCTATAAAATATTTGAAGGTAGGTGAATGACGATTCACCAATTTCCACCATGAAAAACGAAATAATTTATTAGGTTTTAATTGGATTTGAAAGTCCTAGATCTTTGAGATTCATTGAACTGTTCAAAGGCATGTTTCAATCTCGAGTGTGCCCTTCAGGTTTTGTGACTGGGATGCCGAGGATCACAAAACAAGGTGTGAATAACCATGCAAATATACTTGGTACCCTTAATATTTACCCCTTAATCAGTGTGCCGGTTAACCACACACGCTCCACCGATACTATGATAAATATTAAGTTACCCTTTGCCTACCTTGTTAAGTCCAGGTTAGTGTGCCGGTTAACCACACACGCTCCACTAACGACTTAAGCAAAGTGCAAAGTGTAATTTCATGGGTTAGCACCAAATTCACATTTTCCTAAGTAACTAAGATTGGGTATTAATAAGAGTTTAGTTACTTAGTATTTATCATTAATACCTTTAATGAAAGGAGAATTATAGTCCTTGTCCTACCCGTTCGGCTAACGACCCTCCACCAGTCAAGGAAGCGGTGGGTGAGAGTAGACACCCATTAAACTGCCATTTTATAGGCAGTAACCTTATACCCCCCTTATAGACCGGCTTCGTGAATGAGGCCTACTAACGGTAAGACTGACTTTACTCTTATACATATATATAAATATTATTAACTTATAATATTATAAAGTATAAGGGTTGAATTTTAACTTTTAAAATTCTAAGGGCTAACTTGGAATTAAAGTATTCATAAGCGAAAACTTTTCAGATTCCAAAACTTGAGGGTAAGTTTTGAAACTATTCAAAACTAATTAATTCCATAACTTATGAGTTTAAAGTAGTTTTAATTAAAACTACTTTAAACTAATTAATAAAAAAAAATAACTTTTTTTATTGTAACTTATGGAACTAATTAAGGTTACACTTTTTTTTTTTAATTTAATGAAGAGACTCTTGAACCTCCATAACTTGAGGACAAGTTATGGAGTCATAAAACCATTTAATTAGAACTAGACTCTTCATTTTGTAACCTTTGCCAACTTTTATGAGTTTTATGATTCTTAAATGTGACTTTTCATATAACTTGAGGACAAGTTACAAAAACACACTTTGGAATCAACTCTTAGATTAAAATGGATTGAAAACAACTATTTCACACAACTTTTCTATTAATCTAAGAACCTCATAAGAACAAGATAATTCAAATCATCAATCTTCAAGAAATTAGCATGAAGATACAAACTAATACAAATCTTGAAATTATGACAATTATCTTAGAAATTGGATTAGCATGAACATTACCACATCAAAAACAAGTTTATAAGTCCAAAAACATCTTAGGGTAATGTTCCTAGTCCAATTCCAGCCAAAACAATCGAATATATGCATCCAACTCGATTTTTTCAGCTACTTTTGCAAGTATAACAAGAAAACAAGCCTAGGCTCTGATACCACAGTTGGGTTATGAGCATTCTAACACTCCTAAGTGTACATGCAACCCTAAATACCTTGGATCTATGTTTTCTCTATTATACATACAATTATGAACATCCAAGGTATTATCCTAATCTAGCATACAAAATAATAAATATAACAAGATAGAATACATACCTCTTTGATGTAGAATGTCTTCATGAAGCTTGAGTGCCTAGTGCCCCAAGTGTGACACCTCAAATGGTTCACACAACACCAAATACACTTGGAATAACTTGAGAGAAACTTGAACACTCCTTGAAATCGTCTAGCCCTCACACTCACACATTAGTGCATGATTTCTTGAGCCATTGGATTCTTTTATATGGTGGCTATTAGGGTTACACCATGTAACTCATAACTTTACCCATTCCTTATGCTCCATGGATTTTAACCTCCATGGAGTATCCATGGGTCACCCCATGGACTTAGTCCAACATAAGGAATCTTGGATCACAAGCCCACATATATAAGAATGAATGATTTACACAATCAACCCGTATATTTAATTAGTCTCCTTTTGATCACTTAATTAATTCCAAATTAATTCTTGATCAATACTAATTAAATAACCTTATTAATATATTAGAACTTATAATATATTAACCAACCTTAAGTGTTATTTCTCTTATTATAGTCTATCCAAATGAATGATGCCATGCAACCCAAATGGACCATGCAGGGTCGGGTCAAGTCTTACCAATTATAGTTATGGACTTAGACATTAATCCAACAGTCTCCCACTTACATAAGTCTAAAACTATTATTGCGTATGACTTCAGGAACCGATCAGCAATCGTAGCTCTCAAAAGCTTCTGTCGAACTCTGACCTTGTCGATGAACTCTGACCTTTGTCAATGACTTGTCCATTAGATAAGGGTTCATATATTCCTCCATTCTAGATATCATATGGACTGAGACATGGATTATCAATCATTCTCTCTGTCCATTTGTTGTTTCCCGATTTCCGATTCATGATGACTGACTGATTGAACAAATCAAATCAGTCCTGGCTTGGCCAAGCACTCACTTGTATCATCTTTAAATCATCGAGGGGCCCACAGATATCGCTTTTACCCCAAGGTAAAAGGAATGGATAAACTTCGACTCATATGGCTTGTTCTACTACTTGTTGAATCATACACAAAGGCACGTTTTATAACATCGAGTTACCAATGCGTTTTCGTGCAATCAATGTATAACCAACTCATAGTAACAACCCATATCTCTAGGTTTGAAGAATATAAGATATTATCGTCTCATGATCACTCGTGATAAAATCCATGAAGTGATTCAAATGAGTGCGGGTTGAATCCAATACTCAGAACTTATGAGCACTCATGAGTGTTGTAGCACCACTTTGTCCACCAACTTGGACCTCTACAAACCAACCCATGACAGTCTTGATTCATATCTACTTCCAACATATGACCGACTGTGGATGGTTTGAATAACTTAATCATTCAGGAAGAGCGACTTAGTTATTCTGGAAGTCAAAACATGCAAAGTGAAACACAAGAATAAATGAATCAAATATGGTATCAAACCCTATGAATATAAATAAACACTTTTATTTATCACCATACTGATTACTCATTATTCATTGTTTCGGTTTTATCAACTTTATACTTGAATTTAAAACAATAGTTGTCCCATGCTCCAAGCATGTACACTATGTTTTCTAAACACTAGTCATGTCATACACCAAGTATGCATACTATGTTTGTCTATGATCTTTACTTTGTAAAATAGATCAATTGAACATCACTCCAATGATCCTCTTTTCACAGTCCCAAATCCTTACTGCAAATGCAAGAATTCCAAATTCATGCCATTTACTGAAATTTGTTAGATTCTAAACTTATATGCATTGATCCTCTTAATGATTATGCACAGAGTCAGAAAGACTTGACAACAATCATTACAGAGCATTCCAAAGGAGATCAGCTCCTTGGAAACATCCTTCTTTCATTAAGTTTCCTAATCTTACACAGATTGAATAATTTCTAACTTTGAAACATTTCCATATTCCATTTTGACTATCACTTCTGAACAAGAGTTGCCTCCTTACAGATTATGTCAATATGGTCCTTCCAGAATTAACATTATACTTCCAACTGTCCTTGAGCAACCAATCTTTGGTAAACCTTAGATTGTCCTCGACAATTGCTTAATCATTTTAGTCATATCCAATTCTAGACCTTTTCCCTTCATAATGCCCCAGGCATTTGGAAAATTTTAGAAAGGATGAATATAGCACATGTAATCGATCCTATATCCGAAGCATATGGGACACGATTCATGATGTCTCACATAAAGACTAAACCAGTCTTTTGCTATAATATTTCCATTTCAATTTGCCAAGTTCTCAAAATTCAGATTATGAAAAGGGATGCCGTAATCATAATCGAATTTTAGAACGCAAATAATGGACCCATATATAGAATTTCCTTATGTTGAGCCATTCCAACATGAAATTCATATATATATATATATATATATATATATATATATATATATATATATATATATATATATATATATATATATCCTTGATTAAATACGATTAAAAACTCAATCTAAGCTTTTAGAATTGAAATGAAGTATAATTTCCTCTCCCTTAATTATAGCAAAACAACTTTTTCAACCCCTGCAACCTCACGAATTGAAACTTTTGTTTTCTATAATTAACATTGCTAACTTGCAACCTTTGTCATAATTATCATGCTCCCACTAACATGATGATTATTAGCATAACACTTATGCTCCCACTAGCTTTGACATGTACTCAGAAATCAGCTGACTTTCTTACCAAAGTTCAGATTTCTGATACTAGATTGTTTTGATAAAACTTTATCAAAATCATACACCTCTCTTAGATAGCTCACATGTGTGTCTAAACAATTTTAGAACTATGAAAAGGGATGCCGTAATCATAGTCTCAATTGTTTAGACCTTTGCCACTTCTCACAAGTCCATGTTAGTGTGCCGGTAAACCACACACGCTCCACTAACGACTTTGAGAATGCAAATATCACAATTGCTATCTAGCTAAATCCTACTTAGTGAAAGTGTTTCCTCACCATCATTTTCATGAATTGGAAAGAAACCTTATGACACTTAGATTTAATAGTGTATGTGTTCTTATCCATGTGAATTTGTCAAAACCATAATCACAAGACAAGGTTAGTGACAAATCCAAACTCATATTGATTAAACTTGTGCAATCTTAAATTCTTGCCATTTGGCAGCTCAGGTGCCTGCCATTGCTTCCAAGTAGTTGTGCAACCAATTGAGAACTCTCAGAACTCCGATGCAAAGCCAACTTGAATAGGCACAAAAATTTCAACACGATAGGTTATAAACCTCAAGTCGTGTGCTAGTGAAGGACTTTAGGTTTTATTCTTGATTAAGTCTTGAAACTTTCAAGAGCTTTAAGACTCCCACTGTCCTCTTGACATATAAGACTCCCTTGTCAAATATTCAAGAGATAGTGCGGATTCTTTATCAAGACTAACACTTTACACAATTGGCCTAAGTTGGTCTCTGTTTTATCCAAAACATCACAACTTACCAATTTCAAATATACAAGAGTAGATAACCTTTTACTCTTACATTTGACTAGTGTTAACAAACCCTCTTTAAGATATGTCACTCAAGTTACAATCTTGGAGTATGACTCTAAGAATTGTTTTGGAACGAAGTATGACTCATCTTTTTGATTTAACCATTTCAACAATTCATGACTCCTCTTCTTAGTCATAAGAATGCACTAAGATGACTTTAGAGGACCAATTGTGATATGGTATCTTAATCATTAAGATGATCATAAACATGATACTAAAGTACTCTCCCATCTTTTCAGATTTGAGAAACTTTTATCTTTCTGCCATACTTTGATTCTTCTTATTCGTTCTGTCTCACATTGAAACTTCTCCAATGCTACAGACTTATACTTAAACTTATAAGTATAATCATATTTACTGAACTTAAGTAAATCATGACGAATAGTCTTCTTGATCTTTTGTGGTGGATTTGACCAGTGCACAAGAATGTGTACTCGATCCCTTAGTCCTTTCCTTATTCACATAAGGAATTAGTCTTAATTTTCCAAGCTGAAAGTTCTCATTCATCATACTATACAACTTGCATGATTCCAAGTTTCGGTCCAATTGAACCTTGGGTGATGAAAATCTTTCCTTATTTGGTAATATTAGACACTACCACAACCGAAAGAATCAAATCCATTTTTCCAATATTGCTATCAATGGAATCTTATAAGCAACAACTTTTCACAAATGCCATTGTAAGGATACTTAAAATAAATAAAATCAAAACCTTTTTCTTTTATTTTAAAACTTTGCGGAAAAACTTATCGTTACAATCCATATGAAAACCTTGTTGTTATCTATTCCTAAGCAATATAAATATCATAACTCTTAAGTAATAGCCCAAAATTCTGATCACCGAACCATGCGATTGAAATCCATCTTCGCGATCAGCATCAGCATGTACTTAATAGAGTTAGACAATGGACTTTACCTGAAGTAGAGCCAAACTTATTGACTTTAACATCCTTAGGTAAATTTGGCAGCTTCGTAACCAATGCCCCTTTCTTTGGCAATAGTTACCTATGGACCCTTGATAATGGGACTATCTCAGACTTCGCCTCTCTCTTTACCATTGGGTCAACCGAGTTGACTATGGCCGATCCCTTTCCATTGGGAAGAGAGAGCTTTACTGGATATCCAATGTCATCATTGTCAATGTCCATAGCGTTTTAGGAAGTTGATCTTAGCAAATAGATAAGATCATTAAGGGTCTTGTCTTAGTTTGTTTCATAGGATTCCCAAAAGAACTCACTATGTGACTTAGAAAGTAGTTGAGCCACCAACTTTCTCAAGACTTTGACACCCAACTCTCCCGGCTTGTCAATATGTGACTACATCTCCAAGATGTGATCACACCTAGACCTTGCCTTGCCAATAGGGCTTGAGTGATCTTAAACTTTTTAGGAACTTGTGGGTTAGGGAGAATAATTGGAGGAGGTGAAAGAAGTATGATATCCATAGGACATCATCTTCAATTAGGAAAGCTTGTTTCAAGAGATTTGGGAAGATCATAAATGTCTAGACCAGACATCTATTTGGGAGATATTCAAGATAGTTGATTTAAAGTCCTTAATATGACACCCAATATGAAATATTAAGGCTAGGACCCAACAAACTATTTTATAACTTAGAAGAGGGATGCCGTAATCCAAGCTATAAAATATTTGAAGGTAGGTGAATGACGATTCACCAATTTCCACCATGAAAAACGAAATAATTTATTAGGTTTTAATTGGATTTGAAAGTCCTAGATCTTTGAGATTCATTGAACTGTTCAAAGGCATGTTTCAATCTCGAGTGTGCCCTTCAGGTTTTGTGACTGGGATGCCGAGGATCACAAAACAAGGTGTGAATAACCATGCAAATATACTTGGTACCCTTAATATTTACCCCTTAATCAGTGTGCCGGTTAACCACACACGCTCCACCGATACTATGATAAATATTAAGTTACCCTTTGCCTACCTTGTTAAGTCCAGGTTAGTGTGCCGATTAACCACACACGCTCCACTAACGACTTAAGCAAAGTGCAAAGTGTAATTTCATGGGTTAGCACCAAATTCACATTTTCCTAAGTAACTAAGATTGGGTATTAATAAGAGTTTAGTTACTTAGTATTTATCATTAATACCTTTAATGAAAGGAGAATTATAGTCCTTGTCCTACCCGTTCGGCTAACGACCCTCCACCAGTCAAGGAAGCGGTGGGTGAGAGTAGACACCCATTAAACTGCCATTTTATAGGCAGTAACCTTATACCCCCCTTATAGACCGGCTTCGTGAATGAGGCCTACTAACGGTAAGACTGACTTTACTCTTATACATATATATATAAATATTATTAACTTATAATATTATAAAGTATAAGGGTTGAATTTTAACTTTTAAAATTCTAAGGGCTAACTTGGAATTAAAGTATTCATAAGCGAAAACTTTTCAGATTCCAAAACTTGAGGGCAAGTTTTGAAACTATTCAAAACTAATTAATTCCATAACTTATGAGTTTAAAGTAGTTTTAATTAAAACTACTTTAAACTAATTAATAAAAAAAAATAACTTTTTTTATTGTAACTTATGGAACTAATTAAGGTTACACTTTTTTTTTTTTAATTTAATGAAGAGACTCTTGAACCTCCATAACTTGAGGACAAGTTATGGAGTCATAAAACCATTTAATTAGAACTAGACTCTTCATTTTGTAACCTTTGCCAACTTTTATGAGTTTTATGATTCTTAAATGTGACTTTTCATATAACTTGAGGACAAGTTACAAAAACACACTTTGGAATCAACTCTTAGATTAAAATGGATTGAAAACAACTATTTCACACAACTTTTCTATTAATCTAAGAACCTCATAAGAACAAGATAATTCAAATCATCAATCTTCAAGAAATTAGCATGAACATACAAACTAATACAAATCTTGAAATTATGACAATTATCTTAGAAATTGGATTAGCATGAACATTACCACATCAAAAACAAGTTTATATGTCCAAAAACATCTTAGGGTAATGTTCCTAGTCCAATTCCAGCCAAAACAATCGAATATATGCATCCAACTCGATTTTTTCAGCTACTTTTGCAAGTATAACAAGAAAACAAGCCTAGGCTCTGATACCACTGTTGGGTTATGAGCATTCTAACACTCCTAAGTGTACATGCAACCCTAAATACCTTGGATCTATGTTTTCTCTATTATACATACAATTATGAACATCCAAGGTATTATCCTAATCTAGCATACAAAATAATAAATATAACAAGATAGAATACATACCTCTTTGATGTAGAATGTCTTCATGAAGCTTGAGTGCCTAGTGCCCCAAGTGTGACACCTCAAATGGTTCACACAACACCAAATACACTTGGAATAACTTGAGAGAAACTTGAACACTCCTTGAAATCGTCTAGCCCTCACACTCACACATTAGTGCACGATTTCTTGAGCCATTGGATTCTTTTATATGGTGGCTATTAGGGTTACACCATGTAACTCATAACTTTACCCATTCCTTATGCTCCATGGATTTTAACCTCCATGGAGTATCCATGGGTCACCCCATGGACTTAGTCCAACATAAGGAATCTTGGATCACAAGCCCACATATATAAGAATGAATGATTTACACAATCAACCCATATATTTAATTAGTCTCCTTTTGATCACTTAATTAATTCCAAATTAATTCTTGATCAATACTAATTAAATAACCTTATTAATATATTAGAACTTATAATATATTAACCAACCTTAAGTGTTATTTGTCTCATTATAGTCTATCCAAATGCATGATGCCATGCAACCCAAATGGACCATGCAGGGTCGGGTCAAGTCTTACCAATTATAGTTATGGACTTAGACATTAATCCAACAGAAACTAGGGTTACACAAACGTATGAGAGGGATGGAGGTTCTTAAGGTGGGTGAAATGAGGCCATAAGGGTGCTTAAATACGAGTCACACCCTAAAAATCAGGGTTTCCTTACTAGAAAGTACACCCAACGTACACTGATGTACACCCAACATACTAGGGCGCGCCCTAGTACGCTCAACGTACACCACATATACATGGCATACTCTGAAGGCCATAATTACAACAATGCCATTAGGGCTCCTTTTCACACTTTCTTGAACTTAGGGACCAAAATGCAACATAATAAAATTATAGGGTTGAAATTTGAAGTACCTTATCATCAAGATGTTACAAAAGAAATCATATTTTTTTACACAAACAATATACAAGGTACTCTTACTTTTGCTCAGTGAGAGTATATATGTGTTTGTGTGTGTGAGAGAGAGAGAGAGAGCGATATATATATATATATATATATATATATATATATATATATATACAGAGAGAGAGAGAGAGATAGACTGCGAACCAGAACTTTGAAATTTCTAGTTCTTTCTCACATCTTCAGATTTTAGAAACCAAAAAGAGATTTGGTTTAGAAACACTTACCTAGTGGTATCTCTGAACAGAAGAAGAACAAACACCATGCTCCAGTTATTCAAACACACTTCTTTTTTTCTTTAGGCTTTTATTTCCAGTGCACCTCTTTAGCTTCTTTGGTTTCCTTCACATCACAATGTGTAGATGTGCCTTTGACAACCAACACTTACTTTATCTTCCTTGGTTATGAAGATGTCTTCTTTGGAACCCATAACTTCTTTGTCTTTATGTGTTTCTGCTTCCTTTAAAAAGAGTTATTTAAACAAGAACATAAATCAGGAAGCTTACCAGCATAAGATATTTTGATGTTTGGGAGTTGAGCTAGAGCATGAGTTCTTGCCAGGGTGAGATGAAGTCTTCACAGCCTGAGATGGTTTGACATTGCAAGTTGTCTTTTCACTGTGAGCAAACTTATCAGTGTGAACTGATTTGTCAAAGTGTGATGACTTGACAGTGCGAGACTTTTTGGAAGCGTGAACTGGAGTGACAGTGTGATCTTTCTTTATAGTAAGAGATGAAGCTGAAGGAGCATGTCATTTGAGAATGGAAATGGGTTATGATGAAGCTTTTATAGAATGAGCAACTTGTGGTTTCTCAACATGATGCTTAGCAGCATGAGGCTTGTTAGAACAAGAGCTGCTATGATGTTCATCAGAGTGAAAACTAGAGTGTCTTGATGATAAATATTCTTCAGGTACAACATCTGTTTGAACACTTACAGATGAAAAGCTTTTCTTCTTCAAATCTTTTTCTTTTATTTTCTCCTTCAAATCTGATATCTCCTTCTCCCTTTAAATCAGATCTTTCTTCAACACTTCAATATCTTCTTAGTTCTGATTGATGATTGTGTATTTCAGATCCAACTCATCCATGAAGAACACGGATAAAGGTTAATTTGGATCATACATAAGTTCAGGAAAGCATGATAAAGGACATGCATCATATGCCCTTTTACTTTTTGAACTTTCCTTGTATTCTTCTTCGTCAAGAACATTTCTATATTTCTTGATCCTTCCACTTATAAATTCTTCTCTCATCTGAGAGATATTATAAGGACCAAACATACCTGATACAGTTAGATAATACCAAAGATAAGGGAAATACCATAATCTTTCTCTTTCTCTCTATTTCTCTCTCTCTCTCTCTCTCTCTCTCTCTCTCTTTTAAATGTCTGATGTATTCTTCATATCTGGACGATTGTATAAGATATCTTCTTCTTCTTCTTCTTCTCTTTCTGATTTTCATGTTTTTGAATAGTGAATGAACTTTTGAATCTTCAACTCATCCTAGAACGAATGTTCTAGCCTGCTCTGATACCACTTGTAAGGTCACAAATCCTAACACTTGTGTATGGATCTAATAGAAACACGGAATAATAATACAATTATTTAAATAATAAAACTAAGAAGAACACATAAGTATCATAAAAATATCTTTCACTAAGAAAGGTTTCACAAAGAGAACGGATGCACAAAGCAGTTGACACAAAGCCAATGAGTACAATCTAAGAACTCACCAAGAAGTATCAGATCTATCTATACATAAACTCTAACTCTTAGAATACAACACAAATCATCAACTCTCAACTAATGAGAGAGGCTAGTATAAATACTAGTTTAAAACTAAGAGATAAAACTTATGTAGATTCACGAGATCTTTGGTTATATCAAATCCCTGATTTGATGGGACTGATTCTTTTAAGATAAATACAGATTTGGTATATAAGGAATGGATCAGATCAAATCATCATAATAGTTCTTCACCAAGCAAATCTGATATGCTCCATATTCGGTCATCAACACCAACACAACATACATTGATAAGAGCATCAAGGTCATCGTCAGGGAGTCATCCACTGATCATCTAGCTTCGGCTCATACAGCTTCAGCTTCAGTAGATAGTGTATGACCATTAGTGTACATCAGTCTTTAGTGTATCAACATATCATATGATCTATGTGTTATCAATGTAAGTACTTCTGTGTGTGGTCACACTGATCAGGTCTTAAGTGAATGCTCTTCGTGCTGATAATGTCTTCTAGGTCTTTTGCTCGTCAGGGGATGATCTTTATTCTTTAACATATGAACATCCATCAGCATATATTTAGATTAAGTAACTAAACAAGCTTTGATATATCATCTTGTCTAAGTTGTATTGTTTACACTTACATAGACAACACTGATTGTCTACAATGAGCAGTACAACTATAACTATAATGTATATATTTTTCATCATGAAATCTATACAAATATGTGTCCTAACAATTATAAACTTGCTTTCCAAGAATTCAACTTTTGGTGAAATAAAGATCTTATTCTCACTAGGGATGTAGAAGTAATATCCTAAACAATCTTTTGGATATCCTACAAAGATGCACTTAGTAGACCTAGAATCGAGTTTGTTGGAAGCCTCTTGTCTAACGTAGGTTTCACAACCCCAAAATTTCATATAAGATAGGGATGGAGCTTTTCCATACCACATCTTATAATATGTCTTGTCTACCTTCTTAGTTGGTGCCATATTCTAGATACGGGATGCAGTGAGTAAGGCATAATTCAAAAAGGATAAAAAAAGAGTACTTTTGTTCTTCATGGATCAGACCATATAAAGTAAGGTCTGATTTCCCTTCTCAGACATACCATTAAACTGTGGTGTTCTGGGTGGAGTAAGTTGTGAGATAATCCCACAACTCATAAGATGATCTTGAAACTCTTGGCTCAAGTACTCACCACCTCTATCTGAACGAAGGATTTTGATTTTTTTATTGAGTTGATTCTCAACTTCACTTTGAAACAATTTAAACTTTTCAAATGCTTCATGTTTATGTTTAATCAAATACACATAACCAAAACGAATGAAGCTGTCAGTGAAGGTGATGTAATATCTTTCACTGTATCTTGACATTCTTTTGAGAGGATCACATACATCGGTGTGTATAATGCCTAATAAAACACTTTCCCTTTCACTAGTTCCAGAGAAAGGGGACTTCATAATATTGCCACATAAACAAGACTCACATATGCCAAATGAGTAAGTGTCATTTGCCCCCAAAAGTCCACTCTTTTGGAGTTGTGATATACGCTTCTTCTTTATGTGTCCAAGGCGACAATGCCATAGATATGTTTGGTTCAAACCTTGTTTGATCCTTTTTGGTTTAAACATGATAAATGGACTTATCGTTAGAAGTTTCGTCTAGGTTCAATTCATAAATCTCATTTATTGGACTATCCTCAAAATAGAATATTCTATTCAAGAAGGAATGAATATTATCATCAACAAATTTAAAGACATAACCACATTTCCTTAAACATGAAACTGAAATAATGTTTCTAATGATAGAAGTAATCAAACACACATTGTTTAATGTTAAGTACAGACCAAATGGTAAGCATAAATCAAAATATCATAATGCTTGGACTGCAATAGATGCTCCCTTACCAACATGCAAAACCATCTCATATGTCTTCAGTACCCTACTCTTTCGAAACCCCTGCAACGAATTACATATATGAGTTCCACAACCAATATCAAATAACCAAGTATTTGATGAAAAAGTAAATAATCCCATTTCAATCATGAAAATAGATATACCTTAAGTGCTCTCCCCGACCTTCTTGTTCTTCAACTCAACACGGTACTTAGGACAATTCCTTTTCCAATTCCCCACAACACCATACTCAAAGCATGTGTCATGTTTAGAAACCTTTTCCTTCTTCTTGGGTAGTGGGTTTTGGGGAGCTTTCTTTCCTTTTCCCTTGCCAACTTGTGGTTTCCCTTTGGAGTTCTTTCATTATTTCTTCTTTTTAACTTGTCACACCCGTATCATGAGAACTTGGAGGATTTTCCATGGGATGTTTTTCTTTATAGTTTTGAGCATCCTGTGCAACTCAGATATAGGTTTATCCCACCCATTCATGTTGTAGCTAATGTTGAAAGTATCATTGAACTTGGGTAATGAATTCAGAATTAGGTATGTGGCCAAGTACAATGAATATGGAGAGCCCTATATCTCTAATTGATCTAGATGGATTTTCATCTTGAGAACATCAGTGCTCACATTCCCAATTTCCTCCATCTTTCAGGAATAAAGGATTCGAACAGTTTCAAATCTTTCAGTCATAGCTGGCTAACCAAACATCTGCTTAAGATATTCAACCATGTCAAAAGGTAGTGAAGAGTTCCAGATCCCGGTGAAGATCATAAATCATT
Source organism: Lactuca virosa (assembly GCF_052849685.1). Taxonomy (NCBI): domain Eukaryota; kingdom Viridiplantae; phylum Streptophyta; class Magnoliopsida; order Asterales; family Asteraceae; genus Lactuca; species Lactuca virosa. The sequence continues at coordinate 265,139,683 of NC_136431.1, forward strand.
GTGGCAAGCATAAGCCATGAAACATCAAGTGAATCATCAACATGCTTAATCCGAGCATCATGTGCAACCTTTGGGAAATAAGGTGGTTCTTTCGGGATATAATGATTCAAGGACATAGTCTTTCATTTCTTGTTTTAAAACTATTCTCAAATTTCTACGCCAATACAAAAAGTTGGAGTGGCCCAGTTTTTCTTTGTAAAGCATTGATTCAATGTTCATAGGGTGCTGGTGTGTTACAATAGTTGGTGGAGCCATCTACAAAATTTTAACAAAGTTTTATTTAGTATTTAATTCTTTAAAATATAATACCATTTTGTTTCGAAAATGTTATTTATTTAAAGTGTAGGATCCAAGTTACAAATTAAATAAATGGTTAGGTGACCTTTATCCCTTTTACTCAATTTTAACAAGGTAAATAGATTTTACTAATTACATCAGTTGTAATTCATAGATATATGAGACCCTTAACAATCCATTTGTTAATTTAACATGTTTGGTCTCATCTATGCCTTGGAACACTCTTGCTTAAGTGACCTTTATCATAAGAGGTTTTCAATCAATTCATTCACGTAGAGAAACTTGTATAATTGGCCTATAACTTCGTTATAGAAATCGCAAAAATACTTTGGCCACCTAAAGATAACACAAGTGATTAGGTATCCTTTATCCCACAAGCATTATACAAATGTTGTGCAAATGTTTCTAAAGTTAAATGAAATAGACTTGCCTTTTGAAAAGGGATTTGAATGTTTTATTTACATGCATCCAACTAATCATGGTATCAATTTTCAAAAAATCACATTTAAGGTTCAAATTTAAAACCAAATTTTTATATTTTGATGCAGTTCAATTTTAACGACAATATTCAATATTAAGTTTGAGTTTGAGCCATAAAGAACCTTATTTATTACTTAATAAAACTTCCTTTTATTATTAATATTTTGGAGTTTGAATAATTTATAAATTCACCATTTTAGACTTATAATTTTTCAATTTTAAAATTTGTCACTGCTAATGATTTAATAAAACTGGTCTTTATTTTAAAGTTTTAACTTGTATAATCTTATGTTCTCATTTTGCATATTGAAAAACAAACTCCACATGATGTTTATTTTGACTAAAAAATAGTTTGAGTTTGTGAAAATCTAATTTATCAACCACACAAAATATTTGCATAAAAAATAAACAACACAAGCAAGTATTTGACATAAACAAGCCTTAAACTAGATAACACTTTTGTGAACCAACACAAAAGTGTTAAGTCCTTCCTAAGGGACAAGGGGACCAAATATTACAACTTGTTCTTTATGTGATCTTCAATCTCCCACTTGCAATGACAACCAACTTTTTTGCTATTTTATAAAAACTTTATAAAAGTTATGAACTTTTATAAAATAAATCTAATCTAAAACTAAAATATTACATAAAAATAAAAAGAATATAAACTAGCTACTTTTAGTACATACTTTATGAATAAAAGAATATTAGAAACCATTTTTAACCAAATCACACAAACAACAACAAATCGTCCAAGTCTTGTTTATGCACTCTAAAATACATATAAACATAATACAACCTTTGTTTTTCTAAGATAACTTTAAGTGACAAAAATTTCATGTAAGTTTTTATCACATAAAATAATAATTAAGAAGTTGTCAAAGAAAATATGTATGAACTTATTTGTCTACAAAAACAAGTTATCCATATTCTCCAAAAACTACGATTACAAAAAAAATCATAAAATCTAACCAAGCTTGCAAGGTGGCTCTTGATACCAATTGTTGGGTTTTAGCTCAAAAATAGTTTCAAAAACTCATGAAAATGGCAAACGAAAGTCTTAAATTTTCGAGCTTAATAAGCTTGTTACAACCCACCAAGGATCATCTTACAAGTAATGGAAAAATAGAAACACACCCATAGAAGGGAGAAGATGATAACAACCTTTGTTGTCCCTTGAGTCCTCTTGGGAGGCTTGAGTTTTGATGAAGAATGTGGAACGAATGAGACACCTACAATGCACCAACTTGAAAGTAAGAACCAAGGTAATACTTTCAAGAGAGTAAAGATACAAGTAACCAAGACTCCTTATCTTCAAAAGGAAAGAGAGAATGTGAGAGAGCAAGAGGGTGTTTCAAATTTTTCATGCATAAGGAGTCACACAAAATGAAAGCCTCTAAAGCCTTCATAAAGAAAAAGGTATTACCCACAAATCATTAACCCATTAATCACTCCATGCTCCTAAGGCTACTTGTCTCCCCATGCTTATAAGCCATGACTTCTTTTCTTTAATTTATTAAAAAGGCCATCACTCCTTAACTATGTATGAAGCTATGACTTTTTCCATAAAAAAGAGAAGAAAGAGTTTAAATTTTATAAACACATGTTTTTAAAATATAAACTTTGTCTTTATGTAAAAGACAAAATGATGCAACTCGTCCAAAAGGTTGTGCATGACACATTAATACATACCATATGAAATAATGTGTTACTTGTAATTGTAAAATAATTAGTTCCATGAAATAAATATTTTCCCAACTAATTATAAGAGTTTATGCATATTTATTAAAATCAATTTCTAATAAATAATCAATTGTATCAAGTTGTTGTTAGTGTGAGCCTTAGGATCATATGTTAATGAGCAATATCATTCTAATATGACTCTTGAGAATATTAGATATTTCAATAGTGTGAAGCCCACCCATGTCCAGGTTAATATGAATGAACTTTTGAGGAAATTCACGCAAAGCGACAACCCGTTCGACAACCTACACTACCCTACACGACTCGTCCCAATATTTTTATGTTTGTATAATTTCCTATTGGATATATCAAGATATATGTTTATTGTTGTGGGTGATTATGTAGATTTGGTTGCATTAATGAAAAATCAGGATTTTCTACAGTTTTATTAATTCTTTTACAAAACCAATTAAATTAAAAATTAACGATGGTCATCGATACCAAAGCCACCAACCAATAAACCACTAAACTAGCTACCTGTTACTAACTAGTAACTATATTTAATGATTGCACTCTTACGTTCATCGCCAATATGTGACAAATCTATTTGTGTAGAATAAAAAAAGAAATTCCCCAACATGAACAATCTACTATTGATAAATAGATCAGTTCGTTTACAACTTTTACAATTAAACCTCACTACACAAAACCTAGTCTACTCTCACATAAATCTACTCTCAAAATTTTAATGATCAAGAACAAACAATTTACAAGTAACTGTGTAGAAACCCCAATTACAATGGAAACTCTTAATGAGAGAGCGCAAGATTATTTCTGAGAGAGAGAGAGAGAGAGAGGGAGAGAGAGAGAAAAAGAGAAAGAGAGAGAGAGAGAGTGAGTGATCTTATATGCTACACACAAATGGACTCTTCATTAAGTATTATCCAACTTGAACAACCCCAGTGACGAATCTAGGACTTAAACTCATAGGTGTCCAACTTCAATAAAATTACACAACAAAGATGTTATAAAAAATTATTATCTGATCGGGTTACCAAAAATATCATTTAATGCAAGTATATTACTACACTTAATACCAAAGGTTAAATATTATTTAATACAGACGAATACAACAAGATCATCTATAAATATATTAACACTAGACTTAACATATTATCAAATCAAAACAAGATATGACATACACAAAATACGCAAACAATTGAAAAAAGGTATAAAATGAGAATGAAATGTCTAAGATCTCGATTCCAATTTTATGTCATGCTTTTAATTTCAAGCCAAATTCATATCTATGCGCCTTCAATTTCAGTACTAACTAGGCCTAGACTACTATGAATTACTTTCTAGACACCGGGATTAAACTTTAACTTATAATGCTACCTGTTTAATTTATCTTCGCATTGTAAATACTAACTTAAAACAGAGGAATAAGTTGATACCTAGAAATTGAGATAATAAAGACAAGTCATGGAGAATGTGAAGGAGCAGCTGGCAGAGATGGGAAGTGTGACATCCCCAATTTCACGGTCATTTTAAAAATTTTATTTATGCTTATTTAAAAATCAGAGTATTCATTGTAAATAATAATATTGTGGAATTTGTTCCCATAAAACATGATAAATGTATTATCAAAGCATTTCCGAAGAAATGTATTTGGTTTATATTAAAACTTTGAGATGTCATTATCAATACAGAAACATAAGCATAAACAGACCTTACATTCATTTACACTAATGATTTACATCTCCTTTAATCTCTCAGTGCAATGTGTCTTTGTATCGATACATGTGATACAAATAAACTGAGTGGACCAGGTTGGGAAACCTGGTGAGTACATAAGGATTTCAATCCCACAATGTTATATCATATATATATATATATATATATATATATATATATATATATATATATATATATATATATATGTTTTAGAACTCACAATATATACAATTTCACCTCATATAAGCAATTTTACCCCACCCCGTCGATTCTCACAATGAGATGATCTATACTCTCAGATCTAAAATTAACCTCTATACCTAATCTATACACCCGGATCAGGTTGTCTAATCCATGCTCTCGGATCAATAACTATGCCCATTCCATACTCTCCGACTAGGGACAATTGACTATGTCTAATCCATGCTCCCGGATTAATTACAAATAATTATGTCCTCTCCATACTCTCAAACTAAGGACAAATAACTGTCTAATCCATGCTCTCGGATAAATGACAAATCTTAAAGTTCGACCCTCCATGTATATCTCACCCACACTCATAAGGAGATACTACCCAATATCCATCTAAATTAATTTAGGTTTGTTCTGTATCCTAAATCATCATATATTATCAGATATGCTCTTAACACGTATTACAAGTAATAACAAATATTTCACACACAAACATATATTTAATACTTTAATCAGTACTTGTATTAAAATCATGTTCATGAAAGGGACTATGCACACACTTGTTAAAGTGATTACTCGAAATTCGGACAGTGCTTTGCTTCTAACAATCGTCTTTTCCTTCGACACAACCTACTATCATTACCACTAGATTTTAGTCTAATATTTACTGCGACTAATTATTAGTCTAGATTTACGAGCGATATTGTTTTATAAGTGTTAAAAAATACTTTTCAACTACTATGTACAGACAGGCGCCAGACATGAAACACCGGAGGGCAGGACCATTTTGGCATTTAAGCCGTTCTGAAATCCATCAACCCTATGCGGCCCTTCAAACCAGATTCCCCGTACTCGAGCAATTAAAATGTATTATAATAACACTTTGTATATTTTATAATACATACATATACTGTTTATAGGTTCATAATAACGATAATGAACTTAAACATAAGTTATACTTATAGTAGGGTAAGAATAACTCGGTTACAATGGAGTTTAGGGAAGAACCGGGCCCTGCGCGGGAAGAACTTCTGAGCCGAAAGCTCTTCTTCTCGGGGTCTTATGGCGCTCCGGGACTCTCTACTAACTCCTAAGAAGGGCTATAGAAAAGCCATGAGGCTTTGGGAGTGTTAGGGAGAAGAGAAGTGGAAAGGTGTGAAGAAATGGGATGATTTATGCCTCTATTTATAGGATGGAAATGGATCAATACGACGTGTCACTGAGTTCAACACGTCGTGTTGAGGTGCCAAGTGTCAACATCTGGTGGCAAGGCGTGGGGAAGAAGCAATGGCTCAGATCGCGCCACGTGTCAGTCGTAGATTACTTCAAAAACTAATTATCTCTAAACTCCGTAACTTTCACATACGAAATCCGTTTTGATGTTCTTTATATCCACACGTAGGTAGTGATGTGATCTACAACTTTCATTTAGACTCTGTCAGCTAATTCTGAATTTATTTTTAAAGTTATATTTTAACAGGCTTAGACAGTTAATGTCCGTTAAAAATTCATAACTTTGTCATCCGACGTCCGTTTTCGACTGTCTTTATATTGTTGAGCTCCTATTAATGAGATCTTCAGTTCTCATTTAGGTTGTGTCGGGTAAAACTCGATCGATCTAAAATTCGATTTCCGGATTGTGTACTACTACGCTAAATCTTAGAAAAATCATAACTTCCTCAAACGAAGTCAGATTCAGACGCTCTTTTTATGTACGTTCTCGGTTTAACGTATACTACAAATTTTGTTTAGATCTCTAAGGCTATAAAGTAGTTTATCAAGGTTTCACTTTTTACGTTATGCGGCGCCGTGCCGGTTTAGCCGTAAAACTTCGACTGGTCATAACTTCTTCGCTATAATCTCGGATTTCAGCTTTCTTTATATGTACGGAACCCTTGTGACATACACTATAACTTGGTTAAGATTATTTATTCTAAATAATATTCTTCAAAAATTCATTTTTAACGCTTATTATCTCTAAATTGACTAGCCCAAATCTGCAGGCGTTACATGAAGAATCTTTGAAACAAATGACGAGAACAAAGGAACCGATGAGATGGGTAGCGATGTATGTGAAAACAAATCAGAGGAAACCAATATCCAACTTATTGGCAGAGGAAAATAAGGGTTGAGGATGGCGGCAATGTCGTTTGGTGATCCCAAATTTATAGTAAACTTTGTTCTTCCAGGTTTTAACCATTTCCAGGTTTCTTTATTTTTATTTTCATCTCAGAATTGTATTTTACTTGTCTAAAAGATTAAAAGATTTTCTTTTACTAAACATTCTTTAAAAGATTAAAATCATTATATATATATATATATATATATATATATATATATATATAAGAGAGATTTTTTGTTTTTTTTCCTTATACATCGTGAAACTGTGAAGATTTCAGAAAAAAAATTGTTTCCCACGACCAAAGGTGTCCAATAATGGTTTCCAACAGGTGTCCACATAAACTTTATCATATAAAATACAAAACAAATCCACAGTCTGGGGTGTCCATGGACAACCTTGGTATCAAGGTGGCCTCGCCTCTAAACAACACAAACAATCCATGAACTATCCATGGATCGACAGACCCATGTGGCAGCACACCAAATTCAACATCCAAACCATAGAAGAACACAATATTTTCAAAACTTACCCAATTTATATACCAACATCTTTAACCCGTTAATGTTATATGTAACCCCTTAAACAAATCATATTGATGCATAAAAAGACAAGTCAACTTCAAGTTTTATAAGACAATCATTTTATTCAACACCTCCCCTCAAACGGAAAGTTGACATCACTAACAAAACTAAATACCAAATTGAAAAGGATCAACCATATCTAGTTTATTAGAAATTAAGATAACTATATTGAAATAAGGTTAAACCATTTGTAAAAATATCAATAATATTGTCATCATATACAATATTAACAAGTTTAACAATATTTTTTGAATTTTTTCTCTAACGAAGTGTACATCCACTTGAAAATGCTTTGTCCTCTCATGAAATACATGATTTTGGGCCAACTGGATTGGTGAGTCATTATAACATAAAATATATGAATCATTTAAATTTTTTATACCAAGTTCAAACATAATTTTTAATTATCCATATTATTTCATAATTTATAGAGCTTAAAACTCTATATTCAAATTCAGTGGAGGATCTAGAAACAATGTTCTATTTCTTGCTCCTCTAAGAAATGAGAGAACTTCCAAGAAAAATACAGTAACCAATTATAGATCACCTAGATGTGAGAAACTTAGACCAATCAACATCATCATAACCAATGATGGAATATGTCTCATATTTAACAATAGAAATGCCTTTTCTAGGATTTAATTTCAGATATCTCAAAAGTCTAATGGCAATTTCCAAGTGTGGTTTCCTTGGACTGTGCACAATTTGGTAAGAGATTTATTCTTTAAAAGCAAGTTTCCTTAAAAGCAAGTTTCCAAGTGTCCGGTTTCCTTAAAAACAATTTGGTATGAGATTTATTCCAAGGTAATGTAACATCCCAATTTCTAGGTATGAGATTTATTCTTTAAAAGCAAGTTTCCTTTGGAACTCGGTGAGTTGATAGCCTTAACTCGGGGTGTTGAAAGGCTTTTGGGCCACACATGTTTTTGGACCAACTCGTCGAGTTGCCGAGGAGAACTCGACGTGTTGGTGGCTGGGTGAGAAACCTTAAATTTTAGGGTTTTGCACCCTATATAACCTCCTTAAGTCCTTAAGGCTGATCTTTTATCAGCCTCCAAACTCTCATATCGCCCTTTGTGAACCCTAATCATCATTCCCTCTCATATTGTGAGCTAGTGTGGCATTTTGGAGCAAAAGAAGGAGAAGTTTTGGAGAAGGAAGCAAGGATCTAGCAAGCAAAGCTTTTACCTTCCGTTTGAATCTTTTCTGGACCATTGTAAGTGTTCAAGATCCGATATTTATCTATCTATGTAGCTCGATCTTGAGTTTTGTCCATTTTCTCCTTATTCTTGGATGTTGAAATGGATGGACTTCATAAAGTTTGCAACTTTATGAACCTCCAGGTCAAGGTGACCTTATTGTGGGTTGGATCTGTTCTTTAGCCACGCCTTGATGCCATACATGGAGTTTAGGTCATATTTTCCCGTTTAGACCCAATTTGGGTTCAAGACATGCATTGGACATGCATGTCTATAAAGCACTAACCTTTGGGACGTTTTTGAGGCTAGAATCTCTTCTAGAAAAGTTGGGTTTCAGATCACAAGGATTTTGTGCTTAATGGTTAAGCCCTTGAGTTTTCAAGCCTTGTGGAGGGGTTTTTGAGCATTTGGAGTAGCCCCAAAGGATAAATTTGGAAACTTTATCCTTTTAGACATATTTGGAGTTTAAATCTGAGCCTTAGAGTCCCTAAAATCGAAGAATCATCTGAATGTCTTAAGCTGGGGAAAACTCGACGAGTTTTCTAGCCAACTCGCCGAGTTGGATAGGGTTTTCCCGACCTTCTGGGTACAATAGAAACTCGACGAGTTCCTTGGTGCACTCGATGAGTTGGGTCAATATGGACTGTTGACCTTGACCGTTGACTTTGACTTTGACCATGGTTCACCAAGTTTGACTTTTGAGGGCATTTTGGGTATTTCAGGATTTTGATGGGTTTGGTCATGATGGTTATTCGCATTGAGTTGGGGGCAGAGATTCGGAGTCAGACCTTATCAGTTCTGCACTTCTTGTGAGGTGAGTCTCCTCACTGTACTTCCGGGTCGAATGCACCAAGGCCGACCCTTTGGATTTGATATCCTGTTGTGCAAGCTATAGTGTTGTAGTAATATGTTAAGTCAGTATCCTGGTATTTAGGATATTGTTATGCTTAGTGATCTGTGAGATCTGTCTGTTTGTTTGTTGACTAGTTAGTAGTATGTTATCTGTATTATGTGCACATGATTGGTTGGTGGTTGACGCTTCACTGCTTTGTGCATAAGCCAACAGGCCGAGGCATTCCAACACAATGGTTGAGGGCCTAGGGTATTCCATCCCGAGCATGATTGGACCCATAGTATGTTGGCATTCCAACCGGATGGTTGAGGGGCCTGGGGTATTCCATCCCGATGATGATTGGACCCATAGTATGTTGGCATTCCAACTCGATGGTTGAGGGGCCTGGGGTATTCCAACCTGATGTTTGATTGGTCCCATAGTATGTTGTTATTGTAATTGTGTTATTTATTATGTATTGGTATTTTGGGGGAACTCACTAACCTTTGGGCTTACAGTTTGTATTATGTTTCAGGTACCTTAGTGGATCGTGGCAAGGCGAATGCGTGATCGTGCACCTCCTCATGTTTTGTTTTTATGATTTTGGGATTTCTCTGATGTGAAACTTATTTTGAAAAGAAATTGTAATAAATGATGGTTTTGTGGTTGTTTAAAAAGTTTAAAATTTTCAATAATTTTACGAATGTTACAAGTTTGTAACGTCCCAAAAATGACGACCAAAAATTTCATTTTTGATATAACAACTCATAAAGAAATTCTAAGAAAACATCATCAAGTTAATCCCTTTCATCAAAGCCAGAGATCATAAGTCTCAAAAACATGTCATACTGTAGTAACCATGTCAGCGTACAATCCCAAGAACATCAAATGCGGAAAATAGTGGTGTGATGCGCTGCTACCGTACCGGCTCCTTTCCCTTCGAAGAAGAAGGACCTGAAACAAAAACTGTAAACCATCAGCACAAAACTTAGTGAGTTCCCCCATCATACCTCATACCATAGTATAAACATACATCCAGGCATATCTGGGTGCCCTACCTACCCTACTAAGCATACCGGGGTGCTCAACCTACCCCTGCTAGGCATATCAGGATGCCTAACCTACCCCTGTCAGACATACCGGGGTGTCCGACTTACCCCTCCAGTTTGTCCCAACCGGTTATGGGGACTATTTCACCCCCTACTACTAATACACAATAACATAACATAATCATACTGTCAGGCATACTGAGGTGCCCGACCTACCCTTTAGGTCCTTTCGACTGATACAGGGACTATTCCCCCTACTACCACTATCACATAACATAATATTATACTAGCATATAAACATAACAGATATTGGCATACCAGACAATTATCACAAAGACAATCATCTAACAAATAACTTCTACCGGTCGGCCAACATTGTGGCCTTATACCCACTTCTACTGGAAGGTAACTCACCTTAATGTCGTGCAGTAACTGAACTGTCCTCTGTGGGGATCAACTCTCCTCAAACTCCTACACCTATCAGTCTCCTTCAGTTACTCTTTCATCTTCATAACCCCTTTAAGGGTCAATCTTGGATAATGGCCAAAGTCAAAGTCAAGGTCAACACCCTGGTTGAAGCAACTCGCCGAGTTGGTCCATCAAATCGTCGAGTTCCATAATTCAGAGAATCTCGAATTCGCGATTTGACTCGTCGAGTTACGCTCTAACCCATCGAGTTTCTCCTTATGACAGAATCGGGACTTTCCATTTGAACTCGTCGAGTCTTTCCTTGGACTCGTCGAGTTCTACTTCATACAGATTGGGACATTTGCTCATTGACTCGTCGAGTTCATCCTTGGACTCGTCGAGTTCTTAGACCTTTAAGTCCAAAAAATGTCTAACTGGCTATGTCACCTTCTAGACTCAACAAGTTTGCTAAGTAACAGAGAAGGTTGGGGGAACGACAACCCAACTCGCCGAGTCCTAAGAACGACTCGTCGATTCCCCCATGGTCCAATTCTGTCCAGTCGATTTCAGTCGGGCTTAATGCATCCAAAACATAGATCTCGCCTCCTAGGGTCGATATAACACAGAAAGTTACAAAATTTATGTTCATACATATGCCATTTAGCTCAAAAATCCCTAAAAAGTGGTTCATAGGATTCATGGGACTCCCATGGCCATAAAGTTGGCACCTTTATGCCCAGGAGTCCCTCAAAGACTCTGGATCTGAAGTCAATACCCCAAAACACGCTTGCATCCGTGAATGGTTCCAAAAATGGATCCTTGAAGCCCTAAACTACTCCAAGAAGAGATTTACTAGATGAATGGACCAGGTATACACTTTATACCTCAAATGAGCTGGAAATGGAGCACAAACTCCAGATCAGCTTGCTTCCTCTTGAACCCCCAAACTTCTTCTTTCTTATAAAGCTTCAAAGTCACCAAAAGTACACAACAATGGCTCAAGAACACTCAAAATGGGTTAGGTTTTCGAATTAGGGTTTTCTGGACTAAGGGAGACGATGAGGGAGGCCACAATTGTAACACCGTAAATTTTCAAACAAAATTTTCATTTTAAATTCACATAAATCTCCTCAACACATTTAACAAAAATCCCCAATTGTCAGATTATCCAAAACACATGATCATAATTGTTTGAAAAAGAATCCATGATCTTGAAAAACATAACTCCATCTCGTGTGTGTGTACAATCAAGCCGGCGGCTTCCTGCGATCCTGAGAAGTACCTGAAACACATATCACATAACACGGTAAGCACGAAGCTTAGTAAGTTCCCCGAAATACCACACATATCTCATTAGCCTCTCATGGCTATACTCAAGTAAGACCCTCCGGTCAATGTGTCTCAGTGGGACCCTCCGGTCCCACAACTCGGTTTGGACCCTCCGGTCCTAACTCAATAAGGCACAAAAATAATACACAACATAAATCACAAAGAAATAATACAGGATATCACAATACTCAATATAAGCACATAAGACCCTCCGGTCACAAAAAGGTTACCACTCTAGGTAAGTATAGTGAGAAGACTCACCTCGGATGACGAACAACTCCTATAAATGTTGCGGCTCCACACCGACCTCTAACACTGCGCCAAAACCCACAATTAACCCTATTAAGATCTAAGACCAAACTCCCACTCATTAGGTCTAGAGATAGTCCACTCCCTGGCGTATAAATAACCAAAGCCCATTGGGACCACCAAGGCCCAATACTAAATGGGCTCTCACAAGGCCCAACTCTCAACTTAAGTCCAAATGGAAAGCCCAACATGGGGGCCCAAGACTTATGTATATTCCACTGATCCAAAATCTCTAATACAGCAAGCCCAAAATCCAGGCCCAACAATTAAGGCCCAATAAGATATTTAGCCCAAAAAGCCCACAACAAGGTTACAAGGGGCGTACCTCACTTGTTACGCTCAACGTACACACGAACCTTGATCGAGGACACTTGACCACTACGATTTACGCTCGGCGTAAGTCCAGATTTCCTTTTCCACTATCTTCGTCTTAACCCATTAAGACCATAGCTATACTCTCAGATCTGGACTCCCTAAAGGCTCATACTCCAAAACGTTCATGACTTTAAGCCTTTGCATGGCTGATAAAGCCCCAAACTCAAATATACTCACTCTTTACTCCCGAAAATGCTCATATCTCATACATGGGGTGGCTTTAACGTCCAAGACCTCATTTTTATGAATCATCTTCATTAGAAACACTTAAAAGGACAAATATTAGGCTATGGAGTTCCAACAACTTATAAAGCTTCACGCTTTGAGACCAAAAACCCTAAAATGGACAATAATATGCACAAATTAAAAGGATGAAAAAGCTCTGAGCTTTATACCTTCAAATGATGCTCCAACCACAGACAAGCTCAGATCCAAAGCTTGGACTCCAACTCCATTCTCTTCAATGCTCCTTATTCACTCCAAGGGTACCACAAGAACACTTAGAAGCTCACAAATGGACACTCAAGCTCAAGGGATGGAAATTAGGGTTTTGAGAGGGTTGAGGTCTGGTAATGGTGGATGGATTTGAAGACATAATGTTCCTTAGATAGGGACACTCCAAAATATTAGGGTTTTCACTCTGGGCCTAGTAAGCCTAACGTACCCTCTGGTACGACCATCCTACTAGGTGGCCTTCGCATTCCTTCCACGCACATGAGTACGCCGAGCGTACACATAATTACGCCCCACATACTCAATTGCCACACATTTCGCATTGAGGACTAAACTTCCCAAAACTTCAAACTATCGTAGCTTGTTCGTTACAAGTCTGTTTCCAACGAACCTTATATCCCTGGAAAGGTGGCGAGAAGCCCTATGCTTCTAGCAACCCGTCGGAGCCGCGAGGCTTCCTCATGACCGGGTTGCAGCCCACGTGTAACACCTGTTTTGAGTTTGTAGGGTGTTGGTGCATGAACTCGGCGAGTTGGGAGTCCAACTCGTCGAGTAGAGTCGTGATATCATGAAACGCGGGATGGGACCGACTTGGCGAGCTGACGGGTCGACTCGGTGACCCCGAGATGTTTAAAGAAAACACTAAATTTTGGGGTTTCCCGCTATATAAATGGCATTATACGCCTTTGTAGCCTCCCTTAGCATCATAAGAGATCGTTTTCGGCCGCAAACACTTGGGTGTGTGAAGTAAGAGCTTTGGGAGCTTAAACCTTGGGATTGTGGAAGGAATTCCAAGCTTGAAGAAGAAGTATAAAGGGGAAAACACTAGATCTAGCATCTAGTTAGTCTTGGGCATTGAATTAAGGTAAGAATCTATTATCTTAAGCCTAGATTCTATTTGAGAGTTGTGACCAACTTTGAGGAAATGGAAGCAAGCTTAGATCTGGACCTATCACAAGGATATGGTTCCAGATCTAGACTTTCATAGGTCCTAAATATCATAAAGTCACACCTTTTTATAAGCTTATCCCCTCTCCATGCATTAAAACCTTGTTTAGAAGTTAGTTTTGGTGTTATGGCCATGTGAGGCTATGCATACACGTAAAGTTTGCAACTTTATGTGACATCTTCACTAGGAGAGTATGGATCTGAAGTTTGAACCTTAAATCCCACTGGAAAGAACCAAAGACGTGAGAACTCGTCGAGTCCCTCTGGTGACTCGACGAGTCGAGAGGGTTCACGGTCAAGGGTGTTCGGTTGGTGGTTTACGGCCGTGAACATCAAGGAACTCGACGAGTCCCTCAGATGACTCGGCAAGTCGATGTGTTAAGTAGGGACCAGACGAGTGACTGATTGTACTCGACGAGTCAAGGTCAATATGGACTGTTGACCTTAACTATTGACCTAGACTTTGACCAGGTTTGACTCAGAGGAGCCTTGGGGGCCGAGTTAAGATTATTTACTTATTGGTTATAGGCAGTTTGGGAAGAGCAGCAGGCCATATCTGAATTTAGTTGCCGATTTAGCTTTGTGAGGTGAGTTTTCTCAGCATACCAATGGGTCTAAGGCACCAAGGCCGGCCCATTTTGTGATAGCTGTTTTACTTGCTATGTGGATGTGTGATATGTATGTGTGCATGATATGTGGTAGAGATAGCCTTTGTGGCTAACGGTAGAGATGACCTTATGGCTAATGGTAGAGATAGCCTTATGGCTAATGGTAGAGACAGCCTTTATGGTTGGTGGTAGAGATATCATTTGTGGTTAATGGTAGAGATAGCTTCATGGATAATTGACATGTGATATGCGGTAGAGATAGCTTTTATAACTATTTTGATTGTGGGTTGTGTGGGGTATGCTCTGGGGGACTCACTAAGCTTTCAACTTACCGTCTGTGGATTTGTTTCAGGCGTGCACTCTATCTCACTTTTCCGATATGGTTTGGGGGACACTCTGATGTTTTGAAAATAATAATGTTGCAATGTTGGTGGTTTTGAAAACAATTATTGGGATCTTCATGCTTTACGAAATATGGTTGAATAATTAAAAATGAAAAATTTCTTTGTAAAAATTGGGTCGTTAGAAGTTGGTATCAGAGCTTTGGTTTGAGAGATTCATGCATACCCTCAGGTGTGTCACGACTCAAACTAAGGAAAAGGTAAATTTGTTTTCAAAAATGACATAAAAAGCTTTTTGAAAGAAGGAAAAGATGAGAGTGCAACGCGCGTCATCAGCCGAGCCAAGTAAGTAGTTCCCCAATATGCTAGACATGCAATTCTGATATTTGAACGTGGATGATCGTATGGAATTTGCTATGTGTATGCTTTTAAAATTATATACGGTTAGGAGCTTATAGCCTTAGAATGATCGATTTGGCCTTACTTCCCGTTCCTTGTCTGGTTGTGGTCCTAGGGTAGAATCTTTTATTCGAAAGTCTATTTGATCCTCTTCTGTGTATAATTTGCATGCATAAAGGCAACCTGTTATGATTAGTCTTTTTGATGTGGGTGGTGAAAATATTAGAACAACCTAGGATTTGGGTTATGCGGTGATTGGTAGTATATGGTTTATGGGGACAAATTGGAGTTATCAGGTAGAGCCTTGGGGAAAGGTACGGGTAGGTGTGGAAGGTAGTATTTGGCCCGTACTACTGGAAGCACAGGACCTGTACCCGAACTAATGTTAGATCTGACGACTTCAAGGGGGACCGGTGTGGAAAGATCCGTTTTATGGAAATCCTGATAGTTATGATTTATGACATTCCAGTTCAGCATGGTGGTGACACGTTTCGGAACGGGAGGATCAGGATCAGGATCTGGATCTGGGAATGGATCGGGTGACACTACAGACGACATAGATGAGAGGCTGCGCGAGATCATTGCAGCCGAGGTTACAAAGGGTATCCTTGATGCTACCCCAGTGATTTTTGGGACGGTCAAGGAGGGCATAATGGACATCATGGAGGAGAGACTCAGATCATTCAGGACTGAGATTGCTGCGGGCCAGCTGGGAGCCCGAACTCCCTCGTTCCGGGAGTTCATGGCATGTGGGGCGCCAGAGTTTTTCGGGGTCAGGGACCCCATTGTCAGCGGACGCTGGGTGGCGGATATCGAAAACGCCCAGCGCACGAGTTCTTGCCCGGATGTGGCGAAGGTTGGGTTCGCTTCTTGCATGCTGAGAGACAGAGTCCGGGATTGGTGGGGCGAGGTTACTAGACAGGTGGGACCAGTAGGGGTGGCTGAAATGACATGGGCTGAGTTTGTTCGGCGATTTGATCTAGAGTTTGCACCACCCATTGAGATGCAACGACTAGTGCGAGAGTTTCATGATTCGTAGCAGACCACCGAGACGGTGGCGGAGATCACCGCCAAGTTTCATGAACGAGCTTTGTTGATTCCGCAATATGCTACCGATGAGGAGATGAGGCGGACCCGATATCATTCCAAGCTGAGGGACGATATTCGGGAGTTTGTGAGCTTTACGGGGTGCAAGACCCTGAATGAAATGGTGGAGAACGCCCGGGAACGGGAAATGGAGTTGGAATCCCGCCAGAAGCGGAAGCCTGATCAGGCTCAGGCAGCAGTAGGACAGGCTAAGAAGCCTAAAACGTCAGACACTCCCAACAAGGGTCAGCAGGGTCGGGGCCGATGTGCCAAGTGTAGCCGGGTACACAGTGGAGCTTGCCGTATCGCAGGCTCGGGATGTTATGCATGTGGCCATGATGTGCACAAATTATACCTATCAACTTTTAAATTTATAACCTAATAAACTTATACTAACTATGCACCTATAGGCAGTGTACCTAGTCAGATTATAGTATAGCTTGGGTAAGTCGGGTGTCGATCACAGGGAACGGTATTTAATTAATAAAATAATTACTAAAAGCTAAACTAAGAAAAACAACTAAAATGGGGGGTTTTTTATTTGATTTTACAAGTTCAGAAAAACTTAAATTAAAATAACAAACTAATTACAAGAGTAAACAACTAGAAAGACAGTTTAAAATCAAGAATAAAAGATACTATCGTTTAGCTTCGAATCCCTCCTTTTTCTTATGGTTGATTTCAAGTCAATGTATTAATTCCATTAGTTACCAAATAAAGTTACTAGTCATCATGGTCAGACTAACTAGCATAAGTCAATTTAATAACATTAACCCAAATGATCATGCAAGTTAAGGATACGAAATTGATTTTAAAGGTAATTTGGACTCTGAATGATAGAATCTACAGACTACTATTCTATGGTCAAGTCTTGTAATCAAGCAAATATTATGATCAAATACTGCTCTCTAACACAGTTAAGCAACTAACTTATCACCTACACTAGGATATGGTCAATCTCTAGCTCTAGCAATTTAATGGTCATAAACAACTAGGTAAATCAATTTTCATGCAATTAACTACAGTTTAACTACACAAAACTTGAGACTAGGCAATAAAGATAGAAACTTTAACTAGCTAGGTTTAGATTTATCAAACAATATTTAAAGCAAAACCAACTTCTTCAATCCATCAAACAAGAAATCAACACATAGTATTTAGGAGTTCATCTAATCTAAACGAAAGCAAGGGTTTTTAGCCCATAATCACAGCTGGAAAACACATAAACATAAGGGAAACTAGACTAATCATGATTAAACTAGGCAAACCGAATGTGTAGATGCGAATCCTTGCTCCAATCTCTTTATCCTTTGATCTCTAGTTGAATTCTGCCCTCAAAGGGGTCTTGGAAGGGTATTTTTTCGTTAATAGTCGCTACCTTCAACCCTCTCTCCTCGAGAATTGACCTAATGTCCAAGATATATATAGTTAACAAAAATCGGGCCACCACGTCGTGGTCCTCGTGTTTATCCCGTATTCTCCAAGTCGGCACCAAGAATCGCGAAGATTCTATTCACCACGTCGTGGTGGTTGAAAATCCGGCTTTTCTGAAAACACGAAAGTCATCCGAAATTATGTCTAGTGTTAAGATCATTTTGAAACTCGTCAATCGGAGTTACGAGTAATGAGATATGGTGAAAATACTGAAGAGGGGTCAAGCTGTCTAACAACATCCTTCTTGTGTCTTCTTCTTCTCTAAGCTCGTATTTTCCTGCTTCTAGCTTCCATATTGCTCCCGAAAATGTCTTTATGCCACAGAACAGATATTAAGCATAATAAGTACCTTTTGTTCTATAATAAGCATAATTGTAGCTAAAAGTATTAAGATATGATGTAAAAAATATGTGTAGATATGCACATATCAAAATTCCCCACACTTATCTTTTGCTTGCCCTCAAGCAAAAATAATTAATTTTAATTCAAACATTCATCACCACCATCATATAGAACAATCCATTTTGAACTCAACCATTATACCAAGACCTCAATGCGCATATTTATGTATAAAATCCTAACAACTTCCCCAATCCTAAATACTCAAATCCTTATGAACCTTCACCCCTTAGTTTATACGACACTCATTTCTGCAACCCTCCGAATCAATCCCCAGAACTCTTTCTTAACCTTAAGGTATTTTTGGTTAAGCAACCTAGGCATACATAATATAGAAATTACAACTTTAGATACCAAATTGGAGCTCTTGGAATTCTTCACTTCTTTGATATTTGATCATTGATTTCTTTGAATTCACCACCTTCTTTTTTTGATTTTTGGTATCTTAAATTTTTTTTCTTTTGGAATTTTGATCTTTTGATCTTCATACTTGATAGCTCCAAAATTCTTCAACTTTTCAGTAATTTCTCTCTTTTTTTTCACATGTATCTCACTTTTTTTTTCTCAAATCCTACATGCTTAGGCATGAGTGCTTAACTTCAACCTTTATTGGTTAGAGGTATTAGTCTATGTGTAATGACTACATAAGCTTTCCTGGATAGATTTCAGGTTTAGCCTGCAAAACATATTATGCCATAAAAACTACCAGATTACCTTTCATATCTCATGAAATTTCACTAGGAATGGGAAGCCACAAATATACTATATCATATATTGGCTCAGTTAAACATTTGAGCTCTCATCGGATCAACCCATATAATACTAGCAACTTAAGTTCAAACTATTACTAGATTAAAATTTTAGATTATTATTTCAAACCTACTAAAAAATTTTAAATTTACTACTTTTCTAGCAATTTACCTTTCGACCCCCTACCCCACACTTATTACATACAATGCCCTCATTGTATGCTACGCAAAACATATAATTAAAAAGAGGGAAAAAAAGGAACAGACTCCACTGGGATAGAAGATGCATCTCGAATCGTGTGTAGGATCTCTAGCTTTCACTAAAGTGTGGAAACGGAATTCGAAAGTAAAATGACAGCCTCTTGATGTGATGAAAAACTCCCCCACGACATAGGAAAGTGTCAACCATGTCGTGGCAGCAGGGACATTGGCGTAAAAATAAAATTCGATGGTGTGGGAACAGCTCATCCATACCATGGAATTCAATATAGAATTGGAAACGCCACTCTTGAACACTTGGACTACTGAAAGTACGGGACCAGACTCGAAAAACAGACTCGAAAAGCACCACCTCGTGGCAGAATTCATCACCTCATGGTGGCTCAAACAGATTATTTTTCTGGTATTCTGACTACGACAACACGACGTGGTGGGGATTACCACGACGTGTTGGTCTTGAAATGGCAATAATCGGTGCCAGAATGAGCTGATTTCTGGAATATATGTGGCACCAACGAATGTACGAAGCTGTTAGGCGTGACCCCTCACTTGTTGACGCAAACAAACACCCGAAAAATTGCTCAAATCTTGCTTCTCTCATCGTTCTAATCTTTATCTATAAAGTACCTTCTTTTGTCAATAATACCCTCACTTGGACTCTAAATATAATACCTGGGAAGCTTCTTCTTGTGAATTCAAATGTGCCGGATCGAATGAAATTAAAGAACCATTCATGAAAAAAATGTGTTGAACCACTACCACGACGTGTTGATGATGTCAACGTCGTGTTGTCTTCTATTTAGTAAATATGCTTCAAAATGCTTTTTTCTTTATTATGTGGGAACCCCACACTTATTCAAAAACTTGTTCTTCAATTACGATCTTCAAAAATCGCACGACTTCTTCAAATTAAGTTCTTTCACTACTTCACTATCGTTCAACACTACAAAATAAGATCAAGAACTAGAGAAACACATCATCATTCGGTTAAGGTAAAATAAAACTAAAATAAAAAAAACTAAAACTAAAGAAAAAAATAAAAAAAAATGCAAACTCTAAAAACCTCGGGTTGCCTCCCGAGAAGCGCTTCTTTTTGAAGAGTCGTGAGCTAGACTCCTTCCCACTCTACGTTGCGTCAGGTGGAAGTGTAACCTCCCCGTTCTCCATCAATTTGAGCCTTTTTCGTTTGTAGGCAACCCGTCTGTTGAATGCCGTTCTTGAGCTTTCTTGCATTGTTGGGTTGACATCTTCTTTATGTTTCCTCTTGGGCTCTTTCTTTATCCCCGTGTCTTTAGCTTTTGTCTTGTCTCTTTCCGGGTTTTTCTTGTCAAAATTAGACTCATCACTCTCTACTTCTTTTTCTTCAATAGGCTCTATGACTTGATTTGGTGGTCTTGTAAAAGCAAACACCTCAAAAATCATAGGCGCTGAAAATTGAGGTTTCGAATAATTCACCTCTTTTTCCAACTGCTCTTTTGGTAAAGGCTCCTCCCATTCTTCCCACAATTCTTCCTTCATGGCTTCAAATTCATCATGCTTAAGGAAACTCTTGTTTTCTTGCTTCACTAGATTTTCATTGGCACGAGAGGGGAAAGGGAGAGGTGGTCGATATGGCTTAACAATAGAAAAATCATAATCACTTTTTTTATCCACGACGTGGCACTATTGCCTCCACGTCGTGGTGACTGGTCAGAATCACAACACTCTTCTTCTTCTTTATTTTTTACTTCGAGTGACTGATTAGATTCCTCTTCAAGGTCCTTCACATGCACCAATTCATCATCTTCTTCTGTATCAACGGTCATGACTTGAGCCATAGGGATTGACTCGACTGTACTTGAAGGTAGATCTGATAGCTTTTCTTGTACAAGCTTGGTTAATTGCCCAACTTGTGTGTGGATGCTCAAAATAGATTCTTGTTGAACTTTAAGTGTTGCATAAGTTGCATCATGTCTTTTTTCGCTAGCTTCCATGAATCTAAATAGCATTGACTCGAGAGCATCTATCTTCTCGAATTGGACTCGTTCTAGTTGGTAGAGATTATGCTTTAGTTGTTGATATTTTGCCTTGTCTTGAGCTCTCTTGTATTCCAATTCACAATCCCTTACAGAGTGAGATCCTCCATAAGATTCGTATCTATCGTGTACCACATTAATTGATCCATACATCGTTGTGAGCCTGTTTTCCGTGGCATCGAGCTTTACCATTACCATTGTTAGGACTTCAAAAGCTCCATCTCCATTTGCTCTTCTTCTCGTGATATCCTCCCCCCTTGGGTTGTGATACTCCCTTGAATGCTTGGCAAATTCTTCAATTAAAGCTTTGTTAGTAGCCGGATCCTTCTTTATCATGGGCCCTTGCGAGTCTAGAAGTTGACGAGTTCATACATTGACTCCATCATAAAATATCAAGATTTCTTGTTGCACATTCAAGTCATGTTGAGGGCAATGTCGTAACAATCTCTTGTAACGCTCCCAAGCTTCATATAGCGACTCCCCTTCTAATTGTTCAAAATTCTGGATGTTTATTTTAAGCTTTGCCACTTTCAAAGGAGGAGTAGATTGGTTGATGAACTCAGTCTTAAAATCAGCCCATGTCGTGATTGCTCCAAAAGGAAGTGATTTTAACCATTCTTTTGCTTCACCCTTCAATGTGACCGGTAAAAGTCGTAGCATCACCACATCTTTACTCACGTTTGGTGCGTTAAAATAATGTGAAATCTCCACCACCTCTTCTATATGCTCATAAGCGTCGTCGTGCTCCTTCCCATAAAAAGGTAGCTCTTTTAACATATTAATAATGTCCCCCAGAAGTTGAAACTTTATCGTGGTTGGGATTTTTGGTGGATCAAGACCCCATCTGTTTTCATTCCTCATATGTCGCTTGTACTCTTCCATTGACATGGTCATGATGTCCCCCATATTTACTGCTAAAAAAAACTAGAAAACACACGAGTAAAAAGGAACAAAAACTAAAATAAACAAAAACTAAAACTATAAACTATCTGGAACGTGACCACGACGTGGCCTAGATGCCCACGACGTTCTTGGTCTACAGACGAAAAAAAATAAAATAAATGCTAAAAAAATAAGTTTTTGCGGTTTTTAACCCACAAAAAGGATCACATAACTAAAAGCAATTAAATTAAAAATCAAATAAGCCGTTCCCCTGCAACGGCGCCAAACACTTGATGTGCACAAATTATACCTATCAACTTTTAAATTTATAACCTAACAAACTTATACTAACTATGCACCTATAGGCAGTGTACCTAGTCAGATTATAGTATAGCTTGGGTAAGTCGGGTGTCGATCACAGGGAACGGTATTTAATTAATAAAATAATTAGTAAAAGCTAAACTAAGAAAAACAACTAAAATGGGGGGTTTTTTATCTGATTTTACAAGTTCAGAAAAACTTAAATTAAAATAACAAACTAATTACTAAAGTAAACAACTAGAAACACAGTTTAAAATCAAGAATAAAAGATACTCTCGTTTAGCTTCGAATCCCTCCTTTTTCCTATGGTTGATTTCAAGTCAATGGATTAATTCCATTAGTTACCAAATAAAAGTTACTAGCCATCATGGTCAGACTAACTAGCATAAGTCAAGTTAATAACTTTAACCCAAATGATCGTGCAAGTTAAGGATACTAAATTGATTTTAAAGGTAATTTGGACTCTGAATGCTAGAATCTACAGACTACTATTCTATGGTCAAGTATAGTAATCAAGCAAATATTATGATCAAATACTGCTCTCTAACACAATCAAGCAACTAACTTATCACCTACAGTAGGATATGGTCAATCTCTAGCTCTAGCAATTTAATGGTCATAAACAACTAGGTAAATCAATTTTCATGCAATTAACTGCACTTTAACTACACAAAACTTGAGACTAGGTAATAAAGATAGAAACTTTAACTAGCTAGGTTTAGATTTATCAAACAATATTTAAAGCAAAACCAACTTCATCAATCCATCAAACAAGAAATCAACAAATACTATTTAGGAGTTCATCTAATATAAACGAAAGCAAGGGTTTTTAGCCCATGATCACAGCTGGAAAACACATAAACATAAGGGAAACTAGACTAATCATGATTAAACTAGGCAAACCGAATGCGTAGATGCGAATCCTTTCTCCAATCTCTTTATCCTTTGATCTCTAGTCGAATTCTGCCCTCAAAGGGGTCTTGGAAGGGTATTTTATCGTTAATAGTCGCAACCTTCAACCCTCTCTCCTCTGGAATCGACCTAATATCCAAGATATATATAGTTAACAAAAATCGCGCCACCACAACGTGGTCCTCGTGTTTATCCTGTATTCTCCAAGTCGGCCCAAGAATCGCGAAGATTCCATTCACCACATCGTGGTGGGGTCACCACGTCGTGGTGGTTGAAAATCCGACTTTTCTCAAAACACGAAAGTCATCCGAAATTATGTCTACTGTTCAGATCATTTTGAAACTCGTCAATCTGAGTTACGAGTCATGAGATATGGTCAAAATACTGACGAGGGGTCAAGCTATCTAACAACATCCTTCTTGTGTCTTCTTCTTGTCTAAGCTCGTATTTTCCTGCTTCTAGCTTCCATATTGCTCCCGAGAATGTCTTTATGCTACATAACAGATATTAAGCATAATAAGTACCTTTTGTTCTATAATAAGCACAATTATAGCTAAAAGTATTAAGATATGATGTAAAATATATGTGTAGATATGCACATATAAGACCAGCAGGGTCATATGAGCAGGGACTGCCCCGCGAAGGGCTTAATCTGTTTTCACTGCAACCAGATCGGCCATAAGCGGGTCAACGGTCCGAAGTTGCAGGGAGGAGGAAGAACGGTGGCGGCGGCTGCGCCCGCCACAATGAGGATTACCGATGGCCGCCCTGTTAAGGCGGATGCTCTAGCAATAAAGAGTCGGGCATTTCAGCTGACTACGGAGGAGGCACGAGCAATGCCAGACATTGTGGCTTGTATAGGGACCTTTTTGGTCAATGGTATGTCTGCTCACGTCTTATTTGACTCGGGTGCTACCCGATCGTTTGTATCACTTGCGCTTAGCAAGAAGTTTCGGGATGCGTCGGGAACTTTAGATTCCCCGCTCGAGGTGGAGATTGCAGATGACCGCACCATTAGTGTTGCGAGGGTGTATCGGGACTGTGTCCTGAATGTGCTTGGTGAGAGATTTCGTGTCGACCTAGTCCCAATACCGTTGCGAGGGATGAAAGTGATTATCAAAATGGATTGGTTGGGGGCCAACGGGGCCATGATTGACTGTGAGCATCAGTTGGTGTGGGTTCGAACCCCAAGTAGGGGAGAACTGGTGATACATGGTGATAGGGCATCGTAGGGGCCGACCCTCTGTTCGTCTGCGAGGGCTAGGACGTTCCTGTAGCAGGGTTGTTCGGGATTTCTGGCATATATCTCAGATACAAGGGTAGAGATCATGAAGGATGTAGGCAGTGTGCCAGTTGTTCAGGACGTTCAGGATGTTTTCCCCGAAGAGTTACCAGGGGTACCTCCGGAGAGGCAGGTGGAGTTTCGCATCGATTTGGTGCTGGGTGCCGCTCCGATAGCAAAGGCACCATATCGGTTGGCACCACCCGAGATGCAAGAGTTATCTACACAGCTTCAGGAGCTGTTAGACCGAGGGTTCATTCGTCCGAGCAGTTCCCCGTGGGGAGCACCAATCCTTTTCGTGAAAAAGAAGGATGGATCCCACAGAATGTGCATCGATTATAGGGAACTAAACAAGCTAACGGTGAAGAACCGTTATCCGTTGCCAAGGATCGATGATTTGTTCGATCAGCTGCAGGGTGCGTCTTGGTTTTCCAAGATTGATCTTCGGTCGGGATACCATCAGATGAGGATATATCGAAAACGACTTTCAGGACTCGGTATCGACATTATGAGTTTGTAGTGATGCCTTTTGGGCTCACCAATGCCCCAGCAACGTTCATGGACCTTATGAATAGGGTGTGTAAACCGATGCTGGATCGGTCGGTGATCGTTTGCATTGATGATATCCTGGTCTATTCTAAGACCAGGGAGCAGCACAAACAACACTTAAGGGAGGTGCTGGAGACCCTAAGGGTAGAGAAGCTGTATGCCAAGTTCTCCAAGGGTGATTTCTGGCTGCGAGAGGTACAATTCTTGGGGCATATCATCAACCAGGAGGGTATTTCGGTTGATCCAGCCAAGGTCGAGGCTGTGATGCAGTGGGAAGTACCGAAGAATGCGTCAGAGATCCGTAGTTTCCTGGGTTTAGCGGGTTATTACCGAAGATTTATTCAGGATTTCTCAAAGATTGCGGTGCCATTGACCGCGTTTGACCAAGAAGAATGTGACGTCTCAGTGGGGTACGGATCAGTAGTTGGCCTTCGAAACCTTGAGGCGGAGATTTTGCGAGGCTCCGATCCTTGTTCTACCAGAGGTATTAGATGATCTAGTGGTGTACTGTGACACATCGATCTCAGGGTTAGGCACGGTACTGATGCAGAGAGGGCACGTGATAGCATATGCCTCGCGAGAGTTGAAGCCGCATGAGGCAAATTACCCTACTCACGATCTTGAACTGGGGGCAGTGGTGTTTGCCCTCAAGAATTGGAGGCATTACTTGTATGGAGTGCGGTGTACCATTTACACCGACCACAAGAGTCTGAAGTATTTGATGGACCAACAGAACCTCAACATGCGACAAAGAAAGTGGTTGGACGTGCTAAAAGACTATGATTGCGAGATTCTATACCACCCAGGGAAGGCCAACGTAGTGGCCGACGCTTTGAGCCGTAAGACGGCAGGTTCCCTGATTGGGAGTGTGTGTTTGAGGATGACGGTGATCTCTCCATTTTTGGAGATGATCAAAGAGGCTCGGGTTGAAGGAGTGAAGAAAGAGAATTGGAAGGTAGAGAGGATCCGAGGACAATATCCTTTATTTGTTAAGGATAGTCGTCGTCTCTTGACGTAGTGTGGCCGGGTGTGGGTACCGGTGACCGGGGGGGGGGGGGGGGTGAGACAGAAGATATTAGAGGAAGCGCACAACTCGAAGTTCTCTATACATCCAGGAGCTAGAAAAATGTATAGGGTTGAGCATCAACGGCCTCATGGTAAGGTCCAGCCGCTACCCATTCCCATGTGGAAGTGGGAGGAGATCACGATGGACTTCATTACGAAGTTGCCAAGGACGACGAGGGGTGTGGATGCCATATGGGTGATTGTGGATAGACTGACGAAGAGTGCCCATTTCATTCCGATATCCAAAAGTATATGTGACATCCCCAAATTTCACGGCCAGAAAAGACCGATTTCGTTTATGCTTTTTCAAATAAAATCAGAGTAATCTTTCAAAAGGTGTTGCGGAATTTGTCCCAAAACAAAATATAATAAATATTTATCAAAGAATTTCTTAAAGAAATGTATTTTCATTTTATTACATAACTCGGGATGTCCACATCGATATAGACGAAAAGCATAAACAGAACATACATTTATTTACACTAGTGATTTACATCTCCTTTAATCTCTCAGTGCAAAGCAGCTTCGTATCGATACCTGTGATACAAATAAACTGAGTGGGTCAGGCTTGGGAGCCTGGTGAGCATATAGGGTTTTCAACCCACAAAATATAATTATTATATTCAATCATCAAACAATCAACCGAATTACCGATCCCCATTATCTTCTTTAATCTTAAGGATCTACCCTAAGAATCAACTATTCCTCGTTCATTTATTCCTAAGGATTATCCTAAGGATTAGACACGATGTCACATCGTCACCAGGGTTTATACAACATGTGCTAAATCCATAGCTCTCATTTATCGACAGTATTATTCACAGGAATCCACCTGCAATACATGTCAATGGGTTTTTAGAGTACATCTGATGAACATATAGTTCACTCACGTACAGGTTGCGAACATGCCAGTGTTCCATGGACCGTCTAGAATAGTCCATGGTTGTCATTTATACTCTGCTGAATGACGGGGCCATCGCTTGGGTCATCGCGTGGGTCATCGTTTGGTTCATCGCTTCTCACCATATTTTACCACTCATATATCGTCGCTCATCGCTTCTCACCATAGTTTACCACTCATATATCATCGCTCATCTTTCATTGCTCATCGCTTATCTCATCATTTTATCGCACATCAACTATCTACCCATGTTCTAACCCAACATATTTGTAGATAAAAATACATATACAGATTAAAACTTGTATAAAACATTTATTCAACACTTATTTGAAATAAACAAATAATGTATAAACACACAACACATATTTTATTGCAAATACTTCTTATCTATGCGGTAGAAGAAAGTGACTATACACTCACTTGATAAGACGATGATCGGACAACACCTCGTCTATTAAAACAATAATCTTCGATGAAACCGGGATGTTTTCTCCAAATCCGGGCTTTACGCGCGCAGAGTTTCGGCTCGTAAACTTTACTTCTCGGGATCCTCGGGGCTTCGGGACTTGCTTCGGGTTTCGGGATGATACCGTGGCTTCGGGGGTATTTCTTGCACGCAAAACGAGGAAATACGGGAGAGAGAGAGAAGAATTTTGAGCAAAAAGATCGGCAGCCCTCGTCTTCTATTTATAGGGAGCTGGTCATCGGGTTACGCTGGGCGTAACTTCCATGTACGCGGGGCGTAACGCTTCTTTCATGCGTACGCTGGGCGTACGAAGAACTACGCAGGGCGTAGTTCGGATAAGCTTTGGTATGCGTGCCTCGAACTTAAAAAATTCATAACTTTCGCATAAGAGCTCCATTTTCGACGTTCGTTATATCCACGCGTAGGTGAGATTATGCTCTACAACTTTCGTTGAGACACCTTTGGCTAATTTTGACTTTATTTTTAATATATTATTTTTAGTAGGCCGGGACAGGAAAACTCCGTTATAAAATCATAACTTCTTCATCTGACGCCCGTTTTTGTCTGTCTTTTTACCGTTGGAATACTAATGATGAGATCTTCGATTCTCGTGTAGATTGTTTCGGCTAAATATCGCTCGATCTCATATTCGAACTTCGGGCTGTACACTGCTAAGTCGAAACTTCGAAAAATCATAACTTCCTCATACGAAGTCAGATTTGGATTTTCTTTTCATGCACGCTCTCGGTTTAACGTATTCTATGACTTTCGTTTAGATCGCTAAATCCAAATATCACTCTATCGTAAATTCACTATTTACGTCGCGCTGTGTCGTGCCGGTTCTGTCGCGAAACTTCGACAGGTTATAACTTCTTCATTATAACTCGGATTTCGGCATTCTTTATATTTTTGGAAACCTTGCGACATATACTATAACTTGGTTAAGATTAATCCTTCTAAATAATCTTTCATCAAAAAGTCATTTTTGATGCTTATCGTCTCTAAATTGACTAGCCCTAATCTACGGGCGTTACAATTATCTCCCCCTTAGGATGATTACGTCCCGGAATCATCAACTTAATAGGGCTTGCATAATGATTCCGTACGTTATCTCTTCATCCTAGGTAATAACCGTAACTTCTATGTTTCCTCGAAAGAGTATCTAACTCTAGGGTTTCCTGACTGCAGACGATGCCCAATCTTGCATCTGCTTTTCGTATTATGTTGGACTTTCAGTCGTAACCTTCGAGTTACAAAATAAGTCCTTATTGTGGACTCCTTCTTCTTCTTAGGATAAATACTTTCCTTTATCTATTGTAACAGACCGATGGGTCATGTTCTAACGACCTCTCATCGTATGAAGCAACGTTTAGACTCAAGTCTCTTTGAGTCAAATTCCAGAACGGAATATACCTTCCCTCATATTGTAATGTGATATAATCATATTTTAGCATGTAACATCTCTAGCTACAGACTTCTTTATCAATGAGCGCGATGCTATCGGTCGCATTGATTTCAATATTCTGACCTCAGTCAGATGCTACATCGAACTTGGTTCTCCGAACCACGTAACAAACTCATCGTAGTTGGACTCAATTTGATATGACCACTAGGGTCGGAATAACAACCATCTTACTAGTCATTACCGAAGCAATGGTAATGATATACATGAACAAAACGGAATCAGTCACTAGCTTCTTGGTAACCTTGTGATTTTCCCTGATCCAAGTGCGAGTCCTGTGCTTCCGGTAGTATATGCATCTACTACCTTTCACACCTACTCATACTCGTCCCAAGTATTGTCTCGCAGTCCCCAAGTCCTAAAATCACAAAACAATTTAACACATACGAATGTGTCCAAACAATCATAAAAATTTCCCTAGACTCTACTAGAACTTCTTCATTGCGTATCTTCAATCATAAATTCTACTTCAACTCGATTGGTGATGGAAATACCAGATGATGAGACAACTTCAAGAATTACACCAATCGTTCCGTCATCGATATCTTCTGATAGGTGTCTTTCACCATCATAAGCCTTTTCATTTCCTCCATTTTCTCAATTCCATACGAGTCTTCACCATAATGTTCTGCACACCAAAGTAGTCGTTTGAGAATATAGATAGAGGAGGGTTTAGACGCATATTCCTCCTCATTACTTCGAAAAAGTTACATGCCAGTTCTAATATCGTAATTAAATGATTAGAATCCTGAGCACATAAAATTTCCAGATCCAGTCGGCAACAGACCATAGATCCGAACAAATAATATCATATATGGAAAACATATAGCATTTAGCACATAAAAACATTTTAGGCATCTTTCCTAAAATATACTAGTGCTCTTGTCTAAAATATGGTAGACACTGATCTCACGATCATCACTTAGCATTCTAAGTTTGAGTCTAGAAATCCTATAAATTCCTAGTTCGCTTAAACTAATGCTCTGATACCAACTGCGACATCCCCAAATTTCACGGCCAGAAAAGACCGATTTCGTTTATGCTTTTTAAAATAAAATCAGAGTAATCTTTCAAAAGGTGTTGCGGAATTTGTCCCAAAACAAAATATAATAAATATTTATCAAAGCATTTCTTAAAGAAATGTATTTTCGTTTTATTACAAAACTCGGGATGTCCACATCGATACAAACCAAAAGCATAAACAGAACATACATTTATTTACACTAGTGATTTACATCTCTTTTAATCTCTCAGTGCAAAGCAGCTTCGTATCGATACCTGTGATACAAATCAACTGAGTGGGTCAGGCTTGGGAGCTTGGTAAGCATATAGGGTTTTCAACCCACAATAATATAATTATTATATTCAATCAATAAACAATCAACCCAATTACCCATCCCCATTATCTTCTTTAATCTTAAGGATCTACCCTAAGAATCAACTATTCCTCGTTCATTTATTCCTAAGGATTATCCTAAGGATTAGACACGAAGTCACATCGTTACCAGGGTTTATACAACATGTGCTAAATCCATAGCTCTCATTTATCGACAATATTATTCACAGGAATCCACCTGCAATACATGTCAATGGGTTTTTAGAGTACATCTGATGAACATATAGTTCACACACGTACAGGTTGCGAACCTGCCAGTGTTCCATGGACCGTCTAGAATAGTCCATGGTTGTCATCTATACTCTGCTGAATGACGGGGCCATCGCTTGGGTCATCGCGTGGGTCATCGTTTGGTTCATCGCTTCTCACCATATTTTACCACTCATATATCGTCGCTCATCGCTTCTCACCATAGTTTACCACTCATATATCATCGCTCATCTTTCATTGCTCATCGCTTATCTCATCATTTTATCGCACATCAACTATCTACCCATGTTCTAACCCAACATATTTGTAGATAAAAATACATATACAGATTAAAACTTGTATAAAACATTTATTCAACACTTATTTGAAATAAACAAATAATGTATAAACACACAACACATATTTTATTGCAAATACTTCTTATCTATGCGGTAGAAGAAAGTGACTATACACTCACTTGATAAGACGATGATCGGACAACACCTCGTCTATTAAAACAATAATCTTCGATGAAACCGGGATGTTTTCTCCAAATCCGGGCTTTACGTGCGCAGAGTTTCGGCTCATAAACTTTACTTCTCGGGATCCTCGGTGCTTCGGGACTTGCTTCGGGTTTCGGGATGATACCGAGGCTTCGGGGGTATTTCTTGCACGCAAAACGAGGAAATACGGGAGAGAGAGAAGAATTTTGAGCAAAAAGATCGGCAACCCTCGTCTTCTATTTATAGGGTGCCGGTCATCGGGTTACGCTGGGCGTAACTTCCATGTACGCAGGGCGTAACACCTCTTTCATGCGTACGTGGGGCGTACGAAGATCTACGCGGGGCGTAGTTCGGATAAGCTTTGGTATGCGTGCCTCGAACTTCAAAAATTCATAACTTTCGCATACGAGCTCCGTTTTTGACTTTCTATATATCCACGCGTAGGTGGGATTATGCTCTACAACTTTCGTTTAGACTCCGTCGGCTAATTTTGAATTTAATTTTAATATATTATTTTTAGTAGGACGGGACAGGAAAACTCCGTTATAAAATCATAACTTCTTCATCTGACGCCCGTTTTCGTCTGTCTTTTTACCATTGGACTACTAACGATGAGATCTTCGATTCTCGTTTAGATTGTTTCGGCTAAATATCGCTCGATCTCATATTCGAACTTCGGGCTGTACACTGCTAAGTCGAAACTTCGAAAATGCATAACTTCCTTATACGAAGTCAGATTTGGTCGTCCTTTTCATGCATGCTCTCAGTTTAACGTATTCTACGACTTTCGTTTAGATCGCTAAATCCAAATATCGCTCTATCGTAAATTCATTATTTACGTCGCGCTGTGTCGTGCCGGTTCTGTCGCGAAACTTCGACAGGTCATAACTTATTCGTTATAACTCGGACTTCAGCATTCTTTACAGTTTTGGAAACCTGGCGACATATACTACAACTTGGTTAAGATTAATCCTTCTAAATAATCTTTCATCAAAAAGTCATTTTTGATGCTTATCGTCTCTAAATTGACTAGCCCTGATCTACGGGCGTTAGAGTATATCCGCAGAGAAGTTGGCAGATATTTACGTGCGTGAGGTGGTGGCTAGACACGGGGTGCATGTGCCGGTAGTTTCTGACCGCGATGTTCGGTTTACATCTAGGTTCTGGAAGAAATTCCACGAGGAGCTGGGCACTCAGCTACATTTTAGCACAGCGTACCACGCTTAGACCGACGGTCAGAGTGATAGAACGATCCAGACACTGGAGGATATGCTACGGGCATGCGTGTTGGACTTTGTAGGGAGTTGGGATACATATCGGCCACTGGCAGAGTTTTTGTACAACAACAGCTATCATGACAGTATCAATCGAGCTCCGTTCGAGATGTTATACGGTCGGAGGTGCAGGACCCCGGTTTGTTGGGATTAGATCGGACATCGGGTCATGGAAAGCACTGAAGTAGTGCTCAAGACTATTGGGTTGATTCAGCAGGTGTGCAACCGGTTGCAGGTCGCACAGAGCCATCAGAGAAGCTATGCTGACCGACGGCGATCAGATCTTGAGTTTCAGGTGGGGGATTTCGTGTTACTGAAGGTGTCGCCCTGGAAAGGGATCATCAGGTTTCGGAAGAGGGGCAAGCTGGGGCCTCGGTATATAGGCCCGTTCAGGATCACGACCCGGGTGGGCAAGGTGGCATATTGCTTGGATCTGCCAGAAGAGCTTAGCCAGATTCACAACACATTCCATGTGTCGCAACTTCGGAAGTGTGTCACAGACGAGGCTGCGGTTGTCTCGTTGGGTGATATCCAGGCAGATGAGAGCTTGAGCTACATCGAGAAGCCCGTTGCCATCTTGGATAGGAAGAGGAAGGTTCTTCGTAATAAGGAAGTAAGACTGGTGAAAGTGCAATGGCAACATCGGAAGGGTTCCGAATGGGCTGGGGAACCGGAAGAGGAGATGCGAGAACATTACCCCGATTTGTTTGAGTCAGCAGACTTCAAGGACGAAGTCAAGTTCAAGTGGGGGAGACTTGTAACACGTGTTTTGATTTTGTAGGGTGTCGGTGCATGAACTCGGCGAGTTGGGAGTCCAACTCGTCGAGTAGAGTCGTGATATCATGGAACGCGGGAAGGGACCGACTCGGCGAGTCGACGGGTCGACTCGGCGAGTCTGAGCTGTTTAAAGAACACCCTAAATTTTGGGGTTTCCCCTATATAAACGGCATTATACGCCTTTGTAGCCTCCCTTAGCATCATAAGAGATCGTTTTCAGCCGCATACACTTGGGTGTGTGAAGTAAGAGCTTTGGGAGCTTAAACCTTGGGATTGTGGAAGGAACTCCAAGCTTGAAGAAGAAGTATCAAAGGGAAAACACTAGATCTAGCATCTAGTTCGTCTTAGGCATTGAATTAAGGTCAGAATCTTTTATCTTAAGCCTAGATTCTATTTGAGAGTTGTGACCAACTTTGAGGAAATGGATGCAAGCTTAGATCTGGACCTATCACAAGGATATGGTTCCAGATCTGGACATTCTTAGGTCCCAAATATCATAAAGTCACACCATTTTATAAACTTATCCCCTCTCCATGCATTAAAACCTTGTTTGGAAGTTAGTTTTGGTGTTATGGCCATGTGAGGCTATGCATGCATGTAAAGTTTGCAACTTTACATGACATCTTCACTAGGAGAGTATGGATCTGAAGTTTGAACCTTAAATCCCACTAGAAAGAACCAAAGACTTGAGAACTCGTCGAGTCCCTTTGGTGACTCGGTGAGTCGAGAGGATTCACGGCCAAGGGTTCACGGCCATGGGTTCATGGCCAAGGGTTCACGGCCAAGGGTTTACAGCCAAGGGTTTACGGTCAATGGTGTTCGGTTGGTGGTTTACGGTCGTGAACATCAAGGAACTCGACAAGTCCCTCAGATTACTCAGTGAGTCGATAAGTTAAGCAGGGACCAGACGAGTGATCGATTGTACTCGACGAGTCAAGGTCAATATGGAATGTTGACCTTGACTATAGACCTAGACTTTGACCAGGTTTGACTCAGAGGAGCCTTAGGGGCCGAGATAAGATTATTTACTTATTGGTTATAGGCAGTTTGGGAAGAGCAGCAGGACATATCTGAATTCAGTTGCCGATTCAGCTTTGTGAGATGAGTTTTCTCACCATACCAATAGGTCTAAGGCACCAAGGCCGGCCCATTTTGAGATAGTTGGTTTACTTGCTATGTGGATGTGTGATATGTATGTGTGTAACACCCAAAAATTTAAGCCGATTTAAAACTTTTAAAAACATTTCAAACAATTAAAAATCATTACAACTTTGTTTTCAAAATGTATAATATCAGAGTTTTCCCAGAAACATAAACAAAACATGAGGAGCTGTACAATCACGCCTTCGCCTTGCCGCGATCCCCTGATGTACCTGAAACAATAAACTGAAACTGTAAGCCCGGGAGCTTAGTGAGTTCCCCCAAAATACCCATACCCACAACAATTAACATATAATCATAAACAACATACTATGGGTCCAGTCAACCATTAGGTTGGAATACCCCAGGCCCTCAACCATCCGGTTGGAATGCCGACATACTATGGGTCTAATCATCCTCGGGATGGAATACCCCAGGCCCACAACCAACAGGTTGGAATGCCCACATACTATGAGTCCAGTCATCCTCGGGATGGAATACTCACGGCCCACAACCAACATGTTGGAATGTCCAGGTCTATTGGCTTTCGCACAAAGCAGATAAGCCTCAACCGCCAAAAAAACATGTGCACATATAACAATTAATCACATAACAATCTATAGACAATACTTGATCTAACGGATCATACCACATAGCACATAACACCATCCTCTCTACCAGAATGCCGATCTAACAGGTCATACCAAATATCATATAATATTATCCTACCCTCTAGGATACCGATCCAACAGATCATACTAGCATAACATAACCATATAACAACCCAAAGGTCCGGCCTTGGTGCCTTAGACCCTTGAGTATAGTGAGGATAACTCACCTTGCAAGTAGTTCGGAAGGTAGTGTCAAACTCTTCCAAAAGTAGCTCCAACTCCCACACCTATATTCACCAATGTCGTTTGCTATCAACATTCAATTTACCAAAAATACCCTCAAAAGTCAACTGGTCAACCCTTGGTCAAAGTCAAAGTCAACTGTCAAGGTCAACAGTCCATGTTGACCTTAACTCGTCGAGTACCCTTAGCTACTCGCCGAGTTCCTTGCACAAGTTGCCAACCCGCCGAGTCACTCGTGTGACTCATCGAGTTCCTAGTGTCAGTGGTCGTAACTCCTTGGCCAACTCGCCGAGTTTTCCCTTTATAACTCGCCGCGTTCATACGTGTCCAAAGGTTGGGAAAACCCTCGCCGACTCGCCGAGTCACTCTACTGACTCGCCGAGCCCACGACAACCTTCATCGGACTCACCGAGTCGTTCATACAACTCGACAAGTCTACGACAATCTTCATTGGACTCGCCGAGTCGTTCATACAACTCGCCGAGTCTCTTTATTCCTTTATTCATACAGACGATTTTAAGCCATACTAAGGCTCCAAATTGCAGATCCAACTTCCCAATGCACGTTTATCACGTAAAGTTAAAAACTTTACGTGCATGCAAGGCTCTAATGACTCATAATGCCAAATCTTAACTTGAAATGGAGTTTAACTCAAAAGAAGGGTTCATACTTGCTAAAGCTGTAAGCTTTATGGACCTAAAGACAAAGGAGAGTTCAGATCTGAAGTTGCAACTTCAGATCTTAGCTCATACCAAAGAATAGCTTCATAACATGATGAAAAGCCCTAATCTTCAACCCAAAAGAGATCTACAAGGAAAGAAGGTCAAGGTAACGACTTGATACCTTAAAATGGTGCTATCTGAGGTAGATTTTAGGTCCACACAAGCTCCTTGCTGCTAGCTACTTGATCTTCAAGTTCCCTTTTCTAAGAGTCTTCTTCCAAGGCTTGAAACACACAAATGAAGCACGCACAAACTCATTAGGGTTTTGCTGAACTCTCTAGAGGTTGCAAAGGGAGGCTAAGGGGCAAATGGTCCTTTAAATAGGATGCAAAACCCCGGAATTTAGGGTTTCATCCTCCAACTCCTACTCGTCGAGTCCCTTATTGGACTCGGCGAGTAGGTCACTAAAATACGCGACCCAACCCGCTGCTACTCGACAAGTAGGGCAACCAACTCGTCGAGTAGACCTTGAAAACAAGAAAATTATTATATTAATTCAATACCTGAGAATCGGGGCGTTACAATGTGGTAGAGATAGCCTTTGTGGCTAACGGTAGAGATGGCCTTATGGCTAATGGTAGAGATAGCCTTATGGATAATGGTAGAGACAACCTTTATGGTTGGTGGTAGAGATAGCCTTTGTGGTTAACGGTAGAGATAGCTTCATGGCTAATTGACATCTGATATGTGGTAGAGATAGCTTTTATAGCTATTATGATTGTGGGTTGTGTGGGGTATGCTCTAGGGGAGTCATTAAGCTTTCAGCTTACCGTCTGTGGATTTGTTTCCGGTACATCGGAGCCCAAGGGCAAAGGCAAGGCGTGATGATGTGGCGTGCACTCTATCTCTCTTCTCCGATATGGTTTGGGGGACACTCTGATGTTTTGAAAATAATAATGTTGTAATGTTGGTGGTTTTGAAAACAATTATTGGGATCTTCATGTTTTACGAAATATGGTTGACTAATTAAAAATGAAAAATTTCTTTGTAAAAATTGGGTCGTTACACCACGAACCCTAAATCACGGACGATCCGAAACAGGATGTTACAACAATGGGGGTGTTAACGCCTTTAAATAGGGGGCAAACCCTGAAAATTAGGGTTTCACTCTGGCAGACCTACTCGTCGAGTCGAGGCTCCTCGACTCGTCGAGTAATCTTCAAGTCCCGCGTCCAACATATCCAATTCCTACTCGATGTGTTTGGGGCCTCCAACTCGTCGAGTTCCTTAGCAAATATGAATAATTCTTATTTAAATACGTACCAGGAACCGGGTGTTACAAATCTCCCCCACTTATTTTAGACTTCGTCCTCGAAGTTTGCTGCTGCATCCAAAAAAAGACCGGGGTAGTGCTCCCTCATCTCGTCCTCCGGCTGCCAAGTCCATTATGATCCCTTGCGGTGCTGCCATTGCACCTTCACCAACTCGACCTTCTTGTTCCTCAGGTCTTTGTCTTCTTGTCAAGGATGGCTACTGGTCGCACGATGTAGTTTAGACTGTCATCCACCTGAATATCCTCTAGAGGGACCACCACAGAGTCGTCTACCAGGCACTTCCGCAGCTGGGAGACATGAAAGGTACTATGGATCTGACTAAGCTCGGCTGGCAGATCCAGCCTATACGCCACCTTCCCACCTGGGCTGCAACCCTGAAAGGTCCAATGTACATGGGGCCCCAATTTCCCCGCTTCCTGAGCTGGATGACACATTTCCAAGGTGACACCTTTAGGATGACCCTATCCTCGACCTGGAACTCCAGGTCCAATCAGCGTCTGTCGGTGTAGCTCTTCTGTCGACTCTGAGTAGTCTGAAGCCTGGTCCTGACCTGTTGTATCCTCTCCGTCATCTTGAGCACCACTTCAATGCTCCCCATGACCCGCTGCCCGACCTCTCCCCAGCATATCGGGGTCCTGTACTTCCTCCCATACAACATCTCGAAGGGAGGACGGTCAATACTCCCGTGGTAGCTATTATTGTAGGAAAACTCTGCCAAAGGAAGGTAGGTATCCAAGCTACCACTGAAGTCTAAAACGCATGCTCGCAACATGTCCTCCAAGGTTTGGATGGTCCGATCAGTATGACCATCTGTCTGCGGGTGAAAAGTCATGCTAAAGTGCAGACGAGTACCCAACTCGTCGTGAAACTTCTTATAGAATCTGGAAGTGAATCATCCATCTCTATCTGAAATCACGGAAACCGTCACTCCGTGTCAAGATACAACCTCTCTGATGTAGATGTCGGGCAGCTTCTCGGCCGAGATGCTCTCCTGGATTGGAATGAAATGGGCACTCTTGGTCCACCGATCCACGATGACCCAAATCGAATCCACTCCCCGTGCGGTCTTGGGAAGCTTCGTGATTAAATACATAGTAATATCCTCCCACTTTCACATAGGGATATCCAACAGCTGCGTCTTGCCGTGAGGCCTCTAGTGCTCTACCTTGACCTTCCTGCAGGCCAGGCATCTCTCAGCGTACCAGGCTACATCCTGCTTCATGCAGGGCCACTAGTAATCAGGACGAAGATCTCTGTATATCTTCGTCGCCCCGGGATGGATAGAAAGCCTAGATCTGTGCGCCTCCTCCATCAAAACCTGGCGCATGCCTCCATTGTATGGGACCCACACTCTACGGTGTAGTGTCAACAACCCGCGACTATCATAGTCGAAGGAGGAAACCTGACCCACAATACGCTCACTCTTCCGATGTTCCTCCTTTAAAGCCTCTTGTTGGGCCTCTCGGATCTGCTCCAGCAGCGGAGTCATTACTGTCATCCGTAAGCAAATATCTCTGATCGGGGCTGCCTTGCGGCTAAGAGCACCTGCCATCACGTTGGCTTTCCCTGAGTGGTAGAGGATCTCACAGTCGTAATCATTCACCACATCAAGCTACTAACACTGCCTCATGTTCAGATTCGGCGGATCCATGAGGTACCTCAAACTCTTGTGATCC
This sequence comes from Lactuca virosa, assembly GCF_052849685.1. NCBI lineage: Eukaryota > Viridiplantae > Streptophyta > Magnoliopsida > Asterales > Asteraceae > Lactuca > Lactuca virosa. Next base: position 265,178,572 of record NC_136431.1, read on the forward strand.
GTGTATATGGTACATCAGACCCCATAAAGGTAACGCCGCCAAATTTTGAGGGCGAAGATAATCACCCCCAACTCCAGATCGTGCGCAGGGTAGTTAGCCTCGTGAGGCTTCAGCTGCCTCGAGGCGTAGGCGATAACGTGCCCCCTCTGCATCAATACTGCGCCTAAACCCGAAATAGACGTAACACAGTATACTACAAAATCCTTCACGCCCTCTGGCAGGGCTATGATCGGCGCCTCACACAACCTCTGCCTCAACATCTCGAATGTCGTTTGCTGCTCAGGCCCCCAGCGAAAGACAACGACCATCTTCGTCAGTCGGGTCAAGGGTACTGCTATCTTGGAGAAGTCCTGAATGAATCTCCAGTAATAGCCTGCTAACCCTAGGAGACTCCAAATCTCAGATGGAGACTTTGGAACCTCCCATCTCATCATGGCCACCACTTTGGCTGGGTCGACCAAAATCCCGTTCTGGTTGACAAGGTGCCCCAGAAACTGCACCCTGCGCAAGCAAAAATCGCACTTGGAGAACTTAGCATACAAGCTCTCCCTCCTCAGGGTATCCAACACCTGTCGTAAGTGCTCCTCGTGCAGCTCCTACCTCTTGGAGTAGACTAAGATGTCATTGTTAGAACAAAGTTCTAGTAGGATCGATTGATTCTAAGTAGAAAAGCAATAAATAACGTAATAAAGAACATAGGAATGGTTTAACTGATGTCGAATGATTAAGCTTTAACACCTCAGAAGAGCTCGATTAAGAACTTCGACTGTAGAGGCGTTTAGGGTTACAAAGCAATAATAATAATAATGACGATCGTATCTAAGGCATACATGCATGCACTATATATAGCTTAACCCTAATCAATAATCACGGATGGACATGCCCAATCCGGATATACAAAAACAAGGCCCATGACGCAACACAAAATACCCAACAATCTCCCCTTTGCGTCAATGGAGCCGAGAGCTCAGTTTGGTTGAGCTATAGAAGACTTCTTGATGGTCTTGAACACCTTCGGTATAATGGCCAGTAGAGTATGACGAAAAGTAATATACTACCGAAGCATGTCAGTGAAGTTCTTCTTGTCTGACTCATTGTTGTGCTTGCATCGATGGATAATATTGATTATGTGCTCCAAGCAGTCCGTTGAGAAGAGATGCTTATCAACAAGAGCGAAAAGAAATCTGTTAGCTTCGCCTCTTGTGAACATCACTGTGAGATGTGTAGAATCAATTTGACCCAGCTGCATCTTGTTCACATCTCCAGGCTTTACAGTTGGCTTCACAGTTGGTTTCTTCTTCAAAACACTAGCAATCTCCTGATCCATTGTAGCAACTTCATGGACATAGGAAGCCAACATCCTCTTCAGATGATCTAGAATCGGCTCATACTCCTTCGCATTAGTGAGCAAAATGTTGTACAATTAGATCCAATCATGAGGATTTAAGTTAGGAAGATCTGCCAGGGAAATCATAGAAACCGAGTTGTCTGAACCTCGGGTTATCTTAAAATTAACATTAACAAATTTCCCTGCAGGCGAAGGTTTCAGCACCTTGACTGTGGTAATCTTCTGTGCACTCCAAGTCAGATACTGTGGCTGACCGAACATGAGATAATAATCAATAAGTTCACGATCAACTTGAGGGTGAGATGAGGGATCTTGAACTGTTGAATCAAAACAGTGAAAAGTAAATGCCTTTCGTGTTATAGGCATATCAAACTATGAGTCCCTCGTATTCTCACAATCAAACGAAGCTACAGGTTCCAGCCAGTACGCGCTTGGAAACTCTATCACTTCTTTGATCAGCGTTTCCCTAGTCGAAGGAGGAAACAAAGCCTTTTTTCAAATTAGGGCATCATGCTCTTCCTTCTTCTTTCGCTCCCTCTCTTCTTCTGCCTTTGCAACCCGAAGGTTTTCATCTAACTCCTGATCCCTTTCCTTCTGTTTCAAGGCATCAGCAATAGTTTCTTGATCTTCATCACTATCATCATGTTCGTCAGCAAGACCTTTCTTCTTTTCTTCATTACCAGAACCCGAAGCTACATTACCCTTCGGTCCTGTTTTGACAATGACCTTCAGTTCAATAGGAGTAGTTTTCTGAGCACCTTCTCCCCCTTGTTGCAGAGTAACCAATCGCTCCGTAACACCCTTCATTTCACGTAGAAGTTCAATTGCAGGAAGAAGCTTGGAGGTCAAGTGATTCCGGATTGTCAGTGTAAGAATTGGATCATGAGCATGAAGAACATTGTGCAGCATATTAAGAACGTGACCAGCACAACTTCGAAAAACGGCACGCTCAGTTTTCAACAAAGAAATTTCCCGATCGGCTTGAGCCAGTTGAACCTTCTGGACTTCAACGGTAGTGGTTTGACGAGCAAGATCATCCATCAATTTGCTATCGTTTACTAAATCAGCATGGAGCTTTTCAAGACAAGAATTCACTGAGCTAAGAAGAGAAGTGTTCTCAGCTTGAATGTCAGAACGAACAGTCTCGCATTTGGCTTGCTCCCCTTGAAGTGACTTTGAGAGAGAGTCAATCGATGCATTCACCTTAGCTGCATTCGCATCAGCATGACCCTTAAGGGATTCAAGAAAGATCTGGGAATTGTGAATGAGTTCCGCAACATCGGTTGTAGCCTTCCGGCATGAAGATGTGGATGCTTCAACCGCCTTCGTTGATTTATCAATTGCTCCTGTATACTGTTCAAAAGCAGTGTCCAGGAAAGCCTTCAGCACAACATCATTGTACTTTAAAGAAGAGGCGAGCAATCGATCAAGCTTATCATCGACACTATGCACTTGTTATTTGGTTATCGGAGACTCTTCACCTTCATCAGTGGGAAGTCTATAAGGACTGTAATAGGTTGAGTCAAACTCAAAATTTTCACCATCGAGAGTAGGACCAGAATCAGTTGAGGGTGAGGGTGAAAGAGGTTTAGACGTAACAGGGGTTTCGGTTTCAGTATTAGCCCCCGTATCAGATACGTTGACGTTTACTGGAGGTTCGGTTGTAGTGGTGGAGATAGGGGTAGTTGTGGTAGTTGCTTGTGAAAAAATGGGAGATGGTAAAGGAGTTGTAGAGATTGGTACTGTACTAACTGGTGGTGGTGGTGGAACAGTAGTGGTAGGTTGAGTTGTAGGAGTTGGTGGAATTGGAGCAACCGAAACTGGAACAGTAGTCTTCGGTGGAGATGGAGGAGGAGTTGGAATTTTATCATTGAGTTGTTTAGTAGGAGTTGGAGAACGAGGAGGTGTATTACCTCTTGGTAAACCGTCATGCAGAACTTCTTCTTCCTCATCAGCCGATTGCTCCTCATCATGTTCTGAGCTTGAAGGGGTAGGACCCTTTGGTTGCCTTGCCATTTTCCTGACTTTCTTTAGAGCCGAAGAATCAGCCTTTCGCTTTTTGGACTTGACAGGCTTAGAAGAAGGACCTGCGGTTTCCACCTTCTTGGTATCTGGCCTCTTCCCTCGCTTTGCTGGATTTTCCACAGCATCTAAGGCAGCCTGCTGTTCAGGAGTCAGTTCTCTTGGGCCCTTGGGAGTAAGCTTCCGGTAGTCAGCCATCACATGACTTTCGCTCGACACACACCTGTACATTGTTTCAGGTATCGAACCATTGTTAGAAAACTTGGTGGCATCTGAGAAGATAATCTTCTTTGTATGAAAAGTAGCCACAGAGGAGAGCATTGCATCTTTCATAACTGGAATCTGTAAGTTCTCAATGGCCCGTCGGGTGATGATGGTCCAGAAACGACCACATGAAATCTCTGAATGTCTCGTGGAGGAGTGGAGACTTTGCACCAGTTGCGACCAAATAATAGAGCCATAATCCAGGTTAATACCATTGTAGAGACCATAGAGAATGGTCATAAAACCCTTACTCGTACCATCTGACCCAGCTACCCGTTCCGCCAAACTCTTGTTGATAAGAGTAAGTAACCCATTCCATTGCAGCGGCAAACATGACTTCTTAAACTTTGTCACTGTTGTAAGGACATCAGTATACCCCATCTCATAAAACATGATAAACAATTGGGTTGTGGTGATGAAATCAGGAGAGATGACAGAAGCATCGACGGCAAGCCCTAACAGGGAGCAGAACCGGGCTTTCGAAATAGATGACTTGTGAGTGAAGATTTGAAAATAGATCCTCTCCTTGTTCTTGTCGTAAGACACAGTAGAGTACACTTGTGACAGCAGAGACATGGGAACAGATTCCACCTGCGTAAGAGCGATAACCAGTGGGGAGTACTTGAGACATTCGACAACGTGGAGCATGTACGAATCATACAGAAAGGGGTTTAGTTGAATGATCAGGTTCTGATTAGGTTTGATCACAAGCAATGACGATGAAGGAGTTTGATCTTGAAGAGATGACGATTCCGCCATTGTTGATGTAAGGAAGAAGATGAACAGTTGAAGATCGCCTGTTGTATTTGAGAGAGTTTGAAGAAGGTAAGAAGGTACAATAGGTGCGAGAAACCCTTTATATACCGTTGCCAGGAGAGAGAAAGAATCTCCGTGATGATGATACGATCACAGAAACGTCGCCTGAAAAAGCGCGATTTGACAGCTTGGTTTCCCCAGATAGACGTCATCAAGCGTGGGTCTAGGAACCATTTCAAATTCACGCGCCCAATATGAATGGTTATCCGATGACGCGATTCAAAATCTTATCCACATATCGCCTTTTCAAATTCACTTTCGCTCCATATGTCAAAATAACCACTTTCGCTCCAAAAAAAAACTTTAAACGGGCCATAAGGAACATCAACCATAATTTTGGAAAATCACAAAGAATTTTCGTGTAAGAGAGTGCCAAAAATAAAGAAATAAAGCAATATGTGTATAGGATGTGAGTGATGTCTTTAATAAGACATGAAGCAGATGATTCCGGGCAAGAATCTCTTCCTTCAAAGTCAAGAGAGACTTTAAGTGCTTGTGTGGTTCCCCGAGAAAATACGGTTGAGTGTTTGTAAAGAAACACCAAAAGGCTTCTTTTCAAATAATGGTTCTAAAGGGTAGCTTATCTTCAACCGAACATCGATACTTAACATAAGACCGAAAGTTGGATGAAGTACTTGTGAGACCGATGTGGTCTGTTGAACAAGTAGGTTGGATAGAATTTGTTGTGACTAATGATGTTATAAAAATCTCAAAAACAAAAACCAAACTGGATCTTTTTGGGAAGAAATACCTTGGTGTTAGACAATTTCGTAAAGACCACTCAAAAAATAAAATGAGATTTCGTTAGGTAACAAGTGAGATCTTGAATATAAATATTCACCGTCAATTCATTATTGGTGTTGGATTTTGGGTCTCACTTAGCACGTGGTGTACGCATCTAAGATCATAAACACAAATTTTGTGTAACCATAAACCTTAGTGGTAATATTTGAGAGTCTCAAGGGTTACCTTGGTGAAGCGAAAGTTGATGGAGAAGAAGAGGAGGTGGTTAAAGAACCAAAAGTACCCCTGCTATATAAAAGTGACAAAGCAGAAAACTCTTAACTCATTTGAGAAGAGTAAGGTAGCTCATGACTTGAGTGAATTTAGCAGCCTGATTGGGAAGAAACGATAGGTATAGATCGAATCATTAAGGCCTTACTCATAGTCGTAGAGGCTTCGGTCTACATGCAGCAGCATGCTTCTAGGGACACTTAACTAGTTCAAATTAAAATGGTCGCACCTGCCCTAGCTCCAATTTATGTAGCAACGATGTACTTGGTACCTAGTAAAGAGAATAAACAAAGACAAACAAACCACACACACAAACAAAACAATAACAAACAGAAGATAATAAAGAGATAAATAAAAGATAAAACCTTTTGGAATTTTGAATTTTCTGAAAAATAATAAAAACAAAATATTTTTGGATTTTTTGACGTTTCTGAAAAATAATAAAAACAGAAATAATATTTCTGAATTTTGAACTTTTCTGAAAAATAATAAAAACAGAAAAAGAAACAAGAATAAACGAAATTAATGTTAAAAACTATAGGAATAAAGACAAAAGAGAAAATATAGCAAGAAAAAGATTTACAAGAGAGTTTACAAAGTATACAGCCGAAATCAAACCTTAAAGGAATAAAGCGAAATAAGCCGAGCGATCGGTTCATTTCGGTTCCCTAAAATTCCGGAGCCGAAATAGACCGAGCGTTCGGTTCATTTCGGTTCCCGAAAATTATGGAGCCAAAATAGACCGAGCGTTCGGTTCATTTCGGTTCCCGAAAAATCCAGAACCGAAATAGAACGATCGTTCGCTCTATTTCGCTTGTCTAATTTTTAGAGAGAGGTTTGAGGGTTCGGTACCGACTATGCTTCCATCATTCCCAAACCTTGTAAAATTTAATTGAAGCTTGCTTCTGGTAAGGCTTTAGTGAAGATGTCAGCTAGTTGATCAGAGGACCGAACGAAATAAACTTCCACGTTTCCATCTTCAACATGGTCCTTGATGAAATGGTATCTTAGTGCAATATGATTTGTCTTTGAGTGTTGCACTGGATAGTGACATATTCTTATCACGCTTTCAGAGTCACAATAGAGAGGTATTTTCTTCATACGCAGTTCGTAGTCTCATAGTTGGCTTTGTATCCAGATCACTTGTGAGGTACAGGATGATGCAGCTATGTACTCAGCTTCGGCTGGTGAAAGAGACACACAAGTTTGCTTCTTGGACTGGCAGCTAACAAGTTTACCATCAAGGAATTGGCATCCTCCAGTTGTGATCTTTCGGTCCAGACCGCATCCTCCAAGATCGGCATCAGAAAAGGCTTGAACAAAGAATCCGAATCTAGCAGGGTACCAAAGACTGAGAGAAGAGGTTCGCTTCAGATAACGAAAAATATTTTTCACTGCCACCATGTGAGGTTCTCTTGGATTTGCTTGAAACCTGGCACAATAACAAACAGAGAACATAATGTCTGGTCTACTAGCTATTAGATACATAAGAGACCCTATCATTTGACGATAGAGTCTTACGTCAACAACATGTTTTTCCAGAGATGGTGTTAACTTTGTGCCAAACGCCATGGGAACCTTCACCTTCGAATCTCCCGTCATACCGAACATCGCCAGCAAGTTCTTCATGTAGGCCTCCTGGCTGATAAAAATGCCTTCTGGTCCCTATCTTATATTCAATCCAAGGAAAAATTTAATTGGACCCATTGCACTCATTTCAAATTTAGTCTCCATCAACTTCCTGAATTCAACCGTTAAGCTAGGATTCGTGGAGCCGAAGATGATGTCATCGACATAAATCTGAACTATCATTAGATGTTCACCTTCTTTCTTTCGAAAGAAGGTTGGGTCAACCGAACCTTGCTTGAATTTCGACATTTTAAGAAAGCGAGTTAATGTTTCATACCAGGCCCTCGGTGCTTGCTTCAGACCATATATAGCTTTATCCAACACATAGCAGTGATCAGGGTATTTCTCGTTCACGAACCCAGGTGGTTGCTCAACATACACCGTTTCTTCTAGTTCTCCATTTAAGAAAGCACATTTCACATCCATCTGGAAAACTTCGAAGTTTTTATGTGCAGCATATGCCAGAAAGATTCTAACTGATTCCAACCTTGCTATAGGAGCGAAGGTCTCCTCATAGTCTATCCCTTCTTCTTGGCAATATCCCTTCACCACCAGCCGAGCCTTATTGCGAATGACGTTGCCCTCTTTATCCAACTTATTCCTGAAGACCCATTTTAAGCCGACCACAGAAGCATCCTTTGGAGTGGGAATCAACCTCCAAACTCGATTACGTTCAAACTCATGGAGTTCATATTGCATTGCTTGTACCCAATCAGCGTGATCAAGTGCAACATTAACCGTCTTCGGTTCGATTTTCGAGACAAACGAATTAAACATGCATAATTCAACATGAGAGAATAAGGCAGTTTGTTTCGCTTTCAATTGAGAACGTGTGAGAACTCACTTATATGATTCACCAATTATTTGTGTTTTGGGATGATCCTTAGTCCATTTCGTAAGAGGAGGGTAATTAGGGTCATAGATAGGATCCAACTCTGCATTTACATCTTCTTCAAATTCTGATTGATCACCTTCGCCATTTGTATTCTCATTCTCCCCCTCAAATGGCAAAGCGTATCCCATGTCAGGTTTAGGATTCTCCCCCTCGGTTGGAGTTGGATTCTCCCCCTCGATTGGACTATCATGGGCCGGGGTTGGAGTTGGATTCTCCCCCTCGAAAGGCAAATCGGTTGTTTTTGGTACAGATGAACCTTCCCCCTTGAACATTGAGCTGTTGTTTGGAGGGTCAGTTGAGGGTTGACCACCAGTCGGTTTAGGATCAGTTGAGGGTTGACCACCAGTCGGTTTAGGAGGTTCATTTTCCATATCTTTTGCAGCTTCATCGATGATCTTTTTCAGATTGTCGATTTTGTTGTCTGTTGCTTTCGCCTCTGAGTGTATAGCCTTTTCTGGTTCATCAAATAGCCTTATGTAATCTTCAAACAAGTTGGAAATGGGAACCGATACTTGTCCTGATTCTTGAAATATTTCGACCATGGTACTTTTGCTTGTTTGAACTTTCTTCATGTAGTTATCATCAAAGGTTACATAGTAGGTTTCTTCAATACGCTTGGTTGTTTTTGGTATAGATGAACCTTCCCCCTTGAACATTGAGCTGTTGTTTGGAGGGTCAGTTGAGGGTTGACCACCAGTCGGTTTAGGATCAGTTGAGGGTTGACCACCAGTCGGTTTAGGAGGTTCATTTTCCATATCTTTTGCAGCTTCATCGATGATCTTTTTCAGATTGTCGATTTTGTTGTCTGTTGTTTTTGCCTCTAAGTGTATAGCCTGTTCTGGTTCATCAAATAGCCTTATGTAATCTTCAAACAAGTTGGAAATGGGAACCGAGACTTGTCCTGATTCTGGAAATATTTCCCCCATGGTACTTTTGCTTGTTTGAACTTTCTTCATGTAGTTATCATCAAAGGTTACATAGTAGGTTTCTTCAATACGCTTGGAGTGTTTATTCAAAACCCTATATGCCTTTGAAGTGAGTGAATAACCAAGAAAAATTCCCTCATCGACTTTGACGTCGAACTTGTTTCGATTCTCTTTGGAGTTGAAAATGAAGCATCTTGAACCGAACATGTGGAAAAACTTAACGTTGGGCTTCCGATTGTTCAGAATCTCATACGGAGTGATGGAGAATCGTTTGTTAAGTAAGGATCAGTTCTGAGTGTAGCATGCAGTTGCAACTGCATCAGCCCAGAAGTATAGCGGAAGAGAAGCGAAGCTCAGCATGGTTTGGGCTGCCTCACATAAGGAACGGTTTCGTCTTTCAACAATTCCATTCTGTTGTGGTATATAGGGAGCCGAGAAGTTGTGAGATATCCCCTTTTCAGCCAGAAAATCTTCAAAATCTTTATTCTTGAATTCAAGCCCATTGTCGCTTCTAATATTCCTCACCATTTTTCGCAGCTGCAGTTCCACTTGCTTGATAAACGCCTTCAACTTGGGAGTCGCGTCTGATTTCTGTTTAAGAAAGAAAACCCAGGTGAAGCGTGAAAAATCATCTACTATGACAAGAATGAACTTACTACCACCGATGCTTTCGATAGCCGAAGGTCCACATAAGTCAATATGCAGAAGTTCAAGAGCTTCAACAATCTTTATATTGATACGTGTAGGATGGCTCTTTCTGCTTTGTTTGCCCATCTCACACGCTGCACACAGGTGTTCCCTATCAAACTTGAGAAGAGGAAGGCCTCGAACATGATCACCAAGCACCAACTTATTAATGTCTTTGAAGTTCAGGTGCGATAGGCGTCCATGCCATAACCAACTTTCATCAGAGTTCACCTTTGACAACAGGCATATTGCCGGTTTTCCTCGAATTGGGTTGATATTTAAAGGATACATCTCTCCCTTGTGTTCAGACTTCAACAGAACTCTTTTGTATTGCTTTTCAATAATTTCTGATCCCTCATCATCGAATGAAACTTTCAAACCGGTTCCCACAACCAATTGAGATACACTGATGAGGTTGTGCTGCAATCCTTCCACGCAAGCCACTTTTCGAATTGTGAATTCTCCGTTGGTTATCATTCCATATCCTTTGATTGTGCCATAAGAATTGTTTCCATACTTCACACATCCACTGTCCTTAAGGGACCGAAACTCCCTCAACTCTTCCCTCTTTCCTGTCATTTGACGTGAGTAGCCACTGTCTATGTACCATTCATCATCGAACTGCTCGTCACTTATAACCTGCAAATTCAAGCAGATTTAGGAACCCAAAGTCTCTTGGGCCCTGGTGAGTCTTTTACAGAAAAAGGAATAGCAACAGAAAGATCAACCAAATAAGTTCTTTTTATTATAGTGGTTTCGTCTTTTCTTTTGATGGTATACACCTTGATTTTGTTTTTATCTTGTTTAAATTGTGGTGTATCAGATGGTTTGTTGTTAGATGGTTTTGGAATATTCTTTTGAGTCCTAGGGTTAGCTGACTTTTTCTTATTATTGATGTCAGAATTCGAATCAAGCTTTCCCTTTCCTTTGATGTCCTTCACTGAATACGGCTTTCGTTGGCAGCAAGAAGGACCGAAGCTAGACTTTCGGTTTTTAGCCTTGACGTTGTGACATAAACTGGATGTTCGGTTCTGAGTTCTGGTGTTGGAACCGAAACTGGATGTCCGGTTCTGAGCTTTGGAATAATAGGAGCTTGGACTAAAACTTTTCTTTCGGTTTGGCTTGTCATTTTCTTTGACATTTGACTCTTTCTTGGAAGGAACGTGGTTAGGGATTTGAGACTGCCAAAACCGTTTTCACTCATTCAGATTCTTCATGTATTTCTGATTTCTTTGGCGTTTCTGTTCAGCCAGCTGCTTTTGAGATTTATGTATATTGAAGCTTGATTTTGGCTTCTCCTTTTGAGCTTCGGTTGTCTTGAAGATACATTGGATGCCTTCTTTGGTTCTTCTGGTATCGCTTCTGTTCCACTCGAGCTTGGTTTATCAAAACTTGAGGGTTTGTTGATGGGTTCAACAATGCATCTACCCCTTACCCTCCATGAGGTTCGCTCCGATAAGCCGACGGTTTCGTCTGCATTATCGATAGGGGCGGACCAGAAGTAATCGTCGCACCCTTCAGCATTGTCTGTGTCGACCAAGATTTTCAATTCTGCTGTTTGTTTTTCAGTGACCCCTTTAACAACATATACTTAATTTGGCACTTTTTGAACTTTCTGATAGACCATTGCTTTCTCATTGAGTTTCTTCGACTTGTCCTTTAACAGGCGAGCATATTCAACCGAGTTCTCAAATATGAGTGGTTTTTCATTCTCGGTTTCGCTCTTCAAAAATTCAGTGCAATCAACCACATCTTCCACCGAGATTTTGCTCATCTCACTTTCCTCATCAAATTTAGACGTGTTTTCTATATTCATTTTATGTTCTGAAATTAATTTGGCATTAGACTCAAATGTTTGAATGGTCTCGGGCTTAATTTTCAACCTATAACTTTCATCTAAAAGATTTTTGAGCATACATTTATGTTCCTTAGAGTCAATAAAGGTCTCTATCTTGTCTAGTCTGATTTTATAAGTAAAGGAAGTCTCTTCTGAGGACATTATGGATTCACACTCAGCGATGACCTCATCCTCCTTAAATTCAAGGAAGGGTAAGATCATCTGATGAATCTTTTTCCTTATTTCACAATTTAAGTGCAACTGAGTAATATTCGTATATAAGCGTTTGGCAATCAAGAAAAAAACATTTCGTTGTTTCAAAAAACTTTAAATTGTCTCGTTGCAAATAAATAATCTCATCCCTAGCCCTAATTAACTCCGTCTTCTTCAGCTTAATCCACATCCTTCTCTCCCCACTCTTCGAAGACACCCTGCTGAGTTGGTCAGTTAGGTTAGAGTTCGCTAAGCGAGTTTACATGAGACTACCACTTAAGTTAGAAAATTTAAATTTTAGTTCATTTAATTCTTCTTCATAATTTGTTACGGGAACTTTAAGTGATTCAATGATGGATTGTACCTTTTTGATCAGCCGATCACAGTCGTTGATCCTCTCACTCACGGGCTTGGCTACAAAACACTTGTCCTCAGTCAGGTTTGGCTCCTTATGCTCACCTTCGGTTGGTTTTCCAGCAGTAACCATCAAACATTTCCCAGCCGAACTAGTAGCTTCCTCTCTCGCCACGTAAGCTCTTCCATGTATAGGTTTTCTCACTTCTTCATCCTCAGAATCGGTTGACAACACTTCAACGCCACCAAACTCATCTTCATCCACATTTTCGTGCACAATCAAGGCATTCATTGAACCATTAGTTGCCTTCTTTTTCTTTATTTCTTCTAACTTTCGCATGTAATAAGCCTCATCATCTTCACCGTCCCTTTTCTCAGCCATCTTCCTCAACATGCAATCTTTGGCAAAGTGGTTCTTGCCATGACAATAATTGTAGTCGAATCCAGAGTCTCCTACAAGCTTGCTTTCTTTCTTGTCGTCATCCTTTTGAGAGGTATTCTTCGTTTCTTCTTTCACCTTCTCAGAGCTGTAACTTCCTTGCCAGTTTCGGTTCTTATTGACAGGGAACTTCTTTCGTGCAAACTTCTTTGGGTTGGTGACCATCATTGCATATTCTTCGCTAGTAAGGTCACACTCAGACATATCTGAATCCTCCTCTTCTTCTGCTACACTTTTTCCTTTTGAGACAAGGGCCAGCGATCCCACACCTGTTCATGAGCTGTCACCGTTGAAACCACCGCCATCCATTCTGGTCTTAAACCATTCATGAAGTTCACCTTTTGCTCAATCAATTTTCTTTCAATGCCATGCTTGATCATCTTGCTAAGGAGATGATTGAAGCGATCAAAGGTCTGTATCAGTTTCTCTTCAGGTTTCTGTTCGAAAGCTCCAAATTCTAAGGGCAACAAGGTTTGGATCGAGTGTTCTAGATCCTCATCGGTTGAGTACAGTTCTTTTAACCTATCCCAGATTTCTTTAGCCATCATGCATGAACCGACTAAACGAAAAGTGTCAGATTGCAATGCGAATCTGATCATTCTCATGGCTTTCACGTTACATAGCAGCTTATCCTTTTCATCTTATGGAATCTTCTCTACGTCCACCAAAAGCTGATTATATTCTTTTTGAGTCTTCACTGTCATGTTCGTTCCAGAATGAACAAACGGCCCAATCGTGATAGCTTCCCAGATGAGATAACCATTATGTTCAGATCCAACTACGTAATCTTCAAAGTGATACGCCCACACTTCATAGTCTTGAGTGTAAGAATGGGAACCCTTGTAGTGGATCCAATGATGTTGGAGATGTTGATGGGATTAGTTTGAGAATCATCGTGAGACATGATGAGCCTTTCCATGGAACTGCTAGAATCAAACCTGTAAACTTGAGATTAGGGTTTTATCAAACACAAGAGTTACTGTCGACAGGAAGAAGACGGCTTCTTTATATTCGATTAAAGGGGAAACCCTAAAGAATTCTTCAAACAGAAGGAATGTGTATTGATTACACAGTCTCCTACTCTGATACCAATTGTTAGAACAAAGTTATAGTAGGATCGATTGATTCTAAGCAGAAAAGCAATAAATAACGTAATAAAGAACACATAAATGGTTTAACTGATGTCGAATGAATAAGCTTTAACACCTTAGAAGAGCTCGATTAAGAACTTCGACTGTAGAGGTGTTTAGGGTTCAAAGCAATAATAATAATAATGACGATCGTATCTAAGGCATACATGCATGCACTATAAATAGCTTAACCCTAATAAATAATCACGGATGGACAGGCCCAATCCGGATATACAAAAACAAATCCCATGACGCAACACAAAATACCCAACAGTCATCTATAAGAACTATGACAGACCGATCCAACATCGGTATGCATACGCGGTTCATGAGGTATATGAACATGGCAGGAGCATTGGTGAGCCCGAAGGGCATCACCACGAACTCATAGTGGCCATAGCGAGTCCGAAAAGTAGTCTTCTGTACATCCTCGTCTCTGACTCGCATCTGGTGGTAGCTTGAACGCAAACCTATCTTGGAAAACCAAGATTCCCCCTGAAGCTGGTCGAAGAGATTATCAATCCTCAGGAGTGGGTAACGGTTCTTCACCGTTACCTTGTTCAGCCCCCAGTAGTCTATACACATCCGATGCGACTCATCCTTCTTCTTCACAAATAGGATCAACGCTCCCCAAGGCGAACTGCTCGGCCTAATGAATCCCTTATCTAACAGCTCCTGCAGCTGTGTAGACAACTCCTACATCTCAGGAGGAGCCAACCGATATGGTGCCTTGGCTATCACAGCCGCACCAGGGACTAGGATGATCCTGAAATCCACCTGTCTCTCCGGAGGTATCCCAAGAAGCTACTCTGGAAACACGTCCGGGTACTCTCGCACCACTGGTACATCGCTCACAGTCGCCTTACCCGCCTCATGGGTATCCATAACGAAGGCGACATACTCTGTGCAATCCATATGTATGATAACCTTTTCCCATGCAGCGAAATGGCAACCAAATCCACTAGGTAGCGCTCGTCGTACAACCTCAAGACGCAATCTCTGAAAACCTCTGATGCCTAGACAAATCCGTCTTCATCAATCTCGACCTCTAGAGGACAATCCAACATCCCCGAAGACTCAGAAAACCTCTTGCTAAGTGCAAGGGAGACAAATGATCGGGTAGCCCCCGAATCGAATAACACCTGGACTAGAATTCCATTCACATAGAACGATCCTACACAACACATAAAACATAACACATAAATATCATAAATGATGTATAATAGGAGTTTGTGAAAAGAAAACATACACGTCATCACATCCGGTGCAGCACGCGCCTCCTCGGTGGTCAGCTGGAAGGCTCGACTCCTTACCACCGGAGCATCCGTCTTACCCTGTTGGCCATCTGTGATCTGCAGGGTCGCTAGAGCTAGTGCCTCAACTGGCGCTGCCACTGCTGTCAGTCTCGGGCAGTTGGCCTTTTATGGACCTTCTGATTGCAATGAAAGCAAATCAGGTCTGATTTCTGAAAGGTGGGGTAGGGGCAATGCAATCCTTACCAAAGTGCCCAGTCTTGCCGCACTTATAGCAACCCGATGACCCTAGTCTACAAAACCCCTCATGTGGCTTGTCGCACTTCCTGCAGCGACTCCTGCCCTGATGGCCCTTCGACCTAGAGTCGAATCCCTTGGGTTTCTTCCCCGAAACCCCAGTCACCTGTCCAGCCTCCGCCTTCCTCTTCTGGATGTGCTCTATATCAATCTCCCTTTCTCTCGCCCTGGCTATCATGTCCTCCAAAGTCTGACATTCTGAGTAGCTGATATGTTTCCGAATGGTAGCCCTCAACATGTCGGTGTAGCGGGTCTTCCGCATCTCCTCATCCCCTGCATACTGAGGCACCAATAAGGCCCTCTCCCTGAACTTGGTGGTAATCTCCTCCACCGTCTCGGTCTTCTGCCTGATATCCATAAACTCACTGGCCAGCTGCTGAAGCTCCACAGCCGGTGCAAACTTAGACCTAAACCTGGTCACAAAATCCGACCAAGTCATAGCCTTAATGGCTGGGGCTCCCAACGAATCACTAACTGCCTCCCACCAATCTCTAGCTCTGTCCCTCAAACACCGTGCATCATACCGGACCTTCGACCCCTCAGGGAAGAAGCTCGTCAACTGAGCACACTCCATGTCTGCAATCCACCTCCTGGCAACAATGGGGTCCTTCACCCCGTAAAAGTTTGGTGCACCACATCCCCTGAAGTCCTTGAAGGAGAGTGTGCGTGTCCCTGACTGGCCAGATGCCATGTCGCTCCTGAACGCCCTGAGGCGCTCCTCCATCAGCCTGATAATCCCTTCCTTGATCGACCCAAAAATTACTGGGGTCGCCTCAAGGATGCCTCTCGTGATCTCAGACGCGATGAACTCGCGTAGTCCGTCATCAACTTGCTCGGAACCTACACCCAAACCTGAACTTGATCATGTCCCAGACCCTGAACCTTCGGCTCCGTGACATGTCACCAACATTCTAAAACAAAACACATAATCGCCAGGTTCATATATAACCTTGAGAGGTCTCACACACTCTACAAGTTCCCTGGTTCTATCTCGGACCTCCTTGACTCGAGTACGGATCCTCTGCTTTTAGTAGTACGAGCCCATACTACCTTTCACATCTATCCATACTTTCCTTAAGGATTGCCTTGACTTCACCAAATCCCTTCTACTACTATTGCTCGCTGTACTAGTCTCATCCTAGGCTTACCCTAGGGTAACTCTCCGACCTACTCTCCGCTATCAGCTACATAAGAAATCCATGCTACCTTTACCTAACTAGCTCGTGAATACCATTACATATCACTAAGACCAGATAATTCTTCAAATGAGAGGCCCTACCCTACAATGGTTGGACTCAAACAAGAGCTGCAAAATAGGGCTAGACCTAACCTTCTGAAATTATTTATCCCTCGCAATATGTAACTTAACGTATTCGTTTACTACTTAGTGAAAGATAACTAGAACTCTTACAAGCACAAAGCAAGCAGCATTCGGGCATTGGATAATCAAACCAAGCATATTCTATTCAAGCCATCATGGCACTAACTAATCAGTTCTAGCATGTAATTCAATAAGCACGTATAGCAGGCACATAAGGCATCTTCCTAGATCCTTAGCCCTAATCTAGCATATAGTTCTCATACGCATACAACAGGCATATAAGGCATCCTTCCTAGATCCTCAGCCCTAATCTAGCATGCAGTTCTCATAATCATATCACATATCAAAACAAACATGTATGGGTATCTTGGGGAAACTTACTTGAGCTCGGCCGATTTCACGCATCACACACCTAGTTCTTTCTCAAAGCTCTTTATTTTAACTTTTAGTAAAACTATTTTCTTTGTAAAAATATTTCAAACCCTCGATTTGAGTCCACACACCCCCCGAAGGTGTGTCCAAATCCCTCAAACCAAGGCTCTGATACCAACTTGTAACGTCCTAAAAATCACGACCAACAATTTCATTTTTGATATGACAACTCATAGAGCAATTCTAAGAAAACATCATCAAGTTAATCCTTTTCATCAATGCCAAAGATCATAAGTTTCAAAAACATGTCATAGTGTGATGAATCAATTAATCGAGTAATGAATTAATCAGAGTATGAATTCAAGTAAGAATATGAGATTTGAACACAGGATGTAAATATGATCTTGTTATGCTCTATTATGCTTTCGAATTCTTTACAGAGTACAGTAGACAAGTCTGTAAAAGTTCTTATCTAACTCTAGTAAATAACCCAATTTATAGGGAACTGAAAGCATACAAAAAATATACTAAGGCATTGACTCTAAAGCTTCGAATAAAAGCACCCTAGTAAAATACATTACAAAATATTCGAAGAGTCCAAAACATACTTTGACTAATTACAACAATTCGACCCTTACAATCTCCCCCTTTGTAATCATAGTCGAAGACTTCAATTTGTAAGAAGTGTGATGGAATATAGTAATACTCTTTGAATCTCCGTGTACCAGGAGATAATCTTCTTCAGCTCTTTCTTGTCACCTTCATTGTTCTTCTTGCAATGATTCATACGAACAATCAAGTTCGTATATTGAGATGTTGAATATCTCTCGACTTCACTTGCTTGGAATAAGAACCATTTAGACTTTCCAGCTTTGTCTTTTCCTGCGAAGACAATTCCAAAAGGCTTCAGGCAAATTTCACCATCAGCATACTTCTTCAATTCAGCCTGAGTCTTCGTAGGAGCCATCAGAGCTTTAATTTCCATTCCTTTGGCAGTAACTAATTCAACATCTGTTAGTGCCAAGCACTCATAATAGTTTTCGATAAAAATCTTGATGTGAGCTACTCCAAGCTTGAATTCATCTGGTTCTGTGTTTTGAAGGTATGAGAATGATTTGTCTTTCAAAAGTAATGCAACTTGTATAAGATCATACAAGTTCATTAATGGAAAATCTGCAATAGTGAATTCGCAAATATTTCCATTTGCCCTGGCAACCACATACTTAACTTTTTGGACTGTGTTTTCGAAAACCACATCCTTTTTCATACTTATGACCTTCTTGATTTTTATTGAAGACCAAACTTCCTCTGGGGCTTTTCCAAGAACAGCATGAAAACGAATTTTCATGTTTGTACCTTCATCTTTATTTTTAAAATTCCCTTCTGCTTTGAACTGAGGCATGATAAACATCATTTCGTTTATGGGAAAATCCAGCTGGCCTGCATCAGTATTTGTGACCAAATAACTCTGTTTTGGTTTCTTCTCAAATGAATACATGTGATTGAATGCAACCTTGGCCTCGATTGTTTCGTAGTTATAGTGTTTAGTTGGATCCCCTTTATCCATTCCCTTCGGATCATTTGCTCGCTAAGCCATAATGCTTTGAACTATTCTGATCTTTTCGATTTCAGCATCAACTTCAGCCTTCTTTTCTTCTTTTGATTTTTCCACAACAATCAATTTCCCTTTATCTTTCAATACTTGATTGTCAGTTGTCTCTTTTGGTTTTGAACTACTCCCACCAGTCTCTGAAGATTTACCAATCACAATTCCTTTCGAAATTGGTCTTGCAATTGGCATTGTTGTTACGACTGTTGAAGTCACCTGTTCAGCAGAAACAATTATTGGTTTTGTTGTAGGGATTTTCGAAGAAAAGACTTTTCCCACAACTTTCGCATCTTCTCCACTAGTCTTCGACTCACTAGTTTTTCTTTCTCCCCCTTGCACTCCTGTGAAAACAGGTGGGGCATTTATGGTTGGAAGAAGACTTGATATGCGAAAGAGAGGAGCAAGTTGCTTGTTGAGAATGGCTTCGAATTGGATAAACTTCTGAGATAAAAATTCAGGAGTAATCAATGGACAAGAAACCGGCCTATCAGAAATCTCTTTTAACTCCTTGAGCAACTTAAGCACTTCTTCAAAGCTTGCACTTTCGGATGTTGAAAGTTGAGTGATTTGAGGACTCAAATTTTCATACAACTTAACAAATCGAGTGACTGTGTCACAAATGATATCAACCTTTTGATGCAATGATGCATAGTCATGTTGAACAGTTGCTATTTCTCTTTTCATATCTTCACGATGTTTGTGAATTTTCAAGTTGACATCCTCTCGAACTTTCTTCACATATTGAATAAAAAGAACATGTCGTTCCTTTGCAACATTCTTCAATTCTTTCAGATTACCAGCAAACTTTGAACTCTGAGAATTGATCCGAATTTCATTGTTTTGATCATTATGATCAATCTTCTCCAAGACTCGAGATTCAGAATCTCTAAGCATCCCCGATACTTTACTTATGATTCTGGATTCAAACACCTTCATCAACGAATCAACTTCAACACTTGAAACAGACGAACCAACCCCTAGATCTGCTTGAGATTGAATGACAGAATTCAACTTTTGATTTAAAATCTTAAACTGCTTCATGGTCATCGGCATGTGATCTGGAAACTGCTCTTCTTCTTCATGAAACTCCAAGTCTTCAAACATACTGCCAAACCCCTCATTACCAGTCTCGGTCTCCATATAAACAGTTTCTTGAATAGGTGAAGTTGTTTTGGGTGGCTCAGTAGATTGAGAAGAAAAAATAGACGTAAAGGGTTCATCAAGAATGTGTTCGAATGTTGGGGAATTTGTTGTTGAAGTAAGAGGAGTAGAAGATAACGGTAAAGAAACAATACTTGCAATCGGAGCAGAAGTAGATGGACCTGTAGCTTTATTTTTCGAACCTCCTTCACCCATATTGACATTTGCATCCGTATCAGATATGTTTGCAGGGATGCCTGAAGTTTGAACCTCCTCAGGAACTGATTTGGCAATCGAATATTCGGGTGGTATGACAACTGTCTTCTCAGGAGTAAAACTTTCTGTGATAAGAGTAAACTCTGGAGTTTCTGGAATTCTTTCACTATCATCTTCTGTTGACTCAGTAGAGATTACAAGTTTTCGAGTCTTCTTCTTCTTTTTCTTGGATAAATTCTTTGCCATATCTTCAGCCCTTCGTTTCTTGGACACCGGTGAAACAGGTGCGGGCAATTCCCTAATTAAAACTCCTTGATGAGTGATTTGAGGTTTTCGAATCACTTGTTGTGTGGGAGACTTGCGTTTATGGGTTGACTTCATTTTAATTCTTCGAAACATTCCAGTCTTCGAAGGAATGATAACATTTTCTTGGGTTTCTTCAATAATACGCTCAATCACTTGAGTCTCAGCAACAGACACTACATCAGTTTCAGGCTTCTGCTTTGGAGATTTCGAAGATTTTGACTCAGTTTCATTCTTCTTCGTCTTCTTGGATTTCATATCATCTCTCTCCAAGATTATGCCAGTTTTGATTGAAGAATCAATAGTCTTCAAATATGCCACCAATACAGAGTTCGAAGGATCAACTCTCTTAAGCATAGCATCTGGAATATGAGCAACTGATGGAAAAACTTCAGCACTATCTGTGACATCCTTCCGATAGTGGTATGATTGAAAAACTGCTTTGTCTTCATCATTGGGTACCAAAATCCCTTCCTTACTGTAAAAGTGTTGCAAAATCAAACTCCAGTATCTTGCACACGAAATACCATGAATAGCATTCGTGTGTTCTACACCCTTTTGGAATTCTTTCCACAACTGTGTAGAATAATTTACTTGAAGATCATATTAGATGCCGGCAACCATGGCATAAACCTCCATTCTTCCTTTATCAAGGCCAGCTGATCTCCCAGTCAAACATCGTAGAAAAATACCAAATAAGAAATTCCAGATTCGTGGAAGTCCAGATTTCTTAAAATCACTAATCTTGGACAATGGTGGCTGATATCCCATCTCATTAAACATGTGAACGATTTGTGGAAAATTAAAGGAAACATATGGAGGCAAAATCGGAATATCAAGAATTTGGCAAAATAGTTTCTTGGTTAGCCTGACCTTTTTGTCGTTCACCAGATGAAAAGTAATCGTATCAGATGCTTTGTTGTATGTCGCAGTTGATCCTGCTTGAGAAAGCCAGGACAATGGTATAGAGAAAGAGTTGAACATCGCTTTAGCCAAAACCGAGTTCTTCAAAGCAACTATGAGCATCTTTAATTCTTCTGGGTACTGAGAAACTTCACCCTCCAAGTAGTAGTTTGTTGCTTGAATCTTCATTATTGGTAATGAAGAGGCATCTTCAGTGGTATGAGAATCAACATGAGCAGAAGTCGCCATTGTTAGGGTTTAAAGATGATGATGAACAGAGAATTTTGGGAAATTTGCTTTTTGATCGCGTAAACTGACAATGAACCCCTGGAATTCCCTTTTATATGTAACCCTTGGATTTGAATTTGAAGCGGGATATGTATTTAATGATATCCGACGTAGCACCTTGAAAATCGGACCATTACTGCGTAAAAGTAGCCATGCGTCAAAAAGTAATTGTCACATCGCCTTGAGAAACGAACAGAATACCATACGTCATTTATAAACAGCCTGTCTTGTAATCCCCAAGAAAATTGTAACCGTCAGAACCCTTCGAATGGAAGCAAGGCTCTTTCACTTTTGGGATGAAAAGCGAAGTCATACGCCAGAAGTTCGAAATCATCAGCTTGAGTTGGTATTACTCAGATCCTCAAGGATTTCGTGAGTGCTGTGTTCCAAAGAATAGAGACGTGAAACAAATATAAGAAAAAAATGGGATATTGTGATGTCAAACCATTGACACAAAAGCGTATGAAATCCCGGGCAAAGATTACTTCATTAATCATTAAGAAAAATGATCAATAGCTTGTGTGGGTTCCCGTGAATTACAATCGAATACTTGTTGATAAGTATCAAAGGGCTTCTTTTATAATGCTTCGTGGATAGTTCAAAATTTCGTTACATGTCATCCTAAACATAAGGTGAGAAATTGTAACAGAAATTACTTGTTTGACCAGTGTAGTCAGTGACAAGTTGGCGTTGAAAATTTTGAAATGACTAGGACATTCGAATGAAACTCACACGGAAATCATATTCAAGAAAAAAATTTGTGTTCTGGATCTTCTTGGGTAACAAACATCATGGGTTTCGAATGATTGATCAAGACCACTTATTCAAAATGAATATGATTTGGAGTTTCGAATTTTGGTACAGAAACAAAAGTTTTGTGAAAATATGGAACTTAGTTCCCCGTCAATTCCTTAAAAAAGATAATGAAATGTGGGTTTCACTTTCATCACGGTCTAATGATGTCAGATCATAAACACAAAGTTTTGATATATCTAAGTCTCGATGGGTTTGATCAGAGACCTCTCAGACATATGTCTTCGTGTGTGATCGTGTAAGAACTTTATGGATGAAAAAGATTGATGTAAGACACGAAAAGTACCTCTGTTATGTTTGGACCAAACATTAAAGTCTTAACTCATTTTGAGAAGAGTAAGGTAGCTCAGAGACTAATGTGAATATAAGCCTGATTGGGAAGAAATCTTCGTATGAATAATTTCATTAAGGCTTTCGTACACACATATTGAGTCATGGAGGCTTTGGTCAACATACAGCAGCATGCTTCTAGGGACATCCTAACTAGTTCGTCTGATAAAAAATTTATCGATTCATATAAAAAATGTACCTTACCCGAGTACTACAAGCATAATCTCCTCTGTATCTTCATGAGAATCTGCAACAAAATACTAAAAAGAAATAAGAATCAAAATATTTTTGATGTTTTGATTTTTCGAAAATAAAGACAGAACAAACGAAAATCTTTTTGAAGTTTTTTTTAAATTTTTCGAAAATTAAATGACAAAATAAACAAAAATCCTTTTGGATTTTTAAATTTTTCGAAAATTAAATGACAAAACAAACGAAAATCTTTTTTGATTTTTGAATTTTCTGAAAATTAAATGACAAAATAAACGAAAATCTTTTTGGATTTTTGAATTTTCGAAAATTGAAATAGTACTTGATGCAAATATGCAAAATTTTATCATCCCCTTATAAGTAACAAATGTACGAATTCGAAGAGGTCGAAGCGTTGAGTATGAACAGTAACAGCTGAATCAACCCTTAAAATAAGTAACAAATGTGCAAATTCGAAGGGGTCGAAGCGTTGACTATGAACAGTAACAGCTGAATCAACCCTTAACAAATGTGCGAATTCGAAGGGGTCGAAGCGTTGACTATGAACAGTAATCTCTGAATGCTGAATGACTGTGCCTTGTCTTTTATTAAGCGCCTCTGATTCATTTCATATCGTGCATCATTCTTCTTTTTCGCATGGAACAGAATTTCCATCGATCATTCCAAGTCCCTCTATAATTCTCACAAAATATTTTTCATCTAACGGTTTCGTGAAAATATCAGCTAACTGATCAGTTGTTTTCACGAAATGTACTTCAATATTTCCATCCTCCACGTGATCTTTGATAAAATGATAACGAAGAGCTATATGTTTAGTCTTCGAATGTTGCACAGGATTATGACAAATTCTTATTGCACTTTGAGAATCATAATATAATGGAATCTTTTTCATATTTATTGCATAATCACGCAATTGACTTTGGATCCATATTATTTGTGAAGTGCAAGCAGCAGCAGCCACATATTCTGCTTCAGCTGTTGAAATTGATACACATGTTTGCTTTTTCGACTGCCAGCTTACCAATTTGCCATCAAGAAATTGACATCCACCACTTGTGCTTTTTCGATCAATATTACAACCACCCAAGTCTGCATCCGAATACGCTTGTACATAGAACCCAGTTTTCGAAGGATACCACAATCCTAATGAAATTGTTCCTTTAAGATAACGAAAGATATTCTTTACAGCAGTGAGATGTGGTTCTCGTGGATTAGACTGATACCTAGCACAATTACACACATAAAACATGATATCAGGTCTACTAGCTGTAAGATAAAGTAATGAACCAATCATGCTCCAATATAAAGTAATGTCAACGGCAGGTTTATCTAACGAAGATGTAAGCTTTATGCCCGTTGCCATTGGAACTCGTAACTTCGTGCTATTCGTCAATCCAAACTTTTCCAACAGATTCTTTGTATATTTTTCTTGATTAAAAAAAATTCCTTATCTGTTTTGACGAATATTCAAACCAAGAAAATTATTGATTTTTCCCATCATGCCCATTTCCAACTTGTAACGTCCTAAAAATCATGACCAACAATTTCATTTTTTATATGACAACTCATAGAGCAATTCTAAGAAAACATCATCAAGTTAATCCTTTTCATCAATGCCAAAGATCATAAGTTTCAAAAACATGTCATAGTGTGATGAATCAATTAATCGAGTAATGAATTAATCAGATTATGAATTCAAGTAAGAATATGAGATTTGAACACAGGATGTAAATATGATCTTGTTATGCTCTATTATGCTTTCGAATTCTTTACAGAGTACAGTAGACAAGTCTGTAAAAGTTCTTATCTAACTCTAGTAAATAACCCAATTTATAGGGAACTGAAAGCATACAAAAAATATACTAAGGCATTGACTCTAAAGCTTCGAATAAAAGCACCCTAGTAAAATACATTACAAAATATTCGAAGAGTCCAAAACATACTTTGACTAATTACAACAATTCGACCCTTACAATCTCCCCCTTTGTAATCATAGTCGAAGACTTCAATTTGTAAGAAGTGTGATGGAATACAGTAATACTCTTCGAATCTCCGTGTACCAGGAGATAATCTTCTTCAGCTCTTTCTTGTCACCTTCATTGTTCTTCTTGCAATGATTCATACGAACAATCAAGTTCGTATATTGAGATGTTGAATATCTCTCGACTTCACTTGCTTGGAATAAGTACCATTTAGACTTTCCAACTTTGTCTTTTCCTGCGAAGACAATTCCAAAAGGCTTCAGGCAAATTTCACCATCAGCATACTTCTTCAATTCAGCCTGAATCTTCGTAGGAGCCATCAGAGCTTTAATTTCCATTCCTTTGGCAGTAACTAATTCAACATCTGTTAGTGCCAAGCACTCATAATAGTTTTCGATAAAAATCTTGATGTGAGCTACTCCATGCTTGAATTCATCTGGTTCTGTGTTTTGAAGGTATGAGAATGATTTGTCTTTCAAAAGTAATGCAACTTGTATAAGATCATACAAGTTCATTAATGGAAAATCTGCAACAGTGAATTCGCAAATATTTCCATTTGCCCTGGCAACCACATACTTAACTTTTTGGACTGTGTTTTCGAAAACCACATCCTTTTTCATACTTATGACCTTCTTGATTTTTATTGAAGACCAAACTTCCTCTGGGGCTTTTCCAAGAACAGCATGAAAACGAATTTTCATATTTGTACCTTCATCTTTATTTTTAAAATTCCCTTCTGCTTTGAACTGAGGCATGATAAACATCATTTCGTTTATGGGAAAATCCAGCTGGCCTGCATCAGTATTTGTGACCAAATAACTCTGTTTTGGTTTCTTCTCAAATGAATACATGTGATTGAATGCAACCTTGGCCTCGATTGTTTCGTAGTTATAGTGTTTAGTTGGATCCCCTTTATCGATTCCCTTCGGATCATTTGCTCGCTAAGCCATAATGCTTTGAACTATTCTGATCTTTTCGATTTCAGCAACAACTTCAGCCTTCTTTTCTTCTTTTGATTTTTCCACAACAATCGATTTCCCTTTATCTTTCAATACTTGATTGTCAGTTGTCTCTTTTGGTTTTGAACCACTCCCACCAGTCTCCGAAGATTTACCAATCACAATTCCTTTCGAAATTGGTCTTGCAATTGGCATTGTTGTTACGACTGTTGAAGTCACCTGTTCAGCAGAAACAATTATTGGTTTTGTTGTAGGGATTTTCGAAGAAAAGACTTTTCCCACAACTTTCGCATCTTCTCCACTAGTCTTCGACTCACTAGTTTTTCTTTCACCCCCTTGCACTCCTGTGAAAACAGGTGGGGCATTTATGGTTGGAAGAAGACTTGATATGCGAAAGAGAGGAGCAAGTTGCTTGTTGAGAATGGCTTCGAATTGGATAAACTTCTGAGATAAAAATTCAGGAGTAATCAATGGACAAGAAACCGGCCTATCAGAAATCTCTTTTAACTCCTTGAGCAACTTAAGCACTTCTTCAAAGCTTGCACTTTCGGATGTTGAAAGTTGAGTGATTTGAGGACTCAAATTTTCATACAACTTAACAAATCGAGTGACTGTGTCACAAATGATATCAACCTTTTGATGCAATGATGCATAGTCATGTTGAACAGTTGCTATTTCTCTTTTCATATCTTCACGATGTTTGTGAATTTTCAAGTTGACATCCTCTCGAACTTTCTTCACATATTGAATAAAAAGAGCATGTCGTTCCTTTGCAACATTCTTCAATTCTTTCAGATTACCAGCAAACTTTGAACTCTGAGAATTGATCCGAATTTCATTGTTTTGATCATTATGATCAATCTTCTCCAAGACTCGAGATTCAGAATCTCTAAGCATCCCCGATACTTTACTTATGATTCTGGATTCAAACACCTTCATCAACGAATCAACTTCAACACTTGAAACAGACGAACCAACCCCTAGATCTGCTTGAGATTGAATGACAGAATTCAACTTTTGATTTAAAATCTTAAACTGCTTCATGGTCATCGGCATGTGATCTGGAAACTGCTCTTCTTCTTCATGAAACTCCAAGTCTTCAAACATACTGCCAAACCCCTCATTACCAGTCTCTGTCTCCATATAAACAGTTTCTTGAATAGGTGAAGTTGTTTTGGGTGGCTCAGTAGATTGAGAAGAAAAAATAGACGTAAAGGGTTGATCAAGAATGTGTTCGAATGTTGGGGAATTTGTTGTTGAAGTAAGAGGAGTAGAAGATAACGGTAAAGAAACAATACTTGCAATCGGAGCAGAAGTAGATGGACCTGTAGCTTCATTTTTCGAACCTCCTTCACCCATATTGACATTTGCATCCGTATCAGATATGTTTGCAGGGATGCCTGAAGTTTGAACCTCCTCAGGAACTGATTTGGCAATCGAATCTTCGGGTGGTATGACAACTGTCTTCTCAGGAGTAAAACTTTCTGTGATAAGAGTAAACTCTGGAGTTTCTGGAATTCTTTCACTATCATCTTCTGTTGACTCAGTAGAGATTACAAGTTTTCGAGTCTTCTTCTTCTTTTTCTTGGATAAATTCTTTGCCATATCTTCAGCCCTTCGTTTCTTGGACACCGGTGAAACAGGTGCGGGCAATTCCCTAATTAAAACTCCTTGATGAGTGATTTGAGGTTTTCGAATCACTTGTTGTGTGGGAGACTTGCGTTTATGGGTTGACTTCATTTTAATTCTTCGAAACATTCCAGTCTTCGAAGGAATGATAACATTTTCTTGGGTTTCTTCAATAATACGCTCAATCACTTGAGTCTCAGCAACAGACACTACATCAGTTTCAGGCTTCTGCTTTGGAGATTTCGAAGATTTTGACTCAGTTTCATTCTTCTTCGTCTTCTTGGATTTCATATCATCTCTCTCCAAGATTATGCCAGTTTTGATTGAAGAATCAATAGTCTTCAAATATGCCACCAATACAGAGTTCGAAGGATCAACTCTCTTAAGCATAGCATCTGGAATACGAGCAACTGATGGAAAAACTTCAGCACTATCTGTGACATCCTTCGGATAGTGGTATGATTGAAAAACTGCTTTGTCTTCATCATTGGGTACCAAAATCCCTTCCTTACTGTAAAAGTGTTGCAAAATCAAACTCCAGTATCTTGCACACGAAATACCATGAATAGCATTCGTGTGTTCTACACCCTTTTGGAATTCCTTCCACAACTGTGTAGAATAATTTACTTGAAGATCATATTAGATGCCGACAACCATGGCATAAACCTCCATTCTTCCTTTATCAAGGCCAGCTGATCTCCCAGTCAAACATCGTAGAAAAATACCAAATAAGAAATTCCAGATTCGTGGAAGTCCAGATTTCTTAAAATCACTAATCTTGGACAATGGTGGCTGATATCCCATCTCATTAAACATGTGAACGATTTGTGGAAAATTAAAGGAAATATATGGAGGCAAAATCGGAATATCAAGAATTTGGCAAAATAGTTTCTTGGATAGCCTGACCTTTTTGTCGTTCACCAGATGAAAAGTAATCGTATCAGATGCTTTGTTGTATGTCGCAGTTGATCCTGCTTGAGAAAGCCAGGACAATGGTATAGAGAAAGAGTTGAACATCGCTTTAGCCAAAACCGAGTTCTTCAAAGCAACTATGAGCATCTTTAATTCTTCTGGGTACTGAGAAACTTCACCCTCCAAGTAGTAGTTTGTTGCTTGAATCTTCATTATTGGTAATGAAGAGGCATCTTCAGTGGTATGAGAATCAACATGAGCAGAAGTCGCCATTGTTAGGGTTTAAAGATGATGATGAACAGAGAATTTTGGGAAATTTGCTTTTTGATCGCGTAAACTGACAATGAACCCCTGGAATTCCCTTTTATATGTAACCCTTGAATTTGAATTTGAAGCGGGATATGTATTTAATGATATCCGACGTAGCACCTTGAAAATCGGACCATTACTGCGTAAAAGTAGCCATGCATCAAAAAGTAATTGTCACATCGCCTTGAGAAACGAACAGAATACCATACGTCATTTATAAACAGCCTGTCTTGTAATCCCCAAGAAAATTGTAACCGTCAGAACCCTTCGAATGGAAGCAAGGCTCTTTCACTTTTGGGATGAAAAGCGAAGTCATACGCCAGAAGTTCGAAATCATCAGCTTGAGTTGGTATTACTCAGATCCTCAAGGATTTCGTGAGTGCTGTGTTCCAAAGAATAGAGACGTGAAACAAATATAAGAAAAAAATGGGATATTGTGATGTCAAACCATTGACACAAAAGCGTATGAAATCCCGGGCAAAGATTACTTCATTAATCATTAAGAAAAATGATCAATAGCTTGTGTGGGTTCCCATGAATTACAATCGAATACTTGTTGATAAGTATCAAAGGGCTTCTTTTATAATGCTTCGTGGATAGTTCAAAATTTCGTTACATGTCATCCTAAACATAAGGTGAGAAATTGTAACAGAAATTACTTGTTTGACCAGTGTAGTCAGTGACAAGTTGGCGTTGAAAATTTTTGAAATGACTAGGACATTCGAATGAAACTCACACGGAAATCATATTCAAGAAAAAAATTTGTGTTCTGGATCTTCTTGGGTAACAAACATCATGGGTTTCGAATGATTGATCAAGACCACTTATTCGAAATGAATATGATTTGGAGTTTCGAATTTTGGTACAGAAACAAAAGTTTTGTGAAAATATGGAACTTAGTTCCCCGTCAATTCCTTAAAAAAGATAATGAAATTTGGGTTTCACTTTCATCACGGTCTAATGATGTCAGATCATAAACACAAAGTTTTGATATATCTAAGTCTCGATGGGTTTGATCAGAGACCTCTCGGACATATGTCTTCGTGTGTGATCGTGTAAGAACTTTATGGATGAAAAAGATTGATGTAAGACACGAAAAGTACCTCTGTTATGTTTGGACCAAACATTAAAGTCTTAACTCATTTTGAGAAGAGTAAGGTAGCTCAGAGACTAATGTGAATATAAGCCTGATTGGGAAGAAATCTTCGTATGAATAATTTCATTAAGGCTTTCGTACACACATATTGAGTCATGGAGGCTTTGGTCAACATACATCAGCATGCTTCTAGGGACATCCTAACTAGTTCGTCTGATAAAAAATTTATCGATTCATATAAAAAATGTACCTTACCCGAGTACTACAAGCATAATCTCCTCTGTATCTTCATGAGAATCTGCAACAAAATACTAAAAAGAAATAAGAATCAAAATATTTTTGATGTTTTGATTTTTCGAAAATAAAGACAGAACAAACGAAAATCTTTTTGAAGTTTTTTTTAAATTTTTCGAAAATTAAATGACAAAATAAACAAAAATCCTTTTGGATTTTTAAATTTTTCGAAAATTAAATGACAAAACAAACGAAAATCTTTTTTGATTTTTGAATTTTCTGAAAATTAAATGACAAAATAAACGAAAATCTTTTTGGATTTTTGAATTTTCGAAAATTGAAATAGTACTTGATGCAAATATGCAAAATTTTATCATCCCCTTATAAGTAACAAATGTACGAATTCGAAGAGGTCGAAGCGTTGAGTATGAACAGTAACAGCTGAATCAACCCTTAAAATAAGTAACAAATGTGCAAATTCGAAGGGGTCGAAGCGTTGACTATGAACAGTAACAGCTGAATCAACCCTTAACAAATGTGCGAATTCGAAGGGGTCGAAGCGTTGACTATGAACAGTAATCTCTGAATGCTGAATGACTGTGCCTTGTCTTTTATTAAGCGCCTCTGATTCATTTCATATCGTGCATCATTCTTCTTTTTCGCATGGAACAGAATTTCCATCGATCATTCCAAGTCCCTCTATAATTCTCACAAAAGATTTTTCATCTAACGGTTTCGTGAAAATATCAGCTAACTGATCAGTTGTTTTCACGAAATGTACTTCAATATTTCCATCCTCCACGTGATCTTTGATAAAATGATAACGAAGAGCTATATGTTTAGTCTTCGAATGTTGCACAGGATTATGACAAATTCTTATTGCACTTTGAGAATCATAATATAATGGAATCTTTTTCATATTTATTGCATAATCACGCAATTGACTTTGGATCCATATTATTTGTGAAGTGCAAGCAGCAGCAGCCACATATTCTGCTTCAGCTGTTGAAATTGATACACATGTTTGCTTTTTCGACTGCCAGCTTACCAATTTGCCATCAAGAAATTGACATCCACCACTTGTGCTTTTTCGATCAATATTACAACCACCCAAGTCTGCATCCGAATACGCTTGTACATAGAACCCAGTTTTCGAAGGATACCACAATCCTAACGAAATTGTTCCTTTAAGATAACGAAAGATATTCTTTACAGCAGTGAGATGTGGTTCTCGTGGATTAGACTGATACCTAGCACAATTACACACATAAAACATGATATCAGGTCTACTAGCTGTAAGATAAAGTAATGAACCAATCATGCTCCAATATAAAGTTATGTCAAAGGCAGGTTTATCTAACGAAGATGTAAGCTTTATGCCCGTTGCCATTGGAACTCATAACTTCGTGCTATTCGTCAATCCAAACTTTTCCAACAGATTCTTTGTATATTTTTCTTGATTAATAAAAATTCCTTATCTGTTTTGACGAATATTCAAACCAAGAAAATTATTGATTTTTCCCATCATGCTCATTTCGAACTTACTCTTCATCAAATCTTCGAATTCTCTAGACAAAGCAGGGTCAGTTGAGCCAAAAATAATATCATCAACATAAATTTGAACAAGCATTAGATGATTCCCCACTTTCTTTCGAAATAATGTGGGATCAACTGATCCTTGTTTAAATTTAGATTGTTTAAAAAATGAGGTAAGAGTTGCATACCATGCTCGTGGTGCTTGTTTCAAACCATAAACTGCCTTATCTAAAATATAAACATGATTTGGAAATTCTTCGTTAATAAAACTTGGGGGTTGTTCCACGTAAACAGTTTCTTCAAGCTCTCCATTTAGAAATGCACACTTCACGTCCATTTGATAAACATCAAAATCTTTGTGAGCTGCATAAGCCAGAAATATACGAACCGCCTCGAGTCTTGCGACAGGGGCAAAAGTTTCTTCATAGTCGATTCCTTCTTGTTGTGAATATCCTTTAACAACAAGTCTGGCTTTATTTCGAACAATATTTCCATCTTTGTCGGTTTTATTTTTGAAAATCCATTTTAACCCGACAGTCGAAACATTTTCAGGTTTAGGAATTAACCTCCAAACCTTGTTTCGTTCAAATTCAGACAATTCAGATTGCATTGCAACAACCCAATCTGAGTGTTCCATTGTAATCTTAACTGTTTTTGGTTCAATCTTTGAAATGAAAACATTGAACATGCAAAATTCTTGATGAGTATTCAATACCTCATTCTTTGCATTAATTTGAGCTCTTGTTAAAACTCCCTCTTGTGGATTCCCAATTACTTGATCCTTCGGATGATCTTTTGTCCACTTTTCCATTGGCGGATATGCTGGATCAAATTCCAAAGGTGCATCTTCGTATATATCATCGTTTTCTGAGCCTACAATCGAACAAGCATCATCAAAATCATTATTATCTTCAATATTTTCTGAATGCTCCCCCTCAACATCATCATTCAATCTTTCTTTCTCCCCCTCGATAGAATGCATGTTGTCATCTAATGTATTCGAATCCAAGTGCTCCCCCTCCACTGGATTGTGTTGCATACTTTCGCCTTTCTCTGGAGAATTTGATGTTGAAGCATCATTAAGCTTTGTTAGTTCATAGATATGACTATCACTTGCATTTATTTCAGCATCAACAGCATGATCTGAAATTCCAAAAATTAAATCATAATCATTATCTAAGGTTTGTGAGGATTCAGATTCATCTTGTATGTTTTTCAGAATTGGATGATTTTCAAACTGAGATGTTATTTGTTTAATGTAGTAATCATCAAATGTAAGATTAAAAGTTTCTTTAACTTTTCGTGTTCTTTTATTCAACACACGATATGCGACTGAATTATGCGAATATCCCAAGAAAATCCCTTCATATGCTTTTGCTTGAAATTTCGTAAGATTATCCTTGAAATTTCGTAAGATTATCCTTGAAATTTGAAACTAAGTTTTCGATTGTTGAGAATTTCATATGGAGTAATGTTAAAACGACAATGAATGAACGATCTCTTTTGAGTGAAACATGCTGTTGATACAGCTTCAGCCCAAAGATATTGTGGAAGATTCGCATATGCCAACTTAGTCCTTGCCGCTTCGCATAGAGACCTATTTCTTCGTTCAACAACACCGTTTTGTTGTGGTGTGTATGGAGATGAAAAATTATGCGAAATCCCTTTGTCCACCAAAAATGAATCAAGAACATTGTTCTTAAATTTAGTTCCATGATCACTGTTAATTTTTCGAACAATCTTCTTCAATGTTGTTTCCATCTTTTTGATAAAGTCAATCATGATTTGTGCAACTTCAGATTTAAGCCTGAGAAAATAAACCCACGTAAATCTGGAAAAATCATCAACAATCACTAAAATGTACCGTTTCTTGTTGAGATTTGAAACAGTCGAAGGACCACACAAATTAATATGTAAGAGCTCCAGAGATGCAACTATTTTCGAATCAATCGTAATTGGATGACCTTGTTTATGTTGCTTTCCAACTTCACAAGCTGCACATAAAGAATCATTGTCAAATTTAAGTACAGGTAAACCTCTTACCAGATCTTGTACCACAAGTTTATTGATGTTTCGAAAATTAAGATGAGAAAGTCTTCGATACCAAAGCCAACTTAAGTCTGATGTTGCCTTCGAAAGAAGACATATAGCAGGTTTCCCTACTATCGGATTGATGTCCAAATTGAACATGTCACCTTTCCTTTTGGATTTCAGTAACATCTCTTTTGTTGTGACATTCGAAATAATACTTCCTTCTTCGTTAAAAAGAACTTTATTGCCAGTGCCCACAACAAGTTGAGAAACACTTATCAAGTTATGTTGAAGACCTTCAACATATGCCACCCGATTCACTGTGAATTGACCATTCGTGATCTTCCCATATCCTTTGACTTGACATTTTTGATTGTTCCCAAACTTCACTACTCCAACATTTTTGAGACTTCGAAAATCACGTAAATTCTTCTTCTTCCCAGTCATGTGACGAGAGCAACCACTATCGATGTACCACTTGTTATCATATTGCTCATCACATAGTACCTACATTCAATGGAAAATTTTAGGTACCCATGGCTTTTTGGGTCCTTGAAAATTAGATTTCAATTTCGAATGTAATGAAGAACTTTTAACCCAATCACAAACTTTTGTTTTGAGACTTTCAATTAAGTTCACTTCTTCATTTAAAGGAACCGAAGCATAAGTTTTTGATGGTTTTGAATGTTCACTGACATTACCCTTCGAATTCTGAGTTTGTGAATGAACATTCATTGCTTTTATAACTGGTTTCCATGCTTTGACTAATATGTTCGAATCCTTAGACGATGAACTGCCATTTGATGAATTATTCACATACTTTTCATATGCTTCGTGAATTTGCTCCTTTGAAAATGTATTTGACTGATACATCTTTCCTTTTCCTTCAAGCCAATGATCAATGTTCTTCCTTGACGTTATTCCTTTTTCTCGTGAAGTTTTCATAGTTTCTTTCTTCGTTTAATTTGGAAAATTTGGCTTTATAGGAACAAAATCAACTTTTGGTTTTGTTATAAAAGATTTAGCATATGATGTATCAACTGTTGATTTAAAATGTTGACGTTGAAAGAATTTTTGATTTGGTTTTGAGTTATTTGAAAATTTTCTTGGAATTTTAGTTTCTGAAACTTTCGAAAACCTTGGTTGTTTATTCACTTCAGACTTTGAATGATTTGATTGAGATGAATGTTGAGGTTTTATTGAAAAAGATGAATTTTTAGCTTTGAAAACATTTTTGGGTGATTGTGATTCATACATCTTTTGAGACTCAACATTTTGCCAAAATATTTTCTTTCTTGCTTGTCTTTTTGAAATGTTGTTTTCCTTCGAAAATTTGTCAATTTGATCTTTAAATTCCTTGGAGTTTAATTTGACAACTTTTTCACATTCCTTTTCAACTTGTTTTGAATTCTCTTTTTCAATTTCTGATTTTTCAACCCATTTTCTTTGTGGTTTTTGACGTTGGAAAACATACGAATTCTTTGTTAAGTTGTTTTCAACTGTGCTTTGATTTGCGAAAAAACCTTCATCAGTTGTTTTTGAATTATCCTCTTCAACTAACTTCTTTAATTCTGGTTTGATTTTCTCAACATTTCCAGTAGTTACGAAAACTTGATTTGGAAAAATGACATTATCTGTACATTTGAAATTTGGATAAACCACTGAATTCGTTTCAAGATAGTGTTCACCTTTTTCATTCATCACTTTTTCGAACTTTTGTGTATCACCATACACCTGATCAACCACAATTCGAGGAGTTTCTTCTTCCTTTGAAGATTTCTTTTCCTTCGAAATATTCACTTCATCTTCATCATCACTATCATCAGTTTGGCTGTCTTTGAGATCCACGAAGTTCATATCATAAACTTTCGAAGTTGAGGGTATATCAGTTTCATTTTCAACCATCAAATCCTTAACTTTTTCTTTTCCTTTAGATGTTGAAGCAACATTAACAACAAACAACTGAGAACAATCAACATCTTCAAGTTCACTAATTTCACTAATATTGTCAGAATTATCTTCAATATCAGCAAAATTAGATTGAGAATCAGATGTTGAATTCTCAGTCTTTTTCAAAATTTGAATTTGTTTAGATTTAGTCAAAGTATCATTCACTATGTTAACTAATTCATTCGCATCAAGACATTCATCAATTTTGACAATTCCATATTTATATCTATCATCAGGAACTCTGTCAAAATCAGCTATTATTTGCTCACAATCATACGAAATATTATCTACCATGGCTCTTTCGAATGCTAGGAAAGGTAGTAATTTTCTATGTTGCTCTTTACTTATATCACATGAATGATGTAAATCAGTTAATTTGCTATAAAGTCGTTTAGCAGAATTACAATAGATGTTTCTTTGTGCTAGCAAAAGTTTAACATCACTCGATAACCTATCCCTATCACACATTATACTTGTCATTTGTAATTCCAAACATTCAATTTTGCTTATTTTCATGTCTAATCTCTTTTTGACCTCTAACAACTCCATTGATAATTTGTTGGCCTCATTGCTAGCAGATACAACAATTGAATCAAAATAAGTAACCGTCTCATCAAAAGAAATTAGTTCAGCGTCATAAGCATGTGTAGGAATATTAAAAGATTCGAGAATTTTACGTACCTTTGTTGTCATTGGAGATTTGTCAGCTGCTTTGGATACGAAACATCGTCCCCTCACTTCGAATTCCTCATTATCTGAGTCCTCCTCCATTTTCGCATACAACGCACCATGCGTTGGATTCCTCATTTCTTCATCGTCTGACCCGGATGACCAGATTTGATAAGTTCCATCTTCATCCTCATGCTCACCCTTTGCAACCAATGACAAATTCTTTGCTTTAGCATGAACCACCTCAAGCTTCTCTGCATAGTATGCCTCATCTTTGACTTTATTCTTCCTCTCATCCTTCTTTCGAAGCATACAGTCATTTGCAAGATGATTCGCACCGTTGCAATAATGACAATCTATTCATGCATCACCTTTCAGCTTCTTCTCACCCTTTCCATCAGCTATCTTCGAATCTTGCTTCTCAACTTTCTTTTTCTCCTCAACAACATTTTTACTCACAGAATTTCCTTTCACCTCAGCAAGCTTAGTCTTCGAATTGAACGGCTTTTTGAAAAATTTATTGACATGATTATTCGAGTAAAATGTTATTACTTCATCATCCGAATTCATGATGAATCCTTCTTCTTCCTCAGAATCACCATTTTCAGCTTCTTTCTCTGAAATCTTTGACACAAGAGCTAATGGACCTCTCAAATTCAACTTCGATTCCTCAGCAATTTCATTTACCTCAATTTCGTGTGTTTTCAACTGATTGTACAAATCATTGAGAGTTGATGTATCAAAACTTTGTTGATTCTTCACCATCATACTCACACTTCTCCATTCTTTTCGAAGTTCCATTATAAAGATGAGATTGAATTCCATTGAAGTCCTAGTAATTCCATAGCGATTGCACCGATAGATTAACTCGTTCAGACGATCATATTAAACTTCAATTGTTTCTCCTTCTTTTTGTTTGAAATCTTTCAATTCAACCAAACATTGTTTAACTGAATTGATTTTTGTCTTCTCACTTCCTTCAAATCTATCTTTCAGATGTTCCAGACTTCCTTTGCAGTTGTACAACTCCTAACGTAATTGTACACAACTGGAGGTAATGCACCTCGCAGTTCCCTCATACACCTCTTCTCCAGTTTCTTCAGACGATCAGTTTGATTATCAACTCCAGAATTTGTAGAAGATGATCCAATTGGTTGAACATTCACTGGAACATTGACATTTCCAGTGATACATGACCATAATTCTTCATCCAGACCATTCATATAATCCTGCATACGATCAGCCCACTGATCATAGTATTCAGGGATTAGCATTGGAATTTTGGTTGATGAACCTAGCATATGAGAAAACGAGGTCATCGAATTGAGATTGAAACTCGCCATTGTTGTACAGAAGAAGTTTTTGAGAAGTTTGAAAATATTTGAGAATTTGAAAACAAACTATATGAATCAAATCGAATTGATGAGAATAACACTCGATTCAACAATTCAAATGCAGAATCGAATCACAGACTAAGATCTAGACAATTTTTCACTTTCAAAAAGTGCGGAAACTTTTGAATCAAAAAGTTGATTCAAAAACTTTTTGAACAACGTGAAAATCAGATCAGAGATATGATTCCTGCTCTGATATCAATTGATGAATCAATTAATCGAGTAATGAATTAATCAGAGTATGAATTCAAGTAAGAATATGAGATTTGAACACAGGATGTAAATATGATCTTGTTATGCTCTATTATGCTTTCGAATTCTTTACAGAGTACAGTAGACAAGTCTGTAAAAGTTCTTATCTAACTCTAGTAAATAACCCTATTTATAGGGAACTGAAAGCATACAAAAAATATACTAAGGCATTGACTCTAAAGCTTCGAATAAAAGCGCCCTAGTAAAATACATTACAAAATATTCGAAGAGTCCAAAACATACTTCGACTAATTACAACAATTCGACCCTTACATAGTGTAGTAACAATGTCAGAGTACAATCCCAAGAACATCAAATACGGAAAATAGTGGTGTGATGCGCTGCTACCGTGCCAGCTCCTTTCCCTTCGAAGAAGAAGGACCTGAAACAAAAACTATAAACCGTAAGCACAAAGCTTAGTGAGTTCCCCCATCATACCACATACCATACTATAAACATATTGCCAGGCATATCTGGGTGCCCAACCTACCCTGTTGAGCATACCGGGGTGCTCAACCTACCCCTGCTAAGCATATCGGGGTGCCTAACCTACCCCTGTTAGACATACCGGGATGTCCGACCTACCCCTCCAGTTTTTCCCAACCGGTTACGGGGACTATTTTACCCCTACTACTAACATATAATAACATAACATAATCATACTGTCAGGCATACCGGGGTGCCCGACCTACCCCTTAGGTCATTTCGACTGATACGGTGACTACTCCCCCTACTACCACTATCACATAACATCATACCAAACTAGCACATAAACATAACAGATAGGGGCATACCCGACAATTATCACAAAGACAATCATCTAACAAACAACTCCTACCAGTGGGCCGGAATTGTGGCCTTAGACCCACTTCTACTGGAAGGTAACTCACCTCAATGTCGTACAGTAACTGAACTGTCCTCAGTGGTAGGATCAACTCTCCTCAAACTCCTACACATAACAATCCCCTTCAGTTACTCTTTCATCTTCATAACCCCTTTAAGGGTCAATCTTGGATAATGGTAAAA
Organism: Lactuca virosa; assembly: GCF_052849685.1. NCBI lineage: Eukaryota > Viridiplantae > Streptophyta > Magnoliopsida > Asterales > Asteraceae > Lactuca > Lactuca virosa. Next base: position 265,217,180 of record NC_136431.1, read on the forward strand.
GTCAAAGTCAAGATCAACACCCTGGTCAAAGTCAATATCCTAGTGGACTCAACTCGTCGAGTTGGTCCATCAACTCATCGACTTCCATAATTCAGAGAATCTCGAATTCGCGATCTGACTCTTCGAGTTACCCTCTCACTCGCCGAGTTTCTCCTTATGACAGAGTCGGGACTTTCCATTTAAACTCGTCGAGTCTTTCCTTGGACTCGTCGAGTTCTACTTCATACAGATCGGTACATTTGCTCATTGACTCACCGAGTTCATCCTTGGACTCGTCAAGTTCTTGACCTTTAAGTCTAAAACACGTCTAACTGGCTGAGTCACCTTCTAGACTCAACAAGTTTGCTAAGTAACAGAGAAGGTTGGGGGAACCACAACCCAACTCGCCCAGACCTGAGAACGACTCGTCGAGTTCCCCATGGTCTAAATCTATCCAACCGATTTCAGTCGGGCTTAATACATCCAATACATAGATCTGGCCTCCTAGGGTCGATATAACACATACAGTTACAAACTTTACATTCATGCATGGGCCATTTAGCTCAAAAACCCCTAAAAAGTGGTTCATAGGATGCATGGGACTCCCATGGCCATAAAGTTGGCACCTTTATGCCACGGAGTCCCTCAAAGACTCTGGATCTGAAGTCAATACCCCAAAACACGTTTGCATCCATGAATGGTTCCAAAAATTGCTCCTTAAAGCCCTAAACTACTCCAAAAAGAGATCGAATAGATGAATGGACAAGGTATAAACTTTATACCTCAAATTAGCTAGAAATAGAGCACAAACTCAGGATCCACTTGCTTCCTCTTGAACCCCCAAGCTTCTTCTTTCTTGTAAAGCTTCAACGTCACCAAAAGTACACAACAATGGCTCAAGAACGCTTAAAATGGGTTAGGGTTTCGAATTAGGGTTTTCTGGACTAAGGGAGGCGATGAGGGAGGCCACAATGGGGGTGTTAAGGCTTTTAAATAGGGTGCAAACCCTGACAATTAGGGTTTCATTCTGGCAGACCTACTCGTCGAGTCGAGGCTCCTTGACTCGTCGAGTAGACTTCAAGTCCCGCGTCCAACATATCGAATTCCTACTCGACGAGTTTGCGGCCTCCAAATCATCGAGTCCCTTAGAAAATATGAATAATTCTTATTTAAATACGTACCAGGAACCGAGCGTTACAAAGTTGGTATCAGAGCCTTGGTTTGAGTGAATTGGAGAAACACTCATGTGTATCCACTCTCAAACTAAGGAAATGATTTTCAAAATGATTTTCAAATAGTTTTCAAAATACTCAAGGAGGATGTGATGTGTATGATCAGCCGGAGCCAGTAAGTAGACCCCAAAATCCTATACTGTTATTTGATATTATGATATGGTAGAGCAACATGCTAGTGATAGGTTAGGGATCTTCAGGAATTGCATGATATAATTGCCTGATTATATGAGGCCTGATAGCCTAGAACCTTTATTTTATGGAATTGACATCATTACTGTAATTGCGTAGTATATGCATCATGGTTATATATAACTAAGATTTTATAGCTTGAGAATGTTTTATTTGGCCTTATTTCCTGTTCTTTTTTGCTGAAGGGCTTAGGGTAGGATCAGATATTCGAATGTCTATAGGGTCCAGTGTTATGTATGGCTAGCATACACGAGTGCTGCAGGGTTAGTGGAAGTTTCATGGATGAGTCGTGTGGGGTTAGTCGGCCAGTTGTGAGATGTTTAGCCTTTCCTCTAGGGAGTGAGGACTGAGTGTTCGACTATGCTTATAAGTATTGTTAGGGCGTTGTGATGATCCTTGAGACAAATACGGGTAGGTATGGAACGTAGTATGGGCCCGTACTACTGAAAGCACAGGACCTGTATACGTAGCAAGGAAGTCACCACCCCTAGGGCTTCGTTGGGAGTAGGTTCCCTATAATGATATGTGGATTATCTGATATCTTCTTGGTGTATTTTCAGTATGGTGACTATGAGACGAGTTGAGATCGGATCTGGGTCGGGATCAAGAGCTGGCGGACAGGGTGAGCCAGTATTGTCAGAGGATCGCATCAGGGAGATTATTCACGAGGAGGTGGTTGCTATTGTATGGGGTCAGATTCCGAAGATGTTCGGGTCTATCAAGACCACGATGATGGAGTTCTTTGATGATCACTATGCAGCCATTACTGAGACGGCTACTGCTGCAGCCTCCGCAGTCGTGGCGGTTGCAGGTGTTAGGACAGGGCAGGTCTTTCAGTATCGAGACTTCAATAATACGAAGCCCCGGACTTTTGATGGAGTTTAGGACCCAATCATATCCATGAGGTGGCTATTTGATGTGGAGGGATGTTTCTTCACTTGTTCAGGCGCTGCTGACCAGAAGGTCAAGTGCGCTCTGAACGTTCTGAGGTCCGGAACGAAGGATTGGTGGAGGCTCGCTACGAATTCTTATTTTGTTGAGCAAAGAGCTTCTGTGACATGGGAGAAGTTTTCTGAGATGGTCCGCTCTTGATATGTCCCGCTGGTGGAGCGTGAGAGGTTAGCGCAGGTGTATCTGGATTTGAGACAGGGTTCTGAGACGGTGACGGAGATCACCAAGATGTTCATGAAGAGAGCTATGTTCTGCCCTTAGTTTGCTGTATCTGAGCAAGTTCAGATGACCCATTAATTGAGCATGCTCAAGACGGCAGTTTGCTTCTACACATCGCTATGGTTCATTGTTGGAGGTGCAGGAGGCCGCCGGACGACGTGATATTGAGATTGAGTTGCAGACTCGAGAGTCGAGACCGGCCCCGACGCAGTCGCAGCTTGTGCCGAAACGGTTTAGGGCCGCTGACTCCAGATCGGGGATTCAAAGGGGTCACACTTGTGGGAAGTGCGTCCAGGTGCATGATGGAGTTTTTCGGTCTTCTTCGGGTTGCCACAAATGTGGCAAGCATGGCCACATTGCGAGGGATTGTCGGCAGCATAATCCAGCTTCTGGAATCAGACTTTGTTACCATTGTGATCAGGCGGGCGATATGAAGGCCCATTGTCCCTTGTTAGCGGCCAAGTCGGCGTAAGCTCCAGCACCGATTACTTTGAGGATCACCGATGGGAGTCAGGGCAGGGCGGAGCCCCCGAGGGCTCGAGGTCGCGCTTTCCAGCTTACTGCCGGGGAGGCTAGGATAGCACCGAATGTTGTGACTGGGATGTTTCTATCCCTTATCTTGTTCATTATGTTTGTTTTATGTTCATATGTTTGTACCTTTGGTAGGTACATTTCTAGTGAACTCTTTTCCTGCTTTAGTGTTGTTTGACTCAGGTGCGAGTTGGTCCTTTGTTTCTCGGTCATTTAGTAGGGAGTTTGCTTTGACCATAAGGGAGTTGGAGTGTCCGTTGCGAGTTTCTATCGCGAACGAACACATGGTTTCTGCTTTATCAAAGGATGTCTGCGTGATAGTGGGTATGGATTAGCTGAGCCGTTTCGGTGCCATGATCGACTGCGAGGGTCAGCGTGTGGTAGTTCAAACCCCAAGTGGGGGAGAGCTGATTATTTATGGAGAGGGAACCAGGTTGGGTTCAAGGTTTTATTTGGCAGCCAAGGCTCGACAATATATTCAACACGGGTGTGCAGGTTATTTGGCTTATGTGGTGGACACACGGGTTGGGGATCAGGTGTCGGTTGTTGATGTTCCAGTTGCCAGGGAGTTCGTTGATGTATTCTCGGAGGAGTTATCCGGTGTGCCTCCTAAGAGGCATGTCGAGTTTAGGATCGACCTTGTGCGAGGTGCGGCCCATATTGCCAAGGCGTCGTGCTAATTGGCACCCCCTAAGATATAGGAGCTGTCATCTCTTATGTATTTAAAGGCCTTAACTCCAGAGTTAGGTCATTCTCTTTAGCCTCCGTCCTCCCAACTTGAAATCCTAGCCTCCATGTTTGATGTTGAGCTTGTTTTATTGATTTTGTGAAGCTTAAGGAAAAAAGGAAACCTGTCTTGGTGAAAGGAAGAAAGAAGGTATCATATATCCATCATTTACTTCATATTTCTGAATCATTTGAGGTATAAATTTCATACCTTGACCTTTGCATTTCAAGATCTAACGTTTGTAACTTTATAAATCCCCAGGTCAAGGTGACCTTATTGTTGGTTAGATCTGGTCTTTAACCAAGCCTTGAGGCCATGCATGGAGTTTAGGTAATATTTTCCCTTTTAGACCCATTTTGGGTTCAAGACATGCATTGGACATGCATGTCTATAAAGCACCAACCTTTGGGACGTTTTTGAGGCTAGAATCTCTTCTAGAAAAGTTGGGTTTCAGATCACAAGGATTTTGTGCTTAATGGTTAAGCCCTTGAGTTTTTAAGCCTTGTGGAGGGGTTTTTGAGCATTTGGAGTAGCCCCAAAGGATAAAGTTGGAAACTTTATCCTTTTAGACACATTTTGAGTTTAGACGTGAGCCTTAGAGTCCCTAAAATTGAAGAATCATCTGAATGTGTTAAGCTGGGGAAAACTCGACGACTTTTCCAGCCAACTCGGCGAGTTGGCTAGGGTTTTCCCGACCACGTGAGTACTATAGAAACTCGACGAGTTCCTTGGTGCACTCAACGGGTTAGGTCAACATGGACTGTTTACCTTGAACGTTGACTTTGACTTTGACCATGGTTGACCAATTTGGACTTTTGAGGGTATTATGGGTATTTCAGGATTTTGATGGGTTTGGTCATGATAGTTATAGGCATTGAGTCGGGCGCTGAGATTCGGATTCAGACCTTATTAGTTCTGTACTACTTGTAAGGTGAGTCTCCTCACAGTATTTGCGGGTCGAAGACACCAAGGCCGACCCTTTGGATTTGATATCCTGTTGTGCATGCTATAGTGTTGTAGTAATATGTTAAGTCGGTGTCATGGTATTTAGGATGTTGCTATGCTTAGTAATTTGTGGGATCTATCTCACTGTTTGTTGGTTGGTTAGTAGTATGTTATCTGTATTATATGCACAAGCCAACAGGCCGAGGCATTCCAACTTAATGGTTGAGGGCCTAAGGCATTCCGTCCCGAGGATGATTGGACCCATAGTATGTTGGCATTCCAACCCGATGGTTGATGGGCTGGGGTATTCAATCCCGTGGAAGATTGGACCCATAGTATGTTGGCATTCCAACCCGATGGTTGAGGGGCCTGAGGCATTCTAAGTGATGGTTGATTGGGCCCATAGTATGATGTTATTATAATTGTGCTATTTGTTATGTATAGGTATTTTGGGGGAACTCACTAAGAAGGTGTGATTTGTGCACCTCCTCATGTTTTGTTTTTATGATTTTGGGATTTCTCTGATGTGAAACTTATTTATAAAACAAATTGTAATAAATGATGGTTTTGTGGTTGTTTAAAAAGTTTAAAGTTTTCAAGAATTTTACGAATGTTATAGGTAATCACCATGACGTGGTGAACATTGTAGCCTAAGCACGTGGGGTTTTAGGGTTTCTTATGTACTTAAAGGCCTTAACTCCAGATTTAGGTCATTCTCTTTAGCCTCCATCCTCCCAACTTGAAAGCCTAGCCTCCATGTTTGATTTTGAGCTTGTTTTATTGATTTTGTGAAGCTTAAGGAAAAAAGGAAACCTGTCTTGGTGAAAGGAAGAAAGAAGGTATCATATATCCATCATTTACTTCATATTTCTGAATCATTTGAGGTATAAGTTACATACCTTGACCTTCGCATTTCAAGATCTAACGTTTGTAACTTTATAAATCCCCAGGTCAAGGTGACCTTATTGTTGGTTAGATTTGGTCTTTAACCAAGCCTTGAGGCCATGCATGGAGTTTAGGTAATATTTTCACTTTTAGACCCATTTTGGGTTCAAGACATGCATTGGACATGCATGTCTATAAAGCGCCAACCTTTGGGACGTTTTTGAGGCTAAAATCTCTTGTAGAAAAGTTGGGTTTCAGATCACAAGGATTTTGTGCTTAATGGTTAAGCCTTTGAGTTTTTAAGCCTTGTGGAGGGGTTTTTGAGCATTTGGAGTAGCCCCAAAGGATAAAGTTGGAAACTTTATCCTTTTAGACACATTTTGAGTTTATGCCTGAGCCTTAGAGTCCCTAAAATTGAAGAATCATCTGAATGTGTTAAGCTGGGGAAAACTCGACGACTATTCCAGCCAACTCGGCGAGTTGCCTAGGGTTTTCCCGACCATGTGAGTACTATAGAAACTCGACGAGTTCCTTGGTGCACTCAACGGGTTAGGTCAACATGGACTGTTTACCTTGAACGTTGACTTTGACTTTGACCATGGTTGACCAATTTGGACTTTTGAGGGTATTATGGGTATTTCAGGATTTTGATGGGTTTGGTCATGATGGTTATAGGCATTGATTCGGGCGCTGAGATTCGGATTCAAACGTTATTAGTTCTGTACTACTTGTAAGGTGAGTCTCCTCACAGTATTTGCGGGTCGAAGACACCAAGGCCGACCCTTTGGATTTGATATCCTGTTGTGCATGTTATAGTGTTGTAGTAATATGTTAAGTCGGTATCATGAAATTTAGTTTGTTGCTATGCTCAGTAATTTGTGGGATCTATCTGTCTGTTTGTTGGTTGGCTAGTAGTATGTTATATGTATTATATGCACAAGCCAACAGGCCGAGGCATTCCAACTTAATGGTTGAGGGCCTAAGGCATTCCATCCCGAGGATGATTGGACCCATAGTATGTTGGCATTCCAACCCGATGGTTAACAGGCTGGGGTATTCAATCCTGTGGAAGATTGAACCCATAGTATGTTGGCATTCCAACCCGATGGTTGAGGGGCCTGGGGCATTCTAAGTGATGGTTGATTGGGCCCATAGTATGATGTTATTATAATTGTGCTATTTGTTATGTATTGGTATTTTGGGGGAACTCACTAAGAAGGTGTGATTGTGCACCTCCTCATGTTTTGTTTTTATGATTTTGGGATTTCTCTGATGTGAAACTTATTTATAAAACAAATTGTAATAAATGATGGTTTTGTGGTTGTTTAAAAAGTTTAAAATTTTCAAGAATTTTACGAATGTTATAGGTAATCACCAGGACGTGGTGAACATTGTAGCCTAAGCCCGTGAGGTTTTAGGGTTTCTTATGTATTTAAAGGCCTTAACTCCAGATTTAGGTCATTCTCTTTAGCCTCCATCCTCCCAACTTGAAAGCCTAGCCTCCATGTTTGATGTTGAGCTTGTTTTATTGATTTTGTGAAGCTTAAGGAAAAAAGGAAACCTGTCTTGCTGAAAGGAAGAAAGAAGGTACCATATATCCATCATTTACTTCATATTTTCGAATCATTTGAGGTATAAATTTCATACCTTGACCTTTGCATTTCAAGATCTAATGTTTGTAACTTTATAAATCCCTAGGTCAAAGTGACCTAATTGTTGGTTAGATCTGGTCTTTAGCCAAGCCTTGTTACCATGCATAGAGTTTAGGTAATATTTTCCCTTTTAGACCTATTTTGGTTCAAGACATGCATTGGATATGCATGTCTATAAAGCACCAACCTTTGGGACGTTTTTGAGGCTAGAATCTCTTCTAGAAAAGTTAGGTTTCAGATCACAAGGATTTTGTACTTAATGGTTAAGCCCTTGAGTTTTTAAGCCTTGTGGAGGGGTTTTTGAGCATTTGGAGTAGCCTCAAAGGATAAAATTGGAAACTTTATCCTTTTAGGCACATTTTGAGTTTAGACCTGAGCCTTAGAGTCCCTAAAATTGAAGAATCATCTGAATGTGTTAAGCTGGGGAAGACTCGACGAGTTTTCTAGCCAACTCGACGAGTTGGCTAGGATTTTCCCGACCATGTGAGTACTATAGAAACTCGACGAGTTCCTTGGTGCACTCAACGGGTTAGGTCAACATGGACTGTTTACCTTGAACGTTGACTTTGACTTTGACCATGGTTGACCAATTTGGACTTTCGAGGGTATTATGGGTATTTCAGGATTTTGATGGGTTTGGTCATGATGGTTATAGGCATTGAGTCGGGCACTGAGATTCGGATTCAAACCTTATTAGTTATGTACTACTTGTAAGGTGAGTCTCCTCACAGTATTTGCGGGTCGAAGACACCAAGGCCGACCCTTTGGATTTGATATCCTGTTGTGCATGCTATAGTGTTGTAGTAATATGTTAAGTCGGTATCATGGTATTTAGGATGTTGCTATGCTTAGTAATTTGTGGGATCTATCTCACTGTTTGTTGTTTGGTTAGTAGTATGTTATATGTATTATATGCACAAGCCAACAGGCCGAGGCATTCCAACTTAATGGTTGAGGGCCTAAGGCATTCCATCCCTTGGATGATTGGACCCATAGTATGTTGGCATTCCAACCCGATGGTTGACGGGCTGGGGTATTCCATCCCGTGGAAGATTGGACCCCTAGTATGTTGGCATTCCAACCCGATGGTTGAGGGGCCTGGGGAATTCCAACCGATGGTTGATTGGGCCCATAGTATGATGTTATTATAATTGTGATATGTGTTATGTATTGGTATTTTGGGGGAACTCACTAAGAAGGCGTGATCATGCACCTCCTCATGTTTTGTTTTTATGATTTTCGGATTTCTCTGATGTGAAACTTATTTATAAAACAAATTGTAATAAATGATGGTTTTGTGGTTGTTTAAAAAGTTTAAAATTTTCAACAATTTTACGAATGTTACAGGTAATCACCATGACGTGGTGAACACTGTAGCCTAAGCTCGTATGGTTTTAGGGTTTCTTATGTATTTAAAGGCCTTAACTCCATATTTAGGTCATTCTGTTTAGCCTCCATCCTCCCAACTTGAAAGCCTAGCCTCCATGTTGGATGTTGAGCTTCTTTTATTGATTTTGTGAAGCTTAAGGAAAAAGGAAACCTGTCTTGGTGAAAGGAACAAAGAAGCTATCATATGTCCATCATTTACTTCATATTTCTGAATCATTTGAGGTATAAAGTTCATACCTTGACCTTTGCATTTCAAGATCTAAGTTCATGCTCATTTTGGGTGGTTTTGAGTCCATTTATTGGATATCCTTGGAGTTGAGCAAGTCTTGGACCTTTGGATTGATCGAAATGACTTCTGGACTTGAGTGTGGGAAGAAAGTTGTGTTTTCATGCTTTCTATTGAGGTGAAGCAAGTGTCTTTGCTCATTTGAAGTTAGGGTTAAATTTTAGGTGCATTTGAGACATAAGAACGGATAAAGTTGGAAACATTATCCATTAAGACCATTAGAGTCATCATATATGAGCTATTGAACTCTGAAGATTAAAGGTTAATAGATTAGTACATTAAGTTGATTTTGGAAATCACCACGGCATGGTAGGTGGTTTGCCACGAAAAGGCTTCGTTACATCTGTTTTGTTGGGACTTAGCCATGGCGCGGCCAAGTACTTTCCACGACGTGGTGGCTGTTGACTTTGTTGACCTATGACTTCCCTTGACCGTTAACTTTTGAAAAGTTTGACTTTGGGACAAACTTGTCGGATTAAGGATGTATACTAAGGTTTGGCCTTTATTTAGTGTTAGATAAATCACACGTCTGATCAACATAAGGAGTTGATGATGTAGTTGTTCTTCTCTGATTCTACAATTCAGGTGAGTCTTCTCACTATTCCACATGTGACAATTTATATCATTTGTATGATAGGATATAGGTACTGTTAGAGTAAAAGTATGATAGTTTACTAGGATAAATCCTTAATATGTATGTGCAGTGCATGACACTTGGTTTCATGATATGATAAGCTGATAGGGTCTTGCATGTGGATTGTATGATACCGTTAGGTGCCATGATTGGTTAGGGTGATGATAATATTGGTTGATCGTTGAGTGGATACCATAAGGGTCATATGTATTTTAAATTAGATAGCTTGAGAACTCTTGGTCTAAATCCTTATTACATGTTTCTTGTCTGAACCCCAACTACATATGACTATATATTCATAAGGTGGTTGTCAGTATTAGCATCAAACTCATTATGTTTGTTGTTCTAACTTTAGGCCGATGATTGCAGGGCGGCTGAGAGCCAGTAATAGTGGTGGCTGACAGCCAATAGCGGTGTAGAGGCAGAGTGCCAGTGAATGATATGCAGGGTTATTATGTATGTTGTATACATATTAAGAGGAGAGTTGGTAGATCAGAATTAGAGCCAAGGACTTGTTTGTATGCATTGTATGTATGTTGGAATATGTGGTATATTGGGGAATTCACTAAGCTTTATGCTTACAGTTATGGGTTAAATGTTTTGCAGGTTGTTCATCGAAAGAGTTAGGCGGGATTGTACACACATCGAAGATATTGGTATCCATTGTTTTATAATTTAATTTTGTTAATCATATGGTTTTCAAACAATTGGATGTTACATCATGTTTTCAAGATAAATGTTTTTAATTGTTCAACCTAATTTAAATGAAAAATCTCTTTTGAAATGTGGGGCGTTACATCTTATTTTTGTACAAGGCTTCCATTTCTTGGTTCTTTTCCTTGATCCAATTTGGATCATTACAAGCATCATTATATGTTTTGTGACATCCCCAAATTTACGGCCATTTTAAAAATTCTTATTTATGATTATTTAAAATAGAGTTTATTTAAAAATGCAGAATTTATCCCATAAAAAGTATTTTCGAAGAAATGTTTTTCATTAATTTATAAAAAGCTTGGGATGTCATAACTGATCTAAAACATAAGCATAAACAGGCCTTACAATATCTTAGACTAACAATCTACATCTCCTTGAATCTCTCGTTGTGTATGTACCTTTGTATCGCTACTTGTGATACACAGAAGCTGTGTGGATCAGGTTGGGAAACCTGGTGAGTACATAGGGATTTCAGTCCCACAACATTATAATTTATATATATATATATATATATATATATATATATATATATATATATATATATATATATATATATATATCTTACAACTTGCAATATACATATACACCTCATATAAGCAATCTACCTCATTCCGTCGATCGTCACATTTTAGTCCTATACAACGACATAATCCACACTCTCAGATTCAAAAATGAATGGCTTTACCTAATCCATACTCTCGAACCAAGAATAAATTATTATATCTAATCCATAATCTCGGCTCAGGAATGAATTATTATATGTAATCTATACTCTCGGATCAGGAATGAATGACTATGTCGAATTCATACTCTCGGATCAGCGGCAAATGATTATGCCCAACCCATACTCTTGGACCAGCAATGAATGACTATGCCAAATCCATACTCTTGGATCAGAGACGAATGACTATGCCTAATCCATGCTCTCGGAACAGGAACAAATGACTATACCTAATCAATACTCTTAGACACGGATATCAGAATTCTACTCTCCGTTCGTATCTTGCAGGTATTCCTAAGAAGTTGTTACCCATTGTCTAACTTAATGAAGCTTAAGACTCTTTTTCAAGTCTTATATTATCTATTGGTAAGACTTCAATGATCAACTCCTAATATCGACTCTGTTTAGACAACAATATCCTACGTTGGTGTGTATAGAGAATTTAGGCATTTAAATCTCTATCGTATTCTCTTATAATACTTCTATTATTATCATCATGAAATAATACATATATAAATTAACTTATATAGAACCATACTTGGTTCACATATCATATTATCAGATATGTTCTTATCACATATTTCAGGCAATAGCAAATATCTCACATGTAAATCGTTTAACATATATTTAATACTTTAATTAATACTTGTATTAAAATTATGTTCACGAAAGGGACTATGTACTCACTTGATAAAAGTGGATGACTGACAATTTCAGCAGCACTTCGTTTCGTACTTTCAAAAGACCTAGACGCATAAAGTACTAAGCCTTAGTCTAGTTTCATAATCTTGGTGACTATAATAATTATAGTTTAGATTCCTCACTAATCCCAATGTCTACATCAATATCTATCAAGTAAGGATCAGCCAGGCAGGATAGTTGGGAGGTAGGACAATTTTGGCATATAGCCTTTCTAAAATCCAACAACCAAGCCAACATAACCATTCTAGAAACCCCTTCCATAAGTAGATCAATCAGTATAATGACTTGGAAATTACCAATAAATCTCATTTATAGGTTCATAATAACGAATTATGACTATAAATATAAGTTACACTGAAAGCAAAAGAGCGTAGATTAACTTACATAGGTTTTCGTGAAAATCGATAAAAACACGCGAACAAAATCTCGACCTGAATACTCCTTCTAGTTAGGCTACCAGAGCTCCAGCTGTAACACCGTAAATTTTCAAACAAAATTTTCATTTTAAAATCGCATACTTTTCATAACATTTTGTATAGAAATCTCGTTTATTCAAATTACAAAACACAACTCCATTAATAATCCAGGATCCTCAAAACATAACTCTTTCTCTGGTGTGTACAATCGAGCCGGTGAGTTCCCCAAAATACCGCGCACAACCACTAGCCACTCGAGGCTGTAACTCTGCGAGACCTTCCGGTCAATGTGTCTCAGTGGGACCTTCCGGTCCCATAGCTCGTTGGACCCTCTGGTCCGGTCATAGCTCGTTAGACCCTCCAGTCCGGTCTAACTCGTTGGACTCTCCAGTCCGGACTGGTTGATCCTTCCGGTCTCATAAATCGTTGGACCCTTCGGTTCGGTCTGTAACACTCTGCATAGCATAAATCACAAAGAAATAATGCACAACGTAAAACATAAGGCATAGTAAGACAGTAATCAATGTAAGCACATAAGACCTTCCGGTCACACATAACTACCACTCAAGGTAAAGTATAGTGAGGAGACTCACCTCGGCTAACAGGTGAGCAAATAACCTCGCGCTCGGATCTCGAACTAGCCTCCTCCTAACACAAAGGATGAATATCTCTAATTAATACTCTTTTCACGACTCAGATAACCGGAGGCGATTCTTTCTTTTTCTAACTCTTTGAAGTGGGTAAAAGACCATTTTACCCCTCCAAGGTCTCTATTACTTATGTTGACCAACACCCCAAAGTCAACAGAAGTCAAACCAGAGTCAACAGTCCATATTTGACCCAACTCAACGATTGCACCCCTGCGACTTGTCGAGTCCCCTCGCATCATCCGAATTATCCTAGGACTCACTCATCTCGCCGAGTTGACTCGCAACTCGGTTAGTCAACACTGGGACAAGGCTACTCAGTCAAACCTGCTACGACTTGTCGAGTCATCTCATGTACTCGGCGAGTTGGCTCCATTGGATTTCTCATTCAACCACCTGAGATCAGATCTGTAACTCTAACTCATAGATCTGACCTCCTAGTAGCCAAAAGTCACATAAAGGTCCGACTCTGATATCCATGCATAACATATTTTGCTCTATATGCCATTTAGACTCCATTAAAGCTTCCTAACTTCAAAACCTCATGTTTGCACAACAATGGCTTCCTACTTTCTGACTCTCTGGATCATAGAAGATCCAGATCTATGGCATACTCGGAAGAGGGGGTTTGATGCACCCAAAACCCCACCAAAATTGATATGAGCCCTAATTTCTCATACTCAAAGGATCTATTCAATGAAATAGGAAAGGTAAGGGCTTCATACCTTGATCTGAAGCTGAAGATGGGGATGAAATAGATCCACAAGCTCTCTTCTTGATCCTTGCAACACCCTTGATCTTCTCCCCAAGGAATAACCTCCAATGAGTCATTTTCCCTCTCTTGCTCACCAATGACTCTAGGGTTTCTCTCAAGTGACGAATGATACTGATGGGGGGTGTCAAGGAGGCTATAAGTGCCTTTAAATAGGCCCAGGCCCGAGAGAATTAGGGTTTCTGCCAACAACGCTGACTCGACGAGTCATCGTTCCGACTCGTCGAGTCCATTCATTTTCCACGTCACCGAGACGCGACCCTACTCGACGAGTGGAGGCACCAACTCGTCGAGTCACCCCAGGAAAACTCATACTCACATATAGAAATATTATACCTCGGAAATCAGGATGTTACAATTCTCCCCCACTTGAATTTGATTTCGCCTTCAAAATCGTTCCTCAACTATACATAGATCGAACCCCAAAACCCGAAAAGCACCACGGAAGGGTCTCAAACCAACCCGATATCCTCCTCCATGGTCACCTGAACCCAAACAAGAACTCCTAAATCCGGAACAAAACAGACCTCTCTGATTCTCACAAGACAAACCCAACAATCGGCTACCGGTCACCCATACCAGACATACCAAACGATCCCAAACGCACTTCCAAACGACGAACGGGTCACATTACATTATAGACCCATCCACAACACTGCAATCAAAATCCGTCTGGGCAAAGAACTCTCAATCCCCTATTCTCAGACACAAGAAATGATCATATGTAACATCCGGATTCCCAGGTATCTTATTTTAAGTATTTATATTGAATTTTAGAGAGGGACTCGGCGAGTAGGCGCTCAGACTCGCCGAGTGGGATCGCGCATTTCTGGTCTGATTTACTAAAGGACTCGACGAGTCGATGCGTGGACTCTGCGAGTCCGTGCTGTTAAGTGAAACCCTAATTCTCAGGGCCTGTGCCCTATTTAAAGGCCTTTATAGCCTCCATTGCGGCCACTTCACCCCTGAGAAACCCTAGAGAGAGAAAGAGAACGTTTGTGGTGCAAGAGGAAGGCGAATTCACCATTTCTTGTGTGTTTTAGCAAAATTGAAGTAGTTTCCAACAAGAGAAGCTCAATGGAGTTGTGGATCCAGGGTTTTCAAGTTCAGATCTACACTATTGAGGTATCAAATCGAACTTCCCTTCTGTTTTGGGTTAAGATCTATGATTTAGGGTTTTCTATAAACCTTTTTAGGCTTGAAAGGTTGAGGTTATGGTCCCTTGCTGGGTTAGACCTTAGATTTGGACCCATAGAGGTCCAGAGAACCTTTCGCATTCTGCTTTATGCTTGTTCATGGAGGATTGGAGACTAGGTTGCCATTTTTAGAGTTATTTCTCCATTTATGACTTGATGTGGGTTGCATGCATGTAAAGGTTGCACCTTTACGTGACCTTTGAGCACTTGAAGGCCAGATCTATAGTTTAGAGAAGCAGATCTGACCTCAGAAGGTTATTTGAGAGTTGTTATGGGAGCAACTCGCCGAGTCCATAAGTGGACTCGACGAGTCGAGTCAGGGTTGCCCCGCGATTCGTGACAGGTGTAACCCGTCGAGTGGAAGGATGACTCGACGAGCCAAGAGAGGCTGAAAGGATTCAGAGGACCCGCATGGACTCGCCGAGTCGCCCTTGTGCACTCGATGATTCGGGTCAAAGTTTGACCGTTGACTTTCGTTGACCTTAGGGTTCTGGTCAAGACTGATTCAAGAGAGTTCAGGGAAGGGTAGAATGGCCTTCTACCCAATCTATAGAGATGAGATCACGAGAGAATATTGATCGGGGATGTTATTTGAATAATAGGAGGAGGCTAAGTCGGGACGTTGAGCACGAAAGTTTATCCGACTTCATTGAGTTGAGTCTTTTCACTATACTGTACCTGGAAGGGTACCTATGTGTGACCGGAAGGTCTTATATGCTATGAGATGTATGAGTTGTATGTTGTTATGTGATATGTATGTGTTATGTATGTTATGTACGATAAGGACCGGAAGGTCAAGATGATATGGACCGGATGGTCAAGATGATATGGACCGGAAGGTCAAGTGGTTACGGACCGGAAGGTCGATACGGGTAGGACAGGAAGGTCTACCGGGATTCGGGACAGAAGTCCCCTGAGACACATGGATCGAAAGATCTTTGGAATCACATAGCATCGTCCATGCAGCGTCTTTTAAAGTTCTATTTCTCCTTTCAGCAACACCGTTCTATTGAGGCGTGTGAGCAGAGCTGTATTGACGCATGATTCCCTTTTCTGCGCAAAAATGATCAAGAACTGCATTCTTGAATTCAGTTCCATTATCAGTATGAAGCGCCTTTACCTGGTTGTTTGTTTGGTTCTCAATCATCACTATGAACTTCTTTATCAGATCAGCAACCCCAGCTTTGTTGGATAAGAAGAAGACCCACATAAAACGAGAGAAATCATCGATCACAACTAGGCAATACGAACTTCTGTTGATGCTCAGGATGTTGAACAGACCAAATAAGTCCATATGCAATAATTGGAGCACCTGACTGATTGAGTTGACTTGCTTTGGCAAGTTTGGTTTTCTATGATGTTTTCCTTGGGCACAGGACACACACTTCTCAAACGTAATAAAGTCTCTGACAGGTAAGCCTCGGACCATCTCATTCTTAGCAAGGCGATTTAGGTTCTTAGCGTTAGCATGACCGAGTCTTCGGTGCCACAGCATTGCGTTTTGTTCGGAGACCTTAGAAAAGAGGCAAGTGACATGTTCAGGTATGTTACTGTTCATATCAATAATGTAAGCATTCCCATCCCGCTTAGATTTGACAGTGATGACTCTGGTGTTGGACACCATTCGGGAGGCCCAGGCAGAGGCCGTGATACCGGAGAACCGCAAGAGGGAGCGGGTGATCGGGCAGGTGTCTAAGTTCGTTACCGGTAGTCGAGGGCTGATGACCTTTCAAGGTCGGATTTGGGTCTCGTATGCAGGCGGGGCACGTACCATTCTGATGGAGGAGGCGCATAGATCGAGGTTCTCGATCCATCCCGGGGCCACTAAGATGTATTTGGACCTGCAGAAAGATTATTGGTGGCCCTGTATGAAAAGGGATGTCGCGTGGTTTGTCGAGAGGTGCTTGACCTGTCGCAAGATTAAGGCCGAGCACCAGCGTCCGCATGGCAAGTTGCAGCCGCTTGAGGTTCCCCAGTGGAAGTGGGAACAGATTTCCATGGATTTCATCACCAAATTGCCGAGGACTGCGAGGGGTGTCGATGTAATTTCGGTGATCGTCGACCGGCTGACGAAGAGCGCGCATTTTCTTGCTATCAGTGAGAGCTCTTCTGCTGAGAGGATGGCAGAGTTGTATGTGAGGGAGGTGGTATCGCGTCATGGAGTACCGATCTCGATTGTGTCAGATCGAGATGTACGTTTCACTTCCAGGTTCTGGAAGAAGTTCCACGAGGAGTTGGGTACGAGGTTGCATTTCAGTACCGCCTACCACCCCCAGATGGACGGACAGAGTAAGCGGACGATTCAGACACTCGAGGACATGCTTCGAGCATGTGTGTTGGACTTCGGAGGAAGTTGGGACACGTACTTGCCGTTGGCTGAGTTTTCCTACAACAACAGCCACCATTCGAGT